>NW_026606094.1:51747500-52997500 GCF_029834395.1 Sorex fumeus
TCTTGAAAGTAATCTTGAAACCAATATGTTCTACTTCACTCTTGCTTAGAAACAAAGTTAATTGAAGAGTCTAATCCCATTAAGGTCTCAATTATTTTTATCATCACCATATGCACTTATTGAAAAGCTACTATTTAATATATTGGAGTTGATTCAATTCAATACCATAAGCATTTATTAGGATTTTTTAAAATGCTGACATAATTAATATGCCTAAGGTAAAGGCTTAGAGGTATTTTTTTCTTCAACATATACTTTATATTTTTCAATATGCCTGTATAAAATCAAATATTTCAAATATTTCTTGATTTTTTCTAGATATTATAACATAAACAAGTTTACTGATAAAGATACTAGCTATGAAACAGCATAGCAAGCAACAATTATGTAAGGCCTGGATTTTAAACCTAAATGAATGAGAATCATTTTACAGTAAATTAGAAATTCACACTGTTGGTAGCACATTATTATTATTTTCAAGATGAATTGTAATTTAATACATATTCATTCTTGCAAATATTAACTTATTACTATAATTATGTCAGGAAATAATAATGGTCATTCTAGTCATCCTGTAAAATCCAGAAGACATGATAAAAATAGATCTTAAAAATAAATACTTAAGATTTGCTCTTTAATACCATATTATCCCTGAACATGTATCTTGATTACTTAATTTTTTGTCTCTTTGCTTCTACAGTTCTGAAGAAGCCTGTGTTCTTTCTTTGAACACAGTTTCCTCTTTCTGTCTCCTCACCTCTTTCTATTTAAGTTCCAAAAAAACTACTTTGCTCACACACCAAAAGAAAAAAATCATTGAAAGAAAAAAATAATTCCAACATTTTCTTAAAATGTTGTCATAGATAGATCAAAAGTATTGATTAATCATAAAAGCTATTCATAGTTCACTTTATTTTTAAATGACATAACAAAAAAATAAACTAAGACAATAGTTATATCTAAAACTGTAGAATTCCTGGAAGAATATTTAGATATGACACTAAAAACACAGACAACAAAAGCATAACTAAATAAGTGGATTGAATTTAACTAAAATGCTATACACAATCATCAATGAAACAAAAAGACAGCATAAAGAATAAAATATAATATTTGTCAACCATATATACCTTGAAGTATGTGACAGAGGGCATTAAAGTGGTAAAATTTAAGATGCCTTCTGAATTCCATAGTTGCAGTCCTGAAAGCTTCTGTAGCAAGTTACCAGGAGTCATCATTCAAGCACAGCAACAGCTTTAAAGAAACTCTCTGGATTTGCACTGCTATTTGTCAGTTATCCTATCTCTAAAACCTCTCTCTTTAGTAACTTGTATCATGTGCCTAGTCTCTCTACACTTTACATCTAACAAAAGTTCAGGCATGCATTGTAATATTGTGTCCCTAATAAAATCATTGTAATTATCTGCAACTGATTTGAGTTGTAAAGTGAATTTTTTGCCACATAAAGATGGGTCTGCATTTGAGATGAAGCCTCATATTACAAGTAGGGTCTTTACAGAGGAAATCAGGTAAAAACATATATGATTAAATAAGGTCAGAGTGAATATGGTGGTTCCTAATTTCAAACACTTGAATTCATGTAGCAACAAGACAAGAAGTGCCCATGTCAATCTAGAATCCATAGAAATGTTTAAGAAGCAGGAAGGATTCTTCTTTGGAGTTGTTAGTTGGGACATAGTTCTACCGACACTTTAAGTTTGAAACTCTAGTACCTACAAATATGAGATAATACATTTTTGTAGTTTTATGCTCTACAATCATCATTATTTTTAAATGAAAATCCTATAAGTTAATATAAGTAAAAATATAGAAAAATATCTTACAATACCTTGAAATAGATATTATGTCAGTATTATAAGAATAAGTATACTTATTAAATCATATTGACATTGAAATATGAAATATTTAGAAATGACATCTGAAGTTTAAAAAAATAACTTAATGTGCTATTTTTGCACTATATCAATACTTAGCTTTGAAATGACTACATAAGTAGTGATCATAGAACAAGTTTTCAATGGCTGACATATTTTGGCTATGAGTTACCCTCTATTACAGGTTCCAAATCTACCAAAATATCTGATTTTTAGAATTACTTTAACTCTGAATGTTTAAAAAGTTATAGAGTGCATTGTTCTCAGGAGAGCATTATCTATTTTAAATCTTAGATTTTTTTTTATTAACTTAATCAATGTATTGCTTTCAAACCAGTATAAAAATGAAAGCTATCTTCAGTTCATTTACTGTTAAGGTCAAAAATAAAGCTTGTTCAACTGAGAGCTTGTACTTAGCAGTACTCATATTCATAGCCTCAAGTTATAAAAATTGAATCTCTTCAGTAGAATTCTAGCCCTTTAGCTGTTTTTAACAAAAGACTCATGCACAGTATTATTAAATGCAAATCAGTGAAAAAAGTTTACTTATTTATATGCAAAACAAATGAGGCAGACCTTCAACTTTAGAATTTATCCATGCATATAACTTTTCTCACAGCATAAACAGAATTATATATAGCTGTATTGATTGTTAGTAGTATGGTAAACAAACTTTTTTCTGGAGCCAACTTATTACTAAATGAGTAAGAAAATATTTGCATCATGTATCGTGTTAAATAATTTGATCTTTTCTTAAAAGTTTGTTATAATTCTTTTCTCATTCATCTCACTATTTTTATTGTCAAAATGTTCCTCATCATGATCATCATAACCATTTATGTTAAACAACTCTAACTTGGTCTGAATTAGGCAGTTAATGGGTATGTATCTTAAATTTGTTAGTGCAAAGCATAACATAGTATAGTATATGTGTTAGATATCAACTGGCTTTAATGTGTACAAAACTTAGTTCTTTCATTTCATCACTATTATTTCTATCCATCCCTCTGCTAAGAAATCATATTAAAACTCTGAGAAAAGGGAACTTTAACATTGAATGCATCAAAGAAAAGTGTGAAATTTAATGTAATGAAGTACAGAGAGGCTTCAATCCTGGAAATTGTGATAAATAATTCAGAAGATGTACTATGTTGCTAAATCATTCCTGGTTTAGGAAACTACCGATTGATTTTCCAAAGGAATACTACATTTACCCACTTTTTCTAGATTCTCTGTGGTCTTTCTTACTTCTAGTCTGAATACATGCTGGTTTCTCAGCTGCTAAAAATCTGCTTCCAACCTTTATTGTCTAACTCTGTTCTCTTCTCTAGCTCTCTGGTTGCCTATACTTCCTCAGGGAAAATTTACTGTGATATGTGGAATTCAACTATCCACAATGATCCATAATCTGCATAATCTCCTTTTGTTAAACCTGCATTAAAAAACTGAATTTTTTGGCTATCTCTCAACACTTAGATTATTAATTAGTTGACTCTGTGTTAATCCAAAAGAATATTATCCTGACTGAAATTGGTTTAACCAGATTATTCCTTAAGAGAAACTGAAGTGGCATATACTTCTCCTGGAAGGAAGCGTCACATCACAAATTATTTTCACAAGGTTGTAGGAAATCTTAGTCCTACAACCACAAGAAAATGAATTCTGTCAGCAATCCGAGTAAGCCTGGAAAAGAACCCTGAGCTATAAATTATACAATAGAGCCAACTGACATCTTGATTTTGGTTTTATAACATTCTGAGCAGAAAGCCCAATTAACCTGTGCTTGAACTCCTCACCTGTGAAAACTGAGATAATAAATTTATGTTGCTTTAAGCTACTAAATTTCTGGTAATTTTTTTGAAGCAATGGGAAACAGATTTCTTAAATACTCACATTAAGGGTTTTTCCTTATATGCCACAATAATTCTCAGTTCTTTTTGCTTCTTTTATCCCTATAACAAATACTGTTCCTCAGCCCCTATCGGAGAGCACGGCAAGCTACTGAGAGCCTGGCAAGCTCCCCGTAACGAATTCAATGTGCCAAACACAGTAACAACAAATCTCACAATGGAGACATTACTGGGCCCGCTTGAGCAAATGGATAAACAACTGGAGGACAGTGGCAGTGATAGTGACCAAATACTGTACCTGAAATAGTATATGTCTCAAAAATATTTATTAACCAAGTAATAATCGTGATCATTATTAACCAAACAGCAATGATGATTTTAATGACACAGTAATAGGAATCAAAGAAATTATTTCAAGTCTTGGAATTAAAAAGTAAATACCCTTAGCAATACTTATAATTTATACATACATATTTATATTAAATAAACTATTCCCAAAGTATTTGCTAATTTCATCTCATGTTTGGCAGACTCCTTCAATAGCACCACGACCTCTAGTTATTTATCTTAATACTTGTGCTACTCCTGCATGCTATTTCACTGATTTCCTCTGTTCTTATCCTCTCTTGACTATTTTTCATATTTTCTTGTGATTATGTGAAAACCACGCACTCTTAAATCTTGTGTGACTTTCCTTCTATCAATAATGCCTTCTTTATCTCTGCTTTTTATGAAAGTCAGCTTCAGCATTCAAAGGACAAAAACATTCTCTTTGTGTTTTTACAGATTTTTGAGTGATTTATACTGACTCCTTGCTCTGGGTTATTATGGTAGCTGCTTTTTCTTTCTTTCATTTTTTTTTTCAGATTTAGAATTAATCTACTAACTATGAGAAACTTCAATTTTGGAATCCATTCAGCAACTAGAGACTAAAGAAATGTAAATATCTGCAATTTAAATTGAGGTAGCAATCAGATTTGATAATGAAAAGATATTCTGTACCTGATGTTTCATTAGGTGATTGTTGTAAACTGAACACAAATTTAAGCTGCTTTCATATAAGTGCATTACTGTGCGGGGCACACCCAGCATTGTGATTTCCGTTGCTCGTACTCCCACATAAGGAGGAAAGTGTGAAACAGAAGTAACTGAGACAATGTCCTGACTTTGGAAGAAAGAGTGTCTTTCATTGTAGGAGTTACTTTTGATCAGGAAAAAAAGTGCTTATTCAAATCAGTAAAAAATCAGAATTGAATACAGAGCAAATGTTATATTAACAGAACAAAAGTAATCCAAAGAATCATTATAACACATTGTTTTGCTTTGTTTAGGGACCACACCCAATCTTGCTTGTTAGGGCCAGTACCTTTAACTACAGTTCTTGTGGGTTTCTCCTGTAGGTGCTTGGGGAAACATACTGACAGGGATCAAGCCTGAGCATCCTGCATGCATGCTAGCACTCAGCTTTTTGAGAAAAATAAAGCGTACTCCAAGAAAATATTCCTTAGATGTCTCAGTATGTATATTTCTCAATGATTATTTTCTAAATAATAAAATCTGTATATTCCCTCAACCATATCCCTATATATCCCACCAGAGAATTTTTGTTCCTGATTCTAAAATCTTTGTCATAGAAAATAATATATTGATTTAGTTTTAAGGTCACATCTGGCAGTGCTCAGGGCTTCTCCTGGCTCTGATCTCAGAAATCACTCCTGGCAGTCTAAAGGACCATATGTGGTTCCAGAGATTTAACCCAATAAGATTGCATGCAAAACAAGTGCCTTACTCACTGAACTTTTGCTAATAACTTAGCAAAATTTGTATTATCCAGCACACATGCTTGAAAGATACCCATATAGTTAAATAAAATAATAAAAATAATTGATATACTCATCATGATTGGTAAGAGTGTAAAGTATCACAAACACCTGTAGTTCAAGATTCTTAAACATCTTTCCTATTAAAACATTGGGTAGCTAAAATTGTAAGTAAGTGTAGAAATAAGCAAGTTGTGTAAATAAAAATAAGATTGTGTAAATAAAAATAAGAAAACTTTTACACATTCAGAAAGGAGCTCATCTCTTCAAGATAGAAAACATTCTCTAGTTTACAGCAAATACAGTCAAGGCTAATAAAAGCTATTTTGATTTGAATTAAAGATCAGCTAGTTAACTTATAAGCATAGCAGAATTTTACAAGGACTATTTTTTATCAGTCACATGAAGCTGAGGCCACGGTAAAATGTGCTGGGTAAATGCCATAGAGGTCTTCATATTTGACCTATGAGGACAAAGTGCACAGGAAGTGTCACATTCCTTGACTAAATTTAATGCATGTCACTGATTATCAGAGAGTTGAAGCTTTGTAATGCCTAGTTTGAAAACAAATTTGCTGATTGGAATTTCTGCCTAAAATGAAAAAGTGAATTTTTTGTAGAGAATAGCTGGTTGAAGTCTGATGATGACATTTTCATTTCTTTTATACATTTACCAGTTGGTGCAGGTTAAAGTAACATTGACGTTAATGGGTTTAGATTAGCTCAATAGGTAATCAGAGCAAAAAAAAAAATTCCTAATATTCAGTAACACAGTCAGAAGGAAAAAAATTTAAAAAAATAGCGTTTGAGAAAATTTACTTCTTGTTAAATCAAATTTTCATGTGGTTTATGTGGATGGCATTTCCTATCTGAATTTCTAAAACACAAATTAATATATTACTTTGATTTTATAGGATATTTTAAGACTAAAAGAAAGTGATTTTATACATCTTATCTATAGTTATACTTCAAAGAAAGTTGTCTTAAAAATCTAGGAAGAAAATCATGGATATTTCTTAAACTTAGGATGTGCAGCACAAACTAATATAAAGTCTACCAATGTTGACCTATTATGGATGTAGCATTTATCTATGCATTAAAAAATCATAGTGTGTGAGACCCGGGGCTGAGATCTCCAAGCCTGCACGGTTTGGGACTGGACCTGTCAGTAGATAGACAGTTACACCCTCCAACTGCCGTGTAACCCCAACAACGGCCAGGATCCAGAGATTATCACAACAAGCTCCCGGGAGAGCACAAGGAAGAGTTCCTACCCTGTGTCTGACTATCCTCGCCAGGGCCCAACAGCTGAAGACCTCCAGGCCCCAACCAAGGCCTTACTGGGGCCACTCTCCACACACTTGGATAAGCCTCAGACATAACAGAACTGGCAGAGGAACCCAGGTGTGTGGGACCCGGGACTGAGAGCTCCAAGCCTGCACGGTTTGGGACTGGACCTGTCAGTAGCTAGACAGTTACACCCTCCAACTGCCGTGTAACCCCAACAATGGCCAGGATCCAGAGATTATCACAACAAGCTCCCGGGAGAGCACAAGGCAGAGTCTCCTACCCTGTGTCTGACTATCCTCGCCAGGGTCCAACAGCTGAAGACCTCCAGGCCCCAACCAAGGCCTTACTGGGGCCACTCTCCACACACTTGGATAAGCCTCAGACATAACAGAACTGGCAGAGGAACCCAGGTGTGTGGGACCCGGGGCTGAGATCTCCAAGCCTACATGGTTTGGGACAGGACCTGTCAGTAGCTAAAGAGTTACACCCTCAAACTGCCGTGTAACCCCAAAAATGGCCAGGATCCAGAGATTATCACAACAAGCTTCCGGGAGCGCGCGGTCACAAATTTTTCTCTAAGTTTTCAGGGTATCTTAAATATCCAACCCGCACGGCAGAGCCTGGCAAGCTATTCATGGTCTATGCCAAATAGACCAAATAGATATGCCAAATCCAGTAATAAATGGATCTCATTTCCCTAACCCTGAATATGCAGAGTCGAGAAGGATATGGAAGGAGAGGCTGATAAAACAGCAAGGCAGAAATAGGCTGCCAAAACGCAGAAAAACAAAAATGATTGTCTGTACTTTTAATGCTCGTACGCTGGCATCTGCTGCATCCATTGAAGACCTTATGGTACAAGCGCAAAAGATCAAGTACGACATCATTGGTCTGACTGAAACGAGAAGACATCAATCTCGTCATGCTGTTTTCGACACTGGAGAAGAACTGTTCCTTGGAACATGTGATAAAAGAGACGTCGGTGGTGTTGGTATCCTTGTCAACACAAATTTAGTCACGAGCATTGATTCATTCGAATGCCTAACAACCCGAATCGGACGATTACACTTGAATAAATGTGGCTCACTACCGGCAGTTTCTATCTTTGTTGTCTATGCACCAACATCCAGTTATGGTGAAAGAGAAACTGAGAAATTCTACATGGAGCTGGAGAAGTTCTATAAAGAAGATCACACCTTCTACAAGATCATTGTCGGTGATTTTAATGCCAAGATAGGACCAAGAAGATCAGTCGATGAACTCCACATCGGAACCCATGGCCTGGAATGGAACGAACAGGGTGACAAACTGTCTGAGTTCATCATGTCAACCAAAACCTTCCAAGGTAACTCACAATTCCAAAAGGCTGAATCTAAACGTTGGACATGGGAGTCTCCCGATGGACGGTTCCACAATGAAATAGACCACATCATATTCAATTGGCGGTTTTGCGTAACCGATGTTGCTATTGTCCCAAAATTCCAAACGGGATCAGACCACCGTCTTCTTCATGCAAAATTCTACCTCACAGAACGAGGAGAAAAGAATGCAAGGTTTAAGAAGAGGACTCCCAGAACAACCACCAACTGAGAGCTCTTTGGCTCTATTGCGGCAACATGGGAAGATGCCGTCATTGACAACATTGATGAGGAATACGATCGAATGATTCAACACCTCCATGATTGTGCAAGGAATGCCAAGAGAGAAATAACCACAAAAAACCGTCTTTCTTCGAACACTCTTGAACTTATTCACCAACGTGGCTTGGCACATGCCTCAGGCAACCACAAGCGAACATCCGAACTGGCAAAACAGTGCAGAAAAGCCATCAAGGATGACCTCAAAAACAGGAGAACAGCAGTACTGGTAGATGCAGCAGAAGCTGGGAAAAACATTCATAATGCCCGCCTGTCCTTCACCAACTACAAAAGCAAGATGACTGCCCTCCGACATCATGATGGATCTATCACATCTTCCAGAAGGGCAATGGAGAAGATTATTCATGACTTCTACTCAGATCTCTTTGATAGCCATGTCCACCTGCCCACATACCACATACCACATGATGGATATGTCCTTCCCAATGTTCTCCCTTCTGAAATCCAACATGCCATCTCGTCGGTAAAGAAACAAAGAGCACCTGGCCCAGACAAGATCAGACCTGAACACCTGAAGAACTTACCATCAGTACTCATCAATACATTGGCTTGACTCTTCACACGCTACCTGTCTGAATGCAAGGTTTCATCCCAATGGAAAACCAGCAGGACTGTACTACTATACAAGAAAGGAGACATCCACGACATTGGCAACTATCGCCCAATCTGCCTATTGTCTGTCATCTACAAACTATTCACTCGAGTCATCCTGAATAGGATTAGCAGAACACTAGATGAAGGACAACCATGTGAACAAGCTGGATTCCGAAAAGGATTCAGTACCAATAACCAAGCTCATTGAGGTATCTCGGGAGTTCAAGATGCCGCTCTGTCTAACGTTCATTGATTTAAAGAAGGCCTTTGATTCTGTTGAGATGGAAGTGGTCATGGAAGCCCTAGCCAATCAGGGCGTACAAACTCAATACATCAGGATCCTTCATGAGCTTTATTGCGGATTCACTACCAAAATCTCACCATTCTACAAAGGAGTAATCATCCATATTAAGTGAGGGGTTCGGCAGGGTGATACCATTTCACCAAAACTCTTCAGTGCCACCCTCGAGAACATCATGCAACAACTGGAATGGGAAAACATGGGATTGAAGATAGATGCTCGGCAACTACACCACCTCCGCTTTGCTGATGACATCGTTCTAATAACACCAAACATCAGCCAAGAGGCACAAATGCTGAACGACTTTGACCATGAATGTGGAAAGGTCGGACTACAGCTGAATCTTACGAAGACAATGTTTATGAGAAAGAGCCTTGTTCCTGATGCTCCATTCGCTCTCAACAGAACCACTGTCTCCGAATGCAACAGTTATATATACCTAGGTCGAGAAATCAACATGATGAATGACCTGGCACCTGAGTTGCGCAGGAGGAAGAGAGCGACTTGGAATGCCTTCAAGAACATTGAAGAAATAACTAAAAGGACAAAGAACCTCCAGCTACGAGCACATCTCTTCAATTCCACTATTCTTCCTGCATTAACATATGCCTCAGAGACCTGGACCCTATGAAAACAGGATGAGAACGCTATTCGGGTCTCTCAAAGAGGAATCGAAAGAACTATGCTTGGAATATCACGATTCACTCAAATGAGAGATAGAATCTGGAGTTCTGATCTTCGTCAACGCTCAAGAATCAGGGATGCTGTCTCAATTGCCAAGACATCAAAAATCAGATGGGCTGGACACGTAATGAGGTTTACAGACAACCGCTGGACTAGAGCCATTACTGATTGGATTCCACGGGGCACCAAAAGATCACGTGGACGCCCACCTATAAGATGGTCAGACTTCTTCGTCAAGACCCTAAATGATCTGTTTGAGGCTCTGCATGTTCCTAGAATGAACAGATACCATTGGGCTATGCTAGCACGCAACGGGATGAATGGAGACGTTACTGGCACCCGCTCGAATAAATCGATGAATAACAGGGATTAAGTGATTAAGTGATTAAGTGATTAAAAAATCAAGGTAGATAGATCAAATACTGCACTCTAAAGGACAGAAGTTGTGTTATGATTAGAATATATGTAGAAGTTTAAATATTATGTAATATTTAAGACCAAAAAAACAAAAAATAGGGGCCAGGAGGACTAATCAATAGTTGGAAGCTTACCACAAGTCTGGGTGGGGGGTGGGGTTGGAGAGGGAAAAGGGTAGTTAGGATAGAGAAGAGCCCAGTAGGACAAATAACACTTAGAAATGATCACTCTGAACAAGAACTGAGTGTTGAAACTAGGTAAATGGATATACTTCATATATACTTCATATAAAGGTTAAAAATATACTTCAACCTTTCAGTATCAGTATTGAAAACCACAAGTCTCAAAAGGAAAGAGTGTGAGGAAAAAGAATCAGAGACTGAGTGACAGATAAAGGCACAGAGAGAAACAGAGAGAGAAAAAGAAAGGAAAGTAGGAGAGGAGAAAGAAAATAAGTAGAAGAAAGAAGAAAAAGAATAAAGAAGAAAGGAGGAGGAGGAGGAGGAGGAGGAGGAGGAGGAGGAGGAGGAAGAGGAAGGAAGAGGTTATTGGGGATATTGGTGGTGGAAAATGTACATTGGTGAAGAGAGAGATTATTGGTTGGAACATTATATTCCTGAAACCCAATCATGAACAACTTTCTAACTGTGTATCTCACTGTGATTCAATGACTACTTTTTTTTTAAATAAATGATAAATCTACTTGAGTTGTACTGAGAAGGGCAGGTGATAGTTTTTCCAAAGAGTGTATACATATAAGTGAATTGTAATCAGGCTATGGGAATTAAATTGTGGGAGACATTCCAAACAAAGCAAGAATGGCACTATAAAAGAGACAAACAGGAATCTAGTTGGGTGTGTGATATGGTAGGTATGGATGTCAGTTTAAGTGGTGGTCATGTAGGCACATATTCTAGATCGGCCACCATGGTTAGGCAATATATTAACTACAATGAAAGGTATTCACTTTTTAGCTTAAGAATCCAGAGTGAGATTATTTTTCTAATTTATCCCATGAGAGACAAAAAGGCTATCAATGTGTGATTTGTAGACTCTGCTGTGACTTCAAGGAGAAAAGGTAGAAGGATTAAAAAATTATTCCATTGACTTTTTTAAAACTACTAATTACAGTCATACCTCAGGTATCTTCTATGTCTTAAACAGTTCTAGGTAGATACAACATCCCTTTACTACAATCATTTCTGCCAAGTAACTAAATGATCATAAGTCAATTTTACATAAAATATACAATAAATGCTTGATAGTTTAAATTGATAGTTTGGTTTGACAGTTTGGTTTCAACTGACACATTGCTCCCATTTTTTTTATATTAAAAAGATGGCAATAAAGCACAGCTTCAAATGTACTTGGCTTGCCACTACCTTTTCATTAAAAAATAAATCATTCAGTGTTGGAGCAATAGTTCAGCAGGTAGGGTGATTGCCTTGCAAGCAGACAAAAACTTAGATCCTCAGCACCAAGTATGGTCCCCTGAGCACAGCAGAAAAGAACCTTGGACACAGAGCAGGTAATAAACTGGAGTAAACAGCTAATGTGGTCCCCCAAAACAATAACAAGAGCAACATCAACAACAAAGACATTGTACTCACTTGAAATCTACTTTCTTCTTAAACAAAAAGAAAGTGCCTTTGGTTGCATAAAAAGCTACTACTAATCTGAATCTTTTCAGCTTCATTTTCGTATGTAGCTGTTAAAAGCAACAACAAAATCAGATGAAGTCTTTTTCTATGTGGACTATTAGTATAGAAAAAAACTCATTGAAAAAATAAAATACTGGAACTGGAGTAATAGTACAGTGGGTAAAGTTTTCTCCTGGTATGTGGCAGGCGTACAATCCCTAGCAACCCATATGATCTGTTCCTCGAACTCTATCAGGAGTCATCCCGAAATGCAGAGTCCCTCCCTACTCCCCTCCCACCAAGAAAGAAAAAATAAATAGAACTACCTAAAAAAAGACAATGCACCAAAGAAGATACCAGAAAAATGGTTCCCATTTTATCCTAAGAAGCACATTTGCTCCCTATATTTCACTGGAGGCCCTGGACATTTCTAAGTGTGACTTTAGAAGTTCCTAGACAACCTGAGACCTGTTGTGAGACTCCCCCGCCAAGCATTCTCAAGACTAGTGCAGCATACAGGATAGAAAGAAAGAAAACCACTGCTCTACCACATACATTTTAACTGCTGTTCCATGAACCAGCACAGAGCCTAGTCCACAGGTGTAAAAAAATTGAAGAATTCTGATGCACTTGCTCGGCCAGTGGCGAGACATATTTGAAGATAACATTAGCTTCAATATCATGGAGAGTTTTGCCGACTTTGTCTTCAATGAACATTATGGATTCTGGTCTGATGTTGAGGTCATAGATCCATTTCGATCTTACTTTTGTGCATGGTGTTAGGCAGAGATCTGAGCCCACTTTTTTGCATGTAGCCATCCAATTTTGCCAGCACAGTTTATTAAAGAGGCTTTCCCTGCTCCATTTCACTTTTCTTGCCCCCTTATCAAAGATTAGATGATTATATGTTTGGGAGGAAATGTCAGTATATTCAACTCTGTTCCATTGTTCTGCAGCTCTGCTTTTGTTCCAGTACCATGCTGTTTTAATTATTACTGCCTTGTAGTAGAGTTTGAAGTTAGGGAGGTTGATTCCTCCCATTTTCTTTTTCCCAAGAATTGATTTAGCTATTCGTGGGGGCTTATTGTTCCATATAAATTTCAGGAGTGTTTGCTCCATTTCTGTGAAGAATGTCATGGGTATCCTTATAGGGATTGCATTGAATCTGTACAGTGCTTTGGGAAGTATTGCCATTTTGATGATTTTGATTCTCCCCATCCATGAACAGGGGATATTTTTCCATTTCCTCGTGTCCGCGTTTATTTCCTGAAGTAGTGTTTTGTAGTTTTCTTTGTACAGGTCCTTTACTTCCTTAGTTAAGCTGATTCCTAGATACTTGATTTTCTGGGGCACAATTGTGAATGGGATTGTTTTCTTGATGTCACTTTCTTCTCTTTCACTATGTGCGTATAGGAATACCATGGATTTTAGGGTATTGATTTTATAGTCTGCCACTTTACTATGCAAGCCTATTGTTTCTAGGAGTTTCTTGGTGGAGGTTTTAGGGTTCTCTAAGTATAGTATCATGTCATCTGCAAATAGTGAGAGCTTAATTTCTTCTTTCCCTATCTGGATGCCCTTAATATCTTTTTCTTGCCTAATAGCTATTGCAAGTACTTCCAGTACTATATTGAACAGTAGTGGAGAGAGTGGGCATCTTTGTCTCATCCAGGGATGAGGGGGAAGGGTGTCAGTTTTTCCCCATTGAGGATGATGTTTGCTGTAGGTTTGTGGTAGATGGCTTTAACTATATTGAGGAAAGTCCCCTCTATCCCCATTTTGGCAAGGGTTTTCATTATGAATGGGTGCTGGATCTTGTCAAATGCTTTCTCTGCATCAATTGATATGATCATATGATTTTTATCTTTTCTTTTGTTGATGTGATGGATTATGTTGATTGATTTCCGAATGTTGAACCACCCTTGCATCCCTGGGATGAATCCCACTTGGTCATGATGTATGATCTTTTTGATGAGTTGTTGTATTCTATTGGCTAGTATTTTGTTGAGAATCTTCACATCCATGTTCATCAGGGATATTGGCCTGTTGTTTTCTTTTCTTGCGGTGTCTTTGTTTCCTTTTGGTATTAGACAGAGATAGACAAATGGGACTATCTTAAACTAAGAAGCTTCTGCACCTCAAAAGAAACAGTGACCAAAATACAAAGACAGCCTACAGAATGGGAAAGGATATTCACCAAATACACACCGACAAGGGGTTGATATCAAGGATATACAAGGTACTGGTTAAACTCCACAAGAAGAAATCACCCAACCCCATCAAAAAATGGGGTGAGGAAATGAACAGAAACTTTCGCAAAGAAGAAATTCGACTGGCAAAAAGGCACATGAGAAAATGCTCTACATCACTAATCATCAGAGAGATGCAGATCAAAACCACAATGAGATATCATTTCACACCATAGAGACTGGCCCACATCCACAAGAACAAAAGCAACCAATGCTGGCAAGGATGTGGCGAGAAAGGGACCCTCCTTCACTGCTGGTGGGAATGCCGGCTGGTCCAACCCTTTTGGAAAACAGTATGGACGACTCTCAAAAAATCAGAATTTGATCTGCCATTTGACCCAGCTATAGCACTCCTGGGAATATATCCCAGAGAGGCAAAAAGGTATAGTCGAAATGACATCTGCAATTGTTTGTTCATTGCAGCACTCTTTACACTAGCCAGAATCTGGAAAAAACCTGAGTGCCCAAGAGCAGAGGACTGGTTAAAGAAACTTTGGTACATTTACGCAATGGAGTACTATGTAGCTGTTAGAAAAGATGAAGTTATGAAATTTACATACAAGTAGTACTACATGGAAAGTATCATGTTAAGCAAAATGAGTCAGAAGGGCGGGATAGACACAGAAAGATTGCATTCATCTGGGGAACATAAAGCAACAAAATGGGAGACTAACACCCAGGAATGGCTGAGATTAGTACCAGGAATTTTGCTCCATGAATGGAAGGCCAGCCACACGTTCTAGGTGAAAAGGAAGCTCAGATAGAGAAGAGAGCACCAAATGAAGGGTGTTGTGAGGACCCTCCCAAGGTGGGAGAAGCATGCTAAAAGTGGTCTATAGACCAAACATGATTGCCACTCAATGCCTCTCTTGCAAAACACAGTACCCAAAAGAAGAGAGAGAGAACAAGGGGGAATGCCCTGCCACAGAGGCAGGATGGGACGGGGGGGGATGGGGGGTGGGGGGATGCTGGGACCCATGGTGATGGATGACAGGCACTGGTGGAGGGATGGGCACTTGGTCATTGTATAACTGAAACCCAAGCACAAAATTTGTAAGCCTATAACTGTACCTCATGGTGTTTCACTAATAAAAAAAGAAAAAAAATTCTGATGCAGATGTTAAGTAAACATATAAAATGGTCATACATACCGCAGGCAATTAGTAAAATCATAAATTAAGTAATAATTTATGCTGACGTATATTGAAATAGCCAAAATTCCAAATACTGACAATACCAAATTGATGACCATGATTGGAAATGCTATTAATGAGTATAATCAACAGGAAATCCATTCACTGTTGATGGAAAGATATAAATAGTACATCCCATTGGAAGGCAGTTTAGTGATTTCTTGCAAAACTAGAAATATGGTTATATGATTCAGAAATTACATTTTTATATTTTCAAACTAAATTGAACATTTATACCAAATATGCCCATGGAATTTATAATAGTTTTATTTATAATTGCCCAAACTTGGAAATAATTAAGATGCTTTTTAGTGAAGCAAATGGATAAATAAACAATAGTACATGGTACCAGAAAATGGAATATTTTCAATTTCACTGAATTTAGGCCCGGTCGAGCAAATCGATGAACAACAGGAGGGATTTCTATACTGGAAAAAATATGCCTAAAGTCATGAAAAGACATCCTAGAATAAGTGCAGTTTACTATAAAATAATCTAATTTGAGAGGCCTATACTAGACACTTTATATGGTTCCAAATACACAGGTCTCTGGAGAAGAGACAGTCAAGTAAAAAAATTAAAGGAAGTGTGATTGCCAGGGCTTAGAGGAAAGAGAAGGATTATTAAATACAAAACATAGAGGATATTTGGGCTACTAACATCTTCTGTGAAATATTAAAATGGAAAAAATAACATGTCATTAAGTTACACATGGACTATACAACATAAAAACTGCAAACTAATGAAATATTTTGTGGCTGATGATGGTATATCAATATAGATCTAACAATACAAACTGTTATAAAAGCAAACCTTATGTGTTTAGGAGAACAGTTTATATAGTGTAACTGTTTGTACTTTCTATTTAATTTTTCTCGTATTAACTTTCTATAAAATTAATTTTATTAAGGATAAATGGTAATATTAGAACGTAAATATATATATTATTTATTTTAGAGAAGACAGTTTATTTAAAGTTCATGAGAGCACATTGCGATTGTAAATATATAACCAATGATCACAGCACATGCATATGTTTAAAGGCACATTATTAGTTCACTGTCAAGAATTTCTGCTCTTCCAGAAATATTAAAAATGTAACTATGCACAATTATTGTTCAATGGCATGCTTATCAGCTTGATCACTGTTGGTTCTTTTCGTAAAGTTTAACTGTAAGTATGTGATTTCATATAAATTAGTAACATGAATATAGCACATTTTTTATTTCTTTCGATCTTTTAGTCTTCTTTGCTCCCTTTAATATTAGTCCTTTTTTTTAGGATTTTTAGAACTTTCTGTAACTCTCAGAAGAGGCTCTTAATTCTTGGCTAATCTTGCCTTTATGTCTCACAGGTGCTGTAGCCTCATTTATCTTCTTTCTCTCTGGAGTTGTACAACCAAGAACTGTCACACCTACCAATAAATCTAGCTATAATTGTGTTAAGAGCTGGAACTCAGCTTCAACTTCCAACAAAGTCCATTTTGTTCTCCTGTCCCTTGGGGGTAAAATAGAGAAGATTGTAGTCAGGAATTCACTGAACCAGAAGGATGTCAATTTCCCCTCCAAAGCCATAAAATGTGAAATGCACTTTCCAAACCTCTTATGCCTATGATTAGAAATTAGAGATTAATAAGGATTGACATTGAAATTTTGCAAAGAATCTGTAATTATACCTGAACAAATGAACAGGAGGAAAAATTAAAAGGGGCCATTGACTATGATGCCAGTCAGACTTTCCTTAAAATTGCACAGAAATGTTTTCCATTTCATTTTCCAAAGCAATAAAAAAGTGCTCTGTTGGAAAGAAATAGAATGACAGTATACAAGCAGGTTTCCAATCTACTATTTGCATTGTGACACCCACACACACTCCACTTTGATCATGTTTTTATATTTTTGATTGGATTGAGCTGTTATTAAATGTGAAAAGACTGAAATGCATGAATAATAGCTATTAATTATCACAATTTATTAAATGAATAAAGGCAGCTGGGACCTGAATTTCTCCCTGACACTGCACAGATGAAGCTGTACTGAATATTACACACACAAAAAAGAGTGTTGTTAGTTGTTTGTCATGCTTTACTTAAATCTCAACCCTTTATTTTCCCTATCATTATATTATTATTCCACTCAGCAGAAATGTACATTCTCAAGACTCTTATTGGAGTCACATGTATAAACACCCAAAAAGCTCAACCAATTTTTATTTCTTTAGTCCCACATTTGAATAGCTTATTTAAGGATAATTTTTAATATTCTGCCTGATAGTATGAGGGAAGTTATAGAAACTGAAATCTGTGGAAATGCTTCATCATTTTGACTTTTAGAAAAGGATAGTAATCAGTAAATGTTTGAAGCATTAAATGATGAAGAATGGTGGCTGAAATATTTAAGGGATGAATACTGATAGACTTTCTTGTATTAACAGTAGTATATTGTCTTTATGGTCATACTCCACATAATTTCAGCCAACTAATATTTTCCTGCTATTAATAAAGGCATTATATTCGGACTTTCATTTTTATTATCTCACAACTCATTAGATTATAATAGGTGAAAAACTTTCAAGTCTGAAATAAGGGCTAGAAAGTACGTATAGGGTTTAAGGCACATACTTTTCATGCAGCTGTCCCCAGGTTCAATTCCGTATCCATGGTTCCCAGATCACTGCCAAATATATTCCGGAAATCTCCCAGCCCCGTGGGCCGTGGCATGCTGCATCCTATGACGCTCATATTGAACCACTGGTCAGGTTTGCTGAGAATTCCTGATAGGAGCGCTCAATATTTTTGACCACTACTTGGGATAGAATTGTAAAGAATATGCACAAAGAGATAGTTTTATTAATGACAAGAAAGACACGATTGTTACCCTATAAGATCCAAGAACAAATCAATATTAATGCAGTATACTTTAGATGCTGAAGTTTAAAACTTATCTATATAAATAATAATAGGTATTATATTGTATTGTATTAAATGATTTTACTTTTTTTCTGTAGGTTAAAATTATGTAGTGTAGGATGACATTACTTTGTCCTTTCTCCCCTGCCACAAGGAGCTTAGGTTTATCAGGTTACACACATCACAGTGCTCCTGAGTCACTCCCATTCCTTTGTTTATCTATAACCACTTCTCTCTGCTCTCTTCCCCAACCAGTTCATCAGCTTTTCCCCTAATCAGAATCTGTTAATTTGTAAGGTCAGATCCTTTTAGGACACTGAAATTGTATTGTAACTTAATATTGCCTTTCTCCTCTCCTTATGTCTTTGAATAGTTTGCTTTAGAGAAATGTCCTTTTTGTATAGATACAGGAAGACAGTTAATATTATGCTTTTTTAATTTAGGATTTAATTGGCTTTGAATATTATTCACTCTCGGGCATCTGCTTCCTGGACTTAAACTTCAATTGCCCTTAGTTCCTGACACCCCAAAAGCAGGGTCCCGACGAGGGACTGAATGGACCCAGGGCAAGCTGTGAGCTAAAAATGGGCCAGGCCAAAGTGCCACAATTCTTAACTATAAGTTAAGAGCTTGATCATGGACAGATGCTGTCATGATCCAAAAGTAATGATGAGACTAGGACCCTGCTAGGGATACGAAAGACTATCTGGCCTGAGCACTGTAGTCTGAGATCGAGATGGCCCTAGGAGAGCAATTCTATAAACTTAACACATTTCTTATTGTGTACATACAAATTATTAATATTATAAATGCTCATATATTTGTTGGACAAGGAGAGGAGAAACACACCCATGGGATTCCATTCTAGGGTAGGTCGACCTGCTAAAAAGAATCTGTCCTAGAAGCGGCTTTCCCCAAGGAAAAGAACTCTACCTACTTCTATTGATTGTGACCACAACTATGTGTAATTGTTACCCCAACCCCTCATGGTTTTGGGATTTAACTAGACTGTAAGAGTGGGCTGGGAGATCAGGATCCAGACTTCAGAAGGAGAAGGAGAAAGGGGATCCAGATCCAGATTCTAGAGCCAGAAGGAGGATGGAGGGGGATCGAGAAGGAGAATGAAGTAGCATGGGGGAGGAAGAAGCAGGAGGAGAATCAGAGGAGAATGGAGATAAGAATGTAATAAACTGAAACTGACACAAACCAGCCTGGCCCTCCTTTCCTTCCTTCACCTGCCCATTGCCATCAACCTCCCCGGGGTTTGGGAACCAGCATGAGATTACCGAACGTGGTCTGAGGGAGAGATAGACTGCTATGGTCATTTTTTGAGTTTACACAATGCAGTAACCAAAGACTTACTTTTAGTGATCTATTTTCTGGTAATTGTATTTGTCACCTCTCTAAGTTTTTTCAAAGCAAGAAATATGAAATAAATTTATTATGTGCCTGCTAATGGAGAAAGCTGCAGTTGAGAGGGACAGAAACTGGGAACATTGGTGTTGGGACATTATATGCATGAAACAACAATATTATGAATAACTTTATAAATCACAGTGTTTTAATAAAAATAAATGTGTTTTTAAATTTTTTAAAAATAAATTAAAAACACAAATCAGATGGAGTTATCACTGTATCCCTGTATCAATGTTATCCCATTGTTCATTGATTTTCTCAAGCAGGCACCAGTAACGTCTCCTTTGTCCTTAACCATGAGATTTTAGAAAGTGCCACATTTGAGGTTCTTTCAGGGTCGAGGGAATGAGACCCATGATTGTTACTGGGTTTTGGCATATTGAATATGCCAAGGGGAGTTTGCCAGATTCTGCCATGCAGGCAGGATACTTTCAGTAGCCTGCTGGGAGATGGAGTTATAAAGAGAAAATTTTAGATTCAGTTCTTTTTATTTGTTTTAAACAACTTTGTCTTATAAAAACAAATACTTCACAAATAGTAGTATAGGCAATAATGGAAACTCAGAGAGTCATCTCAATTTGCAGTAAATCAGTATATCTGGTAGTTACAATTCTGGAGAGACTAAAACTATTGAAAATTCAGATGGTGAACAACTGTTTCTTGATCCTGATCTTAGAGGAAAGGCCTTTAGTTTTTTCCCATTGAGAATAATACTTGCTGTGGACCTGCAGTAGATGGATTTGACTATATTGTGGAAAGTTCCTTCAATTTCTATTTTGCTCAAAGTTTTTATCATGAGTGGGTACTGGATCCTGTGAAATACTTTCTCTGAACCTACTGATATAATCCTATGTTTTTTTTCTTGATATGATGTATTATGTTGATTGAATTGTGAATGTTAAACCATTCTTGCATCCCTGAGATGAATCAATCTGGACATGGTGTATGATATTTTTTATGAGATTTCGGATTCTGATTGTAGATAAAGGGATATACATGATACCTTTTAGTATTTGTATTGCAAACCATAAAATTCAAAAGGAAAGAGACAGAAAAAAGAGAGAGAGACAGAAATAAAGACAGAGGGAGAAGAATGTTGTCTGCCATAGAAGCAGGTTATTTGGGGAGTTGGTAGAAGGGTGGGATGGAAATTGGGGACATTGGTGTTTGGAAATGTACAGTGGTGGAGGGATGAGTGTTGGAACAATGTATGACTAAATCACAGTCATGAACAGCTTTTTAATGCTCTATTTCATGATGATTCCATAAAAAAATAAAATAAATTGTCAGATGGTGGGATAAATCTACTAATGTGAATAAAGATGAACCAAGCTAAAGCCAGGATTGGGACAATTATTTCTGTGACTTAAACATTTTAGTTGTTAATTATTCAACTATGTTCTATGACTTGGGTTTTTCTTTCTAAATGCCTTTATTTATGTTTTTATTTATTTGTTTGTTTGGTTTGTTTAGTTTATTTAGTTTGTTTTGGGCTGGAGCAATAGCACAGCAATAGCGTTTGCCTTGCATGTGGCCAACCCAGGTTAGATTCCTCCGCCCCTCTCGGAGAGCCCGGCAAGCTACTGAGAGTATCTCTCCCACACGACAGCCTGGCAAGCTCCCTGTGATGTATTCAATATTCCAAAAATAGTAACAACCAGTCTCACAATTTGTTGTGAATGTTACTGGTGCCTGCTCGAGCAAATCAATGAACAACAGGAGGACAGTGCAGTGCTACAGTCCCTATGACCAATACTAAAATATTAAAATGGGTATTGCTCATTTTTTTGTCCCTTGCTTTGAGTTTTAAGCCATAGTCACAAGTGTTAAGGACTACTCTTAGCCCATTGGTCTGTCAAGAATGGAATGCAGATTGCATGTAGCTCCACCTTGTAAGATCCTTTGAGCCAACTGCACAACCCAGGAGTAAGTTTTGTCTGAAGTGAGAATTTCACTTACACCAATTACTGTTGCTAAAAAGATGGACATGACATATAGCCTAAGGCTAAAACATCAACCATTGTTGTAAAGTATTGCTAAAGCAAAGCAGGAGATACAAACTCAAAAAAAAAAAAACCATAATGGAAACTGACATTAAGGAAAGTGGAACATGTTATTTCAAAAGACAAATATAAAGAATTGATTGTCCTTAACCTGCACAATTTCATGTTAGCATAATCTGAGATTGGTGTCTCCAGAAATCTTGATATTTTAAGCATTTTTTCATTTATCTAGTTAGGAGTTTCCTAATGAATCAATAGAACTCAAAACTCCTTGTGCAGTATCAGCTAAAATATAAAAAAAAGAAGAAAAATCTTATCCTGCAATCTTATTTTTTAAATATCCATCATATATATTTTGATGACTATGTATAGATTTTACTCGACATTTAGTATTGTATTTCTTTTATCATTCAGAGTGCCCCAGAGGAATGGAGATCCTCTGCCTATCTCCACCTCCCCCCCACCCCCCCCACCCCCGCAGCATCCCTTGACTCAGCAGTCACACCCATAAGCCTCCTCTGGCTGGCACCAGATAATCTCATCAGACATCATCCAGATCACATGTCCTCTCCTGAAAGGGAGCATAACATGACTGTCACAATAGCCATTCTGGACCCTGTGCTAGGCTGTTTCACTTGGGGTTCCCCAGAATAGAGGAGCCCTCCCCACCTCAAGGAACTCAGCCCCAGCAGCCAAAAACCTCAAGAACCCAACCGCCACCATGCTCAAGGCCACTCCCCACATGCTCAGGCCGATCCTCAAGTGAAACAATCCTTGGACCACAGAGCTGCATTTGCGACCATGCAACTCATCATGAGATACACTCCACCCATATTCCAGGAGTACTGCACCACATTTAATGGGGTTCAAATTGTAGGCAGCAAATCATAGAGGGAATGTATATATCTATATATATACACATATATATTTACAGATATCACTTGATCACTTGACTTCCTGCTAATCGTCGACTTGCTCAAGCGGGCGCCAGTAACGTCTCCATTTGTCCCTGTCGCGTGTTAGTGAGCCCAATGGTGTCTGTTCGCTCTAGGAACATGAAGAGCCTCAAACCGATCGTTCATGATCTTGATGAAGAAGTCTGACCATCTGGTAGGTGGGCGGCCACGCAGTCTTTTGACATCTCATGGAATCCAGTCGGTAACAGCTCTAGTCCAGCGGTTGTCTTTAAATCTCATTACGTGACCAGCCCATCTGATTTTTGACACCTTGGCAAACGAGACAGCGTCCCTGATTCTTGATCGTCAACAGAGGCCGGAACTCCGGATTCTTTCTTTCATTTCAGTGAAGCGTGATACTCCAAGCATAGCTCTTTCAATTCCTCTTTGGGAGACCCAAATAGCATTCTCATCTTGTTTGCGTAGAGCTCAGGTCTCTGAGGCGTATGTTAATGCAGGAAGAACAGTGGAATCAAAGAGATGTGCCCAGAGCCGGAGGTTCTTCGTCCTCTTAGCTATTTCTTCAATGCTCTCTACGGCGTTCCAAGCTGCTATCTTCATCCTGCGCAGCTCGGGTGCCAGGTCATTTGTCATGTTGACTTCTCGACCTAGGTACACATAACTGTTGCATTCGGAGATGGTCGTTCCCTTGAGAGCAAATGAGGCATCAGGAACGAGGCTGTTCTTCATAAACATTGTCTTTGTAAGATTCAGCTGTAGTCCGACCTTTCCACACTCACGGTTGAAGTCGACCAGCATTTGTGCCACTTGGCTGATGTTTGCACAAGCACAAGCACAAGCACAAGCATCCTGTTGTTCGTCGATTCCCTTGAGCAGGCACCAGTAACGTCTCCTTCATCCTAGCCCTGTGATTTTAAAAGAGCAATTTCAATGCTCTTTTGGGATTAGAAGAATGAGACCCATCATTGTTACTGGTATTTGGCATATTGAATACGACACAGAAGTTTACCAGACTCTACCATGTGGGCAGGATGCTTTTGGTAGCCTGCCAGGTTCTCCAAAGGAAAATAAAAAAATATAATAAGATGTCGCGCAGCCGCTAATGCGGCCGCGCGCTTCCGGGAGCTGGATTTTATAGTCTCTGCATCTTGGCCGTTGATGGGATCAACCTGGCGCTGGCAGCAGCTGGTGGGTATAACGCCTACCTACTGGAAGATGGGGGTCTGGTTGAAGAAGGCCCAGTCCGAATCCGAGTAGGCTTGGAGAGACCTCAGCCCTGGGACCTGCATGCCTGGGTTCCTCTGCCAGTTCTTTCATGCATGAGGCCCGTCCGGATGTGTGGAGAGTGGTTCTTGCATGGCTGTGACTGGCTCCGGAGGTCCTCAGGTCTGGGGCTCTGCTCGGGGTGGGGAAGGGGTAGAGAAACTCAACCCTCCCCCCTCCAAGGGGCCCCGGTGAGCACAGGCAGGCGCGGGGGCAGGAGACCCCTGGTAGCTGATGTTTGGTGTTATTAAAACAATGTCATCAGCAAAGCAGAGGTGGTGTAGTTGCCAACCATCTATCTTCACTCCCATTACTTTCCATTCCAGTCATCGCATGATGTTCTCAAGGGTGGCACTGAAGAGTTTTGGTCACCTGCCGAACCCCTCTCTTTACTTCGATGATTACTTCTTTGTATAATGGTGAGATCCTGGTAGTGAATCCGCAATACAGCTCACGGAGGATCTTGATGTATTGGGCTTGAAAGCTCTGATTGGCTAGGGCTTCAATGACCGCTTCTGTCTCAACAGAATCAAAGGCCTTCTTTAAATCAATGAACATTAGACAGAGCAGCATCTTGAACTCCCGAGAAACCTCAATGAGCTTGGTTATTATGTGGATATGGTTGATAGTGCTGAATCCTTTGCAGAAACCGGCTTCCGCGCATGGTTGTCAGTTATCTAGTGTTCTGCCAATCGTATTTAGTATGACTCGAGTGAACAACTTGTAGATGACAGACAATAGGCAGATCGGGCGATAGTTGCCAATGTCATGGACATCTCCCTTCTTGAACAGTAGTACAGTACTGCTGGTTTTCCACTGGGTTGGAACCTTGCATTCAGACAGGTAGAAGAGCCAAGCCAGTGTATTGATGAGTACTGAAAGCAGGTACTTCAGGTGTTCAGGTCTGACCTTGTCTGGGTCTGGTGCTGTTTGTTTCTTTACTGACTAAATGGTGTGTCGGATTTTGCAAGGGAGAACATTGGGAATGACATATCCATCCTGTGGAATTTGGTATGTAAGCAAGTGTACATGGCTATTGAAGAGATTTGTGTAGAAGTCATGGATAATCTTCTTCATTGCCATTCTGGAGGATGTGATAGATCCATCAGGACATCGGAGGGCAGTCATCTTGGTAGTTGGTGAAGGACAGGCGGGCATTACAAATACTTTTCCCAGCTTCTGCCGCATCTACCAGCACTTCTGCTCTTCTGTCTTTGAGGTCTTCCTTGATCGCATCTCTGCACTGTTTTGTGAGCTCAGACATTCGCTTGCAGTTGCCTGATGCATGCGCCAAACCACTTTGGCGAATAAGCTCAAGAGTTTTTGAAGACAGGTTTTTTTTTGTGGCTATCTCTATCTTGGCATTCCTCGCACAATCATGGAGGTGCTCAACCAGTCGATCATATTCCTTGTCAATGTTGTCAACAATGGCATCTTCCCATGTTGCAGCAATAGTGCCAAAGAGCTCCCAGTTGGTGGTCGTTCTGGGAGTTCTCTTTTTAAAATTTGCAGCCCTTTCTTCCTGCTCTGTGAAGTAGAATTTTGCACAAAAGGGACAGTAGTCTGATCCCGTTTGGAATTCTGGGACAACAGTGACATCGGTCAAGCAAAACCGTTGATTGAATATGATGTGGTCTATTTCGTTGTGGAATCATCCACAGGGAGACTCCCATGTCCAACGTTTAGATTCAGGCTTCTGGAACTCTGAGTTACCATGGGTGGTCTTGGTTGACATGATGAACTCAGACAGTGTCTCACCCTGTTCGTTCCATTCTAGGCCATGGGTCCCAATGTGAAGTTCTTCACCTGATGTTCTCTGTCCTATCTTGGCATTAAAATCACCCACAATGATCTTGTAGAAGGTGTTGGCTTCTTTATAGAACTTCTCCAGCTCCATGTAGAACTTCTCAATTTCTCCTTTATCATAATTAGATGTTGGTGTGTAGACAAAGAAGATAGAAACTGCCGGTAGTGAGCCACATCTATTCAAATGTAAACGTCCGATTTGGGTTGCTAGGCATTCGACTGATTCAATGGTCATGGACAAGTTTGTGTTGACAAGGACACCGACACCTCCGACAACTCTTTTATCACATGTTCCGAGGAACAATTCTTCTCCAGTGTCGAAAACGGCATGATATATATATATATATATGCAGATATACATATATATACATATATATAAAAAAAGGCTGGAGTGATACATACATATATACATACATATACATACATACATACATATACATACATATACATACATACACACATATACATATGCATACATACATATACATACACATGCATATACATACATATATACATACATGTATATACATACATATATATATACATATATATACAAAAGGCTGGAGTGATAGCACAGCGGTAGGGCGTTTGCCTTGCATGCAGCCAACATGGCCGACCCGAGTTCGATTCCTCCGCCCCTCTCGGAGAGCCCGGCAAGCTACCGAGAGTATCTCGCCCACACGGCAGAGCCTGGCAAGCTCCCCGTGATGTATTCGATATGCCAAACACAGTAACAACAAAGTCTCCAATGGAGACGTTACTGGGCCCACTCGAGCAAATCGATGATCAACGGGAGGGCCTTTACAAAAGTTCAGAAGACTCAACCTTTAACAACATGTTAGTTATATGTTATAGAGGGATTTAAAGGCCCCTGCCAAAATAGAACAAACTTCACACTCTTTCCTCTGTGGAGACTTTTTTGTAGCATTTTCAGCAGGTTTTCATAACACGCAATACAAAATATATTATTTCACTTCTGCTTTGGTACAGGGATTGGGGTTTGGGGTGGAAATATCTCAAATATAATGGTGAGAAGTTGTAATGGTAGTGACATTGTTTGAATATTAAATGCAATCAAATATTGTGAAATACCTTATAAAATAAAATTATATTTCTTTTATATTTTTGGGCTGGAGCGATAGCACAGCGGGTAGGGCGTTCGCCTTACAAGCGGCCAACATGGCCGACCCGAGTTCGATTCCTCCGCCCCTCTCGGAGAGCCCGGCAAGCTACTGAGAGTATTCGATATGCCAGACACAGTAACAACAAAGTCTCCAATGGAGACGTTACTGGGCCCGCTCGAGCAAATCGACGATCAACGGGAGGGCCTTTACCTTTACCTTTACCTTTTATATTTCTTTTAAAATAGCTTAAAATAAATATTAATATACCATGTGTTTGCTTGATCTTTTGGAAAATATTAAATATGGCGATCAAAAAGACTATTAACAGGACATCTAGTAATAATTATTTCAGTGCTAGATTCAATACTTGAGATTAACCTAGAACATACTCTACTAAAGAAAAATTGATAAATGCTCTAGCACTCAATGAAGAGTCATGTGCTTTGTTTACTTATTTACTTATTTAGCCATAATTTTCCTCTTGCTTATCAATTAAGCAAACTACAGTGTTAAATTAGGATTTGGAATTTGAGAAAAAATATATTGGGACACCAAACAATAATTTCTTAAACATCACTGTTATTATATTATAAAATATTTTAATAAAAATAACATACATCAAAATACTATCTTATTTTTTATCATATCATATGATACTTTTAAAATATGTTCTGTCTTGAAAGTATGTGATGTTAGCAATTTAGGGGAATGATGAGAGATAAAAGTTTCCTTATATGTTGGTAAAATACTCACTATGGGAATCACACTTAGTGAAATGTATTTTAGATCAATTTATATGTCACATTATTTACCCAAAGGTACTATAAATTCCTTAGTAATGAGTTTATTAGCAGTTGGTAGACAAATTCATAAACTGAATTAAATACCCTAAGCATTATATTAGTCATAGGGAATTTAAGACATTTTGCCTGAGTATCCTGAATTCAAAACACAGAAAAGCTCTAAAATATGTGTGGCTGTTTTTTAACTAATATCCACCAAGTTGATTTTAGCATTACTTATATCTTGAGAATTGTAAAAAGGCTGCATTCTGAATTGATCCACTGACTTTTATATTAGGTACAGTTTTCTCAGACTTTCTAGATTGTTCCTGAGCAAGTTCTGTGATGTCTAGCCTGTGCAAGACGACCGGCAAACATTCTTCAGTGTTGGAGATGGTATTAAATAATGATACAATCTGTGCCTTAGTACTTTGTAATTATTCTCAATTTCTACTCATTGTTTGCTAGCCAATAAATAGGCAACAGACTCATGACTATGTGTTACAAAATGTGTGGTATAAAATATAAATGAAATAATTTTACTGAATTTTCCATGACACTCTATGATGGCAGTCAGCCAACCCAAACAGGAGCTTTTGAAAAGTTTGCATCATTGTTATATCTGATGTTGAGTAAGTGATTATGATTACTATTATCATTTCAGTTGCACTGTGAATAAATCGTTTTAAAACAAAAACATACCATTTAAAAATGTTATTACAAAAACTGCCAATTCTAATTTCCAAGAGCAGGAGTGGACCATATGTTAATTGATAGATAATAGCATCTTTCACCTAGTCAATGGAGAACCTTGAGGAAGGGGTGCAGATCCTGAAGTCAGTCCAAGATGGAAGTCTACACACAAGTTCAGAGGCAGCCGACCCATCAGAACTTCTCTCCTCCTTTGGAAACACTAAAAATCAACTTATATAGGAACAATTTTCTCTGAAGAAGACCAGAAGATACCTAAGAAACTTGTTAAAAAAGAAACCTTTATTAAAGAAAGTTGCTGATATTTAAGAAATAAAGAAAACTTTATATTCTGGCATAGAGTATTCCTTGTACATGTATGTGTGTTTGTATATGCATATGAACATACTCATGTGTTGGATAACACTGGATTGGCTTTGCTGCTCGAGCAGAAAGCTTAAGGTTTACTGGGCCACTCCTACAACAGTGCGACTGAGGCACAACTAATAATTTTATATTGCTTTTCTCTTTCCTTTATTTAATTTGTATGGTTTATTTAGCAATGTACTGTTTTGTATACTCAGGAAGATAATTGATGCTGCACTATGTAACATGGAAGTTAATTGACTCCAAAATAATATTTACTCCTGTTCATAGATATTTACTTGACTTAAACCTCAGTTGCTCTTAGTTCCTAGTACTCCAAGAGCAGGGTCCCGACGAGAGACTGAGGGACCCAGGGCAAGCTGTGAGCTACCCTGGCATCTAAATGGACCAGGTCAAGTGCCATAATACTTAACTATAAGTTAAGAGCATGGTCATGGACAAACTCTGTCATGACCCAAAAGAGGTAACTAAATAAGGACCGTGCTGGGGTTAGAAAGACTAACCTGGCCTGAGGACTGTGGTCTGGAATATATAGTGAGATGTTCCCAGAAAGAACCAAACTTTAAGCTTATGTATCTCTTACTCTGCTCACGCAATATGACATTGCTAAAAATATTAGAAGTATATTTACTATTTAAGTGGAATTCTAGCTGAGGAAAAGAAGAAAGCAATATGCCCTGGATGGAATCCTACCCTTGACCAGATTTCCTAGGAATCTGGAGTAATCTCCTTAGATGAGATTTTCCTTGACTTAATCTGGAGGAGTGGTCTAACCTCCCTTTGTTGATTTGTTAATGTTCAGATTACCCCACCTTTGTATCCCGACCCTACATTATTTCTATATAAACTATGCTGTACTTCTGGGAATTCTATGTCCTATTCTCATTTCTCCTAAAGAAGTTGCCAGTAGCATGCAAACAGTGTTTGCTGCTTTGTTTAATACTGTGTCAGAGTTTAGTTTTGCATTATTTATGTGTATAAGACTAACAAAATGACATTGTAGAATTTGGCAGCAAAATGGTTTACTTGTTTATAAAAGTAACACATTTATATTCCATTGAAAAGCATGGTTTGTTATTACATGTATTGGCTTTTAAATACAAAACTATGAGCTTTATTAAACTCATACTTGACATAGAAGCAGCACTATGAATTTATACAAGTATAGTAAGGAGAAATAAAGTGGATCTTTTAAAGACAACTGTTGGAGATGTAAGACATACTTTATTCAAGGGGACTATGACAATTGGTGTGTGAACCACAGCAGTAGGTTCTTTAAGTAAAAGAGAGAGATAGGACTCAACCATGAATATAGGACAGACAAGTGGGAATTTATAGGAAAGTAGCAGAATGGAAATCAGTGGCTGGAAAATTACAAATAGGAAACATCTGTGGTAAGGGACACTGTTGCTGAACTGATCTAATGGGATTCTTCTGAAAACAGGAGAGGGTGATAAGATATCACCAGGGGGACGGATAAGGATGAGGAACCTGATCAAATATGCAGAATGATCCTAGATGGTCTGAGGAAGGAAGCGCTCTTTCTAAAATAATATGGAAGAGTTTCTGTTAAAACTGGATTTAATAAAGTACATTGATAGCTACAGAACAATGTTCAGAAGCCTGACTAAAGCTTGGTCAAGTAACAAATCTTTGTCAGTGCTTCCCTCATTCCTTTTGTCCAGGTTGAAAAAATAGGTGTATTTTAGTCTTTATAAATAATTTTGTATATCAGTTTCTTATACTCATATATAAAATTAGAGTTATAGATAATTGAGAATTCACTTTTAAGTGCATTACATTTATTTATCTTTTGGCTAGCATCTATTGCAGTAACAAAACATCCATTGCTTTATTCCAAGAATTACACTGCTATGTAAACTAAATGTTACTAAAAGGAGAAGTTTCTGTTAATTTGTTTGAGATCCTAAGAGACTAGGAGGAGTAATAATGCTTTACCTTAAATTTTAATGTTTGTTAGCCAAATAGTAGGAGGTATATATTTCATTGTCATTTCGATAGGCCTTTCCCTGATCCTGAACATTTTATCATATGCTTGTTGGCCATATTCTTTAACAAAAATCTTTTCAGGTCTTCTCCCTATTTTTGAAAGTTTGTTTGTACTTTGGGCTGGAGTAAGAGCACAGTAGATAGGGTGTTTGCTTTGCACGTGGCCGATCCGGGTTCGATTTCTTCGTCCCTCTTGGAGATCCCAGCAAGCTACCAAGAGTATCTCACCTGCACAGCAGAGCAGTGGCATATTCAATATGCCAAAAACAGTAACGAGTCTCACAATGGAGATGTTACTGGTGCCTGCTCGAGCAAATTGTTGAACAACAGGAGGACATTGCTACAGTGTTTGTAGTTTTGTTAAGTTTTGTGAGTTTCTAATATATTTTGGATATTAATCATTGGTCAGATGTAAGATTTGTGTATATTTTCTCCCATTCAGTAGAATTTGAATAGCTTTAAATAGAGTAAATATTATAAATATTTTCTAAATTCAAAAATTGACAAGAGAGAAATGATAAAGAGAAGAAAGGAAAAGAAAGGAAAATGCGTAAGGGAGAAAGATGACAGAATAAATTTAAATCTAGGAAAAGTAAAGCAATGCACAAATGTAGAAGAAAAATTGCAATGTAATTATGTCATTTACTGGACATAAATATTCATTATTAACTTCATTCTAAAACATGATAGAGAGTGCACAAATATCTGTAGTCAGTCAATGAGAACTAGAAGACATACAGGTCATAGGAAATAGGATCGATACTGACTACAAAGGCACAAGACTGAATAAGGTATCACAAGTATATTGTAAAGAATTAACTGATTATGTTTTAAGGCCAAACTTAACTAGCAAATGGATTGCAATATACTCCTCTAACAGAGATATTGAAATTTTAGTAACAGGAAAAATCCTGAGTCAAAAAACAAGGTGAAAAGAAAGCTCAGATAGAGAAGAGAGCACCAAATAAAGGGTGTTGTGACATCCTCCCAGGGTGGGAGAAGCATGCTAAAAGTAGTCTATAGACCAAACATGATTGCCACTCAAGGCGTCTCTTGCAAAACACAGTACCCAAAAGAAGAGAGAGAGAACAAGGGGGAATGCCCTGCCACAGAGGCAGGGTGGGAGGGGGGATGGGGGGGAGGGATCCTGGGACCCGTGGTGGTGGAGGATGGGCACTGGTGGAGGGATGGGTACTTGATCATTGTATAACTGAAACCCAAGGACAAAAGTTTATAAGTCTATAACTGTACCTCATGGTGTTTCACTAATAAAAAAAAAAAGTTTTATTAAAGACAGATAAGGCATGGCGATTACCATAATGAGATTCAAATATAAAATAAAATTTAATACAATATACTTTAGATTCCAGAGATGAGAACTTACTTTATGCAAATGAGAATAATCATTTTATTATATTGTATTAAAGGGTTTTATTTTCCATATTAACACAGTTTAAAATCATATAGAAATCACAAATTGGCTCTTACTGATTTACTTTCTGATCATTCTACTTGCCAGTTTTGTTGGAAAAAGTAATATAAAGTAAAGAAAGTTGTTATGTGCCTAAGAGGGCTGCTTGGGGATGGGAGGGAAAATGAGGACATTGGTGGAGGGAAGGTTACACTGGTGGTATTGGAATACTTAATAACTGGAATGATTGTATTTGTAAATTACCATGTTTTTTTACAAAAATAAATTAAAACAAAAACAAAAAAAACAATTTTAGCTAAAGAATCTGTTTTGTTATTTTGTTTTTATATATCAGAAACAATTTCTGAAAGAGACATTTTGTGAAGTTCATAGACAGGCATGAAAAGTTGAACTATAAAACAAATACCACTTACAGCATGAGTACCGCAAAATTATATTTTCTGTTCAAGAATAAGTTTTGAATATTCTGAAAAAGTATTGCCAATTTGTTCCAGAATTGCTTTTTGATAAAGTATCATTGATTGTAAGTAATTTCAACATTTTCCTAAAATTTTATATCAATATATGTTAACATGGGTATGTTCTTTTTCTAATACCATAAGTATATTTCTATGATGTGAATTTTATGTTTTTTGTTTTTGTTCTTGGCCCTAACCACTGTGCTTGTGGCTTAATTCTTTTTGGGACTTTGAGGTGATGCCTGGTGATGTTTGGGGAACTATATTGCAATTGGGAATATCCTACTGGAGTCAGCTGCACTCAAAATAAGAAACTTATTGCTTTTAGTATGTCTCTAGTCTTATGATTATAATTTTTTAAAATATTCTTATAGCTGTCTTGTTTACACAGCTCAACACAGTTTATTTTCCAAAAAACAAAGGCTTTCTCCAGAACTCATGGTATTCTTTTCCAAAAAAATTTGTAGACTTTAAAATACAAGTCCAGCTGGAATCATTGCTATATTTGCCTTTGAGATGAAGAGCTTATTACTGATTACCCAACCACGTATTTACTGTGCCTACTCAAGTTAATAATTTAATAGATTATGATTAGTAAAATACCATTAATTTTAAAATATAAATTATTTTCAGAATAACAGGCATTATACTTAATAAAAATTATAGTTATACCATAAAGTGATATAAGGAATATATTATTTAATATATTGGTATTTCATAGGATAGTATAAACTACCCTTTGAACCAATATATGAATCTAGATTCAAAAGCGCAGTATAAAAATGTGTAATTTAAATACGCAAGTCATACCAATTTTATTTTCTTTTAATATAGCTATTTGAAGTGTTGATATGTTCCTAAGAGATACTACAGACATGGAGAGTATCATGCTAAGTGAAATGTGTCAGAAAGAGATGGACAGATATAGAAGGACTGCACTCATTATTGGAGTATAAAATAACATAACATGATACTGACACCCAAGGACAGTAGATGCATGGACCTGGAAGATTGCTTCAGAGTTGGAAGCCTGTCTCATGAGCAGGGGGTGGAGGGTAGGGGAGAAGGCAGCTGGAATTGAGAAGGGATCACTAAGAAAATGAGGGTTGGAAGAATTGTTCATAATGGGAGATGTGTGCTGAAAGTAGATAAAGGACCAAACATGATAACCACTCAGTATCTGTATTGCAAACCATAATGCCCAAAAGTAGAGAAAAAGTGTGGGGAATATTGTCTGGCATGGAGGCAGTGTGTGTGTGTGTGTGTGGGGGGGGGGGGGGATGGGAGTATACTGAGGATATTGGTGCTGGGGAATGTGCACTGGTGGAGGGATGGGTGTTTGATCATTGTGTGATTGTAACTCAAACATGAAAGCTTCTAAGTATATCTCACAGTGATTCAATAAAATAAAATTTAGAAAAAATTAAAAAAGAGATAATATAGAATCAATTTGAAGATATAGATATAATTTTTGAAAGGAACTCATTTTAAATAATATATGTTAAAGATATTTTAAATATTTTTATTTGGTCTGTTTTGATTTTTGTACCACATCCAGTGGTGCTCAGGATACCTTTGGCATTGTAAAAATATAACTACTTGCCATTTTTTACCTTGTTCTTTTAGGTTCAATTTGACTCATGTCTTATAATTTGTAGCTTCAAAATCTTGACAGTTTTTATTATCTAAGTACTATTTTCTCTTGCATTATTCTAGTCGATGAAATATGATTTAGGTTCATTTATTACTATTCTAGTGGTGTTCATTCGATATTAGGAATTTATCCTCCACTAGCTGTTATCAGTGGTGATTATGTATTCATTAACTTAATATACTGTGAAACACTATTATCATACTAGTAATGTTATAATCTTAATAACAACAGAATGCATATACCTTATAGGAGAGAAAGAATTAACTATCAGGTCAAAGCTTGCTAAAGCATAAGGAATCATAAATCAAACTGTGCTTTCTTTTTTATTGCCCTTTATGTTCCCTGATTAATATCAGAGTATTTATTTGAAAATAAACAAAGCAAAAGTCCATCTAAATCATATCTGTTTAAAAGAAGTCAATTAGACAGTGAATATTATTTATAGATCGAAGGTAAACAAATAGGAAACTAGAAGTGAAAAGAGAACTGAAGCTGACTTTTATCTTTTTATTTTTTGCTTTTTGGGTCACACCTGGCGATGCACAGGGGTTACGGTTACTCCTGGCTCTGTACTCAGAAGTCACTCCTGGCAGTACTCAGGGGACCACATGGGATGCCGGGAATCGAACCCAGGTCGGCCGCGTGCAAGGCAAACGCCCTACCCGCTATGCTGTCTCTCCAGTCCCCAAGCTGACTTTTATCTTAACATAAAAATAGACTTAGATTTGAGGACCTCACAGTTCTTAAAGAAGACTTAAGGCTGGAGTGCTAGTTTAGCAGGCTAGTGGACTTGGACATTTGCCTTATATATAGCTGACATGGTGCAGATACAGGAAGAAAGGGACTCTAATTAAATGTTGGTGGGAATACCGACTGACTCAGAATTTTTGGAAACAAGGTGGACATTCCTTAAATCACTGTAAATTGATTTCCTATTTGACCTAGCAGTACCATATACGGGAATATACTCTGGAGGCCAATAAACACTGATCTTCCATGTTCATTGCAGCACTATCCATAATAGCCAGGATCTGGAGGCAATCTGAGTGCCTGAGAACAGATTACTGGATTAAGAAACTATGGCATTTCTACACAATGGAAAAATGAAACCTGTTAGGAAAAATGAAGTCATGAAATCTGCTTATTAGTAAATTAAATGGACGTGGAGAGTATCATGCTGAGTGAAAAGAGTCTGAAGGAGAGGAACAGATATAGAATGAATGCAGGATATTAAAAAAAAAAGCATGAGACTAATAGCCAAGGCCTGGGGAAATAGGTGCCAGGAAGATCGGTCAATGGTTGGACACTTGCCACAAATATGTGCGGGATGAAGGGCAGATAGGATAGAGAAGGGATTGGTATGAGAATAATAGTTGGAAATGATCATGGTAGACAAGAACTAAGTGTTAAAAATAGGGGAGGGAATCACTTAATCACTTAAGTTCCCGTTAGTCGTCGATTTGCTCGAGCGGGCGCCAGTAACGTCTCCATTTGTCCCTGTTGCGAGCTAGTGTAGCCCAATGGCATCTGTTCACTCCGGGAACATGAAGGGCCTCCAACCGATCATTCATGATTTTCACGAAGAAGTTTGACCATCTGGTATGTGGGCGGCCACACGGTCTCTTGACATCCCGTGGAATCCAGTCAGTGATGGCTCTAGTCCAGCAGTCGTCTCCTAATCTCATTACGTGTCCAGCCCATCTGATTTTTGACACCTTGGCAAATGAGACAGCGTCCCTGATTCTTGATCGTCAATGGAGGTCGGAACTCCGGATTCTTTCTCTCATTTGAGTGAAACGTGATATTCCAAGCATAGCTCTTTCTATTCTTCTTTGGGAGACCTGAATAGCATTCTCATCTTGTTTGCGTAGGGTCCAGGTCTCTGAGGCATATGTTAATGCAGGAAGAATAGTGGAATCAAGGAGATGTGCCTGGAGGCAGAGATTCTTCGTCCTCTTAGCTATTTCTTGGACGTTCTTGAAGGCATTCCAAGCCGCTTTCTTCCTCCTGCACAGCTCGGGTGCCAGGTCATTTGTCATGTTGACCTCTCGACCTAGGTACACATAGCTGTTGCATTTAGAGATGGTCGTTCCATTGAGAGCGAATGGGGCGTCAGGAACAAGGCTGTTTCTCATAAACAGTCTTCGTAAGATTCAGCTGTAGTCCTACCTTTCCACACTCACGGTCAAAGTCGGCCAGCATTTGTGCCGCTTGGCTGATGTTTGGTGTTATTAAAACAATGTCATCAGCAAAGCAGAGGTGGTGTAGTTGCCGACCATCTATCTTCACTCCCATTCCTTCCCATTTCAGTCGTCACATGATGTTCTCGAGGGTGGCACTGAAGAGTTTCGGTGAAATGGTATCACCCTGCCGCACCCCTCTCTTGACATCAACGATCACTTCTTTGTAGAATGGTGAGATCCTGGTAGTGAATCCGCAATACAGCTCACGGAGGATCCTGATGTATTGGGCTTGAATGCCCTGATTGGCTAGGGCTTCAATGACCGCTTCCGTCTCAACAGAATCAAAGGCCTTCTTTAAATCAATGAACGTTAAACAGAGCGGCATCTTGAACTCCCGAGAAACCTCAATGAGCTTGGTTATTGTGTGGATATGGTCGATGGTGCTGAATCCTTTGCGGAACCCTGGTTGCTCGCATGGTTGTCCTTCATCTAGTGTTCTGCCAATCCTATTCAGGATGACTCGAGTGAACAACTTGTAGATGACAGACAATAGGCAGATCAGGCGATAGTTGCCAATGTCATGGATGTCTCCCTTCTTGAAGAGTAGTACGGTCCTGCTGGTTTTCCATTGGGACGGAACCTTGCATTCAGACAGGTAGCGAGTGAAGAGCCGAGCCAGTGTATTGATGAGTACTGACGGCAGGTTCTTCAGGTGTTCAGGTCTGACCTTGTCTGGGCCGGGGAGGGAATATACGTGATAAATATTCAGTGTCTATATAGAAAATGATAATGCCCCAGAGGAAAAAAGTTCCTCCCATAGAAACATGAGGGGAGGGAGTGCTAGAGGGAAATTGGGGACATTGGTGTTGGGGACATTGGTGATGGGAAATGTACATTGGTGAAAGGACAGGTGTTGGAACACATGATGTGTTCATCCAATCATGAACAACATTTTTAACTGTGTATCTCACTGTTATTCATTGAAAATAATTAAAAATTAAAACAAAAAATAAAATTTGGAGCAGTATAGAATGCAAGAATTGAAATATTCATAAAAAAAGGAAAGAAAAGAAAAAATACTTTTATTAATGTGATATGTCACTTGGATGAGCCTCACGCATAAAAGAACTGGCAGAGGAACCCAGGTGTGTGGGACCCGGGGCTGAGATCTCCAAGCCTGCAGGGTTTGGGACTGGACCTGCCAGTAGCTAGACAGTTACACCCACCAACTGCCGTGTAACCCAAACAACGGCCAGGATCCAGAGATTATCACACTCAGCTCCAGGAAGCGCGCGGCCGCATGCGGCTACACGACATCATATCATCTCATTCCTACTTTGGACAAACTGGCAGGCTACCGAATGTAACCTACCCACACAGCAGAGTCTGGCAAACTCCCCATGGTATACCCAATATGCCAAATACCAGTAACAATGATGGGTCTCATTCTCCTAACCCCTGAAAGTGCCTTGAATATGGCACTTTAAAAAAAAAAATCTCAGGGCTAGGATGAAGGAGACGTTACTGGGGCCTGCTCGAGGCAATCGACGAACAACAGGATGGTCGTGATCGTGATCGTGATATGTCAAAGGGAAATGGAGGCCAAATGTATAGGATCATTTTGAGCAATACTATAAGGTCATATCTCAGACTATAACTCAACCTATTAAATTAAAATCAAGCACTTACATAGATACAAAGAAATGTTTGAACAGATATATCAATATGGAAAAGAAAAATATGCCATATAGAATAATTTTTAAAAATTTTTGTTATTGCTCCAAATTCAAAGTAGATGAGCATAACTACTCTATATCTTGGTTGCATGTCATATTCTTTTTTCAAAAATGATACTACCAAGTGGAAAAATGCAAGAACTTTATAAAAGGTAAAGCTAACAAATACTATCAGATTTAGGTAATTAATATGAACAATCACAGTTATAAGTATATGGCAATAAGTATATACTTTATCCATGGTGTGATGAAAGAACCATAATATGTTATAGATCTCCATAAAATATATTACTCTAGATAATCTTGGAAAAAATATCAGACAAATTTCAGTGGAATAACTGAACACAAAGAGCCAGACAAGTATTTCTATAACTTCTATAACATATGAAACCTGAACAACTTTATTAACAATGAAGACCCAAAGCCAAGACCATTGAACATAATTTCATTTGATACCATTTAAAACGGTATCAAATGAAAATAAAATTCTAATAAGATAAGTTTGGCACAGAGTATGTGAGAATTCTATATATATGTCTACATAATTCACATATATCTGAAACTAAATATTCTTATAATAATTAACTTAAAATAATTACCTTCATTTCCCCCTACTAAATTTCAGCTTCCAGCTAAGACTTCTATTACTTTATTAATAGTAATTTTCCAGCACTATAATAAAGACACTATGTTCTTCTCAAGAGAATGACAGAAACAAAAGTAACTAAAGGGGGAAAGTAATTGGGATAGAGAAGGGACCACTATGACAAAGAGAGTTGGAAATTTCTCTGGATAAGAACTGAGCCTTAAAGTAGGTAAAGGAGCAAACATGATAACCTCTCGGTATATTGCAAGCCATAATGCCTAAAAGGAGAGAAAGAGAGAAAGGGGTGAGGGTGGGGGTGTAAATCATTAATACAGAGAGAGACAGAGAGAGACAGAGAGAGAAAAACAGAGAGGGAGAGGAAGAGGGAGAGGGAAAGGGAAAGGGAGGTGCATGGGTGATGGCAGGAGAGTGATGGCTGGTGGTGGTAAATACACACTGGTGGAGGGATAGATGTTGAAACATTGTGTAACTGAAAAGGGACCATGAACAACCTTGTAACTGTGTATCTCATAGTGATTCAATTAAAAAAAAGAATTTCACACCCAAAACAAAAAGCAACTAAAATCTTAAGCATCAAATGAATTTTCACAGTTAAAATATCACAGAGAAGTGAAATAATAATACCTCATATCAAAAAGATTTGAAGAAATGGGAGGTTTATCCATATGTAAAATTGCACTTATGTTTAAGATTTTAACACAGAAGTCGAGGAAAATTCCGAAGCAAACACATTTATAAATACACATTCAATAAAGTATTGAAATAAATACACTATAAAAGGAAGCAAAATTGGTGTTTCCATAAAGGAGACAAACAGAATGGGCAGTTTATGGCCCTTTCAACACAGAATAATGGCACCTAAGGTAAAATGGAGTCACCAATACAGCAGCATTGAGAAGGATGTGGAAGCAGAGGCTAATAAAATCTCAAGGCCGAACTAGGCTGCCAAAACAAAAATCAGATGGGCTGGACACGTAATATGATTTGGAGATGACCACCGGACTAGAACCATTACCAACAGGATTCCACGGGATGTCAAAAGATCGTGTGGCCGCCCACCTACAAGATGGTCAGACTTCTTCGTCAAGACCCTGAACGATTGGTTTGAGGCTCTTCGTGTTCCTAGAATGAACAGATGCCATTGGGCTATACTAGCACTCGACAGGGACGAATGCAGACGTTACCGGCACCTGCTTGAGCAAATCAATGAGTAACGGGAAGTCAAGTGATCAAGGTAGAATGATGTCTTGGCAGGAGGCATTGTGTTGTGTCTGTGTGCTGGGATTGGTGGGGGGAGGGGGGGGCTGGGGGAGTGTCCTGTGTGCCATAAAGGCTTTAGCTCGGCTCCTTCCCCCAGAACAATCTCTCCTTGAGGAAGCCCATTACAAAGCTTGTCCTGATAAACTAAGGCCCTTGGGTGTATAGAAGTCTAGCCTGGATATAAGGACATTCATGGAGATTTATGGGTATTTTTAGTGTTGCTGACGTGTGGTAATTGTGTACAATAAAAATATTTTAAAATATAGTATTGTAAACATGTAAACTAAATTAAAATTTTAATGTCTTTAATTTACATAATAATTATTTTCATTGCTATTAGTTTTTTATAGTACAAGAAATTACCAAAAAAGCTTCAATAGAATTAGAATAAAAAATATAAAAATATATATGCCATGGGTAGGCATATGGAGAGGCAATGAAAAGAACATTTTTACTCTATATTTTAAAGAGATATTTAAAAAAATAGTTTTCAAAAGAAAAGATGTTGAACATATATGTTATCAATTACATATATGTTATCAATTGCCTTGGAAATATTGATGGTGTAACTATAAATTATGCATCATGATTTATCACGTTTTCTGGATATTCAAATTCCTTTTTGGCATATGCGATTTTAGTGAGAACTTTTTTTATGATGGCAGACTACTAAGCATTACAATAAACCAGATTTTAAAACCAAACTTAGAATCTCTGCATCACAAAATTTTAAACTAAATTTGAAAATCCTTAATTACAAACATTTTTGTAAGCACAATGTGTACTGTTAAATAATGCGTAGCACATTACTTTTCATGCATTAATAAGGCAAAGAACAAATACAATTTTATCTGAACTGATCCTATCGTCTCTAACAAAAAAAAATAGTAGAGCTACTTGCTTATTTTCTCTTTGTTGATTATATACATTATGATTCTTCATCTTTACTTTGTCTTCCCCCTTTCTTTTTTTTTGTCTTGGTTTTTATTTTATGATGTTTACCTATGATATTATAATAGAAACATCTTAATACTGTCAACAATTAACGATCACTGGTGAATGCACAATATTTAAATACGTGGATTGCCGGGGTTTTTTTAGGGGAGTATTTAGAATTTTTGTCATTTTTTCAACTGTAGCTAACGTTAGAAAGGATTTTCCAAAATTTTATCTTTATATATTTTCAGAAAAAATAAAAATGATTAAGTTTGTTAATACTTTTGTGACTTTTGCTAGCTACATTTGCCTATTTTTTTTTAATTTTATTTATTTATTGAATCGCTGTGGGAAAAGTTACAAAGCTTTCCGGTTTAGGTCTCGGTCATGCAAATATCAATCACATTTCCCTTTACCAATACTTATTTTCCACCACGAAGAACCCCAATAACCCCCCACCCCCCAATGCCTGTGGGGCAGATGAATTCTAGCTAACACTCTATATACTTTGACTAGCTTCATTGTTTCCATAAAAGTTGCACCATTATTACTTAGAGTTTACCCCCCCCCAAATCAGACATGCTGAAAAAGCGTTGTGAAATGATTTGCTTTCTACAGCTGGGTTCAAGAATTAAATGTTGTTATTGCAGCCGCGCAGTTTTGGATTCCTGCTATTTTACTTATTAACCCTGGAAGTATTTCTACTGAGAGTCAGAAAATTAAGAGATTGGTTTCTGTGCTCTGGAGTCATGGCCGCCATCTTTCTTTCCAGAGAGGAGAGGGCGAATGGGGCAACACCCTTACCCCTCCGGGCAGGCATGATGGCCTGGATTAAGGCATAGTCTGTTCGCTTTTCTGCTCCAAGCTGCTGGTTTTCTGCATTAAGTCCTTGTGCTTCTGGGCCCGTGGCTGTGCCGGAGAGCCACTTGTGGGGGGCAACTGGTGACCTAAGTAGAGCGTGAAGGACGGGCCGGAACGCCCCCCATCCCATGAGGTTTCAGTCGCGCCCTACCCCTGGCTCACATCTGCTGTCCACAAGGCTCCCGTGCAGCCGCCATCTTTCTTTCCAGAGAGGAGAGAGCGAACCCCCTTTCTTTTTGAAGCAATAAAATCTACCTTCTCTGAGAAATTTTCCATGACTGTTCTATGGTGGTCGACATGATGAACTCAGACAGTCTCTCACCCTGTTCGTTCCATTCTAGGCCATGGGTCCCGATGTGAAGTTCTTCAGCTGATCTTCTCGGTCCTATCTTGGCATTAAAATCACCCACAATGATCTTGTAGAAGGTGTGGTCTTCTTAATAGAACTTCTCTAGCTCTGAGTTCATCATGTTGACCAAGACCATTCATGGTAACTCACAGTTCCAGAAGGCAGAATCTAAACGATGGACATGGGAGTCTCCCGGTGGACGATTCCACAACGAAATAGACCACATCATATTCAATCGACGGTTTTGCCTGACTGATGTTGCTGTTGTCCCAAAATTTCGAACGGGATCGGACCACCGTCTCCTTCGTGCAAAATTCTACTTCACAGGCGGGGAGAAAGGGCTGCAAAGTTCAAAAAGAGAACTCCCAGAATGACCACCAACTGGGAACTCTTTGGTACTATTGCGGCAACATGGGAAGATGCCATTGTTGACAACATTGACAAGGAATACGATCGACTGGTTCAGCACCTCCATGAATGTGCGAGGAACGCCAAGAGAGAGATAGCCACAAAAAATCGCCTATCTTTGAAAACTCTTGAGCTAATTCGCCAGCGTGGTTTGGCGCATGCCTCAGGCAACTGCAAGCTAACGTCCGAGCTCGCAAAGCAGTGCAGAGATGCGATCAAGGAAGACCTCAAAGAGAGAAGAGCAGAAGTACTGGTAGATGCGGCAGAAGCCGGGAAAAGTATTCGTAACGCCCGCCTGTCCTTCGCCAACTATAAGACCAAGATGACTGCCCTCCGACGTCCTGATAGATCCATCACATCCTCCAGAACGGCAATGGAGAAGATTATACATGACTTCTACTCAAATCTCTTCGATAGCCATGTCCACTTGCCGACATACCAAATTCCACAGGATGGATATGTCGTTCCCAACGTTCTCCCTTCCGAAATCCGACACACCATTTCGTTGGTAAAGAAACAAACAGCACCCGGCCCAGACAAGGTCAGACCTGAACACCTGAAGAACCTGCCGTCAGTACTCATTAATACACTGGCTCGGCTCTTCACTCGCTACCTGTCTGAATGCAAGTTTCCGTCCCAATGGAAAACCAGCAGGACCGTACTACTGTTCAAGAAGGGAGACATCTATGACATTGGCAACTATTGCCCGATCTGCCTATTGTCTGTCATCTACAAGTTGTTCACTCGAGTCATCCTAAATAGGATTGGCAGAACGCTAGATGAAGGACAACCATGCGAGCAAGCAGGGTTCCGCAAAGGATTCAGCACCATCGACCATATCCACATGATAACCTAGCTCATTGAGGTTTCTCGGGAGTTCAAGATGCCGCTCTGTTTAACGTTCATTGATTTAAAGAAGGCCTTTGATTCTGTTGAGATGGAAGCGGTCATTGAAGCCCTAGCAAATCAGGGCATTCAAGCCCAATACATCAGGATCCTCCGTGAGCTGTATTGCGGATTCACTACCAGGATCTCACCATTCTACAAAGAAGTGATCATTGATGTCAAGAGAGGGGTGCGGCAGGGTGATACCATTTCACCAAAACTCTTCAGTGCCTCCCTCGAGAACATCATGCGACGACTGGAATGGGAAGGAATGAGAGTGAAGATAGATGGTCGGCAACTACACCACCTCCGCTTTGCTGATGACATTGTTTTAATAACACCAAACATCAGCCAAGCGGCACAAATGCTGGCCGACTTTGACCGTGAGTGTGGAAAGGTAGGACTACAGCTGAATCTTACAAAGACAATGTTTATGAGAAACAGCCTTGTTCCTGACACCCCATTTGCTCTCAATGGAACGACCATCACGAATGCAACAGCTATGTGTACCTAGGTCGAGAGGTCAACATGACAAATGGCCTGGCACCCGAGCTGCGCAGGAGGAAGAGAGCGGCTTGGAACACCTTCAAGAACGTTGAAGATATAGCTAAGAGGACGAAGAACCTCCGGCTCTGGGCACATCTCTTTGATTCCACTGTTCTTCCTGCATTAACATATGCCTCAGAGACCTGGGCCCTACGCAAATAAGATGAGAACGCTATTCAGGTCTCCCAAAGAAGAATAGAAAGAGCTATGCTTGGAATATCACGTTTCACTCAAATGAGAGAACGAATCTGTAGTTCTGACATCAGTCGACGATCAAGAATCAGGGACGCTGTCTCATTTGCCAAGGTGTCTTAAATCAGATGGGCTGGTCACGTAATGAGATTTAAAGACGACCGCTGGACTAGAGCGGTTACTGACTGGATTCCACGGGATGTCAAAAGACCGTGTGGCCGCCCACCTACCAGATGGTCAGACTTCTTCGTCAAGATCATGAACGATCGGTTTGAGGCCCTTCATGTTCCCGGAACGAACAGATGCCACTGGGCTACACTAGCACGCGACAGGGACAAATGGAGACGTTACTGGCGCCTGCTTGAGCAAATCGACGACTAACGGGAAGTTAAGTGATTAAGTGAAGTGAGTGAAGTTCTATGGTGGAGATTCACTTCCTTACAATATTGGGAGAACGTCTTATCATTCAGCAAAGCACATAAGCCATGTAGAACCACACATACAGTTTACCCCATTCTAATTTGTTGATTTTTATAAAACCATGGTGGATGATGTATCTTTTGTTCTCTTAGTGTCTTGTACAATTCTTTTAAAGAAAAGTCCTTAAATCTTGATGATCATGTTGCATTGTTTCTATTTTAAAAGTGATTAAAGCAACATACAGACCTGCTATAAGTAATGGTGAAACTGAATGCATAATAATCCTACAAAAGATTTCTCTTTTATTCACATTTTCTTTAGAAATGCTAGCTAATAGTTTCTGTCATTTTTCAGCTCATGTTCCATATCATCTTATTTAGTGTTCAACATTAACTAACAGTCTGATGTCTCTAACTAACAATTTTGAAACTCAATTATTAGCTATGTGAAAGTAGATTAGCTTTTATAAATAAAATGGCAAATCAATGTTAAACAGTGTTAAATGAAAATAGCTGTGATAGCTAACAATTTGCATATGGAAAAGTCTCAGGGCTAACCTATGGGATATTTTATAGGAAAATGAATTAAAAAAATAGCCATTCTGAGAAATAATTGGACTGTGTTTATTTATACTTCTCTAAGCTTTATTCAAAGTCCATTATTGGGCCTACAAGTGAGACTAGTGATTTATAAGGCAATGTACTTCCCTTAAATTTACATAAAGACCCACAAAGAAATCTTTTTGTTGTTGTTGATTTGTTTTTGTTTTTTAATTAGTGAGACATCATGAGGTACAGTTTCAGACTTACAAAAATTTTGTGCTTGGGTTTCAATTATACAAAAGAAATTTTGCAGACTGAAATACATATATAGTATCTCAATATCAAAGTGTTAAGGAAGTTCTTAATTTCAGCTCAGTAACTTAAGCTCTGAAATTATCTGGCTCATTAAAAAATTAAGTCATATTTTTTAATGAAAGCCTAAGATTAACCAAATATACTTCTTGTGTGCCTTTATTTATTCACCTGGCATCAAATTAAAAACAAAAGAAAATTATTTGATTAATGACCTCTGCTAATCATTTATTTGAACAGGGAGATATTTTTAAAATTTTATTTCACTAATAAATTAAGTTTGCGTTAATCATAAATGTCACTCACATGGAAAATTATGCGTAAATATTCAGGGAGATCTATATTTTATCAGTAGTAACAGAGAGCTTGCCAGTCAGTGTGGGTTTAAACAAGCAATTAGTGCATGTTATTAAACATTTTAAACAAATGGGCTGCATCAAACAAAAATTAGGAAAGTTCAAAGGAACTTCATAGCATCTTGATTGCACAGGTGTCTGAGCTACTGAGAATTTCTGTATACATAAAAGATAAAATATGTTCATTTTACATATGTTGTAACCTTCTCTTCAATTCCAGTCTTCTGGTCTTTTCAACCCTTGTCTCTTCCTAATCATTTTGTAAACTATTTTCATAATCTAAGTTGTTGCTATAATCCTTTTTTCACTTTTTCTGTTTATAATTCTTGGATAACTCAGGTAAATAAGAAATGTCTAGGGATATAAACTTCAGAATTGTAAGTTAAAAAAGCAAAATTGCTCTGATTTTTCCATTAAATGATGGTTGGTTACTTCTCTCAGTGGAAACTGTAGGACTCCAGGCAGCCTGCGTTTTGTGGAACAGTAGACCTGTATCAAAAATCAAAATCTGAGATTTTATTATTTAATAATTTCTGTTTTTTTAAAGATTAATTGAAGTCAAAAAGTATATTCCAGGATAACTTTTATTTTTCAGATTCCTCATCTCATGAAAAACAAGGATGATGACTCACCTTGCTAAGAATAAGCTTTTTGTTTGGGCTACCTCCACAATTCCTAGCTCTATGTTTTCATTTAAGAACTTACTTGTAATATATTACATAGGAGAAGAATTTTTGCATGAAAAAGAAACTTAAATTTGCAGATGAATTTAAATTTGTTAATCAACTTAATTTAAGATAAGAGGATTATCCTGGATTATCCTGGTGACTGAATTGTAATTACAAGTGTGCTTAAAAGTGGGAGAAGAAGGCAGACAAGTAGGTCAAAGTAATGCATTCTAAGAAAGACTTGACTTAGAGAGAAGCAGGTTATATATATAATCACCAAGGGAAGAAGGTGATTTTTGAAAAGGCAAGAGAACAGATCTCCCTCCCTAAAGAATAGTTTTGTTTCCAAATATCTACTCACATAAATTGGACCCAGTTTAGACTTTCAGCCTCTAAATTTTGATGGGTAATATTTTATGTTTGTGTTGCTTTAATCCATAAAGCGATAAATTATCACAGTAGCAATGAAAAAATATAAAAACAACAGGAAAGAGTTCAGAAGCAAATACAGAGAGGAATATATAACAATATTTGAACATATTTATAAATGTCATATACGTATATATATTTATATATATGTAAATTATGAGAATACACTGGTGACAGTTCATGTCATAATTATTATTTTAGACTAACATTGCCTCTTTATATTCTAGGAAAAATACTAGACTTTTACTTTAGCATTAATTCTAAAAATTATTTTGTTAGATGGGTATTCCAGCTTTACAAGTGATAAAACTGAGACCCAAGGAAATTCAATAACTTGCTAATGCTTAGAAACGGTAGGACTAAGATCATGTTGCATAGGTTTTTCCTAAATTGTATTTCTTTCTTTCTTTTTTTTTAAACGAGGCATTATACAAAAGCAAAATCCCTTAATGCTGATCCTAGTTGACAATTTAGTGTGAGGGTCTTGAAGTGGTGGGGACCATGATGGGAATTCAGGCAATGCTTGGGAGTCTCCAGAACTTCCCGATCATGCTCAGGGACCTCCATGGCCACACCTCATGATGCTTAGGGAGGGGCCTTCAAGGATATATCTAATAATTCCTGGGAAGCCATGTTGTACCTGGTACAGATCCAAGGTTGAGCATATGCACAATATATATCCTAAACTTTGTACTATCTCTTAAGTCCCCCAAATTGCTGTGTTGAAACATGTTTGTGTGTCAGCACTGGAAAATGTTGCCCCTAAATAATTTGCTATCATTGAACCAAGAATTTTGTATTGATGGACCAGAATATGGCTTGGAGACTTAAGCTCCTGCCATAAGATTATGGGGCTCTGATTTGGATCCCTAATATCACCCACAAATGCTAAACAAGGTTCTGGCCACTCTTCTGTTCATGCCTGGCAATTCTGCTGTGTATGATTCCAAGCTACACTTTCTTACTGCTGTCAGATGTGGGTAGAATTTCAACTGAAAACACAACTTCTGGTGAATACCAAAAGTAAAAATATGTGTGAAATCATAGCCAGAAATGTTGTCACTTTTGGCAAGTACATGCATGAGCACCATGACAAAAGAGTGAAACCACCAGAATGCAGCAGAGCCAAGCATGTATGCAATATCAAGTACAATAACATCATCACAGAGGAAAGGGGAAGGGGAAGTTGGAGACAAAAAAAAATTGTTAACTTCTTATGTTTTACATTCACTTTATCATCATACCTCATATTGAACATCACAGGATTTTGCTCCATTGGTCTCATTTATCTTGTTTGCATTGGATTACTTCCTCAAGAATGACAAGAAAAATGGGTATGTTCAGTTTACTTCACTTTATTTTTGTTTGTTTGGGGGCTACAGTTAACAGTGTCTGGGGCTTACTCCTGGTTCTGCAGTTACAGGTCACTCCTAACAGTATTCTGAGATCCTATAGGGTTCTAGAAGAGATGGAACCTGCCTCAGCCACACGCAAGGCAAGAGCCCTTTCCACTTTACTATCACTCTTGTACTCTCACCTTATTTCAAAAGAAAACTATTGGAAGGAAAAAAATGCTTTTTTAGTCTCCGCTTTTTATTTCCAGTAGCATCCAACAGAAGATGATATTTTTCCCCCAGGGATCTTCTGCAAAATTTGAAGACATATTTGTAGATCCTAATCCCCATGTATTTGGTAATTTTGATATATATAAATAATCAATCCACATATAAGAATACAGGGTAGAAATCTCTTTTAAATTACTTCCATTTACCTAAAATATATTAAACATTCATTTTTTTCCCTATAATGACCCAGAACTCTTTGTCTCCTAAACCAAAAATTCTTGTCCTTCATGGCAGGAAAGAAACGAGGAGAGAAGTAAGAAAAGGCAGAGAAGTAACAGTGGAAGGAGTAAGGGCCCAGGTCTCTGAGGTGTATGTTAATGCAGGAATAACAATGGAATTGAAGAGATGTGCCTGGAACCAGAGGTTCTTCGTCCTCTTACCTATTTCTTTGACTCTCTTGAAGATGTTCCAAGCCACTCTCTTCGTCCTGAGCAACTCAGGTGCCAGGTCATTCGTCATGTTGACTTCTTGACCTAGGTACACATAACTGTTGCATTCAGAGATGTTTGTTCTGTTGAGAGTGAATGGAACGTCAGTAACAAGATCGTTTCTTATAAACATTGTCTTTGTGAGATTCAGCTGTAGTATGACCTTTCTACACTCACCGTCAAAGTCAGCCAGCATCTGTGTCACTTGGCTAATGTTTGGTGTTATTAGAATGATATCATCAGCGAATCGGAGGTGGTATAGTTGCCAACTGTCTATCTTCACTCTCATTCCTTCAATTCCAGTGGTAGCATGACATTCTCGAGGGTAGCAGTAAAGAGTTTCAGTGAAATAATATTACCCTGCTGAACCCCTCTCTTGACATGAATGATCACTTCCTTGTAGAATGGTGAGATCCTGGTAGTGAGTCTGCAATACAGCTCATGGAGGATCTTGATGTATTGACTTTGAATGCCCTGTTTGGCTAGGGCTTTGATGACTGCTTCAGTCTCTACAGATTCAAACACCTTCTTAAAATCAATGAGTATTAGACAAACCGACATCTTAAACTCTCCTGAAATCTCAATGAGCCTGGTTATTGTGTGGATATAGTCGATCACGCCGAATCCTTTTCGGAATCTGGCTTGCTCGCATGGTTGTTCTTCATCTAGCGTTCTGGCAATCCTATTCAAGGTGACTGGAGTGAACAGCTTGTAGATGACAGACAACAGGCAGATCGGGCGATAGTTGCCAATGTCGTGGATGTCTCCCTTCTTGTACAGTAGAACAGTATTGCTGGTTTTCCATTGAGAGGGAACCTTTCATTCAGACAGGTAATGTATGAAGACCTGAGCCAGTGTATTGATGAGTAATAATGGCAGGTTCTTCAGGTGTTTGGGTCTGACCTTATCTGGGCCAGGTGCTGTTCACTTCTTGATGGATGAAATGGCGTGTCGAATTTCAGAAGGGAAAACGTTGGAAAGGACAAATCCATCCTGTGGAATTTGGTATGTGGGAAGGTGGACGTGGCTATCAATGAAATCTGAGTAGAAGTATGGATAATCTTCTTTACTGCCCTTCTGAAAGATGTGATAGATCGTTGTCTACCCACCATTTGTCAATCTGTGGTTTATTATTTTAGTAAATTTGAGTGAATAATAACTAAAAACAAAGAATGCAATGATTAAATATGGGATATAAAAGATGATTAATTTTATCAATCATTAATGTTATTTGATGAGCTTACAGTTCTTTACCTCAATACTACACTATGAGTAGGGATTATTAATATTCCTATTTTTCAAAATTGAGACTTTAAGTAACTTTCCTAGAATCACATGGAGGTTCCTATCCAGTTTCAAATTCTATGCTGTTATTTGTCTATTTTTTAAATATCAATTGGTGATAGTAATACAATTATTCCAAGATTATTATATTTTAAAGTACACTAGCATTTATAATAGTTATCTGATATACATCAAGTGCTTAATAAGGAATGATTTGTTAAATATTAATTCATAACTGCCAGGAATATGTATTTGGAATGCAAATGAGCTCCCAACAGGTCACATTTTCCTAGAAAAATATGATTTGTGTAAATTTCTAGATGAAAAACCTCAAATGTTAACTCTATCTCAATGCCCAACAGGTTTAGTCAACTGTGAATACTTGATAAAAATTGAGATAATAAGATTTACCTTTTCAGAATTTGGAATAGAGCCTGTGGTTAGGTCAGTAACTGTGAGATGTTAAATTGAAAGATCATTTAATCTTAGGGACTCATTTCACTTTGACTTGGCTGAAAAACCTAAACACTGGTGAGAGAAAAGAAAAAGCTTGAATGTAAAAGTCAAAAAGAAAAGAAAATAAAGAAAACAAAAATACATGAAAGAACAGATCAAGAGAGAAAGTCAGGAAAACAATGCTGGAGGAGTTTCTTTCGCACTCTAATCTGTCTATATTTCCTTCATTTCAATTCCTTAAGACATCATATTTACATGATAACCTCTTTCCTCTTTGCATTGAGTTCCTCTCAGTGGGTTTCAACTCTTTGAAACCAAATTACCCTTGACTAAGTCAGGTTGGGGCCTTAAAATTTAATAAACTACTTACTCTCACAATAAGATTCCAACTGCTACTCTTTTATTCTTTACTAAAAATTGAGCAATTTCTTTACCTCTGATAGAGTAAATGGATTGTGAAGGTATCCAAGATTTGATGTACAGGATAAGAAATAGAATTTCACAGTCAGCCATGAATGCAACTATGCTAGCTTAGAAAAAAAAGAAAAGGATGAGTTAATGATCCAAAATGTACACATAAGAAATTCAGTACCTGATTGGTCTTTAATTATAAAAGAGAACTCTAATGGCCAAATTTTAAATCTGACTCAAACGGTTTAAAAATGGTCTCAGTAACCAAATATGATTCCAATTATAAGGTTCTCATATGTTTAAGGTACTACTAAGAAAACTAAAGATTGGAGAATTTTTGTTTCCTTGGTTTGGTTTTAGATAAGTGAAAACAGAACATGATCATTATTGATTACACTGAGTAATGCAGTAGATGAAAACTACTAATTATCTTTTGACTATATTGATTTATGACCATATTGATTTTTGCCATAACCTATAGTAGCTGAAAGTCTATATAGAAATGTGTATATATTAGTCGATTTCTACTATGACCACTACATTTTAAATTTCCACATTGTTGCACTGATAGTACCTCAGATTATTTCATAACTTCAGTTATACTATTTTATTTGACTTGCACACCTAGTAAAATTGATTCTTCTCCATAAAGCATATTAAAATACTATTAATGATAAGGGTTCATGCATACATAGCTATCTTAGTAAGAGTTGTTGAATCTTGTAGATGTTTTATTTAAAAATTTTCTTTTTCTCATGACTGGTTAAAGAATCTTTGGTACATCTACACAATGGAGTACTATGTAGCTGTTAGAAAAGACGAAGTCATGAAATTTACATACAAGTGGTACAATATGGAAAGTATCATGCTAAGCGAAATGAGTCAGAAAGAGAGGGATAGACATAGAAAGATTGCATTCATCTGGGGGATATAAAGTAACAAAGTATGAGATTAATACCCAAGAATAGCTGAGATCAGCACCAGGAGGATTACTCCATAACTTAGAGGCCAGCCGGGTATCCTAGAGGAAAGGACAGTTCAGATAGAGAAGGGAGCACCGAATAAAGGATGTTTGGAGGATCCTCCCAGGAGGGGAGATGCATGTCGAAAGTAGACTATGGACTGAACATGTTTGCCACTCAATGCCTCTTTTGCAGACCACAACACCCAAACGGAGAGAGAGAACACAGGGGATTGCCCTGCCACAGAGGCAGGGGGGGATGGGGGGATGGGGGTGGGAGGGATATTATCCATGGTGGTGAAAAACGGGCACTGGTGGAGGGATGGGTATCTGATCATTGTATAATTGAAACCCAAGCACAAAAAAAATTGTAAATCTACAACTGTAAATAAATAAATAAATAAATAAAATTTTCTTTTTCTGAGAAAGATTATTTTAGGTACTACCAAAGTAAGTCATATGTTAATGCAGGAAGAACAGTGGAATCAAAGAGATGTGCCCGGAGCCGGAGGTCCTTCGTCCTCTTAGCTATTTCTTCGACGTTCTTGAAGGCGTTCCAAGCCGCTCTCTTCCTCCTGTGCATCTCGGGTGCCAGGTCATTTGTCATGTTGACTTCTCGACCTAGGTACACAAAGCTGTTGCATTCGGAGATGGTCGTTCTGTTGAGAGCGAATGGGGCATCAGGAACGAGGCTGTTTCTCATAAACATTGTCTTCGTAAGATTCAGCTGCAGTCCTACCTTTCCACACTCACAGTCAAAGTCGGCCAGCATTTGTGCTGCTTGGCTGATGTTTGGTGTTATTAAAACAATGTCATCAGCAAAGCGGAGTTGGTGTAATTGCTGACCATCTATCTTCACTCCCATTCCTTCCCATTCCAGTCGTCGCATGATGTTCTCGAGGGTGGCACTGAAGAGTTTTGGTGAAACGGTATCACCCTGCAGAACCCCTCTCTTAACATCAACGATCACTTCTTTGTAGAATGGTGAGATATGCCTCAGAGACCTGGGCCCTATGCAAACAAGATGAGAACGCTATTCAGGTCTCCCAAAGAAGAATAGAAAGAGCTATGCTTGGAATATCACGTTTCACTCAAATGAGAGAAAAAATCCGGAGTTCTGACATCCGTCGACGATCAAGAATCAGGGACGCTGTCTCATTTGCCAAGGTGTCAAAAATCAGATGGGCTGGTCACGTAATGAGATTTAAAGACGACCGCTGGACTAGAGCTGTTACTGACTGGATTCCATGGGATGTCAAATGATCGCGTGCCCGCCCACCTACCAGATGGTCAGACTTCTTAGTGAAGATCATGAACAATCGGTTTGAGGCTCTTCATGTTCCCAGAGCGAACAGATGCCATTGGGCTACACTAGCATGTGACAGGGACAAATGGAGACATTACTGGCGCCCGCTCAAGCAAATCGACGACTAACAGGAAGTTAAGTGATTTAAGTGAAAGTAAGTCATGGTAGATATTGGACTACGAAAGCTAAGACAGTCAAGAACAAAATGATTACATGTTTTTAATCGAGTGATCCACAACTCCTATCTTGTTATTCTCTTAACGGTGAGCTTCCATCATCCACAGTCAGGAAATTATGGCCCTGTATGTAACCTGACACTATCCCCAGTCATGGCTGACAGATGGTAAGTCAAGGGCGATTTCCTGATGGTAGTATTGTCTATTATATTTTCCTTCCTGGATACTAGCATTTGGAAAGTTAACAACAGTTTATCAGCATTAAACTTAAGATAATCAGAGAAAGCTGTTATAAATGAAAAAATAATAAAATTTTGAACAAGTTTCACAAAATTAGAAGGATGACTGTAAATCACTAGAATACGAAGTTTAGCATTTGTTTACATTTTTCTAGTTTCTGATTCCACTCTCTTCTAAAGTTATGTGTTACTGAACGAGGGTTTCAAAAATGTTGTGATAAAAGGGAATGCCCTGTTACAGAGGCAGGGTGGGATGTGGGGACAGGGGATGGGAGGGATGCTGGGACCCTCAGTGGTGGAGGATGGGCGCTGGTGGAGGGATGGGTACTTGATCATTGTATAACTGAAACCCAAGCACAAAAATTTGTAAGTCTATAACTGTACCTCATGGTGTTTCACTAATAAAAAAATAGAGGCAAAAAAAACCGTGATATTATGTGTGTGTGCGTGTGTGTGTGTATGTATATGTATATACATGTGTGTGTCTGGGAAAAGTTCATTTTTTCCATTATAATAATTTCCCAATTAATATACTCAAGAACATAGTCTGACACTTTTGTTTTTGCAATTATATGGATTGATAACCTGTACACTAAATCTTAATATCTCTCTTCTTCTCCATCTCTACTGCTCCCTTCTCCTCCTATATCCTCTCCTCTCTTCTCTCCTTTTCTCCGCTTCCCCCTTCTTCCTTCTTCTTGCTCCCTCCCCTTTTCTCCCCTTCCCTCTCTTCTTCTATCATCTTCCCTATCTCTTTCTTCAATCCATAGGAAGACAAATACACATACTCAGAACACTCTAGTAAGAATAGAGTCAACAAAGTGCTTCTGTCCAAGGTATAATTGTGGTATCTCTCTGTATGTTTGGAGAAGATGCATGTGGTAGTGCTAACTGCATCATGCAGTCTATGCAGTCTACTTATTCATGGTTAATGTATAAGGAACACATTGGGTCTAACAATTCTTTCAAGATGAATATCATATTCAGCACTATTGCACTGTTCTCCCATTGCTCGTCGATTTGCTTGAGTGGGCACCAGTAATGTCTCCATTGTGAGACTTGTTACTGTTTCTGGCATATCAAATAGGCCATGGGGAGCTTGCCAGGCTCTGCCGTGCAAGCGGAATACTCTCGGTAGCTAATACAGCTCTCCGATAAGGGCGCAGGAATCAAACATGGGTCAATCGCATGCAAGGCAAATTGCCCTATCCACTGTGCTATCGCTCTTGGGCATTTGCCTTGCACGTGGTCAACCTGAGTTCGATTCCTCTGCCCCTCTTTGAGAGCCACGCAAGCTACCAAGAGTATCTTATCCAATAGCAGATCCTGGCAAACTCCCCATGCCGTATTAGATATGCAAAAACAGTTACTTTGTTTGGCATATCAAATACATCATGGGTAGCTTGCCAGGCTTTGCCTCGAGTTCGAGATGCTCTCGGTAGCTTGCAGGACTTTCCGAGAGGGGTGGAGGAATTGAACCCGCTTGGCCGCATGCAAGGAAAATGCTGTGCTATTGCTCCAGCCCAAATATCATATTTACATATGTTTATTCAAAGTGATTAATATTTCTTAGTAAATTTATAGGTGAATTTTTGATAAATAAATAGCCTTAACAAATGAATAATCAAATAGGTAGATAAGAGAGCAGTTAACTCAATCATGCTTTTTATACTAATATGTGCATTTGCATTTATGACAATCCCTATATCAGAGTACCTGTAGCACTGAGCACTGTCTTTCCATTGTTCATCCATTTGCTTGAGTGAGCACCAGTAATGTTTCCATCATGAGACATGTTGTTACTGTTTTTGGCAAATTAAATACATCACGAGTAACTTATCAGGCTTTGCCATGTAGGACAGATACTCTCGGTAGCTTGCCAGGCTAGCTGAGAGGGGCGGAGAAATCGAACCCCAGTTGGCCACATGCAAGGCAAATACCCTACCCGCTGTGTTATCACTCCAGCCCATCAGAGTGTAAGTTCATATTAGTAATGTATATGGATGGTAACTAACACAAAGACTGATGTACAGCAAATACAATTTGGTCTGTGTAGCATAACTAAAACTTTACAAATATGGATGTAGCAATATTATAATGGAGAAGTTAAAATAAAAATGATCTATTAAATGATAACAGTTCAGGGATAGTCTATAGAATATTGGTCTAGATTGTTGTTTAGCAAGTGTGGTTTCCCAATTTGTTTTCAATATATGGCATTATTATATTCTTAGACACTTACAAATATTGGCAGGTTTATTTTAAGTTATTAAGTGTCAGAAAAGTGTCCATGACCAACATGAGAAAACAGGCTCTTCATGGTTTTCAAGGCTCAAAATATATTCAAATGTAAAATTCCAGTAATTTAATTGCAATAACAAACTCAGTGATGTGTGTTTATCTTGCTTTTACACACAGGGATTTACTAGAAATCACCTTATGGAAAAGTAGTTCTATGTGCTAAAGCCCAAATTCAATGGAACACTACACATAAAAGTTATTAAAATCAAATGGTTCTTTTAAACTTTAAATTCAAACCTAGAGAGCTAGATTAATCCAAAAGGAAATTAAGGGAAATGTCCTTTTGGGAAATAGTTAAGCTACTATATTTTGGGGAAAGATATTAAGTGATAGGAGAACGTTTCCAGTCAAAAGAATATCCCACATTCCAGTAGGAGGAATTAAATTCCTTCATGTGCATTGTAATTGCATAAATATACTTAAATTTGAAAAAAGTTTTTAAAAGGCTTATACAACTTACTTAACTATAAAATAGACATCCACTTTATTTGTATTCCTTATCTTGTACCACTACTAAAGTTAACTTTTATCTGAAAACTTTTATCATTTATTTTGATAAATGATAAAATGTAACCTGATAAATGTTGCAAATGTTACAAATGATAAAATGTTACAAATCTACCAAATGTAACCTGCCACAGGGCAGAGTCTGGCATACTCCCTGTGGTACCCAATATGCCAAATACCAGTAACAATGATGAGTCTCATTCTCCTAACCCTGAAAGAACCTTGAATATGGCACTTTTTAAAAAAAATCTCAGGGCTAGGATGAAGGAGACATTACTGGGGCCTGCTCGAGGCAATCGACGAACAACAGGATGGTCTTGATCGTGATCGTCATGATTTTGATAAATGAATAGCCTAAAACAAGTGAATAATCAAGTAAGTAAATAGATAAGAGAATATTTAATTCAATCGGCTGGAGCGATAGCACAGCGGGTAGGGCGTTTGCCTTGCACGCAGCCAACATGGCCGACCCGAGTTCGATTCCTCCGCCCCTCTCGGAGAGCCCGGCAAGCTACCGAGAGTATTCGATATGCCAGACACAGTAACAACAAAGTCTCCAATGGAGACGTTACTGGGCCCGCTCGAGCAAATCGACGATCAACGGGAGGGCATTTACTTTACTATCCTTTTTATACTAATACTGAATTTATTACAGTTCCTCTAACAGAGAACCTGTATAGTTAATATTAGTAATATGTAGGATGTCCACTAGCAAAAATACTGGTGAATATTAATAATTCTTAAATGTGGTTCTAATTTCTTACAATATAAATACAAAATTTTACAATGCCCCTTTCACAAAAAGTTTTCAAGGAGTTTATTGCCTTTAATTGATAATTTTCACAAATAATTTTTAAAATACCTAAATGCCTAAACAATCAACAATGAATACACCACAAAAATGAACATTAACATGATATTCCTTCACATAATATACTCTTTCATATTTAGATAGATATCTATCTAGCTATATTTATTTATAAATTCATATAGAGAAAACATTTAACACTTAAAGTAGATTTGCAGTATTTAACAGTTTAATGATAGAATAAATCACTAAGCAATTGTCTATTCTTAAAAAAAAGTCATTTCTAAACAGTATCAGAAATTAACACTCGATCACTTGACTTCCCGTTAATCATGTATTTGCTCGAGTGGGAGCCAATGTCTCTATTTGTCCCTGTTGCTTGCTAGTGTAGCCCAATGGCGTCTGTTTGTTCTAGGAAAACGAAGAGCCTCAAACCAATAATTCATGATCTTGATGAAGAAGTCTGACCATCTAGTAGGTGGGAGGCCATGTGGTCTTTTGACATACTGTGGAATTCAGTCACTAACGGCTTTAGTCCAGCGGTTCTCTAAATCTCATTATGTGTCCAGCCCATCTGATTTTTGATGTCTTGGCAAACGAGACAGTGTCCCTGATTCTTGATTGTTGACAGAGGTCGGAACTCCGGATTCTTTCTCTCATTTGAAAGAAACGTGATGCTCCAAGCATAACTCTTTCAATTCCTGTTTGGGAGACCCGAATAGTGTTCTCATCCTGTTTGCATAGGGCCCAGGTCTCTAAGGCATATGTTAATGTAGGAAGAACAGTGGAATCAAAGAGATGTGCCCGGAGCCAGCGGTTCTTCATCCTCTTAGCTATTTCTTCAATGCTCTTGAAGGCATTCCAAGCCGCTCTCTTCCTCCTGCGCAACTCAGGTGCCAGGATTTTTATCATGTTGGCTTCTCGAACTAGGTAAACATAACTGTTGCATTCGGAGATGGTCGTTCCGTTGAGAGCGAATGGAGCATCAGGAATGAGGCTGTTTCTCATAAACATTGTCTTCGTAAGATTCAGCTGTAGTCCGACCATTCCACACTCATGGTCGAAGTCGGCCAGCATTTGTGTTGCTTGGCTAATGTTTGGTGTTATTAGAACAATGTTATCAGCAAAGCGGAGGTGGTGTAGTTGCCAACCATCTATCTTCACTCCCATTCCTTCCCATTCCAGTCGTCACATGATGTTCTCAAGGGTGGCACTGAAGAGTTTCTGTGAAATGGTATCTGCCAAACCCCTCTCTTGACATTGATGATTACTTCTTTGTAAAATGGTGAGATCCTCGTAGTGAATCAATAATTCAGCTCAAAGAGGATCCTGATGTATTGAGTTTGAATGCCCTGATTGGCTAGGGCTTCAATGACCACTTCTGTCTCAAAAGAATCAAAGGCCTTCTTTAAATCAATGAACGTTAGACAGAGCAGCATCTGGAACTCCCTAAAAACCTCAATGAGCTTGGTTATCATGTGGATATGGTCAATGGTGCTGAATCCTTTGTGGAACCTGGCTTGCTTGCGTGGTTGTCCTTCATCAAGTGTTTTGCCAATCCTATAAAGGATGACTCGAGTGAACAACTTGTAGATGACAGACAATATGCAGATCGGGCGATAGTTGCCAATGTCGTGGATGTCTCCCTTCTTGTATATTAGTACAGTCCTGCTGGTTTTCCATTGGGATGGAAACTTGCATTCAAAGAGTGTGTGAAGAGCTGAGCCAGAGTATTGATGAGTATTGATGGCAGGTTCTTCAGGTGTTCAGGTCTGACCTTGTCTGGGCTGGATGATGTTCGTTTCTTTACCGACGAAAAAGCGTGTGGGATTTTGGAAGGGAAAACATTGGGAATGACATATCCCTCCTGTGGAATTTGGTATGTGGGCAGGTGGACATGGCTATCGAAGAGATCTGAGTAGAAGTCATGGATAATCTTTTCCATTGCACTTCTGGAAGATGTGATAGATCCATCAGGGCATGGGAGTGCATAATCTTGGTCTTTTAATTGGCAAAGGACAAGCGGGTGTTACGAATGCTTTTCCTAGCTTCTGCCACATCTACCAGCACTTCTGCTCTTCTCTCTTTGAGGTCTTCCTTGATCGCATCTCTGCACTGCTTTGCAAGCTCGGATGTTCGCTTGTGGTTGCCTGAGGCATGCGCCAAACCACGTTGGTGAATAAACTCAAGAGATTATGAAGACAGGCGTTTTTTTGTTCCTATCTCTCTCTTGGCGTTTCTCACACAATCATGGAGGTGCTGAACCAGTCGTTTGTATTTCTCGTCAATGTTGTCAACAATGGCATCTTCCCATGTTGCAGAAATAGTGCCAAAGATTTCCCAGTTGGTGGTCAATCTGGGAGTTCTCTTCTTAAACTTTGCAGCCCTTTTTCCCTGCTCTGTGAAGTAGAATTTTGCACGAAGGAGACGGTGGTCCGATCTCATTTGGAATTTTGGGACAACTGCGACATCGGTCAGGCCAAAGCATCGATTGAATATGATGTGGTCTATTTTGTTGTGGAACTGTTCACCAGGAGACTCCCATGTCCGATGTTTATATTGGGCCTTCTGGAACTGTGAGTTACCATGGGTGATCTTGGTTGTCCTGATGAACTCAGACAGTCTCTCACCCTGTTCGTTCCATTCTAGGCCATGGGTCCTGATGTGGAGTTCTTCGGCTGATCTTCTTGGTCCTATTTTGGCATTAAAATCACCCACAATGGTCTTGCAGAAGGTGTGGTCTTCTTTATAGAACTTCTCCAGCTCCATGTAGAACTTCTCAATTTCTCCTTCTTCATAATTAGATGTTGGTGTGTAGACAACAAAGATAGAAACTGCCAGCAGTGAGCCACATTTATTCAAATGTAAATGTCCGATTTTGGTTGCTAGGCATTCGAATGAATCAAAGTTCATAACCAAGTTCGTGTTGACAAGGACACCGATACCTCCCATGCCTCTTTTATCGCATGTTCCGAGGAACAATTCTTCTCCAGTGTCGAAAACAGCGTGATGTGATTGGTGCCTTCTTGTCTTGGTCAGACCAATGTTGTCGTACTTGATCTTTCTCCACTGCCTCCACTATTCAGCCGCCACCACGCTCCAGGACACTTTCTGGACACTTCGGCCAAGATTCACTCACGACTGAAACCCCACAGAACAAGATGAGCGGAACTCTGAGACCTTGGACTTCAGGCTCAACGGACCCGGGGACAGAGATTCTCTGCTTGCTCCCACCAACCACAGGTGAAGAAGGGATTAAAATCAGCAGCCCCACCCTACCTTACCTTGTCTGCTTCCATCAACCACCAGAGATTCAGGGATGGATTGCGCACAGAAGACCCTACCCCTACTGGTACCAGATAAATACCTCACCGGCAGACCTCCACTACCTCCACTACCTCCACTACCCAGCCACCGCCACTTTCCAGTACGCTTTCCGGACACATTATAAGACATTTAATATCCGTCTTCCAGAATTGCCAGACCTTATTTGATAGGGTTCAAATATGGTTTGAACCATGGGAACATCTACAAGGGAGATTAGAGTCCACCCCAAAAGCCTCTATTCCTCTCGGAGTGCCTGGTAAGCTACTGAGAGTATTCTGCCCACTTGGCAGGGCCTCACAAGCTATCAATTGTGTATTCGATATGCCAAAACCAGTAATTACAAAGGATCTCATTCCCCTGACCCTGAAAGCGTCACCAATATGGCAGCATTGAGAAGGATGTGAAAAGAGAGGTCGATAAAATCTCAAGGCCTAACTAGGCTGCCCAAACGAAGGAAGAAAAAAATGATCATCTGTACTTTCAATGCACGTACACAAGCATCGGATGCTTCCATCGAGGACTTGATGATACAAAAATTAACAAGAAAATAAAAAAAAAATCACAACACCTGGATATTGAAAGAAATTCTTAGATAACTACAATGTCAATGAGGAAGTTGTGTACTGCAAAATACATGATGTCTATGGGGGCAGAGAGATAATACAATAGCAGGTGGGGTGTTTGCCTTGCAAGGGGTCAACCCAGATTTGATCTTCAAACACTCCAGAAGTGCTCCCTGCGTGCAGAGCGAGGAGTAAGTCCTGAGCATCACCAAGTGTGGCCCAAAAACAAAACAAACAAACAAACAAAAAAACAGGAGCCTTTGGATATTTATAAGCTCAGAGAATTAAAGTAATGACAGTCATTCAAATGAAACTCAAGGAAAAGTCTTTCTTTCTTACTCACTGACCTAAATTTGATTATTGAGTATTATTTTTAAGTGTTTGTGCAAACTTATTTAACTTTAAAATAAAAATTTATATTAATAAAAACACATAATATAGTAGATTAGTTATTATCGTCGCATATGTAATTATAAAATCACGTATTTCATTGAATACAGTCTATACATTATAGTAGCACTGTAGCACTGTCCCCCCATTGTTCATCGATTTTCTCAAGTGGGTGCCAATAACGTCTCACAACAAATTGTGAGACTTATTGTTATTGTGTTTGTTATATCAAATACGTCATGGGTAGCTTGCCAGGCTTTGCCAGGCAGGCAGATACTCTTGCTAGCTTGCCAGACTCTCCAAGAGGGGTGGAGGAATCAAACCCGGGAAGGGTTGGCAGGCAATGTGTAAGGGAAATGCCCTACCCACTGTGCTATTGTTCCAGCCCATACATTATAGTAAGATATTCTTTTCTAACCTTATTATTAGTGGAAAATTACATGATGATCTTAATTTTAAAATAAATATAGTAAAATAATCCATAATAACTAGATTGAATAAATGTAAATAATTTAAAAATATTTAACATAAACCATAAATCTATAGATAAAATTAATTTTGTAAAATAATATGAATATTAAAACATAGCACTGCACTGTAGCACTGTCCTCCCATTCACTGATTTGCTCGAGTCGACCCAGTAACATCTCCATTGTGAGAGTTGTTGTTACTGTATTTGGCATATCAAATACATCACGGGGAGCTTGCCAGGCTTTGCTGTGTGGGCGACATAAACTCAGTAGCTTGCTGGGCTCTCTGCGATGGGCGGAGAAATCGAACCCAGGTTGGCCCGGTCAGCAGTGTGTAAGGCAAACATCTAACCTGCTGTGCTATCACTCCAGCCCGTACAATATAGTAAGATATTCTTTTATAACCTTATTATTAGTGTGAGTTGGCTGGTCCTAGAGGTCTTCGGCTGCCGGAGCCCTGGTCCGGGCGGGGAGGAAAGCTCAACCTGCTCCCCTCCAAGGGGCCCCGGCGAGGACAGCCAGGCGCGGGGCCAGGAGACTGCACTGTTCTCTTCCAGGAGCTGGTTTTTATAGTCTCACCACCATGCTGAGACCATTCTTCGCATACCTGAAGGTACCAGCAGAGGAACAAAGGCAAGCGGGACCAGGGGCTGAGATCTCCAAGCCTTGCCGGATTGGAGCTGAGCATCCTCCACCCAGATCCTCCAAATTCCAGTAGGCCGGGGTCACACCCACCAACTGGCCCCCTGGCGCCGTGTAATCCCATCAACGGCCAAGACTCAGAGACTATAAAAACCAGCTCCCGGAACCACGCAGCTGCATTTGCGGCCGAGTGACATCTTATTATGACATCTTATTATCTCATTCCTACTTTGGACAAACTGGCAGGCTACCGAATGTAATCTGCCCACACGGCAGAGTCTGGCAAACTCCCCGTGGCATACACAATATGCCAGATACCAGTAACAATGATGGGTCTCATACTCCTAAAGAGCCTTGAATATAATCTCAGGGCTAGGATGAAGGAGACGTTACTGGGGCCTGCTCGAGGCAATCAATGAATAACAGGATGGTCGTGATTTGTGATTCGTGATTAGTGTGAGTTATTGCACTGTAGCACTGTCTTCCCGTTGTTCATCAATTTGCTCGAGCACGCACCAGTAACATCTCCATTGTGAGACCTGATGTTACTGTTTTTGGCATATCGAACACACCACGGGGAGCTTACCAGGCTCTGCTATGTGGGTGGGATACTCTCGATAGCTTGCCAGGTTCTCCAAGAGGAAAGAAGGAATCAAACCTGGATCAGCCATGTGAAAGGCAAATGCCCTAACTGCTGTGCTATCGCTCCAGCCCTATTTTAACATATACTATTATATTACTATATTACATTAAGTAATAGGTATGAAACTTTGGCAATTTATTATATTACTTATTAGGCATACATCTTTGGCAGTTTTACTATTTATCTGTTTCTTGTAGTTAAAAAATAGGGTCGATATTAGAAAGGAATTACAGACTGATCTTAACTTTAAAATAAATATAGTAAAATAATCTATTATAACTAGATTGGATAAATGTAAAATTATTTTAAAGTATTAACATTAACTATAAAACTATAAATAAAATTAATTTGGTAAAAAAATAAATATTAAAAAATGTGAAACAAAATTAAATCTAGAATGCCAGAATGTACCAAATAAATTCCATACTTTTTTGTTTCTTTGCACACCCAGAGATCCTCAGAGCTTACTCCTGACTTGTGTTCAGAGATCACAAAACTAAAAAACAAATTAATTTAAAAATATAAGTGGATTTGTATTCATCTATTGTGTCTGATTTTGTATTGAAGATCTCTAAAATTTGCTCCTCAATCCTCATTGCCCATCTAGAGGCATTTTTGAATATTGTATCATCATTGCTATGCCTCACTCTAATGATTGAGTAGGATTATAAGCCACTATAAACACAGATCTGACTGATGATGTATTTAAATAATAGATCATCAGAAAAAGGTGCTTAGATGATATACTGCTTCAAAGATGCCACTATATAGAATGGATTCTCAGAGCGGGGCACTTCTTTTTTCTACACAAAGTGCTCAGTCTGAAGGAGTTTCATAAAACACACATACACATCCATTATTGTATGGCTATGTTTTAATCTATAATTAAATACCTTGTCATAGGAGTTCTACTTTATTTGTTCCTAAAAATAGATCACATTATTAAAGAAATCTATGCTCTTTCTTTGTCCAAAATGCAGTGACAACATGTTGGTTTTAATGAATATTAATTTTCTACATCGCACAGTGATAATATGTAAGGCTATATAAGACAGAAATAGATTCAATCATCAATATTAATCATCATTTTGCATATTCTAAAATAGCAATTCTAGAATAATGTGACTCTGGAGACACATTTACAGTTACCATTAACCCAGAGCTATATGTCTCCTATGTGAACTCTATATTGTTTAAAATATATAATTTGAAAGTTAGATATAGGAATTACGTGGATTTAATATGAGTCCTCAGTTTGAAAGTGATTGTCTATTTTATATTATTTAAATATAATCAAGTATTAGTGTATAGTAATGATTTTTATGAGAGTAATAGTGAATGGTAATTTGTGGATCATAGGTCTGGATTCTAAAACATGGATAATTTTATGATCTTTGCTTTTAAATAAAAAAGAAAATATAAAAGTTAAAACAAGCACATTTATATACTTTAAATGCTAGCAGAAAATTACATAATAATAAACTTAAGTGACAATCTTACTCTATGGTCTGAAAAATTTTTATGAATTTTGAAGTTTTTCTCACTGTAAAATATATTAGCCATTTTGGCTCACTAGAGATCATTTTAAAAACAAATTATTTCAGCTGCTGCAGTTTACATTAATGTTAATGATACAGTTTCATGCCTAACACTTCCTAGCACCACACTTTCCACCAGTGTTCACCTCCCTCCACCATTGTCACAATATCCAGACACCCTATCCAACATCCACCTCCCTCATTATAAGCTTCCTACCAAACACCAGTTCCCATTTTCTGTGAACTCTGTGCATTTGCTACAAACCTACTTTGTTTCTTCATATCCCACATATATATGAGAGATTATTCTGTGTCTGTTTCTCTCCTACCTTCAGTCTTTATGATACTCTTCAAATCCAACTACATAGCAGAAAAACCATCTTAACACATCCCCATGCCTTCGATTTCAGGGGTAATCAACTATTCAAAGACTAAACAATTCCCTTTTATCCTTTTCACATTTCCCAGTACAATAAGACTTAATTTTTGATTTATGCTGCTAGGCAGAAAACTTGCATACCTATTCCTTTTAGGATAATTTTTTTGCTTCTTACTAAAAAATATGTCTTGTCCCTTGACCCATAATGGACAATTATTATATCTATACTATCCAAATCACTGTTGTTTCTTTGATTTTTGAGCCATATCCAGTGATGTTCAGGGCTTACTTCTAGCTCTGTCTTATTGAAGGCCTTGGAAATCATATGGAGTGCTGGGTTTCAAACAGAAACTAGCATACAATTCTTAAGGGTATATATATATGCAGTGGGCTGGAGTGATAGCACAGTGGGTAGGGTGTTTGCCTTGCACGTGGCTGACAAGGCCAACCCAAGTTCGATTCCTCTGCCCCTCTCAGAGAGCCCGGCAAGCTACCAAGAGTATCTCGCCCGCATGGCAAATCCTGGCAAACTACCCGTGATGTATTTAATATGCCAAACACAGTAACAAGCAGTAACAAGTCTCACAATGTTACTGGGCCCGATCGAGCAAACCAATGAACAATGGGAGGACAGTGACAGTGATATATATGCAGTAGTGAATTATTTATATATCCACTGTCAGGATTTTGTGCCATTGGCAATCATTTATTCTGTATCACTGTATCACTGTCATCCCATTGTTCATCGATTTACTTGAGCGGGCACCAGTAACAGCTCCATTTGTCCCAGCCCTGAGATTTTAGCAGCCTTGCCTTACTTGTCTTTCCCAATGAATTGGAGGCTCTTTCCAGTCAGGGCAATGAGACCCGTTATAGTTACTGTATTTAGCTTATCGAATACCATGGCTAGCTTGCCAGGTTCTGTCATGTGGAAGGATACTTTTGGTAGTTTTCCAGGCACTCATATATATATATATATATATATATATATATATATATATATATCTGTCTATGATCATTTATTCTATGTGAATAAAAACTTGGCCCATCTTGTCTGAAATCTTAACCTAGAACCTATAGTCTTTTACTAGGTTATATTTTATCCCTGAGAGAGAAGCAACAAAGTTAGGCATGAACAATTCAAATTTAAATTAGAAATAACACTGAATACTTGTTTTGCGAATTTTGAGGGGGCTTACTTATGAGATAGAGTTACCTATTTTCATTACTAACTGGTACATATCCATTTACCAATTCTTATCTAGTCTACTTTCAAACTACTCAAATTTTCCCCAAGGACAGTAGACGGTATTTACTTTAAATCTGCTTGATTAAATGACCTGATAAAATTATTCTTTCCATATAAAGGAGCTGTTAACTTAGAAAGGTAAATTCCAGTCTTCTTTTTAGATGGTAGGAAAAGCTTATGGCTTTGAAATTGGCAGTTTTTCCTGCCAGGCTCCACAGGATCTCTCATTATACAAGCTTTGGGAAACAAATTTAGACATTTTTTAAAGTCTAAGAATGCCTTTTACATACAGGTACAATAATTCCTCTGTTAAGAATACTAAACAAATAATCGTAAGTACAGGAAAAGCTTACCTCTAGTATATTCATTAAAATATCATTGGAAATTTTGAAATGATAGGAACAATTTAATAAGCCAGCATTATAGGAATAAAAGCATACCTCACTAATGTCTTTATGTATGTTTTCATCTTCTGGTTTTTAATATCAAAATGCCATGCCATAAGCATTTTTATTATGAAGTTTTTGCCATTATTTGTAGAGGAATTTTTAATACTTATATCTCAAAACAGTGCAAAATTTGTAGCAAGAGTATTTGAGATAAATATCACTGCTTTCCAAATATATCAATATCATGGTTACACATTTTGAAAAGCATGCTGAGTACCAACGTGCTGAGTATCAATAAAGGGTAAATGGATTTACATGGTTGATCATAGCAAGACCATGGCAAGACATTACCAGGTTACATTAAATTTGCTGTACTAATAAATTTAGTGATTTCTGAATTTTCTTTAGTCTGAAGGGGTCTCTACTATCATACTTTTATTTCTTTATGAACAGAATCATGTTTCTTTGTATACTCATGTTAAATCCCTAAACCCATTTTGACTATGTATAGAGATAGGAGAATAATTATGGTTAAATGATGTCCTAAAGGGCATTCATACAGCATACTTTGAAAAAAGAGAAAGAGTGGGATTGGAAAGATATTACAGACATTAAGGCTCTTGTCTTGCATTTGTTCAACCAGGTTCAAATCCAAGATAACAAATATGGTCTCCTGAAAACCAATAGAAGTGATCCCTGAGCAATGAGTCAGGAAGAGCCCTGAGCACTGTTGGATATAGTTAAAAAAAAAATAAACAAACACAAGAAATTGAAAAAAGGAATAGAGCAAGATTTTCATATATTTATAGATGTCTTTAGCTATAGATCGGTGGAGCTTTCTTATCAGCACTCAGAAGAGATGTTTTCATCTTGGATTCAGAATATTTTACTCAGAAACCTGGGCTGGAGTGATAGTACAACGGGTAGGGCGTTTGTCTTGTATGAAGCCTACCCGGGTTCGATTCTTCTGCCCCTCTAGGAGAGCCCAGCAAGCTACCTAGAGTATTTCACCCGCACCTGGCATATTCGATATGCCAACAACAAGTCTCACAATTTGTTGTGAGATGTTACTGGTGCCCGCTCGAGAAAAATCAATGAACAAAGGGAGGACACTACTATAGGACAGTGCTACTCAGAAACCTAAACTGCCAAATAATTAGAGTGATGTAGAACCAATCTTCTTCTAAGTGATTAACACTGGGTATGAGGAAAAAATAGCTATTATAGATAATACCTTTTAGTGGGGAGATCACAAGAAGTACTGGGGGCATGGGGTCACTCCTGGCTATACACAAACAACCAGGCTGAATGGATTCAACACTATGGCCTGAAGATGCTTCTGTTTGCATCTGACAGTTCCAAGGACCATCAGAGCTATCCCACTGTCTGTCACTATCCTCCCATTGTTCATCAATTTTTGCTCGAGCAGACCCAGTACGTCTCCATTTTGAGATTTCTTGTTACTGTGTTTGGCATATCAAATATGTCACATCACGGGTAGCTTGCCAAACTTGGCTGTGCAGGTGAGATACTCTCGGTAGCTTGCTGGGCTCTCCGAGAGGGGCCCAGCTGGGCCGGGCTGGCTGTGTGCAAGGCAAACACCCTAACGCTGTGCTATTGCTCCGGCACCGCCCCCACCCTGCCCAGATAAAGTTTTATACAAGGCAAGTGCCCTATCCACTGAAGTATTTAGTTCTGTCCCCAAAGCATGAACTTTTAAGTTGAAATATGTTTACTAAAAAAAAATCTACCAAATTATTTTGAGATCTATTAAAACAAAGTTACTGAGAAAAAAAATGCATGAATGATAATTATCAGTGCCATTTAGAGTATACTGATGACAACTTTAAATAATTTGACAAAATGTTCAAAATGTCTAAATTTTCACATAGACTTTCACAGCATGATCATATCTCAAGACAATGTCTCTCTTTAAGGGAGGGCAAACTTGGAGGTACTCAAGGCTTACTCCAGCACTGTGCTCGGCCATCACCCCTGGTTCGGTTCGGGGGAATAGATGGAGTGCCTGGAAACAAACCCATTTGGCTTCATGCAAGGCAAATGCTCTGCCCTCTGTACTATAACCTAAACCCCTAAATTCTCTCAACTTTTGATATTTAGATTAGTGAAAAGTATTATATCTTTCTTTTTCTGGCACCTTATATTGTCCCCTGAGCACTGCAAGAGTGATTCCTAAGCACAAAGGCAGGACTAAGCCCAGAACATATGCTGGATGTGGCCCTCACTCAAAAACAAAAACAAGCAAAATACAAACAAAAAGTAAAACAGATGCTTCAGAAAATAGAGCAGAAAATTTAAAATAGATTTTTTGTTCAGGAAGAAAAAATTGTAAATATAGATGATATTGATATGTTATAGAAAAAGGGGTATTGCAATAAATCGTTTTTTATATTTATTGAGTAGAAACATCCATTTATTTTTCTTGTAAAGGTATGTTATAATAAAAATGTATATTAAAGAGAGTTATTTAAATCTTTTCCTTTCTTTAGCATCAAAAGGAGAAGAGACTTGATTTTATCTTAAAGTTAAATAAAATAGAAATGGATGAATAAAGTTAAGGTGGCTTTGGAAATAATATATTTAAAAAATTCCTGGACACAAAGAATCAACAAGTGAATAGTGAAGGCTTAAAATTTGAATTTTGGCCATTTTTGCTATAAAATTTGTCTTACAAGTTCTTTAAATCTTTTTTTTTTCTGACTCACCACCTTATTAACCTCTTGAATCTTTTGACTTGTGCGGGACCCAGGGCATAGATCTCCAAACCTGCTTGGATTGGAACTGGGCCTCCTCCACCCAGATCCCACATCTTCCAGTAGCTAGGCTTTATGCCCACCAACTGCCCTCGGCACTGTGTAATCCCATCAACGGCCAAGACCTAGAGACTATAAAACCCAGCTCCCAGAAGAAAAAAGCAGAGTCTCCTGCCTCCGAGCCTGGATGTTCTCACCGGGGCCCATCAGAGAAGGGTGGGTTGAGTTTCCCTCCCCACCCCGAGCAGAGTCCCAGCAGCTGAACATCTCCGGTTCCAACCACAGCCATACTTAATTCCACTCTCCACACATTCAGATGAGCCTCACACATGAAGGAATCAGCAGAGGAACCCAGGTGTGCGGGACGGGGGGCATAGATCTCCATGCCTTCTCGGATTGGGACTGGGCCTCCTCAACCCAGATCCCCTGTCTTCCAGTAACTAGGCTTTACACCCACCAACTGCCCCCCCACCCCAGTGCTGTGTAATCCCATCAACAGCCAAGACTCAGAGACTATAAAACCCAGCTCCTGGACATCTTATTATCTAGTTCGTACTCTGGAGAACCTGGCAGGCTACCACAAGTATCCTGCCCACATGGCAGAGTTTGGCAAACTCCCTGTGGCATATACAATATGCTGAAAACCAATAACAATGATGGGTCTCATTCTCCTGACCCTGAAAGAGACTCGAATGTGGCACTTTCTAAGATCTTAGGGCTAGGAGGAAGGAGACGTTGCTGGTGCCTGCTCAAGGAAATCAATGAACAACAGGATGAGAGTGATACAGTGATCTTTTGACTTAAACGATTCTGTGCATTATAGCTTCATATGAACAGGAAAGTAAAAAAAGGCAGAAATAAATTAGTTATTCATGGATCTTCAAGTTTCATAAATCTATTACAATCCCAAGTGCAACTTTTATGTTTATGGGTTAGAAGATAAGAGTACTTCTAGCTTGGCGTCTTCTGTTTGGGGTATAGCTTACTAAGTGATCTATTTAGATCTTGGTCTTAGAATAGTTCCAAGTTGGCTTTGTCTTGCTATGTTCTAGTCTCACGACGTTCTTATTTCATTCAGGTAAAATGAATGAAATTTTATTCAGGGTACCTGGAAAATCAGAACAATTTGTTTTTTCATTCATTACCTCTCAGGATTCATTTGTTTACATATTGATAATGTTTTGTTTCTTTTTTTACCAGTAGTTATCAATCTCCTACACGACAAATGTGTGAATATTCCTTGTTAAGCACAGTTTTTTTTGCTCTGAAATATCTATTTTTTAAATTGTTTCATGCTGTTATTTGATGAAGAGTCACTGTGACAGATAAGAACTTTCTATGTTCGGTTTTGCTCAGAATATTGTAAAAATACATAACAAGTAGTTTTGTTTACCTGAGGATGTGAATGTTTAGCTTTATTATCCTTACATATTTGGAAAACAAATGATTTTTACAGACTAGTTACTTTTTTCAACTTAGTGAATTTGAAAAGTTTTTTCCAACAAACTATTTGCCAAAATCTCTTAAAAAACAGAAAATAAAAATAGGACATCTAGCAAAGTTGAAAGGGAATAAGTAGTTCTTGGAATCATAATTTAAAATGTTTTGTGAAAATAGGTTATATATTATTAATTCTGTTAAAGCTGGATGTAGAAATAAATGGACAAACTTCCAATAACAATTTACCATAACTAAATATACATCTAAAATTATCATCTCCAATTTCCTCAGATTAGAAAGTATCAGGGTCCAGCAATACCACTCCTGGGAATATATCCCAGAGAGGCAAAAATGTATAGTCGAAGTGACATCTGCACTTGTTTGTTCATTGCAGCACTCTTTACAATAGCCAGAAACTGGAAGAAACCTGAATGCCCAAGAACAGATGACTGGTTAAAGAAACTATGGTACATCTACACAATGGAGTACTATGTAGCTGTTAGAAAAGATGAAGTTATGAAATTTACATACAAGTGGTACAATATGGAAAGTATCATGCTAAGCGAAATGAGTCAGAAAGAGAGGGATAGACATAGAAAGATTGCATTCATCTGGGGGATATAAAGTAACAAAGTATGAGATTAATACCCAAGAATAGCTGAGATCAGCACCAGGAGGATTACTCCATAACTTAGAGGCCAGCCGGGTATCCTAGAGGGAAGGGCAGTTCAGATAGAGAAGGGAGCACCAAATAAAGGATGTTTGGAGGATCCTCCCAGGAGGGGAGATGCATGTCGAAAGTAGACTATGGACTGAACATGTTTGCCACTCAATGCCTCTTTTGCAGACCACAACACCCAAAAGGAGAGAGAGAACACAGGGGATTGCCCTGCCACAGAGGCAGGAGGGGATGGGGGGATGGGGGTGGGAGGGATATTATCCATGGTGGTGAAAAACGGGCACTGGTGGAGGGATGGGTATCTGATCATTGTATAATTGAAACCCAAGCACAAAAAATTGTAAATCTACAACTGTAAAAAAAAATAATAATAATAATAAAAAATAAAAATAAAGGTCAATCTGCAAAAAAAAAAAGTATCAGGGTTAACATTAAATGACAAAACCTTCAATTTATGGTCATTCTGAAATCATGAATAAACTGGATTCAAATGAGATAAAATAGAGTGGTTATTATTCATTACAGTACTGTAGCTTCAACTGAACTCACCAGGAAAATTCTTTGTGAAAATTGAAATCCAAGCAAAGAAAGACCAGCTTCTTTGCTTCTGAATTAAGTCCATTTCCGTAATTGGAGGCAAAACAAATCCTTAAGTGCTAAAGGCAGATTTGAGCTTGAGTTCTGATTCTGAAATTGTGCATGGTCCTTAATCTAATTAAACATCCTAATTCTCATGTAAAAAACTGAAATTAGCGGTACAACGTTCGCCTTACAAGCGGCCATCATGGCCGACCTGAGTTCGATTCCTCCACCCCTCTTGGAGAGCCCGGCAAGCTACCGAGAGTATTCGATATGCCAGACACAGTAACAACAAAGTCTCCAATGGAGACGTTACTGGGCCCGCTCGAGCAAATCGACGATCAACGGGAGGGCCTTTACCTTACCTTTTACCTTAGAAGCCTCATAGCACAGAGGGCAGAGTGCTTGCTTTGTATGTTGCCAATATGGGTTCAAGCACAGTTCCCTATGTGGTACCTGGACCACCACCAGGAGTGATCCCTAAGTTCAGGGTCAGAACACAGTTCGGTGTTCTCCCAAAAGACAACAACAAAAGAAAGATTAAATTAGTCATACGCAATCCAAAGGATATTAGCACTGTAGCACTGTCCTCCCATTGTTCATCAATTTGTTCGAGCGGGCACCAGTAACTTCTCACAACGAATTGTGAGACTTATTGTTACTGTTTTTGGCATATCGAAAATGTCACAGGTAGCTTGCAAGGCTTTGCTCTGCAGGTGAGATACTCTCGGTAGCTTGCATGTCTCTCAGAGAGGGGTGGAGAAATCAAACCCGGGTCGGCTTCATACAAGGCAAATGCCCTACCATTGTGCTATCACTCCAGGCCCCAAAGGATATTAAAAGGTAAAAACATGAAAGTGCATGAATCATAGTAACTATCTTTTAATTGTAGTTATTAACGATTAGCTAATGCTCTCATTTTACTTTGCTGAAAATTAATGTGCACAACTTAGCTAAACTACACATTGGAATTGCAGTCTGTTCACCCAGTTTGTTTGTAAACAAATATTTCATTGATTTTCAGGGAAAATGCAAATCTGAGAAGAGTATGTATATAAAACAAGCACTGGAGAAGATGGAGGAAAAATAAGAAACTCATTCATAGAAATGTTAAATAGTTCAGATTTTATGGTGAGTACTATGGAAACTGCTTAAAATAATAGTAATAGTAATAATAATAATAATAATAATAGAACTACCATATTATCTTTTGAGCAATTTAGGTATTTATTCCAAGAACAATAATTTAAAAATACATATGATCATGTTTACTGCAGCACTATTTACAAAAAAATACACTGGCATTGGCAACAATTAAAGTTCTCATGGATAGATGAGTAAAATGTTAGCTATAAGAAAGGATATAATTGTAGGGCCAAAGAGATAGAATAGGAGGTAAGACATTATGCAGGGGACCAACTCTGATTTTATTCTCCCCACACACTTTTTCTCACTACAGCATATAGACTCTCAAGCACTATCTGGTGGGGGAACCCTGAAGCCCCACCACCAAACCCAAGCAGAGATCATGTTCCTTTTTGCTACAATAAGAAAGAGACTAGAGGGTGCCACTAAAAGCAAAAATTAAATAAATAAATAAATCACTTAATCACTTAATCACTTAATCCCTGTTATTCATAGATTTATTCGAGCGGGTGCCAGTAACGTCTCCATTCATCCCGGTTGCGTGCTAGCGTAGCCCAATGGTATCTGTTTGTTTTAGGAACATGTAAAGCCTCAAACTGATCATTTAGGGTCTTGACGAAGAAGTCTGACCATCTTATAGGTGGGCGTCCACGTGATCTTTTGATGTCTCGTGGAATCCAATCAGTAATGGCTCTAGTCCAGCGGTTGTCTGTAAACCTCATTATGTGTCCAGCCCATCTGATTTTTGATGTCTTGGCAAATGAGACAGCGTCCCTGATTCTTGAGCTTTGACGAAGATCAGAACTCCGGATTCTATCTCTCATTTGAGTGAATCGTGATATTCCAAGCATAGTTCTTTCGATTCCTCTTTGAGAGACCCGAATAGTGTTCTCATCCTGTTTTCGTAGGGTCCAGGTCTCTGAGGCATATGTTAATGCAGGAAGAATAGTGGAGTCAAAGAGATGTGCTCGTAGCTGGAGGTTCTTTGTCCTTTTAGTTATTTCTTCAATGTTCTTGAAGGCATTCCAAGCCGCTCTCTTCCTCCTGCGCAACTCAGGTGCCAGGTCATTCATCATGTTGATTTCTCGACCTAGGTATATATAACTTGCATTCGGAGATGGTGGTTCCGTTGAGAGCGAATGGAGCGTCAGGAACAAGGCTGTTTCTCATAAACATTGTCTTCACAAGATTCAGCTGTAGTCCGACCTTTCCACATTCACGGTCAAAGCCGTTCAGCATTTGTGCCGCTTGGCTGATGTTTGGTGTTATTAGAACGATGTCATCAGCAAAGCGGAGGTGGTGTAGTTGCCGACCATCTATCTTCACTCCCATGTTTTCCCATTCCAGCCGTCGCATGATGTTCTCGAGGGTGGCACTGAAGAGTTTTGGTGAAATGGTATCACCCTGCCGAACCCCTCTCTTGATATGGATGATTACTTCTTTGTAGAATGGTGAGATCTTGGTAGTGAATCCGCAATAGAGCTCACTAAGGATCCTGATGTATTGAGTTTGTACGCCCTGATTGGCTAGGGCTTCTATGACCGCTTCCGTCTCAACAGAATCAAAGGCCTTCCTTAAATCAATGAACGTTAGACAGAGTGGCATCTTGAACTCCCGAGATACCTCAATGAGCTTGGTTACTGTGTGGATATGGTCGATGGTACTGAATCCTTTTCGGAATCCAGCTTGTTCACATGGTTGTCCTTCATCTAGTGTTCTGCTAATCCTATTCAGGATGACTCGAGTGAATAGTTTGTAGATGACAGACAATAGGCAGATTGGGCGATAGTTGTCAATGTCGTGGATGTCTCCTTTCTTGTATAGTAGTACAGTCTTGCTGGTTTTCCATTGGGATGGAACCTTGCATTCAGACAGGTAGCGTGTGAAGAGTCGAGCCAATGTATTGATGAGTACTGATGGTAAGTTCTTCAGGTGTTCAGGTCTGATCTTGTCTGGGCCAGGTGCTCTTTGTTTCTTTACCGATGAGATGGCATGTTGGATTTCAGAAGGGAGAACATTGGGAACGACATATCCATCATGTGGTATGTGGTATGTGGGCAAGTGGATGTGGCTATTAAAGAGATCTGAGTAGAAGTCATGAATAATCTTCTCCATTGCCCTTCTGGAAGATGTGATAGATCCATCATGATGTCGGAGGGCAGTCATCTTGGTTTTGTAGTTGGTGAAGGACAGGCGGGCATTACAAATGTTTTTCCCAGCTTCTGCTGCATCTACCAGTACTGCTGCTCTCCTGTTTTTGAGATCATCCTTGATGGCTTCTCTGCACTGTTTTGCCAGTTCGGACGTTTGCTTGTGGTTGCCTGAGGCATGTGCCAAGCCACGTTGGCGAATAAGTTCAAGAGTGTTCGAAGAAAGACGGTTTTTTGTGGTTATATCTCTCTTGGCATTCCTTGCACAATCATGGAGGTGCTGAATCATTCGATCGTATTCCTCATCAATGTTGTCAATGACGGCATCTTCCCATGTTGCCGCAACAGAGCCAAAGAGTTTCCAGTTGGTGGTTGTTCTGGGAGTCCTCTTCTTAAACCTGCATTCTTTTCTCCTCGTTCTGTGAGGTAGAATTTTGCACGAAGAAGACGGTGGTCTGATCCCGTTTGGAATTTTGGGACAACAGCAACATCGGTTAGGCAAAACTGCCGATTGAATATGATGTGGTCTATTTCATTGTGGAACCGTCCATCGGGAGACTCCCATGTCCAACGTTTAGATTCAGCCTTTTGGAATTGTGAGTTACCATGGAAGGTTTTGGTTGACATGATGAACTCAGACAGTCAGTCACCCTGTTCGTTCCATTCCAGGCCATGGGTTCCGATGTGGAGTTCATCGACTGACCTTCTTGGTCCTATCTTGGCATTAAAATCACCGACAATGATCTTGTAGAAGGTGTGATCTTCTTTATAGAATTTCTCCAGCTCCATGTAGAATTTCTCAGTTTTTCTCTCACCATAACTGGATGTTGGTGCATAGACAACAAAGATAGAAACTGCCGGTAGTGAGCCACATTTATTCAAGTGTAATCATCCAATTCGGGTTGTTAGGCATTCAAATGAATCAATGCTCATGACTAAGTTTGTGTTGACAAGGATACCGACACCACCGACGCCTCTTTTATCACATGTTCCAAGGAACAGTTCTTCTCCAGTGTCGAAAACAGCATGATGGAATTGATGTCTTCTCGTTTCGGTCAGACCAATGATGTCATACTTGATCTTTCGTGCTTGTACCATAAGGTCTTCAATGGATTCAGTAGATGCCAGGGTACGAGCATTAAAAGTACAGACAATCATTTTTGTTTTTCTGCGTTTTGGTAGCCTATGTCTGCCTTGGTGTTTTATCAGCCTCTCCTTCCATATTCTTCTCGACTCTGCATATTCAGGGTTAGGGAAATGAGATCCATTTATTACTGGATTTGGCATATCAATTTGGTCTATTTGGCATAGACCATGGATAGCTTGCCAGGCTCTGCATAAATAAATAATAAAAATAAAGAAGATAAGGAAAGAGAAATAAAACAAAGAAACAAAGAGATATTTCATTCACGAGTAATATACCAAAAATCAAAGCAAGGTTAATGAATAATGACCAACCAACCAGAATAAACTTTTTGACTATAGAACTAAAATTACCTGTAGCTATTGGCTAGTGTTGGAAGGGAAGGTTTTATGGACTGTGGTGAACAGAGAGTATGACATTTGTAAAGCTGATATCATATGATGAATTTGTACTCTTATAAATATGAAATTTACACTCTTGTTAGCTAATGTTACCTCAATAAAAGTAAAGTAAAAGTAAAGGCCCTCCCGTTGATCATCGATTTGCTCGAGCGGGCCCAGTAACGTCTCCATTGGAGACTTTGTTGTTACTGTGTCTGGCATATCGAATATTCTCGGTAGCTTGCCGGGCTCTCCGAGAGGGGCGGAGGAATCGAACTTGGGTCAGCCATGTTGGCTGCGTGCAAGGCAGACGCCCTACCCGCTGTGCTATCGCTCCAACCTCAATAAAATGGTTCACGAAATTGAAAGTTCCTCTATGATCCCCTTAGGAGCCCTTCTAATAAACACTCTCCTATATTTCTAGAGTATACTACTTAAATAAGACCCGCAAGGAACCAAGCAAAACTACCATTCGTTTTGGTTCAAGTTGACTATTCCAATCTTATGCCTGAAAATCTAAACCACTTCCTACAATGGCCCTAATAAAGGTATGTCCAGCAGATGCCTAGTAAAATGCTTTATTCTCCCTCAGAAGGGTACAAGATCATGGCCTTAATCTCAAATTTTGAGTGACATGCTTCTATAGTTTGATTTCTCCTGTGTTCTCATATTGAACATAGCACATGCTTCACCATTCTGAGACTCAAGAAATGTTGATTCAACAAAATCACAACACTGACATTAAAAGAAAATCATAACAAAAAATCACATTGGATGTAACTGCTGGCAAGCCCTACTACTGCAATGGTTCTACCCAATGCTACTTGCATCCTACAAGATCCTAACACTCTCATTTAGGTTATGGATTTTATAACTTAAAATTAGTTCCACATATCCTTTAACAATATTTATTATCCATTATTTCATAATAACACTGATGAGAAAAAAATAATTACTACCAAGGGTAACAAAATGATTGTAGTTGAAAACTTCCTTTTTGTGTGATATTTTGATTCACTTCAAGCTGCAATTCCAGTAAAGTTGGAGAGATAGTACAGGGGTTAGGTCCTGCATACATCCAACCCTTATTCAATCCCTAGCACCACATAGGTTCCTGGAGAGTCACTAGGAGTGATCCCTGATTACATCTGGGTGTGAACCTAAAATATAAACAAACAAACAAACAAACAAAAAAATAAATCTGCAGTTCCAAGAATCCATCATTTACATGATATGAGAAATTATTGTACTCCCTAAATTCTAGTAGGTTTAGATTAAAAATATTTTTAAATGTGTGTAAGGTGGTTAGTATGAACTATTTTTGGAAAATAATATAAACACATGTAGACAAAAAGTAAGTATGTAGACAATACATATTATATTTGTTTTTCTTTTACAAATTTCCTCGTATAATTTTTCTCTATATTGTCTTTTCAAATGACAATTAAATGGATTAAAATAGTGAAACTATTACCAAAAAATTCTGAAATTTAAAAAATCTGAGTTTCCCTCTAGTTTAGAATTCAGGTAATGGAAAGAGTATGTTACTTTTGAAGTTTTGGGTGAGATTCCCATTATTCTTCTTTTGAAACATTAACCAAATTCAGTACCTTGCAGCTATTTGAGAAAGTTTGCCATTTTCTTGGTACTGTGAACTAAAGTATATTCCAAGTCTATTGAGTTTGTCAACATTCCTGGATTTGTGGGTCTCTTTGTTCACAGACAACACTAACAAAAGGAAAGGAAGAAATTCTTTTTCAAATTATGTTTCCCTGTCTCAACTTTCTGCCTTTCTTTCACTTTTATGATCTTTTTATGATCTTCTACACTTATTTTGGCCCACCTAAATAATTCAGAGCCAGGACAATTTGTCTATTTTAAGATCAATTGGTAGTAAATATTAATATTCTCTGTAAATTAAAATCTACAATGTAACATAACTCAATATATTCCAATTCTGGGGTTGGAATATTTTTAGGGACCATTTAGCCTGTTCAAAACAACAGGATCTTTAGAGTTATAACCTGAATTTGATATGTTTAACATTGGTCACGGCCATATTGACAGCAGTCAGCCGAAAAGAAGAACAACATGGAGGGCGGGATCCACAGATCCCGAAGGGAAAAAAAAAAAAAACAGGTTCCAAAAAGAGCCGAGATCATCGGGAAGCCCCAGATGGGGTAGGTACCACATCCCACCTCCCTCAGATGGAACCCCGGTGACCAGAAGCCTCTACAACCACAGGTCGAGTATGCGGGAACTTGGACTTTTCCTCAAATCTGCCGGGACTGCAACTCCCAGGTAACCTCAGATTCCGGAAGTCACGCACACAGCCCGCCCCCCAGCGCCATATTGACAGCAGTCAGCCGAAGAGAAGAACAACATGGAGGGCGGGATCCACAGATCCCGGAGGAAAAAAAAAAAAAAACCAGGTTCCAAAAAGAGCCGAGATCATCGGGAAGCCCCAGATGGGGTAGGTACCGCATCCCACCTCCCCCAGATGGAACCCCGGTGACCAGAAGCCTCTACAACCACAGCTCGAGTATGCGGGAACTTGGACTTTTCCTCAAAACCGCGCGGCCGCTCATGCGGCCGCGCGACATCTCTCTATACACAAAGTGATCCATGGGAAGTAAATGACCCAACGTTTCTCTCTGAAAATCATAGTTAAGTTTGGAGCACGGCCACGGCCCCAGAAGCACAAGGACTTAATGCAGAACCAGCAGCTTGGAGCAGAAAAGTGAAAGGACTATGCGTTAATCCAGGCCATCATGTCTGCCCGGGGGGGAAAGGGTGTTGGTCCCTTCCGCCCTCCTCCCTCTGGAAAGAAAGATGGTGGCCACATGGGAGCCTTGTGGACAGCAGGTATGAGCCGGGGGTGTGGGGGCAACTAAAACCTCATGGGAAGGGGGGCGTTCCGGTCCGTCCTTCACGCCCTACCGAGGTCACCAGTTGCCCCCCACTAGCGGCTCTCCAGCATGGCCACGGCCCCAGAAGCACAAGGACTTAATGCAGAACCCGGAAGCTTGGAGCAGAAAAGTGAACGGATCATGCGTTAATCCAGGCCATCAAGTCTGCTGGAGGAGAAAGGGTGTTGCCCCATTCGCCCTCTCTTCTCTGGAAAGAAGGATGGCGGCTGCATGGGAGCCTTGTGGACAGCAGGTATGAGCCGGGGGAGTGGGGGCGACTAAAACCTCATGGGAAGGGGGGCGTTCCGGTCCGTCCTTCACGCCCTACCGAGGTCACCAGTTGCCCCCCACGAGCGGCTCTCCAGCATGGCCACAGCCCCAGAAGCACAAGGACTTAATGCAGAACCCGACAGCTTGGAGCAGAAAAGTGAACGGACCATGCGTTAATCCAGGCCATCAGGTCTGTCCAGAGGGGAAAGGGTGTTGCCCCAGTCGCCTTCTCCTCCCTGGAAAGAAAGATGGCGGCCGCATGGGAGCCTTGTGGACAGCAGGTATGAGCCGGGGGAGTGGGGGCAACTAAAACCTCATGGGAAGGGGGGCGTTCCAGTCCATCCTTCACGCCCTACCGAGGTCACCAGTTGCCCCCCACGAGCGGCTCTCCAGCATGGCCACAGCCCCAGAAGCACAAGGACTTAATGCAAAACCCAGAAGCTTGGAGCAGAAAAGTGAAAGGACTATGCATTAATCCAGGCCATCATGTCTGCCCGGAGGGGAAAGGGTGTTGGTCCCTTCCGCCCTCCTCCCTCTGGAAAGAAAGATGGCGGCCACATGGGAGCCTTGTGGACAGCAGGTATGAGCCGGGGGTGTGGGGGCGACTAAAACCTCATGAGAAGGGGGGCATCCCGGTCCGTCCTTCACACCCTACCGAGGTCACCAGTTCCCCCCCGCGAGCGGCTCTCCAGCACGGCCACGGCCCCAGAAGCACAAGGACTTAATGCAGAACCCGGCAGCTTGGAGCAGAAAAGTGAACGGACTATGTGTTAATCCAGGCCATCAGGTCTGTCCGGAGGGGAAAGGGTGTTGCCCCAGTCGCCTTCTCCTCTCTGGAAAGAAAGATGGTGGCCGCATGGGAGCCTTGTGGACAGCAGGTATGAGCCGGGGGAGTGGGGGTGACTAAAACCTCATGGGAAGGGGGGCGTTCCGGTCCGTCCTTCACGCCCTACCGAGGTCACCAGTTGCCCCCCGCGAGCGGCTCTCCAGCATGGCCACGGCCCCAGAAGCACAAGGACTTAATGCAGAACCCGGAAGCTTGGAGCAGAAAAGTGAATGGACCATGTGTTAATCCAGGCCATCAAGTCTGCGGGAGGAGAAAGGGTGTTGCCCCATTCGCCCTCTCTTCTCTGGAAAGAAGGATGGCGGCTGCATTGGAGCCTTGTGAACAGCAGGTATGAGCCGGGGGAGTGGGGGCGACTAAAACCTCATGGGAAGGGGGGCGTTCCGGTCCGTCCTTCACGCCCTACCGAGGTCACCAGTTGCCCCCGCGAACGGCTCTCCAGCATGGCCACGGCCCCAGAAGCACAAGGACTTAATGCAGAACCCGACAGCTTGGAGCAGAAAAGTGAAAGGACTATGCGTTAATCCTGGCCATCATGTCTGCCCGGAGGGGAAAGGGTGTTGGTCCCTTCCGCCCTCCTCCCTCTGGAAAGAAAGATGGCGGCCACATGGGAGCCTTGTGGACAGCAGGTATGAGCCGGGGGACTGGGGGGCGACTAAAACCTCATGGGAAGGGGGGCGTTTCGGTCCACCCTTCACGCCCTACCGAGGCCACCAGTTGCCCCCCACTAGCGGCTCTCCGGCACGGCCACGACTACAGAGCACAGAAACCAATTTCTTAACTATCTGACTTTCAGTAGAAATACTTCCAGGGTCAATAAGTAAAATAGCAGAAATCCAAAACCAACATATAATTCTTGAACCCAGCTGTAGAAAGCAAATCACTTCACAATGCTTTGTCAGCATGTCTGATTCGGGGGGGGGGGGGGCGGTAAACTCTAAATAATAGTGGTGAATCTTTTATTGAAACAATGAATCTAATCAAAGCAGATAGAGTGTTAACTAGAATTCATCTGCCCCACAGGGACTGGGAGGGGTGGGGGGTGGGGTTTATTTGGGGTTCTTCATGGTAAAAAATAAGTTTTGGTAAAGGGAAATGTGCTTGATATTTGCATGACTGAGACCTAAACCTGAAAGCTTTGTAACCTTTCCCATGGTGATTCAATAAATAAATAAAAACATTAAAAAAAATAACATTGGTCACAATTTTAATAATTCATCTCTCTTGCATATGACTTATTAAATACCAATTTCTCAACCCACAAGTCACATTTAATTTCTCACATATTGATTATGATTTAATTCTGGTTTTCAAAGTCTTATAAATACCACTCTACTATTCCTTGTCCAATTTATTCTTATAGTAACTGATTTACTACACTCTTATTTTCTTCCCTTTCTTTATTTTCTACACTAAATCTGAAATGTTGTTGCTATGGTATAATTTCCCTGTCTAAGCCCTTTATTGATTTAACATTCCCTATGGGAATGCTATGATTTTATCTCTGCTACCATCACCTCTTCCATTCTTTACTTGATTTTTTCCTATTTAATAGCTAAGACTTGGTCCATCTATCATTTATTTGAATAGGAGTTATAATTTCCTTGCTATAAGAGAAGTGTTTCTTTTACCAGTTCAAATGTTTTTTACTCATAACATTAATCATACTGTTAGAATGATCAATTTAGTTGTCTGTTTCCCCTAATAGGTTCAACATCCTTGGGAAACAAATTATGTATTTTGTCTTGATGTTTTGAACCTAGTTTACAGTACAAGTCATGGTATATATTCATTAAACTTGTGCTGAATAAATGCTTAATGTGATAAAAAGATATCTTCCCTGTCTAGATTCACAGATTTTTTAAGGTCCCATAGAGACAAAGCTTGATGGAATTATCTGGAATTATTGGTAAAAGTCATTTAATACATGTTCATAATTTTATTTATTTTTAAATTCACAAAATAAAATTTTATAATTTTACTAGGCCCGCTCCAGCAAATTCCTGAACAACGGGAGGACAGTGTTACAGTGCTACAAAGTACCATGGGCTTCAGGGATAGCACAGCGGGTAGGGTGTTTGCTTTGTATGCGACTGACTCGGGTTCAGTTCCTCTGCCCCTCTCAGAGAGCCCGGCAAGCTACTGAGAGTATCTCACCCACACGGCAAAGCCTGGCAAGCTACCTGTGATGTATTTGATATGCCAAAAACAGTAACAACAAGTCTCACAATTTGTTGTGAGAAGTTATCGTTGCCCACTCAAGGAAGTCGATGAACAATGGGAGGGAGGACAGTGCTACAGTGCTACAAAGTTTCATACATTAAAAATTAATTTGACTATTATTCTTTTGGCACATCTATACTTCATTTAAAATAAAAGTTTAAAAGATCTTATTTTTTAAAACTTCACATGGGCTAATTTTTATACTATATAATGGAATTAAATTTCAAAAGAAAAAAGAAGGTGGGGAATAGAGGTCTGTCATGGTTAACTTGCCTTCACATCAATCTGAGATCATAAGTCTCTTCCAAGACTATAGCATACAGCCTGCAGTGGGAATCTTGACATGCTGACAACACATACTTATTAATTTAATAGCTGAATGAACAACCATTTAGAAATCAATGAATACTCCGTCTACTGTATTTTAAGTAAATGCTCCCCTATAAATGTTGGACATGGGGTTAAAATAGAATCTGAATACCAATACAAATTGTATTAGGGAAACTGTCTCCTGCTTTAAGCCTCAGTCACAGCTGGGCAGGAAGTTTAGTTGCTTTTAATCTGACAGTATCTGAGCACTTGGTAGGCAGCAGAAAATTACTATTTGAGTTTATGCCCAGATTTCATGAGTGTTTCGATTGGTTTCTAACCAGACAAAAAAAAAATGGTTTCTTAAGGACACTCCTTTCCAATGTAATATAGTGCTTACAAAATAAAGAAATAAATAATAGTCTTCTAATGAACTAATATCAATTGGGAAACTAATGAAAATAAGCCTTAGGATTCATTTATAATAAAAATGTGCATCTCCAAAAACGAAGTGGAAAAAGTTATAATTACTAATTTAAAAAAGCCATCCAAAGTGTCTTGAGAGATAGTGCTAATGGGCAGGGCCCTTGCCTTGCATGCAACCAGCCCAGGTTCGTTCACCTACATTCCACATAGTCCCCTCAAACCTGCCAGGAGTAATCCCTGATTATAGAGTCAGGTGCAAGCCCTTTAGCACTAATAGGTGTGACCTAAAAATAAAAACGTAAAAAGCCATTCAATAATATTTATATTAATGATACCACGATCACGACCACGACCATCCTGTTATTCATTGATTGCCTTGAGCAGGCCTCAGTAATGTCTCCTTCGTCCTAGCCCTGAAATTTTTTTTAAAAAGTGCCATATTCAAGGCTCTTTCAGAGTTAGGAGAATGAGACCCATCATTGTTACTGGTATTTGGCATATTGGGTACGCCACGGGGAGTTTGCCAGACTCTGCCGTGTGGGCAGGTTACATTCGGTAGCCTGCCAGTTTGTCCAAAGTAGGAATGAGAAAATAAGATGTCATGATAAGAAGAACCGGGAGCTGGGTTTTATAGTCTCTGGGTCTTGGCCGTTGATGGGATTACACGGCGCCAGGGGACAAGTTGGTGGGTGTGACCCCTGCCTACTGGAATTTGGAGGATCTGGGTGGATGATGATCAGCACCTATCCGAGCAGGCTTGGAGATCTCAGCCCCGGGACCCACATGCCTTTGTTCCTCTGCCGGTACCTTCATGTGTGTGGAGAGTGGTCTCAACATGGTGGTGGCTGGTTCTGGAGGTCTTAGGCTGCCGGAGCCCTGGTCGGGGTGGGGAGGGAAACTCAACCCGCTCCCTCCAAGGGGCTCTGGCAAGAACAGCCAGGCGCGGGGCCAGGAGACTTGGTATAATGATATACCAAGCTGATAAATGAGTTTTTCAATTCTTTGGATTTTGATGATACCTAAATTTATTTATATTTTTATTAATAACTTTATTTCTAAGAATTTACCATGTTTATTAAATATAAAAATAAATCATTAATATATGAAATATGCCAAATTTTATTTGTAAACATTGTCAGTGGCAGATAGAAACTTACTAAGATAATAACAATGAGACTATTATAATTCTGTAAGGAAGTGTTTATTAAGTAGGAGTCATATTCTTGACTGTCTTCCCTAGGGGGGAGAGGACACATGTGAAAAGCATGTAAATAAGGTGTCAGAGTACAAGAGTAGGAGGTAAACTGTAGAGCAGAGAACTATAAGAAATAAACAAGTTCAGAAGTATGTCATGATCAGATGATATTGAGGAATTATAGAAAATTAAAAAAGATTAAGAACATTAAAATTATAATTACTTTTCTAACATAATAATATTTAAAAGTGCTAGCAATAGAATTTAATAAAATTTATCAAAACCAATGTTATAAAAATTAGTATATCAATAAGATAAAATTTCAAAGCTATGCAGATAAAAGAAAAATACAATAAATGGTGCTTAGAAACTGAGAGAAAATAGTTTGATCATCACATGATAGAGCATAAAATAAAATCTAGGGTAAATGAAGAGCTGCATACAAATTATTAACTGTATATATATTATTACAAGCATGTAAATCATTGTCAAGAATGAATGGTGTCATAAATTTGGGGCTGAAATTATAAGATATGAATCTGAAATATCTTGTAACAACAAAGTCTCCAATGGAGACGTTACTGGGCCCGCTCGAGCAAATCGACGATCAACGGGAGGGCCTTTACCTTTACCTTTTACTAAAAATAAAACCAGTTCTCAAAGATAACCAGCATAAATATTTGTATCAAAAAAATTCAGCAGACTACTTAGATGATTCTTGCTGGTCAAAATGAAAACTAGTTCAAAGTGAAGTGTTTATGACTTTTGTTGACTAGGTCATAAGATCATAAGCATCAATAATAATTATAGTATGAAAAAATATCAGCACACAATATATAAAGTCATCAATGATATATCATTAAAATGCATAAACTAAATTAATTTTTTTAAAAGTCATGTTTTACAAGAAACTTTCTTGCATTAAGAAAAATATGGGTGCTAGTACTAGATATTTAGAAGGCACATATATTGCAAAATTAGTATTTGTTCTTATTCTCAGAGAGCAAATTACCTTTTCTATAGCTAATGCTGTGTGGTTTCTTCTGAGCCATAACACAAATCTCATAGTTGCCAATATTTTTATGACAGCTTATAATTTTATATTTTAATAGTAAACTAATAATAAAATCAGGAACAGAAATCTAAGGTGCTATCTTTAAATATGTCCATAAAAATTTATTTTAATAGTGACTATTAAATAAATAACAATAGAAAAAACCTTGGGTTTTACTTTGTTGAATATATTTTGAGAAAACATAGTGGTTTTTCTTTTTGGTGGGGGGGCATAGAGTTTGGGGTCACACCTGAGGATGCTCAGGGATTACTCCTGGCTCTGAACTCAGGAATTATTCCTGACAGTATTTGGGGGATGATATCGGGAAGCCAGGAATTTAACCTGGTTTGGCCAACTCCAAGGCAAACACCCTATCTGCTGCACTATCACTCTGGACATGAAAACATGTTTATTGAACAATATTCTTCAATTAAATGGGATCACTTGTATCACTTGTCACTTGTCATCCCATTGTTCATCAATGTGCTCAAGTGGATGCCAGTAATGTCTCCATTCGTCCCTGTAGTGTGCCAGTGTAGCCCAGTGGCATCTGCTTGCTCCAAGAACATGAAGAGCCTAAATCCGTTTGTTTAGGGTCTTTAGGAAGAAGTCTGATCATCTCGTAGGTGAATGGCCAGGCATTCTTTTGACGTTCCATAGAATCCAGTCGGTAACTGCTCTAGTCCAGCAGTCATCTCTGAATCGCATTACATGTCCAGCCCATCTGATTTTTAAACCTTTGGCAAATGAAACAATGGCCCTGATTCTAGATAATTGATGACTGAGGTTGGAACTCCGGATTCCTTCTCTCATATGGGTAAAATGTGATATTCCAAGCATAGGTCTTTTGATTCCTCTTTGGGAGACCTGAATAGCATTCTCATCCTGTTTTCGTAGGACCCAGGTCTCTGAAGCATATATTAATGCAGGAAGAATGGTGGAGTCAAAAAGATGTGCCCGGATCCAGAGGTTCTTCATCCTCTTAGCTATTTCTTCTCTTCTCTTGAAGGCGTTCGATGCCGCTCTCTTTCTCCTGCGCAGTTTTGGTGCCAGGTCATTCATCATGTTGAGTTCTCAACCTAGGTACACATAACTGCTGCATTTGGAGATGTTTGTTCTGTAGAGAGCAAATGGAACTTCAGGGACTAGTCAGTTTTTTTCGTGAACATTGTCTCCATAGTATTCAGCTGCAGTCCAAACTTTCCACAATCACAGTCAAAGTCAGCCAGCATTTGTGCCACTTGGCTAATGTTTGGTGTTATTAGAATGATGTCTTCAGCAAAGCGGAGGTGGTATAGTTGCCAACCGTCTATCTTCACTCCCATTCCTTCCCATTCTAGTTGTTGCATGCCGTTCTTGAGGGTGGCACTGAGGAGTTTCCGTGAAATACTATCACCCTGCCGAACCCCTCTCTTTATGTAGATGATCATTTCTTTGCAGAATGGTGAGATCCTGGTAGTGAATCCATAATACAGCTTGTGGAGGATCGTGATGTACTGAGTTTGAATGCCCTGTTTGGCGAGGGCTTCGATAACTGCTTCAGTCTCAACAGAATCAAAAGCCTTCTTTAAATCAATGATCATTAGACAGAGTAGCATCTTGAACTCTTGAAAACCTCAATGAGCTTGGTAACTGGGTGGATATGGTCAATTGTGGTGAATTCTTTTTGGAACCCGACTTGCTCTCATGTTGTTCTTTATCTAGTATTCTGCCATTCCTATTCAGGATGACTCGAGTGAATAACTTGTAGACAATAAATAACAGGAAGGTTGGGCAATAATTGGCAATGTCACGGATGTCTCTCTCTTTGTACAACAGAACGGTCCTACTGGTTTTCAACTGGGACAGATCCTTGTATTCAGACAGGTAGAGTGTGAAGAGCCTAGCTAGTGCATTGGCAAGTACTGGTGGCAGATTCTTTAGGTGTTTGGGTCTGGCATTGTCTGGACCGGGTGCTGTATGCTCCTTTACCAACAGTAACAGTAACTAAATGGAATATTAGGTAATTTTTCCTTAGATTACATACTATACTATCTATTTTCTCATATTATAGTTGCATTCATATTAAAGAGTAAGATATTCAAGCAAATTTTGTGTATTTAACTCTTAATTTGCTCCCCCAAATTAAATTTCAGTTTGGGTTTTTGACTTTTATTCCATTGCTTGTTATTTTGAATAATTCACTATATCCAAATTAAAATGTAATCAGGAAATATACAGTATCTCACTGTAAACAAAAATTATCTTTATCATATAACATGCTTATAATATTCTAATTAAATTATTATGCACTCAAAAATTCCTACCTAGTAATGAGGGATTAAGAAAATGGTTAACATTAAGAATCAGTGGCAATTGAAAATGGTTTGTTTATTTTGATTTTTAGTATCTCTGAAACTAGTTATAATCAATTAAAAATTTTAGTAATTTATAAATGGACATTTCAGGTTTTTATGCTTCTAAAGGGCTGGAGTGATAGCATAGCGGGTAGGGCATTTGCCTTGCAAGCAGCCTACCTGGGTTCAATTCCTCTGTCCCTCTCCGAGAGCCTGGCAAACTAACGAGAGTATCTCACCCGCACAGCCGAGCCTGACAAGCTCCCCATGGTGTATTCAATATGCCAAAAACAGTAACAACAAGTCTCACAATGGAGGTGTTACCGGTGCCTGCTTGAGCAAATCGATGAACAGTGGGAGGACAGTGACAAACAGTGGACAGGCTTCTGAAGGCATTTTTCGAATAATTAGCACTTTAGCCAGATTCCAGAATTGCCTTTAATCAAATAAAGCAAGAGCACATGTAGCTTCTGTTGGGAAAAAAATAATTTTAGTCATTGTTAATTATAATATTTGTATAAAACAAGAGTTTAAGATATAAATCAGGATTTTAAGATAAGTTAAAACTTCAAAGAGCACTTCTCTCTAGCAAACTGACCCTCAGATTTTAGTAAGAGAAGCTGACTTCTGAATACTTAATTACTATAAAGTATATAATTAATACTAAATTACTCATAAGTATTTCTAGAGAGGACCATTGCTTTACAGTCCTTTCTCTATCAAAATCCACACGTAAATAGATTTTCCAGAATTCTTTTGAAAACTTTTCCAAATGCAAACTAAAACAAAGCTAGTGGGATAAAGTATACCCAGTTTGTTGGTTGACTGCAATTTGGAGGCCGGAACAATAGTACAGCTGGTAGGGCATTTGCTTTATACATGGATGACCCAGGTTCAATCCCTGTCACCTCATGTTGTCTTCGAACACCACCATAGTGAATCCTGAGAACAGAGCTAGAAGTAAGCCCTGAGCAACACAGGTTCTGACCCCTCAACAGAAAAACAAACAAACAAACAAATCAAAACCAAAAACCAAAACCCCTTCAGTTGCTCATATAACTCTCTTCAGTTATCCATTCTACATACCTTCACTTTTTAAGTAAATCCTTTTATGGACAATCAGTATTTTGCCCTTGTACTATGATGGACTCTCAGACATGATGACCCAAAATAACTAATAGCTGTACTATTTTTAGGTCAAATTTGTGTTCCTCAATTTTAACAATTAGTAACTGGATAAGAAAGTACAAGTCAATGCTGAGTTTTCCATGTATTTCTGTTCACTGACTATATAATGAATTTCTATCTCCTCCTGATGAGCTGGGAGAATTCTTACTTCAATGTCGCTGATTCCTCTTCTTGTCTAGTATCTGTGGACACAAGGAGACCACATTACAAGGTATTAATCATAGCTTAAAAATTCAGTAGACCCTTTATCTACTTTCAGCATACATCTCCTATCTGGAACTATCCCTCCAACCATCATGACTTAGTGATCCCTTCTCTATTCCAGCTTCCAGCTCATGAGGCAGGTCGCCAATCATGGAGCAATATTCCTGACCCTGTCTTTACTGTCCTTGGGTGTCAGTCTCATATTATGTTATTTTATAATTCACAAAGGAGTTCAGTCATTCTGTCTGTCACTCTCTTTCTGACTCATTTCACTTAGCGAGAGTGTATTGTCTGCCATACAGAAATTGTCTGTCATGGAGTAGGGAGAGGGGTAGGATGGGGGGAATACTGGGGACATTTATTGGTGGTGGAAAATGTGCACTGGTGTAGGGGTGTTCAATCATTGTATGGCTGAAACTCAAACATGAAAGTTATGTAACTATATCTCACAGTGATTCAAAAAAAGAAAAAGAAAAGAAAACCTATTTTCTCTGAAAGCATTTTAGCATAAAAATTACTACCTTAACTTGATCACTTGATCACTTGACATCCCGTTATCATCACTTTGCTCGAGCAGGCACCAGTAACATCTCCATCCATTCCTGTTATGTGCTAGTGTAGCCCAATGTCGTCTGCTCATTCTAGGACCACAAACAGCCTCAAACTGATCATTCAGAGTCTTGATGAAGAAGTCTGACCAACTCATAGGTGAGTGGCCACACGGTCTTTTGACATCCTGTGGAATCTAGTCGGTAACGGCTCTAGTCCAGCAGTCGTCTCCAAATCTCATTACATTTGCAGCCCATCTGATTTTCGTTGCTTTGGCAAACGAGACAGCATTCCTGATTCTTGATTGTCAATGGAGGTTGGAACTCTGGATTCCACCCTAAAAGCCTCTATCCCTCTCGGGGAGCATGGCAAGCTACCAAAAGTATCCCACCCGCATGGCAGAGCCAGACAAGCTATCTGTTGCGTATTCAATATGCCAAAACCAGTAATTATAACGGGTCTAATTCCCCTGACCCTGAAAGAGCTACCAAAACAGCAGCATTAAGAAGGATGAGAAAGAAGAGGCTGATAAAATCTCAAGGCTAAATTAGGCTGCCAAAATGAAGAAAGATAAAAATGATTGTACTTTTAATGCACGTATGTTGGCATCGAATGCATCCATCGAGGATATGATGGTACAAGTGCAAAAGATCAATTATGACATCATTGGTCTGACGGAGACCAGAAGACATCAGTCACATCACTCCTTTTTTGACACTGGAGAACTGTTCCTCGGAACATGTGACTACTTTAACTAAAGTTAGATATATTTGATAATTCCACAAAATGTTAAATTTGCTTTTTGGATCAAACCCAGCACTGCACAGGGTTTACTCCTGGCTCATGCACTCAGAATTTCTCCTGGCGGTGCTCAAGGGACCATATGGGATGGTGGGAATCGAACCCGAGTCAGTTGCATGCAAGGCAAATGCCCTACCTGCTGTGCTATTGCTCCAGCTCCCAAAATGTTAAATTTGACATAACAAAAATAAATAACTTTCAATACAAAAACTGTATTAAAAGTTTAAAAGTTTTAAAAGTTAAAAGTATTAAAAGTTTAAAGGTAGAAAATTAATTTTTTTCTTTTTTTGGCTTTTGGGCCATACCTGGGGGTGCTAAGGGGTAACTCCTGGGCTCTGAACTCAGGAATCATTTTTGAAGTACCAATGAATGACCATTGGAATGCCAGGGATTGAACTTGGGTCTTCTGCATGCAAGGCAAGCACCTTTACTTATTCGATCTCTCAGGCCCAATGAATTAATATTTTTATAATTTTTTTCATGAAGTTTCAAAACTTGGCAAATGATAAGATAAAACATGTCAGGTATATTTTAATGGAATTAAATTTTGTAATTGTTGGTTACTGGCATGCATATTCATTAATCAGACCTTTGGAGCACTGACTACTTGAAACCTGAGTTCTAATTCTAAATCTGACTTTATACTAGATGGGGCATAATAATATTTCTAGTCTTGTCCATTAAATGAAGAAATTTAATTAAATGACTTTAAAAAGATTCAAATATACATTTGAGCTTGAACCTTTGTCATTTGAACATTTACTCATAAAACAAAAAAGCCTCATGTTATTTTATTTCCTCTGGTGGGGAAAATATTATCATCCTGCAACAAATAAACCAAGTAATGAATGCTTTATGACTCTTAAAGTTTATTTTTTAATTTAAATTGTCATTTTTCATAAATAGAAAGTTGTTCATGATTGGGTTTCTTTCATACAATGTTCCAACACTTGTCCCTTCACCAGTGCACATTTCTTATCACCAATATCCCCAGTTTCTATCCTGCCCTCTTATTCCCTTATTCCCCCACCTGCCTATGACAGGTACTTTTGCACTTTTCTCTCTCTCTCTTTCTCTCTCTCTCTCTCTTTCTCTCTCTTTCTCTCCTCCTGCTCCCTTTGTCTCTCACCTTTTTTGGTATTACAGTTTGCAAGAGAGTACTGAAAGGTAGTCACGTATATCCTATAAGTTCAGTTTTAATTAAAGGAAAGATAAGGGGGAAGGGGAGAGAGAAAATTATGACAGCTACATATTAAAACATAAAAATGGAGAAACAAACTTAAATAACATGACTAAGGTACATCTGATAATAATATAGGATGTTATATGGTTATATTTCAGATGTGATGTACAGGCACTAATCAAAATTAGTTTATGTGAAATAGTATGTGCTGGAAGGGAAAATTCATCAAATTGAAAATGAATATGTTAATAATAGTAAAAGGTATGTCCAGTTTCTTCTACACAACAGATGCTAGTTTCCATGCACATTAGATTGTAGAACACACATTATTTAAACTAACAATATTCATTATCAGTATTTTTAATAGAATAGGAATAAATAAGAAACAAACTTCAGAAATAATTCTCTGACTAAAATTGTACCTATTTATAATTGTTCAGAAATAAGGACAAAGTATTTCCATGCACAGGTATCAGCAGATGTATATGCCTAAGCAGTGTTTGTAAGAAGTGAAATAAATTAAATAATATTACAAATGACAGCAGTTTATACGAGAATTTCAATATCACACTGATGTCACCGAGTTCAAACTTCATGAATAGTAGTCCTTTGCGCTAAAGAACATTTTGCACTTTCTAAAAGTTATTACTTTGGACTCATTATTTCCAATATGCACAATCTAAAAAGTAATTTATCTTGCCCTTAACTGCTCTGGTACCTGTACATCTGAGTCTAATCCATCTCTACCTTTAAATACAGTTCCCAATGCTTATCTTTAGCTACAATCCCCTGGTTCTCAGCCTTGGCTAGGGTAAATCAGCCTAATCATTTCTCCTTGGATCAGGCACTACTGAACCATGACCACTCAAGAGACTGCTGGTAATTCTCAGCTTGCTTCTCTCAGCATCACTGAGCAAAGCTGTTCTTAAAGGTTTGACAAACTTATCCACCTCAAAGCAGGAGGATTTGAGTAGTAGGATAATAATTCTTCTTTATCACCCAATCTTTGGAAGACCTCATTTTTATTTCAAATTCTGATTTAAAACTCTGTTTCTATACCAACACCTGCTGTATGTAGACTACCAACATGATTCTATTCCTGTTCTTAAACCTCAGATTAGGCATTGATTACCTTTAGAAGAAACTTTGGGCAAAGCCTACATTGTGTATGCACAAGTTACTGAGATTTTATTTTATTTTATTTTGATTTTTTTTAATTTTATTGAATCATCGTGAGATAGTTACAAGCCTTCATGTTTGGGTTACAATCACACAATTATCAAACACCCATGCCTCCGCCAGTGCACATTTCCCACCACCAATATCCCCAGTATAACCCCCTTTTCCACCCTCCCACTGCTTCCATGGCTGACAATATTCCCCATACTCTCTCTCTAATTTTGGGCATTATGGTTTGTAATACAAATTCTGAGAGGTTATTATCTTTGGTCCACTATCTACTTTCAGCACACATCTCCCATCCCGACCGATTCATCCCATTATTTTCTTAGTGAACACTTATCTATCCCAGCTGCCTTCTCCCCTCCACTTTGAGGCAGGCTTCCAGCTATGGAGCTATCTTCCTAACCCTTATATCTACTGTCCTTGGGTGTCAGCCTCATGTTATGTTATTTTATACTCCACAAATGAGTGTAGTCATTCTATGTCTGTCCCTCCCTTTCTGACTCATTTCACTTAGCATAATATTCTCCATGTCTATCCATTTTAAGCAAATTTCATGACGTTGCGTAAATGTACCAAAGTTTCTTTAACCTGTCATCTGTTCTAGGGCACTTGAGTTGTTTCCAGATTTTGGCTACTGTGAACAGTGCTGCAGTGGAAATATAGGTACGGATGTCATTTCTACTGTGCTTTTTTACATCCTCAGGATATATTCCCAGAAGTAGAATTATGGGGTCATATGGAAGCTCAATTTCTTGACTTTGAAGGATTGTCCATAATGTTTTCCAGAAAGGCTGGACTAGTCAGTATTCCCACCAACAGTGAAAGAGCACCCCTTTTTCCCCACATCCACACCAGCATTGGTTGCTTTTTTTCTTTTGAATGTGTGCCAATCTCTGAGGTGTGAGATGATATCTCATTGTTGTTTTGATTTGTCTATCCCTGATGGCTAGCAACGTGGAGCATTTTCTTCATGTGCCTTTTGGTCATTTGTATGTCTTTTTTGAGGAAATTTCTGTTTATTTATTCTCCCCATTTTTGATGGGTTTGGAAAATTATAAAACACTACTTCAAGGAATAAAATAGGGCATTAGAAAATGGAGACACATCCCCTGCTCATGGATAGGGAGGATTAACATTATCAAAATGGCAGTACTGACCAAGGCACTATACAAATCTATTGCGTTCCCTATCAGATTACCCATGACATTTTTCAAAGAAATAGACAAAACACTTCTGAAATTCATATGGAACAATAACCCCCCACAAATAGCTAAAGCAATCCTTTGGAAAAAGAAGATGAGTGGCATCAATTTCCCCAACTTCAAACTGTACTATAAAGCAGTAATAATCACTGACATTTTAAGCTACTTAAATATGTTCTAATATAGTCATAAAAGCAAATCTCAAATGGCCACCCTTTCATTTTCCCGACTACGTACGCATGTTTTCAACTTCTCTCGGTTGTCTCTGGAAAGCGATTTAAAGACCTACTGCATGGTAAAGATTATTGGTTTCCTTCATACAAGAGTCAGATTTCCTTCATAGAAAGCGAAGAATTCCCAGGGAGAGATAAATTACATAATGATTATAATTTTAAATAATTTCCGTCTGATGGTAAATACATTGGGTCTCTAAGTTGTGAGCCCTGAGGTAGTACAATGGTTAGTGTGTATGCCTAGCACTACACAGTTTCCAATCATCACTGTGTGCAGCTCTAGAGGTAGTCCAGCCCTGCGGGTGTGCTCTGGGATGCCCCTAAACCCACTGGAGTGGCGTGGGTACTATAAGAGCAGCATTGCATCCTCTGGCACTGGCATTGAGCAGAATTGCTGGTGACACCTCAGACCTCCAGAATACCTACCACTTGAGGTTTCCCAAAGGAGACCTCAATTCTAATTCTAATTCTAAATCTGACTTTAAATTAGTATATTAATGTTTCTAGTCTCTGCATAGCTTGTCCTTTAATGAAGAGATTTAATAAAAATGATTTCAAAAGTTCGTTTGACTATAAAATTATATATTAAATTCTATGTAATGTTTCTATTTTATATCACTAATACTTCATAATAATTCTCAATGGACAATGATTCCTGCTAGGTAACTATTTGCGTACTAGCAGGATGATGAGATTCTATGAGATCAGAAATACTTATTTTACAGAACACAAAGGCAATTGCTTTTATGATTAGATGGTTTTATGTTATTGCAAATAAGAGCACTAGAAACTGCATTTTTTAATTGTACTACATTATTCTTATAGGATAAATAGTTTTAATATGAAGTATTAAAAGTTTATCCTTATATTTCTTCCTAATTTTATTGAATATACTCTATACTCAATTGATAGGACTGAAAAAAATGTATCTAGTTGAAAAAGTATACATAATGTAAAATATTCATATATCATTACCACAATTGAGACAAACTCAAAACAATAGCGCTGATCTGAGCAACATGTTATAAACATTTAAAATATGCTGAAGTCTGTCACTCTCACCTAGATGGACTAAAATATTTGAATAAAAAATATTTACCGTTTTCTGTGCTTTGATAACTTAGTTATTATATAAAGAAAGTAAACCTTCACTTAACCTATCCTGGAATTGGAATTTTTTTAAATGATTACTTTTCAACTAGTATACTGAAAGCATACAGGAGCATTACAAAAAAATTTAAATCGTGACCATTATTCTGAATAAATACAGATACCAAGAGTGTGAACAAAATATTAGCAATTTTTTTATAAAAATTGTTTGAAGAAACAAATTCAACAATACATCAAAATGGAAAGAATAAGTGTCATGTACTATATCCAAGTTTGAGTTATTTCAAAGATGCAAGGATGGCTCAATGTATGCAAACCGATTAACATAATAATAAGTACAAAATACATATTTGGGATACACATTTGAGAACTTTAATTAGTGAAGGGGGATTTGGGCAAGATTGGATATTTCACCTATCATACAAAATGACCAACAAAATAGCATAGAAGTAACATAAATTATCGTAGTAAAAGTCATATATGATATAGCACATATAATATTATTCCCAGTGGTAAAAAACTGCAAGTGTTTGCTCTAACATACAAGATAATCCTCTCCAAATTCTCATCCTTTTTCAACCTGAATTAAGATGTTAATCTTGTTTGGCTTTACCTATTACCTTCCTTTATACTCTCACATATGACTGAAATTATCTGGAGAAGATTGAAAGAGTAAAGGACAAAACAGGTTTAATGAAGGCTTGGGGGGATATTAGTATTTTATTGTTGAGTACAGTGTATTGATATACATTTTGAGAGGTGAAACTATTTCTTATATACAATTTTATAATCAGTTACCTGGTTACAAATTGGCAAGAGAGATTACTTAAAGGGCTGGATCACATATCAATGGAGCCCAGTGGGATCCCTAAAGCTACATGTGTCCCCTCTCAGCATGTCTCAAAGAGGCTCTAGGAATCAAAAAGCACTTCCAATGTGGCCCCAGAGCCCACCAGCACCTTGAGGCTGGAGGAGTAGAACATCATCCACCCAAGCTGATGGGTTAGGCCATCAGTGGGCTAAGTATCCCTGTCAGTAGATGCATCAGTGGGCTAAGTATCCCTGTCAGTAGATGCATCACTCAAGCACTACTGGATAGTTCCCCTCAAAATAGAAAAAGCATTACCATTTAAATGAAAAATAAGAGTAATATCTTTGAATATTGTGTTTTACAAACAGTAGAGGTTCTCATATAATTTCATTAATTAGAATCTATTATTTTGTAATCAGTAATAGTATAATAATATTAAGGGTATAATAGTAGCATTAATTTTTCCATTTATAATTTAAAAGATAATAGCATTGTTTTATTATAAAAAATATAGTTGTTTCTTGATACTTAGTGGTTTTCAGACACTATTCATCAATTCGTTATTCGTCGATTGCCTCGAGCAGGCCCTAGTAACGTCTCTTTCATCCTAGCCCTGAGATTATATTCAAGGCTGTTTAGGAGAGTGAGACCCATCATTGTTACTGGTATTTGGCATATTTGGTATGCCACGGGGAGTTTGCCAGACTCTGCCCTGTGGGCAGACACTATTTGGTACTATATTTTCAACTTATTTGGGTTATAACAGGAAACTAAAATCATATCAGTCTGCTGTTATAGATCTTTTGAGCATGAATTAATGGCAATAAAATATTTCAAAATAAAGATCTACTTTCTTTATTTGTTTCTTTTAATATATTCAATAGGAATGGCTTAACTTAAAGTTTGAGTCAAGGACTTTAGTGAACTGAATACATTTTAACAGGCTGATTCTATCACATCTTGAAAAATAACATTTTGCAATTGCTGATGAGACCAAGCATGATGTGTTATACTGATAGTGCATGAAGCTTAGGATCACTAAAAAGAAATGGTTTGCTGAAAGAGCATGTAAGAAAAGGCTTTTTAGAATTAGTACTATATTTTAAAAAATTTAAATCAGCCATCCATGTTTATAACTACGTTAGCAAGGTAAAGCCAAAGTAGCCAACTGGTAAACTATAAGGTATTTGTCACTTTAGCTTCATGTGCTCAATGCTGATAAACGGGTTTATTAAAACACCTATGTGCACAACATATGCGCACGTGCACACACACACAAATACACAAACTAAAATTGTTTATACTTTTGCATTTTGATGTTGTTATACATTTAACTTGAATAAAAATATGATTTAAAGATATAGCTACATACAGAATATTCTTCAATTCTCACTAGTATTATAGACAAATTATTTTACAAGGAAAATTAAACTGAGTCGAGTTGCCACCCCTCCCCAACAGGTACCCGCCTGGCAGCCCCTCCATACCCAAACTTGGGACCCTGAAAGCCACCACCAGGATCCCGGCCTGGGGCACCTGCCTCCAATTCCGCAGCCAGCAACAGCCCAACTAGTCATTTCCCCAACTAGCATCTGGACTTGCTGGGGGCGTGGTCACCACTGTAGGGGGTGTGGCATCCTCAAAAGTGGGTGTGGCCATCTCCGGAGTGGGCGACCACAGTTATATTATCTACTTCCAGCACTCGACTTTCATCCTAGCCTTTATCACCTAATTCTGTGGAAGAATTCCTGGCCGCCTCAACTATAATACAACAGTAATCCACTGGCCTACTCCAATTCTTTTTTTTTTCTTTTTGGGTCACACCTGGCAATGCACAGGGGTTACTTCTGGCTCATGCACTCAGGAATTACTCCTGGGCGGTGCCCAGGAGACCATATGGGATGCTGGGAATCGAACTGGAGTAGGCCACGTGCAAGGCAAACACCCTACCCTCTGTGCTATCTCTCAAGCCCTAGGCCTACTCCAATTTTAATGAAATGCCAGTACACAAGAAGCTGTACAAGCCCAATATAAAAAAGCACCTCCACCAAAGCTTCAGTAGATCAGTAGATACCTGTCATAAGCCAAAGAATAATGCCTGTGAGGAAGAAGATTGAAAGGGAGAAGGTTGACCCCATCGACCAACCTTATCCAGATTCTTTTCCCACAATAAGAGGAAACAGTGCTAGTGAATTCCAGGGTTTTACCACTAAATAAACAAAACAACATGAAGAAACAGCGCAAATCTCCACTGCAAGGAGAGGACGAAGAAAAGAGTCCTGAATCCTCTACCGGGATTATCCACATATATGCAGTCTCCAATAAAGAATTCCGAGATGAAATGCAGAGAATGGTCAAGGAACTACTCAAAGAATCAATGGAGGAGATATCCAGAAACCTAAAGGAAGAAAAATGGATAGTAGAGAAAATACAAGAAGAAATGAAAGAAGAAATAAAAAAGCTACATAAAGAAGTGTCACAAATAAAGAATTCTATAGACAAAATTAAAAACTCAGTAGGTGCCCTCAGCAGTAGGATGGATACAGCTGAAGACAGGATGAGTGAGCTTGAAGATGAGCAACTGAAATCGCATAGGAGACAACAAACAATGGGTAAAGACATCAAAATAGCTCTAAGGAGAATTAGAGACCTAGGGGATGCCACGAAGAGGAACAATATTAGAATCTTCGGAGTTGCAGAAGGACAGAGAGGCAACCCCAATGAAAAAGTCATAGTCAAAGAAATCATTGCTGAAAAGTTCCCAGAGTTAAAGAATGCAGACATCCAGATCCAAGGAGCCAGAAGGGTGCCAGCTAAAAGAGACCCTAATAAAAACACTCCAAGGCATATCATAGTCAGAAAGATGGATGCTGTGGACAGAGACACAATACTACAAGCAGCAAAGTCAAAGAAGAAAATCACATACAAAGGAGCATCCCTTAGATTCACAGCACATCTATCAGAGGAATCCCTCCAAACACGAAGACAATGGTGGGATATAGTGGAAAAACGCAATGAAATGAATGCTTCACCAAGAATATTCTATCCGGCTAAACTCTCATTCATACTCAATGGTATGATACACCATTTTGTAGATAAACAACAGCTCAGGAACTTCATAGACTCAAAACCAAATCTAAAAGAAGGATTAAAGGGGCTCCAGTAATATAAGAAGGAAAACACTTATGAACACAACTAAGCCCTACAGAAAGATGGCACAAAACCCCATGAAAAAATCTCCCTCAATGTCAATGGTCTAAGTGACCAATCAAGAGACACAGAGTGGCAGAATGGATCCAGAAACTGAAACCAACATTTTGCTGTCTATAAGAAACTCATGTGAACAATCAGAGCCAACACAGACTCAAAGTTAAAGGATGAAAAACAATCCTGCAAGAAAACAGCTCCCTCAAAAAAACTGGGGTGGCCATACTCCTATCTGACAACATAAATTTCAGGTTGAAAAAGATTAGAAGGGACAGCCGAGGCCATTTTCTATTTATCAAGGGATACGTACAACAGGAAGAAATCACACTCTTAAATGTATACGCACCTAATGAGGGACCAGCTAATTACTTAAAACAACTGCTAACAGATTTTAATGAGGACATTGCTAGCAACACAATATTTGAAGACTTCAACATCACCTTATCATCTCTGGATAGATCAACAAGAACAAAACTCAGCAAGGAAACATTGGCTTTGAAGAAATAACTAAACGAGAAAGGGCTAATAGACCTATTCAGGGCTTTACACCCCCCAAAGAAAGAATACACATTCTTCTCCAGTGCACATGGAACATTCTCCAAAATAGAGCACGTGCTAGGCCACAAAGCAAACCTCAATAGAATCAGGAAGATAGAAGAAGTATCAACAATCTTTTCAGAACACGATGCACTCAAGATAGAAGCTAATCACACAAAGACAACGAAAAACAAATCAAACACCTGGAAATTAAACAATTCAATGTTGAACAATGAGTGCGTCAGAACGGAAGTCAAAGAAGAAATCAAAAGATACCTGGAAACAAATGAGAATGAAGACACGCGCTACCAGAACCTATGTGACACGGTTAAAACTGTGCTAAGAGAAAAATTTATAGCATTGCAAGCATTTCTAGGAAAAGAATAAAGGGCCTACATAGATAACCTAACCACACAGCTCAAGATTTTAGAAAAAGACCAACAAAAGGAATCCAAGCCTGGTCCAAGGAAAGAAATAATAAAACTTAGAGCAGAAATTAACGACATAGAAACCCAAAATCAATTCGAAAGGTCAATGAAACCAAGAGCTGGTGCTTTAAGAAAATAAGATTGATAAACTACTAGCAAGACTCACAAAGAAAGATAAAGAGAACCCTAATAAACCAAATCAGAAATGAAAAAGAGGACATCATTACAGTAACCAATGAAATTCAAAAGATCATCAGAGACTACTTTGAGAGTCTATAGGCCACGAAACAAGAGAAGCTAGAAGAAATGAATAAATTCCTGAATTCCTATAATCTCCCAAGATTGAACGAGGAAGACTTGGGATACCTGAATAGATCCATTCATATCAAGGAAATTGAAGCAGTAATCCAAAGTCTTCACAAAAACAAAAGCCCAGGTCCAGACGGATTCACTTGTGAACTCTTCCAAAAATTTAAAAAAGACCTTTTGCCACTTCTCCTCAAGCTATTCCAGGAAATTGAAAAAACAAGAACACTTCCTCTATGAGGCACATATCTCCCTAATACCAGAAGCAAACAAAGACACCACCAACAAAGAAAACTATAGGTCAATATTCCTGATGAACACTACTGTGAAGATCCTCAACAAAATATTAGCAAATAGATTCCAACAACTCATCAAAAAGATCATACACCACGACCAAGTGGGATTCATCCCGGAGATGAAAAGATGGCTTAACATTCGAAGATCAATCAACATAATCCATAATATCAACAAAAATAATGATAAAAACCATATGCTCATATCTATAGACTCAGAGAAAGCTTTTGAAACATTCAGTTTCATTTATAATGAAAACTCTCACAAAAAATGGGTTTTGAAGGAACTTTTCTCAAGATAGTCAAAGCGACCTAAGACAAACCCTTGGAAAGCATTATCCTCAATGGGGAAAAACTAAGGGCCTTTCCTCTAAGATAAGAGGGGCAAAAAAGTACAGTCTAAATGACATCTGCAACTTCTATGTTCATTGCTGCACTGTTCACAATAACCAAAATCTAGAAAAAACCCGAGTGCCCCAGAGCTGGTTAAAGGAAGTTTGGTAAATCCACACAATGAAGTACTATGCAGCTGTTAGAAAAGATGAAGTCATGAAATTTACATACAAATGCTACTACACAGAAAGTATCATGCTAAGTGAAATGAGTGAGAAAGAGAGGGATAGCCATAGAAAAATTGCATTATCTGGGGGATATAAAGTAACAAAATAGGAGACTAACACCCAAGAATAGATGAGATAAGTACCAGCATGTTCAATCCATGGCTTGCAGTCCAGCTGCACTTGCTGGGAGAAAAGGCAGCTCAGATAGAGAAGGGAGCACCAAATAAAGGGTGTTGGGAGTATCCTCTCAGGATGAGAGATACAAGCTGAAAGTGGACTCTAGACTGAACACGATTGCCACTCAATGCCTCTTTTGCAAACCACAGCACACAAAAGGAGAGAGAAAACAAAAGGGAATGCCTTGCCACAGGGGTTGAGGGGAATGGGGGGGATGGCAGGATGGGGGAGTGGGAGGGATATGGGAGAATGGATTTGGGAATGGGCATGGGCACTGGTGGAGGGATGGGTACTCAATCACTGTATAACTGAAACCCAAGCACAAAAACTTGTATGTCTACAAGTGTACCTCATGGTACAGTTAAAAATTAAAAAATAAAAGAAAATTAAACTGAATCTAAGCTTTAGATGTAATATTTTATCTCTTATGGATTTATAAACAATTTTAGTTATTATTATACAGGCCGGACTGGAGCGATAGCACAGTGGGTAGGGCATTTGCCTTGCAGGCAGCCAACATGGCGGACCCGAGTTTGATTCCTCCGCCCCTCTTGGAGAGCCCAGCAAGCTACCGAGAGTATCTCACCCGCACAGTAGAGCCTGGCAAGCGACCCATGGCGTATTCAATATGCCAAACACAGTAATAATAAAGTCTCCAATGGAGACGTTACTGGCCCCGCTTGAGAAAAATCAATGAACAACCGGAGGACAGTGGACAGAGGATTATACAGGCCAATACTATATATTTTGTTACAGGAAACTCTTCTAACAAAGCTACAAAGAATTTCTTAGTGAATGATCTGAAGATTTAATGCAAGATAAACTTTATTATTTTATTTTAGATACTGTGAGTTTCAATACTGCTAATAAAAATGTTCGGGTACATAATGTTACAACTTTGAACCCACTACCAAAGTCTGCATTCCTCAACCAAGGCTCAAAATTTCTCTCCCATCCTCCTCCCTGTCTTGTAATCAAGCTCATCTTTGTAATTTAATTATAAAAGCATAATTTTTTTAGATCTGAAATTTTCTGGTAATACATGAAAATTTGTTTTCACTTTTACATGAACTTAGCAATTATCTATGTGTCCTTTTCATGGAAGTGTCTATGAATTGCCTCTTTCCTGTTTTACTTTTTGGATAGGGTTATGGGTTTCTTCCTTGATTAGCTTTGAGGGAGCTTTATCTATCCTGGTCATTAACATTTTATTTAATGTAGTGTGTGAAAACATCTTCTCTCATTCAGCAGATTATCGTAAATGAAGCTTGTTTAAATTGCCATGGAAATTATTTCTAATTTGACATAGTTCTGTTTGTTAATTTTTTTGTTATCTTTACCAATGAAGTCATATTGAAAACACCTTTGAAGCAAACCTCACTTTATACAAAGAAATGTAATTGTGAACTATATATGTAAGATCACTCTCAATTCTTTATGTAAGTCTTGTAATGGCAATTGTTTAAGAAAATCAGTGTAGAATGTTTAATTCATCACTCCAAAATATATAGGGATTGACATCTGAGAAACTAGCTGTTAAAATCTTGTCAACAACTTTCACACATGGCAAATGTTTCCTCAATTTACAAATTATTATCAGTGGTTTAATATAAAAAAGCAGAAACTAAATATATGCTATAATTATTTAATATGTTTCAGAATGCATTAAGTGGCATTTAAAACTTCCTCAGCAACAGGTTAGTTAAATAACTATTACATTGAGCTGTATTTTGCATTATGTAAGTAAGTAAGTAAGTAAGGCCCTCCCGTTGATCATCGATTTGCTCGAGCGGGCCCAGTAACGTCTCCATTGGAGACTTTGTTGTTACTGTGTCTGGCATATCGAATACTCTTGGTAGCTTGCCGGGCTCTCCGAGAGGGGTGGAGGAATCGAACTCGGGTCGGCCATGTTGGCTGCGTGCAAGGCAGACGCCCTACCTGCTGCTGACTTTCAATTAAAAATTGATTGGTTATTTAAACATTCAAACTTATATATTTCCTGTTTTTTTGGTCTTGGGTAACATCCAGCGATGATGCTCAGGTAACACTCCTGGTTCTGCACTCAAAAATTACTCCTGGAAGTGCTTGGGGGGCCATTTGGTGTGCTAAGTGTTGAACCTTGGTTTGATTGCTAGTATTGAATGCTATTATTGAGCAAAACACTATTTCTCTGGGCTCCTCAAATTTCTATTAAGTTAAAAAAAAAAGTTTGCCAGATAAGGTAAGTGGGTTAAAAAAATTTAAGGAGAAATAAAGGAAAAGTTTCTAAAAAATAAAATATAATTTTTTCACTACAGGTAAAGGTAAAGGCCCTCCCGTTGTTCATCAATTTGCTCGAGCAGGCCCAGTAACGTCTCCATTGGAGACTTTGTTGTTACTGTGTCTGGCATATTGAATACGTCTTGGGGAGCTTGCCAGGCTCTGCCGTGCAGATGAGATACTCTTGGTAGCTTGCCGGGCTCTCGGAGAGGGGCGGAGGAATCAAACTCGGGTCAGCCTGAAGATTTTCAAAACTGTGACTATATAAGTATGTAAGTATATAATGAGTCATCAGTAAATATCAGAAAGATAAATTTTAGAATCACAAAACAGAATGCTATTAGTACATATTTTTCCCCTAAATACTGAGGTTTTATAATAGGGACTAAGCTTAACTACGATTTTTTTTCTTTTTTTTTAGTTTTTGGATCACACCAGAGATACTCAAAGGTTGGTCCTGGCTCTGTATTCAGAACTTTCGCCTGGCAGTGACCAGGGAACCATATGGGAGACCAGGAATCGAACCCAGGTCGGCCACATGCAAAGCAAGAACCCTACCCTCTGTGCTCTGGCCACTGGATTACATTTCTTAATAAAGTTCTTTCTAGTTAGAGTTTCAGTTTTGCTAACTTAATATGGAACAAATTCTATAATTATGGACTGCCATTATTTACATAATAACCTGTTGGGAGATAAATAGCATGACTATGCTAGAGTATACTAAACTTGGTCCAATAGACCTACACTTTTAGATCACAAATTAATATTGTTTCTGCTCAGTGCCCTATTCAAGTCATCTTGTTCTACTTTCTGAAGTAGGATTTTATCCCTTTCAGATATTATAGGTCATTTGATTGCTCATTCATTCTTGTCAAGTTTTATTTGTTTTGCAATTATAAAATGAAAGTTTACACATTAATTAATTGCTATATATTTTTCATAAGTCCAAATGTAGACACATTTTAATTCTACAATTAACCATATTCCCCAGGTGATTCTATTTAAGTAAGAAGATGAGAGAAATTATGCTAGCATCCTGGATTCTGCCACACCGGACAAATTTTATTAAATAATAAATTCTCATCTTAGTTTATAGAAATGTAATCATGTATTCACACATAATAATCATTTATGAAGTTTATAGGATACACATTCTTCCTAGTTAGATAGCAAAAATGATGTTAAATTAAAATTAGGTCTGCTTTTATTTATTTTTTTAATTTTATTAGTGAAACACCATGAGGTAAAGTTGTAGACCTACAAATTTTTGTGCTTGGGTTTCAGTTATATAATGATCAAGTATCCATCCCTCCACCAGTGTCCATTTTCTACCACCAATGATACCAGTATCACTCCCATCCTCCGCATCCCACACCAACTCTGTAACAGGAGATTCCCTGTTCTCTCTGTCCTTTTGGATGTTATGGTTTGCAAAAGAGGCATTGAGTGGCAATCATGTTTGGTCTATAGTCTACTTTCAGCAGGCATCTCCCATCCTGGGAGGATCCTCCCAACACCCTTTCTCGGTGCTCCTTTCTCTATCTGGGCTGCCATTCCCCCTAGCATGTGCGACTGGCCTGCAAGCCATGGAGTGAACATACTGGTACTTATCTCAGCTATTCTTGGGTGTTAGTCTCCTATTTTGTTACTTTATATTCCCCAGATGAATGCAGTCTTTCTGTATCTATCCCTCTCTTTGTGACTCATTTCACTTAGCATGATACTTTCCATGTAGTACCATTTGTATGTAAATTTAATGACTACATCTTTTCTAACAGAGGCATAGTACTCCATTGTGTGGATTTACCAAACTTTCTTTAACCAGCTCTGGGGCACAAGGGTTTTTGCCGATTTTGGCTATTGTGAACAGTGCAACAATAAATATACAAGTGCAGATGTCGTTTCGACTGTACTTTTTTGCCTCTCTGGGATATATTCCCCGGAGTGGTATTACTGGGTAAAATAGAAGCTCAATTTCGAATTTTTGAGATCATCCATACTGTTTTCCAAAAAAATTGAAACAGTCGGCATTCCCATCAGCAGTGAAGGAGGGTCCCTATCTCGCCATATCCGTGTCAACACCAGTAGCTTTTGTTCTTTTGGATATGGGCCAGTCTCTGTGGTGAGAGATGATATCTCATTGTGGTTTTGATCTGCATCTCCCTAATGATTAATGATGTAGAGCATTTTCACATGTGCAATTTTGCCATTCGAATTTCTTCTTTGAGAAAGTTTCTCTTCATTCCGTCGTCCCATTTTTTGATGGGGTTGAATGTTTTCTTCTTGTGGAGTTCAACCAGTACTTCGTATATCCTTGATATCAATCCCTTGTTGGCTGTGTATTGATGAATATCCTTTCCCATTCTGTAGACTGTGTTTGTATTTTGGTCACTGTTTCTTTGGAGATGCAGAAGCTTCTTAGTTTAAGACAGTCCCTTTTGTCTATCTCTGTTTTCACTAGCTTGGCCAGTGGTGTGTCATCTTTGAAGATACCGTTAATGTCAATGTCATGGAGGGTTTTGCCAACCTTGTCTTCAATGTACCTTATGGATTCTGGTCTAATGTTGACATCTTTAATCCATTTTGCTCTTACGATTGTACATGGTGTTAGGTAGAGATCTGAGTCCATTGTTTTTACATGCAGCTGTCTAGTTTTGCCAGCATAATTTGGTAAAGAGGCTTTTCTTGCTCCATGTCACATTTCTTGCTCCCTTATTGAAGATTAGATGATCATATGCTTGAGGGGAGATGTCAGTATATTCAACCCTGTTCCATTGGTCTGCAGCTCTGCCTTTGTTACAGTACCATGCCTTTTTAATTATTACTGATTTGTAATATAGTTTGAAGTTAGGGAGGTTGATTCCTCCCATTTTCTTTTTCCCAAGAATTTCTTTAGCTATTTGTGGGGGCTTATTGTTCCATATGAATTTCAGGAGTGATTACTCCATTTCTTTGAAGAATGTCATGAGTATCATTATAGGGATCGCATTGAATTTGTACAATGCTTTGGAAGTATTGCCATTTTGACAATGTTAATTCTCTTGATTCATCAATTTTCTTGTGTTCTCTTTTATTCCCTGAAATAGCATTTTGTAGTTTTCTTTGTACAGGTCTTTTACTTCCTTAATTAAGTTGATTCCTAGGTATTTCATTTTCAGGGGCACAATTGTGAATGGGATTTTTTATGTCACTTTATTCTCTCTCATTATTAGCATAGAGGAAAGGCATGGACTTTTGGGTATTGATTTTATTGTCTGAAACTTTACTGTACAGTCTATTTTTTTAGGAGTTTCTTGGTTTAGGTTTTAGCTTTTCCTAAGTATAGTATCATATCATCTGTGAAGAGTGAGAGCTTGATTTCTTCCTTTCCTACCTGAACCATTTATTATCTTTTTCTTGCCTAATTGATATTGCAAGTATTTCCAGTACTATATTGAACAACAGTGGAGAGAGTGTCCATCCTTGTCTCATCCCTGATCTTAGAGGAAAGGCTCTCAGTTTTTCCCCATCGAGAATGATGCTTGCTGTAGGCTTGTGGTAGATGGCTTTAACCACATTGAGGAAATTCCATTCTTTCCCCATTTTTGTGAGGGTTATCATCATAAATCGTTGCTTGATCTTGTCAAATGCTTTCTCTGCATCTATTGATATGATCGTATGGTTTTTATCTTTTCTTTTATTGATTTGATGTATTATGTTGATTGATTTCCGAATGTTAAACCATCCTTGCATCCCTGGGATGAATTCCACTTGGTCACGGTGTATAATCTTTTTGATGAGTTGTTGAATTCTATTTGCTAGTATTTTGTTGAGAGTCTTCACATCTGTTTTCATCAGGGATATTGGCCTGTAGTTTTCTATTCTTGTGTTGTATTTGTTTCTTTTTGGTATTAGAAAGCTATGGGCTTCATAGAAACTGTTTGGGAGAGTTTCTCTTTCTAAAATTTCCTGGCAAAGCTTGAGAAGAACTGGCAATAGATTCTCTTTAAATGTTTGGAAAAATTTGCTAATGAATCCATCTGGACCTGGCCTTTTGTTTTTGGGAAAACTTTTTATTACAGTTTCAATTTCCTTGATGTTAATAGGCCTTGGGAGATTATAGGAATCGAGGAATTTATCCATTTCTTCTAGGTTCTCTTGTTTCGTGGCATACAGACTTTCAAAGTAGTCTCTGATGATCTTTTGAATTTCTTTGACTTCTGTTATCATATCCCCCTTAGATCACAGCAAACCTATCAGAGGAAACCCTCCAAGCCCAAAAGCAATTGTGGGATATAGTGAAAAAACTGACTGAAATGAATGCTTCACCAAGAATACTCTATCCGGCTAAACTTTCACTCAAACTCAAAGGAACGGTGCACTATTTTGTGGATAAACAGCAGCTAAGAAACTTCATATATGCAAAACTAAACCTAAAAGATGGGATAAAGGGGCTATTAGAAGACAAGAAAAACTCTGTAAGCACAACGGTGCTCCTTTGTATGTGATTTCCTTCTTTGACCTTGCTGCTTGCAGTATTGTGTCTCTATCTGCTGCATCCATTATTCTAACTTAGATATATCTTGGAGTGTTTTTGTTAGGGTCTCTTAGCTGGCACCCTTCGGGCTCCTTGAATCTGAATGGCTGCATTGTCCAGCTCTGGGAACTTTTCAGCAATGATTTGTTTAACCGTGTCTTTTTTATTGGAATTGTTTCCCTGACTTTTTGGTACTCCAATGATTGTAATGCTGTTCCTCTTTGTATCATCTCCTAGGACTCTGATTTGCTCTAGAGCTATTTTGAGGTCTCTTGCCATTTCTTGTTGTTTCCTGTAGGCTTCTTGCAGCTGGTCTTCCAGCACACTGATTCTGTCTTCAGCTGTGGCCATTCTACTGTTGAGGGCACAGACTGAGTTTTGTATTTCATCTAATGAATCTTTTATTTGTGACATTTCTGTGCGTAGCTTTCCAATTTCTGCTCCCATTTCTTCTGGTATTTTCTCCATTGTTTCTCTCATGTCCTCCTGTAATTTACTGGATATCTGTCTCACTGTTTCATTGAGTTCATTGAACATCTTCATGACTTCATATCTGAATTCTTTCTCAGAGAGCTCCCTTAGGTGAGTAGCACCTACTGAGGCTTCTGGACTCTTTTAATTGTTCTCCCTTCATGGTGGGGATTTATATTCTTTCTTCATGATGGTGTTGAGTTATGGAGACTGAGATGTTACAGACGAGTTTGCAGGGTATGCGTAAACTACCAACCAGCCCAATATTAGGTCATGCCCCCTTCTACAGAGGCCACGCCCACTTCTGAAGAGGCCACACACTCTACGGGTACCTGCTGTGTGGGGGTGGGTATAACCTGAGGGATGAAGAAGGTCAGGCACAGTGTTGGGGACAAACAGAAAGAGGCTCAGGGATGGTGAGCTTCCCAGGGTCCTAGAGGATGCCTGGGGTGTGGACACGGGGATACCATGTCCCAGGTTCGAGTAAAGACTGACCTGAGGGATGAAGAAGACAGTGCACAGCGTTGGGGACAAACAGAATGAGGCTCAGGGATGGTGAGCGTCCCAGGGTCCTAAAGGATGGCTTGGGTACAGCCACGGGGAAATCCAAGTCCTGGGTTCAAGTAAAGACTGACCTGTGGTCTGCCTTTAAATCTTAAAGAGCTAAGATAATATAAGATGCTTATTTTTTAACATATGTTAATATAAAAACAAGTGTTTATTTATTAACATATAATGAATAATATAATTATAATAAATAAATAATTAAATAATATAATTTTATTAACGTATAATAAATAATATAAAATAGATGTTTATTTATTAATATCTTAAAGAGCTAAAATAATCTAAGATAAATCTACGATAAATGACTAATCTAAGATAAATATTTATTTATTAATAGAAATAGAGAGGGCATTAGGGCCCATTTATGTCACTCATTTAACTCACTTGAATGCACAAATATGTCCTGTTTTATTTCTCAGTGTAATGGTGCAATTTTAATGGCTGCATCTGATAAATAAAAGAGCATATAAATTAAGATAGAATCAAATTTGAGCTTAAAACCTTTTTAAAAATGTCAAAAGTGATACAGACACACATGTTCCCTCATTGCAAGAAGCCTAAAGTTAAGTGACTTCAAAACAGCTATTTAGTGATAACCCAAAGTTAGGCGAACTCGGGGTAGTTGATTAGCAAACCAAGCTCTTTCACCTCCCCAACTTATTAACAACGTCACCACTCATGGCCATGCCTATTTCTCTCAATTCTGCAATCACATTCTCATGTACCAGCAATCAAATGAACGAAGAAGGTGTGGAGAAGAAGTGACAATTTTTTCTACTTATATATTTAATTGCAAAATGGAAATTTTAGTTATCCAGACATTCTCCCTTTTTTCCCTTTGGTGAAATTTGAGTAATAAAGCAATTGTAAATTCAACCACTGGCATAGGTTACCAAACTACAAACAATCCCTTAGCTTGTTCAAAGTATGTCCTCTATTTCTGAGAAAGGGACAAGCTTTGAATATATGCTGCCTAAAAATGAAAGCCTGAGAGGAAAAAAAGGCTGTTAAATAAACTACAATGTCACTTCTTACACCATTTATAAATGGTTTCAATTAAATTCTCATGACTAAATTTATTGGGGAAAGGAAAAATTTTATGGATAGTGAAGAAGATGTGGGTGGTGAACAAAATGTCAAATTTTCAAACATATGCTAAAATTATTCTCAAATTTTTTCACCTTAGTTTTCAATTAAAGGTTATTCCACAAATTGGAATGGAATACATACATAGAAAAGAAGGAAATTAACAACTATCTTTGAGAATGGCTAACAAAACTATTTGTTAATGGAGTCTATACTTTATCAACAATTAATTTCATCATAATTGGCCTAGACTTCATTTGTCAGAAAACAAGCATACTACTTTTCTGGCCTAGCATCACTCATCTCTCTGTTATCAACTTTTAGAGTTCATCTGCTTTACTATGTTAAACTTTTTGTTGTTGTGCTAGTGCAAAATACAAAAACTATAATTTTTTCTATATTACAACTTTTATTGTAAATTTCAATGGTTTTAACTCCATTCACATTAGTTTAAAGTCATCAGCATTATTCATCTCTCTGTCTCTTTTCTTTCCACATAACTGAAATTCTATTTATCAAGAAAAAACTCTCAACTATCCCTACTCAATTTTCTTGTATACAACATTTGTTCTTTTGTGATTCACTTATTTTACTTAAAAGAATGTTTTTTTTCATCCAGGTTTCATCCAGGTTTCCCCATGTATAAGAATTTCCTTCCTCTTTATTGTTGAATATTTCATTATAAATACTGTAACATGGTTTATTCATTATTTTGTCATTGGGCACAAATGTTTTTTTTAACTGTTGTTATCACAGAAAGTGCTGACCCCGCAACCAGGCTGTCTTCACCAGTGCACCTTGGAGAGGGGCAAGATGAGTTTCCCTCCCCGCCCCAAGCAGAATTCCGGTAGCCAAAACCCTCCAGAACCTAAACACAGTCATGCTCAAGACCATCTCCACACACTCAAAAGAGCCTCGCCTTTTTTTTGGAAGTAATTTGGAAGTAATACCCACTGACTTACCCTGGCTCCACATAATCTCATCAATGACCAAGTTCCAGAGACTATGAAATCAAGCTCCTGGAAGATGGCAACACAGAATATCCTGGAGCGTGCAGCTGCACTTGCAGCCATGTGACCTCTCATTCTCTAGCCCGCTGATGTAACAAAAGTAGCACATATTTGTTTGATTTTAACATATATGCTTGTAGTATCTTATATATGCGCTTAAATGGCTCCAGGATGAAATATAACAGTCTTCACAGACTTTCATTTTATGGTGATGGGAAGATGCATGGTGGTGGGATTGGTGTTTGGATGTTATCTATAATCAACTACTGTAAACAACGTTATAAAAAATTAAAAAATATAAAAATATTGTCACGAACTTATAGTGCTAAAATTTTCTCAGGTCCCTGTTTTCAAATCCTTTGAGTATATACCAAGAAGGTGTATAATTGTATCACATAAAACTAATTGAACTTTTAATTTTTGAGGGATTCTTACAACGTGATTCATAGTGCTGCATTATTTTACAGTCCTAGGAGATGATAGCATTGAATCCTACAGTTTAATAAACCAGTGGAACTCTCCTAATACTACTGTTAAGGTTCTTATGAGTGCTTTGGCAGAGTATACATGATTAACTATTTACTACAGTTTTAGACCCTGAACCCTCTGTAGCATGAGGTATTCCAGCCTTCTCATAGTTTGATCTCTTTGGTGACTTGTCCCTATCCAGAAGATATTAGGAGTTCACCAAAAGGTGCCTTATTAGAACAAAAGACAGTCCAACCATCCAAGAAATTCAATATCTTTTTTCAGACAAAATTTGAAAAATCTTTCTTATTGCTTGTAGCTCATGTGACTCCTGCCCTGGCTATACTGCCACCACAGTTGTCATTCTAAAACTCAAAATGATTGTATAACTTCTTTTAAAGGACTTATTTGCATTCAATGAAAGTTATCTTCCCTTTTAATTTTTTAAAAGAATCTAATTAGAAAGATGTTATGCAAATACCTATTTCATACTCTTCATCGAATAATATTTGTTAAAAGAGTAGGGTCAGAGAGTTAGTACTGTTGGTATGGTGCTCTCTTTGCTCACAGTTAACCTGGATTCAATTCCCCAGCATCCCATATGGTCCCCTGAACCTGCCAGAGTGATCCCTGCATGCAGAGTCAGGAGTAAACCCTAAGCACTTCTGAGTGCATCCCAAAAAGCAAATGAAAAAAAAAAAGAGTAAATTAAGCTAGACAATATATGAATCTTTCTACTTTTCAGTTTCTGACCTCAAAGTCTTAACTATTGTTGTGTTAGGCTTACGTGTTTAAACATTGTGCAATCATGGGGCGGCTAGGGAACCCATGAGTCTCTCTTGCCACCTGCGTCCCATGATCTCTCACCGCTCCCCAACCCAAGATGACCAATGCTATGGGCAGACAAGGGAAGAAACGAAGGCCATGCTGATTGGTGATCAGTTGCTGTTTATTCCATTCTCCCCAAGTGCCTATTCCAATCTCAGTAAACCCCTCATTCCCATCTCCTTGTGTCTCCCTCGCTCATTCCTCTGTGCTACCACTCGCCACCTTGGTCTCTCTCTCATCCTCGTCTAATTCCCTGCATTAGGGGTAGCCACTACACCTACTCAGCACCATCAGCATATGAAAGCCCTTCTTCCCCTCAAGGGCAAAATACCACTCAGGGGTGTTTCTCCTCTCCTTAGTCCAATAACTTAATTAACATCTTAATTCTATTTCTTAATATTAATTATTTCTTATGGACACAGTAAGAGAGCTTGTAGGGTGGCTCTCCCAGGGACATCTTGCTATAGATCTCAGACTACAGTCCTCAGGCCAGATTAATGTTTCGTAACTCTAGCAGGGCCCTATTCCAGTTATTACTTTTTGGTTGATGACAGAATTTGTCCACCACCAAGCTCTTAACTTATAGTTAAGTATTATGACACTTTGGTCTGGCCCATTTCAATGTCAAGGTAGCTCACAGCTTGCCCTGGGTCCATCCAATCCCTTGTCGGGACCCTGCTATTAGGGTACCAGGAAGTAAGGGCAACTGAGGCTTAAGTCGAGAGAACAGATGCCCAGGAGTGAATATCATTTGGAGTCAATTAACTATCAAGTTATAAAAGCAGAGCATCAACTGTCTTCCTGTGTCCATACAAAAAGGACATTGCTCTGAATTGACTATGCAGAGGAATTAAGGAGAAGAGAAAAGCAATATTTACGAATTAACAGAGTCTGATTAGGAGATAAAGGTGATTCACTGGTTGGTGAAGCAGAACAGAAAGAGGTTACAAGGAAACAGAGGGAGCACTGTGATGGGAGTAACTCAATAAACCTAAGCTCCCTGTGGCAAGGCAGAAAGGACAAACCAAAACTATCCTACAAACCATGTCTTATAAAAATTTTATGACATCATTAACATTGTAATCATGAAACATCTAATTATGTCATTAACACATATAAATTATATGATTAAAGCTATTTATGTTAAACAGGAAATTAGATCAAATTATGCTAATAAGAAAACACAGGATAATTAACTAAAATTAATTTCAAAAGCAGTAAATTTAACACAAATAAATTGCAGTCAGATATCATTACATGCTTAAAAATAAGTAAATATCCATGCTTTTCTATATTAGTTTGGGCTTCTAGTCTCTCTCTTTAGTCCAATTTCTGTGTGCTTAGTATAGTGTGCTCCAAAAGAGAGGTTCAGAAAGTTATATCTATGCTTAGAATTTTTCATATTCCTTTTATTTTCTTATGAGAAATAATCACATTTCTACATAGGAGTAGGATTGACCTCAGCATGTCATGAATCTCTAACAGTTTGTAGAGAACTACAGAAACTGAAGTGTTTGGGAAAAACCTCTGAACTTGCAAAAAGTAAAGAAGTTCCTATATAAATCTCACTTTAACTGCTTGTGGCTAACAGTACTTATACTAAATTGCGATAGTTTTATTTATTTCTTATAATGCTACATTTACTATCCCTGAGATTTTCATATTCAGAATTATCACTTTATTTTAATTGAAAATCATTCCATAGTAATTTTAAAGAAGTTCCTTTTGAATTCTTCCTCAAAAATCAATAATAGTTTTAACTGTATTTTATGTTTTGGTGAGAGACTTTTGAACTTCCAATTATTATTTTGTTTCAAATTTTAGGGTTTTTTTTAGGACACAAAGTATCACCAATTTAATAAAATATCTTAGGGAAACAAATATAGAAATGAATCCATTGGTTTGATAACTGATATTTAGTTAAAATGTCAAATATATCTAATATAGTTCACTTTAAAATTATTTTTAAGTCAAGGAATATAAATCATGTTGTGATACATTTAATGCACTGATTTATTAAAAGTTTACACAAGGAATCAATTATTTGCATATATTCACTACAATTTTCAAAAAAACTTTTAATTCCATTTTTAGGTATCTGTTGAATTCTCTCATTTCTACAAAATTTATTTTTTGCTTGATTTAATGAATAACTTTTTATGATGATTCCGATGCTATTATTATAATACTTCATGGGATTTTATGTTAATTAATGAGGCATGTATTTTCATCAATCAGAGAAACCCTGAAGTGTTTTCATGCTGTGCACAAAGATGAGAAATTATAAAATATGTTTGACTGTAAAATTTCTCTATTTTTATCTACATATAAATTGATATATTTGAGAAGTTGATAATGTACTGCGTGCATGGCTTAGATGTTATTCATAAGGTGAACAAGTGAAAGAAAATCCACATGTTTTACATTTTAGGAATCATACTAAATAAGCAATAAAGTAATCCATTATTGTGAAATTTGAAGTTTGAATTTCACAAGATTTATGTGGTTTAATTCTAGGTTATCTCCCTATGGAACTTACCTCTATGACAGAAAACTCACTCGTAGGAAAATATAGATCAATGTAGCTATAGATCCTACTGTATCAGACCACCAAAAGAGATAAAACACACTGGTTTCAGGGAAATATAGTTTAGACTTCACACTACAGAACTAAATCAGCTGTATGATAATGACTGGTAAATATAGTGAGCTAAGTTCTCTGAATTGATTCGTCTTTCCTCTACATGACAATACTACTAATGTAAGAACTAAAATTGTCTTTCTTTCATTCACTGTTACTTGCTGAAGAAGCTGTGTTTCACTATAATTATGACTTCTTTAGTTTCTTATAGTCGTGTAATAAAAGGGCAAGAGCACAGTCTAGGATGGAGTATAATCATTTCAAATGTTGGCTCTCATATCTAATTTAAATAAATATGCAAAACATCACTGTGAGTTAGGTAAGTGTGCTGCTGGGTACTAGCATCCAGTGATTGTCATAGATCTTCTCAATTCCCAATAGTGGGGAGATTAATGTTAAATAAAGTTACATTTTTGTCCGCATGCTTTGAAGCCAATCTCAGCAGACTCAGGGATCACTCTTCGGGGACCATATGTGGTTCCAGAAATAAAACCTTATATCTGGGTCAGCTCCATGAAAGTCAAGTACCTTATCTGCTATACTGTTTCTTTCATCCATGGGCTTTTATTTTTTTGCATTTGTTTAACATAGCATACATCTGTTACTTGTAAAATGATCAAATCTCAAAGACAATTTTTATTTTGGTCGTGCAAGAAATAGTATACAGACAGTGGATTTTTAAATAGTATCCATCCTTTTACATTTCTACACTGTTTTCAACCGAAGCATTGAGGTTACAAGCCTTAACAGTCAGTTAAACCAAGAAATGCTACTTGTGGTCAAATGATTCACTCATCATCATTAGAGTACGTATGCAGGGAATTTGGTCATTGAGTTCCCAGCTGGCAGCTTTTACTACATCTGGGTTATTAAAATCAGAATCAGCAATCTAGAGAATTGTTTCTTCCAACACATCCAGCTATTCCTGGACCCCAATTAGTTCTCTTCCAAATCCACCTGCAAGAAAATCAAGCAGTCAGATTACTTTTTCATAGAATGTTTGGAATTATGTGGCAGCTTATATTAGAATTAAACATTCCATAAGAATCTAGACCTGAATTTGCATCTTTAGACAATGTTCAATATTATGTTCTTGGAAAGTGAAACTCAGATGCCAACATTTACTTGCCAGTGAGACATTTCAGTAAAGATTCACAGATTTACTGTTACTTTGAAAAAGCTATTTGAAATAAGGGATGTTTTCCTCAGACTTGAGACAAATATCACAGCCTGAGAAGCATCTTATGATAAATATTCAGACAGTTTTAAACTGTTTGCTTTCATGCAATATGCTGGTAGCAGGTTTAAAAGCAATTCTATCATGTGACCCACTTGGTCCTGAACATAGTTCTTGATTTGCTTTTTATTCATTTTAAGAACTTTAAAATGTATCGCCATGTAGGTGACTCAGTTAGTCACCTAGCACCCACCAGTTCTCCCTAACTATTTGTCAAATTAATTCTGTATTTTTATTGCTTTAAAACCTCTGATTTTGTCTATAAGAAATATTTAGCTGTAGAAACTACATGTCTTTGTATTTTCAATACTTAATACTTGGTATACTTGGGACAGAGCAATAGTACAGTAGGTAGGATATTTTCCTTGCAGGCGGATGACCCTAGTTCAATTCCTGTCATCTTGTATGGTTCCCTGCGCAATGCCAGGAATAATTTCTGAGTGCAGAGCGAAGAGTAACCCTGAGCATCGCTGGGTGTGACTCAAAAAGTCAACCCCTTACATTATGCCCCCCCCCAAAAAAAACTTGGTATACTTGAAGCACAATAAATATTACCTATAAATTTCTTAGATTAATAAAAGGTGTAACTAAATGAATATAGTGACATTTTGAAAGATAGTGGTGGGGTTGAAAATTGGTTTACATTGCTAATGGTCATTTGGAACCATGTTAAAAAAATCACCTTACAATGCCTTTATTTTATGTTTTTAAGTGAAATTCAAATCACAAAAATAAACAAGATATTTTACTTTTTTTCTCCAAGACTACTCAGTAAAGTAGGAGATATTGAAAGTAGTAATTTTCTATCTAATCAAACTAGTTGAATAAATTATAGTACCTATATACTATAGGATTATAGTTATTGACTAGAAAATTACTTCAAGTAAATGTTTAATTCTATGAACATATAATCAAGAAAACCATTAAGAAATATTTTGAAGTAATAAATGCTAAATACTACAACTTCCTATTCCCATGATTAGTAAAGGAATTGTGTGTCTATATAATTTTATACCAAGAAAGATAGTCACCAATTTATAGACAATAATTACTCCTGAGTTTGATAGAATCATAGCTGCTTAACTAAATCTTGTAACTTAATTTCATTTTAATTTTTCGTATAAGGGAGAATATAATGGAAACCAAAATAAATTGTCATTTAATTTTCTTTTTTTGTTGGTTTTGGACCAGAGCTATCCCCTGGTTTTGAACTCAGGGTCACTTTCTGCAGGGCTCAGGGGAACCACATGGGGTGCCCAGGATCAAATCCAGGAAGGCCACATGCAAGGCAAGTGGCCTTACCACTGTATTATCTCTCCAGTGCTTGCCATTAAATTTTCTTAAAGCTATCATATCGCCTATTGTGGTTCTTTCAGCCAGAGTTAAATGGTATATTATTTTTCCAGTAATGCTTTGTTCACTTATCATATCAGTATAAACATACACTTTACTGATTTATCCACCAGATTTTCATCCTCATAATGGTAGGGGCAGCAGTAAAATAATATTACACTGCCTGGTTCAAGCACAGTATTTGGCTCATAATGGAATTAATCTTAGTTTTGGTAATGAATGAACAAATATTATTAAGCAAAGTTTGACCAAATGCATAAAAATAACCGAAAGTGTTCTGATTAAGTGTAATTATCAAAAGCGGTTTCAAGTTAAGCTACCACAGGCATTGAATACATTCCTACCTTTTAAATTAAAATAACTTGTCTAGAACCATACACACTGTGAACCCCCTTTTAGTATTGATTAAGATAATTCTGTGAGAGATGAGTTAGGCCAGCAAATGGCACAGGGAAATTAATTTAAATAATGCTTTTAAATGATAACTAAATCTTTAAGTGAAACTGTTGGGTGGTAATTCTACTTAGGATGTAGCACTGTCCTCTACCACTTTGTTCATCGATTTGCTCGAGTGGGCACCAGTGACATCTCACAATAAATTGTGAGACTTGTTGGTACTGTTTTTGGTATATCAAATATGTCAGGGGTAGCTTGCCAGGCTTTGCCGTGAGGGCGAGATAGTCTCAGTAGCTTGCCAGGCTATCCGAGAGGGGCAGAGAAATCGAACTCGGGTCGGCCATGTTGGCTGCATTCAAGGCAAACGCCCTACCACTGTGCTATCACTCCAGCCCTACTTAGAATAATTAAGGATAAACTGTTAGCTAACTTAATTTTTACACGAAATTCTAAATTAAGAAAATCCGTATCACATTAGTACTTGAAATACATGTCATTCTAGCATCATATCATAACACCACTGGAAATTATGGCTTATAATAATGAAATCTAATAATAACAACAAATCCTACGTTAGATCTCTTAATATTTATTTGTTCATCTGATTATAGGAAATTGAATGAAATATTTTTCCTTTCCTTCATGAAGCCTAATCTTGGCAGATATAGTCAGAATTATATATTTATCTTCATCAAAATGAGTAGAACTACATGATCATAGCCTTGAGGTCATCTTAAAAACCATATATGCGGATACAATTGCACATCTTTTATAGATAAGAAAAACTGTGATACAAATATAATTACTCTATAGAACTGAAAATGTCTGATGTTAGGATTTGTGCTTTGTTTGTCTATCTTTTCCCCAGGGGTTACTTGTGGCTTTGTGCTCGGGGCTAACTCCTGTTAGTGCTTGGGTGATCTTATATGGTACAGAAATTCAAATCAGGGTTTAACACATACATGACAAGCTCCTTAACCCTTTACTATGTCTCTGACCATGATCTGTGCTCTTAGGGTACTACTAAAGTCATAAAAATGACCAAGATGAAGAAAAACATCCCTTGATAGAAAATAGTCATAATATGTAAATGATACTTTAAATACTGTATAAATCTTTTTTTAAAAAAAATTAATTATGTTCTAAAATGACATGGAGCTACATGCTTTCAGAAGATACCAACCATTAAACAATATCTGTAAGCTATGATTTCTGAAAGATGCTTTTTATTTCTTGTGAAAAATCAAATAAAATGTGAATAATCAGTGCCTAAAAGGATAAAAGAGAAAATCACAGAGAGAGGGAGTGAGAGAGGAAGAGAGAGATATAGAGAAAGAGATGGAAAGAGACAGACAGACAGAGAGAGAGAAAGAGAGAGAGAGAGAAAGCTTCTGCCCTAGAGTCAGACTACAGGGAGGGGGAGAGCTTCTGAGAGGAAAACAGATGACATTGGTGGCAGGAAATGTGCACTGGTGAAGGAATGGGTGAAAAGCTTTGTGACTATGTACCTCATGGTGATCCAAGAAATTTTTTTAAATGTGAATAGTATTATATTAAAAATACTCATGTCCTTGAAAAATAATATAACTATATTAAATGATATTGGATTTTTTTGAATGCTCAGGCTTTCATATCATGGAATCTTAATTCACTATAGAAAGTCTCTGAAAGAGAAAGATTAACTATCACCAGATATTTATGAGATAAAATACTTGTTGATGAAGCAGAGGAAAATACAAGTCAAGATCAAAGTGACTATCATTGTTTTACCATAAGAGCAAAGCAATCTGCACCCAGGAAGATGTCACATCTTTAAAAGGAAGGATAAAAAGCAGAGCACTAGAAATGGAGTCATATTCATCAAAGTCCAATGATAGAACCTCATTATTTTTATATTTAGTATTAAATATTTAAAACCTATTTTTTAATTAGGCCATGTAGTATGTAACAGTAATTTTTGTCTAAAAACCTTAAAATAAAATTTTATATTTGTCCATATTTTAGATTACTTTGAATAGCATGCGTTTCCAGGTAAATAGTAAGTTGTTAATTGCCTTGCTTATTTGAACGAATGCTAGTCCACACACCAGATGGGAGAGAATTTTCTGATAGGCAGTTAAGTATCTTAGAATTTACTTGTGATGGGCTATAAGCCAAGTTAAATCTGATTTGATATATAACAACACCTGAAAGTTAGTGAACGTTTCCAGAAATCAGAAAATAGCTCCCTATCCCAAATTAAAAGATATCAGATTTTTTAAAAGAAAATAGTCACTTGCATGCTAAGCAAATTTTAAATTTTAATGTATTCAGTGTGTTCTTATTAAAAAATTAAGTGTTAGAAGTGAGATAAAAATTCATAAACTGGGGAAATTTTGAATTATAGTGCACCTATATACTAAAGTACACTATGCATCCTACTAAAAGCTGTATACGTCTAAATTATATGGGAAATGCATACCAAATGTACATTTGATCTATTGATCCAAATGAACTTTATATGATATTTTAGATTTTTCCAATGACATGGTCAGCATGAACAGCTAGCCTCAAAATGTTACCTAGTTATCTTTTTCAAATAAATAACTATAAAATTTCTTAGTAACTGAAATAAATTGCCTTTCGAGGATACTGAAGAGAAATAAAGATATAAATTTTAGACATTTATTTACACAATTCCTATATCAGGAGCTGGAGAGCTTAGTAGAATTGGTAAGATTATTGTCTTGAACATGGCCAATTCAGGTTTGATTCTTGACACCCCATATGGTCCCCAGTGCAAAGCCAGAGTGACTCGAGCACAGAGCCAGGAGTAAACCCTAAGAATAGCCAAGTGTGACCCAAAGACCAAACCAAATCAAATTCCTAAATCACACACACCTGTCTTCAAAGAGTACTATGTAAATGCATGCTTCAACTAAATTATAAATTGTCATCATTTAAGGACTTTCTCATTTGCTGATAAATGCATAAAAGTTTCATATATTTGAAGTACTCTAACTATTAAATGAAAATACCCTCAGATATTCTCTACATCTATAGCATTTCTTTTAATTTTTATTAGCAGTACTTCTTATGGGAAACTCATATTTATGTGGTAGTGGGGTGTGTGTGGGGGGGCAGGGAGGTTGTTCCTGAGCAGTGTTTTGGGAAGCCGGGTCCACTCTAGCAATACTAAACCAATTGTACTGGATATTTTATTGGTAGAGCCCAAGGGTACAATGTTGCTTGGCTGCTAGCTACAGAACTTCCAGACCTCACTTGCAATGTTGTGGAAACAGGTGGTGTGAGGCTTTGAGCTCAGGTCTCAAGGCTCCTGAACTCTGAGTTAGGTCCCAGCTCAAAATGTGTATTTATATAAACAATACCAATGATATCCTGGTGGAAGTCCATCAGTGGCATATCAGTTCAGCATTATCAAGACATGCTCTCAAGCAAAGCAAGTCTGACAGTTGATTGTGCAAGTGATTCTGAGTAGATGCAGTCAGATGTTCATGAAGTTCCTAGGTAAACAATGTTTACAGCCAGTGTCAATACATTTATTACAAGAGAAAGAGAAAAGTACTGAAGACTTATCTTTGTTAGTCTGAGTAGTGGATTGTTTCTCTCTAAAGGTAGGTAGGGATCCTACTTTTTTATGAAGTGGTTTGGATAACTTTAAATAATCATCATATGGGTAGGGTAGGGGCGATAGTCCAGTGAGGAGGCCTCTTTTTTGCCTTGCATGAGGCTGAACCAGGTTCTATCTCTGGCATCCCATATGGTCCCTTGAGCAATGTCAGGAGTGATTACTGAGTGCAGAACCAAAACAAAAAAAAAGCAATAGTCATCATAAAACAGGGACGAAAGATGACATTCTTTTAAAGAGTTGACAAAACCAAGTTTCATAGGGTTTCTCCGTACCAATTTTTTTTTTCTTAGAAATCAACCTCAGTCCCATCAGTCATGAGAATATTTATTTAAATTTTTCCTCAACATATGCTAAATCACCAAGATGTTCTATGTATTTCTGTTTCAAGTCATTATATGTTTTAACAGACTAATTCTCCTAGCACAAACTCTTGTTCTACATACAAGCTGCACAATCTTTGATTTGTAAATTTTTGTCAAGGAAAATATACTAGTTTTATAAATAGAAATATATTTTAGAAATAAAATATTCCCAAAGAAAATTTGAATCACTTATTAAAAATTAACAATGATATAGTAAATAGTCTTTCATAGTAAATAGCCTAATTGTGTTAAGGTACCACTAAATGAAAATTCAGGATCATTCCAACATTTGTGAAAATATTTTTTAAAATATTCCCTTACTACAAGGCATTTTTGTTAGTTTATGTTTATTTCTGCATATGCTGCTTTCTCTGATTTTAAAAGATTATTTGTTCCCCTAGTCTTCACATTTTCCCTAATTATTGTAGATTAGTCTACCACAGTGCTCAAATATGCTTATATTTCAAATTCCCCCTTATATAAAAAGTTCTTGTTGACACCATACATTTTTTAGCTCAGGGTTGCACTAAAGTTGTACTCTGATGCCATAGCACTATTTTCTTTCCCTTTTTAAAAAAATTGTAGTATTTATTATTTTATTGTTCTTTGATCACTTGATCACTTGACATTCTGGTACTCATGGATTTGCTCAAGCGGGCACCAGTAATGTCTCCATTCATCCCTGTCGTGTGCTAGTGTAGCCCAATGGCATCTGCTTGCTCCAAGAACACAAAAAGCCTCAAAAGGATCATTCAGGGTCTTGACGAAGAAATCTGACCATCTTGTAGGTGGGCGGTCATGTGATCTTTTGACATCCCATGGAATCCAGTCGGTAACGGCTCTAGTCCAGCAGTCATCTCCAAATAGCATTATGTGTCCAGCCCATCTGATTTTCAACGCCTTGGCAAATGAGACAACATTTGCTGTTTACTGTTTTTTACAATTTTACAATTTGTAAGTTGGAATAATTTATGCCTACAACGTTCCAACATTACACCCCCGCCCCAATGACCAATGTGTCTGTTTCCCTCCTTGATTTCCCCTGTCCTCCTCTCAGTTCCTCCACCCAAACCTCCACACTCCCCAAGTCTCATCCCCCACTTCTGCCATGTCTTACATATAATTACTATGATTAAATACTGTTCCGAAGATCAGTTTCTAGGTACTGTTGCCTTGGGTTAGATATTATTTTCTTACTATGCATTATTTTCAATACAGTGGTTGAAATGACCTGAATTGAATTCATCTTGAAGTCTCATTTTCAATTCCAGTTTGCTGGTGATGCTCCCTTTGCCAACTGTCAGAGTCTGTTAGTATTTTAGATAGAGATTACAGCTCAAAAAGCAAGAGAGCTGCGTAACTATTATATTAAATGGTAATATAACACAGATATTTACTGGTTACATCTGAGACTTTCAAAGTAACATAGTAACTGTGGCTAATAAAACTCAAGTTTCCCAATAAGTCTTGAGCTTTTATTTTACTTTTCAATGGTATAGATGCATCCAGATCAGGATTTACTTTTTCTCTTTAAGTCAATGTTATATTTGCACCATTTGTTGGGAAGTCAGCCCTCTGGTAGCATGTAAGAAAATAAGTCAAGTAAACCTTGTCTGAAAACAACCAGGGACACCTTGCCTTAAATAGTTGTGATCACCTGCAAACCACTAAAGTACTATATCAAACTGAATTTGGTAGTTCTCCTTTCACAAGAATTGTTTTCCTCTTGTGTTCACTGCCGCTTTGAAAAGAGAAGTGATGATATCAAGAATGAACAAAAAACCCATTTGCTTTCTCCTGTCTAACTCAATTATTAAATGATCCGTTACAAGATTGCCTATTATTCTCTTACAGCAGGTGTTTCAGCTCAGATAATGTACCTTATGGTGTAGGCATTGCATCTTTAATTCCAATCAAAAGCTGGACTTCCACCCACTTGGACAGAAGGGTGAATATACAATTAACTAGTGACTCAGAAAAGAGAAGGGTCATTGATGAGTCATCCATGATTTAATAGTGAGTTTCCCATAACCAGTGGACTATTTTTAGTAATTTTGAGAAAATAGTCAACCAAAGTGGTGGTGACATGATAATTCAGCAAAAGAGAGATTTTGATTATTTGTGGTGAAGTATAAAGAACCCGAATACAAAGAGAAATAGTCATTCTTGACTCTGTTGCTCTGTGGGAAATATCCAACTGGTACTCTTGATTTATTCTTTATCTGAGTGTTGAGCCACCATACTACATTTTTGTTTTACATGAGGCTATCTAGAATCTTATTGGACTGGGCTGCAGATTTTGAGAAAAAAATATACACATCATTTTATACTTTTTATCTCATTATAATGAAATCTGTGAATTTAACATTATACACACTACATATACATAAGGGCTGGAGTGATAACATAGAGGGTGGGGTGTTTGCCTTGCATGCGACTGACCAGAGTTCGATTCCTCCTCCACTCTCGGAGAGTCTGACAAGCTACGGGGAGTACCTTGCCTGCCTGCCAAATCCTGGCAAGCTACCCATGATGTATTTGATATGCCAAACACAGTAACAACAAGTCTCACAATGGAGAAGTTACTGGTGCCCACAAGCAAATCAATGAACAACAGGAGGACAGTTCTACAGTGCTCCATAAGATTGATCTGACTTATTCAAATGAATAACACTGGTTTTGACAGTTTACTCGTGAACCAAAACTCTACTATAGATATAATTTTTGTTTTTAGATATCATCAGTTGTGTGATCTACTTAGAATCAAACTGACTCTAACTGTCAGGCTGAGACTTAGGTTTAAGGTGAAAATGAAGCAACTTGACTAAGCCTCCTGTTGGGGAGTATCAAGTAATACACACACACAGTGTTTTCCTTCCTGATACCTTGGAAAGAACAACAATATCCTTGATATCCTGATCAGTGATTAGAAAAGGAGATAGCTTTCTTCTGATTCTTACAAAAGACCTCTTACTGCATCTTCTTGTTTCAGTATTTTTGTGAACCATTCTAAAAGTTACTGAACAAATGACCTAAGCCACCAAATACTGTCCAATGTAATCTTTTGAAAGGTCTGTAAGGTTGGACCCCACTGGGACATACCTGGAGACCATCCATCAACTGTAGATGGAAGAATCATGATTTTTTTATTCTTATAAATATTTTCTTGATGTTGTTATAGAACACTGAATCTTTAGTCAACACAATTCAACACAGTAATAACCAAGACTTGCTTGGGTCTGAGTGAAGTTCTTAAACTTTTGATTAAAAGTTGAATGTATCATTATTTTTCCTAGCTGGGGAATATAACAGTTAAAGTTGGACAGAAGCATAGATACAAGTATTGACAGTGTCTGTGAGTAGAACAATCCACTGGTATTTATGCTCCACTGTAAAGCTCTGGAGCACAGTCCAATAGCTGATGTCAACAGTGTGGTGAGAATCTTCAGCTATGATGAGGCAGAGTCTGTTCCCAAGGATGGAGGAGCTGAGGATGGTGAAGTACAGGGCTTAAAATCTCTGCTGTGGAACATGCCCAGGAATTGCCAGTACAGTTTAGCTTTCACTTCTTTCAGGAAGTCAACACGGCAACACGGGCCCCAGCTGCTCTGAGAAAGATGGCCCATCACTTACTACTGGGAAAGAACAACCACAGAGCATTGCAATCTGAAGGGCACATCTTGAGGCCTATAATCAATATGCCCTGGAACTAAAAGACTCCTTGGAGGTTTTAACATCTCACATGAAATATCTAAATTTATAATAATTCTTTTTCTGCGTTTGTGTACTAGGGGCAGGAGGCCTGGATAAAAAAAAAAAAACTTGGGAGTTGGGGCTGAAGCAATAGCACAGCAGGTGGGGCATTTGCCTTACACACGGCCGACCCGAGTTCAATTCCCAGCATCCCATATGGTCCCCTGACTGAGCACCACCAGTGGTAATTCCTAAGTGCAGAGCCAGGAGTAACCCCTGTGCATCGCCAGGTGTGACCCAAAAAGAAAAAAAAAGACTTGGGAGCTATTTTCTTCTTGGTACTTTACTGACCTAACATATGAGCATGATTTTTCAATTGGGAAAGCAGCCTACCTGAAGAGTACTTGTAGCAGCAGTATTGGAGGTCCTCCAAAGCCAAAGACTGTGAGGGACACATAGAATGCCAAAAGCCCTTACATAAGAACTTCCAGACACAGCTTTGGCTCTGAGAATGCACTGTGAGTCTGGAAGATACTGGAAAACATGGTGTCTAGAGTATTCTTCTGTGAAAGAAACTTGCTTTTGATATTGAGTTGCTGAGCCAAGTTAGATTACAGAAAGCAACAGCAGGACAGGCAGTAGTGATGGGGTCGTGGCATCAGGGTTGCAGGAAGAGGGAGTGGTCTTTCTGTGTAATGAGCCCATAGAGCCCAGGCACCTCAGGAGCAGTGCTAAGATAGAGTGAGAAGATTTTTCAGCATGACTAATTGGGAATAGTAGAAGTGCAAGGAAATTTGATTCTATTAACTATGATTTTTTGACATGAATTGCACCTTTTATTTAATCTTTATTTTTTCCAGCAATGTATAATTGGTTTTGTTAATCTACAAATCTTTCCTTATTTATTTGTTTACTTAGGTAAATGAACAAGATCTGAAATCCACTTCAGTTTTTAGAAGCCAGAAGTTTATTTCCCATATTTTTTTTTCTGTGAGAAGAGATTACTTATTTTGAAGAAAGAGTGATTATTAAAAAATAATAAAAGAAAAAATGTAAGACTGAACATAATGTGCATGAGAATTTCAATGTAACCTAAGTTTTCACATTCAAAGTTTTATTTTTAGGGAGCTCTTTATTAATAAATCAAGGGGATGGGGAAAGAAAGGAAATAATAAAAATTAAAAGAGTAAGAAAAAAAAGATAATATTGATGTTTGAGATCAGGCACACTTAAAAAATAATGTTAGATATAATTCCTATGAGTTATAAGCATAGCGACATCACTGTAGCACTGTCCTCCCGTTGTTCATCAATTTGCTCGAGCAGGCCCAGTAACGTCTCCATTTTGAGACTTGTTGTTACTGTGTTTGGCATATAGAATACCTCACGGAAAGCTTGCCAGGCTTTGCCGTGCAGGCGAGAGGAGAAAGAAAAAATAAATGCACAATTTCCAATCTTCTTGTTTGTTTATTAGTTATATCACACCCAGCATTGTTCAAGCCAAGTGACTTACCACTGTACTACCATTCCAACCCCACCATTCATAGTTGTATTAAAAAAGGCACCTAATTATGAGCCACTAAAGAAGAAGAAATTCTTATTTAATAAGCATTATCAACTGTCATTAAAACAAACTAAAGACACAAGGAAAGAAAAAACTTAATTTTTTCAAATGAATTCGGATAATTATCATAATTTAAATAATCATCCTATCCTACTCAGGGATTCAAGACAATCCTCATCAAAATTCTCAAGAAACTTTTTACGAGCATGGAACAAATTCAGTAAAAATTTGTTCAGGACTATATTCAATAGCTAAAGAAATTCTGATATAATGCATTTGGAGGCACTACACAACTTTAAAATATATTATAAATTGGTAGTAATCAAAACTGTGTTATATTAGAATAAAGGCATATTTTTTGACCAATAGAATACAACTGAGAACCAAGACAACTCCTCAGATATATTCAAAGTTAAATTATGTAAATAGCAAGAAATACAACAAGGTACAAAAAAGACTTCAACAAATGATGCTGGGAAATATTTTTAGCCACATGCTAATATATGCATCTGGATTCTTATCTCATACCACACATAAAAGTTTATTCAAAATTATACAAATATAACAACATTAAGCCCAATTTTTAAAAATATATTGAAAACATAGACAAAATTCTCTAAGATATTGATCTCAGATGTGTCTTCAATGTTTGAAGTCCACTGCTAAATATAACAAGTGCAAAAATAAGCACAAGGGAGTGTATTAAACTAATTTTTTTGCCTGCACAGTAAAAGAAATCATGGCTGAAATAAGAAGCCAACCTACAAAACAGAAGAGAATATTCACTAACCAGCTATTTGGCAAAGGGCTAATATTTAAGACATATAAAGAACTTACGACTGATTCATTCTATCTGAAGAGCACAAAACATTAGTCACACACACAGAGACACATGCACATACACACACACAACTGTGATCACTGTAGTGCAACTTACAATAGCCACAATTTTTAAAACAATTCAACTGACCAATGACTGGTAAGTCAATAAAGGAATTCTTATTTATATGTACAATGGAATACAACTCATATAAAAGAAGAGATAAAATCTTGCATTTTTCTGCAACTTAGATGGAACTAGAGAGTATCATTCTAAGTGAGTCACAAGGAGAATGCAGTTATCAAATGATTTTTACTTATTCTATTACAAAGAAACAAAAGAGAGGATACATCGGCCACCATCCAGATCACACAGCTTTTTCTCCTGGAAGGGAGAAACATGACGCCCACCATAGCTATGCCACTTGACTCTGCGCCAGGCTTTCACTCTGCACTCCCCAGAGGGGTGAGGGTGAGAGTCTTCCCTTCCCCAAGAGACCCAGCCTGGGAAGCCAAAAACCTCCTGAAACCAATCACTGCCTCCCTCGAATTGAGCCTCACGTATGAGTAAATGGCTGCGCAATCCATAAGAGGATTTTCCATAGACAAGACAAAATATATTATTGTGGCTGTGCTTTGAGACAGGAATTGAGGCTTGGGATGAAAACATCTCAAATTTGTTGGTAGGAAGGTGAAATGATGGTGGAATTGGTATTTGAATATTTATTGTAATCAAATATTATGAACCACCTTATAAAATAAAATGCATTTTTATAAAGAGAGAGGATAGAACAGGGTAAAAGAATATTGTAACTCTGATGGTGGGTGCGCATTGACATGCATGATTAAAACATACTATTGTAGATCATTTCATTTTAAAAAATAAAAGTAAATGATGATAAAAGCAACAACTGATTAATTGAGCATTTATTTAAAAAGTAGAACAAAGTGCTTCTTTCCACTGTGGAGAAGTTCTGTTTTTTAATGACCTTGATATCAGACTTGATATCGTAAACTATATTGGGGAACACTCCAGGACATTGATGACAGAGACATCTTTAAGGATTCAACACCCCTGGCCAAGCAAAAGAAAGCAAACAAATGGGATTACTCTAAAGTTAAAATTAATACACTTTAAAGAAAATGATGAACATAATAAAGACACTTCAAAGATGGAAAGAAAATATTTGCCCACCACTCATCTGACAAAGTGTTTATCTCTAAGATACATAAAAATCCTGGTCGAATTAATGCAAGAAAAATATTCAGTTCCTTTAAAAAAAATAGGGCAAAGAAGTGGACAGAAACTTCTTCAAAGAAGACACACAAATGGCCAACATATATGAAAAAAGTTCTGCATCACTAATCATCAGTGAAATGCAAATCAAAACAAAAATGAGATATCATTTCACACAAGTGATACTAACACTCACTAGAAAGTACAAAAGCAAACTGTGTTGGCATCAATTCAGGGTAAAAAGGACTCTCATTGCTGGTGGGAATTTCAACTGGTTCAGCCCTTTTGGAAAACAATAAAGACACTCCTCAAAAAACTAGAAATTGATTTAATATAAAAAAGAATGAATAAATAAATAAACTAGTGAGACAGTATAGAGACTTTTTTTTTGCTTTTTGGGTCACACTTGGTGATGGTCAGGGGTTACTCCTGGCTCTGCACTAAGGAATCACTCCTGGCGGGGCTCAGGGGACCATATGGGATGCTAGGAACCGAACCATGGTTGGCCACTTGCAGTACAAACGCCCTACCAGCTGTGCTATTGCTGCAACCCCTGGAGACTTCTTAATAAATTAAAAGTAGAATTTTTATATGACCAAGAAATTTCACTTCTTGGAAGTTAAATATGACCAAGAAATTTCATTTCTTGGAAGGCCCCAAAACACAATTTTGAAAATATATGTAGATTTCTGTGTTCACTAAAACACCGATTATAATAACCAGAATCTAGAATCAACCCAAGTATCCAAAAACAGGTGACTGGATAAAGATACATATACACAATGGTATCCACCTGGCTATAAGAAAAAAATGAAGTTACACAAATTGTTGCTACATGGATGTATCTGAAGAGTATAATGCTGAGTAAAGTTAATCACAAGGAGAGAGATAGGCTTAAGAATAATCTTTCTCTTATGTTAGATATAAAGAAATATCTTTGGAGGATAACAAACAGTCAAAGGTATCTTACCGCAGGATGGGGTGGAGTGGAGAGATAGGGGTAAAGGGTGGTGGTAGGAGGCCCGGATTTGTGAATCAGTTGGAGAGGAAGGGTAATACTGAGACAATGGTGGGTACAATGGAAGAGGGAGTGCTGAAATGGTGTAATGGGTTATGCATAGAGCACTACCAATAACAGTACTGTAGAACAATGCATCAGAGAAAGAAGAAAAAGAGGGAAAGATGGAGGTAAGAAAAGAGGAAAGGAGGGAAGGAGGAAAGGAAGGGAGCAAAAAAGGAAGGAAGGAAGGAAGGAAGGAAGGAAGGAAGGAAGGAAGGAAGGAAGGGAGGGAGGAAAGAAGGGCCTATCATCAAAGCAGGTTGGTTGGACAAAAGAAAATTGGGGATAAAAATGATGGATGTGGGCAGTGTTTAAACATTGATGTTGAAAGACAGGCAAACATCAAATAATTTCTTAGTACCCCTAATAGGTGTGATCACTTTGGGCATTTTTTTCTTTTTGATAGAAATTTAATTTACAAAAGCAAATAAAATGAAGTTTCTCTTTGTACACTATTTTAGTGTAAAAAGGTAAAGGTAAAGGCCCTCCCATTGATCGTCGATTAGGGGGCTGGAGCGATAGCACAGCGGGCAGGGCGTTTGCCTTGCATGCAGCCAACATGGCCAACACAGGTTCGATTCCCAGCATCCCATGTGGTCCCCTGAGCACCGCCAGGAGCAATTCTGGAGTGCATGAGCCAGCCAAGGAGTAGCCCCTGAGTATTTTAGTGTAAGTTAAAATAAACTAAATACACACAATATATTTAAAGACTATTCCAAGTTTAAAGATATTGTAAAAGGTACTTTATGACTGACAAGGTGTCATTCCCCTGATGGTTCTCATTCCCCTGACCCTGAAAGAGCCTCGAATGTGGCACTTTCTAAAATCTCAGGGCTAGGACGAAGGAGATGTTACTGGTTCCTGCTTGAGGAAATCGATGAACAACAGAATGACAGTGATACAGTGATACTTTCAGACTGTATTTCTTTTGGAAACAATAGCAAGTCTTGTGATAATCTTATTTCAGACATGAAAATTAAGTACTTTGAAAATTTTGTGGAATTCAAAGTGTTTGAATATATTGCACAATTTTTCAAATCGTCTCTGAAATATATAAAATTAAAATAAAATTGAATCTAAAAACAATTCACAATTCAAAATTATACATTCATAATTTATAAACATTACCTCTAAATTTGATGCATTTAAAAATAATCTTTTTCAGTCAAATAAACATATCTGACTTGCAAAGTAAAAAAAAATCATGAAATCTTAATTACAATCTCATTTGTTTTAATATGGCTTCTGCACTTCTAATTCTTGATTCAACTGTGACTTGTCTCACTTCACGGACAATTTGCCTGGATAATGCTTTCCACCACTTCCCCTCTCCCATTAGCTGAGGGGGGGTGGCTTGGATTCGGACACTCAGAAGTTATCTCTCAGCAGGGTGCAAGTTCCTTATGCTGCTCCTTTAGCCTCTCTGATATCATATTACTTGTGGTTAGTTTCATGCTGAGCACATATTCTTTCATGTTAATGCTGTTATTTTTCAACTATCTTTGTAGAACAGATGTTCATATTATATGAGTTCTCATATTTATTCTTTCTCCTGACTTATTTTCACAAAAGATTTGTTTGCCATTCCTAGTTTAGTCCAGAAGAAAGGGGTGGGGGAAAAAAAGAAAAGAAAAGAAAAGAAAGAAAGAACTAAAAGTCATTCTGAGTAGCTTTAAAAAGAAATTTCCATAGATATTTTTCTATTTAATTTCTCATTTTCTGTTCATCCCCATATATTTTCTATTGAAAAATAATTTTTGTTTCTGACTAGTTACAACTCTGTATTATTTTTCTGCATAAATTAGTATACTTTATTTCCATATTTTTAGAGACATCTTAGACAGTACTTGTCAATGTATGATATTAACACATTGTATATATATACATGCACATATAGCTTTTGCACATATTTCAATTCAACCTTAACCTTAGGCACTGACTCAGCTTCCCATATGACTTTTGACCTTTAAAGTTAGTCTTTATTAAAAGTTTAAATGTCGTATGTACCTTTCCTTATCCTCTCTTATTTGGCAGAGAAAACTTGTATTCCGTTAGCAATTTTAATCAATTACATAGCTCTTAAAACTTCTTTTTTAAAAATATTTATTCACCAGGAAGAGACTCTACAATATTTGAAAAAAAATAAAACATTCTAAACTATTTGTTGGAGAAGATCCAAAGTGTTTGGATACAGAGATCCAGGAACATTTGGATCCTTGACCTTATACCTGTGCTGAGTCTCCTCTGCTAAGTAAGTCCTGCAGGAAAAAAAAACATGGAGAAAAAAAAATGATGATACTCCAGAATTCAGTATTTAGTTCACCGTTTTTTATCAGTACCAAAAACATTTGAATTTAAGCTGTAAAATAATTACAGAAGGTTGTATTTATTTCTAATTCTCTATCATTAGTTTATCCTACTGGATGAATGAATTTTCTTATATCTCTGAGCAAAACAAGCAAGCAAAACCCAACAACAACAAAACAGGTTCCAACATAAAATAGGAAGAAGCATGACTGTCAAACAGATAATTTAATTGATCAATACGAAGATTCCCACCAGATTAATATCTTTCCGTATAAGAACAGAGTGTTGGTTAAAGGAGAATGAAAGATATATTAACAGTTCTGCAACTGTGATTTTAAATTTTATTCATTATTCTCAAAACCTTTTATAAGAGGAAGAGAAGTAGAAATCTTGCTCAAATATATTAGAATTGAATATCCTTATTACTAAGGCATTTAAACATTTCTATTAATAGTAGTAATCTGGAATCTAGAAATCCATTTCCTGACAGTTTAAATAAGCATTTTTTAAAAGAAAGAAATCCTCAACCCCTTATCACCCTGCATTAAGTTAAAGTCATTTCATATCTGAAACATGCCATCAGCCACCTCTTCCTGAGAAGGAGGGCAACATAGCTGTCACTCACACACATGGCTCTTAGGCAATGGGGAAGAAGGGATCCATTAGTCTGTAATTCTTGAAATTTACATCCCTTGTAATTTTCCGTGAAGGCTCTGCTTTTTTTGGCATCTAAAATAGACTGAACTGCCACTAATGCCACCAGTCCATGACATTTTCCTAGAGTGAAGGCAGACAGCCCAGTTAGCTATTTCAAGACCCCCAAAAAAGAGATCTTGTTTTCTATCTCAACTTTTCTGCAATGGTCAAATAACAGAAATTTGTTTATCCCATCCGCCTTCTTTAATGATCATGAGCAGTGGCAGATCCCAGAGAGAATGTACAACACTTTCTGCTTTCAGGAGCTCCTGTTAGTTTCTGTCAGGAAAAATTTACAAGTTGTTGGTAACATTCAATTCCCAGAATAGTAGGTTATAAATAGTAATTACCATAAAATACTCCCACTTAGAAGTTGTTCTAAGGAATAAAAACCTGATCTTTTGATATTACCTTATCCTATCTATTTTCCAGAAATTAATCAATGTGATGCAGTTGCTCATTTTTTTAAATTCTTTATCGCAGGGAGTTCTTATTAATGCATGTTCGTTTATGAAATTGAAGAAAGCATAATATTAGCTCCATTATAATTTAATAGTTATAATATGAAGCAATTTTTAAGAACTAATTGTGCTCTCAACCTAGCACTGAAACATATCTCAAATGATCTTGATAATTTAATTTTGAATCACATAATCTGGGATCTAACTTAATTCTGAATCTGACCAGGGAACCCAGGACTAGTTAATTTACTGAACCAGAATTTCCTCATTTTTTTCCACTGAGAGAGATATACACAATCAACTCTAAAAGTAAAATCCAATAGCCTTTGAAGCCAACAGGAGAGAAGTTAAAGATGGCAGAATTCCATTTTTCTCTTTGGCATTCTTCCAAATCCTTTGTTCTATTCTGAATAGTTCAGAAACGCTGGAAATGTATTTGGATCACAAAGTCTTCATAGCTTCATTTGATAAAAATAGGGTACGATGATGTTCTCTTACCCATATTGCTGAAGGACTCTATGTTGAGGAATGCAGAGTATGCCTAGTTCACAGAAATATTTCTATGAGTGGTGAGCATTTTTATTATTATAATTATTATTATTAAAGTAAAGTAAAGGCCCTCCCGTTGATCATTGATTTGCTCGAGCCGGCCCAGTAACGTCTCCATTGGAGACTTTGTTGTTACTGTGTCTGGCATATTGAATACGTCACGGGGAGCTTGCCAGGCTCTGCCGTGCAGGCGAGATACTCTCGGTAGCTTGCCGGGCTCTCCGAGAGGGGCAGAGGAATTGAACTCGGGTCAGCCATGTTGGCTGCTTGCAAGGCAAACGCCCTACCGCCGTGCTATCCAAAATTTTCTAAATAGAGTAATAGCACTAAAACTTTCTTTTTTATTTTCTTTCTTTATCAATTGCTTTCTAGAGGATGTCCGGATTTGATATAAAATCTTAAAATATGATTAGCTACTTAATTGCTATACTAAAACAATGACTCAGAAAATTCAAACTCAGAAATTTGTATTACTAAACAATAGCCATGAACATCAATCACTGTAGCTCTGTAGCACTGTCGTCCTATTGTTCATCAATTTCCTCGAGCGGACACCAGTAAAGTCTCCATTGTGAGACTTGTTGTTACTGTCTTTGGCATATTGAAATATGCCATGGCTAGCTTGCCAGACTCTGCCCTTTGGGCAGCATACTCTCAGGAGCTTGCCAGGATCTCCAAGAGGGACAGAGAAATCAAACATGGGTCAGCCACATGCAAGGCAAACACCCTACCCTCTGTGTAAGGGCTCCAGCTTGAACATCAATCAAAATTTTTAAATGGAAAAAAGAAATTATAGTCAATTCTATAAGACCCTATGAAAATTTTGTAGTAAAAGCAACACAAAGATTACAGCAAAATGAAGTTAGGAATAAAACACAAAAAAAGTTAACAGTATACGAAAAAAGACAAGGCGTGACCTAATTAAAACACCATAGTACAGTTATATGACTACAAAATGCATAAATGCTAAAATAATAGGACACCTTACCATAAAAATGACAGGTTTCTGTTGGAAGGGTTACAACTTGTAAATTAGTGTGACGTCAATGAAGGAGAATTCTATAAAATTGGAAGGAGAGTTTTAACACCAGATGTGGATGGGTGCAGCTCATTATATGTGTGATAAATTTAGCTGATAGACACTAAAGCAGTGTATGTATATGTGATTTTTGCATAAAATTGTATACTATTCATCTGAGTAATGCTTTCTACTTTCACTTAATATTTCTATCAGACCAAGTTAGGCATAAACAAATATGAGATTTCTTCTATGCTTAAATTTTCCCTAATATATAAGTTACTTTGGAACAAACTTGCATTTTTTTAAATAAGTGTTGTAGTATAAATGACGAGTCATAGCTTCCAGGAAGCATTTAATGAGAAATCTATTTCTTACACATATATAGTGAGTATGTATATATGTGTTCATATATATATGAAGAGAAAGTAAGTATAATTCAGTGAGTTATGGTTATATATCAAGAATAAAATTATTCCTAGTTGAATAGTTTTGTTCAGTGTATTGTCTTACACCATACCAAAAAACAATATTTTTAAATAGTAACTCTTATTTAGAATAAAAATAACTCTCCAAATGTTAGGGGAAAATACAGAATTCTTACAAGCACTCTTTAAATTTTTTAAGCTCCGCACGTGTCTCAATTTCCAGCATCAGTGAAAACAAGAGAGAAAATGGCGAGGAAAGAGAGATACAGAGGAGAAGAGAATAGGGTAATGGAAATTCAGTTTAAAATGCAGACAAATCTGCTGTTTCTGCTTGATAGCCTGTAACATTTCCATGTAGTGCACTTTGCATGGCAGAATAGTTACTAGTAATAGAATTCTCTCACAGTGGAGGTTAATTACTTTTCAGCTATAGCAAAATAAATTTCCTGTCAAACCCATGGACAGGAATATGCCAATGTCCCTCTTTTTTACCTGAAGTTTTAATTCAATGTTAATATCTGACACTTTCTTGCATTTAGTGTGCTGTTCCTCTCAACAGTAGGGACCACAAAGGATTATTGAGAGATTGTCAGTTATGTTGGGTCAAAATATGTCTTAAAAAAGTGATTCATCTCTCACAGGTGCACCATAAAAAAAGATTAACTGAGCTGACTCTCACTTTTTGAAATAGGGGTGACCCTCTTGGTGATGAAGGAAAGCAAAAACCTAACACAAGATAAGAACCCAGGGAAGTCATCTTGCGGAATAAATTGCTGCTTTTTGTGGCATCTCAAACTGAGTTTAGAGAAGTTTTAAGAGTCATTAATTTTACTCTATTTTCCATTTTAATAAGTCCAAGTTCATTTCATAATATTCTGAGTTTTGTAGCATAATATGTCAATAGTTTCCCTTAGTTATCCTGTTTGAGAGCTTAAAGTCCCCTCCTACCTTGCCACTGGAAATATGACCACAATCATACCCTAATTTTGGACAAGTACCATCATAGTCTCTCAATTAATCAACACTAGCTTTGGAAGTCTGCATAACAGATGAAGCTGCAAAATGAGGCTACATCCTAGTTCATTTATTGTACAGAGAGTTAGGGGAGTCATTAGTTCACAATAAACAAGTTTCATTCCATCTAATAGACAATATTTTATAGCAAAACTATTTGTGGTGGTTAATTCAAACACTATTGATAACAGAAAATATTTTACGTGTATTCGTTTTTAAGTAACATTCATTTTCAAAAGTTTTCTGTTCTAGACTCTTCACATGCAATTTATTTGATAATATATAAAAGTATCTCACCCATAAAACCCTTCCTGATTTTACAAATCCTAAGTGTTCTTACTTAAAAAAAAATATGTGGTAGCATTCTTTGCTATCTTTTCCTACCCTAATCTTTCCACTTAATATGATATCAAATATGACAACTTCAATGAAAAATTTAACCACGCTCTTTTTCAATTAGATTGAAAATATGACTTAATGTTTTATTTTGATTTGTATTACATATGCTAGAATGACACTGCATTAAATGTATCCTCAATAAGTATTCGTTGAATTGACTTTATTGATATTTAATACTTCATATGGTACATAAGAAGGGGAGAGGATCTGAGTGCATTAGAACCTCTCAATTTTCCAGTACTTTGACACTTTGTAATAAATGTATTTGTGAGTCAGAATTATTGTAATATACAATTGGAATATGATTTCTAAAGATAAGTGCAATGTAACATGGTAAATCTAATATACCTGTACACATTGTCAACAATTGTAAAGTCAAGAACAAAATGGTATAAAAACCAGGAGGAAAGAAGAAAGAAAGAAAGGGGAATGAGGAGGATGAGGAGAGGTGGGGAGAGAGAAGGATAATGAGAAGAATGGAGGAGGAGGAGGAGGAGAAGAAGAAAAGAAGAAAGAAAATACGGTGAAAGATAAAAATACTGGTTTTTTTAATCTTGAAATTTTATTATTTTCTAATCATACATAAGTTCATTTAATTACTTTAAGTCTGATTTTACAATCATTTTAAAACTCCTTTATATCAGGGAAAGTAAGAAAAGACAAAATTTTATTGTTTCAAGTATTGTTAGAGGTGAAATCCATTTTATTTATTTATATTTACATTTAATAAACCAAGGGTCACAGACTTTCTTTTTCTTTAAAGAGCCATATTGTGAAGATTTTAGATTTTGTAGATTGTATGATTTCCCTGCCAAATTCATAATTCTGATATTTTAGTATGAGAGCAACCATAGGTAAGTGTATGTATGCACATTCTTATTTACCAGTGAAACATCATGGATACTGATATTTGAACTTCCTATGCCTCTATAGAGTAGAATCTGTCCTTTGATTTGTTTTAAATGCATTCTTCTCCAATTTATACGTTGGACATATTTGATCTACAGTTGAGTTTTCTGACCCTTAATATAAAGTTCACTTATATTCTAATTCAACATTTTACTTCTCTATCAAAAACAAAGAAAAACATAGTTAGCTTTTGTCTACTCCTTACTCTTATAGTCTAATACCTAAAACAAATTTTTCACCCACTATGACAAAAACTTTGCAAGATCTAATCTCTAAGAATGCTTTTAATCTACAAAAGGAAATAAAATGTTTCTTATTCATGGTAATTATTGAGAAACCAACATTTCAGTGTACATTTGAACAGAGCCTAATGCTATTAGATTTAGAACAGAAACATAAAAGATCAGAGGGAGAAGCCTTGTCCACTGGGATTTTTATGATCAGACTAATTTAGGGGCACAGGACAGGACTTGGAATTTCTTTGTGGGGTACCCAATTTCATAGGAAAATGTTAACAAAAGGCAAACTAGTAACATTTACCTTTCTGCTTATTTCATAAAGGGCAAAAATACACACACACAATGCAGATATACTGTTTTAAGCAAGAAATACAACTGCAACTTTCTAAGAACTCAAGCTAACGTTGCCCAAAAGCTCAAATTTATTACCACATGAGCCTCAAGAGTGAAGCGGGACTGTGACTTGCTGCCTACTCAGTATTAGTGCATCAAACACTTTTCAGGCTCTTTCCGTGTGGAAAAGCTGTACTAGTAGACTAATCTTGCATATTTTACCTCCTCCATTTTCCCACATACAGTTTTTGTGTTACAAGTTATTTTCACAATAAAAAAAAAATACAGTGTGTGTGTATTTATGTATGTGTGTCTGTGATATGACATTTTGACTCTGTTACATTTTGTCTGCTATTTTAAATATATGTTGTTAATAATTGAATTATGTACACTGATAGATCTGATACATAAATATTCTAATATGAGAGAGAGTAAGAACAAATAGTTTTATTAATTTTGTTTTCAATAATGGTCTCCTATTACTTTCCCCTTGTGACTTATAGAAGTAATCATTTATGAATATACTGTGAACTGCTATATACCTCAGTAAAAATTAATTTCTCCTCCTATTTTTTCCTCTTCATGGATGCCCTGGTATAAATAAACCATTTTGTATAGTTTATCTCTAATGGATAAGCTGTTCAAGATTTCCCCCTTTCCTTTCCCCTTTCTTCCATTTTTCAAATATATTTTAGAAGTAAGTTAAACTACCTTGTATATGTAGTTTTTTTTTTAAATTTTAAATTTCTGCAATATTCCTAATGAATTTCTGTTGTATTTTACAGGTAAGTACTCTACTAAAATGTAAGAGAGAAACCCCATATTATATCATATTGGAAATGTATACAAAATGGGAGGAAAAATTAATAAGGAGCTGTGAATTTAATGTTACTTATCATAACAAAATGATAATCCATAAAATACTTTCTGAGTATATTATTTCTTAGACCTGGTTATTTAAAAAATCTAAATCACTAACACAATTTGTAAATTAAACCAAACGTAGGTTAGAAAGGATTTTGCATTTTGTTATTCAAATACCTATGAATTTTTTAAAAGAGAAAATCACCATTAGACACAAACCAAATAGGCCTGTGGACTTAAACTAGAGAAATGAGGTGAGCAGAGGAGAGTGGGGAGAACATTCAAGCAGTGGGGGTGCCTTGTGCTAGAGGCACATCTTCTAAATACAGGTTATCAAAGCACAACCACAATGGGCATGATGGTCGTGGTTGTGACTTGATAACATACATTTAGAAGAGGTGTGCAGTGTGAAGTAGCACTCCTAAAATATTACAATCATAGAAGGTAATATTACCCAAATAAGTTTTAAAATGCTTTTTAAGATGATGAATAAATTAGTTGGGGGCTCAGTTTGGTAATGGAATCACACAGGAACCTGGTGATTAGCATTGTGAGACTTGTACACATGTAGGAATGTGAATCTGTATCTCCAAATTCCATAGTATTGTAAACCAAGGGTAAATCATAACATATATTTGAAAAAGAAAATCTTCAAGTAGCATCTACAGAGAACTGTTTTTGCAAAGAAAACTATGAGCAACGTGTCACTGAAGTTACACAAATTCAGAGAGGTCATGGAGATAAAGGTGGATCTGAGTATGCCCTATTCTTAAAAAAAAAAAAAAAAACCTGTAGCACTGTTCTCCTATTGTTCATTGATTTGTTTGAGCGGGCCCATTGTGAGACTTGTTGTTACTGTGTTTGGCATATTAAATACATCCCGGGTAGCAGCCAGACTTTGCCGTGCGGGCAAGATACTCTTGGTAACTTGCCAGGCTCTCTGAGAGGGGTGGAGGAATCAAACCTGGGTCGGTCGGGTCAGCCACGTGCAAGGCAAACACCCTACCTGCTGGGCTATCCCAGGTGTGCTTTTGCTTCTTGTGCCAGTCTCACAAGGTCACAGTCAGACCACACATATCTACACTTTTTCTGCTTGACCATTGAATTCATCTATACAATCCAGAATCTCAGGACAATTATGGAATTTAGTTTTGGGGATTTAGTTTTAGAGATTTAACCTGGGAGATTTTATAACAATAAAAATATTTAAAAAATATATGGTGGCTTCATTCAAATAACCAGGTCCATTGTCTTTGTCAGAGAAAACATTCAAAGACAGGGCATATAAGTGCATAAAAATTCATTAAAGGAATAGTGCGCACCTAAGACAAGGATGTGAGTGATTTAGGTGAGAATAGTGCATCACATTTCAGGGCAAAGATTTTTAAAAAGTGATCTAAAAGGAGGAGGAATACACATAAGGAACTAGTCATGAGTAGCATGATTGGAAAAGTGTTAAGGCTGAGCATGTGCAATAAAATAAAAAGACATGATTGGTTATATATAGCACGTGTCATTAGCATCTAATTGTGCAGCAACATAATTGTTGGAACTTAAAGAGAAAAATAGTAAAACAGTGCTAGGGATATTTTCTCTGAGAGTTCTCCAATAGCCGACTAAAACTAGTTTTCCAAGACAAAAATCAAGTTAGTAAACACAACACTTGTCAAGACTCCTGAGTTGGACTGCCAAGAGCCCTTTGGTCTTTTTTGTTTGTTTTGTTTGGGGTGGGGGCTACCAACTGTGCTTGGGGCTTACTCCTGAATCTGTGCTTAAAAATCACCTGATCCTGCTCTGAGAACCATCTATGGTCCCAGGAATCAAACCCAGGTTAGTTATATGCAAGCCAAATGCTTTATTATGGTACTATCTCTCTGGTTCCTTGTTCTTTGGACACATGAGACAAGTCCTACTGTTTCCTTAAGCTGTTTTGCCACACTGCCTCACCACCAACAGATGGAACAAATGCCATTCTTGTTTCTAATTTTAGAAATTGTCATAGTCACTCTAAGCTTTAGCAACCACCATCAAAATCACTACTTTGATCCGTTATCAACACTGAAGCAAGACAATACTAGCAAGAAAAGATTACTGAAAACTCAGAAGATGCTGAAAATTTTTAGCATGAAATTATTTTAATTATGGTTCAAACAAATTTTAGACAGAGTGCTCTTAAACTTAATACGTTACAATACAATATTAGTAACTTAGTAACTTTTGTTACTAAGACAAACTTGCAGGCTATCGAATGTAGCCTGCCCACAGGGCAGAGTCTGGCAAACTCCCCGTGGCGTACCAAATATGCCAAATACCAGTAACAATGATGGGTCTCATTCTCCTAAATAGCCTTGAATATAATCTCAGGGCTAGGATGAAAGAGACGTTACTGGGGCCTGCTCGAGGCAATCGACGAATAACAGGATGATGAAATGAAAAAAATGAAATGAACTTTTGTTGCACTGGTTGACTTAAGAAAGTTCTTTTCTTCATTTTGATATTCATATTATTGTGGTAGTCTGGGACTCATAATGCTCCCAAGTTGCCTGTAACTTCAAAACCCAATTCCTTGCCAATTTAAGTAAACTAAACTCTGCAATGCATATATAAGTCTCTAAATGACCCAGATTCTGTCTCTGGACAGAAAGTCTTCTAGGATAAAGCCAGGGCAGTTGAGAGTAAAGTAGAATGCTGTGGTTCATACTTTATTACTCTCCTCATAATTTATCTGGAGTCTGTAATTTACAAAGGGTCTTCTGTTCACCTCATTTATCACAGAGAAACGCTAAAAAGGGGAAGGCTATATACAGAAATATTAAAAATCTATGCGTTGCCCTTGGCATGCTTTTATTTTTTCTTCAACTTTGTTTGTTGAGTTTAACTCTTACTGGTTTATTGTGGGACCCCAAAAGAAAACTGCACTTGCATTTTTAAACTTGTGTGTAAACTTCCTCCGATGGCATCTCCAGTTTTCTCATGTCATTCTGCATCCTGACTAATGATATGACAGACTAGGATACGTTGAGACAGAAAAAAATCACAATTCTACTATATTGCATATTTTGTATCTATATTTAATGTACTGTTTTAGAAAATACTTAAAAAACAACAATAATTTATTCCTTCCTTTTTTCAATAATTTGCTAGAGTGATGAAATAGTTTGTGATATTTTAAATATCGCAATCCTTTTCCTTAAATAATCCCAAGAAAATCACTTAGGCTTCCCAGACTTCAATTTCTATATTCATAAAGGATTTTGATTTTATTACCCCAATGCCCAGGTTTATCAAAAACATTGGGTCAGTTTTTGCATGTAAAGTACCTAAGAAAGTCACTTGAGGTTCGAGGCTCTTCATGTTCCTAGAGCGAGCAGACGTCATTGGGGCTACACTAGCACTTGACAGGGACAAATGAAGACATTACTGGCACCTGCTCGAGCAACTCAGCGATTAACAGGAAGTTAAGTGATTAAGTGATAAGAAAGTCACTAGAACACATCACAAAAATGAAGACAATTAGTACAGATCTCCTGAGACTGGAGACATTTGGATACATCCTTTGTTATAAGTTCTATAGATGAATTTTGTAAATGCCCACCTTTCCCAAAAGTGTACGTTAAACACCTAAACACTGGTGTAGTTATATTTGGAGATGGGGCCGCTAATTTCTCTGAAGAAATTAGTGTCCTTTGTCTCTTGTTGTTTGTGGGAGTTGGGGGGTATAATACGTGACTGTGCCGTAGGGCTTACTCCTGGTTGTGTGCTCAGGTTTCCCTCCTGGTAATGCTCAGGGGACCATATATGGTGCTGTGTATCAAAACTCGGTTGGGTGCATGAAAGGTAATCACCTTAGCCTCTGTACTAAGGTGATTACCTAAGGACCAAGATCAGTGTCTATAAAAAGGATACCAGGGGCTTCTCTCTCTTTCTAAGAATTCTATATAAAAAAAATTTGTGATCACACCGTTGCTTAGAAGGCAATATTTGAAGGCATGTTTGGACTTTCCTCAGATAAGATTACAGGTAGCACTATGAGCCTGAACATCTAGTCTCCTGAACTGTGAGTGAAAATAGATTTCTGTGTCTTTAGTTCCCTAGTCTATGATAGAGAAGTATTTTACTCTCCAACACAATCTATAAAATTAAAACTTTTACTTTCATTTATTTCTAATTTCTATATTTATCATTTTCATTAGTTTTATCAGTTTTCTAAAAGAATAATTTGTGTCTTTTCTTAAAATTGTATTAGGAAAGATTATATATATATACATACTCACATATATATGTATATATAACATATATATATGCACATCCAAAAAAGTGGGAATCTTTAAATAGTCAAAGACCTAAGCAAAACCTGTATACTCAAAATAAAATAAACTACTGACATACAGTTTTAATACATTTTGTATTAAAATTTCCAGAATGACTTTTTATATATTTAGGGAAGCTTATTTTAAAATTTGTATGGAAGGACTGGTCCAGCCGTTTTGGAAAACAATATGAACATTTCTCAAAGAACTAGAAATCGAGCTCTCATTTGACCCAGCAAAACTACCTATGGGAATATATTCCAGAGATGTGAAAAAGTACAGTAGAAATGACATATGAACTTGTGTCTTTATTGCATCACTATTTACAATAGCTAGAAGCTGGGAAAAAAACCCGAGTGCCTGAGAACAGATTACTGGTTAAAGAAACTTTGGTGTATCTACACAGTGGAATACTATGCAACTGTTAGAAAAAGATGAAGCCAAGAAATTTGCATACAATTGGAAAAACATGAAGAGTATCGTGTTAAGTGAAATGGGTCAGAAAGAGATGACATACATAAAAGAACTGCACTCATTTGTGGAATATATAGTAACATAATAGGAGAGTAACACCTAAGGACAGTTAAAATAAGGATCAGCAGGACTGCCCCATGGCTTGATAGCCAATCTCATGCACTAGGGGAAAAGGTAGCTGGGATGGAGAAAGAAGCACTAAATAAATGATGGTTGGAGAGATTGCTCGGGATAGTAGATGCATGTTGAAAGTAGACTATGGACCTACTATGATGGCTGCTTGTTACCTGTATTGCAAACCACAACACCCAAAACCATGAAGAGAGTAAGAGGGATTTTGCCTGCCACAGAGGCAAGAGGTGAGAAGGGGTGAGGGTGGGAGGAGGGATACTGGGAACATTGAGGGTGGGGAATGGGCACTGGTGGAGAGGTGAGTACTTGAACATTGTTTGCCTGAAACACAATCATGAAAGTAAGTCTGTAAATATATTTCATGATGATTCATTAAAATAAAAAAATAAAAAATTGTATGGAAGGACATATTATGAAATAGCAAAAATCATATTGGAAAGTGGAGAAAATAATTGAGAGAAATAATTCTTATCTTTATTATATTTTACAAATAGTATCAAGTCATCAAACTAGATGTTGGTAGATAGACATCGATTCATAGGACAGAATAAAGAATCCAAATATGCCTATATAAATACACCAAATTAGAGAAAATGTTTAATATTTAATGAGCTAGGAAAATAATTTTAGATTTGAGGGGGAAAGGCATAAGTTAGAAGTTTATAAATTGAACTTCATAAAAATGCAAAGCTTTTGTGAAATGAAATGGAAATTTCCCTTTTCTCCAAAAGTTTAAAAGACTAGCTCGATTAAAAGAAAATACATGCAAACAACATATCTGGGAAAGTATCTAGAATTCTGAGATCAAACAATGAAAAAAATGAGAAATGACAAATTTTAATTTTCTTAAATTTCGGTAGTTTAACAGTTATCCCCATGTAATTACTTAGACGTTGCTTTGTAGTCACTGCAACTTTTGGTGGGGGTAGAGTAACAATGGTCCATATATCTTGGAATCAGACAGTGTTAGAACCTACACAAAAGAGTGGTTCTCTTTTATAAGAAACATTTCAGCGGGTAGGGCGTTCGCCTTACAAGCGGCCAACATGGCCGACCCGAGTTCGATTCCTCCGCCCCTCTCGGAGAGCCCGGCAAGCTACCGAGAGTATTCGATATGCCAGACACAGTAACAACAATGTCTCCAATGGAGACGTTACTGGGCCCGCTCGAGCAAATCGATGATCAACGGGAGGGCCTTTACCTTTTACCTTTATTTTATGATTTAAAAAATAAACTTAGAGAACCTGAAAATAAATTACCGAAAAACATGAATTAGAAGATTAAAAGATGTAACAGTGGTTAGGATGTTTGCACTATACACGGACTACCTGGGTTTGATCCCCAGTATTACATATTTTTCCCCAAACCCCACCAGGAATGAACCCTGAGTACAGAGCCAGGAGTAAGTCCTGAAAATTGCCAGGAATGAACCCCCACCCAAAGCAAAAAATAAAAATAGGGGATAAGTCCTAACTGGGCATTTCACTAAAGAACTTAGATGGAAAGCATGCACATTAACATTCTATATAATTAGTTATCAGTGAAATGTAAACATAAACTAAAATATTACAATATGTATCACTGAAGAACTATCTCAATAAATATAATAAATATTAAATTCTGGAGAAGGTACGGAAAAATTGGATGACTCAAAAAATGCTAATAATGAATGAAATAATGAAAATAATACAATAACCCTTTAACACAGTTTGACAGAATTGTTGTTGTTTTTTTTTTTTTATGGGGGGTGGTGAACTCAGTCATCTGTTCTCATGGCTTATTCCTGGGCTGTACAATATGGTGTCTAGAGAATATCTAGTTGCATTTTTATATTGTTCACCTAATAATTTTAGAGCTTTCTGGTCTTGAAGACTTCAATTTGTAATTGGATTTGCTAGAATAATTAAGATTACAGGAATTATCATGCAGAGCATTAGTCTCAAGTCCTCCAGTTAAAGAACAGTTGAACTTTTGACATGGATATAAAGCATACCCAGAAGACTGCTGTTCAGTATAGTTTTATTCCTGAATTCAATTTCTAAACACTTTGAAGTTATTTTATGCCACTTGACTCAAATCATTAATCTCCATGAAAATTTGTTAGTTAAATGTCAACTCCTTGATGTTAGTCCATGGACTTCACAGAGAGGACCAAGGTTTCTCTAACAATGTTTCAAAAGACACTGACAAGTCCAGTAGCATGTCTAAGCAGTAGAGGAAGCCTTCTACTGTGGAAGATGCTGACCACAGGGCAGCTTTGCTAACAGTACATATACCACAAAGAAAGAAATAACACACTTAACAGACTAAATGAATTGGAGCATAATTCCTGCTGTGAAGAAAATCTTTCTGGTTTTTAAAATATTTTAACTCTATTTCCCATTCCTACTGATATGGTAATTCAGAAATAGATTTTATTATATTTTTTAAAACATGTATCCTCCAGTAGCTCTCTGCATGTGTTGTGAGATGTCCACTTTGAAAAGACTGTCTTCCTTACTCTTGCTTCAAAATAAGTGTGTCAAAAGTACTAAAATGAATGATATCAAGGAAATATTATAGGTAATGAAAAAGAAATAAAGTTTTCAAATTTAAGTTAGTTACAGTTATCAAAGACAGTAGCAGAAAAAAAGCTGCCAGTTACTGCATTTTTAATGAATCTATAATCCACATAATTATTTTAGATCCAAAATCAACCAGACCTGTCCTTTAATAACTATAGCAAGTGAAGTTATATTTAGCCTTGTCATGAAATCATGTGTAATTGCCAAGTGACATTAATTTCAATCAAGGTAATTGCTAGACATCAATACAACCTGTGATGAAATAAGCCATTTTTATCACATTATCACTTAGCAAGACAATTAACATGTGTCATTAATTTTCTCAAAGTTTCAATTATTACCATAAATATATGTTGTCTCTGTAAGCATATTCTTTTTTTAAACAGGAAATTCTTTGATTCAGTAAGCAACCAAATACTGAAGCACATGTAGCTTATTTGGGGACAAATGGTAGAAAGAGAAGAGGGGATTGATATCTGGAGAAACATGAAGTAAAAATTTTAAAAATCAAGTGCAATTTATGAAGTATCTTTCAAAACTATTAGTACTTCTGTCCACTATTCTCTACACACTCAGATTCTTGGCATAAAAAAGAGTTCTGTCTTCTAAACTTGGTTGACTTAAAAACATTAAAACGATTTTAAGGGACAGGCTCGTAGATGGCAGAGAAACTGAGGATATTGGTAGAGAGAAGGGGATATTGGTTGCAGGATTGGTGTTGCAACATCGTATGCCTGAAAAACTCTATTAGGAACAACTTTGTAAATCATGATGTCCCAATAAACATTACTGAAAAAATTTAATTAGAACGTATCATTTATCATTATATTTATTAATAAAGCTTGGAAGAAACACCACAAAACAACATGTCGAAGGAATTTGAAAGTGTGAAAAAAATAATCACTCTTAGTTTTATACTGGCCATGTCTCAAGTAAAAAATATTTGCTTGTTATTTAATTGTGAATGTTCAGTAATTTAGTAATTTCAGTAATTTAAAACTATGTTATTATCCTCTGGTGTTTTCCATTTTCTTTACACTTAACATTTTTTGGTCTTAGCATTACTCGGGGTGATGTTGTGAGTTTCCCTTCTCAGTTGTCCTGAAAAAAATCAGTTTCCTAATGCAGATGCATAGAAGAATTTTGTAATAATATTATACTTCATTGCTTGTATATCTTACTAAATTACAAAAAATAATAGAAGACTTATTTGCAATTTGAACTTTTAGTATAGTTCTTTGATTATTATGATCTTAAAAAATGTTCAAGTGCAGTTACTTACAATCCTGTTAAAGTTTAAGACATAAGATGTTACAACACCAATCCCATCATCATGCACCAATGTCATTTCCCACCCCCACTGCTAAAATTGTTTTATCTAATAGAATCTATCGTTAATTATTAAGACTTTTAAATTATGTCATAATGAGAAATTCATCTCATTCGATGAATTTCAAGTTCTTCTATATTTTAACTTTGTTTCTGTTTTATATTAATTAAATTTTATTTTATAATTAATGCAGCAATCTTGTTTCTGTGTTCTATAGTAACATTTTATTTTAGCATATGCTTATAGATTATTTATGTTGAGTTAGCCAAATGTATAATTAATCAAAAGATAATTTATCCAGAGGCTATCTTCAGGTATAATAAAAAATTACTGTAGTTCCTATATGATTTGTCGGTATCATATTCTATATAAATATTCATTTAGCAGAATAATTTATTCTAAATTTAGGTTCAAAACTTTATAAATTTCCTCTGCTAATAGTAAAACTGAAAATTTCAAGGTTGTGTTCTTTTTTCCTTTTTCAATAGGTCAGTATTCAAAACTCTTAAGTAGTACTTTATTTTAAATAAAACTTTATTACTACAATATCTGAGAAATATGAGATGATATATGGAAACTCTCTTTGTGAGCTTATTGGCTTTTATATAATAAGTATAAAATATATCTTGTGAAGACGTTCCTGTGCCTTTAAGAACACTTCTTTCATAATAAGAATCAGTACGTAAAGACAAAAAACTTCCTTCTGAGCCAGGTTTATTTTTAGGCAAAACCACAGAATCTAATCAGGTTTCCTGTTATAATGTAAAGTGGAAATATAAAGATGCCTGATTATTTTGTGTTAGGACCAACAGTTTCATTCTATCATCTGTCTTTTTCTATCACCTCCAGTGTGATATCTTGGAATGGGGCTCCTGACACATAATAGAAAGCTTCAGAGAAAACATTAATATGTTCCTTAGTTCAAGTAGTCCATGTTATCACAGAAGCAAATGAAAAGACTCCCGACCTTTTCATTTACTTCTACGACAACATGCTCTGAGAGAAAAGATTTTTGCCAGCTGTTTTAGTTTTAAATTACGGTGCCATGATTGGTTTCATTTCTGGGTCACCCATAGCAACTATTATATGCAAGTGCAAGATGAGCAACGATACATGTGGAATTCTCAATAATTTAAGTTCTAATGCTCTAATCTATTACCAGGAAGAATTTATTAAAATAGATAAGGTAGAATATTGGAAATTTGTATCACTTCTTCATTAGATTTTTTTTCTTCCAGGTGGCTAAAATGTATGTTTCCTTAAAAAAGTGTTAATTATTTATGCATATTTCTCCTGATAGTATGAATATCAATCAAGTAGTCAGTATGCTCCATTGACCTTCTAACCAGCTTCCCAGGGAAAATAAAAAGGTTGTGAAAATAAGAATAATCAGGATCAAATTTATATCTGCTGCCACTCTTCTCTTTACTTTTTATAACTTCATAAAGTTGCAAGTTTCAATTTATGATGAGTAATGTTTTTTTTGTGGGAAGAAAGTGCTTACTAGTTGCTAATGGTTAATTTCTCTATTTTTTTTTCTTTTAGTTTTGCTCGGGAATTAAGAAGTTGCAAGTAATGTAGAACCTTGGCTTCTGACAACTTAACATTCTCCTATTTGAGCCTGTACTGCAGAGATACTGGATACTGTCTAGAGAAATAACTTGCACTGTAGCACTGTCCTCCTATTGTTCATCAATTTGCTCAAGCGGGCACCAGTAACATCTCCATTGTGAGACTTATTACTGTTTTTGGCATATTGAATACGCCAAGAGGAGCTTGCCAGGCTCTGGCATGCGGGCAGGATACTCTTGGTAGCTTGCTGGGCTCTCCGAGAGGGACAGAAGAATCAAACCCAGATCAGCTGCGTGCAAGGTAAATGTCCAACCCACTGTGCTATCGCTCAAGGCCCTGAGAAATAGCTTAATCTCAGTAAGTATTTTTTTCCTTTTTAAAAGTAACCATTATTTTATTTTTAATGTTAAAAATATTTGTAATGTTAATGCACTGTGATTTTCAAAATTATTCATAGTTGAGTTTCCAATGCATAATGTTCCAACAACTCCATAAACCAGTGTTGATGTCCTTCAACAAATGTCACAAGTTCCCTCACTCCCCTCTACTTCCTTGAAAGGTACAATTTTAAGTTTGGTTATTGTAGTTTAGATCTCCTGCTTACAGTATTGTTGGCTCTGTAGGGTACATATATATTTATGTGTGTGTATATAGATATGTTATATATATATTATATATATTATATATATATATATATATCTCACCTCTATGCTATAGCACAGCGGTAGGGTGTTTGCCTTGCATGTAGCCAACATGGCCGACCCGAGTTCGATTCCTCCACCCCTCTCGGAGAGCCCGGCAAGCTGCCAAGAGTATCTCGCCCGCACGGCAGAGCCTGGCAAGCTCCCCGTGACATATTCGATATGCCAGACACAGTAACAGCAAAGTCTCCAATGGAGACGTTACTGGGCCCACTCGAGCAAATCAATGAACAACGGGAGGGCCTTTACCTTTACCTTACCTATGCTATTGATGAACCCAAGAACCTTGCTTCCTGTTCCTGTCACCTCTTGTCCATCACTTCTTACTCCTCTTCTCAGTTTCTTTCCTTTGCTGTTCTCAGTTCTATAACCCACATTCAAGGATAATCTGTGCATTTTCCCAATTATATATATATATAATTCCCTCTTTCTGTTGTTCTTCTATATACTACAGATAATTAAATGCTCAGTGAGTATATTTCTTCTCTTTCAGTTCTCACTAAAGTCAGTGATACGATAGAACATCTTCTGCTGGTTGTATAATTCATGTGGTGGCAACTTTATTTACAACATGCTGGAACTCATATATTTAGATTTTATATTTATAAAATTTATGGAGGCAGAGCAACAGGACAGCATGTAGGGAACTTGCCTTGCATGTGGCCAACACAAATTCAATTTTCCCAATATACTGTATTCCCTGGCAATTTCCTGGCAAATTTTTTAGTAAAGACCCATGTAACAAATATTTCACTTTGCAAACTGTTTAATACACCTATTAAATACTGCTATTTGGGTACAGACGCATAGAAGAGTGGAGGCATTGTGTTCTAGTAAAACTTTATTAAAACAGGGTATGGACTGGATTTGTTCTATGGATATGGTTAAGGATCCACAATCCAGAAGACTTCTATACAAGAATAAACTAAAGAGTTTATTCATATCACTTCAATAACTATCATTAAAAGTAATTGCATAACATTCTGAGCACATTAAGAATCTAAACATTGGACCTGGGAGTCTCCCGGTGAACAGTTCCACAACGAAATTGAGCACATCATATTCAATTGACAGTTTTGCCTGACCAATGTCGCTGTTGTCCCAAAATTCCAAATGGGATCGGACCACTGTCTCCTTCGTGCAAAATTCTACTTCACTGAGCAGGGAGAAAGGGCAGCAAAGTTTAAGAGAACTTCCAGAATGACCACCAACTGGGAGCTCTTTGGCACTATTGCAGAAACATTGGAAGATGCTGTCGTTGATAACATTGATGAGGAATACGAGTGACTGGTTCAGTACCTCCATGATTGTGCGAGGAACGCTGAGAGAGAGATAGCCACAAAAAGACGACTGTCTTCGAAAACTCTGGAGCTCATTTGCCAAAGTGGCTCGGTGCAAGCCTCAGGCAAATGCAAGCAAATGTCCGAGCTCGCAAAGCAGTGCAGAGAAGCAATAAAGGAAGACCTCAAAGAGAGAAGAGCAACAGTGCTGGCAGATCTGGCAGAAGCTGGGAAAAGCATTCATAATGCCCACCTGTCCTTAGCCCACTACAAGACCAGGATGACTGCCCTCTGACATCCTGATGGATATACCACATCTTCCAGAAGGGCAATGGAGCAGATTATCCTTGACTTCTACTCAGATCTCTTTGATAGCCACATCTATCTGCCCAACATAACAAATTTTTCAGGATGGATATGTCATTCCCAATGTTCTCCCTTCCGAAATCTGACACGCTATTCCGTCAGTAAAGAAGCAAACAGCACCTGGCCCAGGCAAGGTCAAACCAGAACATCTGAAGAACCTGCTGTCAATACTCATCAACACACGGGCTCGGCTCTTCAGACACTAACTGTCTGAATGCAAGGTTCTGTCCCAATGGAAAACCAGCAGGACTGTACTACTGTACAGGAAGGGAGACATCCACAACATTGGCAACTATCGCCCGATCTACCTGTTGTCTGTCATCTACAAGCTGTTCACTCGAGTCATCCTGAATAGGCTTGCAGAACACTAGATGAAGAACAACCATGTGAGCAAGCCGGTTTTTGAAAAGGACTCAGCATGATTGACCATATCCACATGATAACCAAGCTCATTGAGGTTTCTCGGGAGTTCAAGATGCCGCTCTGTCTAATGTTCATTGATTTAAAGAAGGCCTTTGATTCTGTTGAGATGGAAATGGTCATTGAGGCCCTAGCCAAAGAGGGTGTTCAAACTCAATACTTCGAGATCCTCCTTGAGCTGTATTGCAGATTCACTACCAGGATCTCTTCATTCTACAGGGAAGTGATCATTGACATCAAGAGAGGGGTTGGGCAGGGTGATACCATTTCACCGAAACTCTTCAGTACCACCCTCAAGAACATCATGCGATGACTAGAATGGGAAGGAATGGGAGTGAAGATAGACGGTCAGCAATTACACCAACTCTGCTTCACTGATGACATCGTTCTAATAACACCAAACATTAGCCAAGTGGCACAAATGCTGACCAACTTCAGTGACTGTGGAAAGGTCAGACTATAGCTGAATCTAACAAAGACAATGTTTACGAGAAATGGTCTTGTTCCTGACATTCCATTCATTCTCAACGTGACGAACATCTCAGAATGCAACAGTTATATGTACCTAGGTCGAGAAGTCAACATGACGAATGACCTGGCACCTGAGTTGTGAAGGAGGAAGAGAGCAGCTTGGAACTCCTTTAAGAGTGTCGAAGAAAAGCTAAGAGAACAAAGAACTTCCGGCTCCGTTCACATCTCTTCGATTCCACTATTCTTCCTGCATTAACATATGCCTCAGAGACCTGGGCCCTATGCAAACAAGATGAGAACGCTATTCGGGTCTCCCAAAGAGGAATGGAAAGAGCTATGCTGGGAGTATCACATTTCACTCAAATGAGAGAAAGAATCCGAAATTCCTACTTTCATCAAAGGTCAAGATTCAGGGACGCTGTCTCAATTGCCAAGGTGTCAAAAATCAGATTGGCTGGACTTGTAATGAAATTTGGAGATGATAGCTGGACTAGAGCCATTATTGACTGTATTCCATGGGACATCAAAAGATCGCATGGCCGTTCACCTCTGAGATCGTCAGACTTCTTCATAAAGACCCTGAACGATCAGTTTGACGCTCTTCATTTTCCTAGAATGAGCAGATGCCATTGGGCTATATTAGCACATGACAGGGATGAATGGAGACATTATTAGCGCCCACTGGAGCAAATCGGTGAGCAACCGGATGTCAAGTGATCAAGTGATCTGAACACATAGTGATCAAGACTTATTTTAGAAAGTGATGTTTATGAATAGTTCATCATTATTTAAATATGAATATACATATGTGTAATTTGGGGTTTCACTATTGGTATGAGAAAATATTAATAGCTGAAAAATATGAGTTGATTAAATTTACTTGAAAAGGAAAATCATTTTATTGTTCTTCCATAATTGCTCTGCTAACTGCTAAAATATGGGCTTCATTCTTTTCCCAGAAACTTTTTTTAGATGTTTATTTTCTGAGATGTGATATTGCAAAGCAACATCCTGTAAATTGAAATGTTCCCCATATTTCTAGCCATTTTTATTAAATGTTTTGAGGTGTTATTCTGACTTTATTGTGCAAAAATTTTTCTGTTTTTTTTTGTTTGTTTGTTTAGGAGTACTGCTATTTATTCAGCCACTGATTAGCTGATTGAATTGGGCATGAACTCCACCTTACTATTTTTTCATTTTTCATAATTTTATTTATTGAAATGCCATTAGAGCAGTTACAAATTTTGGGGGTTTAAGTCTCGGTCATACAATGAAACACCCGTAATTTCAACAGTGCCCATTTTCCACCACCCAAAACCCCAGTATACCTCCATCTTACACCTTCCCCCTACCTGTACTTTCAACAGTGCCCATTTTCCACCACCAAAAAACTCCAGTATACCTCCATCCTAGACCTTCCCCCTACCTATTTCCACGTTACTCTCTCTCTACTTTGATTACATTCAATATTTTGACACCAGACCCACCATTATTATTTGAGATTTTACCCCAACACTCAGATCTGCCAAATAGGCAACAGTAGACAATTTGTTTTCTAATGCTGGTTATGAATAACATAGGATGTCGCATCGGTGCAATAGTGGCCTTGCGATTTTGAAATTTGAAATTTTAACACTTAAATCTGGGGGGATTTCTGCCAAAACCTGGTGGGTTCCAAGATTTGTTCCTGAGTCTCTGGGATCATAGTCATTAAGCAGCTTGATCAGGAGCCAGAAAGGCTGCTCATGGGTGGCAACTTGGGGTCTCGTTGGGATGGGGAGGAAAGGGCCGGCTCCACACCCATTCTGTGAGGCCCCACGTGTCTCATCACTGGGAGCCCAAATCTGACTGTCCATTGGCCTCTGGCAGATGGCGGCCACTGAGCTGCCAAGTGGGGGCAGGTGGAGGGACAGCACCCTTTCCCCCCTGGGGTGGCCTGGCGACAGTAACCTACTGCAGGTCCAAACACATTTCTGCCAAAAGCCACTGCAGGCCCAAACCTGTCTGTCCAGTGACTCTGGAGGATGGTGATCACTGGGCCACCAGGGGGAACAGGCCAAGGCACGGAACCTATTCCCACCTGGAGTGGCCCAGCGCCGGTAACCTAATACAGGAACAGGAAGCATTTCTGCCAAAAGCTGTTGGGTTCCGATATTTGTTTCTGAGTCTCTGGGATCATGGCCATTAAGCGACTTGATCAGGAAACAGAGAGGCTGTTCATTGACGGTGACTTGGGATCTCGTTGGGATGGGGAGGAAAAGGCCAGCCCCACTCCCATCCTGCAAGGCCCCACGTGTCTCATCACTGCGGGCCCAAACCTGACTGTCAAATAACCTCTGAAAGATGGCAACCACCGAGCCACCTAGGGGTAGCAGGTGGAAGGACATCACCCTTTTTCCCCTGCGGTGGCCCAGCAACAGTAACCTACTGCTCAGTCTGGATGCATTTCTGCCAAAAGCCGCTGGGTTTTGAGATTTGTTTCTGAATCTCTGGGATCATGGTCATTAAGCAGCTTGATCAGGAGCCAGAGAGGCCATTTGTGGGCAGTGACTCGGGGTCTCATTGGGACATGGAGAAAAGGGCCAGCTCCACAACCATCCAGTGAGGCCCCACATGTCTCGTCACTGTGGGCCCAAGGCTGACTGTCCAGTGGCCTCTGGGGGATGATGGCCACCAGGCTGCCAGGGGGACCAGGCCAAGGCATGAAAGCTATTCTCACCTGGGGTGGCCCAGCACTGGTAACTTACGGCAGGAACATAACGCATTTCTGCAAAAGCTGTTGGCTTCCGAGATTCGTTTCTGAGTCTCTGGGATCATGGCCATTAAGCAGTTTGGTCAGGAACCAGAGAGGCCATGCCTCCAATTATATAGCTGAACCAGAGGTGGTTTGTGGGTGTGTCTCCCACATACCTAACTTTTGGCTATTTACTTTCTTGCTAAACTTTGCCCCAAGTTTTTGGAGTCTGGCCAAAGGCACAGCAGCAATTTTGGGGTATCTAAATGTCTGATGGTGTCATCAGGTTGCTGATGCACTCGCCTCACAGGTATAGATTGCCCTGCTGGCAGCACCATACCTCCAAATTTTACTGGTTTTTGAATCACAACTTTTTTCTTTTTCGGAAACTTTATCAAATATCTCAGAGAATCCTAGAGGATACACATCTCTATTTGTGTTTATGGTTGTTTGAATGTATGAGAGTATCTGTGTATGTGGAAACTCTTCTCTTTCCTAAAAAATTTTAGTTTACTTTGGGTCCTTTTTCCTCTGTGGCAGACTAAGACAATTCACATTTCTTTTGTGCATTTTTGAATAGCTAATGTTTTTATCCATTGATTAATAATTTAAGAATACATTGTGTATTGAATATGATAAGAATATGTAGAAGAACCACAAAATAAATATAGTGATTATGATGCATGCCTGGCATGCTCCTAATTCAGGGTCAATTCTCAGCAGCACATGTTCTCCAGTCTTTGGAATGAAGCCCTTTCTAGTTGCACCCAACTCTACCATGCCCCCACTGCATGGTCACAGTGCCATCACCATCCAGAATTACCCACTTTTGTAAAATCTGGAAAAACATTTAAAGTTTGTGTTGAGTGAATTTATGGTAGAATAACTAAGTGATTAGCCACATATCTTCGATTTAGCAGAATAAACAGCCTTTAGTCTGAATTGCAATGCTGACCTAATTATCATTGGTCTCTCCACACTATCAAGCTGTGTTATATCAAAGAAATACCATTGGATGTATGTAAATGCCTGTTCACATACACAGATGCTGTACATAAAATCTTCACTATTTTTCAAATTATTTCCTTTATCCTCATCATACTCCTTTGGATATAAACACCTCACCACTAACAGATAACAAGTTACTTCTATACATACAAATACACAATGTTATAAGATTTAGTTTTTAGAGACATTGTGACATATAAAATAATACATTTTCAGGGAGAAAATGTGAGTGCTAATTTTTAAAAATCTTGATTGGACTGTCATTATATTAAGATGAGTCCCTTAAATTAGCTTATCAATTAACATGGCCACCTCTTATAGAAGACATTTACAATTAGGTAACATGTTCTGTACTGTAAATATATTTTGAAGATGCAAATTATTTGTCTACTAGAAATTCAGGTTACCTTTTATATTCAAGTATAAGCCATGCAATATTATTCTTTCTTCTCTTCTTTCAAGGCAATAAAAAAACTTTTTGAAGATTTTCCAGGAAACTGAATAAATAGAAACACTCCACTCCCAGATACTTTCTATGAGGCAAATATCACCCTGATACCCAAAGCAGACAGAGGCACCACCAAAAAAAAGAAAATTACAGATATTCCTGATGAACACAGACACAAAGATCATAAAGAAAGATCAAGCAAATAAAATGCAACAACTCATCAAAAATATGGTGCACCATGACCAAATAGGACTCATCCCGGAAACTCAAGGATGCATAAACATTCGGAAGTGTGTAATCTTCTGAAATCCACAATTGTTATTTTTTCTTTAGGTTACAGAGATAATATAACATTATTATGCATAATTAAATTTATCTAATTATTTTAAATAACTTAGTTTTCTATAAAATTCATTGGTAAGTTTCCATTCAAAAACCAAGAAGGTGACAATGTTGTTAAATGCCTTTGTTATGAAAAGATGTGACAGCATATGTCAAAGTTAATTGCCATCAAATCTAGCTTATTATTTTATTGAAAAATTGGACATTTTTGTGTTTACCTTAATTGAGATAGCTCATTATAAGCAATCTCACATGAATGGAAATATGTGAATGCTACTTTAACAATATGGGGGATGTTTTTCTAATATCTCCATCTTGTCTTTTATTATTTGTATATAAGAAAGCCATTGACTTTGGGATATTGATTTTGTAACACATATTGTTACAAATCTATTGCTTTTCTGAGTCTTTTTGTAGATTCTTTGGAGTTTTCTTAGTATTGTGGCATCTGCAAATAGTGAAATTTGACTTCTGCCTTTCTCATCTGGATGCCCTTGATATCTTTTTCTCTGCCTAACTGCTGTGGCAAGTACTTTCAGCTCTATATTATAGGAGTGGCAAGAGTGGGCAATTTTGTCTTCTGCTTGATTTTAGAGGGAAAGCTTTCAGTTTCTCCTCAGTGAGAATAATGTTTGTTGGTGGCTTGTGTTATATGGCTTTGATTATATTGAGAAAAGTTCCATCAACTCTCATTTTGTTGAGAGTTTTTACCATGAAGGTGTTCTGGATCTTGTCAAGTGATTTATCTGCATCTATTGATATGATCATATGGAATTTATCTTTTTATTTGTTGATATTATGTATTATGTTGATTGACTTGAGAATGTTTAACCATCCTTGCATTCCCAGATGAATCCATCAGGTAAAAATGTAATTTTCTTTTTGTTTGGTATCCCTGTCTGCTTTGGGTATCAGCGTGATATTTGTCCCATAGAAAGTGTTTTGGAGTGGAGTGTTTTTGTTTATTCAATTTCTGGGAAAATCTTCAAAAGGACTGGTAGTAGGTCTTCTTTTATGTTTTAAAGAATTCAATAGTGAATCCACCTGGGCCTGGAGTTTTGTTTGGGGGAAGACTTTTGATTACAGTTTCAATTTCCTTGGTGGAGATAAGTGTATTCAGGTATTTCAAATCTTCTTGGTTGAACACTGAGAGGTTATAGAAAATTATCCTTCAAGGTTCTCTTGTTTCATGGCATCATGATTTTCAAAGTAATCTCTGATAATCCTATGGATTCCTGTAGTTTCTGTTATGATACTGCTCTTTTCATTTCTGATTTGGTTTATTAGGGTTCTGTCTCTGTTTCTTTGTGAATCTTGCTAGTGGTTTATGATCTTGTTTATTTTCTCAATGAATGAACTCATGAATTCATTGATCTTTTAGATTTTTTTTGGGGGGGGGATTCCAGATCATTGGGTTTTGCAATAAGTTTTATTATTTCCTTCCTCTCGCCTGATTTGAGGGTCCTTCTGTTTGTCATTTCCAAAATCTTAACCTGTGGGGATAAGATATTTGTGTGGGATCTTTCTTCCTTTCTGATGAATGCTATGACACAGATAGTTGGAAATGATCCCTCTGGATAAGAACTGCATCCTGAAAATAGGTAAATGTACAAATGCTATAACCTCTTGGTATGTATATTGCAAACCAAAACCAAAATGCAGAGAGAGAGAGAGAGAGAGAGAGAGAGAGAGAGAGAGAGAGAAAGAGAGAGAGGAGAAAGAAGGAAAATGTCTGCTGTACAGACAGGCCAGGGGAGGGGTGGCAAGAGGGAAGATGGGGTCATTTGTTGTGAATAATATACACTGGTATAGAAATGGTGTTGGAACATTCTATTACTGAAACCCAGTAACGTAATTGTGTATCTCATGGTGATTCAATGGGTTAATAAAAAAAAGTCCAAGGAGATTTCAAGGACAAAAGGATTATGATAAAGGTCTAAAAATGGAGGAAAAAGCACAATTAAATTAATAAGACTACTTTTTCTTAATTAAGAAAAAAAGAATATGGGGAAAAGTCAGCAACAATACAAAAGTCTCATTTAAAGAGTATGTAAGAAAATAAATAAATAAATAAACAGCATGTAAGAATCCTGAGGGGCCGGAATACAGCACTTGATTTGTACAACTGATCTGGGTTAAATCTCTGTCACCCCATATCCCCTGGACACAGCCAGGAGTAAACACTGAACACAACGGGATATGACACTCCCCACCACCACCCCACCAAAAAAAAAAAAAAAGGAATCCAGAAGAAGGTGAACTGTAATCAGTCATCACAGATATTCTATAGCCCAAGTTTTGCAAGGAATTCAAAACAGTTGTGAATTATGTTCATCAATGATTTTCATGCTTCAATACTTTTCATTATATCAGTGTTTCTGTTATGAGTCTCAAAATAATTTTTAAGACATACCTGCATTTACGTTACAGTAATGGAGGCCTGGCCTTGTACATGGCCAACCTGGGTCCATCCTTTAAGCTTTATTTGGCTTCCTGAGCCCCATCAGGAGTGATCCTTGTGTTCAGATCAAGAAATAAGACATGAACAGGCCATCTTTACAGCACACAGCCACAGAGAAGAAAGGTCGTGGCGGGAGGGAGGGGGGGTTCACAGCTCCCAGAGAATGCTCCAGGTCCCAAAGAGAGCCTAGATCACTGGGAAGTCCCAGATGGGGTAGGTGCCGCATACGGCCTCCTCCAGATTGAACCCCGGTGACCATGAGCCTCTACAAGCACATCTCGAGCATGCGGGAACAGAACTTTCACGCCAAACTGCCAGGATTGCCCCGGCTCCCAGGTAACCTCTGATTCCTGAAGTCACGCCCACAACCCACCCCCTAGCACCATCTTTACAGCACACAGCCACAGAGAAGAAAGGCCGCGGGGGGAGGGGGGGGCCCACAGCTTCTGGAGAATGCTCTAGGTCCCAAAGAGAGATGAGATCACTGGGAAGTCCCAGATGGTGTAGGTGCTGCATCCTGCCTCCTCCAGATGGAACCCTGGCGACCATGAGCCTCTACAAGCAAGCTCGCTTATGCAGAAACCAGGACTTTTACTTCAAACCGCGCAGCCGCATAAGCCATCTCCTTATATATAAAGTGATCAATGGAAAGTAAATTATCCTACTTTTCTCCCTGAAAATCAGGCTTAACTCTTTTACAAACCACAACACCCAATAGGAAAGATAAAACAAAATGGAATGCCCTGCCACAGAGGCAGGGTGGAATGGGGAGGGTGGGGGTGGGAGGGTTACTGGGATCTGTGGTGGTGGGAAATGGTTACTGGTGGAGGGATGGGTATTCAAAATAAATAAATAAATTTTTAAAAAAATCACCCACAAAAAAAAAAAGGAAATAAGACATGAACACCAGTAGCTCTAACCCAAAACCAAAAATAAAATAGAACAAATGAACAAAAAGTATTTTTCAATGTACTAAAAAGCACAGACATTAATTAGTCTGTACAGAAGTACAGTAAAGCTTACAAATGTAGGTAATTAAAAAGAGCAAATTTGTAATTCAGAATGTTAGGATAAATATTTTATTAACAAGAAACATAAAATTAAGTTTTTTGAAAACAAAAAACATTTTCTTTAAAATATTTATGTAGGTTAGAACCCCCTCCTCTTTTATAGGTTCCATAATATCATGTGTTTTTACTTTATAAAACTTATGTCTTGAGTATATGTGTTTTGAAACTCATGTTTTCAACTAAATGGGCTACTTTAAGGCAAGACAATCCCCTCAAGTACACCAAATTTCAACAAAAAAAAATGGGACAAAACCCCATAACAATAATCTCTCTCAACGTCAATTGGCTGAAGGCACCAATTAAAAGGCACAGATTGGAAGGATGGATTAGAAAATTGAACCCAACATTCTGCTGCCTTAAAGAAACAATCTCAATAGTCAAAGCAAACACAGGCTTAGAGTCAAAGGCTGGAAAACAATCCTACAGGCAAACAGCTCCCCCCAAAAAGCTGGAGTTGCCATCCTAGTATCAGACCACATTGATTTCAGAGTGATGAAGGTCACAAGAGACAGTGAAGACCACTTCTTATTGATCAAGGAATCTGTAGAACAGGAAGAACTTACGATACTAAATGTATATGTGCTTAATGAGGGACAGCAAAGTACATAAAACAACTACTCACAGACTTGGAGAAAGACATTGATAGCAACACAATACTAGTGGGAGATTACAACACCACTTTATTGCCTCTTAATAGATCAACCTGACTCAAGCTTAGCAAGGACATACTTCATCTGAGGGAAAAAAATGGAAGAAAGGAACTTATTAGATATATAGAGGACACTTCCTCCTCAAAAAGCTGAATACATATTCTTCTTAAGTGTGCATGAAACATTCTCCAAGTTAGACCACATGCTGAGCAGCAAAACATACCTCCATAAAATTAAGAGGATAAAGATTGTATCAACAATCTTCTCATACCATAATGCGCTGAAATTTGAAGTAAATCTCACACACAGAAACAGAAAATTAAATAAAACACCTGGAAATTAAATAACTCACTTTTGGACAACCAGTGACTTAGAAAGGCAATCAAAGAGGAAGTCAAAAGATTCCTGGAAATGGACGAAAATGAGAACACAAATTACCAAAACTTAAGGGACACAGCAAAAGCTGTGTTAAAAGGAAATTTTATAGCTCTACAAGCATTCCTCAGGAAGGAGGAGGGAGCCCACATAAGTAACCTAACCTCACAGCTTAAGACTTTGGAGAATGACCAACAAAATTGCCCCAAGCCAAAAAGGAGGGAGGAAATAATAAAACTTAAAGCAGAGATTAATGAGATGGATACCCAGAAAACAATCCTAAAGATCAATGAAACCAAGAGCTGGTTCTTCTTTAAAATAAACAAGATCGATAATCCTCTATCAAAACTCAACAAAGAAAGGGAGAGAGAAAACCCTAATAAACCGATCAGAAATGAAAAGGGGGTCATTACAACAGAAACCACAGAAATTCAAAGTATGCTCAGGGAGTACTTTGAGAAGTTTAAAGCCACAGAACAAGAAAACCTCAAGGAAATGGATAAATTCCTAGATTCCTATAGCCTCTGAAGGCTGAACCAAGAAGAACTGGAATATCTGAACATACCTATCACCATCAAGGAAATTGAAACAGTAATAAAAAGTCTCCCCAAGCACAAAAACCTAGCCCATATGGATTCACTAATGAATACTTCCAAATCTTTAAAGAGGACAAACTTCCAATCCTCTTTAAGTTTTTGCATGAAATTGAAATTTCAAAAACACTTCCGAGTAGTTTCTATGAAGAAAATATCACTCTGATACCAAAAGCAGAAAGAGATGCCACTAAGAAAGAGAATTACAGGCCAATATCCCTGAGTTCTGCTGGGCATGGCTCCGAGAGAAACAAAAACAATATAGTTACTTGCATTTCTACATGCATAAAATAACTTTAATTAATTATTATTACTGAAATGAATAGAAAAATAATAATGATTAAAAGCTCAGTATTTTTTGAAGAAATATTTTAAACAAAGTTCTCAATGTAAAAAGAATGACTCAACAGATGTAATAATATAATAATTCTAACAGACTATTCAATCAAAATGTACAATTTAAATCTAACATAATGAAACCTTATAACATCTAATACATCCTGAAAGTCAAAATATGTATATATTTCTTTACGTCAGCTAATGTGATTAATGTTCTCCATGCTATCAATTATTTCATAGTAAGTTCATTTTTCTAGGGAAGATTTCAGTGTTATTTTAAGATAGTTAAGCTTACCCATCATTAAAACAATTCTATGAGAGGTAGTATTTGAAATTCGCTAGCTTTAAAGTCTTTGTTTGACGATTTTGCATACAATTCTCTGTTTCTTTAACCTTTCTAATCAGCCATTCATCTATACGACATAACGTCAAACGGAAGATTAAGTCTGTGTATGTTATGTTAGAGAAAAGTTAATATAGAATCACTTCATAATGAAGTAATTTTAATGTTGTGATATAATCTAACAACAGATATTTGTACTGAAACTAAGCAATATTCTCAACTTATGATATCATTAGGGCTATAAAATAATGAACAAGGTCAAAGAAAACTATGAATAAGGTACAAAAGTAAATCAGATTTATATCAATTCTATAGTTTTTAACCACTGTATGAACACTACTTCCCCTATATACCATAGAAGATGGAGTATAAGAAAGCAAAAAGAATTTAAGATTACATATTAACAATAACCTCACAAAGATAAAGATGTGCTTCCAAAATAAGTAACATTTTTCTAACAATAGTATTCGCGGCCGCGCAACTATTTATTTAATTTTCTCTAAATTTTCAGGATACCTTAAATATCCTTAAATATCCAACCCACACGGCAGAGCCTGGCAAGCTATCCGTGGTCTATGCCAAATAGACCAAATTGATATGCCAAATCCAGTAATAAATGGATCTCATTTCCCTAACCCTGAATATGCAGAGTCGAGAAGGATATGGAAGGAGAAGCTGATAAAACACCAAGACAGACATAGGCTACCAAAACGCAGAAAAACAAAAATGATTGTCTGTACTTTTAATGCTCGTACGCTGGCATCTGCTGCATCCATTGAAGACCTTATGGTACAAGCACGAAAGATCAAGTACGACATCATTGGTCTGACCGAAACGAGAAGACATCAATCCCATCATGCTGTTTTCGACACTGGAGAAGAACTGTTCCTTGGAACATGTGATAAAAGAGGCATCGGTGGTGTCGGTATCCTTGTCAACACAAACTTAGTCACAAGCATTGATTCATTTGAATGCCTAACAACCCGAATCGGACGATTACACTTGAATAAATGTGGCTCACTACCGGCAGTTTCTATCTTTGTTGTCTATGCACCAACATCCAGTTATGGTGAAAAAGAAACTGAGAAATTCTACATGGAGCTGGAGAAATTCTATAAAGAAGATCACACCTTCTACAAGATCATTGTCGGTGATTTTAATGCCAAGATAGGACCAAGAAGATCAGTCTATGAACTCCACATCGGAACCCATGGCCTGGAATGGAACGAACAGGGTGACAGACTGTCTGAGTTCATCATGTCAACCAAAACCTTCCATGGTAACTCACAATTCCAAAAGGCTGAATCTAAACGTTGGACATGGGAGTCTCCCGATGGACGGTTCCACAATGAAATAGACCACATCATATTCAATCGGCGGTTTTGCCTAACCGATGTTGCTGTTGTCCCAAAATTCCAAACGGGATCAGACCACCGTCTTCTTCGTGCAAAATTCTACCTCACAGAACGAGGAGAAAAGAATGCAAGGTTTAAGAAGAGGACTCCCAGAACAACCACCAACTGGGAACTCTTTGGCTCTGTTGCAGCAACATGGGAAGATGCCGTCATTGACAACATTGATGAGGAATACGATCGAATGATTCAGCACCTCCATGATTGTGCAAGGAATGCCAAAAGAGAGATAACCACAAAAAAACCGTCTTTCTTCGAACACTCTTGAACTTATTCGCCAACGTGGCATGGCACGTGCCTCAGGCAACCACAAGCAAACGTCCGAACTGGCAAAACAGTGCAGAAAAGCCATCAAGGATGACCTCAAAAACAGGAGAGCAGCAGTACTGGTAGATGCAGCAGAAGCTGGGAAAAACACTCGTAATGCCCGCCTGTCCTTCACCAACTACAAAACCAAGATGACTGCCCTCCGACATCATGATGGATCTATCACATCTTCCAGAAGGGCAATGGAGAAGATTATTCATGACTTCTACTCAGATCTCTTTAATAGCCACATCCACTTGCCCACATACCACATACCACATGATGGATATGTCGTTCCCAATGTTCTCCCTTCCGAAATCCAACATGCCATCCCGTCGGTAAAGAAACAAAAAGCACCTGGCCCAGACAAGATCAGACCTGAACACCTGAAGAACTTACCATCAGTACTCATCAATACATTAGCTCGACTCTTCACACGCTACCTGTCTGAATGCAAGGTTCCATCCCAATGGAAAACCAGCAAGACTGTACTACTATACAAGAAAGGAGACATCCACGACATTGGCAACTATCGCCCAATCTGCCTATTGTCTGTCATCTACAAACTATTCACTCGAGTCATCCTGACTAGGATTAGCAGAACACTAGATGAAGGACAACCATGTGAACAAGCTGGATTCCGAAAAGGATTCAGTACCATTGACCATATCCACACAATAACCAAGCTCATTGAGGTATCTCGGGAGTTCAAGATGCCGCTCTGTCTAACGTTCATTGATTTAAAGAAGGCCTTTGATTCTGTTGAGACGGAAGCGGTCATGGAAGCCCTAGCCAATCAGGGCGTACAAACTCAATACATCAGGATCCTTCATGAGCTCTATTGCGGATTCACTACCAAGATCTCACCATTCTACAAAGAAGTAATCATCCATATCAAGAGAGGGGTTAGGCAGGGTGATACCATTTCACCAAAACTCTTCAGTGCCACCCTCGAGAACATCATGCGACGACTAGAATGGGAAAACATGGGAGTGAAGATAGATGGTCGGCAACTACACCACCTCCGCTTTGCTGATGACATCGTTCTAATAACACCAAACATCAGCCAAGCGGCACAAATGCTTGCGGACTTTGACCGTGAGTGTGGAAAGGTCGGACTACAGCTGAATCTTACGAAGACAATGTTTATGAGAAACAGCCTTGTTCCTGACGCTCCATTCGCTCTCAACGGAACCACCATCTCCGAATGCAACAGTTATATATACTTAGGTCGAGAAATCAACATGATGAATGACCTGGCACCTGAGTTGCGCAGGAGGAAGAGAGCGGCTTGGAATGCCTTCAAGAGCATTGAAGAAATAACTAAAAGGACAAAGAACCTCCAGCTACGAGCACATCTCTTTGATTCCACTATTCTTCCTGCATTAACATATGCCTCAGAGACCTGGACCCTATGAAAACAGGATGAGAACACTATTCGGGTCTCTCAAAGAGGAATCGAAAGAACTATGCTTGGAATATCACGATTCACTCAAATGAGAGATAGAATCCGGAGTTCTGATCTTCGTCAACGCTCAAGAATCAGGGACGCTGTCTCATTTGCCAAGACATCAAAAATCAGATGGGCTGGACACGTAATGAGGTTTACAGACAACCGCTGGACTAGAGCCATTACTGATTGGATTCCACGAGACACCAAAAGATCACGTGGACGCCCCCCTATAAGATGGTCATACTTCTTCGTCAAGACCCTAAATGATCGGTTTGAGGCTCTACATGTTCCTAAAACGAACAGATACCATTGGGCTACGCTAGCACGCAACCGGGATGAATGGAGACGTTACTGGCACCCGCTCGAATAAATCGATGAATAACGGGGATTAAGTGATAAGTGATAAGTGAAGTATTCTTACTGCCACAGAAGCTGTCTTTAAATAAAAAGACCCAAGAAGAGTACAAATAGACATCGACATATTCCTGAACCTGTTTGATGAGTGCACTGAGAACTGTTTTGAGTCTAATCTAGATATTTGAGGACATCTGAAATAGTTCACAGGCGGATAACAAAGAATCACATTGTCAGCCTGATTTTGACAAGATTGATCCTTATTCATTGGCTAGTGAAGGTTAAGGATATTTAGTGACTGTAAGCAGACCGTGAGCCTGCTTTCTTTTTTATTTTATTTTACTTTTAAATTTTACTGAATCACTGTGAGATAGTTACAAGCTTTCATGTTTGGGTTACAAGCTCTGGGTTACAAGCACACAATGATCAAACACCCATCCCTCCACCAGTGAGGCTGCTTTCTAAAGTCATCTCTTACTATGTAGCACTGTGGCACTCTCCTCTAGCTGTTCATCCATTTGCTAGAGCAGATACTAGTAACATCTCCATTGTGAGACTTGTTGTTACTGTTTTGGGCATATCAAATACACTATGGGGAGTTTCTCAGGATCCGCCATGAGGGTGGGATACTCTTGGCAGCTTGCCGGCCTCTCCCAGAGGGACGTAGGAATCAAACCCAGATCAGCCGCATGCAAGGCAAACACCCTACACTTTCAAATATATAAAACTTATTATATATCAGTACCAGTGTTACATAGCGATAGATATTGGGTTATCTTTTATAACACTAGAAATTAGCTAGAAAAAATTTTTTAGAAATAGAGACTACATTTGTTATTACCAAAGGCAGAAAGTGAATAGTAAACAAAAGAGTGAAAGTGAGTCAAAAGATATAAAATTCCAATTGTAAGATAAATAGGTCTAATTTTAAGTTTTTACTTTTCTATGTACTCACTATTTTGGAAGTATCTCCTAGTCTTATTAGTTAAACTCTGTGTGTGTTGGTAACTTTAAATTTCTATTTCCAACTCAAAACCATCATCTGAATACTGGACTCAGGTATTTTCTACTCAGTATTTTTGTGTAGAATTTAAATAATACCCCTAATAAGAAATAGTCTAGCTTGAATTTCCTACTGCTTCTCTCTTTTATACTTAAGTCTGAATCACCTGTTTGGTCTAATCTTAGCTGATGGCATGCCCAAGCTTCTTGTTGTCTGTTATTTAAAAAAATGTTGAGACTTTGTAAGGCTATTCTTCCTTTAACAAACATTATTAAACCTATTTGCTAATCCTATTGGCTTTATCTTAAAATATCCTTACAATCTGAGTCAATTATGCTTTTCTGGTAGAAACGTCTATTTTTCTCTCACCTAACTAATACTAGCTCTGCTGACTACTAATCTTTTTATTTTCACTGAAATGTTTGCAGCAGGACACTGAAAATGATCCTTTAAAATACTTCTCCAGATCACGTTTCTCCCTTTTACAAAATCCTGCCGTAACTTGCTATTTCATTCTTAGTGAGAGTTGAACTCCTACCAATGAATTGTACAATGTGAGTTATTATATTGTTTACTCCTTTGATTCTTCTATCCATGTAGCTGCTATCACAAATCCTGTCTTTTCTAACCCCATCTCTTGCTATTTCCCTCATTTTATTTCAGCAATACTGGACAATTTGCTGTTAAAGAGCAGGAATTTTGTGTAAAGGCAATAAAATCTTTGTATTTATGTTTTCCTTTACTTAGAACTTTCTTCTAAGAAAGTTGGGAATCCGAACTTTCTGTCTTCTTTTTATTCAAAACTGGGTTTCTCTTTCTTCTTTCTTTCTTTCTTTCTTTCTTTCTTTCTTTCTTTCTTTCTTTCTTTCTTTCTTTCGCTTTTTGTGTCACAACCAGTGATGCTCACTAGTTAATCCTACACCTGCGTCTGCACTCAGGAATCACTTCTGTCAGTGCTCAAGGGACCATATGGGATGCCAGAGATCGAAACCAGATGAGTCGCATGCAAGCCAAATGCCCCACATGATATACTATTGTTCAAACCCCAACTTTCTCTTTATAAACTTGATGCTTTCTTAAAATTTAAACTTTTCAAAACTATCTGACATTATCATTTAGAATTATACAAAGACACTGGTGTCTGTCTCTCGTATACTTTGATATTTGTATTTTTTTCTATTTTAACCTTTTATGAAGCACATATAACAATTTTCTTAACATTTTATGTTTATTGTTGTTGCTATTTTTATAATGTCTTTCTGAACAACTATAATTCATACCTGTACATTTTTCATGATCAACAAATATAGGACAAATGAAATATGTAATTTTACAATGGAATACTATGTAGCTCTAAAATATAAAATCAAGAATTTAATTGCAACTTGAATGGAACTGGAAAATATCATATATAATAAAAAAGTCAAAAGGAGAAGGCAAATACCAGATTTTACTTATCTGTAATATACTGAACAACATTGTTGTAATTGTTGTAATACTGTTGTAATACTAAACAACAAGATAAGAAAATAGAAGATATCAAATGATTGCAATCCACTGGCTCTAGACTAGGCCTAAGAATACCAAAAAAAGAGGGTACATGGAGTGATGTGGGGAGAGACATGGTGAACTAGAAGTAAGATAAAGACATTGTTTGAAGATCTTGGACATTAAAATAGCTAAATAAAAATAGACGTAAGGTAGGGGGCAGAAAGATAATACAAGTGTAAGGTACTTGGCTTACATGCAGATTACCTTGGTTTGCTTCCCAGCATTGTATACGGTCTTCTGATGTACAAGATTAATCCCAAATACAGTCAGGAATAAGTCCTGTGCACAGCCTGGTGAAGCCCAAATTTTTTTTTAAAGATCACATAATATAAAACAAAATGCTAAGGAAGTGGGATGGGGCTTAAGGAAAGCTTGCGACTTTAGTGGAGGGAGAATGATGTTTGTGGTGGGTTTGAAGCTGGGACATTTATGCCTGAAACTCTATTATTGTAAATCACTATGTCTAAATTAAAAAATAATTAAGCTGTATAATTATCATTTATTATACCTATTATGTCTATGAGGTCTAATTTATCATTTATAACCAATGTTTTCTTTTTCTGTTTGGAGAATCTATCCATTGATGAGCATGAGTTGTTAAAACAATCTACTACGATTGAGTTTCTGTTAATTTGTTCCTTTCCTGTATTAATACATTTCTTTATATATTTCGGTATTCCAACTTGAGTACCTATAAACTGAGAATTATTATATCTTCTTAATGGTTTGGTCTCTTTGTTATTATATGAGGTTCATCCTTTTTAAATTAAACATTTTGTTTCATCACTTGTTTATTATTTGACATTAGCATAGCAAACCAGATTTCTTTTAATCTATTCGCTTGCAATTTTTTCCACTCTTAGTCCTCCTAGTCAATGAAAGTCCATATATTCCTATGATCCAATATGCAGAAATTAGGCACAGAAACCCCAATATTGAGAGACAGGGAGAAATAAGAAATAATAATAATAACAATAATTATAATAGCAGTAAAATCTCTAAAAACTGTAGAATCAATGGATAAAATGATTGAATAGTATAAGCAGATTTTCCCTGGTTTAAGATTTACCACCTTAAATATAAATGTGTTGAAGTTTTGAATCAGAAGAAAAAGAAACGTGATGTGAATCTCTGTCTTTCTATCTATCCAATATTTTAATTGCTTTTTCCATTATATGCTGTCTGCTGCCTTCAAAAAATTAACTTCAGGGGACATAGAGATAGTGCAGTGTGTAGGGCATTTGCCTTGCATGCACCTGACCTGGATTAGGTCTCTGGCATCCCATATGGCCCCTTGTGCACGGCCAGGAGTAATTCCTGAGTGCAGAGCCAGGAATACCTCTGAGCACAGCTGGGTGTGACTCCCAATCAAACAAACAAAAAGAGACTCATTTCAATGATAAGGGCATTTTTCTTCCCTTTCAACAACCCTCCCCCCATTCTTAAGAAAAAAGTTCTTAATCTTAGAAAGAGACAGCTTCCTTGGTGTATCTTGTTGCCACCACAGTGGAATTTTTCCTTGATGAGAGCGTGTCTGTTTCTCATGCATGTCTCCATGTGTTTGTTGGACTTCTACTTGCTCAGATTTCAGCTATTCTTCTATGCTAATTAATAAATATCTTGTGTAAGTTTGTTGTGGTTAAGGAGGCTCAGATTCTCTTTATTCTCAAGAAAATGTGCATTTTAACTTTGAACAATAGCTGATCCAAATTGATCTCTAATGATACATTCATACCTATGCTGAGTAACTCAGTCATTTACTGAACCCAACAGTAAAAAAGGAGTATTAATTCAAAGAGGTCACACAATTATTTTATCACATGTATAATGACATGTTATCTGATAGAGTCCTACATTATACACAATCATATATCACTAGTATTATAATTTTTGTGGTGTGAAAATATAAGAAAGGTAAGGATCTAGAAGAGGAAAAATATTGAAAGGGAAAATGAAAGAAGGATAAGGAGAAAGAACTGAGTTATTAGGTTTGCTACTTGTCCGGTGACTGTGCACCTACTATATTCTTTATATGTGACTACACATAACTAGTTTAGTTTTGACAAATAGTGAATTCCATACTATTATACTTTCAGTTTTAAAACAACTGCAAGTTGTATTTTAGGTAGCTATAATAAAAAGAAATTATAAGAATTTTTCTAAAAAATTAATGGCCATTATGTTTCAAAGATTATGTGTTTTCTAGAGACTAACACATGGACAATAATCTTAATTATTTGGATTCTTTGGAGAAACATTTAATTCCAAAGAGATAGCACTTATTAAACACTTATTACTTATTAAACACTTTTAGTGCCTATTCTAGAGGATAGTTACTCATTGCAAAAATGGCAATAATTACTGCAACTAACTATATTGATGAAGTATTTTAACAAGTAGGAACTTTTAAATAAATGAATATATATAATCACAAAATACATTCTTTAAATATAGTAATTTCTGAAGGAAATCTATTGGAATTGAAAGGAAAGTAATAATTGAAAATAAAGTCTACTTTGTCAGTAGAATAAAGAAATCTTTTTGATTGAAAGCAAAGTTTTATGAATGCATTAAGATTTTTACATTTTTACTTCTTTTTCTTAATAGAGGTTAAAGTGCCCAAAGATATTTAATATTAAGACTATTTGCAACAGCATGAGACTTTGCACTTTAACAGCTTCTACCTAGCAAACACTGAACCACAAATACATATTTGTGAACTTGTTATTTTAGTTAATTATATACATGATTAGAAAGCATGGTAGAACTGGCAGTTTTAATGGCTACAAATAAATGTTTATTTTTGTAGTTCTATATTTTATAACATAATAACTAAATAAGAGCCATGGAAGTTTTACCATTAGCCTTTGTGAGTCAGCTAACGTTATATCTTTTAATAGCACTCCTTGCTTGACAAATTTAATACTATTGTGGTTTCAGCAGTTTAAAGAAATTTCACTACAAGAACCAGAAACTAAGTGTTTTTTTTAAGTACTTCTGTAGGTTTTTTTTTTACATTATGTCTGACAAAAGAAATGAAGATTTTTTTTTCCTTAAAAAGTTTCCTGGGGTTTGGAGATGTGGCTGAAGTTGTAAAACACATTCCTTGAACATACGGGGCTCTAGGTTTGATCATAGGTACCATGTCTCATTCTTCCAGCATTGCCAAGTGTGACATAAGCTATATATTCCCTCTCGTATGCCTTTAAAAGACTAAAAAGTATTCTCTGGTCCACTCCCATACATTCTAGTATGTACATAGCTACAAGAAAGGAACTATTTAGCATGCCAGAGCTGTTGATACCCTGTTCCTATATGCTTTAATGAAAGAAATCCAAAGATATAAATCAAGTTTTCTTGATAGGTTATACTTAATATCATGTTAGAATTTTTAGAGTTATACATTGCCTTGATTTTCAATAATAATAAAACAATTTATTAATTCTAAAAAAGAAAGAATATAAATATATCAATTGACTTGGTTGGCTGGAGCTATAGCACAGTGGGTAGGGCATTTGCCTTGCATACGGCCAACATGGCCTACCCGAGTTCGATTCCTCCTCCGCTCTCAGAGAGCTCGGCAAGCTACTGAGAGTATCTCGCCTGCATGGCAAAGCCTGGCAAGCTACCCTTGGCGTATTCGATATGCCAAACACAGTAACAACAAAGTCTCACAATGGAGACGTTACTGGGCCTGCTCAAGAAAATCGATAAATAACGGGAGGACAGTGACAGTGACAGTGACAATTGGCTTGGAGAGTCAGATTGATAAAAATAGTTAAGTTATAAAGAGCAAATATCATTTAAAATAGATAACATAAATGAGAAACGGTGCATACTGCAGCAAAAGATGAATATTTTATCTCTATTTCTTAAAATATTAACTCGAGATAATATAGGAATAATAGGTGAATACCTATTATCTGCTATTATACATGAAAATTATTGCCACTCTATGGAAATTCAAAATGTCTGAGTGCATATTACCTGAATTTAAACTAATAATAGTAAAAAAATAGAACATATACAAGCTAGGGATCAAGGAGTTAGTATCGCAGGTACAGCAAGATCACATGCACCAGCCTTTAGTTCATTCCCTGGAACCACATGTCCCCCAAACACTACAGGCATGACCAAACTGGTTCCTAAGAATGCCCTGCTCTCTCACATGTACAAAGAGTATATCATGCTATTAAACATCTTTTTTTTTTCTGTTAAACGTTCTTTTTATTATAGGGGTCTCTCAGCCAAGTAAAGAGGAAAGGGAAAATAATTTTTCTTCACTGCACATTTTAAAAAACATGATTTATCTTTTAAACTGGCCATAAGTAAAATAGATTTGCCAGAATTTAAGTAGGTGATCAGGATTTCCCCTGGAACTTTTCTACTATCCAATAGACATAATTATCTGGTAACAGTCATTTTGGATGGTTTCCCAAGTAGTGCTTAAGGCAACTCCCCAAGATAGTTGACCTGGATCAACCAAACCTGATGGTTCAGTGCTACGGCCCGGAATAGCTGGTGGCATCAGGCTCATACCTTGTAGTATTCATACCCTACAGTACTCAGGTGCCCCAGGGATACATCAATCATTATGAGGGGTGAAGAGGGAAGAATATTTCTGATTCAAACAATACATGCATGCCTGACCCCTGATATATCCACTGGTCCCAGCAGATGATTTTTAAAGAATATTTGAATAAGAGTCTGAAACACAATACAGTGGGTAGGGTACTTGCCTTGCAAGTGCTAATCCAGATTTGATCCCTGGCATCACATGCGGTCTTCTGAACCCCACCAGGAAAGTTCCCTGATCACATAGCCCAAGATAAGCCCTGAAATACAGCCCAGAATGGCCCAAAACTATTTTTTGAATAAATGAATATTAAGTAATGACTTTGAAAAACTGCAGGAGTAAGACTGCAATATTTTAACTCCAGTTAAGCTATAGCTCCAGGCAACTTAGTTTACTTTTTTCCAATAAACTATGATCAGAAATACAGAAACAAAAACTAATTTGTTTCCTAATCTTTGTTACTTTTCCTGAAATAGTCTTGCTTCTTTGGTGCCATCTGAGAGATGAAGGGAGTAACTGAGGGGAGTGTTTACTTAAGTCACTAAGTTTCCTAAGAGAAATGTGAATATTAGGAATTTTATCAAATACTTCAGTGAATATGCTAGAAAGTAAATATGAAGATTTATATGCTCGTGTTTCTTTATTTTCAATTTCATAAAATTATATATTTTAAACTTAAATTAGAATGCTTTGAATTGGTCTTTTGGGAACTGTTTTATACATGCAAACATCTTTAACAATAGTCTGAATCAATATCATTTTATTTAAATATTTCTGGAGAAATAAACTATTCTGGATTTATGTAAGGCATTTTCAGTAACTGATGATAGTAGCACTGTGTATAAGATATAGTAAAAAGATTCAACATATAAATAATTTTTATGGATATTTTACAGTCTTAATATTGTTGTCACTTGAAAATGATTCAACACATGTTTTATGTTCATGAACCTCCTCAACTCTTATCAGGGAATGCAAGTATGAACTATAGTAATATAGAACTTTCAGATAAGGTGATACATAAACCCAATATATTTCTCAGTGGCTTGCAACTTTATTTAGCTTTATAATAATCAGAAAGTTCTTTTAAAAAAGGATTTATGGTCTTCACCCACAAAACCTCTGACAGTCTATAATAGGCTGCGAGAGTTTTAATTTAATTTGATGATTCTAAGTATCACTGATATACTTTGTTAATCATGGTCATATTGCAAATCATGACCTATTTGAGCATAGAAAAGAGAATATATAGACACTTATACAAGTGGATAAGTTGCAAATAATTATAATTATGTATATAATATTGGCATATTGAGGGGAATTACATTTGAGCAAGGAAGACAAGAAAAATAAGACTAAATATTATAAATTAAGACAATGTGTAGAATAAGTCTTAATATTTTCAGAAATGGAAATCACCATACATCAAAGTTCTGCAATACTATCAAAATAAGTCCTTAATGTATTATAAAAATGGATTTGGTTCCTTCCATAAAGAGAGTAGACATTGTGACATTGCCAAAAGCCCTTTCTTTACTAGAGCTAATTCAATCCAAATTGAGTACTAAGATTAATAGTCTTCTTATTAAATAACTATATAATGACCATTCATATCTAAAGTTGAAATTAAATTAGAATTTTTATTTATTTACTCCTCAGTTGGATGAATAAAAAATGAAAAACTTGAAAATGTTTTTAAGATAAATAAAGGATTGAGAATTTCAGTATAGAGACAGTAGAGTTAATGCTCTGGAAAGATATTCAAAGCATAAAATTGTCTACAGAAAACTTCAACAACTGTGTGACTCTAGTGAAGTATTAGACTTGTCTTACTACTTCAAGAACCTAACATTTCTACTACAATATCATGAGAGAAGGCAAGCCAAGATTGCTCAGAAAAGCAAATAATTTTTGACATACAATGAGGGTGAAGGTAAGATATTTTTATTGTTATTTTAAGTCAGCATGTTGTTACAAACCAATAGATAACTAATAGTAACTATTAAAAAAGTACGATCAATATCACCCTCTAAGTACTCTCTAATAGTTTATAAATACAATCTGACATAAAATAAGATACATAATACTAATGTACGCTTAAGCTCCCTGTGACGTATTCCATATGCCAGACACAGTAACAACAAAGTCTCCAATGGAGACGTTACTGGGCCCGCTCGAGCAAATCACTTTTATATACATAAAAGTTCTTCATGCTAGTATTCACTTTCTCTGACTACATGTACAACTCAGTATTATCAATTAACATGAGGTTTACAACACAATATAATCTGCAGTGCCATTTGAAATTTTGGTTAGTGGCATTTTTCGAAAAATTCTACACAATTACTTAAAGATTTTCTCCCAGGCAATTGACCCTCATTATGCAAATTTTGCTGCTGTTTCTTTCTTATTCTAACTAAACTGTCAGAAAATAAAAAGTATGTTACTTTCATTGGCAATAGTGATTATAGATAACATTTATTCAGTCATTAAATATCACAACACATATCTAAACATTAATGAGAAGTCTATAAATATATTTATGTTGTGATCATTCCTACTATGATATAAAAAGCAACATTGTCTTGTGAATTTTATTTCCCCCTTCCACATAATTTCTGATACATAATCAGGTAGGTCCTGAATCAATATATATCAAATAACTGAATGAAAACACACATAATATAGCAAATTAATAAATAATACATACCAGATATAAATATTTTATGTTGTTATTTATGTAAGCTTTAAAAATTAAGATAGTAAACTTTGCTTTAAATTTGAGTTAGTAATTGAAAATTATCAACAAGGAGTCAGAGAGACAGAAGGGCAAATAAGATACTTACCTTGAAAGTAGCATACAGGGTTTGAGTCTACAAGCTGCATATTATCTCCAAAGCACTGACAGTAGTGATCCCTGAGTGTAGATCTAGGAAAAATCCAGGAAAAAGCCCGGAAAAAACACCTCCAGGTGTGGCCTAAACATAAAGTAGCAATATTGGCTTACTTTAGTAAGATGATTGTGTTTTATTTAATGTTATTATTTAACAATCTATTGATTTTATAAGAAAGCAGGTGATGTTTCTCAAGAAACTCTCTTTTCAAGTTCTTTTCAAAGCAATTTTATTGTGGCCTTTGGGGTGCTATGCTCAGAAAACAGACCCACAGAACCACAAGGACACCCTCCTTAGGCCAAGGTGCACCCCCCCAGCATCCGGGAGAGAGGGGTTTCCTGACAAGCATTAGGACTGCATCTGAAATGGGACTTTAATTCAGCTTGGACACCAATGCTGCCAACTACCTCCCAGGTACAACGTGGTTTGGGGTGTGCCCTCCGGGGTGACAGGGATTGGCCAAAGTTATTTTCCCCCTACCCCAGTGTTTTAGATTCACATCTCAATCTCCATTTCCTAATTCTGAGGAGAACATCCTGGCTATTCCAATCACATTAGTCCATTAGCCAGTAGTCTATTCCAATCTCACCAAAATAATGGTGAACATAAGAAACTGAACAAGCCTAATATAAAAGAACACATCCTCTGAAGCTTCAGTAGAGACTTTACATAAGATACAGAGGAGCACCAAAGAAGAAGGTAGTATTCTAGAAGGGGGAAAAGGTGACCAACCATTGACCAAATTCATCCAGAATCCTTTCTCTCAAAGAGAGGGGTACTCTGATGGTGAACTGGGGAGTGCTACCTCCATACTACCACCACAACATGAAGAAACAGCAAAAATTCTACCACTAGGAATAGATGAAGAGACCAGAAGCCTCAACAGGGATGACCCATAAATATGATCTCTCCTATAAAGAATTCAGAAATGAAATACTGAGGATGATCAATGAACTCAAAGAAATGGTGAAACAGACATCCAGGAAATTAAAGGAGGATCTGAAAGAAACAGTGGAATGGACAACCAAGAAAATACAGAGAAAAATGAGAGCAGAAATAGGAAAGCTACACACAGGTGTCATTAATAAAGATTTGGTAGAGAAATAAAAAAAAAACTCAGTGGGTGCCCTCAACAGTAGAGTGACTACTTCTGAAGTCAGAGTCACTGAGCTTGAAGATGAGCTGCAGAAAGCAGGCATAGGCAACAACATATAATGGGAAAAGACCTCAGAATAGCTCTAAGGTGGGTCAGAGACCTAGGGGATGAATTGAAGAACAATGTAAGAATCACTGCAGTACCAGAAGGACAGGGAGGCAACCCCAACGAAAAAGCAACAGTTAAAGATATCATTGCTGAAAAATTCCTATTGCTGGAGAATGCAGGCATTCAGATCCAAGGAGCCCAAAGGGTACCAGCTCAAAGAGACACTAATAAAAAGACTCCATGACATATCGTAATCAGAATGACAGATAGAGACACAATACTGCAAGCACATAGGTCAAAGAAAGAAATAACAAACAAAGGGGCACCCCTTAGATCTACAGCAGATTTATCAGAGGAAACCTTCCAAGCCCAAAGACTATGGTGGGATATAGTGAAAAACCTCAATGAAATGAATGCCTCACCAAGAATAGTTTATTCGGGGTGAGTGCATCAGTATCCTGATGGTGCCTTCATATTTCCTAATACCCCCGAATTGCCACTGTGCCTTTGGCCAGACCCCAACAACTTGGGACCAAATTTACGAAGAAATTAAATGGCCAAAAGCTAGGTATTTGGAAGCCACACCCACAAACCATTTCAGGTTCAGCTATACAAGCTCATTTATTAACCTTTTTTTAGAAACGCATAAATACATCTTGAAAGAGATCAAAAGCCACAGTTGAGCTTTTGGCTGAACACTGTCACTGTCACTATCCTCCCATTGTTCATCTATTTGCTTGAGCGGGCCCAGTAACATTGTGAGACTTGTTACTGTGTTTGGCATATTGAATATGTCACAGGTAGCTTGCCAGGCTCTGCTGTGCAGGTGAGATACTCTCAGTAGCTTGCCAGGCTCTCTGAGAGGGGTGGAGGAATCAAACTCGGGTCAGCCATGTTAGCTGTGTGCAAGGCAAACATCGTACCTATTGTGCTATCGCTCCAGCCCAAGGAGGACAGGTTGATTTGGTAGCCCACCCAAGCAGAGCCCGCGGCAGCCACTTTCTTCCACAATCCAAAATCACCACCATACACCCAGCCTGACTCCACCGTCTCAGGTTGGACCTGACCAAGATATAATCCGCTGAAAATTCTGGTATGTGGGTTTTGTGACTAAAATCCCAGGCTTTCTCAGAGTTGGGATGGGCTTTCTCCCCCCATTTCTCAATACATATGGAAGCACTGGCAGTCACCCCCACGAGCCAACTTCATCACCCTGTAAACTCTACTACTGGCCTTGCTTCAGAGACCCCTAAATAAATGTTGAAAGATATTAAACATTATCCTACATTATCTTACGATCACGATCACAATCACGATCATCCTGTTGTTCATCAATTGCCTCAAGCAGGCCCCAGTAACATCTCCTTCATCCTAGCCCTGAGATTTTAAAAAGTGCCATATTCAAGGCTCTTTCAGGGTTAAGAGAATGAGACCCATCATTGTTACTGGTATTTGGGATATTGGGTATGCCATGGGGAGTTTGCCAGACTCTGCCGTGTGGGCAGGTTACATCCGGTAGCCTGCCAGGTTGTCCAAGTAAGAATGAGATAAGATGTCCGGGAGCTGGGTTTTATAGTCTCTGGGTCTTGGCCTTTGATGGGATTACACGGCGCTGGGGGCCAGTTGGGGGGTGTGACCCTTGCCTACTGGAAGATGGAGGATGTGGGTGAAGGATGCTCAGCCCCGATCCGAGTAGGCTTGGAGATCTCAGCCCTGGGACCTGCATGCCTTTCTTCCTCTGTCGATACCTTCATGCATGTGGTGAGTGGTCTTAGCATGGTTGTGGCTGGTTCTGAAGGTCTTCAGCTGCCAGAGCTCCACTAGGGGCAGGGAGGGAAATTCAACCCGCCCCCTTCAAGGGGGCCCCAGCGAGGACAGCCAGGCATGAGGGCAGGAGACATTATCTTACATTTATTAAAAAATAATGGAGTTAAGCTCGGACCAGTGTGTTGCTGAACAGACCGGGATGAATTGGAGGGGAGCTGGCTGACCTGTGCCATACCCCCAGCCACCATACCCCCAGTCTGACTCCATTGTCTAAGGATGGACCTCATCAAGATAGCACTGTAGCACTGTCCTCCAGTTGTTCATCGATTTGCTCGAGCGGGCACCAGTAACATCTTTATTGTGGGACTTGTTGTTGGAATATCTAGTATGCCTGTTTTGCGAATATCTAATATGCCATGAAGAGCATGCCAGGCTCTGCCATGCGGCAGGATACTCTTGGTAGCTTGCTGGACTCTCCAAGAGGGATGGAGAAATCAAGTCCAGGTTGACCACGTGCAAGGCAAATGCCCTACCCTGTGCTATTGCTCCATCCCCACTAAAATATAATCAACTAAAAATTTTGTAATGTGGATCTTAGCGCATAAACTGCCCTGACCCAGAGACACAGCAGCAAGTCCCAGAAGACACCACTGCATTGGAGATCTCTCTGGGCCCCATACCAAGCCAATTTCACTGGGGAACCCCAGATGGAGCAGGTGCCGTCTCCCCACCTACTCTGGATGGAATCCTATGACCAAGATCTTCCACAAGCAAGGCCTAGGTATGTGGGTTAAAGGTCTAAATCTCCAGGCTGCATGGCAGCAGAGGATCCAAGTTGTCCCTTCACAACCACCCACCCAACATACTGGCTGTCAAGCCCACAATTTGCCTCTGGGTGCCATAATAGTGCACCAACAGCTCTGGCCCAGAGACACAGCAGCAAGTCCCAGAAGACACCACCACGCCAGAGATCTCTCTGGGCCCCATACTGAGCCAATTTCACCAGGGCACCCTAGATGGAGCAGGTGCAGTCTTCCCGCCTACTCCAAATGGAATCCTGTTGACCAAGAACTTCCACAAGCAAGCCCGCCCTGCCACCTGCTGCGGAATGCAGGTTCCAGTACTAAATCTCCAGGCGTCAAAGCCGTCTACCAAAAGCCCATGGCAAGCATGATCTTCAATGGGGAAAAACTAAGAACCTTTCCTTTAAGATAAGGGACAAGACAAGGACGCCCACTCTCACCACTTCTATTCAATACAGTACTGGAAGTACGTGCAATAGCAGTTAGGTGAGAGAAATATATTAAGGGCATCAAGATAAGAAAGGAAGAAATCAAGCTCTCACTATTTGCAAATGATACGATACTATATTTAGAGTACCCTAAAACCTCCACCACGAAGCTTCTAGAAACAATAGACTTGTACAGTAAAGTTTCAGGCTATAAAATCCATGGCTTTCCTATACACAGATAATGAGAGAGAAGAATCTGGTATGGAAAAAGCAATTTCGTTCACAATCATGTCACAGAAAACCAAATACCTCAGAATCAGCTTAACTAAGGAGGGAAAAGACCTCTACAAAGAAAAGTACGAAACACTACATCAAGAAATAAAAGAGAACATGAGGAAATGGAAACACATCTCCTGTTTATGGAATGGGAGAATTAACATTGTCAAAATGGCAATACCCCCCGAGCACTATATTACGCTATCCCTCTAAGGATACCCATGAATTTTTTCAACGAAATAGATCAAACACTACTGAAATTTATATGGAAAAACAAACCCCCACAAATAGATAAAGCAATTCTTGGGAAAAAGAAGATGGGAAGCATCAACTTCCCCAACCTCAAACTCTACTACAAACCGGTAATAATTAAAATAGCATGGAACAAAGGCAGAGCTGCAGACCAATGGAACAGGTTTTAATATCCTTACACACACACTCAAATAAATGATCATCCAATCTTTGATAAGGGAGCAAGAAATGTGAAATGGAACAAGGAAAACCTCTTTACCAAATGGTGCTGGAAAAACTGGAGAGTTACATGCAAAAATAAAATGGGCTCAGACATCTACCTAACACCATGCACAAAAGTCATATAAAAATGGATTAAAGACCTCAACATCAGACCAGAATACATAAGGTACTTTGAAGAAAAGGTTGGCAAAACCTTTCAGGACATTGAAACTACAGGTATCTTCAAAGATAAAACACCACTGACCAAAAAAGTGGAAACAGAGATGAACAATTGGGACTATCTTAAACTAAAAATCCTCTGCACCTCAAGAGAAACAGTGACCAGAATAAAAAGACAGTCTACAGAATGGGAAAGAATATTCACCTAATACCCATCTGATGAAGGGTTAATTTCAAGGATATACAAGACACTGGTTGAACTCTAAAAGAAGAAAACATCCAATCCCATCAGAAATGGGCGATGAAATGAACAGAAACTTCCTCAAAGAAGAAATAAAAATGGCAAAAAAAGGCACATGAAAAAATTCTTTTAATCACTAATCATCAGGGAGATGCAGATCAAAACAACAGTGGGATATCATCTCACACCACAGAGACTAGCACACATGTAAAATAACAAAATCAACCTGTGTTGGCATGGATGTGGGGAGAAGGTGACTCTCCTTCACTTTTGGTGGAAATGCCAACTGGTTCAGCCCTTTTGGAAAACAGTATGGACATTTCTCAAAAAATTAGACATTGAGGTCCCATTTGACCCAGCATTACCATTTCTGGTATTGCAAAAAATATATTGAATATATCCTGGTGATGCAAAAAAAGTATAGCAGAAATGACATATGCGCGTGTGTTTATTGCAGCACTGTTTACAATAGCCAGAATCTGGGAAAAAAACGAACGCTGAGAACAGACAACTGGTTAAAGAAACTTTGATACATCTACACAATGGAATACTATGCATCTGTTAGAAAAGATGAAGTCATGAAATTTGCATACAAGTGGACCAACATTGAGAATATCATGCTAAGTGAAATGGGTCAGAGAGAGAGGGACAGACATAGAATGACTGCTCTCATTTGTGGAATATAAAGTTATATAATCAGAGACTAACACCTAAGGATATTAGAGATAAGGGCCAGGAGGATCGTTCCATGACTTGGAAGCCAGTCTCACATGCTGTGGGAAAAGGCAGCTGAGAAAGGACCACCAAGTCAATGATGCTTGGAGGACTTGCTCAGGGTGGGAGATGTGTGCTGAAAGTAGACTATGGACCGAACATGATGGGCACTTAGTACCTGTATTGAGAACCATAACACCGAAAAGGAAAAAGAGAGTAAAAGAGAACGTGCCTGCCAGAGAGGCGGGGGGGGGGGGGGGGGTTAGGAAGGGGGTTGAGGGAGGAATACTGGGAACATTGGTGGTGGAGAATGGACACTCGTAGAGGGATGGGTACTGGATCATTTTATGAGTGAAACATAATTACAAAAGTTTATAAGTCTGTAACTGTATCTCATGGTGATTCATTAAAAAAATTTAAAAAAACACAAAGTAGTTAGTTTTATTCTTCACTGAATTTTTATTCATTTCTAGAATCTAGTTTATATATTGATTTATACAAATAATTACATAAACAAAAATATTATTGTGCTTTTAAAATTTCTTAGGGAATTAAGAGAGAGTACAGCTGATAGGGTACTTGTCTTTCAGTTTCCCTTTCAGATTGAACCCAGGTTCAATCCCCAGCATACCATATAGTCCCCAGAGCACCACCAGGAGTAATGCTTAAGTGCAGAAACAGGAGTAACTCCTGAGCATCAACGGTTGTGACCCCAAAAAACAAAATTTCCTAATTAATTGTAAGGTATGGAAAGAATGTATACTTTAAAGAATGTTCTAACTTGGTTTCATACAGTATCAACTCATGTGACAATCTTTCAGATATTTTTCCATGTCTAATTTTAAACATCCTACCAAAATATAGGAACTCTCCTTACTAGTATATTCCAGGAAATGTGCCCATTTTGCAGAGAAAGTATGCCTTAATCACCTCAGATATGAATGACTATATAGTCTTAAGAAAATGTAATTCACAAAAAATAGTATCTATCAAAAGGTCTCCCTTAGTAGAGAGAGCATAATTAATAATAGCACTTTAGAGACTGGAGACTTCAAGATAAATACAACTTAAACTGACTCATCTTCCTAGAAGAGATAAGTAAGAGGTATATTGGCTGACTGGAATGTTAATATAATAATTAAATTGATGACATTAGTGATTTATTTCATTGACAGAATGTAGAATGTGGTTCATTTATCATTATGTTATTCATCCACCAGGAGTATATGGCCCCAAGCACTTAGCCTCCTGTTAGAAGTTTAAGTTTTATTTGTAGTAATTATATTAGAGAAATAAAATACTATGTTGATCACTTGATTATAGAGAATACACAAAATAATTTTTATAGAAATAGTATTTTGTATTATTCGATTAATAGTTCTAAAACTGTTCCACAACTTCTACATCACTTTCTCCCCGCTTTACCTAGTTTGTAAAAACAGTATTAATTTTCCAATAATATTATTCTCATTAATAAAAGCATGATAATAAAAGCATGGGGATAGATAAATGTTAGATAATCTCTGCTTGATGTATAACTTGCCTAAAATTTAATCAAGTAATGTCAAGGACTTTCTAATGTGTACACACAACAAAAATACCCATACACACTTTGGGATGTAAAAACAAAACAGATTCATAAGGAAATTTGCTTCATTTTACCAAAATCAAAGCCCTTAAAAGATTTGTTTTAGACCTGGAAAGCTTTTGTGAGAGTGACTCAGATTAGAGATAGATTTGTATGTAAAAATAATAGGAAAATTGTGAGGTTTGCTCAGACAAAATGGTGATCATGAGACAACAATATTCTCAGAATGAGAGATTATCTTTTTTCCAGGGAGGAAGACAGGATTTAAGGCCCACCTGGAGACAGGGAGACACCAGGCTACATTCCATGCTTCCTCACATCCATCCCCTATAGTTAACAGGCCAGACCAATATGCCAGTTCCACTAGTCCTTGTCCGCTTCTCTTTTCTGGCCCAAAACAACTTAAAAGACGCCTTAATCTCTCCCCAGGCTTGGCTCCACCCCAGCCTCACATGAAGTTCATAGAGCCTGCTTGGAGCACACCTCAATAAATTTCTATTCCCTTCACTTTATTTGTCTTTATCTCTCTGTCTGCTCCGGACAGGCTTCCCAAATCTATCAAAAGCAACCTTTTTAAGACTCTCCAGAATGTGTATTCCTTACATCAAGTCCTGAAAACAAGGTATCTGAAGGTCCTAACTGTGTAAATTAGGTTTTGTTTTGCCATAAAATATGTTTGATCTAACAATAAAAGTAACTCCTTTTTTTGTCACCCAGGGAACTTTTAGCAAGAAGATTTCTGAGCTGTTTCTCAATAAATTCGTTTGTTATAAATATCCTTTTAGAGTTTAGTTACAATGAATATTATGTATTATAATAGAATATTTTAAGTGAGTTATTTCTTCAACCAAGTCATGAGGTATTAAACTGTGCTTAAAATAAGTTATTTTTAAAATTGAAAGGAACTGAATGTAGTTATGTCTGATACACTATGGAAATCCTACCATGAAGCGTTAAACATAATAAGACACATGGATGATAAATTGGAGAAAACTTAAAATCGAGAGGTTACCTGGAACTCTTCACAGATGATATGCATTTTAAACTGTATTTTTAAAAGGAGAAGTTGGATTGAGGATATTCTAAAGACAGAAGAATAATACGAAATTCTGGGATAACATGTGAACAATACAATAGGGAGACAAAACAAATACTTGGTGATTGTATATGGAAAGATGGATATATTGTTACATAGCACATGAACAGAAGGCAGACAGTTGCCTGAGTAACAGATATGAGACATATGTTGAACTAGAGTTCATAGAGAGATAGGAAGAGAATGTAAGATTTATGAAAGTAAAGCTGGGGAAAGACTATGTGATTGTTACAATGGAGTTTATCATTTATCCTTCAGGGAATGAATAGCTCATTAAAATACCAAAATGTGTAAAATGGGGAATGTTAATATTGATGGCTGAATGAAGAGTGGTGAACTTATCAGAAGTGGTTAAGTTAAAGGTAAAGGCCCTCCCGTTGTTCATCGATTTGCTCGAGCGGGCCCAGTAATGTCTCCATTGGAGACTTTGTTGTTACTGTGTTTAGCATATCGAATACTCTCGGTAGCTTGCCGGGCTCTTGAGAGGGGTGGAGGAATCGAACTCCGGTCGGCCATGTTGGCCGCTTGTAAGGCAAACGCCCTACCCACTGTGCTATCGCTCCAGCCCAATCAGAAGTGGTTAGGATAAAAAAAAAAAAAGTCTAAGCAAGAGTTTTGACTTCTCAAAGAGATAAATCCTTATTTATAGAATTTTAAGTATTGTAATTTGGAAGGCATTTTGCAACTGAGATCACAATTTAAAAGCTTATCACTAACTAGTATACTAACAGAAAAAGACAATAAAGTGAAAGTATAACTAGCAATCAAAAGAATCTCAACTTTCTGATTCTTGAGTTTGACACCGTGATTGTGAACGTCTATTCTAACGAAGTCAATGCATTTTAAAGATATGAGTTTTCAATAAAGCTATATCTGAGGCATTGTGTTACATTTTAATAGGCATTATTTCATATCTACCAGTAAATATGAAAATGAAAAAAAGTGATGAAAAAAGAACAAACAGGAATGCCAACAGACATCAATTAATCGACATGAATTAACCTTTGTGTTTCACTTTAGTTTCTCAACATTTCATTGTTTTCCTTCCCACCTAGTAGAGTTTGGAACAAGAAATAATTTTATAGCCTGAATGATAACAGTCTTAGTGACAAAAGGCGTCCATGAAATGAGAACTGAAAGAATTCAGAAAACAGTTTTGTGCTGATTTACTTAACTTGAATGTTTTATGCCTAACTGAATGATTAAATCTGCTCCTGTTGCTACGAAAGTTTAAAATAATGGCTGAGAAAATTAAAGTGGGTCTTAAATTTACTTATAATTTTGGCAAATGTTGAAATCTAGCCTATGTGCTGCTTAGCCCATTCTGCTTCAGCAGTTTTTAATGTACAATGCACTTTTAAGATTTTTTTTTAACTTCGGATAGAAAGTCTGTCTTACCTTCAGCAAAATTATATCCTCAATGAAAGATCAGATTAAGTGGAGTAAGTGAAATGCTTATAAATTTGGATTAAGAGAACACAGCTGAAAGCATGCTTAAAATTTTTTTAAACCTTAGTGTAAAATTTCCATATATAACTTGAAATATGTATTGAAGCATTAAATGTGCTCAGTAAACTAAGCAATGTGTTAGATAATTAATAAACATTTAACAACATTGATTTTTGCAGCCTGCTTTATTGAACTTCTTATCAGTATTGAGCAGATGGGTCATAAGCATGAAAAATTATATTTTAAACATTACAATATGTGAATTATATTTGAAAAATATTGTTCAGTGAAGCATTTACAAGTGCAATTTAATGTACAGAGCAAGACCCCAAAGTTAAGGCATTTTTCTTGCATTAAATACAAAGGCATTTAACTGATCATAGAGATATGATAGAGTGGCTTAGAATTAATTAGAAATGATAAATAATCCTCTACTTGTAAGACTAAAGTAGTATGTACGATGTCAATTAAGAATAAATAATTTAATTTGTTTTTACTTAGTATATAATAAATCCATTTTCATAGTCTTTAAAATCATCATTACAACTTCTTAAAAGTTGCTTGAAGTTTTCTGATTACAATAAAAATTATGTAATAAACTTTTAAAATAATATTCACTTAATAATTCTTAAATTGCTATGACAATGTGCACACATACAAATACATGCCCACAGAACATGAACTGAATTCTCAAATAAGACTGAGAAAATATGAAAATAGTATTTTTCTAAGTGAATTGGGCTAAGAAAATTTATATTCTTTATGTGTTAGTTTTTTTGAAGCAAATATGTTTAAAATAAAAATAACAAAAAGTACAACACTTTAAAAGAAACAGGCACCAAAAGTCATAATTCTAACAAAGAAACCTCTTAAATGGTCCCCAAAGATCCATACTTCTGGTATTCAAACCTTTGTGTTCTTCCTCCCCACACTAGACCAGAGTTGATCTAGTTGCTAGTTTTTTTCTCTTTCTCACTGATTATTCACTTTAAAAATTCCAAAGACTGTCAGTGTAGTAAATAATTGATGTATTTGATGAATAGATAGCAAAAAATGGCTATGTTAATTATTATAAACTGAGTTTAGGAGTGGCTTTTTCACTATTTAAACCATAAGGTAAGATTGTAAACAGGGACCAAGGAGATAACTCAAAGAGCTGGAGCATGCGTGCTATGATCTTAGGTATATCCCAGGCATTGATTGGTACTTGAGCATGGCTGAGTGTAATCGTGGTTATCTCCACTGTACCAAACAGCACTATATTGCCTGACTAAAACACTGAACTCTCAGACCTGCACAGCCATGCCAAGTGTGATCAGGAGGTTCTTGTAATCTCTGAGCACTGTTGGAAGGCACCCTTTCAACTACACACAAAAAGTATATCCACATGAGATCTTGAGTCAAACCCATCTAGCTAAGATTTGTTCAGAAACCTGCCTTATAGAATATCTGAAAATAAAAATAAAATTATTATAAATTTCTTATTTGTGGAATAATAATTTATTCATAAATAATACAGAAAATACTAAGAATTGCATCTGTGAGGTATCGATCTAAACACTAATTTCTGTATCACCGTCATCCCCTTGTTCATTAATTTACTCAAGTGGGCACCAGTAATGTCTGAGTTCGTCCCAGCCCTAAGATTTTAGCAGCCTCTCCTTACTCGTCTTTCCCAATGCTGCAGTATCAGAGGCTCTTTCAGGGTCAGGGAAATGAGAAATTGTTACTGTTTTAGGCATATCAAATATGCCACATGTAGCTTGCCAGGCTCTACCATGGGAACGAGATACTCTCTGTAGCCTGCAGTGCTTCTGAGAGGCATATATATATGTATATATATATATATATATATATATATAATATTACTTGATCACTTGACATCCTATTACTCATCAATTTGCTTGAGCGGGCACCAGTAACATCTATATTCATCCCTGTCATGTGCTAGTGTAGCCCAATGGCGTCTGCTCGCTCCAGGAACACAAAGAGCCTTAAACTGATTGTTCAGGGTCTTCACAAAGAAATCTGACCACTCATAGATGGGCAGCCACACAATCTTTTGATATCCCATGGAATCTAGTCAGTAACTGCTCTAGTCCAGCAGTCATCTCCAAGTAGCATTATGTGTCCAGCCCATCTGATTTTTGATGACTTGGCAAACGAGACAGTGTCCCTGATTCTCGATCATCGACAGAGATCGGAACTCCGATTCTTTCTTTCATTTGAGTGAAGCATGATACTCCAGGCATAGCTCTTTTGATTCCTCTTTGGGAGACCCGAATAGCGTTCTCATTCCATTTTTGTAGGGCCCAGGACTCTGAGGCATATGTTAATGCAGGAACAACAGTGGAATCAAAGAGATGTGCCAGAAGCCAGAGTTTCTTCATCCTATTAACTATTTCTTTGGTGCATTTGAAGGCATTCCAAGCCACTCTTCTTCCAGCGCAACTCAGGTGCCAGGTCATTTGTCATGTTGACTTCTCGACCTAGGTACATGTAAATGTTCCATTCAGAGATGGCCATCCTGTTGAGAGCGAATGGAACATCAAGAATGAGACTGTTTGTCATAAACATTGTCTTCATGAGACTCAGCTGCAGTCCGAACTTTCCACACTCATGGTCAAAGTCGTCCAGCATTTGTGCAGCTTGGCTAATATTTGTTGTTATTAGAACAACATCAGCAGTGAAGCGGAGGTGGTATAGTTGCCGACCGTCTATCTTCACTCCCATTCCTTCCCATACTAGTTGTCGCATGACATTCTTGAGGGTGGCACTGAAGAGTGTCGGTGAAATGGTGTCACCCTGCCTAACCCCTCTCCTGACATGGATGATAACTTCCTTGTAGAATAGTGAGATCCTGGTAGCGAATCCATAATACAGCTCACAGAGGATCCTGATGTATTGAGTTTGAACACCCTGTTTGGCTAGGACTTTGATAACTGCTTCAGTCTCAACAGAATCAAAGGCCTTCTTTAAAACAATAAACATTAGACAGAGTGGCATCTTGAACTCCCGAGAAACCTCAATGGGCTTGGTTATCATGTGGATATGGTTGATTGTACTGAATCCTTTGCGGATCCGACTGCTCACATGGTTGTCCTTCATCCAGTGTTCTGCTAATCCTATTCAGGATGACTCTAGTGAACAGCTTGTAGATGACAGACAACAGGCAGATTGGGTGATCATTGCCAATGTCGTGAATGTCCCCCTTCTTGTACAGTAGAACCTTCCTGCTGGTTTTCCATTGGGATGGAACATTGCATTCAGACAGGTATCGTGTGAAGAGCTCAGCCGTGTGCTGATGAGTATTGACGGAAGGTTCTTCATGTATTTGGGTCTGACCTTGTCTGGGCTGGGAGCTGTTCACTTCTTTACCGACGAAATGGTGTGTTTGGATTTTGGAAGGGAGAACATTGGGAATGACATATCCATCCTGCAGAACTTGGTATTCAGTAGGTGGACATGGCTATGGAAGAGATCAGAGTAGAAGTCATGGATAATCTTCTACATTGCACTTCTAGAAGATGTGATAGATCCATCAGGACATCAGAGAGCAGTCATCTTGGTCTTGTAGTTGGAGAAGGATAAGCTTTTTCCAGCTTCTGTCACATGGGCCTGCACTGCTGCTCTTCTCTCTTTGAGGTCTTCCTTTATTGCTTCTCTGCATGTAGAAAGTGACCTAGAGCGTGGTGGCATTTGGGTATTGGAGGTCGGCTGCCAGGGCTGGGTCCTTTGGGGCAGGGAGTAGTTCTTAATAGTATAGCATATATATTTTAAAAAAGAAATGAAAGGGGATGTGCTAACTTACTTTTAAAGTTAGTCTTACAGAGCAGGCCCAGCCTTCACAGTTCCTGAACCTCTGTTCACTGCCACATCTCCAGGTAAAGTGATCACCCAGCTGACAACTTTGAGGTTTTTTCAGGACATGGGGCTGGGGTAGGTGAACTCTCCCTCCTTCCTTCTGAAGCTAAGCCCAGAACCATCTATTCCTGATCTCCTTTGTTTCAATGGACCCAAATCCACAGCTCCTGAGCTGCTATTTGCTGCACCACCCCTTCAGTACTCACAACTACACATCCTGTCACTGGGTGAAGATAGGAAAAGAAAGGAGTAAGTCCCAACCTAATTCACCAAAGAGTCCCATGGGGACTAACGACAAAGGTTCATCCTCAGCATAGCAAGAACATAGCAAACCCAATTGGGAAGACTCATAGATGCCCACTTAAAGTATTTCATATTTTAGAGTAATTATCTAATTTTACATTTAAATGCAAAAACATGAAAGAAATAGATACTACAAAATGCAACATTTCTTTCTGAATAAGGTATGTTTAGGTACTTCCACTGTATACATAAATTCACATCTATATATTCTTAACTTTGAGGAAAAATATATCTTAAGAAATTAAAAGACTATTAGAGAAAAAATAACTAACAATTTTTAATTAAAATGATGTTTTCAATTAAAATTTGGTTACAAAACTATCAGTCAGTATTTAATCTCCAAGTTTACAGCAATTGAAATCAGCAAAAAATTCAAGGCTTTGGAATTTGCTTCAATTCTTCCACTGACAAGAACAATATCAACCGCCTCCATCTCAGGGAATAGCACCATTACTTTTCTTCAGAAATCAGTCTATACTGTGAAAAAGTCCAATCTCTCTTCATTATTCACACCTGAACAAGATGTCTATTTAGTCAATTTTCCAGATCAAGAAAAACAAGAGTTTCATAGTTCACTCTAAACCTCAAAAACCCCAAATGATTATAGAAAATAGATGAGGTCCAAAATTGACTTTTTAGGGAGTCATAAGGGCCATTTTGCCTCAAAGCAACCTCTCTTTTTCAAATTAAATAATGCAAAAAACCATGAAACTTGGTCATCAGAGCTAGGTAAGATTCAGCATTCCCTGGAGCTGATGTTTGCTCGGTTTTCTATATTATAAAAACAGACTTGACTATTAAATTTTAATCATTATCTCCAATGAGTAAACTGAATCTTTGAAAAGCAGTTATGGCCCAAGGATAATTCATCGGTAATGATTACAAAAAAAATGAGAAATTTCCACCAGTGAAACACAAAAATGCTCAGTACACAAATAATTATGATTATTCACAGAATATTTAATTCTTGTCTCATGTAATCAATACATTTTCCCTTATTTTAATTCTTACACCAAATTCATCATTATTTTGCATAAAGTAAAAATGTAGAGAGACCCTCTATTTACCTCTCACAGTAATCAGTAAATCTACAACAAAATTTGATGTAATTTATACACAGAAACTCACCTGAAACCCAGAAACACATAGTTTCTATAGTAGAGAACAAAAAGACATCCAAGTATATAACAGAGAGAAAACTTTACCAAAATGAAAGAAAGAAAGAAAGAAAGAAAGAAAGAAAGAAAGAAAGAAAGAAAAAGAAAGAAGTAAAGAAAGAGGAATAAAGATAGAAGGAAGGAAGGAGTGAAGGAAGGAAGGAAGGAAGGAAGGAAGGAAGGAAGGAAGGAAGGAAGGAAGGAAGGAAGGAAGGGAAGAAAGGAGAACTTCAGTGAGCCCTAAAAAAAATCAATTATCTAGCTTATGGCTGAGAGACAGCCACCAAGAATAGTTACTCCTGGGGCCAAAGAGACAGTATAGGGGTTAAGGTACTTGCCTTATCTGCAGCCAATCTCCATCTATATATATTGACCCCTGGACACAAGACTGTATCACTGTAATCCTGTTGGTCATTGATTGCCTTGAGCAGGCCCCAGTAACATCTCCTTCGTCCTAACCCTGAGATTTTAAAAGTGCACATTCGAGGCTCTTTCAGGGTCAGGAGAATGAGACCCATCATTATTACTGGTTTTTGGCATATTGAATATGCCATGGAGAGTTTGCCAGACTCTGCCATGTGGGCAGGGTACTTTTGGTAGCCTGCCAGGTTCTCCAGAGTAAGATTCGCAGCCGCATGCTACCGGGAGCAGGGTTTTATAGTCTCTGGGTCTTGGCTGTTGATGGGATTACAGTGTGCCCGGGGTAGTTGGTGGGTGTAATGCCTACATACTGGAAGGTGGGGGAATCTGGGTGGAGGAGGCCCCAGTCCCAATCCAAGCAGGCTTGGAGATCTTGGAGAGTTAGAAGTAACCCCTGAGAACTACTGCATTTACTCCCCAACCCCTGAAAAAAATAACAATATATGCTCCTAGACTGGAGTAATAGCTCAATGGGCAGATTTTATATATAAATTCTAACCTCCTATTTTTATTTACAACTGATTTTTGGCATTTTCAAACGACATGTTCTGTTAGGTTATTTTTATTCAAAAGTGTGGGTGTTTCTCCTGGATACCTACTTTTTGCCTTTTTTCCTTGGAATTGGTATATGATATTACACGTAGATTTTTTTGCAACTTTTCCTAATTTTCTTTAGTCTTCCATTTAAGATATTAGCATTATTTTACAATCAATTAATAATATCATTTCTATTTTGAGGTTGAATTCACTTACTCTTTACAAGTTAGATTTAATTTAATTCTAGGTAATCACTTCCTCCCATCTCAATTAGGAATTTTTTGTATCTTCAATCTCTTCTGTAATGAACCTGCTCTTGCTCTTACTAATCTTTTCTTTGATATCTTAGACTTGGTTCTTCCCTGTTAATTAAAATTATTTCATTTTATTCAGTTTTGTAATGATTGTTCTTCATTCTTTGTCTCTGATCTCCTTTAATTCTATGTCTCTTTGGAGATTGCTTTTGTTTTTGAGGAATTACATATATTTCACTGATCACCTGCTTATATTCTGGGTTGATTTTTGTTTTCCTGAATATGTTACCACTGTTTCAGTATAGTAATTCTCCTTTTCTTCTTTTGGCATCAAGGAAAAGGAGAATGAAGTGTTTGAGGATGTTAGTGTTGAGGATGTTAGAAACAACAGTTAATCTATCATAGTGTTTCCAAGGGGAAACATGAGGGGAACTGTTGAGACTGAGAACTCGATACTGCCTCATTATACTCTGCTGCCATTCCATCCTCTTTACTGCTAACAGTTTCTTCCTTTGTAGTCTCTAAAACCTGATGGCTGTGCAATTTCCCAATCAAGGGGTGAAAAGAATTAGGTATTCCAGCTGAAGCTAGGTTAACAAACTAGGATTCATATCTTACTCTACAAAGAAAGCATTATGTTGGGATATTTATAAATTTCAACAAAAATTTGCAGAAATTATTGTCCTATAAAATCAATATTCATGGAAAACCAAAGGGCAACTTCCACTTTACCATTATTATATTTGTCTGGTTTTAGATAAAATATTCTGTCATAGTTTCTCTTATGAAGTTTTTTTTAATATGAAAACATTGCTTGCTATATTTTGTTCACTCTCAAAGGGAGAAACAAAATTTACAATAATAAATCTTTTTTAAAAAATATACAATTTAAGCATTTAATTTTTCAAATCAGAATCTACAGTGATCATAGTGAGCAAAAGTAGAAAGAATAATGTGATTTATGACGAATTTTATAAACATTGAAATTATTATACAACTTTTCACTATAGCGTGCTAATAATCTAAGCAGGTTATTCATTTTTTCTTTTGCAACCTAAAGAAGGGAAAGCACAGCTGGAAGAGCTGGAAAAATTGCATTAAGACCCTATTTACTCATGCATAACTAATGCTGTTGGAAAAATATGAATGCCAAGCTTAAGTAATTCTGGGTAATGGGGCAAAACATATTCTCCTATTGAAGATCCACATTATACATTAGCATGTTGAAGATGCTGATAAGTTATACAATAAAGAAATTTATTCATTTTTGATTATTCCATCATTTAACATTTTTATTCAGCTACAAGCCTCATCATAGTCATATACATCATAGTCATATACATCATATACATTTTCAATTGAACTATTGTTTCTTGTCACACACTATGAGAAATAATTCTTTAAGAACTGAGTGAAGCACACTGATAATATGTGCCATTGAGCACTGAAAGAATGGTAGTAGTGATAAAAGTTTAGTTTTACTTTTGAAAAGGCTGATCCATATAGAAAATTATAACAAAGAAAGGACAATTATAAAAGAAATTGGAGGTAAACACTAAGTAGAAATTTATTGATAATAAAATTATTAAAATATTATACATAATAAACATAATTTATTTATAATGTAAAAATTGTTATATTTAGCATAAGTACCGAAGGTGAAATTTTTTTATACAGTAAAGAACATAATTTTAGATATAATAAGTAGCTATGAGTAGAGAATGCTATTGATGAAAGTTGATTAAGAGTAGTACATTTAAAAAATTAGTAGAGGTGGTATCTCATTGTGGTTTTGATCTGCATCTCCCTGATGATTAATGATGTAGAGCATTTTCTCATGTGCTTTTTTGCCATTCGGATTTCTTCTTTGAGAAAGTTTCTGTTCATTTCATTGCCCCATTTTTGGATGGGGTTGGATGTTTTCTTCTTGTGGAGTTTAACCAGTATTTTGTATATCCTGGATATCAACCCCTTGTCAGATGTGTATTCGGTGAATATCCTTTCCCATTCTGTAGACTGTCTTTGTATTTTGGTCACTGTTTCTTTGGAGGTGCAGAAGCTTCTTAGTTTAAGATAGTCCCATTTATCTATCTCTGTTTTCACTTGCTCGGCCAGTGGCGTGGCATCTTTGAAGATACCATTAGCTTCAATGTCATGGAGGGTTTTGCCAACTTTATCTTCAATGTACCTTATGGTTTCTGGTATGATGTTGAGGTCTTTAATCCATTTTGATCTTACTTTTGTACATGGTGTTAGGCAGAGTTCTGAGCCTATTTTTTTGCATGTAGCCGTCCAGTGATGCCAACACAATTTATTAAAGAGGCTTTCCTTACTCCACTTCACATTACTTGCACCTTTATCAAAGATTAGATGAGCATATGATTGAGGAGAGATGTCAGTGTATTCAACCCTGTTCCATTGGTCTGCAGTTCTGCCTTTGTTCCATTACCATGCTGTTTTAATTATTACTGCTTTGTAGTACAGTTTGAAGTTCGGGAGGTTGATTCCTCCCATTTTCTTTTTCCCAAGAATTGCTTTAGCTATTCGTGGGGGCTTATTGTTCCATATAAATTTCAAGAGTGTGAGATACCATCTCACACCTCAGAGACTGACCCACATTCAAAAGAGCAAAAGCAACCGATGCTGGCGTGGATGTGGCGAGAAAGGGACACTCCTTTACTGTTGGTGGGAATGTCCACTGGTTCAGCCCTTCTGGAAAACAGTATGGACGATTCTCAAAAAATTAGAAATTGAGCTCCCATTTGACCCAGCAATACCACTCCTGGGAATATATCCCAGAGAGGCAAAAATGTATAGTCGAAGTGACATCTGCACTTGTTTGTTCATTGCAGCACTCTTTACAATAGCCAGAAACTGGAAGAAACCTGAATGCCCAAGAACAGATGACTGGTTAAAGAAACTTTGGTACATCTACACAATGGAGTACTATGTAGCTCTTAGAAAAGATGAAGTCATGAAATTTACATACAAGTGGTACAATATGGAAAGTATCATGCTAAGCGAAATGAGTCAGAAAGAGAGGGATAGACATAGAAAGATTGCATTCATCTGGGGGATATAAAGTAACAAAGTATGAGATTAATACCCAAGAATAGCTGAGATCAGCACCAGGAGGATTACTCCATAACTTAGAGGCCAGCCGGGTATCCTAGAGGAAAGGGCTGTTCAGATAGAGAAGGGAGCACCAAATAAAGGATGTTTGGAGGATCCTCCCAGGAGGGGAGATGCATGTCGAAAGTAGACTATGGACTGAACATGTTTGCCACTCAATGCCTCTTTTGCAGACCACAACACCCAAAAGGAGAGAGAGAACACAGGGGATTGCCCTGCCACAGAGACAGGGGGGATGGGGGGATGGGGGGATGGGGGTGGGAGGGATATTATCCATGGTGGTGGAAAATGGGCACTGGTGGAGGGATGGGTATCTGATCATTGTATAATTGAAACCAAAGCACAAAAAATTGTAAATCTACAACTTTAAAAAAAATAAAATAAAATAAAGGAAAAAAAAATTAGTAGAGGGTACATGGAGAGCTATAATAATTTTAGTATTAATTACATATATATTTTGAAATTTACATATTATAGTTATTTTAAGGAATAATACATATTATGAATATATAATTTTAAATATTTTTATTATGTATATATTATTTTAAGATATTCATGTAGAAATACTTAAAAGAGCATTTTATTCTGATGAATAGATATGTATATACATAAGAATATATATGTATGACTGTTAAAATAACTTTACATATAATTCTTGAAATATTTCTTATAAAAGTATATGAAAATTTATGTATATAAGGAACTCAGTGCGTATCTTATAGTCATTAATTCAAAGTCATTAAATGCATTCTAAATTGAAAAGCATCACCATTTCTACATACATAGGCTTAACTTTTCTATAATAAAAATTATTAATAAAAGTTAATGGTGCATAAATGCAAATATAATTCTTTGGGAAGTGAAAAACTATTTTTAAGATAAAATATTTTTTATCAGCATAAAGATATATACTTAAAAATGTAAATGTAAATTTTTAAGTATATTTCATTTGTGCTCCAAAATGCTATCAGAGAACATTCTGACTATAAATTAACACACTGACTAATTAGCATTTTAAGCAGCTCAAGCAAGCTGTAATGAACTAGATGGGAAAAATGCAAGTTTGAAGTCCAATGTCAGATAAATAGGTTAAATTTTGTCTCTGTCACATACCAGATGAGCAAACTTGGAAAGGTTTATATCTCTCAATCTTAATTTTCTCCTCAGATGAAATTGGAAAAATAAGATACATATTACATATATTATCTGAAATATGATAGCCAATAAGTAGTTATTAGTAGTCATCTTTATATTGCAAGTATATTTCTAAAGTATTTCAATTGCCTATGCAAGGGTCTCATGATAATTTTTTTACTCTTAAAAATAATTTCTATTTATAGCCATTTGAGTGCATGTTATCTCAAATCCATTTGTACAGAAAATAAATTAATTCACTCAGTATATGAACACAAACGGTCTTACATGTTCATTTTTTACCTCTAGAAACTTCTGTTTAAATCCTTACTTCAGTCTTGAGTGAAAATGAATTTAATGGTCTGCCTCATCAATAGCCCCATTATCACAAAGCTGCCAAGCAAGTCAGTATAATTTAGTGCAATTGCATTCTGTCAGTCTTTGCTCAAAATTAAGCCAGGATCAAAAATAGAAAATTGTTTTACAGTTTTCACCAGTGCACTAACAGAACTATATCCATAAGTCCTGTTGCCCATATTTTTTTAGCTCTAAGAAATCACATAAAGACATATTAGTTATGACATATGTGCTCCAGAGTTATGGTCTCCAAGCTTGTCTAAACATAATCAACTTTCTAAGAGATATTTATATCTCTTAGATATAACTGCAACTTTCTAAGAGATATTTATATCCAGAAAAATACAGAAATTCTGATTTGCTGGTTTGAGGTAGGAAGTTAAGTCACTGATATTAAAAATGTAGATTCCCTTTAAAATGCACTTAAAAATTCTCATAAGCAGTCTTTTGCTATTTATAGTCCATGGGACAGAAGTGTTGGTATTATCTAGGAAATTGCTAGAGGTATAGAAACTGTGGCATCACCACAGAACTACAGAATAGAATCTGCATTTAAAAAGACCCTCCAAGATAACCACATGTCAGAGTTTGTCAAGTACTATTTACTAATAATCTAGTCAACTAATAGGGCCATTCGGCTCAAATGATTCTAATGCTTTGGTAGTATTGGAAATTTCTGGCCTATAAATGCCTCAGGGGTAGGAATTTGAAATCCAAGGGCAATTAGTCTCAGTAAACTAAGCTTTAAACTCTAGTCCATAACCTACTTGCTACCTCATCTACAAAAGTATCTCCCAGAGCTTTCATAACTGTTTACTTTTTTCAACTACTAATATGTCCTATGCTACCTTACTCAAATATGTTTTCATTCAAATAAACTAAAAACTTTTAATATGCCTCAGTTTATCATTACTTTATCTGCAGCTATAGGAACCGGCAGAGGAACCCATTATGCGGAATCCATGGCTGAGATCTCCAAGCCTGCTTGGATCAGGATTTGGCCTCCTCCATCTAGATTCCCCATTTTCCAGTAGCTTGGCAGTCACACACACAAACTGCGCCCCGGCACCATGTAATCTCATCAAAGGCCTAGATCCAGAGACTATAAAACACAGCTCCCAGAAGAAAGCAATGCAGTTTTTGTAGGGGCTCTCTGTCCCTCTTGGAGAGCCAGGCAAGCTACCAAGAGTGCCTGCACAGCAGAGCCTGGCAAGCTACCTATGTCATATTCAATACGCCCAAAACAGTAACAATAACAGGCCTCATTCCCCGACCCTGAAAGAGCCTCCTCTATGTATCTTTGCTTATTTTTCCCACCCTGAAGAACCTGGTGTTCTCTCTTAAACACATATTTCCCCTCTTTCTCTCCTCACACATCTTTCTAAGCATCTCATAGAATAAAAATTAAAACTCAAAATAAAAATAAAACAACCTTGCATCATTAACCCCTTGAAATTCTTTTCTGAGGGGGAAAGACTGTGAACCCAGAACATCTGTGCTATGTTTAGGATTTACTTTCCTTTCCTGCAAAAAGCGATTTCTTGCTCCAGACTGAGTCATGCTTGCCCATGTAATCAGGTGGCAGAGATCATCTCTTATGTGTGCCGAAAAAGTGAACCTCATGCATACTTTGACGCCTGGATTCACTGTGAGCTGGCAGGATGTGAACATCTGTGCCCTGGGAGGGCTTGCGCCACATGTCCTAACTTAAATCAAGCATTTCCCCAAGTGCGGGTGATTGAGGTGGGTTGAGCTCAGGGGTGCAAGCTTTCTTTTCAAAAGTTTACCTCCCTCACTCTCCACTTTACCCAGTCACTGGCAACAATTATTTTCATTATTAATGCTATGAAGAATAAACTTAAAAATACAAAACTGATCACAAAAAGTTCCATATAAAGCATTTTGTTCTATTAAAAGGTAATAAAGAAAACAAATAAATAGCAATAACAATAAACACATTTTATTCTAGTTTCTTTGGGTGCCTTAAGTGAAGTGGGGAAGAGAGAAACAGAAAACTTGAAAAAATGAGTCTACTGTTCTCTCTACCCGCTTTGGTCACCTGAGGAAATCTAGAACTGTAGTAAGTTTGCTATGAACATGCATAGTCACTGGCTCCAAGAGGTGGCCATTAAGCCACATCCTAGTTCCAGTTGTTCTGCCCAGAATGGGAAATGATCTCTGCAACCTGATTTGTCAGGGAGTCATGGAATCCAAGTGATAAACTGCTTTTTTCAGGAACAGAGAGGCAGTCTTACATGGGCTTTTCCAGGTCCTGTTGAAATTCTTTTCTTCCCTCACAGGAAAAAAAAATTCTGGAATAAGTGAATAGAGAACTAAATAAAACTTATTTGAGAAATAATGAGAGAGAAACAGAGAGAAAGAGGCAAGAGAGAAAGAGAGAGAGAGAGAGAGAGATTTACGATCAAGAGAATATAGGCTTCTCCAAGGCGGAGAAAAATATATGTCCCAAGCAGGCATGTGTAGGCCATTTCCCCCAAATAGGTAAAGGCACCTTAAAGTAAGAAAATATACCTCTCAGGTAGACCAAAATGGCCATAGTATAAAAAAAGATATGTCTCAAGAGGGGTATGGGCAGATGTGCATCATTTTTTTTCTGCCGAAATAGTTATATACAATTTTCCCAAACTGGCCTACCCAAAATTAGTTGCTAGGGTGGTTGCCAATGTGCTGGGCTTGGGTGGTTGATGGTCTCCTGATATTCTTAGCATAACCTTTGTTCCAATAGTGGAGCTTTTTCTCTCAGAGGGTTCAGATATGCTCTGGATTTTTTGGTCTAGAATTCAGGATCTCAATGGTTTTCCCAGATCTCCTCAGAGGCATTCTTTTGTCTCCAAGTCTTTAAATCATTTAGGATGGTTTAGGATCCAGTCAGTGTTTTTCCCAGTATACATTACCAGGGTCCCCTGTCTTTCTGTCTGCAACTCCTACTGAAACTTATTACCACCAGCCTTTGTAAACATACAACTCACATCATGGAATATTACATATTTTCATTTGATCATGACATAAAATTTCTGTTAGATGCAGACCTATTCAAACTCCTTGGTAAATGTAAAAGTCTGGTATGAGCTATAGAAGCTAATAAACATGTGTGATGATAAACCTTCAACTGATGCCTTGATCTGGTGGACTGTGTTACCACGCACTAGCAATTTGGGACCAAGAGCCAAAAGCAGAAAATACAGAAAGAAAAGTCTCTGTCAACAAATGGTTCTGGGAAAACTGAACAGTTACACAGAAAGCAGTAATACCAGACGATTATCTCTAATCATACAAATAAATTAAAAATGAACTGAATATTTACATTTCAGGTAAAAATTGATTAAAAAATTACTGAACAATACATAGGCAAAACACTCCATGATACTGGTTTTCAGTGTTTATTTTGTGATTTAATTTCAAAAACACTCCATGATACTGGTTTTCAGTGTTTATTTTGTGATTTAATTTCACTGAGAAGGGAAATAAAAGAAAAAAATGAATGGCACTGCATCAAACTGAAACACTTCTGTATTACAAAAGAAAATATCACTCTAATAAAAATATTTTTCTGAATGGATAAAATTCTGTGACATCATACATCTGAAAAAAATGTAATATCATATATATAATATATATATATATATATATAAAGAACACGTGGAACTCAACAACAAAAAATAGTCCAATTGAAAAATGGAGAGAAGGACTAAACAGACATTTCATTAAAGAAGATATATAGATGGTATTATTACATGAATGAAAATCACATCATTATTGATTGCATAAATGCAGTCAAGATGATATAACCTCATACCTGTCATAATGTTCTACTAAAACATACAAACAAATAATAGAAGTTAAAAGTATTGGTGAGTACATAGTGAAAAATTATCCTTCATTCATTTTTAGCAGAAACATAAATTGGTCCAGCCTCTATGGTAAACAGTATGGAGGTTCTTCAAAAAATTAAAAATTGACCTAATATATAAGCCAGCAATTCCATCAAAGATTTAAAAAAACTCACAGCTATAATTTGAAAAGATATATTGAGGCACTATTTAGAGTAGACAAGGTCTGGAAATGACCCAGTCACTCAATCTCAATGACTGATAAGTGAATAAATTTGTATCATATATCCATAATGAAATATTATAGAAAAAGATGAAATCTTGTCTATTGCTATAATAGAATTTTGTCATGCAAATGAAATAAGGTAAAAGGAAAAAGAAAAAGACAAAATTATTTTCCTCCTATGTGTCAAATAAAGAAACACAATAATATATTAAAAAGTGTTTAATAAAAACATACCCTCAGACTCTGACCGGAGAATTGAGGTATCAAGAGAAGACAGGGTGAGGGCTGAAAGGGAACAATGGACTGTGACAAAGAATATTGACTTTGTTGATGTATGTGATATGGTAACACTGAAGCCTTAAAACATGTAAATATTCACACTTGTAAATAAATGTTGTCTCAATTTAAAAAATAAAACCTAAGCACAAACATAAATTTATCTGTCACTCCTAAATAGTACCCTTAAAAGCAATGTTTTTCAACCTCTTCACACCTACAGATTAGGAACCAATAGTTATAGCACATTGCTAGAAGACTCTAACCTACTTTTTTGTTCTTTAATTTTATTTTTCTTTTTTATAATTAAGGTCGTAAGACACATGCAAGACACAAAAGAAATACTACTGTCTATCATTCAGCACAATATTAGTAATTTAAAATCATGCTACTGGGTATTATACTCACTGGAAAAATGGAAATATGAAACCAATTGATGGTAGATGTGAAATTCTAATATCTCAGATTAAGCTATTCTGAATTATCCCATTTATTAAGGAGTTGTCATGCTAGACTTATTGAGATATTTCACACACCATCTCAAATTCTGTTTCCTTTATTTATTTATTTACTTTGGTGGGGCACCGGGCACATCCAGCTGTGCTCAGGACTTATTTCTGACTCTGCACTCAGGAATCACTCATGGTGGGCTCAGGGGACCATATTGCATGCTGAGGATTGAATATGAGTCAAGAGAGTGCAAAGCAAATTTCCTACCTGCTGCAATATCACTCTAGTCCCTCAATCTTGCATTCTTTCAGCAGCACTAAAATATAGACAAAGTTCATACAAATTAATGATAAATGAGTATGTGATTCTCACTTTTAGTGAGAGAATTTATCAATGTCACCATGAATAGTAATGTTGAAATCAGAACTTAAACTCAGAATAATCTCTCTTCCAAATATTTAACCACACATTCTCTTTCACTAAAGAGTTTGAACACTTATGCCTTGTTTGAAATTATCTCTGGTTTGGTACCCAGCACTCTATGTTCCCCAAGCATTGCTCTATGCAGTTCTGCACATGCCTGAGCTGTACCAGAGGAATCCTGGCCCAGCAGAGTCAGAGCATCACCACATCCTTCGGCCCCGTGTAAAAACACAAGAATAACCAGGAGGGTCCCATAGATCTCCTAAGTAGCATTTGGGATTTCCCCTGATCCCCATAAATAAGGTTGATGGCCTATGTAAAGAAATCTATTTTAGGGTACCTGATGAGAAGTCAGAAACTTTTAAATAGGTTTTATTATAGCTTGATTTCATTAAGATTAGTTTTATACAATCACAAGTCTATGTTATACGTCTGATGATAATATGGCATACACATATATATGAAACTTAGGATATAAAAAAATGTGCTTCCTCATATGGTTTAAGAATAGATATGATACTTCAGCCAGGTGTTAATTAGGCTTTCCATCACTTAATGCTTTCTCTCTCTCTCTCTCTCTCTCTCTCAAAATTTTAAAATCAGTTTAGATATTCAGGATTCTATTTCAAGGTTCTTATTTTAGCACAAGGGGAATATTTACAGAAAAATTATGAAAATAATGCTGAGTTCAAAGGACACATTAGGTTTCCACTATCAACATTTTATGTTAGTATGGTATATCACTTATAATCAATTAAGCACTGCTGATACGTTATTAATAATCCAATACATTATTCAATAGTTTGTGAGTTTATATAATAAGCTTTTAAAATTTATATTTTTAACCCTATGCAGAGTACTGTGTTCTATTTAGTAACCCTATCTCCTTTGGCTCTTATTAACCTTGACTATTTGACTTTCCTTGCTTCTGATGACTTTGACAGCTCTGAGCAGTTGCACTGAATAGATTTTTCATTGATTATTCTTACACCAAAAGTGTGCTATTTTCTCATGATTTCATCTTTGTAGGCAATTTTGAAATTTGTTTGAGGAATTTTTAATTGTATGTGGGTTAAAAAAAAACAACTTTGTGATTGTTATTATCCTTGTTTGAGACTGAATGATTAATCATGTGCTATTAGGTTAACATTAAGTGAACTGCTTTTTATAAGTGGTGCAGTCAGATTCACTAAATAATACATCCACAAAGCATTCCAACTATCTATTATTAAATTTAGGAATATATATGTTTAATCACATGTAAACATGTATATAAGCACACACAAATTTAACTGTGCAACATATCTAAATCTCATTAGAGATTTCTGTCTATATCCAACTTCTATATAAATACACATCAATATAAACCTATAATGTCTCATAATCTCATTGTTGATTTATGTATATCTGTCTATATCCCAGCTTATATATCTATTATCTTCTTTCTTCCTGCTGTACTTATGAATTCATGAACAATCTATTGACAGAAGGGGAAATGTGTTGATTTTGTTGACGATTCTAGATATATAGCCACCATCTCCATAGCTAAAATTACCCAGCCCTCTTCTCAGACATTCCTGAAGAACGTTGATGAAGGAAAATACATCTCACAGTACTTTGAATAGTGCATCCTTTTAATTCAATTATTTTTATTAATGAGAGTAAGTGCTGAGAGCCTAGCATCCATTAAAAGCATGTTTCTGGAAAGAAAAGGTTAATCTTTTTTCAAAAAGTGCTTAAATATTACTTACTCAGTTATTAGATACGAGAATATTTTACACTACATAGGTTGAGTTTTTGAAGAAGAAAATTAAATTCAAAAGGTCAAAATGTAATTGTTCTCAAAAAATTTGAACCAGATATTTGCGGTGAGCATAGTCAAGGTAATATTAATGTAGAATGCATTTTTGCATCTCTTTTCCTAATAGCTTGTTATATAATCCTTAGGGGGCAAGTAATTTTTCATAATGATAGTAATTTCAATAGAGTTTAAAGTGGCTAAAAGCCAAGGCCATGTCAAATTTTTATGTCAAAGAAATGGAAAGCTAAAGAAGGGAGGAGGCAGAAGAACAAAAAAGTAGCTTTGGGGGTTTTGTTTTTAAAGAGAAAATATGTGGGATTCCAACATCAGAGAACCACAATAAGAATGAAGTATGCTAAGTTTAATTGTTACTGTAAGATTTCTTTTCTGGAATTTTCTTAATGGGAAAGTCTTGAAAATCATACACTCATGTGTTGTTTCAAATAGTGGGAATATGTCATTGCTAATTATACCTTCAACAGTTCAAACATAACATGATAGTAGTATGATGGGAAATTAATTGATCTACTCTTGTGCATTTTTGTGAATAGTCAGCAAGTTTTAATCAACTATAAAGCAAAAACACATGACCACGGGAAGAAAGGCAATTGCCTTCTTGCTATAGATCCCAATAACAAGAGGTCAGAGACATAGTAAGAGGTGTTAAGAAACATGCACAGCATGCAGTTGAGAGGTGTTTGATCCTCATTACCACATGACCCACCAAACATTATCAGATGAACCCCAGAGATCCCCAAGTGCTTCTGGATAAGGCCACATTAGAGTGGCTCAGGCAATCCTCAGTACCGCAGGGCCCAAGCAAAATTGCATTCTCAGGCCAACATGGAAAGACAGCCCAGTTGGCCAGAATCCTTGGCTGAGCCACAAAAACACCCAAACAGAGTTTGGGAACATCCCCCAAATGAACTAAATTAAAACTGAAAAATATGTAAAACATCCTTTACATTATCAAAAGGTCAGTTGGCTACATGATAGAGGATAGTAGTATATAACTATGGTGTGTTCTATAAATTTTAGAGATTTTTCCAAATATATATCATACAATACTTATAATAACTCTATAAAGGAAAATAATTATAGCAAGTTACTGCTCATATGCAATGGAATATGAAAGCTACTCATAATCTGAATGAAAAAAATCTTTTTGCCATTTTGTATTAGGAAATCCTAAAGCAAGTAATGTAAAACTTGAAAGAGTCTTAAGTGTTAGACACTAGATAGTAGATTGGTTGTGATATATTAACTGTGTGAAAACATTTAACTAATAAACATATTGAATTTAATTTGCTTTCAGTAATATATAATACAAAAAGACATGTGTTATATATGTGTTTACAGATGTATGTGTTTGGATGTACGCATTTACATGCACATATACTTAGAAAGGAGTATTTTTGTGCTTATATGCACTATTTTTCTGTATAAGACAGAGGTCCTTGTCTTTTTCACTGGCACTAGTCAGCAGATAAGCTTTGAAATATCATTGACTGTGAAGTCTATCAATTACACGATCTTATTTGCATTAAGTGATCCTTAAGCTTAAAAATATATACGCATCATTAGCTTTATTTGCATAGGAAAAAACAATTTGGAAAAAAATAGAAATTAAATTTGTTCCACCAAAATTAGCATTATTTATGTATTTTATGGCTCAACTTTTGCTTAAAGATTTTTGATTTATGTATATTACTTTATGTCTCTCAAGAGGCTCATATATCAATTCATTTTTATTTCTCTAATTTTTTTACAAGGCACGTATAAAAGGGTATTTCCCCTGTGCATACAACGTGGATTACCATGTCAGACAGCATTTATCACATCTAATTTTCATCATTTAATTCCCTCATCTAGTTTCAAGTGGAACTTCTTGCTGTTTACATGTTATTATTATCAAAAAAAAAATCTGATGATAGAGAAACCATCACCACATAATCAAATTTTATTCTCCACTCTTAGTATATCTTTCTTGGTTATTTTGCTACACCTCCAGCCCAATTGCTCGCTATCTTTTTCACTAAATTCAGAGGGAAGATTCATCTTAACAGGAATCTTTCAACCATAAACTTTAATAGCACTTTAAAGAGCCTCAAAATGAAATTTCTTCTTTAATTAAGAAGATGTTACTTTGTACATCATAATTGAAATACATCAAAAAGTTCCTTGTTAAAGCTCAAGATATATTACAAAACCATTCTATGGCTTGGCTGCAGGGCTTTGCTAATTGGAAGAATGACAGATCAACTTCTGGGGAAAGTTATTTCAGTTGGAATGCTGGAGATGGAGTAGCTTATTTTAATTATGTACAGAAAAACAATTAGGAAAACGTATCAACCCAAATTATTTTGTTTTATTTTGTTAAAATGCAAAACAAACTAAACTCAAATGACAACAATATATCTTTTTGCTGACTTGAGAGTATGTGCCTAACTAAATATATATAAAGAGAGGAAATTATTTTTGGCTTTGTGCCACATCCTGAAGTGCTCAGGGATTATTCCTGACTCAGCACTCAAGAAAAACTTCTGGAAGGCTTGGGGTAAGTAGGGGGTGCTTGGTAATCAAACCTGGATCAACCTAGTGAAAGGCAAATTCTTTACCTAATGTACTATCTCTGTGACCTTAAGAATGAGATACATTTAATGTGTTAAATTTAACTTACAGATATATATCACAAATTTATGTACTTTCAAACTCAGCAGTCTGGCAATGTTTTGGAAGAAATAGTAAACTTTAAAAAAATAAATTTATTTTTATTACTGCAATTTGTGTGAGGAGTTTATAATAAATAACATATCTTTTAGGGAAACAGAATGCTAGCATTCCAAATTATCAGCATATTATCTTATTTTATTTACCATGAGATAAACAGTTACAAAGTTGTCCATGATTGGATTCAGTCATACAATGTTCCAACACCAGTCCACCAGTGTACATTTCCTACCACCAATGTCCCCAGTCTCCCTCTTTCCACTGCCTACAAGCAGTCCTTCTCTAGAGCAGGCACATCTCTCTTTTTTCTCTCTCTCCTCTCTCTTGCTAGCTCTCACTCTTTCTCTCTCTCTCTCCTTTAAATATCAGTATTTTATTTGTGTAATTTTTAATTGCAAACTATCTTTATTTAATTGACTAAAACTGTTTTTCTAAAACTAAAATAGTTCTTAGTACTTATATTTTGTATAAATTATTTGTCCATGTTACATACTGTTCAGAGAAAGTCTCTGAACAGCCATTCTCCAAACTGCTCTCCGAAACTTCCGTTTCAATCTTCTTTTCAAATCTTTTGCTAAAAGTAAAACTGTAACGCAGGATATTAACATATGACTTTACAAACACTTCTCTTAGCTTTTACTACCAAATGTGTAAAGGTAAAACCTTTACACCCCACGTCCTTAGACCCTTCTCTTTTAACAAATAAGGATAATTTCACTCATCCAAGGACTGTAAAGAGACAAAACAAGAGAATAGATATTATTAAACAATCTAAAATCTTTTTTTTCAAGCCCTATCTCTTCGTTTTTTTAATTTTTATTAGTGAAACACCATGAGGTACAGTTGAGAACTTACAAATTTTTGTGCTTGGGTTTCAGTTATACAATGATCAAGTACTCATCCTTCCACCAGTGCCATTTCTTAAACACTAATGACCCCAGGATCCCCCAACCCCCCCATCACCCCCATCAAACTCCACCTCTGTAGCAGGGTATTACTTTTTGTTCTCTCTCTTTTTTGGTGCTGTGGTTTGCAAAAGAGGCATTGAGTGGCAATCATGTTCTGCCTAGAGTCTACTTTCAGCAGGCATCTACCATCCTGAAAGGATCCTCCCAACACCCTTTGTTTGATGCACCCTTCTCTATCTGAGCTGCCTTTTCCCGAGCATGTGTGGCTGGCCTCCAAGACATGGAGTAAACCTCTTGGTACTTATCTCTACTATTCTTGGGTGTTAGCCTCCTATTTTGTTACTTTATGTTCCCATGATGAATGCAGTCTTTCTATGTCTGCTCCTCTCTTTCTGACTCATTTCACTTAGCATGATACTTTGCATGTAGTACCACTTGTATGTAAATTTCATGACATCATCTTTCCTAAAAGCTACATAGTACTTCATTGTATAGATGTACCAAAGTTTCTTTAACAAGTCATCTCTTCTCACTCAGTTTTTTTCCAGATTCTGGCTATTGCAAACAGTGCAGCAATGAACAAACAAGTGCAGATGTCACTTCAAATATACTTTTTTTGCCTTTCTGGGATATATTCCCAGGAGTGGTATTGCTGGGTCAAATGGGAGATCACTTTCTAATTTTTTGAGAATCATCCATACTGTTTTCCCAAAGGGCTCAACCAGTCGGCATTCGCACCAGAAGTGAAGAAGGGTCCCTTTCTCGCCACATCCCTGCCAATACTGGTTGCCTTTGTTCTTTTGGATGTGGGCCAGTCTCTGTGGTGTGAGATGATATCTCATTATGGTTTTGATCTGCATCTCCCTGGTAATTAATGATGTGGAACATTTTCTCATGTGCCTTTTTGCCATTTGGATATCTTCTTTGAGAAATTTTCTGTTCATTTTGTTGCCCCATTTTTCAATGGGGTTGGATGTTTTCTTCTTGTTAAGTTCTACCAGTACTTTGTATATCCTTGATACCAACCCCTTGTCAGATGGGTATTGGGCGAATATCCTTTCCCGTTCTGTAGACTGTCTTTGTATTTTGGTCACTGTTCCTTTTGAGGTGCAGAAGCTTCTTAGTTTAAGGTAGTCCCACTTGTCTATCTCAGTTTTCACTTGCTTGGCCAGTGGCATGACATCTTCGAAGATATCATTTTAGCTTCAATGTCATGGAGGGTTTTGCCAACTGTCTTCAATGTGCCTTATGGATTTCGGTGTGATGTTGAGGTCTTTGATCCATTTTGATCTTACTTTTGTGCATGATTTTAGGCAGACAGCTGAGCCCAATTTTTTGCATGTACCTGTCCAGTTTTGCCAGCACAATGTGTAAAAGAGGTTTTCTTTGCTCCACTTCACCTTTCTTGCTCCCCTGTCAAAGATTAGATGATCATATGTTTCGGGGGAGATATCAGTATATTCAACCCTGTTCCATAGGTCTGCAGCTCTGTCTTTGTTCCAGTACCATGCTGTTTTAATTATTACTGCTTTGTAGTAGAGTTTGAAGTTAGGGAGGTTGATTACTCCCATTTTCTTTTTCCCAAGAATTGCTTTAGCTATTCGTGGAGGCTTATTCTTCCATATGAATTTCAGGAGTGTTTGCTCTATTTCTTTGAAGACTGTCATGAGTATCATTATAAGGATCACATTGAATTTGTACAATGCTTTGGAAGTATTGACATGTTGACAATGTTAATTCTCCCAATCCATGAGCAGGGTATCTTTCCATTTTCTCATGTCCTCTTTTATTTCCTGAAGAAGTGTTTTGTAGTTTTCTTTCTACAGGTCCTTTACTTCCTTATTTAAGCTGATTCCCAGGTACTTGATTTTCTGGGGTACAATTGTGAAGGGGATTTTTTTCATGTCACTTTCTTCACTCTCACTATTTGTGTATAGGAAAGTCATGGACTTTTATGTCTTGATTATATATCCTGCAACTTTACTACACAAGTCTATTGTTTCTAGGAGTTTCTTTGTAGAGGTTTAAGGATTCTCTAAGTATAGTATCATGTCAGCTGCAAATAGTGAGAACTTGATTTCTTTCTTTCCTACCTGGATGCCCTTAATATCTTTTTCTTGTCTAAACACTATTGCAATTACTTCCAGTACTATATTGAACAGCAGTAGAAAGAGTGGGCATCCTTGTCTCATCCCTTGTCTTAGAGGATAGGCTCTCAGTTTTTCCCCATTGAAGATGATGCTTGCTGTAGGGTTCTGTCTCTGAATTCATTTTACCACTCTGTGTCTTTTAATTGGTGAATTTAGACGGTTGACGTTGAGAACTTTGAGAGAGTATTATTATGGGGTTTTGTGTCATCTTTCTGTAGGAGTCTGTTGTGCTTGTAGAGTTTGTATTCTTTTATAGTAGCCCCCTTTGCCCTTATTTTAGGTTTGTTTTGAGTCTATGACGATCCTGAGCCACTGTTTATCCATAAAATTGTGTACTGTTCCTTCAAGTTTGAGAGAGTTTAGCGGGATAGAGTATTCTTGGTGAAGTGTTGGTTTCAGTAATTTTTTTCACTATATCGCACCATTGCCTTTTTCCTCTGAGAGGTCTGCTGTGAATCTAAGGAGTGCTCCTTTGTATATGATTTCCTTCTTTGACCTTGCTTCTTGTAGTATTGTGTCACTATCCATGGAATCCATCATTCTAACTATGATATGTCTTCTAGTGTTTTTGTTAGGGTCTCCTTTAGCTGGCTCCCTTCGGACTTCTTGAATCTGAATGGCTGCATTGTCAAACTCTGGGAATTTTTCAGCAATGATTTGTTTGACCATGGCTTTTTCATTGGAATTGCATCCCTGACCTTCTGGTACTCCAATGATTCTAATGTTTTTCCTCTTGGAAATATCTCCTATGATTCTAAATTGTTCTAGAGCTATTTTGAGATCTCTTGCCATTGTTTGTTGTTGCCTGTTGGCTTGGTGCAGTTGATCTTCCAGCTCACTGATTCTGTCTTTTGCTGTGGTCATTCTACTGTTGAGGGCCAAGACTGAGTTTTTTATTTCATCTATGGAATCCTTTATTTGTGATATCTCTGTGCATAGCTTTCAAATTTCTAATCTCATTTCTTCCCGTAATTTCTCGATTGTTTCTTTCATGTCCTCCTTTAATTTACTGGATATCTGTCTCACTGTTTCTTTGAGTTCATTGAACAGCTTCATTACTTCATATCTGAATTCTTTCTCAGAGAGTTTCCTTAGGTGAGTATCGTCTACTGAGGCTTCTGCACTCTTTTCATCGTCCTCCCCTGGTGATGGGGATTTGCATTGTTTCTTAATGCTGGTGCAGAGGTATGGAGACTGAGATGTTACACAAGATTGCTAGGTATGGGTAAACTACCTCTGGCCGCTTGAGCCTCCACAGGCCCAAAATTAGGCCACACCGACTTCTACAGAAGTCACGCCCACTTCTGAATAGGCCACGCCCCCTACGGCTACCTGGTGTGTGTGGAGGGTACAACCTGGAGGAGGCAGGAGACCAGCACAGCATTGGGGGAGAACAGGAAGATGCTCAGAAATGGTGAGCATTTCAGGGTCCTAGAAGATGCCTGGGGTGCATGCACAGAGAAAGCCAAGTCCTGGGTTTGAAACAACAATCCAAATTCTTGACTTGGATTACAAAATTTATTAAGATACAGTAAAAAAATGAGTGGAGGGACTGAAGATTGATCAAGAATTGATATTAGGACAGTGATGGAGGCTGATGAGCACTTTGGTTGTAGCAATGTGCACAAACATTGTATATCAATAGAATAGACTTTAACACTATTATAACCATACTACCTGTAGGATAACTTTGGTTGGTCCTTTCTCCTCCATCCTTTCTCCCTTGCATCAAGGAGCTTAGATTTATTGGGTTACACCCATCACAGTGCTTTCATGGCACTCCCATTCCTCTTTGTTTATCTTTAACTTCTCCTTTGTGTTCTGCTTCCCCTGTTAATCTCTAATATCTCTAAATCAGACCCTGTGATTTATAAACCAAGGTATTTCTGAAAATCTGGATTTTTTGCTTCTCTTTATCCCTTATGTCCTTTGCATAGTTTACTTTATAGGAATGTCCTTTTTGTATAGACACAGAAAGCCAATTAATGGTATGCTTGTGTGACTCAGGAGTTATTTTACTCTGAATAATATTTGCTCTTGGGCATTTGTCATATTTACTTGAACTTGGGCCTCAGTTGCCCTTAGTTCCTAGCACCCCAAATCATCATCCCAAGGAAGGGACTTTTATGGGCTCAGGGAAAGCTGTAAGCTATCCTAGCATTGAAATGGGACAGGCTAAGTGCCAAAAAAATTATAATAAGTTAAGAGCACGGTCATGGACAAACTGTCATGACCCAAATAGAAGTGACTGAACAAGGAGCCTGCCGGGTTAGGAAGGACTAATCTAGCCTAACTGTAGTCTGAGATCTATAATGAGATGCTCCAGGAGAGTCACCCTTAAAGCCCAATATATCTCTTACTGTGTCAATACACAATGACTAGAAAGATTATTAAGAAGTAAATTTAAGATGCCCATTTAAGTTAATTTGGACCAAGGAAAGGAGAAATATGCCCTTAGAAGAAATTCCATCCTGAGTGAATCCCATAGCAGGATGAGATGTCAATCTTAGTAGAGCTTCCCCTGCAGGATGGGTTTTATTCTATTGATTGTGCTAACTGACCTAGGTTAGCTACCCCCAACACTTGATGATTGTTCTCAATATTAAGGCAGGAAGTTGAAGAATAGAGTGAGTCTAGCATGAGGGACAGGAGATGGGAATGAGGGATGGGGGATACTGAGGACAGGGGAAAACTGGAATCGGTGCTTTGTGAGACTGGAATAGGCATGAGGGAGAATGGAATAAATGGCAGGGTGGAGACTGAAATAAATGACTACTGATCATACACCAGCTTGTCAGTCCTGTTCCCTCTTTCATGTGTCTATTGAAGATGACTGGCCAGGATGGGAAGAAGGCTCATGGTCATCAAGCACACACAACAAATAAGCTCACACTTTCTTTTTTCTTTTTGGGTCACACCTGGCGATGCACACGAGTTTACTCCTGGCTCATGAACTCAGGAATTACTCCTGATAGTGCTTGGGGGACCATATGGGAAGCTGGAAATCCAACCCGGGTCAGCCACGTGCAAGGCAAATGTCCTACCCGCTGTACTATTGCTCCAGTCCCTTAATTATAATATTTAAATATATATATGAAACAAAGATACCCTCTTCCTTACATCACTCCCTCCCTTGAAACTTTTCCATATATGACTGAATGTTCTCTTCTATCTCAGCTGTCCTTTCAGTGTACTACTGTTTTCACTGGATTCATCTGTTCACTCTTAATTGTATCTGCTCAGTGGCAATTTTGAAAATGTCTTAGGGGCCCATGACATAGTGCCATATTTAGTTTGTGTGAATCCACGTAGACAGGTGTACCACATGGTTTCATGAGTGATGCTACGTCCCCAATTACTGCCAGGTGGCTCTAGTAATCCCTGACACTGAGGGGCCCAAGAATGTGGTGCTATGATAATAGCATCCTCGTGCTATAGAATCCAAGCAAGGATCCCCTAAGCACCACATGGAAGCCCTCTCAAAATAAGCATGTCTTCTTTAATTCTTGAAAAAAAAAAAACAAAAGAAAGAAAAAGTTCCTAGTGTTAACTGTTCTGATCTCACATGCTTCTACCTATTCATTTTCTCCTTTTCCATAACAAAAAGTAGTGTCCATAACAAAATTCTTAAAATAATTTTTTTTGAAAACTAAAATATATTTTGCCATTACTCACTCTCCAGTTTACTCTAGATACTTAATAAGTCACTTACTAAATAACTACTTAATTTTTTACTGTTACCTACACAATTATTTACCTACAATTACCTAAGTTAGTAGCACACTGGGTCCATTTGTGTCAATCCTCATAATCTTTACTTAACTTCTAAGCTGTTTGCTATTTTTATGTTTATCCAATCAATCATTCATTTTCTTGCTCATTATTAATTATTTTTTGATTCCTGGAGAGCATAGTTTGTTTAGAATGCCATCACAAAGCAAACTATACTTTGCAGCGGTAGAATTCTTTATAGTGGCATAAAGTACACCACAATGAATGAAATCTATGATCATCATACCTCAAGGAGTAGGGGGAAGATGATATTAAAAAGAATGAATTAATTAAAATAAAATACAATAGAGAAAAAAGAGTTGGCCTAGGTGAATTGAATAGATGAATTCAAACAGAAGAGCAAGAAAAGTTTTCAATGCTAATGTGACAAAGAAAGTAAATAGGATTAGTGTCTTAGTGAATGCAGAAGGGCTTTTCAAAAAAGCAAGAAACAATTTCAATGACTAGATATAAATTTGGGGGCTGGAGCGATAGCACAGCAGGTAGGGCGTTTGCCTTGCCCACAGCTGACCTGGGTTCGATTCCCAGCATTCCATATGGTACCCTGAGCACTGCCAGGAGTAATTCCTGAGTGCAGACCCAGGAGTAACCCCTGTGCATAGCCAGGTGCGACCCAAAAAGCAAAAAAAGAGTTGATTTTTATGATGTAATAGCATTAAATTCAACAATAATTTCTGCATTGTTGCATTCTTCTAAACCTTGTCATTTTATGTCTGCATGTTTCTTCACAACCATTAATGTTGCAATAACTTAAAGTTGTGTTTGATGTTATTCTTTTGTTTGTTCTAAAATTTCTCTCTTGATATTTTTTTCAAACCTATGGTATCAATAATTCTATGGTCATCTATGGTTAAATCTATCCTTTGAAACTAAAATTTAGGTATCAAACTGCTGTCATTACTTTGCACTTTGGATGATTCTAAAGATCGCATCACTCATTATATTCAGAAAGTATTTATCATATGCTGGAAATATGGTCTCTCTTCTACTTTTCACTAGCCTAGCGAATGACTCTATCTTTCTTTGAGTTTCTTCAGCTAAACCTTGACAGTCAGCATCAATAACTCATTCCTTTATCACACCATATCCCATCAATCACATGATATTTCAATTTAACATATTTAATATGCTTCCATTCATTTAAAGCCCTCCCACACACACACACCTGTACACTTTCTCCTTTCTGGACTAAAGAATCATCTCTTTATATCTAGAATATTGACACATTCTTCAAACAGTTCTCATCTTTCAAAAGATCTTGACACCTCAGTCAGGTTAATTGTATCAAATAATCCTACTGCTCAAAGCCTGTTCATTCAAGCTCTATGGCAAATTTCAAAATGCTTGATATTAATACAAAATATAAGCAATGGATTCTAATATAATAGCTTCTCTGTCTTTATTAACCACCAAATCCTTTTCCTTATGGTCCCAACAAACTGAACTTTTAATGTAATGTGCTTCTACATTAGAGATTTGGTTTATGCTCTTAATGCTTTTGATACTGTAATTTCATCATAACCTATTCTTGTTTTTAACTTTTCCCTTGAAAAATGAATAAACTACCCTAGATACTATGGTTTAGACTTCTGAAGACCAGGTACTTAGCTTTTGCAAGTGTTGTCACACTTGCTATTTTCCATGTGTGTGAATATTTATGTTCTCAAATAAGTTGTAAGTCACAAAGGACTAAAACTTTTGATTTTGCTTTACTGTTCTGCTCCTAAATTCTAACACATAGTCTAGCATTGATTCCTTATTCATACATTTATTCAATAAATAAATAAAAGAATAAAAGAAGTAAGCCCATGCAAACATAATTTTCCTTTAGTCATCTGTTTTGGGTAGAGATTGATACAATATTCTTAGTCACTTTTAAACATGCCTCTATAAGGAAATTACATAATTTCACAAAATCTTAGTTCTGTTGATAATTTTAAGATAATTTTTAGCATTTTACTCTTAGGTTAAAATGAAAGTAAGTCCATTCTTATAAAAGCATTTTTCACATACTAGTCAACAATAGTGTTTGTTGTTACTGTGTCTGGCATATCGAATACTTCACGGGGAGCTTGCCAGGCTCTGCTGCGTGGGGCTGGAGCAATAGCACAGCAGTAGGGCGTTTGCCTTGCACGCAGCCAACATGGCTGACCCGAGTTTGATTCCCCTGCCCCTCTTGGAGAGCCCGGCAAGCTACCGAGAGTATCTTGCCCGCACGGCAGAGCCTGGCAAGCTCCCCGTGACGTATTCGATATGCCAGACACAGTAACAACAAAGTCTCCAATGGAGACGTTACTGGGCCCGCTCGAGCAAATCGATGAACAACGGGAGGGCCTTTACCTTTACCTTTACCAATAGTGTTTGTAATTTTTATGTTGTCTAAATTGTATAGATCAAAATCCTTAACTTTAAAACTGCAATTTTATTCTTAATTAATTCAGTAGTTCACTCTTTATAAAAAAATGCATAACTCCACAGAGATAAGGATAATGTTTGTGTTGAAATTATATTGAACTGCCATAAGGTGTAAATTTTCATTAGAAAGTTTTAATTACTTCTTATACATGTGGGGTGGAGAGGTCTCTTCAATTCCTACAGTTTATCCTTTAGGAAGCTTTTTTTTTTTTTTTTTACTCCAGGGAAAGAAATCAATTAATTAATGACTTTCCAGCAATGCAATCAGCCTTCAACAGATCCCTGACTGAGAAAAACTCTTCTGAATTAAATGTGAGAAAAGATGGCATTGGCAAAAATAATGCTGTCCTCTTCACCAATCATAAATCTCCATAAAATGGCAAAAGAAATACAACTAATGTTTTATCTTTCTTCTACTAACTAGACTACGCAAATAATCCCAAGTAAATCTCTCTCTCTCTTTCTCTCTCTCTCTCTCTATATATATATACGTGTATATTGAAAACATATACGTATGTTTTCTCTCATATCTAGAGAAAACTAATGTTTTATTGTTTTATCTATCTTTTACTAATAAGAGTACACAATGTGTTTATATATATAGAGAGAGATAAAACAGAGTTTAACAACATATATTTTTAACATATATTATATATAAGAGCATATATTATTTCTTACCATTACTTATTTGGTAAGAAAATAGTAATAGAACTTTGTTCTCAAAAGAAATAATAATAATATATTATTTCTTACCATTACTTATTTGGTAAGAAAATAGTAATAGAACTTTGTTCTCAAAAGGAAGGTCACATAATAAATCACAGAAGTCAAATATTTATATTGAATGATAAAAGAACTGTAGATGGGATAGTAAAAGAATTATTCCTAGATCAAAAGGACAATACTAAAAATAAGAAGTGATGAAGACAGAAAAATGATGAAGCTACATATTTTCTGTAGGTTCCAGGAAACAGTTTCAGTGGAAAAAAGAGAAGACATATTTTGTGCTAGGAATAACTCTATTGCTGATAAATTATTTAGCCCAAACATGAAAGTGAGATTTTCTTAACCACAGGTGCTATAGCCCGTTTCACTAATAATTATTATGTTGTTAATAAATCAGACATTATAAAATTCACTTATACAGAAAAAGTTAAAGTGAGTTACTAGTTTCTAATAAAGTTTTCTTGAAGAAGTTTCATTGATAAAAAATGTTTTTATTGTTTTAAATATGCTCACCATTATAAGAAAAAATTACAAACTAGTTCATCGATAATGAAAAAAAAAATATCATTCCTCAATGTAAAATAAGGTATAATGAATGCATAAAATTATTAATAAATATGATTGTGTCGTGCAAAAACTAAAATTGTATTTATATTCATTAGTAAAACGTTTATAAAAATCTTTTGCCACCCTTATCTAATCCTTGGGACCACACAGATCCCTGAGCACTGAGGTTGAATCCCAGAAAGTCACTGAGCACATTTTCCACCTAACTCTAATCTCTCTAAAGCATAATTATGCAAATAGAATTATAAATAAGTAATATTTTATGAATTAGTTATTTTAGTAAGCAAAGCAGTGTTGAAACAGGACACATTCATGTTGTTTTGTGCTTTGATACTTTGATCCCCATTACTATTGCCTGGTATTTTATTATGCAGGTTTAGTGGTATTCCTTTGTGTAAAGATTCTTTATCATTCATTTACCTAAGACATTCGGGGTACATTCAATTGAGATGGTAGTGAAAGTATTTGATATAAATATCTGGAGCGATAGCACAGTAGATAGGGCATTTGCCTTGCAAGCGGACAACATGGTCCACCCGCGTTCGATTCCTCCATCCCTCTCGAAGAGCCCAGCAGGCTACCAAGAGTATTTTGCCCACACAGCAAAGCCTGGCAAGCTCCCTGTGACATATTCGATATGCCAAACACAGAAACAATTCTCACAATGGAGACTTTATTGGGCCCGCTCGAGCAAATCTATGAACAATGGGAGGACAGTGACAGTCACAGTGATCCTTATACAAGCTTCCTGGTGAATATAATGTGTTCACTAATGCAAAATTTCTTCCTCTTTATATTTGTGACACTGAGGTAACTGAATTTTTTTGCTGTTCAGAGATGAGAAGGTTAGGAGTCTCATTGTCTCTTTCCCACCAGAAGGCGCTGGTATCCTCCTGCCCCATGATAGTAACCAAAAGAATGCCTCAGGATCATCTCGATCAATCTGTTGTTTGTCGATTTCCTCGAGCAGGTACCAGTAACGTCTCCTTCTTCCTAGCCCTGAAATTTTAAAAGAGCCATTTCAATACTCTCAGGATTAGGAGAATGAGATCCATCATTGTTACTGGTATTTGGGTACGACACGGGAAGTTTGCCAGACTCTGCCCTGCAGGCAGGATACTTTTGGTAGCTTGCCAGGTTCTCCAAAGGAATAAAATAAGATAGTAAGATGTCGGTTCCGGGAGCTGGGTTTTATAGTCTCCGCTTCTTGGCTGTTGATGGGACCAACCTGGCGCTGGTGGCGCCTACCTACTGGAAGATGGGGCGTCTGGTTGGAGAAGGCTCAGTCCCAATTTGAGTAGGCTTGGAGACCTCAGCCCCGGACCCGCATGCCTCGGTTCCTCTTCTAGTTCTTTCATGCATGAGGCCCGTCTGGACGTGTGGAGACTGGTCCCAGCAAGGCCGTGGCTGGCTCCGGAGGTCCTCAGCTGCTTGGGCTCTTCTCAGGGCGGGGGGGGGGGGGGGGGGGGAGAAACTCAACCCTTCCCCCTCCGAGAGGCCCCGGTGAGGACAGCCAGGCGTGGGGGCAGGAGACTCTGCGCTGTTCTCCTCCAGGAGAATGCCTCAGAAGTTTAAATTGTAGTCTGGGTTCTCTTGCTTTTTAGAGACTTAAAGCTATTCAAAAATAGGAGTGAGTTTGCTGAATCATGACTTAAGTTATGGGAAAGTGACAACTGTATTCTTTGTAGGTTCCCTCCATTTATATTTCCATCAGCAATGCATGATAAGCTTTGCTTCATTCTTGCCAAAATAGTTGTATTATTTTTTTAAGCACTCTAAAATCTATGTAGTAGTATCTCACTGTGACTTCATTTGCTTTCTCCCCATATTTAAAGATAACAAATATTTATAATGTTCTTAATTTGCTACCAATTTATCTTTGTAAATTGTTGAACTTTTGTTTGCTTACTTGTTTTGCTTATTTGTTCACTGATCTATGTATTTATTTTGTGTTACATGCAACCAAACTCAGGTACTTTTAATTTTGAGTGACATTCCTAGCCTGTTTTTCTCATTATAATTTCTTTTCTTTCTTTTTGTTTATTTTTTAGCATTTTCATAATCTGCAGTCTGCATACAAGGTCTTGTCAGATATGAGATTTTTATGTGAACTTTTTTTATATTGTAATCAGACTTTTTTGTTGTTCTTTTTTTTCTTTTTGGGTCACACCCGATGATGCACAGGGTTACTCCTCCTGGCTCATGCACTCAGGAATTACTCCTGGCAGTGCTCGGGGGACCATATGGGATGCTGGGAATCAAACTCGAATTGGCCATGTGCAAGGCAAACACCCTACCGGCTGTGCCATCGCTCCCAGACCGAGACTGTTTTTTCCTTAATAGTGTATTTCATAAATCAAAATACTTATATGTATATTCCCAAAATGGAGAAAAAATATAACTACATAACCAGAGATTGTATAAGGAAAGATGACAGTTTTTTAATTAACATTCAACCAAAAAGAAAATTAGAGTTTGAAGAAAAAGACAATGGTAAAGAAAAACTGTCACTGTACTTTAATCTCTATTTGCAATTTAAGTCAAAATGTTTTTTTCTTTCAAAGTAAAACATTAATAAAATGAGTAATCATTATTGAGGAACAGGGATTTACAATACCACTATGATTTCTATGCATACAAAGTTCCAACATGACACCCTTGCTTCCCTCGACCAGTGTCACAAGAGACCCCAGGAGCATCCTTCTCATGTAAGGTCATTTGTATAGAAAAAAAATCTTCATTTCCAAAGACATTTTTCTATTATCATTTCTTTAGTTTTTTTTATTACAAATGTGAAATTTTTGAATAATTTATTATGGAGGTACTGACACATACAAACATAGATGAACAGAGATAAACTCCACAGATTTATAAATCAATGATAAATTGATGAAATAAATATTTCTAAAACTTGTATTTTTTATTGTATACAAATATTTTGAATAATTCTGAGCTAATACATTTTAAAATTTACATGGGATAGATAAATATCACAAATGTAAAAATTAGCAAGAGTGAGGAGAATTAATAAAATGTTAAACAAAAAATCTAAATAGGCCTGTACAAGTATAAGTGTGTTTAATCTGAAGAAAGGGAATACTGACTTTTTTTAATTCTTTGTTTTGTTTTGGGGGCCAGCCATACCTGGAGATGTTCAGAGGTTACTCCTCGCTCTGCACTATTGGGATGCCAGGGATCAAACTGCATTGGCCACTTGCAAGGTAAGTGCCTTATCTTTTGTACTACTCCAGTTCTGGGATTATTATTATTATTATTGATAAAAATATTATAGATAATTCTTAAGTACCTGCACTAATAAGTAAAAGTTTGTCATAAAAATAACCACATTTTGATATGTTTCTTATTCAAAAAGTATGCTATACCCTAGGATCAGGGAAATACTATCTCCAACTAAAAACATATATATAATTCACTTTAGACGATTATTAAGGTACTTAAAATCCATCATAGAGGCTGGAGTGATAGCACAGCGGGTAGGGTGTTTGCCTTGCACGCAGCCGACTTGGGTTCAATTCCCAGCATCCCATATGGTCCTCTGAGCACCTCCAGGAGTAATTCCTGATTGTAAAGTCAGGAGTAACCCCTGTGAGTCACCAGGTATGAGTCAAAAAGAAAAAGAATTCCATCATAAATATGATTTTCAAAGAAAGTTAAATGAGTCAGGATAGGGTTGAAAAATTAAATATTTAAATTATTTTAAAATTTGCATAATTATAAAAGCAATAGTGTTCTATTTATACACTAATTTATTTCAGTCATTTACAGCACCAAAGATGTTGGAATATTGAATGTAACAAGTCAACTTAAACAACTTTATTAAAAAATAAAATTAAAAACGATTAAAAATATAAAAACACCAAAAGAAATGTTTTCTCTAGTTGTAACTCATTTTATACTTTGCAAAGATACTTTTATGATCTATATATCATATGATAAATCTGTAAATTACAAATTCTTGCAGTGGTATGACTATATAGCCTAAAGACTACTTGCACCTTGGACAGAAAATTCTAGTTGTCTACAAAATTTTAGTTGTCTAGTAAGCAACAAATTAAAAGATGAGAAGATTGTATGGTATCTGACAAATACACAAAATATTGCTACTTCCCTCTACAAAAATAGGGAAATTACTTAATTCAAATTAATGACAGTATTATTATTTTTTATTAAAAAACAAAAGAATTTTATTTTAATATATCTCAATTATGACTCATGTGGTGGATCTAAGATTCAGTAGCACAGTGGGTAGGGCACTTGCCTTGCACACAGCCAACATGGCCGACCCAAGTTCGATTCCTTCGCCCCTCTTGGAGAGCCCGGCAAGCTACCGAGAGTATCTCGCCCGCACGGCAGAGCCTGGCAAGCTACCCGTGATGTATTCGAGATGCCAAACACAGTAACAACAAGTCTCACGATGGAGACGTTACTGGGCCCACTGAAGCAAATCTATGAACAACGGGAGGACCGTGACTGTGACCAGTGAGATACCATGAGGTACAGTTGTAGACTTACAAATTTTCGTGCTTGGGTTTCAATTACACATTGATCAAATACCCATCCCTCCACAGTGCCCATATTATTAAACTATGGTACAATCATTATATCTTACAACAACAAAATCTCTTTGTAAGATTAGACTTTAGAGCAAGTGGATGAATTGTCAATGTGAGACATTTTAAGGTGTAAAGTTGGCAAGGCTGACTCTGCACTCCATCACTACATGTTGCAATGCATATAAAAATACTTTTGCTTTTTTTAAAAAAAAGTATCTGCTCACTTTTCAATTAATTCACACTTAGAGCATTTGTCTGATCACAGGAGACAAATGTGTAATTAATTCAGCCTGCACATAAGGACATGTATTTTTGATTAAAAAAGAAAGAGTGACTTTTTTCTCAAGAATCAAAATTCATTCATTGACATTATTTTTTACCTTGTCTAAATTCTTAATGAGCTCAAAATTTCTATCTTACGTAAGTTCATAAGAAAAAAGTTATTGACTTTTTAAGTAACATTCCTACTATATCTTACTTTATTAATCACTTCTCTGGGTTTTAATAAAAGTGCTATGCAAAGTGCCTGCCATAGAGGCAGAAAATAGAAAAAAAAAGTGTCTGTAATAGATGCAGGCTGTGGGGAGAGGCAGATAGGTGGGTAAGGTGGTGGAAAGGGAACTGAGGACATTGGTGGTAGGGAATGTACACTGGGGAAGGGATGGGTATTAGAACATTTTGTGACTGAAACCTTGTCATGAGCAACTGTGCATCTCATGGAGGACCCATTAAATAAACAAACAAATAAATAAATGTATAACAAAAAAAATACTCTGCCATGATTTCCTGTCACCTTGCTGCATGTTCCATCTACAAATATAGCCCTCCTTTTGTTTTCTGATCATTCCTTAAATCTCATTTTTCCAATTATTTTATAAATAGCCATCTTTCTTTTAAACTCTGTTAAGTCTTGTCTTCTCCACTTTGGTCTCTACTTGTAAGCAAATGTTTCTGGAATTTACATTTATCTGAACAATAAAAGACATATCAGTTGGCTAACTAGAAGACAAGCATAGCCATCTAGGTGGAAATTTACCATAAACAACTATTAAGAGAGTTGTATATATTTAATTACTCACTGAATACCAGAAAGCCCCTTTGACTGTACACCAGATTTTCCTTCTGAGCTCCAGTCAAACTATGTAGCTAGACACACCTCAAAATTCGAATCTTCAAAATAAGTATATCTGTGAATTAGATATTTCTTGCAGTATATAACGTGACTCCATTATTCACTGTCTTAAAATCAACCTGCATAATTCTATGGCAATGCTGTAGATCTGGATCAGGTTCAGGACCTCCTCCAGCGTTAGTAGTTAGCTGATCTCTCCATCCAAATCTGGCTGTTCTAGGATTTTCTCAGATGAACAATTCAAATTTACTCTGTCTGTTTCATTCCTCTAGCAAGTGATTTCAGGCTGTGATGAAGATGGGGCTCCAAGTAAGAATAAAATGCAGAGAAATGTTTCAGAGCAGTGCTTTTGTCGGGTTCGCCAGTCTCAAAGACAATGTACCAGAACACTTTCCAAAAAACATGAACAAGATACAACTAATACAATCTGTTCACAACATGTCAAATTCACAATGTATTGTCCAGTGTCTGCCTATTTTTCCACTTCAGCCTAAAGTTTATTCTCCACTTGGCTCACTATCACCTACTTAGTCATGCTATTCTTAGCTTTTCTGCTTGTCACAAATGCCTGTATTTAATTACAAATTTGTACTGTTTTTATTTTATGAGTATCTTATTTTGTCAATTTTCTTTCTCACACTGTTACTATTTTTAAATTATATCTCTATCCTCATAATATTCAATTATTAAAACACCTTCCAATTGATCACTTCAACCTCAGATTTATCCCTTAAAATCCAAATTTTACTCTGAAAACATTTTGATCTTTCTTAAATGCAAATAGCCTCACGATGTAAGCATATTATCATTTCCTTTAGCATTAAACTTCAAGTATTAATTGGTCTTATAATATTTTTTCCTGATTTGGTGCTTTTATTTTCGGATTATTTAAAAAACAAACCTACCCCTCAAGTTTTATTGTCTAACTATAACAAATTATTTTTAGTTGCATGGATGAATCATAATTTTATCTGCAAATACTGGTCCTTTGGTAAGAACATTCTTACATAAATATGAAAAAACAACAACAGTAGTTGTATAATGCATGTATGGCCAAGAGTTTAGGATCTTAAATTTTCTGAAAGGAAGTAATAAATAAAATAATGATACACACATATAATTAGTATTTTACTAACATTTGTAATACAACACATTTATCAAATATGAATGATATAAAGCAAATATAATTTTGCATGCAAATCTTTTTGTTCATATATTTGGACAGCATACAGTAGAAACGGTCATTTTCTTCTCTCGTACCTTACCAGAAAGATTCATATACTGAGAATCTAAAGAATGACTGGAGAATAGATATATCTTGAGATTACTTCTTTAATAAAATACAGGATTTGCTTTAGGATGGCATTAAGGTTGAATTAAATTGGGATAGTTAATCAAAGCATCTCTTTATGGATTTTTAACATGGCTTAGTTTTTCACACTGAAGACAGTGAGTTTTGAGGGAAATGTCCTAAAGAAAGTTCTAGTGGGTATGTATCTCAAAAAAGTCAGGCTAAGGCTTCTATTATCTTTTCTGACAAAGCTTCTGAAATTACAGTCTTCCACTGTATATATTGCTTTAGTCTAAAAAGGAACGAGAGCAGTGCAGTCTCTGCCCCCGCGCTTCGGTGTTCCTTCCCGGAGTCCCTTGGAGGGGAGCGGGTTGAGCTTTCCTCCCCGCCCCGGCCAGGGCTACGGCAGCCGGAGACCTCCAGGACCAGCCACCACCATGCTGAGACCACTCTCCGCACACCTGAAGGTACTGGCAGAGGGACAAAGCCACGCGGGTTCCGGGGCCGAGACCTCCAAGCCTACTCGAATTGGAGTCGAGCATCTTCCACCCAGATCCTCCAAATTCCAGTAGGCGGGGGTCACACCCACCACCTGGCCCCCTGGCGCCGTGTAATCCCATCAGCGGCCAAGACTCAGAGACTATAAAATCCAGATCCCGGACGAGAGCAGTGCAGTCTCTGCCCCCGCGCTTCGGTGTTCCTTCCCGGAGTCCCTTGGAGGGGAGCGGGTTGAGCTTTCCTCCCCGCCCCGGCCAGGGCTACGGCAGCCGGAGACCTCCAGGACCAGCCACCACCATGCTGAGACCACTCTCCGCACACCTGAAGGTACTGGCAGAGGGACAAAGCCACGCGGGTTCCGGGGCCGAGACCTCCAAGCCTACTCGAATTGGAGTCGAGCATCTTCCACCCAGATCCTCCAAATTCCAGTAGGCGGGGGTCACACCCACCACCTGGCCCCCTGGCGCCGTGTAATCCCATCAGCGGCCAAGACTCAGAGACTATAAAATCCAGATCCCGGACATCTTATTATCTCATTCCTACTTTGGACAAACTTGCAGGCTGTCGAATGTAGCCTGCCCACAGGGCAGAGTCTGGCAAACTCCCCGTGGCCTACCAAATATGCCAAATACCAGTAACAATGATGGGTCTCATTCTCCTAAAGAGCCCTGAATATAATCTCAGGGCTAGGATGAAAGAGACGTTACTGGGGCCTGCTCGAGGCAATCGACGATTAACAGGATGATGAAATGAAAAAAATGAAAATGAAAAAAAGGAACAAACCTGAACTGAGTGCATGCTCTCCGTGGAGGGGACTGAATTAGATTTCTGACATGACACAGTTCCAAAGCACCTCAAGCAAAGGCTGAGCACAGAGCTAAGTAAATCTAAGGCCACTGTGTTTGGCCTTCAAACAAACAAACAAACAAACAAAATAGCAACAACAAAAATTGCTATAAGTTAATTCATGTTCAAAAAAAAGAGTAAAGACTTCAAGTCTCACTGAAGATAAGGTCTAAATTATGAACTAAAGAAAAACAAAAACCTATAGTAACTAATTCATTAAAATACAGAAAATTCAGAGCATTTTTGGACCAAAAATTGATAGATAGTAACTTTAACTTTTAAAGCTCCTGAATAAATACTACAGGCCAGTAATGTTTATGTCAACTATTATTTATATTCTGTCTTTACTTTGTATACAAAATTGAAGAAACTTTACACGTGGATCACTCCCCTCTATTCCAGAGAAGGTACTTGCTTCCATGTTTCCTTCTTATTTGTGTCCCAATATTTAATCTTAGTAATACTTGTTTGTTCATCCCTAGGTCCATGATTCTGCATTTAGTGACTTTCTCATTCAAACTCTAATTCCCTCTCCGGGAAGAGATAATAATCACAGTATTTATAGAAGAAGCTGGATTAAAATTCAGAAGCCAGAGATAGCTATGCCTTAATGTATTGCTGGAAACAGTTAAAGATTAATAAACATGAGGAATTTGACTTTGTAATCTTCTGAATCGGTTATAAAATAAATGTCTTAAAAATTAATAAATTAAATGCAATGTACAGTTTTGTTTTGTTGTATTGTCCTTTCCTTACCCAGTTGTAAGGTCCTTCCTAGAAGTCAGAACGTTCCACTTCTTGAAATAGAATAATATTTAGCCTTAGAAGAAAATAAATTCTGCCATTTTCAATAATATGGACAAATCTATAGGTAATTACACTAAGTAAAATATGATAAACACAGTAAGACTAATATTTATGATGTCACTAATTAGTGGAATCTGCAAAATCCAACTAAAGAATTAAAAGAAGGGTGATTGACAGAGTTTCTGGATAAATGGTTGGAATTTGAACAAAGAGAGTGAAAATGAATTAACTCTGAGATCAAACATATAAAATTTTAGAATTATGACTATATTTAGTAATATGACTTTATACACTTGAAATTTGCTAGGGGAAATCTTACATGTTCTAATCATAACATGTACATAACATAATTAAATTTACATATATATTTGTTTTATAATTAAAAAAATAACTTTTCTTGAAATTTTGTGTTCTTCCTCTTCCCCATATCTCCTTTAAATAAAACACTTTGAAGAACTCTCTGTGGTTGAGAGGAAAAAAAACAAAAGAAATTGACCTGATATATATTTGGAGATATGACAACTCTTTCCTGAGTAAAGCCATAGTTTTATATCCTTTTAGCTTTGATTTGGCCGATACAGAGAGAATTACTTTGTACTGACAAGGATCACAACCTATGCAGCACTAGTTACAGAGACTGGAATGGAACCCTCCTAGACCTACAAACCTTTCTCTTCATTAACATACTAAAACAAATACTCTGTGACATTTCTTCGTCTTTTTTCTGTACATGTGCTGTGTTCATTATATGTTCCCCAAATCTGGACGTCCATTTTTCCCCTCATAAATATGCATGGGTTTCCTGAAATTCTACTAAAAATGTATCAAAGGTTACAACAATCAATCTTTTCACCCTCCCCAACCTCTTCCCCACCCCGCCCGGCAACTCTTTGAGACATAATGAAACCAAATTCTTATTTCTTCTCTCCTGGAAGTTTGCTTTATAGCTTGCACTGGTTAGACATCTTTCCAAATGTGTTTTTGTGCCAATAAAGCACCTTTTTTTAATTCGTAAGTGATTATAAGTCCCCGTGATTTTTAGAATGACAGTTACAAAACAGCTAAATTTATTGGAAGTTGTTTATGTGCCAGTTAAGAGTCAGAGGTACAAGAGAGCAAGGTGTAAGAAAACAGCCCCATCATTCTCAGCTTACAGAAAACTGAAATACTTGACTAAATGTACTTGACCCAAACATTGTTCACTTTATAAATTCTCTTCTCAAGTAAAAGTAGAAAAAAATATCATAATTACCATAAAAAGATTAGCACTACTAGAGTGACAAGAAAGCTGCTGTTAAAATAAAGATGAAAATCCTGTGTTGAAGTCATCATATTCATGATGAAGGTTACCTTCAAGTTTATTTTCTAACCTCTATGTATTAAATGAAACTCATTTCTCTAACTTAAAAGAGTTCCTTTGTTTCTTAACTGTACTTTAGAAAATGTCCCATGTAAATCTGTTCTTTTTTTCTAAAACACTGAAATATTAGGTCTACAGATGGACCTAATTCTAAGATGGAAAATTATTGTTTTAGTTTCTTATTAGTGTGAAATACAGCTTGCAAAATTGTGCACAGAAATTAACTTGCAGATGTTTTGAACAAGCTATGGAAATGTAGTAAAATGTTTCTTACCCTTTTGACTACAATTCCTGCCCGTAGCTTTTCTAGCCCCCCTAATAAGTCATGTAGGGACCAACCTTAATTTGCTACTAAAAATGGAGTCAAATGTCCACCGAAACAAAGAAGTTCTATACATTTTTTCTTTTTAATTTGTGTTTAATCACACCTAGAATTTTTTCTGACTCAATGATAATAAGCTCCTGAGTTCAAAATACATTTCTTTTATTCAGTCAGTATGTTAGGAATTACCATATGCCCTAAAAAACAAATATTGTGTTACTGTAAACTGCTGATACAAAGTAATTTTTCTGCTATTAATAGTAACCCTTCTTTCACAATGAAATAAAAAAGAGTTTACTTTTAGAGAAAGGAGATTTGGAGGAGCTAATCAGAAATCCAGGCAGTGAGTTGTTTTAATCCAGGCTAGTCCTTAGCCTTAACTCTAATAAAAAGTTCTTCCTTTCCTTCACATATCAATGATTATCTTTCAAAGTCAATGTTAGGGAATCTAAGGTCTTCTTAAACATAACTGGTATATATGATCTATGATTTAAAAGTTATTTTAAAATAACTTTTGCCCCATCATTATAAGTGTATTGCTTATATTAAGTGAATTTACTCAATATAGAATTTATGTGTATTTAAAATAAATTATGTATATATTTATATACAATAAGAAATTAGCTAGTATTTGCATACATCACCAACAAAAAAAATAATTATGGGTACTCTCGTCTTTTCTTCTAAAATAACATAATATTTAAACCATTGTGATTGGAGAGGTAATACATCAGGTAAGGAGCTTTCCTTGCACAAGGCTGGTCAGGCTCCATGCCATTTCCTATATGGTTGTGTGAGCCCTACCAGGGGTGTTTTTGAGCTTAGAACAACCGCCACCTGGGGTCACCAAAACAAACAAACAAATACAACCGGAGTACTTAAACAACTTTGTGTAGTATTCAATTGCACCATCATCCATTATGTCATAGCACGTTACATCTAATGATTAGGACGAAATAAAGTAAAGCAAAAAAAACATATATGGAAATAAAGAAGTTTAAGAAACATGATTTTAACTCTTTCTGGGAGAAATCATAAAGAGAGGGGGGAAATGTACATTGCTCTCACCATTGATTTTAAGCAGCTGCTGCCTGACTGATTACAGCACAGCCATTCCATGAGCTGCAGATGAAAATTTACATATGCAAATTAAGTGCTTGCAAGTGCTTTCATTACTTTTCTACTAGCTTCTAACCTTAAGTCCACATGTTTTCAATTGCCTGCACTATGATTTTAATCAAATAAATAAGTTTTGGTGAAGGCAAAGCCAGCAACAAAGAGGTGAAGGATTTACTAGGTGACATAATGAAAAGCTGAAAACTCCAGAGCACCTCTCCTAAAATAAGACTCAAGAGTAATCTAAGGAGAAAAAAGTGGGAGGAACTTCTGAACCTAAATGCTAATTATGTCTCTCTTAACATACCTCTAACTATCAATATTTTGAAACTATACCAAGTCATGATGCTCATATTAATATATTTCTAAAAAATATAAAATTACTTTGAAACAGAGTACTGTTAATTCCATAACAATTGGAAATAAACTTAAAGTTTTAAAATGCTTTTATTCAATAAATGTTATTTGAGGGAAACTTTGAATCATATTGAGCATTCATTAGTTATTGAATCTGTAAATTAGTAAAAAATTAAATTCTTCAGTGATACATAAGTGATGGATCAAAGTGTCTTACTCTTTGACTCATCAAACAATGAAATAACTTTAACAAAATTCATTTTATTAAATATAACAAAATCTACATTTTAATATGAATACATTAATTATCTCTAGCTGTATTATAAACACTAAGTGCACATATTATTCACAAATTATTCAATATATATCAAGAAATGATATTAAAAGTATTTCTTTAGCAATAGTTTCCACCAGTTTTTTTTCAGAAGACCTACTTTGTTAAATTAATATGCAGTTTGGTATGTGCAACAAATTATACCACCTGTATCATTACATTTAAAAGTGCTAAACTTCATAGGCTGGAGAGATAATACAGAGGGTCGGGTGCTTGCCTTGCAAATGGCTGACCAACATCACATATCTTCTTCTGAGCTCACCAGAAGTGGTTCCTGAGTGCAGACCCAAGAATAAGTCCTGAGCACTGCAGGTTGTATCTCCCAAAAAAACCAAATGTCCATGGGGCAATGAAATGAACAGAAACTTTCTCAAAGAAGAAATCCGAATGGCAAGAAAGCACATAAGAAAATGCTCTACATCATTAATCATCAGGGAGATGCAGATCAAAACCACAATGAGATACCATCTCACACCTCAGAGACTGGCCCACATTCAAAAGAACAAAAGCAACCGATGCTGGCGTGGATGTGGCGAGAAAGGGACACTCCTTCACTGTTGGTGGGAATGTCGACTGGTTCAGCCCTTCTGGAAAACAGTATGGATGATTCTCAAAAAATTAGAAATTGAGCTCCCATTTGACCCAGCAGTACCACTCCTGGGAATATATCCCAGAGAGGCAAAAATGTATAGTCGAAGTGACATCTGCACTTGTTTGTTCATTGCAGCACTCTTTACAATAGCCAGAAACTGGAAGAAACCTGAATGCCCAAGAACAGATGACTGGTTAAAGAAACTTTGGTACATCTACACAATGGAGTACTGTGTAGCTGTTAGAAAAGATGAAGTCATGAAATTTACGTACAAGTGGTACAACATGGAAAGTATCATGCTAAGCGAAATCAGTCAGAAAGAGAGGGATAGACATAGAAAGATTGCATTCATCTGGGGGATATAAAGTAACAAAATATGAGATTAATACCCAAGAATAGCTGAGATCGGCACCAGGAGGATTACTCCATAGCTTAATGGCCAGTCGGGCATTCTAGAGGAAAGGGCAGCTCAGATAGAGAAGGGAACACCAAATAAAGGGTGTTTGGAGGATCCTCCCAGGAGGGGAGATGCATGTCGAAAGTAGACTATGGACTGAACATGTTTGCCACTCAATGCCTCTTTTGCAGACCACAACACCCAAAAGGAGAGAGAGAACACAGGGGATTGCCCTGCCACAGAGGCAAGGGGGATGGGGGGACGGGGGTGGGGGGGTATTATCCATGGTGGTGGAAAATGGGCACTGGTGGAGGGATGGGTATCTGATCATTGTATAATCAAACCCAAGCACAAAAAATTGTAAATCTACAACTGTACCTCATGGTGTTTCACTAATAAAAAAAAAAATTTAAAAAAAAGAATACAAAAAAAAAAACAAATGTCCACCTTATGAGAGTCTTATGAACAACATATGTTTCACTTTGCAGTTCTGTAATTGTTTGCATTATTTCATAGTACTCTTCTGTCAGACACATACATATTAGAAATTGTATACCTGCTTAAATATTTACTTATTTGTCAGCATGCAATATACTTCTCTTTGTAAGATAATTTTCTTCATTATGAAGTATTGAAATCAATACCACTACTTCTGCTTTGTTTTCCTTTGTATCAGCATAGCAATGCTTTCTCTATATGATTTTAATTCACATGTATTTATATTTCTAGAGAAACATATATTTGCTTTCTATATTTTTATTCACTGTGACAACTTCTATCTTTCAATTTCTGTATTTAAGCAATTGTTAATATAGTTAGGTTAATGATTACCGTACTTTCTATTACCTTACTTTTCTACCTCAGTCCTTGATTCTTAACTATTTCTTCCAGTTTTGTCAGCTGTCCATGGACTTACTAAGTATTATCTATTATTTTTTTCTCTTTTATCAACATATTAATGCTACATTTTTAACTTACTTGATTCCACTAGAGTTTATAATCTAAAATTAGTTCAAGTGTTTTCAGACAATACTATGTTACTTCATGGGTAGTTTACAATCACATTTTTGTTATCTCATTTCCCTTGCATCATTGCTATGGTTAATTTAGTTTTTATATAAACATGCATTTATAAAATGCATATAATATCAAATGCATTATTGTCTTCAACAAGTTACTTTATAAATCAATTGTTAAAAATTTAAGTGTTTTATTTTGAATTCTTTTTCCTTCTGTGATGCTTTTCCTTACTTTATGCATATGTTAATACATGATCCATTATTTTTCACTACTTCACAGAGAACTTGCTTTATTTGCATTGAGTTGTTGTAATTTGAAGGTGTTTGGGTGGGCCAAACAAGAAAACAAGAAAAACTCAGGGACTACTATGGCTACTCCTTATGATTCTGGGGACCCGGGTGGTGTCAGGATAAAATTCATGATCTGTGCATATCAAAAATATATGCGATACCATTGTAATCCACATCTATAGTCCATTAATTTTAACATGGCCTTCAAACATGTTGCAAAATCTATTTGTGTCTACCAATGTTCCTTATTTCTTTGATTCCTCCTTTTATTTTTTAAAGATGAATGTGTAGTCTACAGTTTTCTAGGCTATTTGCTTGATATTTGAGATATTAACTCTTGTTTTTTTCTTGTTCAAATGATTTCCTGAAAATTCAGACTCAATTTTTATCTTTATTTCGCCACATGGTTGCTTGGTTTTTAATTTTCTTTTGTTTCTGCTCTTCTGCCATCTTTCAAGAATCTTTTCTCTCTCTTTGCAAGATTTCACATCTGCTTTTAGCCGGGTTGCAGACATACACTCTAATTTTTGTAGTTTTACCACAGCTCTTTGATATTTTGTTCTGTTGTGTCTACTGTTTTTCACCTTTTAATTTTGAAAGTTTCTATTTTCCTATGCTAAAGTCTGCAAATTCTTTCTTTGGCTATATTTAATCTAATCATTTCTCTTTTCTGTTAAGAATGTTTTGGATCTCTATAATTTTGATTTGATTCTTTCCTTGAATTTCTAACTCTCTTCTTTATATTCTCCATCTGTTGTTGCATGCCAAATACCTTTTCTATTAAAATGTAAGCATTTTAATTATAGTCATCTTTCTCCTAATCTTCATCAAGTAATTTTAAAATCCCTGTTATATATGACTTATTCTGATGCTTGTTCAATCTCTCCAGAGAGTATATATTTTATTTTGGTTTTTGTATTTTAGCGTGCTAGCATGCCTTGCAAGTTTTGTTGAAATATTGATATTATATGCAGGATAAAAAGAGTGATTCTAATTAGGTCTTTAGCAATATAGACATAAGGAAGTAAAAGGGGTAAAGAACTTGATAATACCATAATTTAACGCCAGTCTTTTAATAAACCTGTGCCCTGGACTTTGAAATTTATCAGTGATTCTCAAAGGAAAATCATAACATGAGGGGGCAATAGTTGGATATTTTTTCTAGTTTTAGATAGATAGGCTATGATATAGCTCTAGTAATTTGGATCTGACAAAAGAGTTTTTCCTGAAAGCAGGGATTATTAAGAAGAGCAGTCTACTAATGATATATTTCAAAATGGCTATTTATCAGAAATAAGACATTTTACACTTACTGTGAGACCAATGTAGGCATCCTGGAGGTACACTTAGTGAAAGCAATGGACCTCCCAATATCAGTACTCCCAGGGTATTTAGTGGTCAGACTTGTCCTTACTGAGCTTCCAGCAATTTTTTAATGGCAGTTTGGGTTTTCTTACCTTGGCTTGGTTGTTTCAGTCTTCTGCCCAGTAGTTTAAGACTGGAATCTACCTTTTCCTCTATCGCTTTGGTACAATAGTTTATACCTGGATCTTCTCTTTGATCACTATGCAGCCCATTACTCATTGATTTGCTCAAGCGGGCACCAGTAATGTCTCCATTCGTCCCTGTCGTGTGCTAGGGTAGCCCAATGGTGTCTGCTAGTTCTTGGAACATGGAAGAGGCTCAAACCTATCAGTCAGGGTCTTGACGAAGAAGTCCAACCATCTCATAGATGAGGGGCCACGCAGTCATTTGACATCCTGTGGGATCCAGTCGGTAATGGCTCTAGTCCAGGGGTCGTCTCCAAATCTCATTATGTGTCCAGCCCATCTGACTTTTGACACCTTGGCAAACGAGACAGCATCCCTGATTCTTCACCATCGATGGAGGTCGGAACTCCGGATTCTTTCTCTCACTTGAGAGAAGCATGATACTCCAAGCATAGCTCTTTCGATTCCTCTTTGGGAGACCTGAATAGCATTCTCATCCTGTTTTCTTAGGGCCCAGATCTTTGAGGCATATGTTAATGCAGGAAGAACAGTGGAAACAAAGAGATGTGCCTGAAGTGGAGGAGGTTCTTTTTAGAACCTCCTCTTAGCTATTTCCTCCATGCTTTTGAAGGCATTTCAAGCTGCTCTCTTCCTCCTGCACAGCTCAGGTGCCAGGTTATTCATCATGTTGACTTCTCGACCTAGGTACACATAACTGTTGCATTGGGAGAGGTTTGTTCTGTTGAGAGCGAATGGAATGTCAGGAACTTCAGGATCTTCTCTTTAAAAGTCTAATAGGGGCTGGAGTGATAGCACAGTGGGTAGGGTGTTTGCCTTGCAAACGGTTTGATTCCCAGCATCCCATATGGTCCCTAGAGAACTTCCAGGATTGAAGCTTGGTTCCAGAGCCAAGAGTAAGCCCTTAGCACCTCTGATGTGGCCCCAAAACATGACATGAAATCAAATATTAAGAAAGCTCAATATCATTAAATACACTTTAAAAGTAGCCCACTAACATAAGGATGTTTCGGAAAGTTAGGTTTTAATAGGGGTATTGCCCAGTGGTGCTTGAGGGCCAGAGCAATATTGCAGGTGATAGTCCCATCAGGAAGAGTAAGCCTGGAAATTTGGTACTGAGGCCTTGCAGTGCTCTGGGGCCTGGACAGCTGCCACAGTTTTGCTCAGGGGATCATGTTACACCAGGGATTAAGTTTAGGGCCTTGTATATGCAGGCAATGTTTTCTGTCACCAGAGCTACCTTTCTATTCCCTATAAAGTTATTTTTTGTGTAAAATTGTTTAAATATATATTTCCTTTCACTAAAAATTCTAGTTCTGGAAATTGTTATAGAATGATCTTATATACTAAAATAGATAAATGACAGAGTTTAATTTTCAAAATAAAAATTTAAGTAGAAAATTTATAAACAAGTTATATATAAGTAATAGAGAAATTGTTTATTAAACTATAACATGCTGAATACACAAAAGTTAGATGGCAATTTATTAAATTATATCATGATAACTAAGACAGGTTCACTAAAAATATCACACATACGAATGTTTATATTATGCTTCAGAAATACTATCACAACACTGACTAGAAAATTAGATGTGGTATTATTTGTATTTACACAAATTCCAAACAAGAAGACATTTATTCTTAACAGAAACAATATATAACAAACGGATCGACATACATTTGAATGTAATATGTAAAGAGTAACTCTTACATTCCATTTAAGAAGTCTTCCCTAAAAGTGAAAGAAAAACATCACACCAATTTCTATCTTGGAAAGTGACCCACATAGTAAAATAATTTTAATTGTTTAGTAAAAAGGAAAATGTAGCATAATAGCTAGAAAATAATATTAATAGCAAAAATGTTAGGTCATTGAACTCAACTCTGTATAACCATTTTTTCATTGACTCTCACACAACTCTAAGAAACTGATACTATTACTGAAATACATATGTACATTGGAAGCTGTCAGCTATCAAACTAGTATGTCTATATACGTTTCAGTTTGTATCACTTTATAATGATGCACTAATAGTTATCAATATCCCTTTGAAAGAAATTACTGTTCCTGGATTCATTCCTTTGTTGAGTGCCAAACCTGAGACTGACAACAGATTTCCTGACTCCTAGTTCTGCACTTTTCTCACTAGGGTCTGACAAGCTATATGAGCTCTCTTGCAGACTATGATGAAGCCTGCCATGTTCCACAGCTGGTACTTGAAAATGTCACTGTTGATTAGATATTTTTAGTCATTTAATTTTTGCTCTATAAGCTAGATTTTACTTTTTCCCTGAAGACTGACACATACTATTCTAGTCTTTTTCTTCTATTGAAATTTTTCTTGAGGGTATTCATTACAAGAAATATGATCTTATTTTTAATAATATATAATCTATAGAAAAGCAATGAGAATAACTGTAGAGTTTTCTCTGAAAAGTGTTACTTCAGTTAACATCCTAAATTTAGTTAAATTTGTAAAATTTACTCAAGAATTAAAGCAAGAAAAATTCTGAATTTGATATCTAAGTAGCAATGTAGTAAAAAAGCATTTTGACAATAGTTCCAAATAGAAAACTGTGATGAAACCTCCAAATGTTTAATTAAATGCTGTTTCCAATAATATCTACGTATTTAATGTGAATTAAAGTCATATATTAGAGTTGTAAATAATTTGGCTAAATACAACTTTGACTTTTTTGCCAATTTTAAGGAAAAATTCAGATATTTCAAATCCAGAATCCTAAATTCTGATACATAACACAATGAAATAAATGCTTTTAATAAGCAAAATTACTAGAGTTACAATAAGCAAACATTTTTATTGTCTTCATTATATCATTTCTCATAATTATACTTTTGAGTAATTGTATGTTTAATATTGCCTAAAATGATTTTATTTTATAAAAAATAGTGTAAAGATTTTATTATAAGTAATAGGTTCTTTGTAATTGTTACAGTTTATTGAAAGCATGTCAAAAACATACAAACAAAATACAATAATATCAGTATAATATTACTTTGTATACTACCATATGTGTGATTCATTTCTATAAATAAAACAGATACATAAACAATTAATTGTATATTACATGATAAACACTGAACTACGAATGTTTACATTTAACTTATTTTAATCTCTATAGCCTAAGCTCTCCAAATACCCCAAAGGAATAATAACTGCTAAGATGCACCCTCAGCAATTAGCAACCCTGCAAACCCAATGGTGAAGACTTGGCAGAAGTCTATCCACCAAGCTCAGGGAACAAAAGTAATTAACATAGAAGACTCAATAACCTGTTTAGCAACTGGGGATCACACTGTGAGCAACAACTAGATTCCACTGACAAGAATCACAACAGATCTGCTGGAATATTTTCATTTGTCACCTTGCTGCCATTCTCTTATGGGCTCTAGCTGATGGAGCATAGTCCTGAGGTCTGAGTACAGGGTTTCCCTCGAAACAAATGTTCACAAGTTCAAAAAAGGATTGAATGTGGGCATTGCAGACAAAGAAATGACTGATGATTACTTTGTCTTTAAAAACCATTTCTGCCTCTGGGTTTTCATTAAGGCTGCCTTTTATTAATTCAAATATTGATTGGGAGGAGCTCACTTGTCTAGCCCAGAGGAAGCAGCCCTCACTCAATCCACAGCTGCTCAGCCCCCCGCTTCAAAAGACAGAATTTGCCTTTGGGCTGCTTCTTGTACTGAGTAGGATCTGAAGGAGCAACATCCTGCCAACTTACAGGAGGACTGGCCTTCAAAGTGCATCCTGCTACAAGGTGGGACCCTGAATTTCTTATCCAATATAATTCTTGCCTCCAAGCAGGCTTTGTAAGATTAGGATTTAAGAACTGGGCACCAGTTTTTTTACTTTTTTTCTCTCCATTTTCCTAGTGCTAGGTTCTGAGTTTTTGTAATTCCTGTTTCATTCTATCCACTCCAAGATGGAGTCATGCTCCTTAGCTTTGAGGTCCAGTCAGTATTCCTTATTCCTTCTTCCACAAAGTGTTTCTTCTCCTAGATGTGATAGCCAAATGTTTCAATGAAGCTATTCTGTAGGTCCTCATGCAGACTTCTATATTTAACTAATTTTTGATGAATTGGTGTGGTACTGGCAAAGTGATTTCAGATTGTTTTCTATCTGCCATGGTTATACCTCCTCTTCTGCTTACTTGTTATTCAAAAACTATTGAAACTGAGATCCAGACTTTACAAATACACTGTCATGTAGGTTGTATTGCTTATAGTTAAAACAATCATACTACCTGGTAGAAAATATGTCTTACTAGGGACTGAACTGATAGCACAGTGAGTAGGGTGTTTGCCTTGAACACAGCCAACCTGGCTGACCCGAGTTTTGTTCCTCCACCCCTCTCGGAAAGCCCGCAAGCTACCAAGAGTATCTCACCCACACAGTGAAACCTGGCAAGCTACCCATGACATATTTGATATGCCAAACACAGTAACAAAGTGTCACAGTGTAGATGTTACTGAACCCACTTGAGCAAATCGATGAACAATGGGAGGACAGTGACAGTGACAATACTACTAGATGCTAATTATGTAAAAAATATGATTAATAAAATAGAATTTTGATCTCTACCATAAACGACCTGCAATTCTCTATATCCTTCAGACACTTAAAGTAATTTTCTTTTGAGGAGTGACAGTACAGAGAGTAGGGTCTCTGCCTTGCATGTGGCTGATCCAGGTTAGATCCTTGGCACCCTATGTGGTCCCTCCAATTACTATCAGGTGTGATTCCATCACCAGTGATTCCAGATCCTTCCACCATTATTTCACGTCCACTAGCCCCTTACTCCCAACCAACTCATTTCTTTTAATCTTTCAATAATTTTCGGACTTTGTTTTTTGGTCAACTTCATGGCTTTTGCTGTTCACTGAACCTAAATTCTTTTCCAGGTTAAAAGAAAAATAAAAAAAAGAACTGAAGTTACACCAATTCGAGTTAAATATCCGCTGAACTGGACATAATAGAATATAATTTTCTTCCAGATCTCAATTATAAATCCCCAGAATATCCCCATAATCAGCTAAAGCTAAGATAAGAAAATGCTATGAACATTTATTTCATAAATTTGAGCTTCAAAGGGTTATCTTCAACACTTTCACTGTCATAGAAGTATCCAAGCAAAGGTCAGGTTCTCATTAAAGCTTATCTGAAGCCAGAGTTATATGTTATGGTTTATTGCCTCAAGTACCAATTAATACAGAATTAAAGAAATGAAAAACCAGTGATTCATACCTTCACAGACAAACCCTCATACTTCAGCATAATGCTAAAATATTAATTGTCATTTTAGTCATGTACTATTTTATTAGGCACTTAACTCTGTAAGTTTTATCAAAAGATATATAACATCCATTTTTAACAAAATGCAGAGAAGATTTGGGGAACATTTACTCAAAGCTAATAAAGTGAAATCTTAGAGGTATTTTCAAACCAGAGAATTAAACGTGGGCATCAATTATTAATAAGGTTGAGATGCTTAATAATAGGGGACTAGAAGGAGGCTGTAAAGAATTCCTGAAATATCACCATAATATCAAGGGCAATTGTCTTCTTAGAAGGCATCAAAAAAATAATAAAAAGCATAATTACACACTCAGGCATTAACGAATTTTGCCTTTAAGGCTATTGATGATGGGGAGGTAGAAATAAAGGATGATTAAAGACAAGGGGTAGATTTATGGAGGTATTCTTTACTTATTGCATTACTATTATTTTATGTCATCTGAACTTATCTGTCTCTTGAAGATAAATGCTGACCCAGTATTTTACAAAGAATCTCCTTCAAACCCTCTAAGACATAATTTACATGTCACTATATGCTCCACACTGCTCAGGCTAACCCAGTAGATCCCACCAAGTATGCTATTTCTGCCTTTGCTCCTAGAGACTCTTAAACTTCACATCCTCCGCTAATCATTTTCTGTCACATGTGGATCTAAATTGAACTGCAAAGGATTATCTTCAACATTTACACTGTCTTGGAAGTATCCAAGCAAAGGTCAGGTTCTCATTAAAGCTTATCTGAAGCCAGAGTTATATGTTATGATTTATTGTTTATATTTAGGGTTTATTAGTATAGAATTCTATATTAATCACTTTCTGTCACATATCACATGTGGACTCATAGCATATCTGCTTTTAGAAAATGAAAGTTGTTCTGTCACATATTTGACATTGTAACAATCAAAGCTGCATATGAACTGAGAGGTAAAATTATCTCTGTTTGAACAGCACGCAAACAGGGTTTAGGAAGAAATTTATCCTCGATAAATTGAGTCTCCATGGGTGGTGTCTAGATAAAGATAGTTTACGATATTATTTTCTTTTAAGAGTCAAGTAAAGTCCTCATAGGATTTCTAAGATGTCACCACCCCTGACCCCCCACCAAATCTGTTTATAAAAAATATTTCTTTTTGGCACTAGATTAAAATCTAATGTAGTTTGTCTACAATAAAGAAAATATAGTTAAAGATTGCTGTCTTCCCTCCAGTGTTTTAAACAAAAGGAATGTTGCTAAAATAATTAGCTCATGAGTGTTAGCTGTTTCTTACTCTTAGACTTTTCTTTCCCATTAACTCTTTTGCAAGCAAACACAGCAAACTCATTCTGTGTTAAAACGGGATATATAATGTTACACATGTGTCTAGTAATTTTTCTATAAGGATTAACAAAAACATTTTTCTTATTGCTTACATAACATGTTTTGCCTATAAATACAGTGGCAAACTCTGTTATGAATCTCGTGAACTTTGTAACCCTCAACCATATATATCAAAGCATATATTTAAATGAAATTAATGTTTCATCAACTTACCTGTCAATTGGTTAGGAATATTAGTCTCTCTACTTTGAAATAGATAACTACAGGGCTGGGGCAATAGCACAACGGGCAGGGCGTTTGCCTTACACGTGACCACCCGACCAACCAGGGTTTGATTCTTTTGCCCCTCTCAGAGTACCCTATTTAGGATATTGTATCATTGTAGCACTGTAGCACTGTCCTCCCATTTTTCATCGATTTGCTCGAGTGGGCACCAGCAACGTCTCACTTGTTGCTACTGTTTTTGGCATATCAAATATGCCACAGAGAGCATGCCAGGCTCTGCCGTGTGGGCAGGATACTTTCAGTAGCTTGCTGGGCTCTCTGAGAGGGATGGAGGAATCGAACCTGGGTCAGCTGCATGCAAGGCAAACACCTACCCGCTGTGCTATCGCTCCAGAATATTAGTGATATTAGTGATTAATATTTTTATTGTTTGTTCTACTGAACAAACTGAAGAACTGTTCTAGACTGAAGTGAGTATTGGGTCATAGTGTTTTACTGTTCTTGTTATTGACACTATTGTTTTCCATCCAATTCACAGTAAATTTTTTTCCACAGAAAACCCTACTAAATTTAGTTGAATTAATCAGAAATGTGAAGAGCTATTATAAGAAACTTTTCCTATATTAGGCTAATGCTAAATTCTAAGATTCTCTTCTTTTCTCTAAATCTCATTTGAATTTATTTTTCAATTCTAATTCTAATTTTAAAACTTTTGCTTTTCCTTATACTCAACTATCCTTTATTCATCTCAGTTTCACACTCACAAAATTTACTTTTGATCCTCTAAAACTTTCCACAGCAGATACATGTGCTATTTCAGAATAACTGGGTTCATGGTCTCTGTACCATAAAATTAAGAATACAATTTCACTCACTTCACCTGTCCTCAACTAGCCTTTCTTCCCAAGACAAACCTACTTTCCATTTTCTATTTTTATTGCCAAGAGAATTTCTCAAAGATGCTGAGTGATAGAATTATAGACATCCCTTTTCCAGACTTATATGAGTATATAAGGTTGTTAGATAGTAATGCCCTCACTTGTTTCCATCAGTCACAAGAAATATTGACTACAGGGACTACTCCAAACTTTAACTATTATCTTAAACTATTTTAGATCAACACCAACCCACCAATACAACACCAGCCTTGCACAAATAACCTATGCCCTGATTACATCATGAAAATACAAGAAGAATTAGAAACATTCTCTCATTTGCTCATTTCTTTTCTACTGCTTTAGAGGCAAAAAAGATGTATACTTTTAGGTATAGACCTTGTAGTGGCTATTATTTTCCACTCTAGCTACTGCATGTATCAAGATTTCCTGTACTTAAATAGCTTTTTACCAGTTCTCTGCCATTTAAAGAATAAATAAAAGAAATACAAATAATTGTTAGCTCAACTTCTCTCCCATCAAGTTACTGACATTCTTTTTTTCTTCTTCATTAACATATTAGGGATAAAATACTGCTTTTAGAAAATCTGGAGTATTTATAGAGAACATTTCACTTTTAATGTCGCTTCATTACCCCCACTATCATCTTAAGTCTCTGCCTTCTTTTGAGGGTCACTCATCCCCATAATTTCAGTCATTAGAGATACAGGATTCCCAAACTAACAGCCTCCAGAAAACTTTTCAAAAACAGAAACTACTCAGTTTCCTCCCTGGAAATTAAGCAAACAAACCAAAAGTGCTCACCACTTGTGTGAGAGGCTACTACTGCTGCACCCTGAAATGATCCAGCACCCCATTAGGGGCTATATTGCTAACTTGGGAAACACTGAGATAGATTATTTGTATCTTTAACCTTTTGAAAATGTTAATTTTAATATCCTCCATAATATCATTACTTAGATTACTATGAGAATCTGAAATTCCTAATGTTCCATTGTGAAATTTTAGGTTTTCTCTCTTGACACTTTGAAACCATTTTCTTCACCACTTTCCTAAATTAGGCTCCTTTTTTTATTTATTTAATTTGAGCTCTCTAATTGCTGGACTCCAATAGAAATTTCAACATCCAACTCTAATGTGATTTTGTCATTAATAAATTAGTCCATACACTTCTATATTAAGTTACTTTTATATTAAGTCACTAAATTGCTTCATTTTAACTAATTCTAAACTACTAACATTTGGTTTTCCTTCTGGACACAATCTAGGAAGGGAAACATCACATTTAATTTCACTCTAAAGCACAATTAAAGGAATTTACTTTGGAGACATAATAACCAATAAATTTCCTTAAGGGGCCAGAATGATAATAAAGAGAGTCAGTTGTTTGCATTTCACTAGGCTCACATAAGTTCAATCCCTCACAACCCATATGGAACCCTGATCATCACCAAGAGTGATCCCTGAGTGCAGAGCCAGGAGTAAGCCAGGAATATAGCTGTATGTGCCCCCCTCAAAAAAACAAAACAAAACAAAACAAAAGAAAAAAGGAAAAGACATTTCTTTTAATTAAATATTAAAGAGAAAAGCCTTATCTCTGCATACGCAATTTCAACAAATAAAAAGGAAAAGCAAAGACATAGATAAGAGACTTAATCATGGATCATTTAAAGAGAATGACAGAAAGTATACTCATTACTGCACATTGAAAGATACTGAGTCCATCTGTAAATTAAATTCATTGCATTTGATATGGCATATGTAGCTCATCCAAAGTCACAACACAATTTAATATAGTATTTACTCATTGTAAATAAAATATTCATTAAGCATTCATTAAAAATGATGTTCACCAATCTTTTACATCCCATAACTTCTATGAAGTAAATAAAATAAATACTGATTTGTAATACATTGAACATCTTTCAATTTACTGAGGTTAACAATAAAACTTTCAGTTCTGAGCCTCTTCCTGTTCGCCCCCAATGCTGTGCCGGTCTTCTTCCACACCCAGGTCAGTTAGTTGAACCCAGGACTTGGTTTTCTCTGCGTACACACCCCAGGCATCCTCTAGGGCCCTGAGACGCTCACCGTTCCTGAGCCTCTTCCTGTTCGTCCCCAACACTGTGCCAGTCTTCTTCCACCCGTAGATTGTAACCCCCTGACACACCAGGTACCCGTAATGGGCATGGCATCTTCAGAAGTGGGCGTGGCTTCTAAAAATTGGGCATGGCCTAATTTTGGGCGGGATACCTCTCACACAGCCTGAGGAATCTATTAATACCCAGCAATCTGGAGTTACATCTCAGTCTCCAAACCCCCACACTAACATAAAGAAACAACGCAAATCCCCACCACGAGGGGGAGGAAATGAAAAGAGTCCAGAAGCCTCAGTAGGTGCTACTCACCTAAGGGACTTCTCTGAGAAAGAATTCAGATATGAAGTAATGAAGATGTTCAATGACCTCAATGAAACAGTGAGACAGATATCCAGTAAATTAAAGAAGGACATGAAAGAAACAATCTAGAAATTACAGGAAGAAATGAGATTAGAAATAGGAAAGCTACGCACAGAAATATCACAAATAAAGGATTCCGTAGATGAAATAAAAAACTGTCTGTGCCCTAAAGAGTATAATGGCCACAGCTGAAGACAGAATCAGTGAGCTGGAAGATCAGCTGCAATAAGCCTACAGGAAACAACAAGCAATGCAAGAGACCTCAAAATAGCTCTAGAGAGAATCAGGGTCCTAAGAAATGATTCCGAGAGGAACAACATTAGAATCATTGGAGTACCAAAGGTGAGAGAAAAAAACCCAATGAAAAAGCCACAGTTAAACAAATCATTGCTGAAAAGTTCTGAGAGTTGAAAAATGCATAAATTCAGATTCAAGGAGTGTGAAGGATGTCAGCTGAAAGAGACCCTAACAAAAACACTCCAAGATATATCACAGTTAGAAAGATGGATGCCACAGATATAGACACAATACTGCAGACAGCAAGGTCAAGGAAGGAAATCACATGCAAAGGATCACCCCTTAGATTCACAGCAGACCTCTCAGAGAAAACAATCCAAGCTCGAAGGCATGGTGGGATATAGTGAAAAAACTCACTGAAATGAATTTCACCAAGAATACTCTATCCGGCTAAACTCTCAATCAAACTCGAAGGAATATACACTATTTTCTGGATAAACAGAAGCTCAGGAGCTTCATAGACTCAAAACAAAACCCAAAAGAAGGGATAAAGGGGCTATTATAAGACAATACAAACCTTACAAGCACAACAGACCTTTACAAAAGATGATAAAAAAAAAACCCGTAACAATAATTCCTCTCAACATCAACTGTCTAAATTCACCAACTAAGAGGTGTAGATAGACAAAATGGATTCAGAGACAGAACGCAATATTCTGCTGCCTACAAGAAACTCATCTGAACAGTCAGAGCAAACACCAACTCAAAGTTAAAGGGTGGAAAACAATCCTGCAAGCAAACAGCACCTTCAAAAAGCTGAGGTGGCCACACTAGTATCCGACAACATAAATTTCAGGTTGAAAAGGATTAGAAGCGACAGGGAAGGCCATGTTCTATTCATCAAGGGATATGTACAACAGGAAGAAATCACACTCTTTTTTTTTTTGAATAGTTTTTTTTTCCTTTTTTTTATTAGTGAAACACCATGAGTTACAGTTGTAGATTTACAAATTTTTGTGCTTGGGTTTCGATTATACAATGATCAAATGCCTATCCCTCCACCTGTGCCCATTTTCCACCACCATGGATCCCAGTATCCCTCCCACACCCATCCCCCCCATCCCACCCTGCCTCTGTAGCAGGGCATTTCCTTTTGTTCTCTCTCTCCTTTTGGGTATTGTGGTCTGCAAAAGAGGCATTGAGTGGCAATCATGTTCAGTCCATAGTCTACTTTCAACATGCATCTCCCCTCCTGGGAGGATCCTCCAAACACCTTTTATTTGGTGCTCCCTTCTCTATCTGAGCTGCCCTTTCCCCTAGAATGGCCGGCTGGCCTCTAAGTTATGGAGTAAACCTCCTGGTACTGATCTCGGCTATTCTTGGGTATTAATCTCCTACTGTGTTACTTTATATCCCTCAGATGAATGCAATTTTTCTATGCCTATCTCTCTCTTTCTGACTCATTTCGCTTAGCATGATACTTTCCATGTTGTACCACTATTATGTAAATTTCATGACTTCATCTTTTCTAACAGCTACATAGTACTCCATTGGGTAGATATAACAAAGTTTCTTTAACCAGTCATCTGTTCTTGGGCACTCATGTTTTTTCCAGATTCTGGCTATTGTAAAGAGTGCTGCAATGAACAAACAAGTGCAGATATCACTTCGACTATACATTTTTGCCTCTCTGGGATATATTTCCAGGAGGGGTATTGCTGGGTCAAATGGGAGCTCAATTTCTAATTTTTTTAGAATCATCCACACTGTTTTCCAAAAAGGCTGAACTAGTCTGGATTCCCACCAACAGTGAAGGAGTGTTCCTTTCTCGCCACACCAACGCCAGCATCAGTTGCTTTTGTTCTTTTGGATGTGGGCTAGACTCTGAGGTGTGAGATGGTATCTCATTGTGATTTTGATTTGCATCTCCCTGATAATTAATGATGTAGAGCATTTTCTCATGTGCTTTTTTGCCATTCGGATTTCTTCTTTGAGAAAGTTTCTGTTCATTTCATTGCCCCAATTTTGATGGGGTTGGTTGGTTTCTTCTTGTGAATTCAACCAGTACTTTATATATCTTGATATCAACACCTTGTCAGATGTGTATTTGGCGAATAACCTTTCCCATTCTGTATACTGTCTTTGTATTTTGGTCACTGTTTCTTTTGAGGTGCAGAAGCTCTCTTAGTTTAAGAAAGTCCCATTTATCTAACTCTGCTTTCACTTGCTAGGCCTGTGGCATGACATCTTTGAAGATACCATTAGCTTCAATGTCATGGAGGGTTTTACCAACTTTGTCTTCAATGTATGTTATGGTTTCTGGTCTGACGTTGAGGTCTTTAATCCATTTTGATCTTACTTTTGTACACGGTGTTAGGCAGAGTTCTAAGCCCATTTTTTTGCATGTAGCTGTCCGGTTTTGCCAGCACAATTTGTTAAAGAGGGTTTCCTTACTCCACTTCTCATTTCTTGCACCTTTATCAAAGATCAGATGATCATAGCATTGAGGAGAGAGGTCAGTGTATTCAACCCTGTTCCATTGGTCTGAAGCTCTGCCTTTGTTCCAGTACCATGCTGTTTTAATTATTACTGCTTTGTAGTAGAGATTGAAGTTAGGGAGGTTGATTCCTCCCATTTTCTTTTTCCCAAGAATTGCTTTAGCTATTCGTGGGGGCTTATTATTCCATATAAATTTCAGGAGTGTTTGCTGCATTTCTTTGAAGAATGGCATGGGTATCCTTATAGGGATTGCATTGAATTTATACAATACTTTGGGAAGTATTGCCATTTTGACAATGTTAAGTCTCCCGACCCATGAGCAGGAGATATCTTTCCATTTCCTCATGTCATATTTCATTTCCTGAAATAGCATTTTGTAATTTTCTTTGTATAGGTTCTTTACTTCCTTAGTTAATCTGATTCCTAGGTACTTGATTTTCTGGGGCACAATTGTGAACGGGATTGTTTTTTTCATGTCGCTTTCTTCTCTCTCACTGTTTGTGTATAGGAAAGCCATGGACTTTTGGGTATTGATTTTATAGCTTGCAAATTTACTATACAAGTCTATTGTTTCTAGGAGTTTCTTGGTGGAGGTTATAAGTTTCTCTAAGTATAATATCATATCATTTGCGAATAGTGAGAGCTTGATTTCTTCCTTTCCTACCTGAATGCCCTTAATATCTCTTTCTTGCCTAATCGCTATTGCAAGTACTTCCAGGACTATATTGAACAGCAGTGAAGAGAGTGGGCATCCTTGTCTTGTCCCTGATCTTAGAGCAAAGGCTCTCAGTCTTTCCCCATTGAGGATGATGCTTGCTGTAGGCTTGTGGTAGATAGCTTTAACTATGTTGAGTAAAGTTTCCCTCTATACCCATTTTGGCTAGGGTTTTCATCATAAAGGGGTGCTGGATCTTGTCAAATGCTTTCTCTGCATCTATTGATATGATCATATGCTTTTTATCTTTTCTTTTGTTGATATGATGGATTATGTTGATTGATTTCCTAACGTTAAACCATCCTTGCATCCCTGTGATGAATCCTAATTGGCCATGGTGTACGATCTTTTTGATGAGTAGTTGGATTCTATTTGCTTGTAGTTTGTTGAGGATCTGTGCATCTGTGTTCATCAGGGATATCGGCCTGTAATTTTCTTTGTGGTATCTCTGTCTGCTTTTGGTATCAGGGTGATATTTGCTTCGTAGAAACTGTTCGGAAGTGTTTTTGATATTTCAAGTTTGTGGAAAAGCTTAAAGAGGATTGGGAGTAAGTCCTCTTTAAAGATTTGGAAGAATTCACTAGTGAATCCATCCAGGCCAGGACTTTTGTGCTTCAGGAGAATTTTTATTACCATTTCAATTTCCTTGATGGTGATAGGTCTGTTCAGGTATTCCAGGTCTTCTTGGTTCTACCTTGGGAGTCTGTAAGAGTCTAGGAATTTATCCATTTCCTTGAGGTTTTCATGTTCCTTTGCATAAAGCTTCTCAAAGTACTCCCTGAGGATCCTTTGAATTTCTGTAGTTTCTGTTGTAATGACCCCCTTTTTCATTTTTGATTCGTTTATTAGTGTTTTCTCTCTCCCTTTCTTTGTGAGTTTTGCTAGAGGCTTATCGATCTTGTTAATTTTCTCGAAGAAGCAGCTCTTGGTTTCATTTATCTTTCGGATTGTTTTTTGGGTTTCCATCTTGTTTATCTCTGCTCTAAGTTTTATTATTTCCTTCCTCCTGTTTGGGTTGTTCTCCTTTTGTTGGTCCTTCTCCAAGCTCTTAATCTGTGAGGCTAAGTTATTTATGTGGGCTCGCTCCTCCTTCCTGAGGAATGCTTGTAGAGCTATAAACTTTCCTCTTAACACAGCTTTTGCTGTGTTCCATAAGTTTTAGTAACTCGTGTCCTCATTTTCATTCGTTTCTAGGTATCTTTTGATTTCCTCTTTGAAGAAATCACACTCTTAAGTGTATACACACCTAATGACGGAACAGCTAAATATTTAAAACGATTGCTAACAGATTTTAAGGAGGACACTGCTAGCAGCACAATAGTAGCCCGAGACTTCAACATCACCCTATCACCTCTGGATAGATCAACAAGAACAAAACTCAGCAAGGAAACATTGGCTTTGAAAGAAGAAATAGAAGAGAAAGGGCTTATAGACCTATACAGAGCTTTACACCCCAAAAAGAAAGAATACACATTCTTCTCCTGTGCGCATGAAACATTTTCCAAAATACACCATGTGCTAGGTCATAAAACATACCTCAATAGAATCAGGATCATAGAAATAGTTTTAACAATCTTTTCAGACCACGATGCACTGAAAATAAAAGTGAATCACACACAGACAAGAAGAACCAAATCAAACACCTGTAAATTGAACAACTCAATGTTCAACAATGAGTGGGTCAAGAAGAAAGTCAAGGACAAAATCAAAAGATAACTAGAAACAAATGAAAATGAAGACAAAAGCTACCAAAACCTATGGGATACAGCTAAAGCCATGTTAAAGGGAAAATTTATAGCTCTGCAAGCATTTCTCAGGAAGGGAGAAAGGGCCCACATAAATAACTTTACTTCACAACTCATGATCTTAGCAAAGCTTCAACAAAAGGAACCCAAATCAGGCAGAAGGAAAGAGATCATAAAACTTAGAGCAGAAATCAACGACAAGAAAACCAAAAAAAATAAAATCCGAAAAATCAGTGAAACCAAGAGCTGGTTCTTTGAGAAAATAAATAAGATAGATAAACCACTAGCAAGACTCACAAATAATGAGAGAGAGAGAGAGAATACTAATAAACCAAATCAGAAATGAGAATTGGGATACCACAGCAGAAACTAAAGAAATTCAAAAGATCATCAGAGACTACTTTGAAATTCTGTATGCCACAAAACAAGAGAATCTAGAAGAATTGGATAATTTCCTGGATTCCTATAATCTCCCAAGGCTGAGTCAAGAAGATCTAGAGTACCTGAATAGTCCTATTAACATAAGGGAAATCAAAATTGTAATCAAAAATCTTCCCAAAAACAAAAGCCCAGGTCCAGACGGATTCACTAGTGAATTTTTCCAAACATTTAAAGAGGACATATTGCCAGTTCTTCTCAAGATTTTCCAGAAAATTGAAGAAACAGAAAATCTACTAAACAGTTTCTATGAAGCCCATATCTCTCTAATACCAAAAGGAAATGAAGACACCACAAGAAAAGTAAACTACAGGCTGATATCCCTGATGAACACAGGTGGGAAGATTCTTAAAAAATCCTAGCAAATAGAATTCAACAACTCATCAAAAAGGTCACACCATGACCAAGTGAGATTCATCCCGGGCATGCAAGGATGGTTTAATATTCAGAAATCAATCAACATAATCCATAATATCAACAAAAGAGAATATAAAAACCATATTATCATATCAATAGATGCAGAGGAAGCATTTCACAAGATCCAGCACCCGTTTATGATGAAAACCCTCAACAAAATGGGTATAGAACAGACTTTCCTCACTATAGTTAAAGCCATCTAGCCTATGGCAAGTATCATCCTCAATGGGAAAAAACTGAGAGCTTTCCCTCAAAGATCAGGGACGTGACCAGGATGCCCACTCTCTCCACTGCTGTTAAATATATTATTGAAAGTACTCACAGTAATGTTTACGTAAGAAAAAGATATTAAGGGCATTCAGGTAGGAAAGGAAGAAATCAAGCTCTTACTATTAGCAGATGATATGATACTATACTTAGAGAACCCTAAAACCTCTACCAAGAAACTCCTAGAAACAATAGACTTGTGTAGTAAAGTTGCATGCTATAAAATCAATATCCAAAACTCTGTGGTTTTCCTACACGCAAATAATGTGAGAAAAGAAAGTGACATGAAGAAAATCAACCCCGTTCACAATTGTGCCCCAGGAAATCAAGTGCCTAGGAATCAGCTTAACGAAGGAAATAAAAGACCTGTACAAAGAAAACTATTAAACGCTAATTTAGGAAATAAAAGATGACACGATGAAATGGAAAGATATCCCTTGCTCATGGATCGGAAGAATTAATATTGTCAAAATGGCAATACTCCACAAAGTATTGTACAAATTCAATACGATCCCTATTACTATACCCATTTTAAAAAAATGGAGCAAACACTCCTGAAATTCATAACTGTCATTGTCACTGTCCTCCCATTTTTTATCGATTTTCTCTAGCGGGCCCTGTAACATCTCCATTGTGGCAATTGTTGCTGTTTTTGGCATATAGAATACATCACGGGCAGCTTGCCAGGCTTTGCCGTGCAGGTAAGATACTCTCTGTAGCTTGCCGGGTACTCCAAGAGGGGCAGAAGAATCGAACTCAGGTCAGCTATGTTGGCTGTGTGCAAGGCAAGCGCCCTACCCCTCTGTTATTGCTTCAGCCCCCTAAATTCATATGGAAAATAAGCCTCCAGGAATAGCTGAAAAATTTCTTGAGAAAAAGAAATTGGGCGGAAGCAACCTCCCTAACTTCAAACTCTACTACTAAGCAGTAATAATTAAAACAGCATGGTACTGGAACAAAGGCAGAGCTGCAGACCAATGGAACATGGTTGAATGTACTGACTTCTCCTCCCAAACATATGATCATCTAATCCTTGATAAGGGAGCAAGAAATGTGAAGTGGAGCAAGGAAAGCCTCTAACAAATTTTGCTGGCAAAATTGGACAGCTACATGCAAAAATAATACTTTAAAATCAAAATATATTGAAGTTTTATTAAAAAATTATTTAATGCTTGAGTTTTATTTATACTCCTCAATTGAGTAAATATTCATGGTGTATGATCAAATGAGGCTATAAGATAGAAAAAATAGGATAACTATATAATATGATTTGCTGCCTTTGATGAGATTTATTTAGTAATATAAAGATGAACGAAAAAATAAAATAGGTATTTTAAATATAATGGCATGTTTCATTATAAAATCTTATATTAAATTAGATCTTTTATTTGGTAACATTAAATCTCCAAATCACAAGATGAAACTTCAATGGTCATGTATGTGTAATTCCAGTCAAGAGCTACTTGTATTTTTGAATAGAAAATAAATCATATCAAATGGATCTCTCTCTCTTTTCTCTCTCTCTACTCTGATGAATCCCCAATGAAAAATTTTATTCTTGCATTAAATAGCAATGTGAGAAATATTAAATACCAAGGAGTGAAATGGGAAGAAGGCCTACTCTATCTCCCATCTTTCTTTCAACGGTGGATAGCCTTTTACATTTGTGGTTCAGTGGTGAGTTTTGCCTGTTAATAATTTACGACATCATTAATTTTTAGTTCTTTCATTTTACTTACCTTTCCTTATGTATTTATTTATTGGAATGGGAAGAGGGGAACATCCAGTGGTTCTTAGGAATTAGTCCTGATTTTGTGTTCATGGATCACTCTTCATGGGCTGAGGGAACCATACGTGGTGCCAGAGATTGAATCTGGTTTTCCATGAGAAGGCATGCAACTTAATTGCTGTACAATCTCTTTGATCTTTCTTTACCTTTCCTTTACATTCTGCGTTTCTTCACAGACTCTTTAAGTGATTTCAAAAGTTTATATTCCAAATTAAGTACTATATCTCCACTACATAAAACATCTGAGAAACAGAGTTTGTTTGATAATCCTTTCTTTATTTCTTTTTTGCTTTGTTTTGTTTTGTTTGAGCCATATCCAGTCAGCAGTACTCAGGGCTTACTCCTGGCTCTGCACTCAGGAATCACTCCTGGTTGTGATCAAGGGATGATGGGGATTGAACCTGGATCAGCTGCACGGAAGGCAAATGCCCTACCAATTGTACTATTGCTCTAGCCCTTGTATCTTTTTTATTGGTATCCTCTCTGAACAGGTTGAGAGACTACCTGAGTTTATCATTTGGACCAAGACCATCTGGACCATTACAGTTCCAGAGGGCAAATCTAAACGTTGGACATGGGAGTCTTCCGATAGTCAGTTCCACAATGAAATTGACCACATCATATTCAATCGATGGTTATGCCTGACTGATGTCGCTGTTGTCCGAAAATTCCAAACAGGATCGGACCACCGAGTCCTTCGTGCAAAATTCTACTTCACAAAGCAGGGAGAAAAGGCTGCAAAGTTTAAGAAGAGGACTCCCAGAACGACCACCAACTGCAAGCTCTTTGGCACTATGGTGGCAACATGGGAAGATTGACAACATTGACTAAGAATGCGATCCACTTGTTCAGTACCTCCATGATTGTGCAAGGAACCACGAGAGAGGGTTAGCCACAAAAAGACGCCTGTCTTCGAAAACTCTCGAGCTCATTCACCAACATGGCTTGGCATAAGCCTCAGGCAACCACAAGCAAACGTCCGAGCTCACAAAGCAGTGCAGAGAAGCGATAAATGAAGAACTCAAAGAGAGAAGAGCAGCAATGCTGGCAGATGCAGCAGAAACCAGGAAAAGCATTCACAACACCCACCTGTCTTTTGTCAACTACAACACAAAGATGACTGCCCTCTGGGATCCTGAAGGATCTATCGCATATTCCAGAAGGGCAATGGAGAAGATTATCCATGATTTCTACTTGGATCTCTTTGGTATCGGATCTCTTCAATAGCCATGTCCACCTGCACACATACCAAATTCCGCAGGATGGATATATCATTCTCAATGTTCTCCCTTCCGAAATCCAACATGCCATTTCATTGGTAAAGAGTAAACAGCATCTGGCCCAGACAAGGTCAGTCCTGAACACCTGAAGAACCTGCCGTCAGTACTCATCAATACACTGGCAAAGATTCAGCATGATTGACCATATCCACACGATAAGCAAGCTCATTGAGGATTCTTGGAAGTTCAAGATACAGCTGTCTAACATTCATTGATTTAAAGAAGGACTTTGATTCTGTTGAGACTGAAGCAATCATCAAAGCCCTAACTAAACAGGATGTTGAAACTCAAGACATCAGGATCATCTGTTAGCTATATTACAGATTCACTACCAGGATGTCACCATTCTACAAGGAAGTGATCATCCATGTCAAGAGAGGGGTTCAGTAGGGAGATACTCTTATGTTATGGTGATATGGCGAGATTCACTGAAACTCTTATGTGCCAGTCTTGAGAACGTCATGGACAACTAGAATGGGAAGGAATGGGAGTTTTTAAGATAGATGGTCGATAAGTACACCACCTTCGCTTCGCTGATGACATCATTCTAATAACACCAAACATTAGCCAAGTTTCACAAATGCTTTCCGACTTCGACCGTGAGTGTGCAAAGGTCCGATTGCAGCTGAATCTCATGAAGACAATGTTTATGAGAAATGGTCTCATTCCTGACATTCCATTTACTCTCAATGGAACGAACATCTCTGAATGCAACAGTTATGTGTACCTAGGTCGAGAAGTCAACATGACGAATGACCTTGCACCTGAGTTGTGCAGGAGAAAGAGAGTAGCTTGGAACACATTCAAGAGTGTCTAAGACGGCTACATGCAAAAAAATAGGCTCAGAACTCTGCCTAACACCATGTACAAAAGTAAGATCAAAATGGATTAAAGACCTCAACATCAGACCAGAAACCATAAGGTACATTGAAGATAAAGTTGGCAAAACCCTCTATGACATTGAAGCTAATGGTATCTTCAAAGATGCCATGCCACTGGCCGAGCAAGTGAAAACAGAGATAGATAAATGGGACTATCTTAAACTAAGAAGCTTCTGCACCTCCAAAGTAACAGTGACCAAAATACAAAGACAGTCTACAGAATGGGAAAGGATATTCACCGAATACACATCTGACAAGTGGTTGATATCCAGGATATACAAAATACTGGTTAAACTCCACAAGAAGAAAACATCCAACCCCATCCAAAAATGGGGCAATGAAATGAACAGAAACTTTCTCAAAGAAGAAATCCGAATGGCAAAAAAGCACATGAGAAAATGCTCTACATCATTAATCATCAGGGAGATGCAGATCAAAACCACAATGAGATACCATCTCACACCTCAGAGACTGGCCCACATTCAAAAGAACAAAAGCAACCGATGCTGGCGTGGATGTGGCGAGAAAGGGACACTCCTTCACTGTTGGTGGGAATGTCCACTGGTTCAGCCCTTCTGGACAACAGTATGGACGATTCTCAAAAAATTAGAAATTGAGCTCCCATTTGACCCAGCAATACCACTCCTGGGAATATATCCCAGAGAGGCAAAAATGTATAGTCGAAGTGACATCTGCACTTGTTTGTTCATTGCAGCACTCTTTACAATAGCCAGAAACTGGAAGAAACCTGAATGCCCAAGAACAGATGACTGGTTAAAGAAAATTTGGTACATCTACACAATGGAGTACTATGTAGCTCTTAGAAAAGATGAAGTCATGAAATTTACATACAAGTGGTACAATATGGAAAGTATCATGCTAAGCGAAATGAGTCAGAAAGAGAGGGATAGACATAGAAAGATTGCATTCATCTGGGGGATATAAAGTAACAAAGTATGAGATTAATACCCAAGAATAGCTGAGATCAGCACCAGGAGGATTACTCCATAACTTAGAGGCCAGCCGGGTATCCTAGAGGAAAGGGCAGTTCAGATAGAGAAGGGAGCACCAAATAAAGGATGTTTGGAGGATCCTCCCAGGAGGGGAGATGCATGTCGAAAGTAGACTATGGATTGAACATGTTTGCCACTCAATGCCTCTTTTGCAGACCACAACACCCAAAAGGAGAGAGAGAACACAGGGGATTGCCCTGCCACAGAGACAGGGGGGATGCGGGGATGGGGGTGGGAGGGATATTATACATGGTGGTGGAAAATGGGCACTGGTGGAGGGATGGGTATCTGATCATTGTATAATTGAAACCAAAGCACAAAAAATTGTAAATCTACAACTTTAAAAAAAATAAAATAAAATAAAGGGAAAAAAAAGTGTCTAAGAAATAGCTAAGAGGATGAAGAACCTCCGGCTCCAGGCACATCTCTTTGATTCCACTGTTCTTCCTGCATTAACATATGCCTCAGAGACCTGGGCCCTACGAAAACAGGATGAGCATGCTATTCAGTTCTCCCAAAGAGGAATCGAAAGAGATATGCTTGGAGTATCATGCTTCACTCAAATGAGAGAAAGAATCAAGAATTTCGACCTTTGTCGATGGTCAAGAATCAGGAACACTGTCTCATTTGCCAAGGCATCGAAAATCATATGGGCTAGACACGTAATGCGATTTGGAGATGACCACTGGGCTAGAACCCTTACCTACTGGATTCCATGGGACGTCAAAAGATAGCATGGCCACCCACCTACAAGATGGTCCGACTTCTTGGTCAAGACTCTGAACGATCAGTTTGAGGCTCTTCGTGTTCCTAGATGCCATTGGGCTACACTAGCACATGACAGTGAACGAATGGAGAGGTTACTAGCGCCTACTAGATCAAATCGATTAGTAATGGCATATCAAGTGATAAAGTGAGCTTCTCTGCTGAGATTTCTCATGGTTCAAAGCCATGCCTTTTAATTACATTTGTGCTGATGTATCAATAGTTTGTAGCTATTTTGCCTGAGACTTTTGTTTTCAAATTCTTTGATATTTCAGTACTAAAAGGGAACTGAATATATCCTATGTTCTTAAAGCACTTTATCTCCCTTTGATTACAGTTTGCCATGATAACAAATGTAATCAACATTTTAAGCTCTTTTTACTTTGCATAGATAGCTATTTGTAATGGCCAATACTTTCTATCTCTGTACTGTAACTGTTTTTTTTTTTGAGGGGGGTAGAGCGAGGACAAACCTGGTACTTCTCAGAGATTACTCCTTGTTGTGTGCTCAAAGATCACTCCGTTCCAGTTCAGGGGTCCTTATGTGATGCCAGAGATCTATCCCTAGTCATCTGCATGTAAGGCAAGCAACCTTCCTAGCATGCTACCACTGAGACCATTATATCTGTCTTTATTATTTACTTACTTTCAGCCTAGCTGAAGGCTACCAGGTTTGTGTTTCCACCATAACTTACATACTGCTTTGTCCAAACTTCTAAAGCCTTTTATTTTATAACAAATCCCGAATGTCCTCAAAATACATTCTCTCATTAACAGTGAATTAAGCATACCTTTGATTTATTGTTATAATACCTGGCCACCAAAGCATGCTTCCAACTTTATCTTAGACTATATAATAATGACACAGGAAATAAAGAAAAACAAAGGAAAGTAGACAAGGTAAAATTAAGAAAATAAAGCTGAATGGAATGTAACAGAGCTAGGCCTGATATAAGGCTAAGGGGAAAGCCATCTTAAATATCCAGCCTGTCTCTTTAACACACTATGTGCATCTCCTAACAATAGCAACAACAAAAAAATAAAGACAAAATTTCTGCTTACGTCCTTTGAAAGGTATGAAAAAAAAACAGGGATAAATACTCATTGGATTTACCCCTCCTAGGACTCTCTCCCATCTGTGGGAGCTGGTTTCTCTCTCTCTTTCTTTCTTTATTTCTTCTAATAAAATCTACTAGGGTTCAACCATTTCAGCTTTGTCTTTTGCTTCCAGTCTTTTGGTGCCCATTCCACTGCAACAATAATAGTAGTGATATTAATAAAAATAGTAACTCTAATATAGAATGTTATAATATTGGGCATATTTATATGTACATATGTATACGTATATTATATGTATATTTATAGGGCTGGAGTAATAGCACAGTGGGTAGGTCATTTGCCTTTCACACAGCCAACATGGCCAACCCAAGTTCGATTCCTCTGCCCCTCTCAGAGAGCCCGGCAAACTACTCGTGATGTATTCGATATGCCATAAACAGTAACAACAAGTCTCACAATTTGTTGTGAGATGTTACTGGTGCCCCGCTTGAGCAAATCGATGAAGAATGAAAGGACAGTGCTATGTATATTTATATATACGTATAACTATATGTTCCATATTTAGTTTCTCGGTTTTGTATTTAAAATAAACTTATTACACTATAATAAGTTGATGTGCTTTATAGTTGAGGCTTGAGGAGACTAGAAATAGCTCATGGATGAGTGAAAGGATTAAGATATTAACCCAGGAGTCTTACAAAATCTTTAATAGCCATTTTCTTCTTCCTTATGTCATATTGCTTTTTATTTTTATCAAGGGATGTACTGCAAGGGTGTTTGCCTTGCACGCAGCCAACCCGGGTTCAATGCCCAGCATCCCATATGGTCGCCTGAGCACCGCCAGGAGTGATTCCTGAGTGCAGAGCCAGGAGTAACCCCTGTGCATAGCCGGGTGTGACCCAAAAAAGCCCCCCCAAAATAATAATAATTTCATCAGTTTGGGATAATTATGATAGCTTTAAATGTCAAAATGTATTGATAAATCATGATAATACACTACTTTTTTCCTTCTAAGACTAAAGTTGTAATACAACATGTACATAGTTCTGTTTAAAGTTTAAGAACTGCTAGTGAAGGGTAATCTAGATCTTTCACCTGTAAATACGTTTTTGGCAAAAGGTTAAATTAATGAAAGAGGCCCTGAAAGCAGGCTCAGCTTTGAAAGAAGGTTACATGTTATTATCTCCTTTATTTGATTTAATAATTTTATTTGGGGAGCCATACCAAGTCGTGCTCTGGGCTTACTCTTGTGACTGAACTCAGGAATTACTCCTGGCAGGGCTTGGGGGACTATATGTTGTACCAAAGATTGAACCATTTGCTGTGTGCAAGGCAAAGGCCCAACAAGATGCACTACATATCAATTTCCCTAAGTTGCTCCTTTAAAGTTATTTCCCCCATGGTAATGGGGAAAATCGGTGGGAGGATGCTGACTTAATAAATATCTTGTGCAGTCCTTTGTTTTGCTGTGTCTTTGTTGTAAATTTCCTTATTGAACTTCCTCCACTTTCTTTTCAATGTCCTCTGTGTGAGTTAAGCTATTCTAATATAGATATCAGGTGATGTGTTTTTCAGGTTTTTTTCTGGATGTACAGATGAAAAACATGTAAATATTTTTTTCTTATCATTTCTTTTATCAATCTTCCTTATGCTTGTTTATTTGTAAAGTCGCTGAAGATTCTGAAGGAATAATAAATGACTATTTTGTGTGTGCTCCAACTATAATCAAAATCACAGTACATGAAAGTTACCTTTGCATCCAGATGGCGCAAATTGTGCTGGCAAGTGAAATCATAAAAGGAAACTTTTTAAAACATGGTTTGACTGCTTGTTGCTCATTATTTTATTATACTGTGAAATAGCCTAAAATATTTTTCTTTCATGGTAAATAAGAGGACAATTTTAAAATGTAATAATGGAGTCCCTAACATTTCTTTCCTCCACAGGAAGAAAACTGTGCCAAATTCTGCTCTCCTGAAAATGCTGCCTTGAAGAGCTGGCAAATCAGAACTCTCTCAAAAAAAGAAACGCAGCTGCATGCATTATGTCTGGCCAAGACCTTCTTCCTTCTATAGTTGTTTTCTCTGTTCAGTTTCCTCCTTCTGAATAGTGCTAGTAAATTAGCACAGGGAGACCAAGTGCAGGATTTTGGGCTTGTGCCTCCAGGGCTAGGAGCCATAGCCTTTAGGAATCATGCTGCGCGGGCCATTAAACAAATGACAAAGCAAGAAGAAAACAGTCCTCCTTAGCATAAATATCCAATGATTGATGATAGCTGTTCTTTATTTCTTCCCAAAGTGTTTGCAAGTCAACTTAGAGTCAAATACTGGCTATAATACAAACCATTAGGAAAGCATTTTATATTTCACATAATATTCCGTTAGTTCTTAAGAGTACTTTCTTCTCTCATGCATAAAAGAGTAGCATTCCTACCAATCTTGCCTATCTTGATGCTTAGGTTGATTTTAGTTAGTAAGAAACAACCTGCCCCATCCCTATTTCCAATAATAGACTAAATAATTGAAATAATTTAGTAATATAAATATAGATATGATTAGGGTTCAGTAGCAACCTTTTTTCTTTTCTGTTTTTCTTCCCTTTTTTTGTAAGTTATGGGGATTCAATTTACATTAAAGAGGTGGCAGCAGCCCCATATATGGAACATATTCTGAAAAACATAAAAGCCTCTTCCGGCGAGCAGGATAGGCAGCTTGGAGGTTTCCCAGCTCTCAGTGTCATATCAGCAGAACAGTGTTCCTTTCCCCCTTCTTCTATAATTCCCAGCACATTCGGTGGATTACACACTGTTTATGCATCATGCAGCCTCCCTGAGCCCTGTTTCTTTACAGTACTTACTCCTGCTGCTAAAAGGAAAATAGGCTCTGACAATCCTCTTTGACTGCCAAAGCTGCTGCCTCTGAATGAATACATCCTGCTTCCAGGAGTCAAGCTGATCCCTGTGATCCCTGAATCCAACCAGAGTTCAAAAGAATTCTGTGCGCCTCAAAGGGCAAAAATTGCTATTCGTTTAGAATTTACTGACAAACCAGAGCTTCCTCACAGAAGAGCTGATGCTATCCTGCCTCCCAATTCCACTGCTGCTGCTGCTGCTGCTGCTGCTGAACCAGCTCAAACTGCAGATGAACCGGAAGGCCCCAATCTGCCTCCAACTATGGATCTCTTCCTGCTTGACACAGTTCAGTTCAGACACAATAATGAGGCCATTGAATTTCCCTCTGCAGCTGGAAGCTGACTGTAAATGTTAAAGTTAAGTTGTTGAAATGACTGTGCCAGGGGACTTGCAAATGAATATACTGTCATTCCAAAGTAACCCAGTTTACCCTGTGTTCATAGTGAATGGTTTTAGACAGATTAAAGTCCTACTATGACATTAGACAAAAACATATTTAGAACCCATTCCCAGAGGAAAATTGACAACTAAGTTGACAACTTAGAAAGGGATAAATAAATCACAATAGTGTGCTAGTCTGTGATAGTTTTCATAGGAGGATTTAAAGGTGACAAAAAGAAAGTGATTTTAAAATATCCAAGAGCAACAGACTATACTCATCAAGTTAAAATGTGAGACTGTATTAATTATTGCAATGTTTTGTTATTTTTAAATTCCCTTATTAAATACTAAGAATATATTCAATTCTGAGGAAATGATAATCATAAATTAGTTTTTATAAATTTTATAAATCTGTTTATTTCAATGAACAGATACCATTCTAGAATTAATGGCCAAAAGCAATGTAGACTATTTGCTGTATTCTCCTTAAAACTATGTAACTCCATAAATCAAATTGAAGGCCTTATTAAAATTATTCAGCACATTTTGATATATTAAAACATTGCCAGGAACATGTACCTTTGACAATTACTCCCAGTGATTTTATATGTTTTAATTACAGTAAAATATATTCATGAAAGTGTTTCATAAGATAAGACAAATATTGATAGTTAATAATTTTCATATAGACAATATTTTCATACGGTTTTTTCTGGGGGTAAAATATATGATTATCTCAATTATAGGGTTTTTTTACTATGATTTTATCATATAGGTGAAAATGTTACCGCAGGGATTCATTTTTGTTTCTACCACTGTAGCACTGTCCTCCCATTGTTCATATACTTGCTCAAGTGGGCACCAGTAACGTCTCCATTGTGAGATTTGTTACTGTTTTTTGCATATCGAGTACGTCATGGGGAGCTTGCCGGACTCTCCAAGAGGAATGGAGGAATCAAGCCCTGGTTGACAGCATGCAGGGCAAACACCCTACCCACTATGCTATCTCTCCAGCCCCATTTTTGTTTTTACAACAGACTATAATCTGTCACTGTCACTGTCCATTCGTTGTTCATCGATTTGCTCAAGCGGGCCCAGTAACATCCCTATTTTGAGACTTGTTGTTACTGTGTTTAGCATAATGAATATATCACAGATAGCTTTCCAGGCTTTGCCGAGCAGGCGAGATACTCTCCATAGCTTGCTGCGCTCTCAGAGAGGGGTGGAGGAATCCAACTCAGGTCAGCCATGTTGGCCGCTTGCAAGGCAAACGCCCTACCACTGTGTTATTGCTCCAGCCGACTATAATCTAAGATAAATAATGTTAATAGAATGGGATTGGCAATACACAAAATGTTTATCACTTTCTGCAGTTCCCATCTCCTCTATTTCTTCCTCTCCATTCTTCTATTACTTGAGCATGTTTTTTTTTTTTGCATATAGAGCTTATCTTTCCTCCAGTCTTTGTCAACTGGGCAACTTAAGATCTGCAGAACAGAATCATCCGAAAGCTTCTTCACTTTGTAAGATATTGGAAAATTAACAAGTATTAAATAATGTAATCTAATATAAGTGAATATAAATAAGTCAGTTATACAATGATAAGGAATGGAAGGAATAAATGCTCAATTTCATAAAGTATATTCTGTGTGAAAAGTAGCTTCCTGCTCTTTACTCACATTGTCTTGGAGGAATGAGAATTCAGTGCTCGCATCAGTTATTTTTAAAGTAATGCAGAATATCCATATAACAAGTAAAATTTTCAAAATTTTAATACATTATGCATGAAAAACAACCACAAACTTGTTGGTAAACTGTCCATGTCCATGGAGTACCAGGTGCAGCCTATCTTATAAGATTTAATGGAAAGAAAATAATATATGGATATGAAAACCTGAGCTAGGAGATATTTTCACTTAAGTTCTTTTCAGTGAACAATGTCTTAGAGTTAAGGTGAAATAATTATTCAACGTATGAACATACAATATTGTGATAGTATATGTCATATATGATTTACATATTATTTGATCTACATTCTTGGAAAACTATGCCAAAACAAAATGCTTTACAAGTTTTAATATATGACATTTCTTAATTCATGTCCACTAATTTTCATCACTATAGCTTTTGAGAAGAGTTGACCTATGTGTAGTCAGTATATAAGAAACTATTCAAACTAGCTTTTTTTGTCTTGTAATTTAAAGAGATACTTTATATGATTTCCCATTTGAATGCATGCAGTCTATGGATTTGAGGTGTCATTAAAGTCTAACCAGATTTATACCAATGTACAGGACCTTTAATGTAACAAAAAAGGATATATATTTCCAACTCTTTTGTTCATTTTTTTCCACTTTCCTTTCAGAAATTGTTTCTGTCGATTTTAATTTTCATTGAGTTGAGTGGAAAAGGGAAAGAGATGTAATAAGACAGGTACCTCCAGTTCCAAATAGCAATAGCATTTAGTAAATTTATTCAGCAGTTCCAAGTTTCAATGAACTTATTTTGAATGAAATGGGAGCAAATAAAATATGCATCTCTGGAATAGAAATATGGATCAACATGGCGTTTTAAGTTTCAGAATTGAAACTAACTCACAGTATAAAGAGATGAAAAGGACATTTTTTATAAATAATAAAAAATCATAATTCAAATTTAAAGCCAATCAATTTTTCTGGTCAGGGATCCTTCTGGGCAGAGATGGCTGAAATGTCAAAATGCCCCTTAACTTGTTCTTAAGAACAAAAAGGTTGAACTTTTAATCAGAAATCCTTGACCAGCCTTTAAAGGAATTTTTTTATATGTAACTCCAGGTACGCACCAGACATTTTTGAAAAATGCTCCTTTGGAAAATTGTGTTTCTTGTTTCTTAGAGCCATGCAAATGGTTCTCAGCCATCTTTATTTGAGTTTCTACTTAACGATTGGGCATCTGAGCTCTTTCCCACCTCTATCTTGTTTCCTAATTGATTAGCTATTGAAATAATCTTAGAAACACAACCTTGTTGTGACATATTCTAAACTGTACCAAACACGAAGATGAGAAGCAAGAAAACATTTAACATATATAAGATAATATACGTCAAATATCATAAGCACATTATACTGATTACCTTTGTAGTGATACACATTAGCAGGGTCATGAACAATTATTGCTCCTGTATTACTATACTTTCTGCAAGTATGACTAATTAATGAAAAACTCCAAATTTTCTGTTTGGGGTTCAGAAGTCACTCCTGTTCTACAATTAGAAACAAAGCAAAAGAGGGTTTGGAGAGAGTGCAGAAGGTAAGGTTTTCACCTTTCACTTGGCCAGTCGGATTTGATCCCTCACATCACATATGGACCCCTGGTCCCTGCCAGGAGGTCTTCCTGAGTGCAGAGCCAGGAAGAAACCCTGAGCTTCTCTGGGTGTGGCCCCAAAGGGCAAAAAAGTGAAAAGAAGTACCAACCAAGCAAAACAGAATGACATTGTCAAAGAAACAATATATTTTAGCAGTGTAATTTCTAAAAAAGACTCATTTAGAATAAAAACAAGGTTATTTACCTCAAACTTAATAAAATCTGTGCATGGATGGGGGAACACACAGAGCAGGTGGTGCTGGAAGTTCCACCATGCAAAAGAAGTGCTGAGGTATTTCCTCATCCCCAAATACAGACTGTCATTAAGAAAATGCCAAGAGTAGCCCAACAACTTCCTTTAACTCTTTCAAACTTAACACATCCTGATTGCATACCTGTTAACTTTTCAGGTAAATGCAAACGTATTTTAGAGGAATTAGTGAAATGCTATATAAATGAATTTTGATTGGGAAAAGTTATAGAAAATTGATTCATGATAAATCTGATGGATTGCCATATTCAAGGGGTTTAGTACCTGATGGAAACCTCAATTACAAATTGATATAAAACTACATTAACTTCAATGCCAGAAATTCCTTCAGATAGAAGTGAGTATATAATGATCATCAATGAAAATTGGTTTCCAACTCAGAAACAGATAAACCATCCAAAGTTTAGTTCATTCTTAACTTTGATGTCCCCTATTATACAAATGTATATTTACATGAAACAGATTACCCTCACTGGGAAAATAATCAAGAAAGTTAAAATACTTCAAAATATATTAATGACAAAGAAATTAAATGTTTGCTATATACATGTGTATGAGCCATTAATGCTGCTTTTGAAGACAGAGGCAAATCAGGTAATTATAATAAAACTCCTGTAGAAATTTTCAAAACGGAATTTTCAATGCAAAACTATAGAAAAAGAAAACATTTAAATGATTAAATTATTTAGATTAAATTATTTAGATTACTATATTCACAGACACAGCTGCAGTGGGTAGGGGCCAAAAAAAATTTTGACATCAACAGAAAAAGACTTTTCAGATCATTGACTATTCAGATGGTACTTTGTTTTTCTTTCCTTTTTCTTTTTGTGTGTTTGTTTTGGTTTGGTGTTTGGGCTACACTCAGCAGTGCTCAAAGATTTCTCCTGTCTCTTTGATCAGGGTTCACTCCTGCTTCTGCTTAAGCAAAATGATATAGTGGTGCAGCAGATTAAACCAGAGGCAGCAACTTGCAAAACAAATGATGTAATCACTGTACTATTTTTCTCTCCTTTTAAAAAAATTATTTTATTTGTATGAAGTTGTTCATAATAATTCAATAATTCAATACATTTCATGTTCAAACACCAATCCTACCACCATTGCACCTTCCCATCACCATATTTCAAATATTTTCACCCAAAGGCTCAAAACGTTCCCCCCAAAGTAGAATCGTAACCATTAATTTTGTATTGTTTTGCTTGTTATGAATAATCTGCTAAAAATGATCCAAAAAAGTTCCCTTAGAGGACAGTGTGTGAAGATAATTGTATTTCATCCTGAAACCATTAAGTCCTTTTATAAGAGATTACTATCATGCTTGTTAAAGCCAATCAGATGCTAGGTGCTACTCTTGATACAACAGTGGTGTAGAGTATGAGAGGTTGGGCTCCAGGAATTCTAAAATTTAGAATACGATTATAGAGCAGACTCACTAATGGGTGAAGCTCATGTTGATCTTTCCTAGGAGTTTTATGCCTGAGTCTCTGGATCATGGCTATTGATGAGATTACATGGCACCACTAGGGGCAGTGTGTGGGTGGCGACTGGCAAGATACTGGTAAACTTGGGAGATAGGGGAAGGAGGCCCATTCCTGTTCCAAGCGAGCATAGAGATTTCAGTCATGGGTCCAGCACACTTGGGTCAGTTGGTACTTTTATTTACAGAGTGCAAATAAGTCCAACAAATAAAAGAAGAAATTATAATGAAAGTGTATTGGTTGAGTAGAAATACTTTCGTGAGAGAGGATAGAAAGCAGTTTTTTCAGTCATACCAAAAACCACATCCTGATGATGTTTTTAGAATGCTTAAGTATATATGTATATTATATGTAGCAAATATATAACTACTATATCAATACATGAAAATAAGGTAAATTTTTATTACAAATTTAGTTTTTTAAATAAAATTAAATATAGAAAAATATATACCATAAAATTTTGTTGTCCAAATTTTGAATGTAGCTAAATATGATAAAAATGTACATTTCATGGGCAGGAGTGATATTAGAGTGGGTAGAGCATTTACTTTACATGTGGCCAACCTGGATTTAACACCTGAAAATCTATGTGGTCCTCTGAGCAATGTTAGGAGTGATACCTGAGTGCAGAGTCAGAAATTAGCATTGATCATCCAGGGTGTGACCCGAAAATAAAAACAAATCACAAAAATGTGCATTCCAAATATACTGCCATGAAAGTGAAATCATTTTTTTTGTTTGTTTGTTTTGTGGGCCATACACGTCTGTGTTCCTAGTTTCTCCTGGTTCTGTGCTCAAGGATCACTCCTAGCAACGCTGCCAGGAATCCTAAGTATTACTGAGAATTGAGCCAGGGTCGGCTGCATTTAAGGCAAATGCCTTACCCCTGCACTGCTTCTTCATAAGTGAAATTTAGTTAATTAAAATTTTCTTTAAATATTCTCTTTCATAAACTCTGGTACACTCAACTATATTTAGAAGGGCTGTATTATCTTTAATTATATTCATGTTCAGAATAATAGATTGTCTAAAGCTATATACAATGATTATACTTCACATTTTCTTTACTCTCCTTTATAATAATTATGATATTCATTTGACAAAGCTGATTTCCTCAAAAGAAATGTTTTTTGTTATATACAAAACTTTGAAAGACTTAAAACCTAACTTCAACATTAGGGGAAAGCATAAAACTAAATATTTTCTTAGTTGCAAACCAAATTAGAATATTGTCATTTGGGTTTACCATAAATTACACAAGATCTGTAAAACAACAGTATCTGAGAAAGCTTAAAAAAATAGAAGCCATAGACATTTGGGAAAACATTTGAGATACTAAATAAAACCCAAAAATATGCTCAAGTTCATCCATCCTTAAAAGTAATTAAGAGATAGTTTTAATCCTTTTATTTAAATTGCTGTCTGCTTGAGCTGTATTTTCCTTTTTCAAAAAAAATTATAAAACTCTAACTATAAATGAAAAATACATGTATATATAGGTATATATATACATACATATATATGCATAATTTGCCCCTCACCATTAGCAAATATGGCCTTGGATTCCAGTTCTGAGGGTATCCTGTTGCTGCATTTAGCAATCCTAATATTATACCCAGTCTAGCAGAACATTGATTTATGAAGTAGTGGAGTCTTAAAGAAAACAAACAATATTATATTAGACAACGCATCCTGGTACTCAAATAGATAGGAAGGAGGTTTTTTCTCAATTTCAATGCATATTCATATAGAAAGAGCTGTTTTGATTCCTCTTATAATGTATAGCTGTGATTGTATTTTAAAAGAATATCATAAGGATGTATTAAAATGAAAATTTCCCATTAATTTTAGGGCGAGGGGAAAAACATTAAAAATAAGTCAAAAGAGAATAAATAGCATAAAAATAGTTGTGACATAAAAGGATTTTATTTGGAGCCACATCCCTGGTGCTGGGGTGGCTGGCAACCCCAGTGGTATTAAAAGTAAGGATATGTGATATGAGCTCACAGCACCCCTACTTCCAGTTCTTATCAAACTTGGGGCCTCTCATTTATTAGTTATGTGCTCACAACTCAGCTATCTTACCAGTCTCAAATATTATACTATAATTTTTAAAAATTTTTTGTTTCAATTTGAAAGATACTGTCCTCAACAGTTTAGCTAGTCTGTGTTTGAAGCCGCCTAATAATTCCATGAATAATCTGTCTCTCCAAATTCTAAAAATTCTCTACAAAGAATAGATTTTTCCCATTATATCCCTAGGTCTGTTTTTTTTTTTTAAGACACTGATAAAATAGCATTCAACTATTCTTTGGAATTTTCATTTATCTCAGCTCCAATCCAGGAAACTAATCAGGTAAAAATACATCATGCAGCAATGTGATTTAGATTTAGAAAGGATCACTTGATCACTTGATTTCCCATAAATCATCAATTTGCTCGAGCGGGCGCCAGTAACATCTCCATCTGTCCCTGTCGCGTGCTAGTGTAGCCCAATGGTGTCTGTTCATCTAGGAACACAAAGAGCCTCAAACCGATTGTTCACGATCTTGATGAAGGAGTCTGACCATTTGGTAGGTGGGTGGTCACACGGTCTTTTGACGTCCCAAGGAATCCAGTCGGTAACTGCTCTAGTCCAGCGGTCGTCTCCAAATCTCATTACGTGTCAAGCCCATCTGATTTTTGATGCCTTGGCAAACGAGACAGCATCCCTGATTCCTGATTGTCAACAGAGGTCAAAACTCCCGATTCCTTCTCTCATTTGAGTGATACTACAAGCATAGTTCTTTTGATTCCTCTTTGGGAGACCCAAATAGCGTTCTCATCCTGTTTACGTAAGGCCCAGGTCTCTGAGGCATATGTTAATGCAGGAAGAACAGTGGAATCAAAGAGATGTGCCCGGAGCCGGAGGTTCTTCTTAGCTATTTCTTCGACGCTCTTGAAGGCATTCTAAGCCGCTCTCTTCCTCCTGCACAACTCAGGTGCCAGGTCATTCATCATGTTGACTTCTCGACCTAGGTACACATAACTGTTGCATTCAGAGATGGTCGTTCCGTTGCAAGCGAATGGAGTGTCAGGAACGAGGCTATTTTTCATAAACATTGTCTTCGTAAGATTCAGCTGTAGTCCGACCTTTCCACACTCATGGTCGAAGTTGGCCAGCATTTGTGCCGCTTGGCTAATGTTTGGTGTTATTAGAACAATGTCATTAGCAAAGCAGAGGTGATGTAGTTGCCGACCATTCCTTCCCATTCCAGTCGTCACATGATGTTCTTGATGGTGGCACTGAAGAGTTTTGGTGAAATGGTAACACCCTGTCGAACCCCTCTCTTGACATCAATGATTACTTCTTTGTAGAATGGTGAGATCCTGGTAGTGATACAGTTCATGAATGATCCTGATGTATTGTGTTTGAATACCTGGATTGGCTAGGGTTTCAATGACCGCTTCTGTCTCAACAGAATCAAAGGCCTTCTTTTAATCAATGAACATTAGACAGAGTGGCATCTTGAACTCCTGAGAAATCTCAATGAGCTTGGTTATCGTGTGGATATGGTCAATGGTGCTGAATGCTTTGCGGAACTCGGCTTGCTCACATGGTTATCCTTCATCTAGTGTTCTGCCAATCCTATTCAGGATGACTCTAGTGAACAGCTTGTAGATGACAGACAATAGGCAGATTGGGCGATAGTTGCCAATGTTTTGTATGTCTCCCTTCTTGTGCAGTAGTACAGTCCTGCTGGTTTTCCATTGGAACGGAAACTTGCTTTCAGACAGGTAGCCTGTGAAGAGCTGAGCCAGCATATTGATGAGTACTGACGGCAGGTTCTTCAGTTGTTCAAGTCTGACCTTGTCTGGGCCGGGTGCTTTTCATTTCTTTACTGATGAAATGGCGTGTTGGATTTCGGAAGGGAGAACATTGGGAACAACATATCCATCCTGTGGAATTTGTATGTGGGCAGGTGGACATGGCTATTGAAGAGATCTGAGTAGAAGTCATGGATAATCTTCTCCATTGCCCTTCTGGAAGATGTGATAGGTCCATCATTTTATTGACAAAAATGTCATCGTTTTATTTCTTTAGACTTTGTTATTGTATTTTGTAAAATTATAGTATTGGCATACAGATGCACATTACAAACCCCCCTTTATTGTTAAGTTGACAGGCTATGCTGATATTTTAGGTAATTTCTCTTTTCCAATTTATAGTGCTTAAGGCATCTGCCAAAGCCTTACAAAGAAATGATAATTACCTTATGCAATTTGAATAAGGGATGACTTTATATGATCAAGTGTCATATCAGATTGAAATTTAGAGAAATTAAATATTTCTAAATTTCGTTTATTTTATTTTTGTCCTCCCACATTTTTATAAATTTTAGTTCTTCATCTATACAACTGGAATATGATAAAAGTCACTAATATACAGGAGCCATTACTCTTTTCAGACCTGAGATGTAAAATCAAAATTTTTTCTCAGAAGCTAGAGATCTAGAGAGAGTTTACAGAGCAGATAAGGCTCTTATGTTGTAAACAACCAACCTGGATCCAATTCCCAGTTCCACGCTGCCAGGAATGGTGATTGGCCACTTGCAGGTGTGGTCTCAAAACCAGGAAAAAAATTCAAATTCACATTTACAAAAAGAAATGTGCATACATGTCCTTTATAAATGCACCACAATTTTAAGTTTTTTAAAATACTTAGTTGGAGACCTATATTTAAAAAACGTTGCAATTTAATACACTGAAGAGATTTTACAAAATTAAAGTAGTAATAAAATAATATGCAGTAAAGGACTTCTACTGGCATAATAAAACTGGAAAGGTGACACCACTAAAAATGGTACGATGCCTTAGAATAGAAAGAATTCAACCAGTTGTTACAGATGTACATCTTCAAAATACTGCTTTGCAAATTTATATGTTATTCTTATTCCAGATATCTTAGAAATTGCTAACTGGTCATTTTCAAATGCTGCTCTCTAACAGGTGCATTTTCTTATCACAAAGGAACTCATTTGCACCTGCTGTTCTGCACCATGTACAGTAAAGTAACTGTGTCAATAGTGTGTTAGTTTACCAAATTTACATTTCAGAGTGTCTAAATTGTTTGAAAATGCATCTCTATGTGCCATCTTTTGCAATCTTTATTTCATGTTTAAAATATTTGGTGTTTACAAAAAAGTAAACTGTGTATTTCTGACATTTGATAAAGCGTAAAGGAAAAAAATCCAACTGCTCTCAAAACATTTCAAAGGACAACTTTATAAGCTCCAAACACATATGGTTTTAATCACTATTAAATTCACAATACAATTGAATTAGACTGTAATTAAATATAATTAAGGACTGGAGTGATAGCACAGTGGGTAGGGCATTTGCCTTGCACACGGCCAACCTGGCCACTAAATTTTTTGTTTATTGCCAGTTTGTCAGTGTGACTGACAGGTTATTCAAACAGTACTTACACTTTAGCTTGGTCTTCAAATACAATCCTTTTAATACTCCATTTTAAAGGTACTGGCTGCACATCCAAAAGAACAAAAGCAACCGATGCTGGTGCGGATGTGGCAAGAAAGGCACACTTCTTCATTGCTGATGGGAATGCCGACTGGTTCAACCCTTTTGGAAAACAGTATGGACGATTCTCAAAAAATTAGAAATTGAGCTCCCATTGGACTCAGCAATACCATTCCTGGGAATATATCCTCGAGAGGCAAAATGTATAGTCGAACTGACATCTGCACTTTTTTGTTCATTGCAGCACTCTTTACAATAGCCAGAATCTGTAAAAAACCTGAGTGCCGGAGAACAGATGACTGGTTAAAGAAACTTTGATACATTTACACAATGGAGTACTATGTAGCTGTTAGAAAAGATGAAGTCATGAAATTTACATACAAGTGGTACCACATGCAAAGTATCATGTTAAGCGAAATGAGTCAGAAAGAGAGGGATAGACACAGAAAGATTGCACTCATCTGCGGAACATAAACTAAATAGGAGACTAACACTCAAGAGTGGCCAAGATTAGCACTAGGAATTTTGCTCCATGACTTGGAGGCCAGCCACACGTGCTGGGGGAAAGGGCAGCTCAGACAGAGAAGGGAGCACTAAATAAAGGGTGTTGGGAAGATCGTTCCAGGATGGGAGAAGGACGCTGAAAGTAGACTATAGACCAAGCATGATTGCCACTCAATGGCTCTCTTGCAGACCACAGAACCCAAAAGGAGAGAGAGAACAAAAGGGAATACCCTGCCACAGAGGCAGGGTGGGATGGGGGGATGGGGGTTGGGAGGGATATTGGGACCCGTGGTGGTAGAAAATGGGCACTGGTGGAGGGATGGGTACTTGATCATTGTATAACTGAAACCCAAGCACAAAAATTTGTAAGTCTATAATTGTACCTCATGGAGTTTCACTAATAAAATATAAATAAATAAATAAATAAATAAAAAGATAAATAAATAAATAAAGGTACTGGCTGGACTGCATGGATCATATGAATATGTTTCTCTATCTTTGGGTTTGGGGATCTTGGTAAGAATTCTGTGATAACATAATTATTTTTCTCGGTCTGGTAAAAGATAGGCTTTAGTATTTGCTATGGTTTCACCATACTCCTTGAGAAATAGTCTCTGAGTAAATAAATTTTCCTGATTTATTTCATTCCAATAGTTTGTGTTCCTGAAAGGAATATTAACTAATACAGTACCTGATGGCAAGGTACTGCTGCAACTTCATGGTGGTATGAAGAAGTTGGAAAAAATAGACTTGAATTATCCCTCTGTTACTTATTTAAACACACCATTGCATTGCAGTTATTCTATTGCAGTTATTTTGCTTTGAATGTGATTCTTAGGATAGTTTTCTGAGTTAGAATAATGCATGGGCATGGAGATATAAATATGCCATAGCTGGAGTGGAGGTACACCCAGAACCTCACCAGCGGTATACTGCCTATTCTGAAGAACTCTTCAGAGTTATTAAAATTACTTATTATATAATGGAACACATGAAATATTTAATGGTAAAAACATTTTAAGTTTTATTGAAAGTTCCTTTTCCTCTGATCAAAGTTATCATTCTACAAAAATACACTTCAGTTTAAATAATATGTTTGTTGGGTTAGGAGCAAGGTAAAAATTGTAGATTAGATTCTATATATGACTAAACATCTATGTTTTCAAAATGTCAACCTGTAGCTTGAGGTTTGTGTAGCAAACATTTTAGATAAATTTTTAGTCTTTTAGCTTTTAAGAGTTATGGAGAGTGTAGAATATAAATTTGGAAGACAATAGTCAAAGAAACTAATTCATATGTACAAGGCTAATTTCCTCTATAATATGAAAGAAATGTTAATAAATTATATATCCATAATTAGTTCACTTAAGATGCAAAAGAAAATAGGAGCAAATACTAAAATAATAAGGCTGGATCTATAGCACAGTGGGTAGGGCATTTGCCTTGCATGCAGTCGACCCAGGTTCAATTCTTCTGCCCCTCTTGGAGTGCCTGCCAAGCTACTGAGAGTATCCCACCCACATGGCAAAGCCTGGCGAGCTGTCTATGATGTATTCGATATGCCAAACACAGTAACAGCAAGTTTCATAATGGAGACGTTACTGTTGCCCACTCGAGCAAATTGATGAACAATGGAAAGACAGTGCTACAGTACATCCATCTATCTGTCTGTCTGTCTGTCTGTCTGTCTATCTATCTATCTATCTATCTATCATCTATCTATCTATCTATCTATCTATCTATCTATCTATGGACAAAGACAAAACAAAATAGTGTATCATGTCAAAATGCCTACACTATTTATCCCTTGGAGTCAGAGAATTAAATCTAATAAAATTTACTTAAAAAGAGAAAAAAAAGCATTGGAAAAGTAAATGTTTCAGCAGAAACTTTAGCTAGACTCAGGTTAATATATAGAAAATTATAATATTTTACAAAATAATTGTGCATGTGATAAATAAGTTTATCTTATCGCATACACATGGATGAAAGGGCAATATTCCTCATAAGCAAGTGAAGGCTAAATTAAATTTCACATACACACACACACACACACACACGCACACACAGGTAGACTCTTATCATTTTCATTCTAGCCAAAAGGTCTTTGCCATAAGCAAAATCAAATCCAAGTAATTTACCCCTAGAAATTAATTACAATTATTGCATCCTCTCAGGATAATTCTAATTTCACCTCTTGGGGAAATACGTATTTGAGGGAAGAAGGAAACTATTTATTTAATTATGCAACCAATGATATTATCTAGTTGCTAAAAGTTTAAACACCATCAAAACTAGGAATAAAGCAAAAAAAAAAATAAAGAAACAGTTAATATAGCTGAGAAGTACCTTATAAATAAAATAATCCACTTTCTCTAATGAATTTAAACCTGTGAATCAGAGAGTTATGTTTTCTCAGTTTCTAAGATTGGACCTTAAATTTGGCTGAAAATAAAATTAAATGGGTGATAAGCTATATTGCTATAATATATGTAGTCTTTCTTTTATAGAAAGAAAGCTTTATACAAAGAAGCATTTTATAAACTAAAAACAGGTTGATTTTACATTGTATAAAAAGATAATTTTGAAATAAGTAACAGCATATACATGCTAATATAATCTTAATATATTTTAACTTTCATAAAATATTTAGATCATTCCCAGTAACATTTTCTATTTTCTTGACTCTTTAGATCTATGCAAGTACTTAACATGCTCACAATGGAAAGTAATTTCAGACTATTTTCTGGTAAAGTATCGTGTTTAATTGGCACATTTATGTATATACCAAGAACTCAAAGTGATTGTTAGTGCTTATTCACACAGGAAGGCTGTTTTGAAAAGTTAATCTTGTTTGAAAATTAGTAAGAAAGATCAAATAGGGGTCAGAGAGATAGCACAAAGGGTAAGGCACTTGCCTTGCATGTGGCAATGCTATTTTGATACCAGTACCACATATGGTCCCCAAAGCACTAACAACAGTGATCCTTGAGCATATATTAGGAGTAAGCCTTGAGAACTTTGGGTGTTATCCAAAAGCAAAAAAAGAAAAAAATAAACAAAATCAAACAAACAAATAAATAATGGGAAATTTTAATCTTATAAGAATGGCTATTATGCATTCTCATTTAAGTGAGATCATAGATTTTATAAGATTATACATTAGTTTTTCAAACCTGGATAATGGATAAATTATTTTCAGACTATATTTAGTTCCAAGTTTCCATTTCAGTGATAGCCAGACTCTTCCTATGACTTTTCAAACTGAGCAGTAAAAAAATCTGAAATTTTATATTTATGTAATTGGGAATTCATAAAGAGCAAACGTGTTACTGAAAATGTTTTGCTGAACAAAGATAAGAGGCAAAGTGCTATATTAATTTTAAGATTTCATATTAATTTTCTCATATAATTGCATCTCTCATGCTTCCTGTAGTTTTGAACACATTTTAATAAAGCATCTTTAGTAATATTTGATCATGCAAAATTAAACACATTTAGTTTTCATTTTCCTGGTAATAGAATAATGACCACTAAAAAAGTCCCAATTTTTAAAGAGTTTTGATGGCCAAAGGCTCTAGATCTCTGACTATCTATCAAAGACTACACATCAGAATGGAATCTCCTAAATAATTTTCTCAATTTGAAACTATCGGTATTCATTTCTCAGGGATATTATCTTGTAACTCCAATGACTTAAGACGCAATTACAAACACAAATTATATTCTTGGTTACAAAGAAGCATTTTATATACTAAAAACAGGTTGATTTTACATTATACCAAAAAGATAATTTTGAAATAAATAACAACATACACATGCTAATGTAATCTTAATATATTTTAATTTTCATAAAATATTTAAATCATTCCCAGTACAATTTTCTATTTTCTTGACTCTTTAGATCTATCAAAGTACTTAACTTATTCTAAAAATGTTATATTTTTTAGTTTCTGAATGCCTTTGCATGTTTCTTTTCTTGTAAAAGCTGTATTCTTTTCCCTAAATTATTCCATCTAAATCATCTTTCAAGACCATAAGCAATAATTGTCTTCTCATAGAAACGTTTTATGATGCAATAGAAGCCATAAAACTATTCATATTGCTTTTGTTTAACACTATTAGTACTTATTACCTTGAGTTGAGATTATGGATTTTACTACCTAGATCTTAAGTATATGTGAGGTTCTTTAGCAAAAAAGATTTTGCTGGCTCATTTCATATTTACTACCATAACTGAGATAGAGTTTATAGAATTGAACAAATGAGTGAATGAAAATGAAGAAATAGAACAGAAAGTGTTGGTGACTGAACTCATTGATGATATGATTTAGCTAAACTCAAAATAACAAATGTATGGTTAACTAAAAAGAATATCCCAATCACAAAACTAGGTTAATAAATTAGCATTTTTTATTATTTCCATTATATCCCAGACAATTCATTTCAATTATTTTAACTGAACAAATGATATAACCACTAATTTAGCTACTGTGCATTCCAGTTTCAAATTTCATTTTCATTTCATCATCCTGTTATTCGTCGATTGCCTCGAGCAGGCCCCAGTAACGTCTCTTTCATCCTAACCCTGAGATTATATTCAAGGCTCTTTAGGAGAATGAGACCCATCATTGTTACTGGTATTTGGCATATTTGGTATGCCACGGGGAGTTTGCCAGACTCTGCCCTGTGGGCAGGCTACATTCGATAGCCTGCAAGTTTGTCCAAAGTAGGAATGAGATAATAAGATGTCATAAAAAGATGTCCTGATAAGATGTCACGCGGCTGCAAATGCGGCCGCGCGGTTCCGGGAGCTGGATTTTATAGTCTCTGAGTCTTGGCCATTGATGGGATTACACGGCGCCAGGGGGCCAGGTGGTGGGTGTGACCCCCGCCTACTGGAATCTGGAGGATCTGGGTGGAGGATGCTCGACTCCAATCCGAGTAGGCTGGGAGATCTCGGCCCCAGAACCCGCGTGGATTTGTCCCTCTGCCAGTACCTTCATGTGTGCGGAGAGTGGTCTCAGCATGGTGGTGGCTCCAGGACCAGCCACCACCATGCAGTTTCAAATATTTTGTGTTAAATCTGGCCAGAAATATTGATGACCTCTTGACAGTTAAAATTACCTCTGGATAAGAGACACATTAACCACATCATTAAAAAAAATAGTATAGTAGTTGGACCAGAGTGATCAATGTCATGGCAAGGCATTTGCTTTGCATGCAGTAAACCTAAGTTTGATCACAGGTACCCCATACGGTCCCTAGAGCCCTGCCAGGAATGATCCCTGAGTGCAGAGCCCAGAGTAAGCCGTGAGCATCACAAGTGAGGCCACCTCCAAAAGAGAACAACAAAAAAAATCATTAGAAAGTTGGCACCACAATTGTTTCTTCTCAGCAGTAAGATGTCAGGTTTTTATTTTGTCTTGTCATGGTGGTGGTGTTGTATTTTTTGAATGAAGGCTCTTGGATTTAGAAAGGCACATCTGGAATTTCTGAAAACCTATCTTCAAAATGCGTAACCTTTAATAAAACATCTTCCTTATCCCTTAATTTATTTTATTTTTGACATTTGTATACAAATTTCTACCTCATGGCTGGAAGTGGAAGAATGGCTGACTGATGAGATGACATAGAAAATGCCTTAATTCATGTCTGACACATAGTAATTAAAAAACAAGAGTTTAATCCTTTTACTACCCCTTTTTGTTAACTAACATGTTTTCTTTACTAACACTTCACATTAATCTTTGCCTTGCTTTGGCAAACCTGAATGTTGGGCCTATTTGACAGGGAATCCGAGATTAATCCAAACATTTCCTTCAGGTTTAGAATGCAAAAGTTGAATTTTAAAAAGTATAATAAACAAAATTCCATCCTCCATCTTCTCTCTTCTACCTCTCTCCATTCTTCTCCCTCCCTACCTCCCTCCCTCCCTCTTTTCCTTCCTCCCTCCCTCCCTTCCTCCCTTTCTCCCTCCCTCTCTCTCTCCCTCCCTTCCTTCCATGTGACTTCAAAGTGTGGGTGTGTGAGCATTTGGTGGCTGAGAACTGCCTCCATGCCCTCCCCAGGCCTCCCCAGCAGAGGAACAAAGAAATGGGGGACTCATGGACAGATTGAAAAATGGCCAATTTAATGCAAACCTGTTAGCATACTTACCGAACATCTGAAGGAGTCTGAAGTTTAGGACTGCATGTAGTTGTGATTGATCATTTACAGAGGCAAAACATTTCTTTTGGTAGTATCAGTTCTCTTGGGGAAATTAACTCAAGGAGACACTCTGACTTCAGGGACATCTATAATGCTTTTCTCTTTCCCTTTAGTTGTAGATATTAAACAATTATATTTACTTCTTATTAATATTTGCAGTTACTTGGATAAGCACAGTAAACTATATAGATTCCAAAACTTAGTTTTCTGGGCCTCAAGGGAGGCTGCTGGGCTTCTACCATAAATTCCAGACTAAGAACTCAGGCCAGTTCAGCTTGTCCTTCCCCATGGGAGTCCTGTCGCTTAAATCATAACAGCTTGCATCCGGGCTGTGCTTTTATGCATTCTAGATTGTCCCATTTCAATGCCAGGGTAGCTCCACCGCTCACCCCAGGTTCATCTCAATCCCACGACAGGACCTCCCTTTGTGGGGTGTTGGGAACGATGGTGGCTGGAAACTTGAGTCAAGTAATTATGATGGATGCTGAGGAGTCAATATTTCAGAGTCAACCACCTCCCAAATATTAGGAGCATAGCATTAATGATCTTCCTCTATTTAAGGAAAGAACATTGCTCTCTAATAAAACGTGAAAAGGCTATAGGGGAAATAGAAAGTCAAGTAATCCATTTCAAATACAAAGTCCAGAAATAACAAAAGTTTTGGCTTATAAGTAGGAAGACCGACTTGGGGAATTGTGACAATAAGAAGTAAAACACAAAGGAAAGTTGTGAGCACTGTAAGCATCTCTGGGAGAAGAAAAAGGGGCAATTCACTGATGAAGCCTAAAACAATTAGGGTTAATATCCAGCCTTCCCTCCCTCTCTCCCTCCCTCCCTCCCTCCTTCCCTCCCTTCCATCCTTCCTTCCTTCCTTCCTTCCTTCCTTCCTTCCTTCCTTCCTTCCTTCCTTTCTTCTTTCCTTCCTTCCTTCCTTTCTCCCTTCCTTCCTCCTCCTGCCTCCTCTTCCATTTCTTCCTCTTTTATATAAATGAGATAAAAGAAAAAATACAAAGATATTTTAAATGAAATGTTTACCTTCAGAAAAACTTTATCCCATATTTGCGCTTACTTAATCTAAGTGCAGTGAACCACTAAAAATCTTTATTTCTACTTGAGTTATCTTCCAGACTCATTTTTCCAAGTTTATAACAATGTGTTTAAAGATACATCACAATCTTGTTTAAATATTTTTCTTCTCTCATCAAAAATGTACTTAAGACTGCATCCTAAAAAAATGATGTATTTAATGGTGTTGAAACTGGTACTAGCTCATTGGTTTAATTTTGCATAAGCAAAATCAACTGACTGATGAATCTTTCACTTTTTTGCTCGTTGTTTGAACATTAGGCAGGTAGTTACAAATTCAATTATTTGTATTTGTTTGAACATTAGGCAGGTAGATACAAATTCAACTGGAGCAGGCAAGATAGGGAGGTGTTTTCTAGAACTGGAAGAGATTAGAGTTGCTGAGATAGACTTTTAAGGCATTAGACAAGTATTTGGTGGAGAGTGGTTAATAAACACTAATTAAGTCAGCTACAAAAAACCCTCGGGGAAAGATCAATATTATTAAGTGTTTAAACTGGCTTTCACATTTACCAACTCTATGCAATTGAACAAGCTGCAGTACTTCCTTCCTTTGAATTCCTTTTTTTAGCTTCTTTTTTTCACTTAAACTGGATGTTGACTTGCACATCACTTCTTAATCATCTCTTGCTCTCCGTAAAAATTTATCTGATTGTCACAATGCATTGTTTATTTCATGATCTTATAACTCTGAGCATAACCAATATTTTTTTTATTAGTGAAGCACCATGAGTTACAGTTGTAGATTTACAAATCTTTGTGCTTGAGTTTCGGTCATACAATGATCAAATACCCATCCCTCCACCAGTGCCCATTTCCCCCCACCCCCCTCCCACCCTGCCTCTGTGGCAGGGCATTCCCCTTTGTTCTCTCTCTCCTTTTGGGTGTTGTGGTCTGCAAAAGAGGCATTGAGTGGCAATCATGTTCAGTCCATAGTGTACTTTCAACATGCATTTCCCCTCCTGGGAGGATCCTCCAAACACCCTTTATTTGGTGTTCCCTTCTCTATCTGAACTGCCCTTTCCCCTAGAATATCCGGCTGGCCTCTAAGCTATGGAGTAATCCTCCTGGTGTTGATCAAATGCTTTACATCATTAATCATCAGGGAGATGCAGATCAAAACCACAATGAGATACCATCTCACACCTCAGAGACTGGCCCACATTCAAAAGAACAAAAGCAACCGATGCTGGCGTGGATGTGGCGAGAAAGGGACACTCCTTCACTGTTGGTGGGAATGCCGACTAGTTCAGCCCTTTTGGAAAACAGTATGGACGTTTCTCAAAAAATTAGAAATTGAGCTCCCATTTGACCTAGCGATACCACTCCTGGGAATATACCCCAGAGAGGCAAAAATGTGTAGTCGAAGTGACATCTGCACTTGTTTGTTCATTGCAGCACTCTTTACAATAGCCAGAAACTGGAAGAAACCTGAGTGCCCAAGAACAGATGACTGGTTAAAGAAACTTTGGTACATCTACACAATGGAGTACTATGTAGCTCTTAGAAAAGATGAAGTCATGAAATTTACATACAAGTGGTACAATATGGAAAGTATCATGCTAAGCGAAATGAGTCAGAAAGAGAGGGATAGACATAGAAAAATTGCATTCATCTGGGGGATATAAAGCAACAAAATATGAGATCAATAACCAATATTTTGAGTTGACATATCTATTAGGATTAAGAACAGTATTAACAAGGTGGGGGGAGGAGAAGGGGAAGGCTACTTACCTCCTTCCTTCAAGGTAGAATTCCAAAGAAAAATTGTACTTGATTGAGAGTAGAAATAAAAATAATACTGATGTCATAATTAACTATCATGATAGAACTGAGTAATGGTAAATGACCACAGGAAGAAGCAGTCACTAGGTACTCAGAATTTGCTGTGTGTTGTGAATAGAAGCTGTCATTTATCAGATGGATTAAATTATTATTATTTAAAAAATTTTTTAAAAAGAAAAAAATTATTATTATTATTATTATTGTATTATTATTTATTGCTTGGTTTGGGGGGCCACAACCAGCAATGCTTATGTATTATTTCTGGCTTTGCACTCAGGAATTACTCCTGAGATTGCTCAGGGGATCAGATGGGATACCAAGGATAGAACCCAGGTCAGCTGCATGCAAGGCAAATGCCCTACCATTGTACTATCATTCCAGCTCAAGGACTAAATACATTATTGTGTTCTTCAATTATCCTCTAGTATAATGATGTGTTTAGTATAATAGTAGTATTATACTAGTATAATAATATACTAGTATAATGTAATAAGTGCTTTGCTTTTCACCTTAGTGGATATGGAAGTAAGTAATAATTCCCATTGTTATAACATAATGAATCTGAATTTCAGCAAAGTCAAGTACTTACCAAAAATCACATAGGTTCTAAATGAGAAATTTGAGATGTGAACTCAGGTAACATGAATATAGAGTTCACTCTCTATTAAAGACAATTTATCACAGGACCAGAGTAAAGTGGACTTGCCTTACATGCATACAGCACAGGATCAATTCTCAGAAACTTAAACAGTTCCCCTCCTTCGGTCTACCAAAAGTGATTCCTGAGCACAGTGTCAAGAACAAACCTTGAGTAACAATGGGTTTGGATAAAAAACAAACAAAATAAAAACAAAGCTTATCCTTTTGATTAAGGTGTCAAATTGCAATTTCACTGAGTGTGGTTCTATTACTACAGACTTAGAGGAGAATCTGTCAACAGTTAGAGTTGAATGAGGCAGTCCAATGGTTTTCAATATATTTTACTTTTGTAACTGTGAGCCTATTTCTATACTGTACCTAAACCTAAGACCAACATTGATGGTTAGTTACAGATACATTACATAGTCAAAAATCGGTAACTATCTATTTGTCATATTAGCAGCTAGAAACATTGGAAAAAAGAAAAATGACAACATCTAGAAAGGAGACAACCGAAAGCTAGGACTTTATAAATTATAATGATCCTAGTTTTATCCTTTTTCTACTAGTATTACTATCTTGACTTATTGTTACCAATAAAATAATACTACACATACAAAGTTTCACATTTTAACATTGTTTTTCTTTGGAGCTTGAGAGATAGCCAGGAGTAGGCCCTGGCTCTGTGATTCACAATAAATATCTTCCAAAATTAGATAGAAAGGACCAATAAAAAAGAGACCACTAGGTCTGGCTCACCTTCGCCCCCAACCAATCCTAAGTAATAAAATAACACATGAACAAGCATACCATGCATATTACAACTCTACAGAAATACTGTAGATTTGGTTACAGAGCACAATAATAAAATTAATGTGATGATAAAGCAAGAGTAAAATTTAGTTTCATGTATATGAAAATTTTATTTAGATTAGAATGTTTTCCAATAGTGTGATATCTAACAAAAGTAATTTGCATATCTTTATTTAAAAATATCATCAGAGTCAGAGAGTTAATATAGAGGTTAAGGTGTATTCCTTATATTCCACCAATCTTAGTTACTTTGGTTAAGTCTTTGGCACCACATATGGTTCCTCAAGCATTGCCAGGTATGACCTCAAGCAGTGTCTAGAGTAAGCATTAAGAACTGTTTAGTGTGGCCCCCAAACCAAAACCAAAACTTCTCACCGTCATCTGAGCTTTTAGCAAGACAGATTCTCTACAGATGGAGGTTTAACGATGAAGGCTATTGAAGAGTTGTAGTTTCTGAAGAGCTCTGAAGTTGTGTCAATTTTCTAAAGTAAGGCAATGAAGTTTGCCCTATAAGTTCAATCTTTCATAGATTTTTTGCTCTGTAGCATGTGATACTATTGGATGCCAAAATTAGAGAAAAAAGACCAGGAGAGCAGAAGAGGGAGAACCTGTATCTCCATCTTTTTTTGATCACTGAAAAACCTACATCAAACTTGAATTTATCACAACACATGCTTATGGATTGATGATGGTGGAAATCTTCACCAAGAAGGAAACTCCACCTTGGAGTAGCTCGCTGCGACAAGGAAGAGTTTGAAGGTGCAGAACTTTGCTGTGGGGAAAGTGTAGTCTCCCAGAGCAGCCAGCACAGCATGGTGTCTGCTCACTCATGACTGTAATCATGTCTGCTCAAAGTCAGGGCTCAGGTGCACTGAGGGACTCACATTTTAAACCTTGAGACATAGCCCATACTTGTTCAAACTTGACATGCAGACATTCCAGGTCATTCATGAGGTCAAACTCCTGGTCATTATTCACGATTCCCAATATTTGGTCCATAGATGCCCCTTGTGCCCACTACTTTTTCAGTTTAAAATTATGACCCAACAGTATCACATGCTACTAGTAACCCTTGAAAACCACTGGAAGTAGATCACTAGGTATAAAACCACATTTTGAACATTGAGTTGTAGTTTAGACCCATTGAATCTTGGTCTCATAAAATTTGGACCAAATACTCTCAATCTTGTTACCAAGTTCACTTTGACCTTGACATTATAGTTGCTTTAAGGCACTGGAAGACAGTGTCTACACTGTTCTAACTAGTGCTATGGGGTACTCATGAACACTAAATCCCCACTACTCATGTTGGGATGAGCATCTCTGACATCACAGATGCTGTAGGCCACTTGCAACTTTGAGCTAAGCGTCACCTTTCAGACCCTCTTTAACTTGGTCCTATAGTAGCTGCAGAGCATTCATGACCAAATTTCAGGGGTCACACAGGCGCACCAAAACTTAGAAAAAGGGGCAAGGGAGATAAGTCATGAGAGTGAGAATATGCTGTGTACGTATGCATGAAACCCTAACTTCACTCTCCAGCTCACAAGTTATAATTCCCTAGCATCACCAGGATTAGTAACAGCACATCGCCAGCCAGGCTGAGCACTGAACCATCAGACCCCATCTACTCTATACTGCTGGGCTGAGTATTGCTGGGAGCAGCCCCCAGACCCCAGAGCACCATAAGGTAGGCCCATTAACACACTAAAGTAACAAACAAAAATCAACTCACATTCAAAGTCACTGCCAGAATTTGTGATCAGGAACATTCTATTAAGGTTGAGACCTACTTGAATAAGGAACTCCCTGGATTTTGCAGGGTACTGGATATAATGTAGCACTGCAGCACTGTCCTCCTGTTGTTCATGGATTTACTCAAGCAGGCCCAGTATCCTCTCCATTGTGATAAGTATTACTGTGTTTGGCTTTTGACTAAATGGGTAGCTTGCCAGGCTTTGCCATGCGGGCAAGAAGTAGAAATACACTGCACCGATAGGTGAAGAGAAAACCTGGAAATAACTGCCAGCACTAAATTTAGGAGCTTTCTAATTCCTGATAAAGACCCCAAGACAATAAACCTAATGATCCTCACTGAAATGAGTAAATAAAATCAAAGAGAACTTTAACAAAGATAGAGCATGTATGGGAAAAATTCAAACAGAAATTCTGGTGCTCAAGATCACAGTCACTGAATGTAAAAAATGTAAAATAAATATTAAAACTGTTAAAAATTCAATCTAGGGGCAATCCAGCAGATTGAACATTTATAGATCAAATCTAGTTAAGTCAAGGATAAGGTAGAGAAAAACATATATTGGAAAAACTACAAATTGTGCATAAGAGAAACAAGACACAAGAAAATGTTTAAAGGATTTTATGATCATTAATTAGAAAAATTGATATTGGCTATATTACTTAAAGCATTGTACAGATGTAACACTCTCCCATCAAGTTTTCAAAGTCCTTCTTCAAAAGCATGGAATAAACATTACTAAAATTTTATGTATCACTGCACTGTCTGTCCTCCCATTGTTCATCGATTTGCTCGAGCGGGCCCAGTAATGTCTCCATTGTGAGACTTGTTACTGTGTTTGGCATATTTCCAGGCTTTACCATGCGGGCGAGATACTCTCAGTAGCTCGCCGGGCTCTCTGAGAGGAGCGGAGGAATTGAACCTGGGTTGGCTGTGCGAAAGGCAAACTCCCTACCTCTGTGCTATTCCTACTAATCTCTAGAAGAAAGGAATGGGAAATGTTATGATACTATCTATAAATTATACTCCATAGCTATAGTAATCAAAACTTTGTGCTATTGGAATAAAAAGTCACTCGGACAAATGGGATAGAATTGAAATTCTAGAAATAAGTGATCAGCTATGTGGACAGTTCATTTATAAAAATGAGTCAAAAGCATAAATTGGAAAAAGGACCTGAAGCTTCTTGGTACCTCTGGGGAACCTCTGGTCCAGTTGGTAGAGAATTTACAGGAGGAGCCCTGGGCCTCCTGAGCACCCACTTGGAAACAGGCTCCATTGCTTACCGGATCACTCATGTGCATGTACACACACATACATGCAGACATCATAGGAAAATAAAACATTTGACTAAACATTGTATTTAAAAGAATTTTTTACTAAATCCCAGCCTATTGAAACATATTTCTTCTTAGACCCTCTTGAATGCAGAACGTTTTAAATAAAATAGTATATAAAATGTCCCCTATGGAAGCATGGGACATATCACTATTTCAGTTATTACGATTTTCATTATTTCTATAATAATATGTGCTGACCTTTAATGCTATTTAGCCTCTCATGTCTTTGAACATTCCCTAACTAGCTGGTAGTATTTTATCACCTAGAGAGAAAAATTTTAATTTTTCATATTGAATACAGTTTATACTCAATGCATAGCTGAGTAAATAAAAATAAAAAAATTAAAATGAAAGAGGGAATAAAGGAGAGCAAGGGCAGGCAAAGGCAAACAAATCATGAAACATGGAATAAGTGAAGTGTCCTTTATTGATCCCTTATCCCCCAAACACTTTCTAAAAATAGCATGACAATTTATATCAGTGAATAAATCAATTTAACATTACTTATATAATATTAAATGCTGTACATAGACATTAAAAATTAATCTAAGTTTGCAGCCAGAATACTTGCTTTCAATTCCATCAAAATGAATTGTCTTTTGAACTTGTTTCATATCACCCTGACCCTCTGTAAATTTGGTAGAAATTGTGTAATCCTTGTGGGGTTTGGAATGGTTCAGAGTGAATTCTAATGAAATTCTGTTAAAAGTCAGTCATCCTGTTCCTAAGGTAAACTTCTCTTTTGTTCCAGAGGTAAAACTTCAAAGTTCTTAAGTACAGATAAGAGTTATGTTACATAGTTGGTATGTTAAAAACTAATTCAAAATCATTTTTACATTTAAAGTACATAATTCATAAAGCAAGGTCTTCTAAAGAAGCTGTTTGATTTTAAGATCATTTAAAGGCCTTTATTTTATATTTTATAATAACTATTTCAAAAAAATTAATGCATATTTTATTTATTTATTTTTGGATGATACCTTGCTTTAGTCAGGGCTTACTTCGGGCTTTGTAGTCAGGGATCACTCCTGGTTATATTTAGGGGACTATATGTGGTTCCAGGGAATCAAACATGTGTAGACTTCACTGTCACTGTCACTGTCCTCCCATTGTTCACCAATTTTCTCTAGTGGGTCCAGTAACGTCTCGATTGTGAGACTTTGTTGTTACTGTGTTTGGTATATCAAATACGTTACAGAGAGCTTGCCAGGCTTTGCCAGGCTTTGCCGTGCGGCGACTTCATGCAAGTAAAACCTCCTACCCTCTGTACTATCTCTCCAATCCCTTAATACATTTTTACATAAAATGTGAGGTCCTTTAAACAAATAACAAAATCTAGAATAGCATTTAATGGTTGAACAAGTTGTCTATTGCCTATAGTTTAAACTCTAAAAAGTAAAAAAAAAATTAAACAACTACTACATTCTTAAATTTATTTATAATAATACTATTTGACAAGAAAAAAGAACGCAGACCATTATTTGCTAGACAAATTTTAAGGTAATAAAATCCAATTAGTTACAGATGTTCAAATTTAAATTAAAGTTTATGTCTGTTCTCAAAATATTTACATTATCTTACATCTGTATGCAAATGTTAAATTTTCTTTATACCTTTTATATGCCCTTAACTGAATCTGTAGAGCCTTAATTTATCATTTGTTAGCTAGTAATTTTCTTAATTTAACTGTTTCAAATTAATTTTTAGAAGACATTAAACATAAATACCATAAGGAGGTAGCAATTTATAATATTAAAATAATATTACAACAATAATGCTTAAGTTAATTTAAAAATACATAATCAACAAAATACTGCTTTCACCATTGTTTTAAATTTCCACATTACTGGAAAGCTTATTAGAAAAAGTGTAGAAAAGTCTTCCTAGTACAAAACAACTAGACTTCAGATAAGATATAATTTTCAGTGAATTGTTAACTTAGAAGAAGTATGGGTGTTTCTGAGAATGTCACAAATCCTCTCCTCTTCCAGGGGACAAATGAACAATCAAACAAAAGCCATGAGCTGAAATAAGATGAACTGGGAACAATGAATACTAAACAAACCAAAAAAGAGAAACTTCCTTCAAAATTACTGGTTAGATTTACTCAATTTGAAGAGTAAGTTTTCTGCTAGTGCCTATGAGCTTAACCAGAATCACATTAAATCCTTTCCACTGGGAGCCAAATTGCTCCCAGTTTGAAGGCACGGCTTGCATCCTTGCAGACAGAAAAGCAAATCTTCTATAGAGGAAATCAACCACAATTTGGGTAAAGAGCAATACAGAGATAGAGATGATTAACAAAGATTTTCCAAGCTACCACAAATCATATGTGGTGCTAAGGATCAAACTTGGTTTAGCTGAGCATAAGACAAGCACCTAACTTCTTTACCAGCTTTCCACCCGAACATATATAAATTTAGCCCACACGGCAGAGCCTGGCAAGCCACCCGTGATGTATTCGATATGCCAAACACAGTAACAACAAAATCTCCAATGGAGACGTTACTGGGCCCGCTCGAGCAAATCGATGAACAACGGGAGGGCCTTTACCTTTTACCTTTACTATTGACATAAGATAGGAGCTGTATATTGGAGAAAGCTAAAAAGTCAACTAGAAAACTGCACTGCTGCTCTGCACTGTCCTGCACTGTCCTCTTGTTGTTCATCGATTTGCTTGAGTATACACCAGCTACACATTTGTTGTGAGACACAACAAATTGTGAGACTTATTACTGTTTTTGGAATATTGAATACGTCACAGGTAGCTTGCCAGGCTTTGCCGTGTGGGCGAGATACTCTCGGTGGCTTGCCGGGCTCTCTGAGAGTGGCAAAGGAATCAAACCCCAGTCGTCTGCGTGCAAGGCAAACACCCTATCCACTGTGCAAAACTGAATAGAAAAATATACGAAAGTGAAAAAAATGAAGAAAAGTATCAGTACTATGATCATTACGATTTTCTTCTTATCCATTTTGAATTTGAATATTGTTCTCTCTATAATCACATGCTATTCCCTTGGTTATGGTTTGGTTTTGGTTTTGTGAGTGAGGAAATGAGCACAGTCATTCTTGGTGATGCTTGGAGAAAGATTATCCGGGGCTACTCCCTTTTCTGGGGCTACCAGATAAACTAGAGTCCTTTGAGCAATCTTGATGGTTCAGTTATTTCTTTAAGTAAATACATTTGGCCTATTTATTTTATTTTAGAATGCAAGGCCCTACCTACCGTACCATCGCTTCAGCTCCAAGACCTATTTATTTATTTATTTATTTCAAAAATATGAGTGCAAGGCTCTAATTTTTATAATCAAAATACTAATTCTACTGTATCCACGTGTTTATAAAATTATTTGAGTAAGATAGTATCTAATTTAAAATTTTAATTGACTCATATAAGGGTTGTCAACATTTCATGCATGAAATGTTTTAATTTTAATTTTTATTATTGATAAATTTCTCATTGTTTTATTTATAGAAATTATGCCTAAATAATGACATGAGATTTGCTGCTTTTAGTTTAAAGTTTACTTTTCAAAATACTTCTTATAGGGGTCTAAAAAATAATACAGAGTATAAGGCACTTCCCTTTCTTGTCACTGACCCTGATTCTATCACTGGCACTGCATATGGACCCAGAGATCCCTATGCACCAGAACCAGAAGTAAGCTCTAAGTACATTTGGGTGTTGTCCAAACCAAACTTCTCATATACTAAACAGAAAATACTTTTCATATACTAGGAAAATGATGTGTTCTGAATATTTTGAAGAATATAGTTAATGCTTTATTTTACGTACTAAATATTTGTGTACTTACAATATGACAAATAGGATTTATAATTTATATTGTTATTGATTTTTACTTACATGTATAAGTATTATTTATTTTTAAAATTTATGTAATATCAACAAAACTTATTAGATGAAATTTTAGTCACTATATTTAATTTTTGGAAGTTTCTGTATATATTACTGATATGTATTTAAAATTAGTTTTCCTCTTCCAAAATCATACCATCTGTATTTCTTTCTACAATCATTTTACTATGCATTCCAGGGACAATTTAAAAAACTGGAGATGATATCTCTGCAATGTTTCTTATCTCAAATAACTTTTGGCTTTACTACTTAGTGTGTTATTTATTGTAATTTCCTTATCCCTACTCACTTTTATTTTAAATAAACTGCCTTGTATACTATCAATCTTGGAATTATTATTGTAATTCAATATTGTTTTTTTCATCAAATAATTGAATAATTGTTTGATATTTCATCTTTAACCTCTTTCTATAATAAAATACATTAACTGATTTTTCTAATACTGTTCTTGCATTGCCTGGATATAAGTGATTTGGTTAAGACATATTATCTTTATTATATATTATTGAGAAGCTAAAAAATCTCAATAAATTTGTCTCTGTGCTTTTAAATAAATGGGCTAAATATGCCTTTTTTTATACTTTTTGTTTATTGGAATGAAATCTAAAATCTAAAAAAGGACTTAAAATTGTCTATGTTGTTTGTCTCTTTTTTAAAAAAAAGTTTATAAAAATAGAATAACTAGCCAAAGCAGTAAAATATTGGTTTGGGGAATTATCTTGCACATGGTCAACATGGTTCAATCCCCAAGACTCATATGGTTACTTGAGTCTGCCATAATGATCCCTGATCACAGAGCTACAAGTAATCCCTGATCACTGTTGGGTGTGGCCAAAACCCCCAAATAATGAAGAAATAAATCTGATAAATTATTGTATACTTATTTATGCAAGAAGGTTTGTAAAGTTGCTGTGGATTAGGGGCCACATGAATTTCAATTATTCAGCAACACTTCTTCATGATCTCAAGCTTTTAAGTGTCAGATTCTTCCAAAAGGAAAAAAAATTCACGTTTTGTGTTGTCAACCGAGTTTTGACTCAACTTTCTAGAAATACATAATTACTCCTTTCTGCTCATAGGTGGTTAGTTGGTAAAAAGATTTTGGATAAAGTAAAACTTGTGAGTCCTCATTATTTTTTATAAATTATTATCTCTATCCAATCAGTAACAGCTCTAGTCCAACGGTCGTCTTTAAATCTCATTACGTGACCAGCCCATCTGATTTTCGACACCTTGGCAAATGAGACAGCGTCCCTGATCCTTGATCTTGAACGGATGTCAGAACTCCGGATTCGTTCTCTCATTTGAGTGAAACGTGATATTCCAAGCATAGCTCTTTCTATTCTTCTTTGGGAGACCTGAATAGCGTTCTCATCTTGTTTGCATAGGGCCCAGGTCTCTGAGGCATATGTTAATGCAGGAAGAACAGTGGAATCGAAGAGATGTGCCCGGAGCCGGACGTTCTTCGTCCTCTTAGCTACTTCTTTGACGTTCTTGAAGGCATTCCAAGCCGCTCTCTTCCTCCTGCTCAGCTCGGGTGCCATGTCATTTGTCATGTTGACCTCTCGACCTAGATACACATAGCTGTTGCATTCGGAGATGGTTGTTCCATTGAGAGCGAATGGGGCGTCAGGAACAAGGCTGTTTCTCATAAACATTGTCTTCGTAAGATTCAGCTGTAGTCCTACCTTTCCACACTCACGGTCAAAGTCGGCTAGCATTTGTGCCACTTGACTGATGTTTGGTGTTATTAAAACAATGTCATCAGCAAAGCGGAGGTGGTGTAGTTGCCGACCATCTATCTTCACTCCCATTCCTTCCCATTGCAGTCATCGCATGATGTTCTTGAGGGTGGCACTGAAGAGTTTTGGTGAAATTGTATCACCCTGCCGCACCCCTCTCTTGACATCAACGATCACTTCTTTGTAGAATGGTGAGATCCTGGTAGTGAATCCGCAATACAGCTCATGGAGGATCCTGATGTACTGGGCTTGAATGCCCTGATTGGCTAGGGCTTCAATGACCGCTTCCGTCTCAACAGAATCAAAGGCCTTCTTTAAATCAATGAACGTTAAACAGAGCGGCATCTTGAACTCCCGAGAAACCTCAATAGGCTTGGTTATCGTGTGGATATGGTCGATGGTTCTGAATCCTTTGCGGAACCCTGCTTGCTCGCATGGCTGTCCTTCATCTAGTGTTCTGCCAATCCTATTTAGAATGACTCGAGTGAACAACTTGTAGATGACAGACAATAGGCAGATCGGGCAATAGTTGCCAATGTCATGGATGTCTCCCTTCTTGAAGAGTAGTACGGTCCTGCTGGTTTTCCATTGGGACGGAACCTTGCATTCAGACAGGTAGCGAGTGAAGAGCCGAGCCAGTGTATTGATGAGTACTGACGGCAGGTTCTTCAGGTGTTCAGGTCTGACCTTGTCTGGGCCAGGTGCTGTTTGTTTCTTTACCGACGAAATGGCGTGTCGGATTTTGGAAGGGAGAATGTTGTGAACGACATATCCATCCTGTGGAATTTGGTATTTCGTCAAGTGGACATGGCTATCGAAGAGATTTGAGTAGAAGTCATGGATAATCTTCTCCATTGCCGTTCTGGAGGATGTGAGGATCCATCAGGACGTAGGAGGGCAGTCATCTTGGTCTTATAGTTGGCGAAGGACTGGCGGGCGTTATGAATACTTTTCCCGGCTTCTGCCGCATCTACCAGTACTTTTGCTCTTCTCTCTTTGAGGTCTTCCTTGATCGCATCTCTGCACTGCTTTGCGAGCTCGGACGTTAGCTTGCTGTTGCCTGAGGCATGCGCCAAACCACGCTGGCAAATTAGCTCAAGAGTTTTCGAAGATAGGCGATTTCCTGTGGCTATCTCTCTCTTGGCGTTCCTCGCACATTCATGGAGGTGCTGAACCAGTGGATCGTATTCCTTGTCAATGTTGTCAACAATGGCATCTTCCCATGTTGCCGCAATAGTACCAAAGAGTTCCCAGTTGGTGGTCATTCTGGGAGTTCTCTTTTTGAACTTTGCAGCCCTTTCTCCCCGCTCTGGGAGATGTCTATGGATGTCAAAAGACCGCGTGGCCGCCCACCTACCAGATGGTCAGACTTCTTCGTCAAGATCATGAACGATCGGTTTGAGGCCCTTCATGTTCCCGGAGCGAACAGATGCCATTGGGCTACACTAGCACGCGACAGGGACAAATGGAGACGTTACTGGCGCCCGCTCGAGCAAATCGACGACTAACGGGAAGTTAAGTGATTAAGTGATTAAGTGATTATCTCTATATTAAATGTTTTACTATTGGCAGCAACTTTCACTATAGGAAATTAATAAAATTATAAATGTTTCAATTTACCATTAACTCATTATGATATTTTATGAGAGCATTAATTGGTACCTAATGATGACTGATGGTACTATAAATGCAATTTATGTACCAAAATTTATTAATCCAGCAATTTAAAGGTGAGAATTAATATGGTCTTTGATATTTGAAAATACTCTTAGAAGAGTTATTACATACCTTTTATCATCATGTGAAATGAAATGTGCCAAAACCAAATTTGATTTCAAAGACTCTGTTCTAGCTGCTATACTATCTCCAATTGTTTATGTATCCATTCAGTTTATTCTTCCTTTATTAAAGCAATTTTCAATACTCTGTGTACCTAGAATCTAGGTACACAAAGTAAACAAAATTGAAATGACCCCATTGTTCAAGACCTTGTACAAACACAAAATATTACAAGAGTATTTAAATTTTATTTGATAAGTGCTGTTAAAGAGAAATATAGGACTGCCTACCAGCATACATGAAGTCATCTGGACCAATATTAGAAGTGTGATTATTCAGAATGTGGGTATATTAATAAGGCAACGGAAATGTAATGTTTAAAAGTCTGAAGTCTAAAATTTGAAAGTTTGAAGTTTGAAATTAAATTATTGGCAAGGTTGATTCTTTCTGAGGGTTATAAAAAATACTATACAATAACTCTTTCATAGTTCCTGGTGGCTCATCATGAGTTAGCTAAAAGTAGTTCAATAAGATCTCTACCTTCATGTTTACATGTTCTACTTTCTCTATGTCCTTGATGTTCCCCACAGTCAAAATCTCTCCTATCTATTAACAATTCAATCATATTATGTCAGATCCCTCTCTGCTCACCTAATTTCACTTGGTCATCAGAAAAAAAAAACTGTTTGTGAAGAATCATCTTGTATACCCAGCTATTTCTGTAGCAGTATTGCATCTCATGATCACTAATAGGTTTGAAGAATCATCCTATATTAATGAAATTAAAGTTCTCTTCATTGTTACTGGATTTTAGAACCTTTTGAAAAGGTGAATAATTTAACCCACTGTCACTGTCACTGTCCTCCTGTTCATCAATTTGCTCGAGCAGGCCCAGTAACATCTCACTATGACACTTGTTACTGTGTTTGGCATATCAAATATGTCGCGGGTAGCTTGCCAGGCTTTGCCGCGCAGGGGAGATACTCTTGGTAGCTTGCCGGGCTCTTCAACAGGAGTAGAGAAATCGAACCTGGGTCCACAGGGTTGGCCAGGTCGGTGCGTGCAAGGTCCTACCCGCTGTGCTATTGCTTCAGCCCAATTCAACCCGAAATGCTATATAAATATACTGCTTTAATGCAATTTTGAAAATATTTGCATTTTCTATATTCAATACATAATAAATATGAAGAATTATCTTTTAAAATGTATTTGTAATCAAACGTATTAAAAGCAGCAACATCTAATAAAATGTATTAAAATATCTATAGTTAATTATCTATATTTAGCATGATATCAGACCGTATATTTTAACACAGACTCTTACAATGGCAAAAAAAAAGACAAATGAAAGAAGAAAACTGCAATGAGAAGTGAATTACGTTTTTACTTTGCAAAGTTGTGATGTACATTTTCTATTTAATTTCCCTGATTTTGTCATTAAATTAACATAGATTCACACGAGATATCATACTAATTGGGGTATCTGAATTTGGTGTATAAAGAGATCACAAAGTGTGTCAGATTATTCACCAAATCTTGATCTAATCTAATTGAAACCAAATGTGTAAATATACATGTGTTTATAAATATATATATATATACATATACACATACATGTGTCTATATACATGTGTATCTGGGTATATATTATCATATGTAACATATGTTATACACGCAAACTTTTGAATTCAGCATTATACCCAGTGGTACTCAGGGGTTATTCCTGAATTTGAACTCATAAATTAATCCACAGGCATTTGGGAACCTTAAGGGATGCTAGAGTTTGGACCCTGGTAGGCTGCATGCAAGGCAAATGCCCTGTCTGCTGTACTCAGTCCTCTCATTTTACATTTTTATTTTAAACATAGATAGAAATATATAAGGTCATTTCATATAAGAAAAATATTTTTATTTTTTATTTGGGTCATGCCCAGGAGTTCTTAGGGCTTAATCCCAGCTCAAGGATCACTTCTGTTGATGAGATACTATGTGTTCTACCGACTCAAACCTAAACAAGTTCTGTACTTTAATCACTGCACTTACCCCCACACAAATAATTTTAGTGTCTTCATGCAGAATGATTAAATTCAATTCACAAGAAATTTTCTTAGTTTATAGTACATGTATTAATCATCATAATAATGAAAAAATATTTATTTTAAATATATGAAAATTTTCCACTTTTTTCTAGACATTTCTTGAGAATATCTTCCAGGTTCTTTTGAATATGATTATGTGACTGATTCCCTTTCCATTTTCCTCAGATCTTATAGTTTATAATAATATAGAGTGATACGTCTATTTATAAAAGAAACAACCAACCAGAATCCTTCTAAAAACATAGGAGCTATTCAAAGTGTTTAAAGCAAAAGACTACGTGAGAATTTCTTTTAGATGTGATGGATTAGATGAGAAAAATGCCAGGTAACAAACTTACTATACCATTACAGGAGGCTGTTAAAATTCTGGACAGAATAGATAATATAGGAAGTAGTATCAGTGGGGTTTAGGGACAGTGAGTCTTCAACTTGAATCACGTGGGTCTTGGAGCTGAAGCCATGTTTGACGCTAATGCTATCAAAAACCTATTCCCATTGCCAGGGACAGTACTTCATTTCTCATTTATTATTATTCTTTTTTCTTTTTAGGTTACACCCAGCAATGCTCAGGGGCTACTCCTGACTCTGCACTCAGGAATTACTCCTGGCGCTGCTGGGAGAATCATATGAGATGCTGGGGATCGAACCCATGTTGGCTGCATACAGGGCAAATGTCCTATCTGCTGTACTATCGCTCCGGCCCCATATTTCTCATTATTTCTAATATTCTCTCTTCTATTGACTGAAAGCCAGTGAACAGAAATATGAATGTTAACTAAGCCAGGAGGGAAGAAATATTCCAGGTTTATAAACAGAAATATTTTGATATAGAAAATTTATCATGTCACTGATATCAGAACCAAAAGGCATCAAACAGGTCGCAAAGCAAAATCAGAAAGAATCTATAGCTTGTAGTCTAAAAACGAGGAGAAAGAAACAGTGCTCTCATATTTCAGGTACAACCAGCAGGTGTTATAACAACAGTGAGCACCGCCCAAATGAAACAGAAGTAGTAAATGTGCCTCCTTGCTGTAATTTGGAAGAGGGAACTGTTTTCCCTCCATGTTCTGTTACAGATGCTGCTTTTATGCAAACCATCTAACTCTCTGTAGCTTGCTTCAACTTACTGATATTTGCAGGTTAATGAGAATTATCTGTGACCTACTTTTGTTGGATATGTTATGCATAGATCTCTGACTTTGATATCTTAATAGTTCTATGTTTATGAGGAGATTTATAAAATTTAATAGCCACAAAGCTGAAACTGTATGATTGCCTGTATTTTTGTTTCCTGTATCCAGAAAATAAAGACTTTATTGACAGATACATGAATAATAATGTCTAAGATAATGCAGATTTTGGCATCAAATTTATAAAAATAAGAAAGTGATGAGTATGAGAAGCAGATAACAACAGGATCATCAAACATAAATCAACAGTGTGGCATGACTGTCAAATCTATACACAAGGTCAGAGGAACATATTCTAGAACAGAGGTTGGACTGCAATTTAAAAAAGATACCAATCTGAACCCTATCTCATCCTGTACCCTTTACTTAAGTAATAATGACTGAGTAGCAAACTTTCAGTATTTCTGAAAGTAAACTATTAAAGGAAATTTAAATTTCAAAGTTATTAGATGTAGTTAAACTTTTATCAATAGTTTAATTCTAAGCCTTAAGTTTTTCATTAAACAAGAATTCTAGGAAGAGCAAGTAGTGAAGAAACCATAGACAGCAGATAAGATTTGAAACTCAAAAGCAGACAAAGATGATTATTAATAAAGAGATTTTACATTGATAAACTCATTTCAAATTATAGACTGGAATAGGTTTATATTAGGATATATAAGACAAAAGTATCTGAGAAAAGATTAACCCAGGTTTCTTTTTGTACTATATATTTTTTATTCTTCTTTGAAAAGCTGTACTTATTACGACTGAAAATAATGAAGCTGTTTTCAAACATTAGTATTAATTTTTTTTAATTAGAAATGGAGACAGGATGAGAAAGATCCTTTTTCCTACTCTGTATTTTAATGTTTCTCATTTCTCAAAGAACACCCTCAGGCAAAGTCTTGTATCTGTTACAGAGACATTAAAAGAAATCTCAGTTCCTATAAGACATTTGCACATTTTAAAAAAGTGTCTTATTCTGCATTTCATTAGAAATATCAATGAAGAGGATGACAGAAAAGAGAGTAATTAATACATATTAAATTTATTCTATATTTAAGGAGAGGAAAATCAAGGAAGACATTCCTACTTTTATTTCTATTGCTTCATGTATAAGTCAACTTGTAGCTCTAATGTTATAATTAAAAGAGACTTTTTCATATTAATAAGGTTAAAGAAGATAAAACTGATAAAAATTACAATATAATTCTAACTCTTCAACTTTATTAATCACTTTATTCATTCTCATTGTTTTGCCTTTATACTTGAGTTTTTTGCTCACGACCACATACTCTTTTTTATCTTTTGCTTTTTTGGGAGTCATACCCAGCAGTACTCGTGGATTGCTCCTAGCGGTGGTTGGGGAATCATATATGATGCCAGTGATTGAACCCGGGTAGGCTGCATGCAAGGCAAATGTCCTACTCACTGTACTATCACTCCAGTCCCCTTATGTTTTTTTAAGTGACTTCTGAAACAAATGCCTCATGTCCCTAGCAATCCTTATTTATCTACTTCGGTGTCTGCAGTCTATTTTAATTTTTATTTTATTAATTTATTTTTGCTTTTGGGGTCACACCTGGCAAGGTTACTCCTGGCTCATGCACTCAGGAATTACTCCTGGTGGTGCTTAGGGATCAGATGGGATGCTGGGAATTGAACCAGGTCAACCACGGTCAAGGCAAACACTCTACCCTCTGTGCTATCACTTCAACCCCTGTGCATGCATTCTAAACAAAAATACTAAGCCAGAGATACATGGAATAATCAAATGGTATGGTAATATCATAAGCCATTCAGTGTTGTATATTTTCACAAAGATTATGGATAAACTTCACTTTCAAGGGCATGAGTATTTCAAGTTCTAGGTTTAAATATAAGCGCAAAGCAAAAGGTGAACAAAAATAGTTTTCCAACCTATTATCTTTATATACATGGAGTGGATCAACAGCAAACTACTTATATATTTAAGAATCTATTAATTGGGCTATTCAACTGAAAAGATCTGTTTCCCCTGCTGTGGGCAACAAGTTATTTTCTTCTCCATCTCTCATTCTCCAAATCCTTTATTTCTTAACTATGATTGTCTTACATCTTCTCTCTTTCTCCCATCATTCCTCCATTTGTTGCTTTTTTTCGTCTTTGATTAATGAAGCAATTTACTTTTCCTGTACGGTGGAAGTGGAAGGAAGGAGAGACCTCAGGAAAAAGAAAATTGACTGGATTTTTAAAATCTCAACAATAAAAAAAAGTGTCCAGTAAAAATAGAAAATGAACTACCTGGGAGTGGGAAATAGTAAGAGATTAGAGGGATCACCCAACAAGATAACTTTTTTATACTTACTCTACACTGGTGAAGGATAGTCTCTTTGACTTTGCACCTGCGCTCTGACAGCAGGAAAGCAGCAAGTCTAACTCATGTGCACAGAGCCAAAGAACAAGATAAGTAAAGGGGACAGAGAGCCTCTGGGCTACAGAGTCAGGCCCTCTATCCATGTCCAAAGTCCAATGAAAAAATGACAGTGTTGTCTTATTATTAGAATACCCAACTCATTTTTTAGCAAAAAATTAATTTTATGGGAAAGTAAAGGATTTTTAAAATAAAATCAACATATGCTACTTTGCAAAGCAAAAAATATATAATAGTATAAAAGATACTGAAATGAAAATTCCTATTTAACTAAAAAATATTGATACATATTGAAAGCATATGTGACAGCTCTAAGACACTATAAAATAAAATGTTAAGAAAATATTAAATTTTTTTGCAATAAGTTGATAATTTTCAGTAAAATTTAATTCAATTGAAAAGGCTGAATATTTATTGAGTTCTACTTGTTAAGCCAAAATTAAAATTGCAAGCTCCTCAATAGTAAATCAGACTCTTCCACTTGGTCCCCAATGCTGTGCCGGTCTTTTTCCCCTCCCAGGTCAGTTAACCCACCAGTATTCGAACCTGGGACTTGGCTTTCTCCATGCAAACTCCCCAGGCATCCTCTAGGACCCTGAGACTAAAGCAACCCTGAGCATCTTCCTCTTCATCCCCAACACTGTGCTGGTCTTCTTCACCACCCAGCTAGTACCCCCCCTTCACACCAGGTCCCCCTGTGGGCATGGCTTCTTCAGAAGTGGGCATGACCTAACATCGAGCATCAGGTAGTTTAGTCATACCAAGAAATCTAGTGTACCATCTCAGTCCCCATACCTACACACCATGAAGAAACAATACAAATCCCCAACACCAGGGACAAAGATGAAAAGAGTCCAGAAGCCTCAGTAGGTGCTACTCAACTAAAGGACCTCTCTGAGAAAGAATTCAGATATGACGTCATAAAGATGTTCATTGAACTCAATGAAACAGTCAGACAGATATCCAGTAACATGACAGAAACAATCAAGAAATTACGGGAAGAAATGAGAGCCAAAATGTCACGAATAAAGGATTCAGTAGATGAAATAAAAAAACTCAGTCTGTGTCCTCAACAGTAAAATGACCACAACTGAGGACAGAATCAGTGAGCTGGAAGATCAGCTGTACCAAGCCAACAGGCAACAACAAACAATGTCAAGAGATCTCAGAATAGCTCTAGAGCAAATCAGAGTTGTAGGAGATGATTTCAAGAGGAACAAAATTGAATCATTGGAGTACCAGAAGCTCTGGGACACAATCCCAATAAAAAAGCCATGGTTAAACAAATCATTGCTGAAAAATTCTCAAAGCTGGACAATGCAGCCATTCAGATTCAAGGAACCCAAAAGGTGCCAGCTAAAATAGACCTTACCAAAAACTCTCTAAGACATATCAAAGCTAGAATGATCGACGCGTTGGATAGAGACACAATACTGAAAGCAGCAAGGTCAAAGAAGAAAATCACATACAAAGGAACACGCCTTACATTCACAGCAGACCTATCAGAGGAAACCCTCCAAGCCCAAAGGCAATAGTGGGATATAGTGAAAAAACTCACTGAAATGTATGCTTCACCAAAAATAGTCTATCCCGCTAAACACTCACTCAAACTCGAAGGAACAGTACACTATTTACTAGATAAGCAGCAGCTCAGTAACTTCATAGACTCAAAACCACACCAAAAAGAAGGGCTAAAGGAGCTACTATAAGACAAGACAAACCCTACAACACAACAGACCCTTACAGAAAGATGACACAAAACCCCATAACAATAATCTCTCTCAACGTCAATGGTCTAAATTCACCAATTAAGAGACGCAGAGTGGCAAAATGAATTCAGAGACAGAACCCAACATTCTGCTGCCTACAAGAAACTCGTGTAAACAGTCAGAGTAAACACAGACTCAAAGTTAAAGGATGAATAATAATTCTACAAACAAACAGCTCCACCAAAAAAGCTGGGGTGGCCATACTAGTACCCAACAACATCAATTTCAGGTTGAAAAAGATTAGAAGGGTCAGGGAAGGCTATTTTCTATTCATCAAGAGAAACATACAGCAGAAAGATATCACATTCTTAAATGGATATGCACCTAATGAGGGAACAGCTAAATATTTAAAACGATTGCTAACAGATTTTAAGGAGGACATTGCTAGCAGCACAATAGTAGCCCGAGAGTTCAACATCACCCTATCACCTCTGGATAGAGCAACAAGAACAAAAGTCAGCAAGGAAACATTGGCTTTGAAAGAAGAAATAGAAGAAAAGGGGCTTATAGACCTATACAGGGCTTTATACCCCCAAAAGAAAGAATACACATTATTCTCCAGTATGCATGAAACATTTTCCAAAATAGACCATGTGCTAGGTCATAAAACATACCTCCTTAGAATCAGGAAGACAGAAAGAGTATCAACAATCTTTTCATACCATGATGTAAAGGTAAAGGTAAAGGCCCTCCCTTTGATCGTCGATTTGCTCAAGCGGGCCCAGTAACGTCTCCATTGGAGACTTTGTTGTTACTGTGTCTGGCATATCGAATACTCTCGGTAGCTTGCCGGGCTCTCCGAGAGGGGCAGAGGAATCGAACTCGGGTCGGCCATGTTGGCCACGTGTAAGGCGAACGCCCTACCCGCTGTGCTATCGCTTGCACGCAGCCAACATGGCCGACCCGAGTTCGATTCCTCCACCCCTCTTGGAGAGCCCGGCAAGCTACCGAGAGTATTCGATATGCCAAACACAGTAACAACGAAGTCTCCAATGGAGACGTTATTGGGCCCGCTCGAGCAAACCATGATGTACTGAGAATAAAATTGAATCACACACAGACATGGAGAACCAAATCAAACACTTGGAAATTAAACAACTCAATGTTGAACAATTAGTGGGTCAGGAAGGAAGTCAAGGACAAAATCAAAAGATACCTGGAAGCAAATGAGAATGAAGACATGAGCTACAAAATCCTACAGGATGCAGCTAAAGCCATGTTAAGGGGAAAATTTATAGCTCTGCAAGCATTTCTCAGGAAGGAAGAAAGTTACCACATAAACAAATTGACTTCACAGCTCAAGATCTTGGAAAAGCATTAACAAAAGGAGTCAAAATCAGGCAGAAGGAAAGATATCATAAAACTTAGAGCAGAAATCAATGACATGGAAACCAAATAAATCTGAAAGATCAATAAAACCAAGAGCTGGTTATTCAAGAAAATAAATAAGATCGATAACCCACTAGCAACGCTCACAAAGAATGAGAGAGAGAGAACCCTAATAAACAGAATTAGAAATGAGAAGGGGGATATCACAACAGAAACCAAAGAAATTCAAAAGATCATCAGAAACTACTTTGATAGTCTGTATGCCAGGAAACAAGAGAACCTATAAGAAATGGATAAATTCCTGGATTTGTATAATCTCCCAAGGCTGAATCAAGAAGATCTAGAGTACCTGAATAGACCCAATAACATCACTGACATTGAAATTGTAATCAAAACTCTTCCCCCAAACAAAAGCCCAGGTCCAGATGGATCCACCAGAGATCTTTTCCAAACATTCAATGGGGAATTATTGCCAGTTCTTCTCGAGCTTTTCCAGGAAATTGAAAAACAAAAACTCTCCCAAACAGTTTCTATGAAGCCCATATCTCTCTAATACCCAAAGGAAACAAAGACACCACAAGAAAAGAAAACTACAGGCCGATATCCCCAATGAATACGGATGCGAAAATTATCAACAAAATACTAGCAAATAGAATTCAACAACTCATCAAAAAGATCATACACCATAACCAAGTGAGATTCATCCGGGGATGCAAGGATGGTTTAACATTCAGAAATCTATCAACATAATCCATCATATCAACAAAAGAAAAGATAAAAAACATATGATCATATCAATAGATGCAGAACAAGAATTTGACAAGATCCAGCATCCGACAAGGGGTTGATATGAAGGATATACAAAGTACTGCTTGAACTCCACAAAAAGAAAACATTCAACCCCATCAGAAAATGGGACGATGAAATGAACAGAAACTTTCTCAAAGAAGAAATCCAAATGGCTAAAAGGCATATAAGAAAATGTCCTACATCATTAATCATCAGGGAGATGCAGATCAAAACAGCAATTAGATATTATTTCACACCACAGAGACTGGCGCACATCCAAAAGAACAAAAGCAACCTCTACTGGTGTGGATGTGGCGGGAAAGGGACCTTCCTTCATTTCTGGTTGGAATGCTGAATGGTTCAGCCCTTTTGGAAATCAGTATGGACGATTCTCAAAAAATTAGAAATTGAGCTCCCATTTGACCCAGCATTACCACTCCTGGGAATATATCCCGGAGAGGCAAAAAAAGTACAGTTGAAATGATATCTACACTTATATGTTCATTGCTGCGCTATTCACAATAGCCAAAATCTGAAAAAAAACGAGTGCCCAAGAACATATGAGTGGTTAAAGAAACTTTGGTACATCTACACAATGAAGTACTATGTAGCTGTTAGAAAAGATGAAGTGATGAAATATACATACAAGTGATACCACAGGGAAAGTATCATGGTAAGTAAAATGAGTCAGAAAGAGAGGGACAGATATAGAAAGATTGCATTCATCTGGGGATCATAAAGTAACAAAAGAGGAGACTAATACCCAAGAATAGCCGAGATAAGTACCAGCAGTTTCACTCCATGGCTTGGAGGCCAGCCATACATGCTAGGGGGAAAGTAAACTCAGACAGAGAAGGGAACACCAAATAAAGGGTGTTGGGAGTATCCTCCCAGGATGAAAGATGCATGCTTAAAGTAGATTATAGACCGAACATGATTTCCACTCAATGCCTCTTTTGCAACACATAGCATCCCAAAGGAGAGAGAGAACAAAATGGAATTCCCTACCATAGAGACAGGGTGGGATGGGGAATATGGGGGGTGAAAGGGATACTGGGATCAGTGTTGGTAGAGAACAGGCATTGGTGGAGAGATGGGTGCTCGATCACTGTATAACTGAAACCCAAGCACCAAAATTTGTAAGTTTACAACTGTACCCCCATGGTGTTTCACTAATAAAAATTTTTTAAAAATATCGTTAATCAGATGCAACTCCTACTCAGGAATTTATTCATTTGTTTAATATTCAAATTAAAATAATATCTAAATATCTTTTGAGATAGTAAAAGTAAAGAGAGAAAAAGTCTACTTTTTAATACGATGAAATAACTTAAATGGAGAAGAATATTCATGACTTCTACTCAGATCTCTTTAATAGCCATGTCCACTTTCCCACATACCACATTCCACATGATAGATATGTCATTCCCAATGTTTTCCCTTTTGAAATCCAACATGCCATCTCGTCGGTAAAGAAACAAAGAGCACCTGGCCCAGACAAGATCAGACCTGAACACCTGAAGAACATAACATCAGTAATCATCAATACACTGGCTCGGCTCTTCACATGCTACCTGTCTGAACGCAAGGTTCCATCCCAATGGAAAACCAGCAGGACTGTACTACTATACAAGAAGGGAGACATCCACGTCATTGGCAACTATCACCCAATCTGCCTATTGTCTGTCATCTACAAACTGTTCACTCGAGTCATCCTGAATAGGTTTAGCAGAACACTAGATGAAGGACAACCATGTGAACAAGCCAGATTCCGAAAAGGATTCAGTACCATCGACCATATCCACACGATAACCAAGCTCATTGAGGTTTCTCAGGAGTTCAAGATGCCACTCTGTCTAATGTTCATTGATTTAAAGAAGGCCTTTGATTCTGTTGAGACAGAAGCGGTCATAGAAGCCCCAGCCAATCAGGGCGTACAAACTCAATATATCAGGATCTTTTGTGAGCTCTATTACGGATTCACTACCAGGATCTCACCATTCTACAAAGAAGTAATCATCCATGTCAAGAGAGGGAATCGGCAGGGTGATACCATTTCACCAACACTCTTCAGTGCCAACCTCAAGAACATCATGCGACGACTGGAATGGGAAAGAATGGGAGTGAAGATAGATGGTTGGCAACTACACCACCTCCACTTTGCTGATGACATCGTTCTAATAACACCAAACATCAATCAAGTGGCACAAATGCTGGCCGACTTCGACCGTGAATGTGGAAAGGTCGGACAACAGCTGAATCATAGGAAGACAATGTTTATGAGAAACAGCCTTGTTCCTAACGCTCCATTTTTTTCAACAGAACCACCATCTCCGAATGCAACAGTTATATATACCTAGGTCGAGAAATCAACATGATGAATGACCTGGCACCTGAGTTGCGCAAGAGGAAGAGAGCGGCTTGGAATGCCTTCAAGAGCGTTGAAGAAATAACTAAGAGGACAAAGAACCTCCAGCTACGAGCACATCTCTTCGATTCCTCTGTTCTTCCTGCATTAACATATGACTCAGATACTTGGGCCCTACGAAAACAGGATGAGAACACTATTCAGGTCTCTCAAAGAGGAATCGAAAGAGCTATGCTTGGAATATCACAATTCACTCAAATGAGAGATAAAATCCGGAGTTCTGATATCCGTCAACGTTCAAGAATCAGGGACGCTGTCTCATTTGCCAAGGCATCAAAAATCAGATGGGCTGGACACATAATGAGGTTTACAGACAACCGCTGGACTAGAGCCATTACTGACTGGATTCCACTGGACGTCAAATGATCGCTTGGACGCCCACCTACAAGATGGTCAGACTTCTTCGTCAAGACCCTGAATGATCGGTTTGAGGCTCTGCATGTTCCTAGAAAGAACAGATGTCATTGGGCTATGCTAGCACACAACAGGGATGAATGGAGACGTTACTGGCACCCGCTTGAGTAAATCGATGAATAACCAGAGATCAAGTGATCAAGTGATCAAATGAATTAACTTCTATCAGGCCAATATTTTTCCTTGTTCTTTGTATTAGTTTTTTTTTTATTTCCATCTTATTATCAGTTCTTTTTGTAGTATATCCAATCAGCAGCAAGTCATCATAGGCATTTTTTTTACTTCTGTTACAGGGATTTATTTCATTACTATCTCTAGGATTTTCTTTTATAATTTTCTTTAGAATTTTCATCTCTTTGTTGACCGTCATTTCTTTCATGCTATTTATTGTATCCATTATCATCATTAACTTGTTAATCATAGAGTATTAAATTCTTAGCATTGCACAATGGAATATTCTGCAAGTATAAGAAAAAAGTGTAAAGTAATGTAAGAATGACATAAATTACAAAAACAAAATAATGCAATATGTCACAATGAAACTGTCAGAAACAACAAAATAATGCAATCTATCACTACAAGGATGGAATGAGAGAGTATCGTTCTGAATTAAGTCAGTCAGAACGGATGGCATACTGAATTACCTCTCTCATACATGAATTTAAAGATAGATACTAAAGGAACACAAATGACCAAGGATGACAGAACTGGTGAGTTGGTCTACAGAACTGGGTTTATAGGGATAGGGGATTGACAAGGAGAGGCTTTTGGATTCTTGGTAAAGGAGAGTGGACTCTTTGGTGGTGAGTATAGTGTTGAAATAATATATACATGAAAAAACATTATTAACAGTATTGTGAATCATAGTATCTCAATACAAAATAGTGCTTACAGCTAAATAAATATACAACTAATTTTGAACAGAGACACATCTACATTTGGGCATCATTTATAAACTGGTATCTGATCTCTTCAAGTGAATCAAGATTCTGACTGATTATAAGTCAACTTTTTCCTCCACAAACTCCCACACTATCTTTTCTTAAACGCTTTTATTTTCATTTCTGTGGTTAGGAAAAAAAGAAAATTAATACATTTCTAGTGTAGTAATTCCAGAATTCCTGACATCTCTAGTCTAGAACTTAATCTGGTTCTTTATATTGTGTTTTTGAAAAAAACCTCAAAATTTGGGCTGGAAAGAATGTACATGGAGTAAGTCACTTTCTTTGCATGCAACTTCCCCTAGCTTGGTTCCTGGCAGTGCAAATATTTCCCAATCACTTACAGGAGTGTTTTCTAAGAATAAAGCCAAGATTAAGCCCTGAGCACATTTGGGGTGGCCAAACCCCGTTGCCCCCCAATGTCTTTAAATAAATTGCTTTGATTATTCATTGATAGCCAGGCAGGATCACTGAACAAAAGAGAACTTCTAGACTGCAGAGATAATGCAGCAGGTAGGGTGCTTCCACTGAACACACCTACCCAGGTTCCATCACCAACACCCTACATAGTTTCTTGGGTCCCACCAGGAGTGGTCCCAAAGCACAGAGATTGGAGCAAGCCCTAAGAACTGTTTAGTGTTGTCCTAAGTCAAATGGGGAAAAAAAAAGAATTTTTGTGAATGATAATAGGCACGTAGAAATCTGCAAGTAAAGTTATTTAAATAGGGAAATTATTCTACTACCTAATGATTATATCTCAAACTTTTGAATCTATGACTCTTATCTAAAATTTGTAACTTACCCCATCCTTGGTCTAGAAAGTTTTAGAGACTACTCTTAAGTTTGGCAATTGTTTTTCTCACATGGAGGACTAGAGTTGACTGGTGTTAGATAATTTTCTTTATCCAAGTCAGTTAGGTTCTTAGATTACCCTAGTCCTTCTAAACTTCTTTCTTCTGAAGCCTTGTTAAGGAGAAAAGAACTCTAGCTACTAATGGTTCTGTCTGCCTTCTCCCTGTTGGAAGCATATATATATATATATATATATATATATATATATATATATACGCACGCGCGCGCGCACACACACACACACACACACACACACACACTATAAAATTCCGTTCAAGTTCTGCAAGTCTCAAAAAATTGTAGAGGTTCTACTAAGAAGAGCAGACAGATCCCTTTGGAATTTGGAATTTTTAAACTCAGATTCGTTTCCACTAAGTTTTCAGCAACTCAAATGTTATAATTTAGGTTTTTATTCACCCCTACTAACTCCCTTTATTTCTACAGTTAATTCTTTCCTCTGTTAGCCACAGAAGATGCCTATCTCCTCAATGATCTGAAGCAACCCATTTTTCCTGTATCCTCCCTTTTCTTTTAGATCCAAAAAGAGATGCTGATTTTTCAGTTCGTTAATCATATGCTAAGACTAAATATTTAATTCCAATGACTTATATGATAGAAACAGATAATAAGTTGGAATACTTATTTTTCTTCATGAAGATACAGATACATAACTTGATAAAGGTGGTTTATTTGCTTTCTTTACATATTCTATTAAATATGAAAATGACAACATGTACTGACAATAAAGACTTGACTATAGGAGGAATCACATATATTATTTGATAACACTTTATCAAAATATTTAGGTGCAAAGGATATCAAGCTCAAAATAAGAATATGTTCTATGAGTTCAGATATCGCTAAAAGAAATTTTTAAGTGTCTCATTAGTACATTGGCTAATTATATTTCTTATTTCTAAAATTTAAGTCAAATTTTACAAGCTAATATGTATAAAGTGTCTAATTTAAATTAAAAACTCAGTAACTATTCTGTTATAAGAAATGTTTTTTTTAAACTATCTGTAGCAGCACACCTGCATCTATTTATAATAATCTTGCTTTAATATTAAGAATCTGTGGTATTCAACTTGTCTTCCCCAAGATTTCATGAAACTGTAGAGTTTGATATCGACAATGCTTTTTGCTATATATTTTCAACAAAGATGCACCCTCATTATAAATATGTATATATATATATATATACTTTCAGTCACTTTTCCCAAAAGTATAATTGATTTTAATAATAATTAATTTTCTCATTAGCAATATCTTTGCTCTTATAGAAAAACTGAAAACACTTGTGTTGTCACCTTATTTTTCAGTATGTAAGCAATTATGTGATTGTGATCTTGTAGTCTTTAAAACATATTTATCTTAGTACATTCAATAATTAAAGTAGTTGCATACTCAGAATCACCAAACTTCAAAACTCTTAAACTAAGTATAAATTACCTTTAAATACTAATTGTTCACCATTAATTAGATGTCCATTCTCTCTTTTATTATGTTTTTAGGTAGGGTGGGATCTTTTCTTAAATCATTTATCTTTAATATTCTTAATCAAGGAGAATGTGGAAACTACTTTTATTCATCTAACCATTCATTCATCCTTGTTTATTGTCAAAGTATTATAGAAGGAACTTTAATTTGATACAATAAAACAGAACCAAAATGTAATTATTTGATAATCATTCATTTCATAAAAATAGAAACTATTAGAATCAGAATATTTAGAGAATGCTGGTATTTAAATACTTCTACAGTACTGAAGTTAGAATTTAAAACCTATATAAAAAGAAAAGTAACAGGAGAAACCTCTGTTTTCTGGAAGCAATATTCTTATTTTTTTTACCTTAATGCTATCAGATAAAATTTTAAACAAGTTCTCATTTTTAACTATCATCATTTTTTTATTTGTTGTATGAGGAATAAAGCCAGATGGAAGAGAGTGTAGGCATTTTCTGACTACATTTCTGTTTTCTATTAAGCTTCTTAGCACAGATTAGATATATAAAAGGATGTGGAGTGAAATTTTCTCTTGATGTCCCTGAATTTAGAAGTGAAGTTTAGAGGCAAAAAAAATTTCTCCACAAACAACTTTTTACTGACAAACTTCAGACTAAGTACAGTTTGTCACTTATTAAACGTTAAATAGTATGTCCTTACCTACAATTTGGTTGACTGTAAGAAAGTTGGGATGAGTCTGGAAAAGTAGTCAGATTATAGAGAGATCCAGGTAAGTGTCTTTCTAAACAACATATCGACTAATTCACTAATTGTTCTTATGAGATAAAAATAAAGAGGGAGGGATGGAGAGATGGGGGAAGAGAGAAAGGGACAGAATTTGGGGTATGGTGGTAGGAGTAAGGGGAAACAAGTGCGTCTTTCTATCTCAAGATGGTAGAATATAGAATAAAGAAAATTACTTGTTGAAGGAATTGCTTGAGAGCTCCTGAAATAAATAGGTTACGCATTGTGTTAATTACGTTTCTTACCTGATGTTTGCCTAAGTAGCCAAACTCTATATACAACTTAGGAAGGGAAAGAAAATGTAGAGAGAGGTAACAGGAGAGTAGAGTAGAATGTTGGGGGAGCTGCTCATACTCTGCAATGTCTTATGGTAAGAAAGACATGTTTGGTGTAGCAATAACCAGTCAGGTGTTCGCAGCAGTCATTTTCTAGAATCCCATCCAAATGTGCTGCCTGTTGTTGGAAATCTCAGGAAAACGCTAAACGCTGAGGGTAAGAGATAGCGGTCTCTAGGGGGATCGAGCCACAACTGAATCTTTTCTAACAAAGAATCATGGATTTGGGCTGGAGCAATAGCACAGCGGGTAGAGCGTTTGCCTTGCATGTCACCAACCTGGATTCGATTTCCAGTATCCCATATGATCCCCGCAGCACCACCAGGAGTAATTCCTGAGTGCAGAGCCAGGAGTAACACATGTGCATCGCTGGGTGTGACCCCCCCCCCCCCTAAAAAAAAAACAGAAAGAAAGAATCATGGAGTGAAAGATTCCATGGGGTCTGCAAAAACTCAGTGAAGTCTTTAGAGAATCATCAGAGAAAGCTGAAGAAACAGTAATACTCAGTGAATGGAGCTATATAAGTGCAGTTCCAAAAACTGTATTTTCTTCTCACTTTATCTACACTGGAGAAGGCAGCCTTCAAAAATAAACAGACCCACGTTTCTGCTATAAAGATATTAATTTAAATCCAAAATTGCACTTTAAATTATAAACTACTATAAAAATCATATTTTAGAATATATTTTAATTTGCTTTTGTTTAAGGGCCACATTTGGCAATGCTAAGGGCTTGTTCCTGGCTCTGTGGTCAGGGATCATCTGAGGGGCCCAGGGACCATGTGGAGTGGAACCTGGGTCAACCACTAAAAAGCAAGTGACCTAATGGATATACTTCTGCACTAGCCCATATTTTAATCTTTAAAGTGGATTTTGAATCTGCCTGAGATTGCATTAATGAAAAGATATAAATGTTTATTAAAGTTATAGAAAAGGGTGATTGTAGAAAACTGGTTATTTAGCCTTATATCTCATTGGTACAATACTCCTCTAGAAAATTAACTGTGGATATAAAATAGGTCTGAAAGGATAGTATTTCTTGGAATTGTCTTCTTGCAAGCCATAGAGCAAAGAATGAAAATAATGTACTACTTTCAGTTTAACTAGTCTTAGATCAGTCTGCCTCTAACAGCTTCCAATTAAAGAATTTTGACAGCTATTTGAAAGGTCAGCAGAGAGAATGTAAGTCAAGTGGAGAAGAAAACCCCTTCAAATATGGGTCTTTTTTTTTTTTTAAGAAAAGCAAAACCAGTCAACCTGTTTTTCCATCTTCTCTGCATAGCTACCTTTCAACTCACTCTGGTTTCATTAGCAATTTAGTATTTAGCATGTTTGTTACAGTAGCTAAGTGTTAATTGGCTATTTGGCATGTTATGCCAAGATGAACCTGATTAATTAAATGAGGAAGCACTATCCTTTGAGCAGCATGACTAGGGCATTGATGTTGATGCCTCAGGTTGAGTGTATAATGAAACTTGTAGCTTTAGGCAAACGGATGCTGCACGCTTGCATTCTCTGGCTCACCACTGAATTAAGTATTAGCTCTGTAGTGGACCCCTGCTTATCAGCAACCTTGCTATTACTCTTCCGACCCTGATGTGCATAAGCAATATTTTCATCCTTTTCCCAAGAGATTTATCTGGCTGTTGAAGTAGAAAATGAATATTTTACAGTTCACTTGTCTGATCAATTACCTACAAGCTGCTGCAGTATTTTATAGCCAGTGGGAGAGCTGTGTAGGTGATGATAGGGAAAACTGGAGGGAATCGCTTAGCCAACTACACAAAAGGGAATAAAACTGGGAATGAGCCATCAGTAACAGTTCTTTGTTCAATGGGTCTGGTCAGAAATTACAGTGCAACCAATTATTGTACTTAAATGATAATCAGCAGAATGTGAATCCTAGAGGTGAGGAAACTTGACTGCTAGATTACAGGATCAGGAACTGCAGAATGGTCCAGTGCCAACTATTCTCAAGGCAACAAATCTTTCAGTCCTGCCATTTTTTTTACATTCTGTACTTAAATGAAAATCTGAGCTCAGTGACACTTTGTGGAAGGAAGAAAGGAAGGAAGGAAGGAAGGAAGGAAGGAAGGAAGGAAGGAAGGAAGGAAGGAGAGAAGAGAAAGAAAGAAAGAAAGAAAGAAAGAAAGAAAGAAAGAAAGAAAGAAAGAAAGAAAGAAAGAAAGGTCACTGAAATGTGCATTCTTAAAACACTGGGGTTTTCAATGTTAGAGAATAGAGTTTTACCATTGCTGGCTTTCACAGAAACTAAAAAATATATACCTAGCTAAAAGACGTTTGTCATGACGAAATAAGGTACTTTAAAGAACATCATTGTTTTCTTGTATATATATAATTTTGGAGTACTTTTTCATTGAAAATTTTTTATTTTCATTATGAAATTTTGCTTAAATACACAAAAAATATTTCATTAGGTCACTGTCACTGTCACTGTCCTCCCGTTGTTCATTGATTTTCTCGAATGAGCCCAGTAAAATTATAAGATTTGATGTTACTGTGTTTGGCATATTGAATATGTCATGGGTAGCTTGCCAGGCTTTGCCGTGTGGTCAAGACACTCTCGGTAGCTTGCCAGGCTCTTTGACAGGGGTGGAGGAATCGAACCAGGGTCAGCCTGGTCGGCCGCGTGCAAGGTAAATGCCCTACCTGCTGTGTTATCACTCCAGCCCATTTCATTAGGTAATAAATTAAAATTGAAAATAAAATATATAACTAAATGGATAATATCAATAGAGAACATATTTATATTTACAAATAAAAAGTTTTATATAAATATATTACATAAACATCACTGTCACTGTCACTGTCACTGTCCTTCCATTGTTCATCAATTTGCTCGAGCGGGCCCAGTAATGTCTCCATTGTGACAATTGTTATTGTGTTTGGCACATTGAATACCTCATGGGTAGCTTGCTAGGCTTTTCTGTGCAGGTGAGATACTCTTGGTAGCTTGCGGGGCTCTCGAGAGGGGTGGAGGAATCAAACCAGGGTCGGTCATGTTGGCCTCGTGAAAGGTTAATAATGCCCTACCTGATGTGCTATCACTCCAACCCATTTCATTAGACAATAAATTAAAATTTAAAATAAAATATATAAGTAAAAGGCTAATATCAATAGAGAACATATTTATTTATATTTAGAAATAAAAAGTTTTATATAAATATGTTACATAAACATATATTCTTTATATTTTATAACAGTAAAGTTTCCAATTTCCCTCCATTCTGTCATTTTACTTTTTGTTTTGTTCCTCCATCATAGCTGTTGAATGACAAAATAAATATGTGCCAAAGAACAAAAATTTTAATCTTTTTGGCTTATTAAAATATTCTTGGACCAAGTAGTTAAATTTTAAGATACACTCCATTTTCAGTTCACCTTAAATCTTACCTTATATTGGTCCAAAAAGATATTTCATTAGGATACAAACTTTTTCTTATATATCCATAAAATTGAGTAAAATCCCTGATATAATAAACTTAAATATATTCAAGCAGCTCTAAGAATAATAAATAACAGGTGTTTTTATTTCACTGTATAATACCAGAGAAGTTCTATAAGTTAGCTAATATCTTTTGATCTTATTTTTAGACTACCTTCTCACTAATTGCTTTTAGCAAAAACCAAATGAGTGTTCATCAATCTTTGTTTCCTGACTTTGTAGCTAGGACATTTTACCTCATTAGTTCTTGCTGATGTTTTTCTGCATATTTTAAGTATACCCAATTCCAATATCTTTTCCTTTTATTTTTTTGCTTTTAACTTTACTCAATAATATAATGATGATTATTTTTATCATAGATTATTCTTTGCTTCACCCATGCACATCACTGTGATGAATAGAAACTTTCCAACTTACATTTTCTTAAACTGTCCAGGGAGCTAATCTACAATAAAATGCCTTATGAAGTTAATAGACCATAGACTTCCTACTCCTTTCAGATTTTATTTACATATTACCAGAAATACTCTTTTTCTAAATTAGCATCTATCTCTTTTAGGAAAAGTTTAGCTTTAGAGAACAAATGCCTTAGTTCTGGGTTTTAACTGCTTTGAGTCAGAGCAGGATAATATAAATTCTCCGTGTGTCATTTTCATATCTATTAGGGGATAAACTTGATAAAGAAATCAATGAGAAATTGAAAGGAATAACTCACCTGCCTTGAAAAAGCAAAGCCCTGAGTTTGATCCTCACATTGTCTTCTCCTGAGTTTTTCAGAGTATAAACCTGACCCTCATCCTCAAACACACACATCAATATCCAAAGAAACGTGTACTGAGCAATATCATATCACTGAGTAGCAGAAGAATTTAGAATCCAATCTAACTTAATAGAGCAGAAGATTTTTTGCCCCTCATTTTTATTTAGGCATCATAGCTATTATTAGAGTTTCATTAATAATAGTTTCAGGAGTATAATGTTTCAATACCATCCCTGCCATCAAAGTATCACTACCCCCACCGATGTTTCAAGGTCCTTCCATCTTCTTGGCACTCACCTCTGTCAGCAAAATCTCAAGTTTTAATACTATTAACCCATTTGTAGTTTCTTATAGAATGAACTATCTCATTATTGAATATAAAGAAAAATGAAGCTGAAATATTGAAGACATGCTTAGAAATCTGAATATAAAATATGAACACAGCTGATTCTTTCAGACAACACTACCCACACAAACTCTTGTCTTCTTATTTCCCATTTTCCCACCACTCCAAAATTGTCTTCATGCTGTTAGTCTTCGACAAAACACATTAAAAGATATTGAAGTAAATTATAATTTTATTTAGAGAAGTTTATTATTACATTCATTGCTTAAATCATGAAACAAATTTCTATTTTTTACAAAAGAATTATCAGCATAGGCTGTATGGACCTTCACCTGAGTCTCTTAATCATCTCACTATAGTCAAATGCCCTAACTGAAAGTGCCATCTACTAGATGGCCAATAATAACCCAGATGATACTATTATCTAATCCTATTTTACCTACTTGTATCAACTCCATGTTATTGGACAGAACCTGTATGCAATTGTTCGAATCAGTAAAGAAATAAAATCAAAATAGAAAGACTGAGTCACAATTTTAGTTCTGCTTCTAACAGTACATACAGTTATGAATAAATTGTTTTCATGAATACTTTGAAATATAAGAGAAGAAAATACCTAGTACAATGAAAGTGTGATTCTATAAATCTCAAATAAATTACTTATGATAATAAGCTATTCTGGATCATCAACACTAAAAATTCTCTTAATATTAAGACTTAATTGTTACCCTGGTGAACTGGTATGATTCATCTCATCTTATGATACACCTTTGAATTGCCTTGGTTTATGATACATAAAGTAGAATTTTATTTCAATTGCATTTTAATTTAAATTAAAATGTCTTAAGCTGTAAGCTTGAACAAAATATTTTATTCTAATTCTCTAGTTTTTCTATTCCAGTACAATACCTCTAGCCTGGCAGTCACGTTGAAGAACTAAGTGCCTCTGGTGCCGAATAAGCTCATTAAGGGTCATGATCTAGACACTCACAAATAAGTCTTTTGGAAGACAGCAACACAGAGAAAAATGCCTCAGAGATGCCTCTGGATCCCAAAGTCACCTGCACTGTCATGGTCACGGTCCTCCCGTTGTTCATCAATTTGCTCGAGCGGGCCCAGTAATGTCTCCATCATGAGACTTGTTACTGTGTTTGGCATATTGAATGTATATTGAATATGTCACGGGTAGTTTGCCAGGCTTTGCCGTGCGGGCTTCTGTGATGCACTTGGGTACAAAGAAGGCCTGCAAAGCTAGGTAGGATTTTAAGATTATGGCTTTACTGTTCAAGGAATTTTTTTCTTATTTTACAGCAAAGTCCATTGTGTTACAAGGAAAACACTATTCCTACAAAACGAAATCTCATTAAGATTTTACTATTTGAACACATTGACTAAATTTTGGAGGAAGAGTAGAAAAAAATCTGCAAATGGAAATATACATCCATAGACACATAATGCTAACTGGAATTAAGTTCTGTTATCTTTTGTGTTTCTTTTTCCCCTTTCCCTCCCTCCCTTCCTTCCTTCCTTCCTTCCTTCCTTCCTTCCTTCCTTCCTTCCTTCCTTCCTTCCTTCCTCCCTCCCTCCCTCCCTCCCTCCTTCCCTCCCTCCCTCCCTTTCTCCCTTCCTCCCTTCCTCCCTTCCTCCCTCCCTCCCTTCCTCCCTTTCTCCCTTTCTCCCTTCCTCCCTTCCTCCCTTCCTTTCTTCATGATAAAAGCTTATTCTTGGCTATAAAAACAGGTATCACTTCTGGTGGTGCTCTAAGAACCGTATGCGGTGCCAGGAATCAAACCTAAGTGAGTGGCACCAGTTATTGCTCTATAGCATAGTCAATATTGTTAGCATTTTTCCAGATTGTTTTGTCTTCATAGAAATAATTTATAAACAAAAAGGTAATATACTATTTTATAATAATATGATACTCTAAAATGTTCATTATTGGAAGCAATGTCTTTTTTTCTATAATAATTTTAAAGCAGGTAAAGAGAAAATATTTGTATCACTTAAGGTATTCCCTACTCCCAAACACTTATGTATGTTCTGAGTATAATTTTTGTTTTTATCTATAGCAATTATTTTAGTAGAAATTAATAGTGATTGTAATTTTTATTTGAAAATTGTATTGCCATTTCTTAAATGCATGTTTTACCACACAAATGTTAACAATTACACTGCTATGATAAAAACCTTATTCTATTCAACCAAATGATGTACAAACTAGTATTTTACAGATAGCTAAACTGTAGCAGAAAAAAAAATTAAATAACAGAATCTGAGCAATTAAATTCTGGAACTAGGAACTTATCTGAGAAAGCATAATAACAATATAATTATGCAGGATGTTGAAAAGTCTCCTCTAGGATATAAAGTAATTTCTATAAAATTTATTTTTAATTTAATTTTTTAAAGTTATTTCACAGTTGGTTACAAACTTCAAATATTTAGTTCCTAGGGGTTATACTGTTACCACATGATATCCATTATCCAGGTGTCAATATTCTTCTATTGTAGTCCATTAGAACCCTTGGCTTCAAAACACTATTCTTCCTTCAGTATCCTCAGTTCTGAGGTTGGTGTCTGTTTTCACTTTGTATAATCTATTTCATTGTTTCATTTGTTTTGATTATCACATGGGATAAGATCATCAGTTGTTTATCTTTTTTCCTTTAGATTAATTTAACTTAGCATGATCTTTTACATCTCTATTACACCAAAGGTGAAACTCCACTTTTTCTAATAACTAGTATTTGTGTGTATGTGTGTATATGTATGTGTGTGTATTACACTCATATATACCACAGCTTTTTCTTTCTTTTGTTTGTTTTGTTTGGGGGTCATACCTGGCAGTGCTCAGGGCTTACTCCTGGCTCTGATTTCAGAGATAACTCCTGATGGGTTCAGGTGACCAAGTTGGCTGCTGGAGAACAAACCTGGGTTGGCCATGAGCAAGGCAAGTGCCCTACCTGTTGTACTATCACTCTGCCCCCTATATGACACATCTTTATTAACTTGTCTGTAACTGTTCCCTTAGGTTGTTTCCAAATTGTGACTATAATAAACAACACTAAAATGAGCATAGATGTCCCTATATATTTTTTATTTTTATGCTCTTCTGATAATTACCTAAGAATGGAATTGCTAGGTTCTTTAAAAAATTACATACAATTTTGAATCAGAGTAAGTCACATAATATTTAGGACTCCTGCTATTGCTTACTGGACATGGAGTAATATGACCTAAATAAATTTGTGTATAAGAAATAAGTGTGTGTGTGTGTGTGTGTGTGTGTGTGCACGCGCGTGTGTGTGATGGATCAGCTGGGAGGAAAAGACAAGTAGTTTATTATCAGATAAATTTAAAAATTATGAAATTATTCACTTCAAGAACTCCACTGGTTGATAATTTTATCCAAAGTCTGAAATTATGTTGAACAGTTATTGGGTCACCAGACAGCTAAAATAATTTTTATTTCAGATTTTTTTCTCCTTAGTCAGAGTCAGCTTACTATAAAAATGAGAGATGATGAAAAGATATGAAAAGGTTGACACAACCACATTGGTTTGTATATTATTTCCATTCCTTATATTTTATAATTATATTGACTACTTGCCATTTCTAAAATTGACAATTCCAACCTACATCAGGATTACTGCACTTCATAATTTTTCCTTAATTTTTTTAGTTCATCAATGTTACTGTTTTGGGGACCTTGCCAGGCTCTGCAGTACAGGTGAGATACTCTCCGTAGCTTGCTGGCCTCTGCAAGAGGGACAGAGGAATCAAACAAGGGTCAGCCGCATGCAAGGCCAAACGCCCTATCCTCTGTGCTAAGAACTTTGTATAAAGTTCATCCATACTTTATACAAATTTTTTTTTTGTTTGTTTTGTTCTGTTTTGCTTTTTGGGTCACACCCGGAAATGCACAGGGGTTACTTCTGGCTCAGTAACTCAGGAGTTACTCCTGGCGGTGCTCAGGGACCATATGGGCGTATGGGATGCTGGGAATAGAACCTGGGTCAGCCGCGTGCAAGACAAACACCCTACTCTCTGTGCTATCTCTACAGCCCCAATATATGAATATTTAAAAAAAATAATTAGCCTTCACATCCCTGATATCATTACAGAAAGTCATATTATCAGGGGACATGTTTAGTAATTATCTGCTGAATTACTAATTTTCTGCTTCGCCCTTAAGAATGTTAGTACCATGAAGGCAGAGATCTTTTTGTTTTAGCTTATAGTTTAATAAACTGGCAAATATAGTTTTCACTTAAGAAATTTTTGAATAAATGGATAATTATTAACTACTAGTTTTTATATTACATATTAGATAAAATTGGTTTGTCTTCTACTAAAATAGCAGACAAAAATAGTGAGGCTTGAAAAAAGCCTGTTTCTAGAGGTTAAAAAAAGGAATTGGCCAGAGAGGGAAGAAAGAATAAAGGAGAAATGACTGTGATGGAGGGTCTTAGGGTTTTGGGTGGTGGTGAAGTATAGAAAACAGAAAAGAAATGGAGATAGGGATCCTTAATTATTTGATAGCTCTGGAAAGAGAAGCAGATGTCTGGGGAGTGAGTGACTAGTGGGAATGTGTCTTAGTGTGCAAGATTAGATTCCCATGTGCAGATTCCAGTGTGCTATTATCCTGTACCCTAAAAGAAATGGAGTTAGAAAAGTAGTCACAGACCATAAAATAGAAGTAGGATATTTCAATACTGACTAATGGGAATCAAAATCTATAACTAAGAACTGAAGACTAAGTAGCCCAAATTCCTGGTGCTGTATAAACTAACTAGAAGGTTGCAACATTTCTGGGAGCAAATCAAAATAATGTCAGGGGTTAGAGAGATAATATAGTGGGTAACACACTTGCTTTGCATGTAGTAAACGTGGGTTAGGTCCCAGGTATCAGATATGGCCACTTGAACACCTCTGGGAGCACAGAGCCACGTGTAAACCCTGAGCATAGTCATGCATGATATATAAAATATATATCACATATATAAAATATATATTCAAATTATTGAGTAGGATACCTTCACACTAGTAAGTGAGACCACAGAGTGAAAATTCTTACATTAAATATTTATATTCAGTGTGCACCTGAAGTTATGGGCTGAGATTCAGAAATGCCACATTTGTAGTTCAATTGAACAAAAGCACATAGAATTTCTAATTTTCTTTTACATTTTTATATGGTACATGCAGGTGGATATGAGGAAGATGCATTAAATTAGACACTTGACAGAAAACAGGAATTTTTCGCTCTTATTCAAATCGTTTTTTAGCAAACCAGAAGGGATGTTGGCAAAAATGTAGTGACATCTGTACTGACAGTGTGAAAGCACGGAGGTCAACAACTGTTGAGATGGCAAGTATGAATCGATTGCCCAAATGTGTCCAAGTCAGTACCACATGTTGCAAAGAAATTAAAGAAGCTAGCATTTTTCAAAAACAGTTTGGGGAAATGTCACAAATTGTCAAATGTAGTAACAATCTTACTAAATACCAGATTTTTTTCCCAGAAATATTTTTAACACACAATAATGAAGGTAGAGGATTGAATATGTCACCGAAGACAAACTCATTTATTTTGCTGATGAAAATAATCTATTTGCATAATATCTCAAATGCACCATCTCTCTCAACCAAATTTATGACTCTTGAATGGGTTGGCTATTTTTAATTTTTAATAAGTGTTCACTTTGGCATTTGGGTATTGTGTTGTTATAGTAAATACTATGGCAAATAAGTGTTAGTGAATGGATATGGGACTTAAGCTGCTAGAATGAATAAATGATGATTGTCTCAAAAATTTAATAGACTACTGAGGCAAGTGCCATTTGCCTGAGATTAATAATATAAATCGTGATTAATTTTAATACATTTAAATACATAAATCAAAACATTTATTTTTGCCAAAAATTAGAAAAAAAATTTCTAAAATGGCCAAGAATCTTAGTTTTCTACTCATTCTATTCCAAATGTTTCACCTAAAAGAGAATCTAAGATATAATTACAGATTGGTATTGATTGAAATGTAAAAAAACAAACAAACTTTGTATTCAGAATTGGGTTACACTTTTAAAAGAGCGTTATATGGACAGAATGCCAACTAGTAAAGCCGTGACTGCACTTTCCTGGCCCCCTGAATTTAAGACACAATCATGTAAGAAGATATAGAAGAACCTGCTTGACTTGACATATAAAAGAGGAAATGGACAGGTCAGGGAAAACTTTAGAAAAAAGCACACTCATAGAAGGGGTGCATGACTACAAAACAGTGCTCAATGGAGCAGTATGGAAAGTAAGATTTGAGATGAGGATCAGTCAATGTTCAAGGTAAGGGGTTCAGTTTCCATGCCAAGATCACAGGAAAGTCACTGAAGTCATTTAATAATATATAAGCACTGAAGAAGTCACTCCGGCTTTAAAAAGAATGAAATAAGGAGGAAGGCAGAAGTAATTTTGGAGTAATTCCAATGAAGAGAAATTTGTTTCAGCTATGAAGGGTTTATGGGACACTGTAGAATAAGTGGGAGAATATTTTAGTTACCTATTACCAAAACTTTACTTTGAATACATCTAGTGATTCTTTATGTTTATTGTTTGTGCTATTAACTTGAGTAAAAAAGCCTTGGAGGGTGAGGGTATGACGTCAAAGGGCTAAAGCACATATCTCAAATGTTAGAGGCCTGAGTTGCATCCCCCGAACTGCAGGCTTCCTCAAGCACCACAGAAAGTGACCCCTAAGTATTAGAAGAGTCCTTGAGCATCAGCAGATATGATTCCCAAAATGTGAAAAAAAAAGTGATAAAATAGAAACAACAGTAGATGGAGATGTCCAACGTTTAGATTCCGCCTTTTTTTTTTTTTTCGCTTTTTTTGGGACACACCCAGCAATGGTCAGGGATTACTCCTGGCTCTACACTCAGGAATTACTCCTGCAGGTGCTCGGGGGACCATATGGGATGCTGGGAATCGAACCCGGGTCGGCCGCGTGCAAGGCAAATGCCCTACCCGCTGTGCTATCGCTCCAGCCCCATAGATTCTACCTTTCTGGAATTGTGAGTTACCATGGATGGTCTTGGTCAACATGATGAACTCAACAGTATGTCACCCTGTTTGTTCTATTCTAAGCCATGGGTCCCGATGTGGAGTTCTTCGGCTGATCTTCTAGGTCCTAACTTGGCATTAAAATCACCGACAATGATCTTGTAGAAGGTGTGGTTTTCTTTATAGAACTTCTCCAGTTCTATGTAGAACTTCTCAATTTCTCCTTCATCATAATTGGAAGTTGGTGCGTAGACAACAAAGATAGAAACTGCCGGCAGTGAGCCACATCTATTCAAGTGTAATCATCTGATTTGTGTTGTTGGGCATTTGGATGAATCAATGCTCATGGCTAAGTTCGTGTTGACAAGGACACTGACAGCACCAATGTCTCTTTTATCACATGTTCCAAGGAACAGTTCTTCTCCAGTGTTGAAAACGGTGTGATGTGATTGATTCCTTCTCATCTCTGTCAGACCAATGATGTACTTGATATTTCGTGTTTGAAACATCAGATCCTCAATGGATGCATCAGATGCCAGCATACATGCATTGAAAGTACAGACAATCATTTTTGTCTGTATTCATTTTGGCAGCCTAGTTCGACCTTGAGATTTTATCAGTGTCTCCTTCCGCATCCTTCTCAATGCTGCCGTATTCAGGGTCAGGGGAAGAGACCCATTGTATTTACTGAATTTGGCATATCGAATACACCACGGATAGCTTGCTAGGCTCTGCCATGTGGGTGGGATATTCTCGGTAGCCTGAAAACACAAATAAGCTTTACAGGTGTTTCTATTCAGGCATATGTGCTGGAATGATATTCTGAGTAGCCTGCTGGGTTCTCTGAGAGTGAGAACTAGAGAATAAGAAGTTGTACGGCCACATCCGCGCCTTCTTCATTCCGGAAGTTTGGTGTTACAGTCTCTGGATCCTGGCCGTTGATGGGGTTACATGGCAGTTGGTGGGTGTAACTGTCTAGCTACTGCAAGGCCCAGCCCTTTAATGAGCAGGCTTGGAGATCTCCGCCCCGGGTCCCGCACACCTGTGTTCCTCTGCCGGTTCCTTCATGCGTGAGGCTCATCCAAGCGTGTGGAGAGTGGTCTCAGCATGACTTTGGCTGGGACCAAATGTTTAACAGTGGAGTCTGCGAGTGGACGGCTCCACAATGAAATTGACCACATCATATTCAATCAACAATTTTGCCTGACTGATATCGCTGTTATCCCAAAATTCCAAAAGGGATCAGACCACCGTCTCCGTCAAAATTCTACTTCACAGAGCAGGGAGAAAGGAATGCAAAGTTTAAGAAGAGAACCCCCCAGAATGACCACCAACTGGGAGCTCTTGGGCTCTGTTGTGGCAATATGGGAAGATGCCGTCATTGACAACATTGATGAGGAATATGATTGGTTCAGCAACTCCATGACTGTGCAAGGTATGCCAAGAGAGAGATAACCACAAAAAAAGCCTGTCATTGAAAACTCTTGAGCTTATTCGCCAACATGGCTTGGCGCATGCTTCAGGCAACTGCAAACAAACGTCTGAGCTCACAAAGCAGTGCAAAGAAGCTATCAAAGAAGACCTCAAAGAGAGAAGAGAAGCAATGCTGGTAGATGTGGCAGAAGCCGGGAAAAACATTTGCAACGCCAACCTGTCCTTGACCAACTACAAGACCAAGATGATTGCCCACCGACGTCCTGATGGATCTATCACATCTTCCAGAAGGGCAATGGAGAAGATTATTCATGACTTCTACTCAAATCTCTTTAATAATCACGTCCACCTGCCCACATACCAAATTCCGCAGGATGGATATGTTGTTCCCAATGTTCTCCCTTCCAAAATTCGACACGACATCTCGTCAGTAAAGAAACAAAGAGAACCTGGCCAAGACAAGGTCAGACCTGAACACCTGAAGAACCTACCGTCAGTACTTATCAATGCATTGGCTTGGCTGTTCACACGCTACCTGTCTGAATTCAAGGTTCCGTCCCAATGAAAATGAAAAACCAGCAGGCCTGTACTACTATACCAGAAGGGAAACATCCACGACATTGGCAACTATCGCTCAATCTGCCTATTGTCTGTCATCTACAAGCTGTTCACACGAGTCATCCTGAATAGGATTGGCAGAACACTAGATGAAGGACAACCATGCGAGCAAGCTGGGTTCCACAAAGGATTCAGCACCATCGACCATATCCACACAATAACCAAGCTCATTGAGGTTTCTTGGGAGTTCAAGATGCCACTCTGTCTAACATTCATTGATTTAAAGAAGGCCTTTGATTCTGTTGAGACAGAAGTGGTCATCGAATCCCTATCCAATCAGAGCATTCAAACTCTATATCAGGATCCTCTGTGAGCTGTATCACTACCAGAATCTCACCATTCTACAAAGAAGTGATCATCGATTTCAAGAGAGGGACTTGGCAGAGTGATACTATTTCACCGAAAATCTTCAGTGCCACCCTCGAGAATGTCATGCAAAGACTGGAATGGGAAGGAATGGGAGTGAAGATAGATAGTTGGCAACTACACCATCTCTGCTTTGCTGATGACATTGTTCTAATAACACCAAACATCAGCCAAGCGACACAAATGCTTACCGACTTCAATCTTGAGTGTGGAAAGGTTGGATTACAGCTGAATCTCACAAAGACAATGTTCATGAGAAACAGTCTTGTTCCTGACGTTCCATTTGCTCTCAATAGAAGGTCCATCTCCGAATGCAACAATTATGTGTACATAGGTCGAGAATCAACATGATGAATGACCTGGCACCTGTGTTTCACAGGAGGATGAGAGCAGCTTGAAATGCCTTCAAGAGCATCGAAGAAATAACTAAGAGGATGAAGAACCTCCAACTCCGAACGCACATCTTCAATTCCACTGTTCTTCCTGCATTAGCATACGCCTCAGAGACCTGGGCCCTACGAAAACAGTCATGGTCACGGTCCTCCTGTTGTTCATCGATTTGCTCGAGCGGGCCCTATAATGTCTCCATGGTGAGACTTGTTGTTACTGTGTTTGGCATATCGAATACATCACGGGTAACTTTCCAAGCTTTGCCGTGTGGGCGAGATACTCTTGGTAACTTGTTGGGCTCTCCGAGAGGGGTGAAGGAATCGAACTCGGGTCAGCCAAAATGGCCACTTGCAAGGTAAATGCCCTACCACTGTGCTATCGCTCCAGCCCTTTGAAAACAGTATGAGAACGCTATTCATATCTCCCAAAGAGCTTGAAAGAGCTATGCTTGGAGTATCAAGCTTCTCTCAGATGAGAGAAAGAATCCAGAGTTCCGACCCCTGTCAATGCTCAAGATTCAGGGACCAGATTCAGGGATGCTGTCTCATTTGCCAAGGCATTCAAAATCAGATGGGCAGGACATGTAATGAGATTTGAAGATGACCACTGGACTAGAGCCATTACCAACTGGATTCCACGTGACGTCAAAAGACTGTGTGGCTGCCCACCTACGAGATATTCAGACTTCTTCATCAAGACCCTGAATTATTGGTTTGAGACTCTTTGTGTTCCTAGAATGAGCAGATGCCACTGGGCTACGCTAGCATGCAACAGGGATGAATGGAGATGTTACTGGTGCCCGCTCAAGCAAATCGATGAGTAACGGGATATCAAGTGATCAAGTGATCAAGATGGAGATGCTATCTTCACATCATTGCCAGTCTGTGTTTCTTCTGCTGTGAAATGTAGTTACTTGATTACATATGATACCACTAAGTCTAATGTCCCATGGTGGATTCAACCAATTTTTGAAACTCTTAAATACAGAACATTTACACACAATATTTCATCCATGAATTAATCTTTTCTTTAGTTTGCCTTCACCAATAAATTATGGCATATTTGAATTCACTAATAGGAAAGGTGATAATTATGGGTTTTAATTAATAATATATTTTATTTTATAATGAAATTTTGAGATGTTACCTCACTCTATATAGTCTGTAGTTAGTGTTCTATATCTGTAATTATATCTGTATTTAGTATTACTGCCTTCTTCTAGAAGTATGGATTCACTCAGTTCTAGTAATCAATTTTTCAGCTAGAGATTGCAGGCACAGGTTGAAAACAACTGGATACAGTTATGCTCTCTATAATATCATCTAGAAATGCATTTTTTGTTATAATTTCTTGTTGTTCTTGCTTTCCTTGTTCAATTCTTTCATTCATTCCTTTACTTATTTATCTATTTATTTATTTTGATGCCTGGAATAGATTTCAAAACCTAATAGATAAGCCATTCTAATCATGCTATACCTCCAGCCCTCCATTCTAATTCCCAAACTCATAAATCTCCTTAGAAGATATTTAGAAACATTAAGATGACTAAAATTAACATCATGGTCGTTTATTTTTTATTTTAATTTTTATTATTTAACTGTTAACATTTTTAAAGATCATATTTAAATTATTTTATTAAGTATTTAAAATCTCATTTTATATTTCATTTGTGCTCCATGTTAAATTGTATACTCCATGTTAAATCACATAAAACAAGGAAAATATTCTGTTCTATTACTTCTTGCAGAAGGAGACAACCAAGCAAGTACATACAAAAAATGCCTTTTAATATAAATTTATAGCAAGAAGTTTTTCTCTATAAAAAGTAAGTAAGTAAAGTAAAGGCCCTCCCGTTGTTCATCGATTTGCTCAAGCGGGCCCAGTAACATCTCCATTGGAGATTTTGTTGTTACTGTGTTTGGCATATCCAATACATCATGGGTGGCTTGCCAGGCTCTGCCGTGCGTGCGAGATACTCTCTGTAGCTTGCCGGGCTCTCCGAGAGGGGCAGAGGAATCGAACTCGGGTCGGCCATGTTGGCTGCATGCAAGGCAAACGCCTTACCGCTGGGCTATTCTAATTTTCTAGTTTAGAGAAAAAGTTGCCTGCCACTAAACAAATGTAGTTTATATACCATTTTATGGATTCTTTGTTGAGCAATTTTTGAAGAAGCAAAACACTAGAAAAAAGGAAAACACCATGCAAGGATTCAACTAACTACTTTTTATTGCAAATTATGTAAGCTTGGTTTGCCTTTGATGGTGATCCTGTGAAGTCATGCTGTATATAAATACTTAAGTGTATAACCTAAACATTAATTTAAAGTAAAAAAGCTCAGGAATCTTTTAAGCAGGATTTGATTTGATTTACAGTTAGCTTTGCCAACACTGGTCAGAAGGTTTGAAGTAGAGAAGCTATTTAGTTTAACTGCTTTAAAGACCACTTAAATTAAACTCACAGTTTTACCTTCACTCTTTCTAAAAGGGTATCACAGAAACTCTTTTAAAATATCAATTTCATATTTTAATCATAAAATACTAATGGTTCTTCAAGCTCATAAACCTTTTTTGAATGCTTTTATTGCTGAATCTCACTCTAGCAATCCAACTTTTTTCCTACATTGTCCTGCTTATGCTATTTTTTTAGTTACAGAAAAATTTAATTTTCTTTAACCCAAAATTCTTTCTTCTTTCATGCTGTTTTATTTTGGTATACCATTATTATTTAATATTAAGTTATAAAATATATTGAGTGCTTATTCATAATAAGCATAAAAAGTATCACTGATAAGACCAAGGCAGAAAGACCAGTTAGAATTTAACTCTCAGTGATTAACTTATAATAGAAAAAATATGAGTCAATTTTCACTGGTACATAATTGAAATTTATGTAAGGATTTAATGTAATGTGTTTTAAATTTTAAATAAGAATACTATTGAGCTATTTACTATACATGAGAAGTTATTGATTATTATTATGTTTTGAATCTACATTAAATCCATAGATGTCGTTACGACTAATTTTATTAGTGATAATCATTGAAATTCTTTTTTTTTTTTTTTATTTATTATTTTTTTTAAATTTATTTTTTTTTTATTTTTTTTTTTATTTTTTTTTATTTATTGAATCACCTTGGGAAAGGTTACAAAGCTTTCAGGTTTAGGTCTCAGTCATGCAAATATCAAACACATTTCCCTTTACCAATACTTTTTTTTTTACCATGAAGAACCCCAATAAAACCCCACCCCCACCCCTCCCAGTCCCTGTGGGGCAGATGAATTCTAGTTAACACTCTATCTGCTTTGATTAGATTCATTGTTTCAATAAAAGATTCACCACTATAATTTAGAGTTTACCCCCCCCCCAAATCAGACATGCTGAAAAAGCATTGTGACGTGATTTGCTTTCTACAGCTGGGTTCAAGAATTAAATGTTGGTTTTGGATTTCTGCTATTTTACTTATTGACCCTGGAAGTATTTCTACTGAAAGTCAGATAGTTAAGAAATTGGTTTCTGTGCTCTGGAGTCGTGGCCGTGCTGGGAAGCCGCTAGTGGGGGGCAACTGGTGGCCTTGGTAGGGCGTGAAGGGCGGACCGAAACGCCCCCTTCCCATGAGGTTTTAGTCGCCCCCCCACTCCCCCGGCTCATACCTGCTGTCCACAAGGCTCCCATGCGGCCACCATCTTTCTTTCCAGAGAGGAGAAGGCGACTGGGGCAACACCCTTTCCCCTCCGGACAGACATGATGGCCTGGATTAACGCATAGCCCTTTCACTTTTCTGCTCCAAGCTGCCGGGTTCTGCATTAAGTCCCTGTGCTTCTGGGGCTGTGGCCGTGCTGGAGAGCCGCTCGTGGGGGGCAACTGGTGACCTCGGTAGGGCGTGAAGGACGGACCGGAACGCCCCCCTTCCCATGAGGTTTTAGTCGCCCCCACACCCCCGGCTCATACCTGCTGTCCACAAGGCTCCCATGTGGCCGCCACCTTTCTTTCCAGAGGGAGGAGGGCGGAAGGGACCAACACCCTTTCCCCTCCGGGCAGACATGATGGACTGGATTAACGCATAGTCCTTTCACTTTTCTGCTCCAAGCTGCTGGGTTCTGCATTAAGTCCTTGTGCTTCTGGGACTGTGGCCGTGCTGGAGAGCCGTTCATGGGGGGCAACTGGTGACCTCGGTAGGGCGTGAAGGACGGACCGGAACGCCCCCCTTCCCATGAGGTTTTAGTCGCCCCCACACCCCCGGCTCATACCTGCTGTCCACAAGGCTCCCATGCGGCCGCCATCCTTCTTTCCAGAGAAGAGAGGGCGAATGGGGCAACACCCTTTCCCCTCTGGCAGACTTGATGGCCTGGATTAACTCATAGTCCGTTCACTTTTCTGCTCCAAGCTGCTGGGTAATGCATTAAGTCCTTGTGCTTCTGGGGCTGTGGCCGTGCTGGAGAGCCGCTCGTGGGGGGCAACTGGTGGCCTCGGTAGGGTGTGAAGGACGGACCGGAATGCCCCCCTTCCCATGAGGTTTTAGTCGCCCCCGCTCCCCCGGCTCATGCCTGCTGTCCACAAGGCTCCCATGTGGCCGCCATCTTTCTTTCCAGAGAGGAGAGGGCGAATGGGGCAACACCCTTTCCCCTCCAGCAGATTTGATGGCCTGGATTAACGCATAGTCCGTTCACTTTTCTGCTCCAAGCTGTTGGGTTCTGCATTAAATCCTTGTGTTTCTGGGGCTGTGGCCGTGCTGGAGAGCCACTCGTGGGGGGCAACTGGTGGCCTCGGCAGGGCGTGAAGGACGGACCGGAACACCCCCCTTCCCATGAGGTTTTAGTCGCCCCCACACCCCTGGCTCATACCTGCTGTCCACAAGGCTCCCATGTGGCCGCCACCTTTCTTTCCAGAGGGAGGAGGGCGGAAGGGACCAACACCCTTTCCCCTCCGGGCAGACATGATGGCCTGGATTAACGCATAGTCCTTTCACTTTTCTGCTCCAAGCTGCTGGGTTCTGCATTAAGTCCTTGTGCTTCTGGGGCTGTGGCCGTGCTGGAGAGCCGCTCGTGGGGGGCAACTGGTGGCCTCGGTAGGGCGTGAAGGACGGACCGGAACGCCCCCCTTCCCATGAGGTTTTAGTCGCCCCCGCTCCCCCGGCTCATGCCTGCTGTCCACAAGGCTCCCATGTGGCCGCCATCGTTCTTTCCAGAGAGGAGAGGGCGAATGGGGCAACACCCTTTCCCCTCCAGCAGATTTGATGGCCTGGATTAACGCATAGTCCGTTCACTTTTCTGCTCCAAGCTGTTGGGTTCTGCATTAAGTCCTTGTGCTTCTGGGGCTGTGGCCGTGCTGGAGAGCTGCTCGTGGGGGGCAACTGGAGGCCTCGGTAGGGCGTGAAGGACGGACCGGAACGCCCCCCTTCCCATGAGGTTTTAGTCGCCCCCACACCCACAGCTCATACCTGCTGTCCACAAGGCTCCCATGTGGCCGCCACCTTTCTTTCCAGAGGGGGGAGGGCGGAAGGGACCAACACCCTTTCCCCTCTGGCAGACTTGATGGCCTGGGTTAACACATAACCCGTTCACTTTTCTGCTCCAAGCTGCTGGGTTATGCATTAAGTACTTGTGTTTCTGGGTCTGTGGCCGTGCTCAAAGCTTAACTATGATTTTCAGAGAGAAACGTTAGGTGGTTTACTTCCCATGGATCACTTTGTATATAGAGAGATGTCTCTCTATATACAAAGTGGTTTTGAGGAAAAGTCCTAGTTCCCGCATACTCGAGCTGTGCTTGTAGAGGATTCTGGTCACCGGGGTTCCATCTGGGGGAGGCAGGATGCGGTACCTACCCCAGCTGGGACTTCCCAATGATCTCGGCTCTTTTTGGAACCTGTTTTTTTTTTTTTTTCCTTCGGGATCTGTGGATCCCGCCCTCCATGTTGTCCTTCTCTTCGGCTAAATGCTGTCAAGATGGCGCTGGGGGGCAGGCTGTGGGCGTGACTTCCGGAATCTGAGGTTACCTGGGAGGTGTAGTCCCGGCATTTTTGAGGAAAAGTCCTAGTTCCCGCATACTCGAGCTGTGCTTGTAGAGGTTTCTGGTCACCGGGGTTCCATCTGGGGGAGGCGGGATGCGGTACCTACCCCATCTGGGACTTCCCGATGATCTCGGCTCTTTTTGAAACCTGTTTTTTTTTTTTTTTCCTTCGGGATCTGTGGATCCCGCCCTCCATGTTGTCCTTCTCTTCGGCTAAAATCTAATCATTGAAATTCTGAGTACGATTATTTTCTGGAGTTTTAGAGCTTTCTATTGATTATATTTTTGTTCTTAAAAACAAACATAGCACGGATTTTTTAAGAGAATTTTGAAGCCATTTAGTTGAAAAAACTAAATGTAGTTTATATTTTTAACATTTTCTAAGCATATACCAAATATTTAAGATTTATTTGTAAAAATACATGCTCTAAACTTTAGCGATTTTAAGAAAATGCTTAAATATAGAGAGTTAAATCTGTTATCTTCAGAATTTTAGAATTTTCAGTAAAAGATTATATACATAAAACTAAAAAAAATAAACCCTCAAAGTGATTTTAAGCTGCAATTTGTTTGACTAGAGAGCTACAGATTTTAGTATTTCAAATATTTCTCCAATAATTTCCTAATGGACTTGAACTGTCTTCTTTCGAGGACATCTTATATAAATACAGGCACCACAGTTATGAAATGAGTATTTTATCTTTATAATCAATGCCCTTCATTAAAGTCAGTAAAACTGGAATTTTTCTGAAGAATGAAAGCAGTTATTCTTTGGGATTTACAAAACTGCTTTCAAACTGCTTTCCTCCTTTCTCCAAATTAACTCCTCTGATGGATTTTTACCCCCTCTGGTAGTCCTTTCCTGCTTCCTCAAGCTATAATTAGTCATTGAAAATTGTCTTTGTACATGCTGGAGGATGTTATAAACATCAGTCACAGTTCTTTCCCCTTTTTAAGAAAAGTCTGTCTGTAAATGATATAATCTCAGTAACCTAATGCCCAGAAAGCTATTTGGGACCATTGATACCTCTTTTCTAGGTTTAAACAGTACTACAGATATAAAAGTATGCCACTTCATCCTTTTAAGTATAGGCAAAGCGGAAACAAATATAACAAATTAAATAAAAACAACGTTTACTTAATTACGCACATTTTGGTAAAACAAAAAAATCACTTTATTTTAATAAATTATTTTGTGTCTGAATGAAATTTATAAACAAATACATTATTGAAGATTGATAAAAATCAAAATTGCTTATTCAAAATGTATTTGATGTTACATCACAACTTATTTCTATTTTCAATGTTGCTAAAGCAACATCGAAAAGCTAGATTTTTGATATCTGCAGTTTTGAGATGAAATGCTGAATAGGTTTAAAATAGATTCGAGGATATGGATATTCATGCGGGAATTACTTGGCATGAACCAGAAGGAAAATTGCTGATATGATTTCATTTATCTCTTTATAACATCTCCCAGACTTCACACTAAACACTGTCCAATATTTAGTGGTAACTTTAGGCATGTTTTATTTATTTATTTTATCACAGAAGTTCTCAAACATGGAATTTCTGACAATAAAAAATAAAGAATGTATCTCACTTTGTGTAGGGTGATGAGGAAAGCAGTTTAAAGTAAAGGAAGTAATAACAATCAGTTACAAGTTCAAAAAATAAATGTCCTCAGAAGAGGGATAAATGTTCTCAGCAATTCAAAGTCATAAGATTTGATTTCTGTATCTATATCTGGGAAATGGATCTTAATAAAGTTGAATGCTGGTTTTTCTGTAATTTCTGTGTACTCTTCAATGACTACTTATTGCTGATTCCCATTCAGGAAATAAAGGACTGATTTCATGAAATATGTGATAGATAAAATCTACTAAAAGCCAAACTTTTCATTTGTTATATAACTTCCGTCCTGGTGTGCAGTGACATTCTTTGTAATAAATCACTATTACTACAAATAGTGATAATAAACTTCTAGTCTGTGCAAATGACTTTAAATTTTCTAAAGTATCTGAATGTTTATTTTTGTTTATTCCTCAACAAACCATCAATATGCAAGGCACATTATTTAATGTATAAGGAAAATAAGCTAAACCAAATAACCAGGATCTGTACTCCAGGAGATCAATAGCCAGTGAACAATAATTAGAATCCCTGAAGAAAAATGCAGAACATCTCAGAGACAAACAACACATATACAGAAAGTAAATTAAGCAGTTAAATAAGGAGATATGAGTTTAAAAGTAGACAAAAGCATAAAAATGTAGTTTGAACTTTAAAAATAATATAAATGCAATAATCTCCAATAAAAAGTTAAACAGATAAATCAATCACTGTATCACTCTTTCACTGTCATCCCATTGTTTATGGATTTGCTTGAGTGGACACCAGTAACATCTCCATTCATACTAGCCCTGAGATTTTAGCAGCCTCTCTTTACTCGCTCTTCCCAGCGGTGCCTCATTGGAGGCTCTTTCAGGGTCAGGGGAATGAGATCCATTATTGTTACTGTTTTTTTGGCATAATTAATATGCCACAGGGAGCTTACCCGGCTCTGCCATGTGGGAAGGATACTCTCGGTAGCTTGCCAGGTTCTCTGAGAGAGAGAACTAGACTATAAGAGGAGTTTCCGGGAGCTTTTTTTTTATAGTCTCTGGATCTTGAAAAAGATGGCCATTGATCATTGATGGGATTGCATGGCGCCAGGCAGCAGTTTTTGGGTGTGACTGTCTAGCTACTGGAAGATGGAGGATCTGGGTGGAGGAGGCCCAGTCCTGATCCGAGCAGGCTTGAAGATCTCAGCCCCTGGCCCTGCACACCTGGGTTCCTCTGCCGGTTACTTCATGCATGAGGCTCGTCTGAGCATGTGGAGAATGGTCTTAAGCATGTCTGTGGCTGGGTACTGGAGGTTTTCAGCTGCCAGAGCTCTGCTCAGGGTGGGGAGGGAAACTCAACCTGCCCCTTTCTGAGGGGCCCTAGTGAAGACAGCCAGGCATAGAGGCAGGAGACTCTGCCCCCCATAAATCAATAATAAAAATAATTTGAGAATGTTCACATAAGTAATATTTAAAATGTATCAGAAAGAAAAAAATGTATATGGAAGAGAAGATAATTAGTAAATAAATTTTAAAAGTTTGGTTTGTATTAAAAGTATAGTGCCATTTAGTCAGTCTTTAAATAGATCTGATTTAGCAAATATTAGGTATTGCTGCAAGTAGTGGAGCATAATAGGGACTATGGACAGATAAGACAGGAAAGAGGATATAAACAAGTTAAGAATGGTATTCTGGAAAAACGCATAGTAAGGGTTTAAAGAACACTAAAAGGGTAGTTTGTTTCTCTAACTTTCTTTTTCTCTTGATAAAATTTCTACATAGAGTGACATATAAAAATCTCCATTAAGCACTAAAAGAATCCCTCTCAAAAATAAAAACAAGCATACATAAATAAGCCCATATTTAAAAGACCTGTATTCTATACTGAAAAAATTCTACCAGATTTCTTGGAAAAAAAACTTGTTTTCAATGTTATTGTGTTTTGTTATATTTCTTTGTTCTTTGTCATCTTTAATTCATTTATATTCTGTAATGATTATGCCTCTTTTTGTAAATAGCTACCTATTTAGCTAGACAGACCTGTTTCCACTATATACAGATAACTGGGATTTCTTGGTCAATAATTATGGCTTTTAGCATTAATAAGGCTTCAATTTTAGGTTTAATAATTTTCCTTTGCTTTTTTGGGTCACACCCAGCAATGCTCAGGAGTTACTCCTCACTCATGCACTCAGAAATTACTCCTGGCAGTGCTTGGGGGACCATATGGGATGCCGGGGATCGAACTAGGGTCAGCCGCGTGCAAGGCAAATGCCCTACCTGCTTTACTATCACTCCAGACCCGGTTTAATAATTTTTTAATTTAATTTTACCTAGATGATTTCAAGATCTGAAAGGGTAATTTAGAAAAGTTATATATAAGATATAAATAAAATAGTATATATATAAAATACATTTAATATGTTACATATATTATTCTTAGTGTTTAAAAACATTAATCTTAGAAGTATCTCTTTTATATAAGCAAAATTGTGAATTATTTTACTTTATTAAGTCAACTCAACCAATTCACATTCGATATAGCTGTGATATTTTGTTTCTCATATTACTTTAAGTAAATACTGGTTATGTTTATTATTTTTTGTGTGTTTAAGTTATTTTCTTTGTTTTCCAAAAGGAAAAATTTCTCCTAATAATTGGCAGGTCTGCAGCTTTGCTCTTGCAGTCAACTTTCTACTTAAATCTGCCCTTGGGATCAGAGAGCTAGTAAAGTAGGGTGGGCATTTGTCTTGTATAAGGCATACCCAGATTCAATCCTGGCACCCCATATGGAAATCTGGGCCAAAGAGTAGTGATTTCTAAGTGCAAAGCCAAGAGTTAGCCCTGAGCCCCTCCAAGTGTGGCCCAATAAAAAAAAAACAAAAAACAAACAAACAAAAAAAACACCTTAAAAGTGAATAAAACTAACCTTATTTTCTTGTCATCTTTAGCAATCTGTTTTGTTACATTTTTGTCCTTTTTTTTCTACCAGTTACTCAGCAATAAAATTTGCTATTTTTCTCTATTTATATAATTTCTCTCCCATCATTTATATTATTACATTGTCAGGCATACAAGCTTCTTCCTTATATCAGGCATTTTTTTTTCCTCTCATAAGCTCAGTTATGGTTTTTTCGCCAGACCTTTAAACACCGTGACCAAAAGTCCTCTCTCATCAAAGTTTTTCTAGTATTGTTACTTTTTAACACGGCAGAGCCTGGCAAGCTACCCGTGGCATATTCAATATGCCAAAAACAGTAACAATAACGTGCCTCATTCCCCTGACCCTGAAAGAGCCTCCAACATGGCAGTTTGGGAGATACGAGTAAGGAGAGGCTGGTAAAATCTCAGGACTGGGATGAATGAGACGTTACTGGTGCCCACTTGAGTAAATCAATGAACAACGGAATGACAGTGATACAGTGAAACAGTTACTTTTTTAAAAATTACTCATTTATTTATTTATTTATTTCAGTTGAATCACAGTGAGATAACAGCTACAAGTTTGTTCATGATTGGGTTTCAGTCATATAATATTCCCACAACCATCACTTCACCAGTGTGCATTTTCTACCACCAATGTCCCAAGTTTGCCTTCCATACCATTACTCCCCAAAACCTGCTATTATGGTAAGCATTTTTCTTCTTTTTAATTTTCAAGATGGGAGTGGGCATCACCTTCGCCTATTTCAAACTGTACTACAAAGCAAACAAAAGAACAAACACTGTTCTCCCATTGTTCATTGATTTGCTCGAGCGGACCCAGTAACGTCTCCATTTTGAGACTTATTGTTACCGTGTTTGGCATACTGAGTACTTCACAGGTAGCTTGCCAGGCTTTGTCGTGTGGGCGAGATACTCTGGGTAGCTGGCCAGGCTCTCCGAAAGGGGCAGAGCAATTGAACCCAGCTCAGCCGGGCTGGCTGCGCAAGGGAAACACCCTACTGCTGTGCTATTGCTCCAGCAATAGTAATTAAAACAGAATAGTAATGGAATAAAAAGAGACCCATAGATCAATGGAACAGTGTTGAATATCCTGACACCTACCTTCAAATATATAATAACCTAATCTTTGATAAAGCAGCAAGAAATATGACGTGGAGCAAAGAAATACTCTTCAACAAATGGTTCTGGGAAAACTGGGCAGCTACTTGAAAAACAATGAATTCGGACCTCTTACTGAAAGGCACAGAAGTCAGATCAAAATGGGTTAAAGACCTCGATATCTGACCTGAATCCATAAGATTGACAAAGGAAAGTGTGGGCAGAACCCTCTAAGACTCTGAAGTTAAATTCAACTGCAAAGATGAAACACCACTGATCAAGCAAGTGGAAGAATAATAAGCAAATGGAACTACACGAAACTAAAAACCTTCTGCACCTCTAAAGAAACAGTGACCAAGATTACAAAGACAGTCCATAAACTGGGAAAAATATTTACCCAATACCCATCTGATAAGGAGGTATCACGGTCCTCCCGTTCATCAATTTGCTCGAGCGGGCCCAGTAACGTCTCCATCGTGAGACTTGTTGTTACTGTGTTTGGCATATCGAGCATGTCATGGGTAGCTTGCCAAGCTCTGCCGTGCGGGCGAGATACTCTCGGTAGCTTGCCGGGCTCTCCGAGAGGGGCGGAGGAATCAAACTCGAGTCGGCCATGTTGGCTGCGTGCAAGGTAAACGCCCTACCGCTGTGCTATTGCTCCGGCCCTGATAAGGAGGTAATATCCAATATATATTAAAGACTGGTACAACTTTATAAGAAAAAAATCCAAACCCATCAAAAAATGGGGAGAAGAAATGAACAGACACTTCCTCAAAGAAGAAATACATCTAACCAATATAGTCTACATCAAAAGTTATCAGGGAGATGCAAATCAAAACAATGAGATATCATCTCTCACCACATAGACTGACATACATTAAAAAGAACTAGAGCAACCAATGCTAGCATGGAAGCAGGGAGAAAGGGACTCTTCTTCATTGTTCATGGAAATGCCAACTGGTCAAGCCTTTTTGGTAAACAAAACATGCATTCCTCAAAAAGCTAGAAATTGAGCTTCCGTATGACCCAGAAATACAGCATCTGGGAAAATACCACAGGGGCCAAAAAACACACAACAGAAATGCTATCTGTACTTCTATCTTCAATATATTCAATGAAACACTATCAACAATTACCAGAATCTGGAAACAATCAAGTGCCTGAGAACAGGTAACTAGTTAAAGAAATCATGGAATAGCTACACGATGCAATACTATGCAGTGTTAGGGGGAAAAAAGTTACGAAATTTTCTTATAAATGGATTGACATGGAGAATATAATGCTGAGTGAAATGAGTCAGAAGAAGAGGGATAGACAGCATTATTGGACTCATTTGTGGGATATATATATATATGTATATGTGTGTGTGTGTGTGTGTGTGTGTGTGTGTGTGTGTGTGTAATATGGGCTAGAGCGATAGCACAGCGGTAGGGCGTTTGCCTTGCACGCAACCAACACGGCCGACACAAGTTCGATTCCTCCGCCCCTCTCGGAGAACCTGACAAGCTACCGAGAGTATCTCACCCACACGGCAGAGCCTGGCAAGCTACCCGTGACGTACTCGGTATGCCAAACACAGTAACAACAAGTCTCATGGTGGAGACGTTACTGGGCCCGCTCGAGCAAATCGATGAAGAACGGGAGGACCGTGACCATGACCGTGTGTAATATAAGACAATACCCATATACAGGGCTGGAGCGATAGCAGAGCGTTAGGGCGTTTGCCTTACAAGAGGCCAACATGGCCGACCAGAGTTCGATCCCTCTGCCCCTTTCAGAGAGCCCGGCAAGCTACCCAGAGTATCTCATCCGCACGGCAGAGCCTGGCAAGCTACCCATGATGTACTCGATATGCCAAACACAGTAACAACAAGTCTCATGATGGAGACGTTACTGGGCCTGCTCGAGCAAATCGATGAACAACGGGAGGACCGTGGGACCGTGGGACCCATATACAGTAGAAACAAGTCCCAGGATGACTGGTCCATGGTTGGAAGCTTACCTTAAATGCTGTAGAAGAAGGCAGATGAGATAGAGAAGGGACCACTATGACAAAGATAGTTGGAAATGATCACTGAACTGCATGCGGAAAAGAAGTAAAGTTAAAAAACATGATAACCTCTCAGTGCCTGTATTGCAAACCATTATGCCCCGAAGGGGAGACAGAGACAAAGACAGAGACAGAGAAAGAAGAAAAGTGCCTGCCATAGAGACAGGCTGGGAGGAGAGTTGTGGAAGGGAAACTGGGGACACTGTTGGTGGGAAATGTACACTAGTGGAGGGTTGGATGCTGGAACACTGTATGACCAAAATCTGACCATGTGTAACTCTGTATCTCACAGTGACTCAATAAATAGCACTGTAGCACTGTAACACTGTCCTCCTGTTGTTCATGGATTTGCTCGAGAGTGCCTAGTAATGTCTTCATTGTAAGACTTGTTGTTACTGTGTTTAGCATGTCGAATATGTCATGGGTAGCTTGCCAGGCTTTGCCATGCGGGCGAGATACTCTCCATAGCTTGCCGGGTTCTCCGAGAGGGGCAGAGGAATCGAACACAGGTTGGCCGGGTCGGCTGCGTTCAAGGCAAATGCCCTACCCACTCTGCTACCGCTCCAGCCCTGACTCAATAAATAATAATTTTTATAAAGTAATGTTACCTTTTGATTAAGTTCATTCTCTTATAGATTACTGAATAAATTTTCTTGGCTAAATGATCTTTTAAGTTTTAATTGACTGAATTAATTTTTTTTGTAGCTATGGTATTTGAAGAATAACTGGATAGGATTTATTGTTCAAAATATCCTTCCTTGAGTTTTCTTTGCTTTACTTGTTGTTGCTTTTACCAGAAGTTTATCAGTTTAATTCTCTTATTCTTGTATGTTATATGATCTCATTTGTCCAGAGGCTTAAAGAACATTTTTAAATCTTTAAACTCTAATAATTTACTAAAATGTCTCAGAATTGATGATTGCAGCATTTCCATTTCTAAACAAGTATTCTGCATGTATATTCATATGGTGAACAGAACTATTTATACAGAACTATTCTTGTAAGCAATGTTTATGTTAACAAAAGACTGGAAACAACATAAATGTCAATGAATACTTGACTGATTAAAAAAATTATTATACATCTGCAGAGTGGAATAATCTCTAGTTATTTTAAAATATTGGCAATTTTTTTTGCTATGATGCAGAGTATATTCATGATTTATTCTATTCACTCTGTTCCAATCTGACTTCTACTCCCAGTAACTCTACTGAATGTAGTCTTGTCAATGTCACCAGTGATTTTCATTACTGCCCAAATGAATAAATTCTTTGTTTTTCTCAGCATCATCCCACCTATAAATGGTTTATCTCTAAATGGCCCCCACTGCTTTCTTAAATACTTTTTTATCTTCGGATTCTGTAATATATGCTGGCGATTATTTTTTCACATGTATTATCATCTCATTATTTTCCTTTATAGTCAATCAATCTTTAAATGTGAAGTACTTAAAACCCAGTCTCTTGGTTCTTCTATTTTCCCAATAGACATTCTTCACCAGATATCAAAATCATCATATAATTATAAATCATAATTTGTAACATGTACAGAATTATTCGTGTATAGACTTACTATAAAACTCAAGTAACTTACTTGACCATTATGATAAAATGCTCTATGTATCTGTCCTCATTTTCTTCTTCTATCCCACAGTCTAGTCTTACTCTTCTCATGCCCCCCAGGACACATCATAATCAACATCAGAAATTTATATACTTGTACTCATTCTGGAATGTTTTTCCATAGTTTCTCTGTGGTATTTTTCATCTATCAGAATTAAACAAATCCATTTCCTGAGAAAAGACTTACTTTTCACACGATGTAACATATGGTTTAGACTCTGATCATGATCATCCTGTTGTTCATCGATTGCCTCGAGCAGGCCCCAGTAATGTCTCCTTCAGCCTAGCCCTGAGATTTTAAAAAGTGCCATATTGAAGGCTCTTTCAGGGTTAGGAGAATGAGACCCATCATTGTTACTGGTATTTGACATATTGGGTACACCACGGGGAGTTTGTCAAACTCTGCTGTATGGGCAGGTTACATTCTGTAGCCTGCCAGGTTGTCCAAAGTAAGAATGAGATAATAAGATGTCATGAGTCTGCTAATGCAGCCACGCGCTTCCAGGAGCTGGGTTTTATTGTCTCTGGGTCTTGGCTGTTGATGGGATTACACGGCACCAGGGGGCCAGTTGGTGGGTGTGACCCCTGCCTACTGGAAGATGGAGGATCTGGGTAGAGGATGCTCAGCCCCTATCTGAACAGGCTTGGAGATCTCAGCCCTGGGACCCGTATGCCTTTGTTCCTCTGTTGGTACCTTCATGCATGTGGAGAGTGGTCTCAGCATGGTTGTGGCTGGTTCTGGAGGTCTTCGTCTGCCGGAGCTCTGCTCGGGGCGGGGAGGGAAACTCAACCCACCCCCCTTCAAGTGGCCCAGGCGGCCAGGCACGGGCACAGGAGACTCTGTGTTTAGACTCTAATGTGGGGCATATATACACTGTGTGGGGGACAAAATAGGTGATGATTTATTGTGATACTGGAGGAATTAAGTTGCTTATTTTATATCCATTCAAATATTTATGTATATATGTTTTATATAATTTACAGACAAAAAAGAATTATATATAGACATATACATGGAAAATGATATATGAATAAAAGAATTTTATCAGAGGGACAGGGAGTTAGCTCAATGACTGAAGTAATAATTTTCAGGCAAGAAGACTGAATTTTGTCACCAGCACCACAAGCACTCCTAAGAACTGCTAGGAGCTTGCACAGAAGGAAGTAACCCTTGAGCACCAACAGAATGGCCCCAAATAACCAGTGGATATTTTCTTGGAGGGCCAGAGAAATAGTAATTAATGCACTTTCCTTGCATAAGATCAACTGCTAGCCAGTTCCTCACACAACATATGGTTCTCTGAGATCAGCTGAGTGTGTTCCAAGCCAAAAATAATAATAATGAAAATAATTGTATTGAAACAATACTATCAAATTGTTAATAAAGTTTTAGAAAAAATAGCAAAACTTTCCATTTTATTTTTTGGTTTTGTTTTTGCTGTTGCTGTGAGGATCTCTCCCTGCAGTTCTGAGAACTTGGAACACTAGTAAAATAGTTTCAGGAAATGACCAGTGACTCAGTTGGCAGTTCTGGAGAAGGAGGCACACATTTTTAGGGACTGAACTGACATATGCTCTGCCTCTTGGGACACAAGCCTAGCCCCTGGAAAATGTTGCTACAATAAATAATAAAGTTATTTAGACAAATAAAACAAAACATGATATTGAGCAAATGACTAGATACGACTAAATCCACAGCACCCTAACAGCCGAAAACCTCCAGAACTCAACCACAGCCATGCTCAAGGCCTTTCTTCCCCAGCTCAGATGAGCCTCACCTACAGAGGAACCTGCAGAAAATCCCAGGTATGCGGGACTCATGACTGAGATCCCTAAGCCTGCTCACAATGGGACTGGGCCTCGTCCTTCCTGTTCTCCAGTTTTCTATTAGCTTGGCAGTCACACCCACAAATCGCTCCCCCACCCCCATGCCATATAATTTCATCAATAGACAAGACCCAGAGTCTATAGAATAAAGCTTCCAGAAAAGAGCAGCACAGAAAATCCAGGAGCATGCAGCCACATTCATGGTCACATGTTCTCTTACACTCTAGCCCACTGTTGTACCAAAAGTAGTACACATTTGTTTGGTTTTAATATACATACTTGTAATCTCATATATAAGGACTTAGATGGCTCCAGGGTTAAATACAACAATCTTCACACAATTTCCTCTTATGGTGGTGGAATTGGTGTTTGAACATTATTCATAATGAACTATTGTTAACAACTTTATAAAATTAAAAATATAAATAAAAAATAAATAAAAAGACAATTCAATTCAGTTCATATATCATTCTTTCGGAGCAATAGCACAGCGGGTAGGGCGTTCGCCTTACAAGTGGCCAACATGGCCGACCCGAGTTCGATTCCTCCGCCCCTCTCGGAGAGCCCGGCAAGCTACCGAGAGTATTCGATATGCCAGGCACAGTAACAACAAAGTCTCCAATGGAGACGTTACTGGGCCCGCTCGAGCAAATCGACGATCAACGGGAGGGCCTTATCTAATCACTAACAAAAGTGATTCAATTAATAATATAGGTGAATTAGAAATTGACTTTGCACATATTACTGTATATTAAATATTAGGATACATATAATGGGAGACTAACCCTCAAGAATTGTAGAGATAAGCATCAGGAGGTTTACTCCCCAGCATGGAAGCTGGCCTCAGCATCAGGACTGAGTCCGTTTCTCATGAACATTGTCATTGTGAGATTCAGCCACAGTCTGACATTTCCACACTCACAGTCGAAGTCGGCCAGCATTTGTGCCACTTGGCTAATGTTTGTTGTTATTAGAATTATGTCATCATCAAAGTGGAGGTGTTGTAGTTGCCGACCGTCTATCTTCACTCCCATTCCTTCCCATTCCAGTCGTAGCATGATGTTCTCGAGGTTGGCACTGAAGGATGTTGGTGAAATGGTATCACCCTGCCCAAACCCTCTCTTGATATGGATGATCACTTCCTTGTAGAACGGTGAGATCTTGGTAGTGAATCTGTAATACAGCTCACAGAGGACCCTGATGTATTGAGTTTGAACACCCTGATTGGCTAGGGCTTCGATAACCACTTCCATCTCAACAGAATCAAAGGCCTTCCTTAAATCATTGAACTTTAGACACAGCGGCATCTTGAACTCCCGAGAAACCTCAATGAGCTTGGTTACCGTATGGATATGGTTGATCATGCTGAATCCTTTTCAGAACCCTGCTTGCTCTCATGGTTGTCCTTCCTTTAGTGTTCTGCCAATCCTATTCAGGATGACTCAAGTGAACAGCTTATAGATGACAGACGACAGGCAGATAGGGTGATAGTTGCAATGTCATGGATGTCTCCCATCTTGTACAGAAGAACAGTCCTGTTGGTTTTCCATTGGGATGGAACCTTGCATTCAGACAGGTAGTGTGAAGAGCCAAGTCAGTTTATTGATGAGCACTGAGGGCAGATTCTTCACGTGTTCCGGCAACCACAAGCGAACATCCAAGCTCTCAAAGCAGTGCAGAGAAGCGATAAAGGTAGACCTCAAAGAGAGAAGAGCAGCAGTGGTGGCCGATGTGGCAGAAGCCAGGAAAAGCTTTCACAACACCCGCTTGTCCTTCACCAATTATACGACCAAGATGACTGCCCTCCAACATCACTATGGATCTATTACATCCTTCAGAATGGTGATGGAGAAGATTATCTATGATATCTACTCGGATCTCTTTGATAGCCACATCTACCTGCCTACATATCAAATTCCGCAGGATGCATATGTCATTCCTAACGTTCTCCCTTCTGAAATCTGACATGCCATTTCATCGGTAAAGAAGCGAACAGCACCTGGCCCAGACAAATACTAGGATACACTTATATATAAATACAGTTAAAATGATAACATGTTGGTTTTCAATTTAACAAGCAATAGTAAAGTTATATATGAATTATGTTTCTAAATATTTTGGAGCAAGTGAATTTCAACTGGTAAAAATTCAGGAGATAAAAGAATAGTATAAAATGACCGGGTGTATCATCATTTCTCATTTTTTATAGATCCACTTTTCAACAGTATATTTTAGTACATTTTTATAGTTAAAATATAATCTACTGCTTAAAAATACAGTGAAAGATACTCTGCAAGCCTGTGTTCTTCCCTGAAAACATATTTTGTTTTTTTTTTCGTATCTGTGCTTCTTTGCTTGCCTCTGACCATTCTGAGAAGTCTGTAATCTCTCTTGAATATGCACTTTTTTTTCTTTCTCCTCACATCCTTCCAATAAAACTATCTCAATAAAACTATCTCAAGTTTCAATAAAACTATACTATAAGTTTATCAATAAACTTATAGTAATATATATAATATGAGCCCTTATTAATAAAGTGATACGAGAGCTAGTACTTTACTTCTGAGTTAGGGGAAAACACTATGGCATGAAACAATAGATATATCTTCCCCCATCAAAACAAAACAATATGGATAGATAGATAGATAGATAGATAGATAGATAGATAGATAGATATGATAGATTACTTTGGCTATTCTTTGTGGTTCCATGTAAATTTTTAGACTTTGGGTTCTACCTTCCTGAATAATGTCATTTACATTTTGATAGGTGTTGAACTGAGCCATTATATGTTCTCGAGTGAATGGACACTTAAACAATATCTGTTCTTACAATTCATAAAGATAGGAATATATTTTCAAACTTTTGCATCTGATTTTTCTCAGCAGTTTCTTAAAGTTTCAGTCCACAGGCTTTCATCCTATGGTTAAATTTATTTGCAACAATTTATTAGTTTTAATGCTATATAAGTGGTGTTCTTGATTCCTCGCTCAGATTAGTGGTTATTAGAATGCTAGATGAATAGTACTCTTTTAAAAATTTATCTTTATGATGATTGGGTATAGGAAAGGAATGGGTTCCCGTTTTTATATAATTTGAGACTTTAACTTTATTGTATTTTTTTTATATTTATCACTGCAATTTTAGTACAGTTTTTAGGGTTTTCTATTATAATACTGTGCCTTTAGATATATAATGTGAGGTTTATTTCTTCCTTTTAAATTTGGATGTCTTTTATTTCTTTTTCTTGCTTAATGATCTTGTTTGGAATTTCTAATAATATGTTGAATAATGACAGTGGGAATATGAGTCTTCGCTGACCTGATTTTAGAAGAAACAGTACCAGATGTTCATTGTTGTTTATGATGTTACCTGTAGGTTTATCACATATGGGTTTATTATAACAGTTCAGAGTTATTGATAGAGATATGAAGATAAGATTTATCTTATATTTTTCTTCATTAAAAAGAACTGGGATAAACTCTCTTGAACAATAACTTTGTAATATAAGAGAAAATACTAAGGTTTTAAATTTCTTCTCAAATTCCCAAATACTAATGTGTGATTAATAGATATCAAAATAAATTTCATTTAATATTTAAGACTGGGAGACAGGAGTAATGTTACAAAGTCCACAGATATATTACATTTTTTAGTGTCATTTTAAGGTTACTCTTTAACCAATCTCTTCTGGAAATCTGCTATCATGTTATTTTTATATGTGCTTCCCAACTATATTTTTGTGACTTACACTAACATAACGGCATTTGTATGGATTCTATACATAACATCTATGTATATATATGATAGGTGTATATTATAAACATATATATGAATTATTGGACAAGTTTTCATATTTACCATCCAATGGCTTTGCACTTTTTCTCTCTGAATTCCCTCTTCCCCACTCACTTCTAACTTTATAGAATATTCAAGTCCTCTTTAGCCTCTAACCTGCCTTGATAAACCAAATCATAAAAGAAATGTTGTATTAGAGTCTTTTAATTTAAAAATAGTACTTACCATTATAAAATATTTTCTTGTTCTTTCTTCTCTCTTTCTCTCTGTTTGTGGGATTAGATTTGAGGGAATACAACTTGTTCAGTCACACAAGTCTTTGTGCTAAGAGCTCATACTTTATTTAATGCTTTGGTGTACTCTTTTTAAAATCATAGTAATTTTGAAGAATAGATCCTAATTTTAATTTTACAACAAGCTCTGCAATTTATGTGGCCTCTTTTTTCTGTCTTTCCTTGTCTCTGTCTCCTTCTGCCTCCCTTTCTCTCTGTTTCTCTCTGACTTACACACACACACATACACACACACACACACATACTACATATACACAAAGACACTCAAGAGGAACTGAAATTTTCATAAGAGTAAATCTATAAAATTGAAACAATTATGTTACTTCAATAGAAATATACACATTAAACAATATAGTATTTTATTGGAAGGTATAAGATTTATATTAATATTTAATCATGCTGTTGCAATTTTTAATGAAGCCTGGTGATGAGAACAGGAAGCTTTGTTAAAACAACCAGTTAATACTTTAAGATTTTAAAGGAAACTTCAGAAGAAATTACTTAACAAATATTTAGAAATTTTTAGTTTATTTTTGTTGTTTTTATTTAATCTTGGGCTACACCCAGAATACCCAGGTCTGACTCCTTACCCTTCACTCAGGAATCACTCCAGGTGGTCTTCAGGGGCCATATGGGGTGCCAGGGATTGAACCCAGGTCAACCATATGCATGGCACGTAACGAAACTGTTTTATTGCTCCAGCTCAAGTTTCAGTTTTTTGACTCAATTTTATTTCTTTTTCGATATCATCAAGTTTCATGTGAAAAACTCTATGTGGAACTGAAAGCCATGCTATGAAGTGAGCAAACTTCAGAGATTCTGAGTCAGTTTTTAATGTGTTGGTCACTGCTAGTCTTTCATTTTCATACTGTTGTTGGGTGCCTTTTCATATTTCAATTGCAATAGGGACTGATTTGTTCAGAAACGTCTGCTTAAAGTAGAACTTTGTTCTCTATGCCATGGACACCTTTCTGACATTATTTTCCTGCTACTATTGTTTCACAGAGCACATTTTATCACAGGCATTTTGTGATTCAATTATCTTCCTCTCACCTCTCCCATATGTAGGTGACATTACCCGTGGCTCTAGTACATCCCTCTAACAGCTGCTTTCAAACATTCATTGCAAAAGACAGAAACAGAAACCACCCATCTATGTCACTAAACCATAAATATAGAAAATCATAACATTTACGAAAATAGAAAATATAAGCATTTCAGAAGCACCAGGATAATTGTAGTAGCCATCTTACAGCATTTAAAAGTCGTGGTTTAGTCAACAGTATGATAAAAGTACATAACTCCTTTGACAATCTACACACTGCTTAATAGTTCTATTCATTTAGACTATGGATTACCTCACCCTAAGAAACAGAAAACACTGGATCTAAGAAAGATATTAAGTAAATGTCAGAATGATACACATGCAGACTAAAACAAAACTAATATTATATCCTAAAGTTACTTATTTCTATGACATGTTTATATACCAAGGTCCGCACAGCATGGAAACCAAATGAGACAAATTTTATAAGAATAATTGATAGATCCAAAACATAGCTAACAATTGTTTATAGAGAAGATAAATTAATAAAGGGACACTAAGATTGTCTTTTCAATGTTAAGTTATAGAAGAACTGTTTGTAATGCTCATCTTGAAGTTAAATTGTGTTTCTTTTTTAATTTTGGAAAATCATGTGAAAAAGGAAAAGCAAAGTTTAATAGAAAAATCCAACCTCTAATACAGGATAGACTACCTCAGTCTCTGCCACAGTTTAGGCACTTAACTTCTCCATAGGGTTTTCACTGATAAATTCCCACTATCATGGAAAGTGTATTCTAAAACAAGATTAGCTCTCTGAAAATTCTGGCTATCCAAATGGCTAGTGACCATTATTGAAGCACAGGTTTATCAAAACAGTAAATATTTAGAAAGACAAAATTTTAAGAGATTAACAGGAAATCAGTTGTTGAGCTATTTAAAATAAACAGGCAGATAACATGGCAGTTAATTATGGTTAACTGGTTAAGAAGAAATAAAAATTGGTGTTTAAAGCCACTAGTGAGTGGGCTAGACAGAAGTCCTCAGGCTGACAATTAGAAGCACTAATGGGGCAACACTAAGAGTGGATTACAAACCATAGTTCTGCCTCAACTGAAATAAAATAATCTGTACAATCTGCTTATTTTTGAGCATAATAAAGCCATCCAGAGCCCCAACAATTTCAGATATAATAGTTAACAGTCAAAAATTTCCATATACAGGGCCAGAAAGAAGTACAAGGGTTAAATCTCTTGCCTTGTATGAAGCCTGATGCAAATAACCCTGGTTAGATTATGACACCACCACATAAGGTCCTCTGAGGACCACTAGAAACTATTCCTAAACAAAACTAGGAATAAGCCCCAAGTACTACCAGGGGTGGCTTCAAAACAAACAAAAAGAATACGAGATATGTTAGAAAAGAGGATTAAATGATTTGTAAACCTAAAAGTATAAAATAAAAAGTAGAACAACAGAAGTTTCAGCAATATGAAAGTTCATATAAAACTGCAAGGAGGCAGTTTTAAGATATAGCAGGACATCTAATAACAAAGATTTGTACAAAATTGTTTCACTGCAATATTGATGAAGAAAAATTATGGATTTCCACCTAGGGGCTTTGTATCATGTTCTCATGTTCTCCCAATTTATGTGTGTTTTTTCTGGTTTCCTACTATATTGCATTAGGATAACTGGCATGTCAAAAACGATCCCAATCTCTCTCTCTCTCTCTCTCTCTCTCTCTCTCTCTCTCTCTGTATGTGTATGTGTTTATGTGGTGTCTGTGTCTGTGTGTTAGAGATGAGAGAATACTGCTATGGAAGGATATATTCCGAATTGTCTGAAAATGATTCAACTTCCACTTACCATAACCTGAAAAAAGTGGAGTGAAAAAGAAATGAATAGAGTGTTTACTATTATGTGTTCAGGGTCATTATTTAAGCTATTCTTTGTGAACAGAAAAATGACATACAAATTTAATTCTATTTTATATAAATTACTCTATGGTAAAACTGGTTCCATTGTATTTTGCTTTTGTAAAAGATGCATTCTTTAAGAATCTATATAGTATGCTATATTCTAACTGCATTCAGTATATCCCTAGGGGGGAAAAAAAGCACAAATATAGGATACATTCACAATAGAGTCGAAACTTAATTTTAAAATTGACTACACTAAAGAACTTAAAACAAAATATATGGACCAGAACAAAATTACAGAAGGTAGGGAGCTAGCCGAGCACATCTAGGATTCCACCCCCAATACCATACACCATACACAGTACCTCAAGTACCTGAGTACTGAGCCAGAAGTAAGACCGGAGCATTGCCAGGTACAGCCCCAAACAAAAAACAAACAAACCCCCAAATATAAGGTATATGATTATTTCTTAATGTAATAATCATATAAGAGAAACAAATTACTCTTATAAAATTGGGTAAGGGCTGGAGAGATAGCATAGCGGGTAGAGCATTTGCCTTGCACACAGCCAACCCAGCCGACCCAAGCTTGATTCCTCCTCCCCTCTCAGAGAGCCCAGCAAGCTACTGAGAGTATCTCCCCTGCATGGCAAAGCCTGGCAAGCTCCCCATGATGTTTTTGATATGCCAAACACAGTAACAAGTCTCAGAATGTTACTGGGCCCGCTCGAGCAAATCGATGAACAAAGGGAGGAGAGTGAAAGTGAAAATTGGGTATATATGTACATATTGTGTGTGTTTATGAATGTGTGTATGTGTGTGTGTTGGGGGGAATCTGGGTCATATATGTCAGTACTCAGGGTCTACCTCTAGCTCTGTGCTAAGTAATCACACCTGACAATGCTCAAAGGACCCTCTGGTATGCAGGGGATTGCACAGGGGTAGATAATATGCAAGCTCAGTGCCTTAACTATACTATCTCTCCATCCCTATATCATATATTTTGAAGAGAGAAAAATAGATGGAAAGAAAATAAGAATGAACAATGTGGAACATGAAGAAAAATTTTTATATTTCTGGTCTTAGATTCCATGAAAAATCTAAATTAGAGAACCAGGATAAATATGAGAAGAAATATTGGGTAAGAATTCCATAAAACCAGTAAAAATATTTTTATGACATTATAGAAGTTTACCTAGAAGTCGGTCTAGCACTTTACTACACTTTATAACATCAGTATGTATTATAAATCTTTGAAAATCTGAATAAAGGAAAAAATTAAAACATAAATGAAAAATTTCAAAGGAATAGCATTACAACTGAGAGTTATCCAAGCGTACTCACAGCTTGCTTCTAGTTCTATGCTCAGGGATCGTTCCTGGCTAGACTCGGGACCATATAGGTGCATGGTGTCAAACCCAGTTTGGCTGCATGCAAGTCAAGTATACTGCCCACTATACAATCTCTCCAGTCCAAGAGAGTTGACTCTTGAAACAAAACAATTGAGACTGAGACACTGAGACCATTCTTAGTGCTGAAAAGTGGGGGAACAGTGCTCACTTGCATGTGTGAGAACACAGGTTTGATTCCCAAAACTAGTCTCCCCCAAGCCCAAACTTACAGCTAAAGGAAAATACTTGAGTTTTTAACTAAAGAAAAATATCACTCGAAAATTGAAGACTAGAGACCCTATTAAGAAACCAAAATAGGCAGAGAAGTCAAGGTCAAGCACTGATCCTACGTATATACCAAAGATGAATCTTTAGGCAGAAAGAAAAAGTCCCCTGATTAGATAATTAGTAATAATAATTAGCAAACATAAAAGTACTACACAAGACAAATGTCAGAGTGTTAGAAAACAAATATGTAGTGTAAAAATTATAAATACAGTTCAAAATATATGCAGTTTATATTGTGTGATTAATTATTCAAAAGTGTCAGAAATTTTAAGTGTCCCTAAGGATCAGAAAATGTGAAAGTAATAAAATTACAATCTACTCAATAAAGGATGCACATTTTAATATATAGGGCAATTATTTTAAGCATTATACAGAATATAAAATCAGGCGGGACATAGAAAATAAAATATAAGATTATGTAAATATAAATACGTAAAAAATGCTAGATATACTAGCCAAATAGACAAAAAATGTTAAATATATAAATTAAAACTATGCTAGTCGAAGTGACATCCGTACTTGTTTGTTCATTGCAGTACTCTTTACAATAGCCAGCATCTGGAAAAAACCTGAGTGCCTGAGAACAGATGACTGGTTACAGAAACTTTGGTACATTTACACAATGGACTACTTTGTAGCAGTTAGAAAAGATGAAGTCATGAAATTTACATTCAAGTGGTACTACACGGAAAGTATCATGCTAAGCGAAATGACTCAGAAAGAGAGAGATAGACATAGAAAGATTGCATTCATATGGGAAACATAAAGTAACAAAATAGGAAACTAACATTCAAGAATGGCTGAGATTAGTACCAGGAATTTTGCTCCATGGCTTGGAAGCCAGCCACACATGCTAGGGGAAAAGGCAGCTCAGGTAGAGAAGGGAGCACCAAATAAAGGGTGTTGGGAGGATCCTCCCAGGATCGGAGAAGCATGCTGAAAGTAGAATATAGACCAAACATGATTGCCACTCAATTCTTCTTTTGCAAACCAGAACACCCAAAAGGAGAGAGAGAACAGAGGGGAATGCCCTGCCACAGAGGCAGGGTGGGATGGAAGGATGGGGGGTTGGGGGATGGGAGGGTTACTGGGGTCCGTGATGATGGGAAATGGGCACTGGTGGAGGGATGGGTAATTGATCATTGTATAATTGAAACCCAAGCACAAAATTTGTAAGTCTACAACTGTATCTCAAGGTGTCTCACTAATAAAAAACAAAAACAAAACAAAATAAAAAACTATGCTTTAAAATGTTACATAAATGGATATGTAATCACAGAATTATTGGTAAATATAAAAACAATCATTTTAAAATCATTTTAAAATACTTTTATCAGATAGGACTAATTGCAAGAAAAATATTTTAAAAGGCAAAGGCAAATTTTATAGTCATGAGTCAATTACTAGCATTAAATTTTATACACCTAAGAACATATTTTCAAATTATAAAAAAAAATTAAAAGTTCTGTGAAATTCAGAGATCCAAATCATTAACAGAAGTTTTATTAACATATAATTCTTTTAATAACTTACATAAGGTGAAAAAATGAATAAAATATAAAGATCTGACTTTTTTATGAAATCTAATCTGACAACTAGAGATGACATAGTCTATTCAACTGCATATAAAATATTTATCAAATCTGATCATGTTAGGTCACAAAATTATGCTCAATAAAGTTGAAAGAATTAAAAAATCTTTTATGAGTATAACATTTTTTAAGTAATCAATATTAAGGAACCAAAGAGATCCATAGGCTGAGAAAGTATTTTTTATGCAGGAGACCTGAATTCCATCCCCTGCACTGTGGGAATGTAAGCACCATCAGAAAAAGCCCCTGAACTTAGTGTTAGGAGGAGTCCCTGAAAACTACTGATAATGGACAAAAATTAAATAAATAAATAAAGAGAAAATCACGATCATGATCATCCTATTGTTCGTTGATTGTCTCAAGCAGGCACCAGTAGCAGATAAGGCACTTAACTTGTATGCAGCAGATATGGTTTTGATATCCAGCCTCTGTCAGGAGTGAACTTTGAATACAAAACCAGGACTAGTCCCTAATAACAACTAGTGTGGCTCCTAAATGAATAATTCATGATCACGATCATCCTGTTGTTCGTTGATTGTCTCGAGCAGGCACCAGTAATGTCTCCTTCTACCTAGCCCTCAGATTTTAAAAAAGCCATTTCAATGCTCTTTCAGGAGTAGGAGAATGAGACCCATCATTGTTACTGGTATTTGGCATATTGAGAACGGCACGGGAAGTTTGCCAGACTCTACCGTGCAGGCAGGATACTTTTTGTAGCCTGCCAGTTTCTCCAAAGGAAAGATAATAAGATGTCGCGCGGCTGCAAATGTGGCCGCGCGCTTCCAGGAGCTGGGTTTTATAGTTTCTGCATTTTGGCCATTGATGGGATCAGCTGTTGGCAGCTGGTGGGTGTGACACCTACCTACTGGAAGATGGGGCGGGGGGGGGGGGTGGGGGTGGAGAAGGCTCAGTCCCAATCTGAGTAGGCTTGGAGATCTCAGCCCCGGAACCACATGCCTGGGTTCCTCTGCCAGTTCTTTCATGCATGCGGCCCGTCCTGACGTGTGGAGGGTGGTCCCAGCATAGCCGTGGCTGGCTCCGGAGGTCCTCAGCTGCTGGAGCTCTGCTCCGGGCAAGAGAGGGGGAGAGAAACTCAATCCTTCCCCCTCCAAGGGGCCCCGGTGAAGACAGCCAGGCACGGGGCAGGAGACTCTTTCCAGGAAGAAAAAATAAAGAGAAAAAAAGAAAGTAATGTCAAAATTAATTCTATAGGAACTGGAGCAATAGCCCAGTGGGTAAAGCATTTATTTGCCTTGCATGCTGCAGACCCAGGTTCGATTCCCAGCATTCCATATGGTCCCCCAAGAACTGCCAGGAGTGATTCCTGAGAGCATGATTCAGGAGTAACCCCTGTGCAGCACTGGGTTACTTTTATTACAGAAAGCAAAAAAAGAAAAAAAGTAACTATAAAATCTGAATGATTGACAATTAAAACAGAGTTTCAAATAACGTATCAAGCAAAGGAAAATCACAACGGCAACTAGAAATATTTTTAACTGGATAATATCAAATATTGAACAAATGAAACTGCTGATATCATTTGATTGGTGAGTCAAATATACATCTACAATGTAGATAGAACTGTGCCTGAAATTCATGTATAAACGCGTGTGAGCACACACACCCACACACACACACACACTCACAATGCATGATCTTAACACTAATCTCAAGGGGTAACAAAAAGGACAAATTAAGCCCTGTAGAATTAGAAAGGGCTAAAACAGATCAAGAGAAAATCAAATACTAAAAAAGAATATTGATAATTTCCTTTTCTAACGGATTGACGGAGACATAAAAAGAGAGAAGACTGAGACAGAAGGAGGAAGTGGAGAGTTATGAAGATGAAGAGGTGAACCATGAGGCAGCACTGAATGATATCTAGCCAAATATTTGAAGATTATAATCTCAGCAGAGTTTGTTTTCATAGATCTCTGCCATCAGAGATCTTTTCTACTTGCTCCAGTCTCCACATACTTTTAGTTTAATCTCCTCTATCTCAAGATCCCTTATTTGAAATACGTTCAAGGGGAAACAATAGGGTCTCCTTTCCGTTATCTCTTCCCCAGCCTTTAATTGAATAATGTGAATTATTTGTATTATTGCACATAACTATATATTATATAATGGGCATGTTGAGTTTTTTGTGATTTTAAATATTTTGGTTCTTGGGGCTGAGACAGCCTCTTGGACTGTGCACAGGGTTCACCCCTGTTAGGGTTCTCAGGACCAGGTGAGATGCTAGGGATTGAAACTGGGTGGGTTATGTATAAGGAATTATTTATGCAAGTGCCCTACCCACTGCACTATCTCTCCAGCCCCTGCTATTACTTAATATTATAAATTCTTTCCCCAAGGAGTAGATAATTCAAGGGAATAAATATTAGCAATAGTGTCTCCCGGCAATTTCTTTTTTTCTTTTTCTGTTTGCTCCTAGGTTGAACATATGAGTTTTGTACTTCCTTACAAAGACATCATGACAAGATTATGTACCAGGACATGGACCCAAGAGAAGTCATTAAACAATGGGTGAAGTTAAGATTCAAGGTCAGGGTAGTGGCTTCCAATAGCGACATAGCAACTACAATACAAGAAGAAAAAAACACTGTGAAACTTAAATCCTGGCTGCTCCAGACACACAATTCTAAATTAAAAGAAAAACAGGGACCCCTCCACTCTCCTTGTGTACTTACAGTTAGCTTCATGTAAGTGGTATTCAGGAGCCTGTGTGATAGAACAGCTCATGGTTGTTTGCCTTGCATGCAGCCAACACAGCTTTGATCCCTGGCACCCCATAAAGTCCCCCTAGCCTAGGAAAGATCCCTGAGCACAAAGGCAGGAGTAAGCCCTGAGCATGTTGGGTGTGGTTCCCCCAACAAAACAAAAATAAAAGAGGTTTTTACATGTGAGTCTGGCTCTCGTTTTACCGGATTGTGAACCCATCCAGGGTTGGTGTCACATCTTACTCAGCTGAAAAACACCCATCATGCATTTTATGTCTGTGTCTTAAATATAGTAACAGGATCCCCTGAGTGCTTAACTCAATTGTGCTGAAGCAAAGGTCAAGAAAATTAGCCTTCACAGATGTATGAGAAATATTGCCATTCAAATTGCAGCTGTGTGTATGACTTCAGAAATATGCTTACTTGTTATAAAAGAAAGGATAAGAAAAGACTGTTAAGCTGTTACTGTAATTATTTCACCAGGAAATTGATAACCAGAAGAGCCTGCTTGTGACTATGCTGAGGAATTCTGTGTATCAAATTAAATCATTTTTCAATGAGATCATTACTACAGGCAAATATGAGTGTCAGCATATTATTTTTAGAAGTTTTAATTCCTTCTAAATGTCGATTTAATAATAAAAAAGCTGCTGGAAGTACATAGGCTAAATATTCTTCATCTCTTCCTGTCTACATGTTTTAGAGTTACAAATACTCAGCACTCTATTGCATCTATTTTTTCCGTAAATATTTCTCTAAATATTCTCTAAATTTTCTAATTGGTCTCCAAATTACCTAACTATTTTCCAATTATTTAGATAGTATATATTTTCTAAATGTTTGTGAATAATTTTAACCGTTTTAATTCAAAGATAAACATTATACATGGATTTATCACTCAATATCTTTATCTTTATATCAAAGTATAAACATTCTTGATGGATTTATCACTCAATATCTCATTTAGATATTTATAAATGTTTTGAAGAAATAAAAACAAAATCAGGTAGTTAAAAATTGCTGAACAACCAGGATGAGACTAAAGTATAATCCATTATTCTTCTTATTGATGTCATTATATTTTCTTTTCTTAATAAGAAGAAAATTGGATTCCATCATAATGGTTTTTAATGTCATGATTAAATAAACACCATATTCCTAGAAAATGCTTCACAGTTATAGAAAAATTAAATGTGAAGACAGTTTTTAATGTTTTAAATACTGACATATTGTGCTTTAAATGCACCCCTTTAGCCAGCTATTGGGGGTCAAGTTGAGGAGTGGTTGGAAAAATGGAGACAACCGTGAGCAGAAAGTAATAGCGGTTGTGGAACTGCAATTGGGATATTGAATATCTTTAACAGATCATCGTCAACAATTTTGTAAATCATGGTGTTTAAATAAAATGGGGAAAAATAAAATTTCATCCTTGTTTAAAGAAAAAGAAATAAATGAAATTATCCCATTAACATTAAGAAATAAACCCCAAAATTTCTGTACAAGGCTCTGAAGATGTTTACATAAACTTTGAGTGAGGAAAACCTCATGTGCTGAAGCAATTTATGAGCTTTAATTATAAGGAATATATCAAAAAAGTTTTTAAAATGTGCTAATGTATATTTTCACTTTATGAACTTGATTCTCTAGTCCTACAGTGAGTTAATATGATGAAGTCTAAAAGTCAATCTATTTATAAAAGGATATAACTTAAATAATCTAGTAAATAACACATTACACTTAAAATAGTAAACTACAGCGTGCTTACCTACCTCCTAGCTTGTAGGTAAGGGCATAGCTCTTGACTCTGCCTGCCTGCTACCTGAGAACTGGAGCCTGCCTTCAAAAATAGCAAGAAACAAAGAGCTAGACTACTTAACATGGAAATGTCTCAAAAAAGGTTAACAACAAAAAAATTCGCTCCAGATTTCTCAAACAAAACTGACAATCCAAAAATGAATGGAATCATAATATTAAAAAAACTAAATGGAAAGAACCTTCAGTGAGGAATTTATCCTGTAAACTCTCTCAGATCTGTGGGAGGGATAAAAACATTCTCACAAATGAAAACTGTAGACATTTGTTGCATCCAAACCAGCTCTACAAGAAATATTGAATGACTTACTATTAAAAAAAATACATGATTGCCACTCAATGCCTCTTTTGCAAACCACAGCACCCAAAAGGAGAGAGAGAACAAAAGGGAATGCCCTGCCACAGGGATAGGGTGGGATGGGAGTATGGGGGGTGGGAAGGATGCTGGGAGCATTGGAGGTGGGGAATAGGAACTGGTGGAGGGATGGGTACTCAATCATTGTATAACTGAAACCCAAGCACAAAAATTTGTAAGTCTACAACAGTACCTCATCGTGTTTCACTAATAAAAATTTTTTAAAAAATTTAAAAAAAATTAAAAAAAAACTCACTTCATTTGATATTTCTCTCCTATAACTAGAGCCGTAGGTCATGAATTCTAAATCATTTTAAATCTCATATATCACTGGAGTTATAGAGATATATTTCCACTTTTGATTTATACAGAAAATCACATTTCAAACTTAATTCTATAAAGTTAGAACTCACCATATTTTCAACTTATAAAGATACTATATTTTAGTAATTACTTCATTGATCTGGAATACCTGTTTTGCCCAACTTAGACAATATAGGTCATGAAATCTGTAAAAGCAGATACTTTGTGTCTCTATCTCTTTATATCTGACATTATATCTGAATCCCCATATGATTTCAATAATATGTAATGTGTAATGAATAATGTTAAATGCATTGATAAAACAGTTTCACTTTTTATATAGTAAGCCATATTTTACATGGAATATGTTTGAGGCATGAAGTAGAAAACATATCTCTACAGAGTCAGAAATTATATAGGATTTTCTTTATCATCTTTTAGCATGATCATGTTGCCCCAAGATGGTTTAATTATTCTAAAATTATTAGGTTCTGAATTGAAAGAGTACTACATTCTCTTAACTTTTAATGGGAAACAGCAAAATTCTTAATAGGTCACAGTTCTCCTTTCAAATTATATCTGTGTATCTACAAAAAGACTAAAGATTGTTTCTTCTTCTTAGTCTTCATGTGAGAAATTTGTATTCAAAATTCCCTTTTAACTAGATACCTGAATATTTTTACTTTTAGATATAATAAGAATTAGGAAAAGTTTAAGCCTTGCTATAATCTTGAAATATAAAAAATGAAAACATAGACATACTCTTTTATTTTTATTTTATTTATTTTATTTTTTTAAATTTTATTGAATCACCATTTGATAGTTACAAGCTTTCGTGTTTGGGTTACAGTCACACAATGATCATACACCCATCCCTCCATCGGTGCACATTCTCCACCACCAATATCCCTGGTATGACCCCACCTTCTCACCTTCCCCTTGCTCCATGGCAGACAATATTCCCCATACTCTCTCTCTCTGTGCATTGTGGTTTGCAATGCAGACAATGAGAGGTTATCTCGTTTGGTCCTTTATCTACTTTCAGCACACATCTCCCATTCTGACCAGTTCCTCAAGCCATCATTTTCTTAGTGATCCCTTCTCTATTCTAGCTGCTTTCTCCCCTTTGCTCATGAGGCAGGCTTCCAGCTATGGAGCAATCTACCTGTCCCATGTATCTACTATCCTTAGAAATCAGCCTCATATTATGTTATTTTATACTCCACAAATGAGTACAGTCCTTCTATGTCTGTCTCTCTCTTTCTGACTCATTTCACTTACTATTCATGTCTATCCATTTATAAGCAAATTTCATGACTACATCTTTCCTAACATCTACATAGTATAAATGAACTCCTGAGAAACCTCAATGAGCTTGGTTATCATGTGGATATGGTCGATGGTGCTGAATGCTTTGCGGAACCCAGCTTGCTCACATGGTTGTCCTTCAGTCTCTGTGGTGTGAGATTATATCTCATTGTTGTTTTGATTTGCATCTCCCTGATGGCTAGAGATGTGGAGCATTTTTTCATGTGCCTTTTGGCCATTTGTATAAAACAAGATCGATCTGTGAATTTTGATACCTCATTATCAAGTGCTTGCTCAATTTTTTTGAAGAATGTCATGACACATGCATGTATGTTTATTGCAGCACTATTTACAACAGCCAGAATCTGGAAGAAAAACCAGAGTGCCCGAGAACAGTTGACTGGTTAAAGAAACTTTGGTATATCTACACAATGGAATACTATACAGCCATTAGAAAAAAAATGAAATTTGCATATGAGTGGACGGACATCAAGAGTATCATGGTAAGTGAAATGAATCAGAAAGAGAGGAACAGACACAGACTAACTGCACTCATTTGGAGATATAAAGTAACATAATAGGAGACTAACACCTAAGGATAGTAGAGATAAGGGCCTGTAGGATTGCTCTATGGCTTGGAAGCTGGTCTCACGTGCTGGGGGAAAGGGCAGCTTGGATAGAGAAGGGACCACTAAGTAAATGATGGTTGGAGGGCTCTTTCAGGATAGGAGATGCATGCTGAAAGTAGATTATGAACCAAACATGATGGCTTCTTAGTACCTGTATTGCAAACCATAACACCCAGAGGGAGAGAGAGTAAGAGTAAGAGAGAGTTCCTGCCACAGAGGCAGGGGTGGGAAGGGATTGGGGTGGCTGGAGGGATACTGAGAACATTGGTGGTGGAGAATGAGCACTGGTGGAGTGATGGGTAGTTGATCCCTGTATGACTGAAACATAATCACGAAAGTTTGTAATTCTGGGACTGTATCTCATGGTGATTCTAAACAAATAAAGATAAAAAATAGCAACTGCTTATTAATGACTTTTATCTCTCCTTTTTTCTCAGCATTTCAAAGTAGATATTGGCAACATAAATTGCCTTTAATTTTACAATAATGCTCCCAAATATTCCTAAAAACATAGTTTCATTCTTTTATAAGCAATTGAAAAAACAATTGCTTTAAAATACTTAGAAAGAACTCATTAAGCAGTTTAGGATTCAAGTATAAAAAGTGTTCTCACCTCCTCAATGATAAAGGAAATAAAGCAGTAGTAGGAAAGAATGCAACACTTAAAACTATAAAATACTAAGAAGTGAAATTATAAGAAAGGAGAAAAAACATTAAATAATATCTAAGAAGTATTTGAAATAACAAAGTAGCTAATTTATTTTGCCTATGTCAAGGACTATTTTCATTTTATCCATAATTTTCTTACTGAGGATATAATTCTTTTACATCCTAACAACATCACTGCTGCTTTTTTTGACATAAAATCCATACTCATTGGAACTCTGTGAGCACCAGACGCAAAGATGTTTCTCTGTGCAACATCTTAAGATAAATAAAGTAGGAAATGATGACTTTCACACAAAGGGCTTTCTAGAATTCTTTCAACATTCACTGATCTACAAAGCAGTTTTCAATATAATACTTTTAGTAATTAAAATATTTGTACTTTGCTACAAATCATTTTTCAACTGGTATTATAACAACTTCTGATAAACCGTTGTTATATTTTTTCACTCTATGTTATCTTCATGAAGCTGTTGTTAAAATTAATTTTTAAAAATATTTCAATATCAGTAAAATCAAAATAGAAGAAAACTTAGCTTAGGATAAAAATGTCATAAATGGCTCATTTTCTTAAGCTATGCAGAATTTCAAACTATATAAAGATAATACTTTGTAAATATATTTTATACTTTATCTAGGAAAGGAGAACCTTTCAGAATATTTCTATAACAAAACCATAAAACCATAGATGTGAAAAGGAAGCATCCACAAATGATAGCATTTAAAGGGTTGGAAATATTCGTAAAAACTGAAAAACCTAATCATAATTATTATGATGATCACAATCACAATCATCCTGTTGTCCGTCGATTGCCTCGAGCAGGCACCAGTAACATCTCCTTCATCTTAGCCCTGAGATTTTAAAAAGTGCCATATTCAAGGCTCTTTCTGGGTTAGGAGAATGAGACCCATCATTGTTACTGGTATTTGACATATTGGGTACACCACGGGGAGTTTGCCAGACTCTGCCATGTGGGAATTCTTATGACAATAAAAAAAAAATTTTAATTTCTACCATTAAACTCGCCCGTGCGGCAGAGCCTGGCAAGCTACCCGTGACGTATTCGATATGCCAAACACAGTAACAACAAGTCTCATGATGGAGACGTTACTGGGCCCACTCGAGCAAAATCGATGAACAGCGGGAGGACCGTGACCGTGACCATTAAACTATAACCATCACACTCAAGACCTCCATAAGAAACTGGAAAAGCATTAAAAATTCTTGCCCACATGTGTTTTACATTTTTGTTATTTTAGGAATCTCATGGTTAACTGGAAAGTGACAATTATCTGAGTTACCAAAAGTTAAAGGAAGAAGTTAAAAAAAAGTTAATAAGAGTTAATAAAGGAAGTTAATAAAATGAGTTAGTAAGACAAGCTGTATAAAGATAGAAGGCTCATGGCTATTGTTGTAGATATTTGTGGATCACTGAATGCTTATAAGAAGAGACTAAATTTGGGGAATCTTCACCTGAAGGATTGTATCGACAGAATCCACTTTAGAATTGCATGGTCAAAAAAAAAAAAAAACTGCATGGTCACCAGACACACACTAAAGTAGCAGTAGCTCTTCGTATCACTGCATGTAGCTCAACGATTTGTATATCAAATCTATACCATTTATTATCACCTCTATCTTCAGTACATTTATATTCTTATGCACAGTAATTTATTCTTCCATTCAACATTTCCATTTTGTAAAAAATCTGATAAAATATAATATCCCACTTGGGCACACAATAAAGTTTCAGTGAGATGATTAACTCAAATATCTTCTTAGACTGGTCCTTGCAAAACTTTCTGTTTATACTGAAAGGTAGTTTAGAATAAAATTTAATGTGAATGTAATGAAATAAATTCTTCTGAAATCATGCAAGTGTTGATTAAAACTTTGCTAAACTGTTTAGGTAAGTAGATAACCTTTTATAGCATAAAAGGTGCATTCCAAACTAGCACAAAGTATTTCTTTGGATCAACAGTTCAACTATGTTCATTAATTTCAAGTTTCTTCCATGAGTCTTAAGCTACAAGGTGTTATTTTCCCTCCTTCCCTCCCTTTCTTCCTTCTTTCCTACCTTCTCAATGTTTTGCCAATCTGTGTTCTTTCCACTTTTATTTTCCTTACAAGAAAAGGTAAGAAACCCTTTCTATATCAGAAAATTGTTCTATACACAAGGTTTATGGGGGTCTTTTATAGACAACAAATAATAGTTCTGATATTTAGCTGCAGTGCCTATTATACAAGAAGAAGCTTACCAGTGGTGTTTTTTGATAACATTCATAAAAGTGCATTTGTAAAATAAAATGTATGAACATGCAAAGAGTAGTCTAGAACTTTCTGCTACAAATGAGCATTATGAATGTGTTAAAATTCAGACTCAATAAATTTTTAAAAATTTTATTATAGTTTAATTAACATGGTTTGAATTGCATTAAAATGTTATGATACTTATGTACAACACTAAAGCAATAATTTGTATCATTTATGATCTAACTTAGCAGCAGGTTACATCTCTTCTATCTAGTTATGAACTTTTCTCCTTGTCACATTATCTTGTCAAGATTTACAAATATGAACATAAAGGCATTATGATTTTAATATATACTTTGGAAGAAATAAGCCTGTGATACACACTTTAGTCTGTAATTTCCTTGATGTTTTCAGTACATAATGTTACAGTAATTCTCCAAGGTATTTTTCTAAGAGTGTCAGGAATAATTGCATTTGATCTATTGTTAAACATTTTACAGACAGTAAGATCTTGGAGTGTGATATTGGCTTTTCATTGTTACTCAAGCCAACAGAATCCCACTTGCCTATGATAAAACATCAGGAAGACAATAAGGAGTCTTTCAATAATAATAACTAAACATAAATACTACGAGCTAGCTTTATGCATGAGGTGATTTATTATTTAGCATAATAGTCAAATGAGAAATTCTGACATGAATAAGCTATGTTTATTTGGGGAACAACAGTAATTTATCTGATTTACAAAAAATAATTTTATTGTAATTATTATCTCAAGTCTCATTTATGATAATTCTTATCGATTTAAAGCAAAAGCTGATATATATATTATTTACCTGGAATATTGATAGGATATTTTTGAGAGTAGGAAGATAAGACAAATATTTTATATTAAATCCCCAATGTTAAACTTCTATTTAAACAATTATAGGCAAGGAATTATACTGCAACTTTGTGTAGTTATTTACTCTAACTTACCATAATTTTGGCAGTACCTACACCTAAAAAAATTGAACTGGGAAAATTTAACTTTCATGTCTATTTTCTTTGAAGAGTAGAACAATATATGAGTCTCAAATCCTTTGCTGATTGCACTGTAAATTTTTGGGAATTGAGACCACTAAATAAGGTTTTTCCCTATAGCTTACAATGTAAGCAATTGTGAATATGCATATAGAGACATAGGAGAAATGATATTAATTCTGTTTCTAGAAATAATGTTAATGTGGATAAAGTTTCAGTTAGGCTTAATGGCTTTATTGCTATTCCTATTGTAAGTTTAAAGATCATTGACACTTTTCTTATGAGCTATATTGAAAAATGCTAGTCAATTTCACAGGTGAGTCACACTTATTGATGGAATGTGCATGAAGATCTGGACTACAGCAAGACTATTATTATCAGGAAAGTAAAATTTCCTGAGCTGGTGGGTATTTGAGAATTGTGTGAATGATTCACATAAAAAAAAATCAGAAGTTTAAGAAATTAGAGTCTTTTGTACAGTTTAAGTAGATGGGTCCTGTTTCTTCCCAAATTTCCAGGCCTCTCATTTATCAGTACATTACGACACTTATCTGGTTGGGTGCTACTCAGCCCTTGTATGGCTTCCTAAATTCCACCTGTCGCCATATATTCACCTCCATTGTATGATGACATAGTCTGTCTCCCATGCCACTATATCCAGGGTACAATTTCCTAGTCTAAAATCAAGTTCTATCTTTCTGGGATTTAATTTTCTCTCCTGGCTTTCCTAGTCTCCAGCCACTATCACAAGCTGGTGGTGAGACTCCGGTACAGAGTAGCTGTCACTCGGACTCTAAATTCTGCCTAAATATGCCACCTGTCTGGCCACATGCAAGCCCTACCTGATCCTGCAGCCTACCTAGGCATATGGGTGGGGAGGTGTGATTAGTGGCTTCCTTTTATTCACAGCAATCTCGTTATTTATATTGATTGGCTACCTTTTTGATGGACAAGACTTAAAGTGACCAACTAATTTCACCTGGCACTCTATCTACCCTTCTACTTCTACTATATTTCTATGACATTTAATCATTTTAAAGGGTCTCTTTTTTCAAGGCAAAAAGTAGCACTGTAGCACTGTCCTCCCATTGTTCATCGATTTGCCTAGTGGGCACCAGTAACATCTCCACTGTTGTTACTGTTTTGGCATACCAAATATGCCACGGGGAGCTTGCCAGGCTCTGACGTGCGGGCGGGATCCTCTCGATAGCTTGCCAAGAAATCTGTGGGGGAAGGAGGAATCAAACCCAGTCACCATGTGCAAGGCAAATGCCCTACCCTCTGTGCTATCGCTCAAGCCCAAAGCAAAAAGTAATGTAATGAATTCAAAGGGTACAGTGCCAATTGGCCCTAAAGATGAAGGATCTTCAAGGTGGTGGGGGGCAGAGTGCATAGAAATATGGCAACAGAAGTAACAGGAGACATTTATAAAAAAATATGGTGCAGCAAAATATATATAGTATATTTTAGGTATGAGCTGTGAGATTAAATGACTATTAGTAAAAACATATATTTAGCCATAATCCTAAGTCACTTGGACGCAAGTAGAGTGCAAGTAGAATTCTATTCAGTAACAACACATCAAATTGAACATAATGCATTATATGAATACTAAATTAGTGCATCATTTAGTACTCTTATTCAAATAATGTTTAATAGAAAAATACTATTCATGTGTCTTTTAAATAAGTCCATGTGAATATTTTTAAATTTATTTAGATATTTAAGACAATGAAAAATAAGGGCAGAAGATGCTAGAACAGCTTCGAACCCGACTTTGCTTTTCCCACGTATGTGCCCCAGGTGTCCTCTAGGACCCTGAGCCACCCACCACCCCTGAGCCTCCTCCTGTTTGTTCCCAACGCTGCCTGGTCTTCTCCATCCCTCAGGTTAGTCATTATTTGAACCCTGGACTTTGCTTTCCCCGCGTACATGCCCCAGTTGTCCTCTAGGACCCTAGGCCACCCACCACCAATGAGCCTCTTTCTGTTCATCCCCAAAGTTGTGCCTGATCTTCTCCATCCCTCAGGTTATCCCTCCCCACGCCCCAAATACCAGGTACCTTCAGAAGTGTGCATGGCCTCTGCAGAAGTGGGCATGTCCTAATTTTGGGCCTCAGGTAAATTACTCATATCCACCCAGCAATCTCTTGTAACATCTCAGTCTCCATACCATCATACCAACATGAAGAAATAACGCAAATCTCCACCATGAGGAGAGGAAAATGAAAACAGTCCAGAGGCCTCATTAGGTATTACTCACCTAAGGGACCTCTCTGATAAAGAATTTAGATATGAAGTAATGAAGATGTTCAATGAACTCAAAGAAACAGTGACAAAGTCATCCAATAAATTAAAGGAAGACATGAAAGAAACAATGGATGGGACAATTGAGAAGTTACAGGAAGAAATGAGAGCAGAAATTGAAAAGCTACACACAGAAGAGTCACAACTTAAGGATTTGGTAAATGAAATTTAAAAAAAAAATCTCAGCATGTGGCCTCAAAGTAAAATGGCTACACCTGAAGACAGAATCAGTGAGCTGGAAGATCAGCTGCACGAAGCCTAAGGCAAAAACAAGCAATGTAAAAAGACCACAAAATAGCTCTAGAGCAAATCAGAGTCCTCAGACATAATTCCAAGAAGAACAACATTAGAATCATTGGAGTACCAGAAGGTCAGGGAAAAAAATCCCAATGAAAAAAAAAACAGAGTTAAATAAATCATTGCTGAAAAATTCCCAGAGCTGGACAAATGCAGCCACTCAGATTCAAGGATCCTGAAGGCCAGCTAAAAGAGACCCTAGCAAAAACACTCCAAGACATACCATAATTAGAATGATCATCGCCACAGATAGAGACACAATACTGCAAGTAGTAAGGTCAAAGAAGGAAATATCATACAAAGGAACACCCCTTAGATTCACAGCATAGCTATCAGAGGAAACCCTCCAAGCCTGAAGGTAATGGTGGGATACACTGAATAAACTCACTGAAATAAATACTTCACCAAGAATAACCTATCCGGATAACCTCTCACTCAAACTTGAAGGAATGGTACACTATTTTGTGGATAAACAACAGTAACTTCATAGACTCAAAACCATATCTAAAGGAAGGGCTAAAGGGGCTACTATAAGACAAGACAAACCCTGCAAGTGCAACAAACCCTTACAGAAAGATGACACAAAACCCCATAGCAATAATCTTCCTCAACGTCAATGGTCTAAATTAATCAATTAAGAGACAAAGTATGGCAAAATGGATTCAGAGACAGAACCCAACATTCTGCTGCGTACAAAATACTCATCTGAACAGTCAGAGCAAACACAGACTCAACGTTAAAGGATGAAAAACAATCCCGCAAGCAAACAATTCCCTCAATAAAACTGGGGTGGCCACACTAGTATCCAACAACATAAATTTCAGGTTGAAAAAGATTAGAAGGGACAGCGAAGGCCATTTTCTATTAATCGAGAGATACGTACAACAGGAAGAAATCACATTCTTAAATGTATACGCACTGAATGAGGGAACAGCTAAATATTTAAAACAAAGGCTAACAGATTTTAAGGAGGACATTGCTGGTAACGCAATTGTAGCCAGAGACTTCAACATCACCTTATCACCTCTAGATAGATGAACAAGAACAAAACTCAGCAAGGAAATATGCTTTGAAGGAAGAAATAGAAGAGAGAAGGCTTTTACAGCTATACAGGATTTTACACCTCAAAAAGAAAGAATACACATTCTTCTCTTGTGCACACTGAACATTTTTCAAAATAGACCACATGCTAGGCCACAAAACATACCTCAATAGAATCAGGGACATAGAAATAGTACCAACAATTTTTTCAGACCACGTTGCAATGAAGATAGAAGTGAATCACACACAGACACGGACAATCAAATCAAAGACCTGGAAATTAAACAACTCAATGTTAAACAACAAGTGGGTAAGGAGGGAAGTCAAGGATGAAATCAAAAGATACCTGGAAACAAATGAGAAAGAAGACATGAGCTACCAGAACCTATGGCGTGCAGCTTAATTTTTAGCTTTGCAAGATTTTTCAGGAAGCAAGAAAGGGCCCACAAAAACAACTTGACTTTACAGCTCAAGATCTTAGAAAAGAACCAATAAATCAGGCAGAAGGAAAGAGATCATAAAAATTAGAGCAGAAATCAACAACATGGAACCCCAAAAAACATTCGGCAAGATCAATGAAACCAAGAGCTGGTTCTTTGAGAAAATAAACAAGATAGATAAGCCACTAGCAAGACTCACAAAGAATAAGAGAAGGATATAAACCTAATAAACCGAATCGGAAATGAGAAGGGGATATCACAACAGAAACCAAAGAAATTTAAAAGATCATCAGAGAATACTTTGAAAGTCTGTCTGTATGCCATGAAACAAGAGAACCTAGAAGAAATGGATAAATTCCTGGATTCCTATAATCTCCCAAGGCTGAATCAAGAAGATCTAGAGTATCTGAATAGACCTATTAACATCAAGGAAATTGAAAGTTTAATCAAAAGTCTTCCAAAAAACAAAAACCCAGGTCCGGATGGATTCACCAGCGAATTTTTACAAACATTTAAAGAGGACTTATTGCCTGTTCTTTTCAAGCTTTTCCAAGAAATTGAAAAAAAATCTCTCAAGCAGTTTCTACGAAGCCCATAGCTTTCTAGTACCAAAAGGAAACAAAGTCACCACAAGAAAAGTACAGGCCCATATCCCTGATGAACAAGAATGCAAAGATTCTCAACAAAATACTAGCAAATAGAATTTAACAACCCATTGAAAAGATCATACACCATGACCAAGTGGCATTTATCCTGGGGATGCAAGTATGTTTAACGTTCAGAAATCAATCAACACAATCCATCATATCAATAAAAGAAAAGATAAAAGCCATATGATCATATCAACAGATGCAGAGAATGTATTTGAAAAGATCTAGCACCCGTTTATGATGAAAACACTCATCAAAATGGGTATAGAAGTGACTTTCCTCAATATAGTTAAAGCCATCTACCACAAGCCTATGGCAAGCATCATACTAAATGGGGAAAAACTAAGAGATTTCCCTCTAATATCAGGTACCAGACAAGGATGCCCACTATCTGCACTGCTGTTCAATATAGTACTTGTAATAGCGGTTAGGCAAGAAAAAGTTATTAAGGGATTCAGATAGAAAAGAAAGAAATCAATCTCTCACTATTAGAGATGATATGATACTATAGTTAGAGAACCCTAAAACCTCTACCAAGAAACTCCTATAAACAATAGACTTGTATAATAAAGTTGCAGCCTACAAAATCAATATCCAATAGTCCATAGCTTTTCTCTACGAAAATAATGAGAGAGAAGAAAGTGACATGAAAATAATGATCCCATTCACAATTGTGCCCCAGAAAATTAAGTACCTAGGAATCAGATTAACTAAGGAAGTAATAGACCTGTACAAAGAAAACTACAAAACACTACTTCAGGAAATAATAGAGGACACGAGAAAATGTAAAGATATCCCCTGCTCATGGATCAGGAGAATTAACATTGTCAAAATGACAATACTCCCCAAAGCATTGTAGAAATTCAACGAGATTCCTATAATGATACCCATGACATTCTTCAAAGAAATGGAACAAACACTCCTGAAATTCATATGGAACACTAAGCCCCCACGAATAGCTAAAGCAATTCTGGGAAAAAGAAAATGGGAGGAACCAATCTCCCCAACTTCAAACTCTACTACAAAGCAGCAATAATTAAAACAGCATGATACTGGAACAAAGGCAGAGCTGCAGACCAACGGAACAGGGTTGAATATACTGACATCTCCCCCCAAACATATGATCATCTAGTCCTTAACAAGGGAGCAGGAAATGTGAAGTGGAGGAAGGAAAGCCTCTTTAACAAATTGTGTTGGCAATATTGGACAGCTACATGTAAAAAAAATGGACTCAGATCTCTACCTAACACCATGTCCAAAAGTAAGATCAAAATGGATTAAAGACCTCAACATCAGACCTGAATCCATAAGATACATTGAAGACAAGTTTGACAAAACCCTACACGACATTGATGCTAACTGTATCTTCAAAGAAAACATGCCACTGGCCAATCAAGTGAAGAAAAGAGATAGACAAATGGACTACCTTAAACTAAGAAGCTTCTGCAACTCAAAAGAAACAGTGACCAAAATACAAAGACAGTCTACAGAATGGTACAGGATATTCGCTCAATATCATCTGACAAGGTATTGGTATCAAGGATATACAAAGCACTGGTTGTACTCCACAAGAAGGAAACATCCAACCCCATCAAAAATGGGGCAACGAAATGAACAGAAATTTTCTCAAAGAAGAAATCCGAATGGCAAAAAGGCACATGAGAAAACGCTTTACATCATTAATCAGAGAGAGATGCAGATCAAAACAATGAGATATCACCTCACACTACAGAGACTGGCCCACATCCAAAAGAACAAAAGCAACCAGTGTTGGCAAGAAAAAGACCCTCCTTCACTGCTGGTGGGAATGCCAACTGGTTCATCCCTTTTGGAAAAACAGTATGGACAATTCTCAAAAAAATTAGAAATTGAGCTCCCATTTGACCCAGCAATACGACTCCTGGGAATATATCTCTGAGAGTAAAAAAAATACAGTTGAAATGACATCTGCAATTCTGTGTTCATTTCTGCACTGTTCACAATAAGCAAAATTTGAAAAAAAAAAAAAACAGTACCCGAGACCAGAAGACTGGTTAAAGAAACTTTGGTACATCTATACAATGGAATACTATGCAGCTCTTAGAAAAGATAAAGTCATGAAATTTACATACAAGTGGTTCTACATGGAAAGTATTATGCTAAGTGAAATGAGCCAGAAAGAGATGGACAGACATAGAAAGACTGCATTCATTAGGGGAATATAAAGTAACAGAATGGGAGTCAAACACCAAAGAATAGTTGAGGTAAGTACCAGGAGGTCTGCTACAGGGCTTGGAAGCCGGCCTGACATGTTGGGGGAAAATGCAGCTCATATAGAGAAGCGAACACCATGTAAAGGATATTTGGAGGACTTGCTCGGGATGCGAGTTGCGTGCTGAATGTAGAATATAGACTGAACATGATAACCACTCAATAACTCTATTGCAAACTACAACACCCTAAAGGAAAGAGTGAGTAAAAGGGAATGCCCTGCCCAGAGGCCAGGTGGGGGGGAGGGGGATTTGGTGTGGGGGTGAGTGGACTACTATGATCATTTGTGGTAGAGAATGGGCACTAGTGGTGGGATAGGTACTCAATCATTGTATAACTGAAAGCCAAACATGAAAGTTTGTATGTCTACAACTGTACCTCATGGTGCTTCACTAATAAAAATAAATAAATAAATAAATAAATAAATAATAAAAAGAAGATGCTAGCACAGAGGTTATGGTGATTGCCTTGCAATTTGCCAAATCTGTTTGATTCCTGCCAGTGCATATAGTCCGCTCAACAATTCCAAGTGTGATCCCTGAGCACAGGGTCAGTAATAACCCATCTTTATCTCTGGGTGTGGCCCAAATACTTCCCCCCAAAGGCTATAGATATTAAAGTAGAAATTTTAATTTAAAGAAAAAAAAAAGACAAACCTGCTATTTTCTTAACTTTCTTAATAAAATTAATTCCAGAGTTTGAATACCTTGTCTGCAAATCTCAAATTTTTAAAAAATATTTCTCATAGTGTAATCTTGTTTCAGGGAATATTGTGTATCTTATTAGAGCATGTTGCTTTTATACTGGATAGAGATTACATGACATTAGTCATGTGGTCACAGTTTGAACCATACTAATCTAGACTTCTCATTGCTTTCTAATGTTATTTTGAAGAAGTTTAAAACATCTGGAAATAAAGTATAATCAAATATACTACCTGAATTAGAGTTGGTCTATCAAAAGAAATGGTAGTATTTATTAGAAAAATGCGCAGATGTTAAATGAAAATGTTGCTGCCTGTAAAAATATCTTTTCTATTCTGCCCCAATAAAACACAGCCAGTTTGTATTACATTTTGTGAATTGACTCTGAAGTGTGCAGATACATCATCTAACTCACAGGAGAAATGTTAAGTAGTATTGGGAAATCACAAAATATAATTGCTAATCTTCACTTCTTTTAGAAGAATCTTTGGCTTAATACTGATTGAAAGGAATTCTCAAAGGGTACTAAATTTCATCGAATATTGCAAAAGGTAACCATTTATATTCATTCTGAATATAGTTGAAATTTCCAGTGAGTGGTAGTGTTATTTTGAGAAAGCTTACTTTAGACTTTTGCTTACTGCACTGTCAATTAAATTTCTGCCCTTCAATCTCTAAATCTCATTACCTCATTTATAAAAAGAAATAAAATCCAAACAAACAATTAGAGTTGGAAGGCAGATTGGTAGATTATTGCTGCATCAGAGGAATACATGCCCCAAAACAACTATCATTCATGTATCTAAAATTTTTCTGGAGTACATATTCAACATTCAGCTCTTCAATTTTTAATGATACATCTGGGAAAATTTATTTTTTAACTATAGCTCTATTTACTTTGAAGAAGAAACCATGATAAATTGAGCAATAGATAAACAGATATATACATAGACTGAAATCCAGATCAAGGGTTTTTGTGTGTGTGTGCGTATATAAGAAGAATACAAGGAAAGAAGTATGTGCATTACATGAGTCCTCCAAGGTCTTTCTCAGCAAAACTTAATTTGGTTAACTTTTATACTCTTACTTAGTATAATGTATATAATATCAAAAACTCTTTGAGATAAAACCACTTGGTGTTTATGTATGTGAAGTCTAGAATGTACTTACTGTAAATAATAGGAACTATTACCTAGGATTAAACTTAGCACAAATATTATAAAAAGGAGAAGTGTTGCAGAGGGAACATAGAATATGCATATAATCTGTGTGGCTTGCAAACTGTGATATTTATAAAGCAAATCAAGATAGTTTGTTCCTTTCTATTCCAAAACCAAATTTCTAAACATTTTATTAAGGATAAAAAAATTTTGATTGGACAAAACTGAACAACAAAGTCAAAATTAGTTGCTATAGAAAAGTAACCAAACCTGAATTTTAAATCTAAGCGCACACAAATACAGAGATAAAATAACTGTAGAGGGTAAATAACATTGACTTTTACTTTATGGAGGCCTATGAATAATTTGTTTGTATTTTCAATAAGAGTTGTTTTTCACGATCATCACTTGAGAATATAATCTCAGAATTTTTTCCCAAAATCACATTTACAATTTAGAGAGTCCAATATCTCAGTCATTGCACAAAGCTTATGGCACATTCATTCGTTCAGTCAGTCAGTCACTGCCTAATCAGTGTATTTGTTGTATATGCTTTATTTTCTATTCTAAATATTGGGTTAAATAGAGTTTTATTCTTTTTTTGATTATTCTCATTGGCAGGATGAAGATCTGGAGCTGTGTCTCATCCTTGTATTTCAGATCTCTTACACTCTTATTTATTCTAATTATTTCTCTCATACTTCTTGATAAATTTTTAATAATAATCCATACCCATTAATTAAAATCTATCTCCAATAGTTTAGTTACAGGGTCCCAACTACAGTTGGAGTTTCATTTATATAGTGCATCACCTTTGATAAATGAACCATACTGAGTGAACAAAGAGTTGAGTGTTTGACAGTTTACAGAAAAATGATCCCAAAGTTTGTTTACTTTCAGCTTTTTCCTTTGTATTAAAAATCCTGAATTCCTCGATAGCACAGCGGTAGGGCATTTGCCTTGTGCGCAGCGAGCTTGGCTAAGCCAGGTTCTATTCCTCCGCCCCTCTCAGAGAGTCTGGCAAGCTACCGAGAGTATTCAGTATGCCAAACACAGTAACAAGAAGTCTCACACTGGAGACGTTACTGGGCCCGCTTGAGCAAATCGATGAACAACGGGAGGACAGCGTATACTCAGGTATTTTACAAACCTACTAATTTGATTGTGGGGTCATAAATGCAAATACTCTTTATAGCATGCATTATCAATTCCTACCCTGTATGTATTCTTGATTTTTTCATCAGAACCTTGAGTTTTTCCCTAGCAGTGCTCAAGTGAACATATGGGGTGCGAGGTATCCAAATTGGGCAACCTGCTTGCAAGGCAAGAGCCCTACCCACTATACTATCTCTATGGTTCCCAAAACTTTTCCTTTAGAATTAATTTTCCTTCAGAATCAACTAATTTTTGTTTATTTTGGGGGGATTCACACCTCATAGTGTTCAGGTTTTCCTCCTGGATCAGTCTTCATAGATCCCTCCTGGCAGTGCTTTGGTGACCATTATGTACAGTCCAGAATTCAAATCAGGTTCACTTGTATACAAGAAAAGTACCTTACCTCCTGGACTCTCCTTTTTAGAGTCCAAGAATTTACTCTTCACTTATAATTTATGATCCATATAGAAGATTCTGTTCTACCTCTCTCTCTGCATGGTCTCCTAAGAAAATGTGCAGTGACCAGCTATCTTATTTCAGAAGTACCTGAGCATTACTGTGGATGTTCAGACAATAAGTTATATCAAACCACACCAAACAAACCCAAGCCTAGGTGTATACAGGAAGCCACAAGGTCCATAAAAGATTACACATATGAAATAGTTTATAACTAGTCTTACTGGTGTTTGGGGAAGACAGATGTTTGAGTTATACTCAATCTCAATAGCAAGGAAAATCAGACAAAATTGATCCTACATCAAGTAATCAAATAATATTCTCTGTCTCTCTCTCACTCTCTCTCTCTCTTTCCTTTTTGAGACTTGCTATTTGTTTATCAATCTTGTTTATTTTTCAAAATGCCAGATCTTAGTTTCATTGATCATTTAGATTGCTTTTATTAAATTGCAGCCTATTAATTTCTTCTCTAAGTTTTATTATTTACTCTTACAGCTTCGTTTGGGCTCCTTTTGTTGGTAATTTTCTAAGATGTTAGGCTGTGAAAGTAAGTTATGTAGACCTTTCCTTCCTTCTTGATATATGTTTGCGAAGATACAATTTTTCCACTTAATACTGATTTTGTATCCCACAGGTTGTGGTAGTTCATGTATTCATTCTCATTTCTTTCCAGGAATAGTTTGATTTCCTCTCTAACCCACTGACTGTTCAGTAGCAAGCTGTTTAATTTCCAGGTGTTCGATTTTACTCTCCATTTCTATGTCTGATTAATTTCTATTTTTAGTGCCTTGTGGTCAGAAAACATAGATTTTTTAATTAAATAACCGTAGATACAATTATAAAACTTGCACATTTGAGTTTCAGTTGTACAATGATTGAACACCCATCCCTCCACCAGTGTATATTTTACACCACCAATGTCCCTGGTACATTCCCCCCCTCTCTTTATGACCTTCCCTTTGCATCTATGAGACAATTTCACCCATACACAATCTCTACTTTGGGGCATTATGGTTTACAATACAGATACTGAGAGGCTATCAGGTTTGGTCTTTATCTACTTTTAGCACACATCTCCATCCCAAACGTTTCTTCCATTCATCATTAACTTAGTGATCCATAATCTATTCCAGCTGCCTTCTCCCCCCAGCTCATGAAGTAGGCTTCTAACTATGGAGAAATATTCCTGGCTCTTTTATCTACTGTCCTTGGGTGTCAATCTCATATTAGGTTATTTTAAATTCCACAAATGAGTGCAGTCCTTCTGTGTCTGTCTCTCTCTTTCTGATTCATTTCACTTAGCATGATACTCTCCATGACAATCAACTTGTAAACAAAGTTCATAACTTCATCTTTCCTAACAGCTGTATAGTATTCCATTGTATGATGTAACAAAGTTTCTTTAACCAGTCATCTGTTTTCAGGTGCTCAGGTTTTTTCTGATTCTAGCTATTGCGAACAGTGCTGCAATGAACATAGAGTTGCAGATGTCATTTCTACTGTTCTTTCTTGCACCCTCAGGATATATTCCCAGAAGTGATATTGCGGGGTCAGATGGAAGCTCAATTTCTAGATTTTGAAGGAATGCACATATTGTTTTCCAAAAGGGCTGAACTAATCGGCATTTCCACCAACAGTAAGTGTCCCTTTCTTCCAACATCCATGCCAACACTGGTTGCTTTTGTTCTTTTGAATTGTGTGCTAGTCTCTGTGTTGTGAGATAATATCTCATTGTTGTTTTGATTTGCATCTCCCTGATGATTAGATTAGTGATACAGAGCATTTTGTTCATGTGACTTTTGGCCACTTGCATTTTTTTTGCGGAATCTTCTGTTCATTTTTTCTACCAATATTTGATGAGATTAGAGGTTTTTTCTTGTGCAATTCTACTAGTGTCTTTTATCCCGGATATTAATTCCTTATCAGATGGGTATTCACTAAATATTCTTACCCATTTGGGGGCCTGTCTCTGTATTTTTGTCACTGTTTCTTTTGAGATACAGAAGTTTCTTAGTTTAATGTAGTCCCATTTTTTTATGTTTGTTTTCACTTGCATGGTCAGTGTTATTTCATCCTTAAAGATACCTTCAGCTTCAATGTCATGGAGGGTTCTGCTTATGTTTTCCTCCATGTACCTTATTAATTCAGATCTGATATCTAGGTCTTTAACCCACTTTGATCTGACTTTTGTGCCTGCCATTAGACAGAGGTCAGTGTTTATTTTTTTGCAGGTAACTGTCCAGTTTTCTCGGCACTTCTTGTTGAAGAGGCTTTCCTTGTTCCACTTCACATTTCTTGCTCCTTTATCAAAAATTAAGTGATCATACATTTGAGAGTATTTGGAAGAATATTCAACTCTTTTCCATTTGTCTGCAGGTCTGTTTCTAGCCCCGTACCATGTTGTTTTTATTACTACTACTCTGTAGTACAGTTTGAAGTTGGGAAGAGTGATACCACCCATCTTCTTTTTTCCCAAGGATGGCTTTAGCTATTCAAGAAGGTTTATTATTCCATCTGAATTTCAGGAGGGTTTTGTCTATTTCTTTTAAATATGTCACGGGTATCCTGATAGGGACTGCATTAAATATGTACAGTGCTTTGGGGAGTACTGCCATTTTGATATTAATCCTTCCTATCCTTGAGCAGGGGATGTGTCTCCATTTCCTAGTGTCCTCTTTTATTTCTTCAAGTAGTATTTTGTATTTGTCCTTGTATAGGTCTTTCACCTCTTTAGTTAAGCTAATTCCGAGGCACTTGATTTTCTGAGGTACTATTGTGAATGGGATTGTTTTTGTAATATCTCTTTCTTCTCTTTCATTATTTATGTTTAGGAAAGCCATGGACTGTGAAAAGATCACTGTATCACTGTATCACTGTCATCCCATTGTTCACAGATTTACTCGATTGGGCACAAGTAACATCTCCATTCGTCCCAGCCCTGAGATTTTAGCAGCCTCTCTTTTCTCTCTCTACAGAACTGATGGTGGTAGGAAAGATGGGGCAATGATTCACTACTTGCTCAAACCTAAAGAAGCTCTCTGAGTAGCATGTAAACTTCTAGTTCAACAAGATTCACAGCAACATAGTATCTGCCAACAAGCATTTGAGAAGGTCTTTAGTCAATAGTGACTTGTCAACCTGACCACAGAAGCCCTCTGTATGGATTATCAGAAAGGTTATCCTGTGCAGTGATGATTTTGATGACAAAAATCATGGGTATCTTGTAATCAGAATCTCCAGAGATATGAAAAACAATGCAGAGGAACTAGGAAGCCATAGTTTAGAACCACCCCCAAAGCATAAAGTTGCCACCTTCCAACTAAATGATGCACAGAAGCAGCAGCATCTATGAGGGAAGAAGCAGCCCTGGGAGTGGTTGTCTTTTAGAAACTTTTAAATTAAATGACTTCTGATTAGCTGACCATAATATTGTCAGACCAGATACCCAAGTGAGAAAAGTCTCAAGTCATTTGCTTTCAAAAAAGAAAATTCCAAGATGAATGGTAAATTTTAATGATTAAAACAGACACATACACACAAAATTTTGTCTTGTTTTATTTGGCAGGGTGAGGGGGGACTCAGCTGTGCTCAAAGATTACTCCTGTGGGACCCAGAAAAACCGTATGTGATGCTAGAACTTGAACCAGGTGAGCTGTGGACAAAGCAAATACCGTATCCACTATAATATCTCCCATGCTCACCCACACTAAATTTTGATGATAGTCTGTGATAGAATGAGTATAGGAGAAAATTATAATTCAGGGTTCAAAAGATTTACTCTTTTATGTTTTCTTCTGGCCAAATTCTTAAAATTGTAACTTCCTCAGTCTATGCGAAAGATATGATTTTCCTTATTTGCTGAATTCAAGGACTGTCAATTTTTCTTTCCTAGTTCAAAAAGTAATGCTGAAAACAAAGGTATGAGAGCATTTTCCTTCTGGCATTTCTGACTTAGTATCTTGAATAATACCATTTTTCTCAAATTCAAAATAAACCAAAATACAGAAAACAGCTGCCCCCAAGAGGCAGCAATATTTCAAAAGCCTTTTTAGGACTGAATAACCTGTGGTTGATGAAGTGGAAGTATATTTCCAATGCCATCATTTATTTCTAAAAGGGATTATGTTAAGAGTAAAGGAAAATTCAAAAGACAATTTCATTTGAAATCATAACTGCCAGTCCTCTCAAAAAATACAAAGAAACTCTTTGTCAAAGGGGTGTGGCAAAATTTTGCTATTATAAGAAATAAAAGAAAATACAACAACTATTTCCCAAAGCCTATTTAGTGGAGTTAAAGTAGTAATTCAAAAAAAAATGCATACTTGTAGCATGTAGAGTTCTGCTACTTTTACCAAGCCACTGTAGCCTGTCACTGTCAGGGAAAAAATAAAATGATGTGCTAGCAGTTTCTGTACAGATTATACTAATTTACACCTAAGAACCTGAGGCACTCAAGAAGATGACTTTTCTGTGCAAATGAGACATCAATGCCTGCCTTCTCTCCATCACTCTCACTCTTCCTCCCTCAGAAATGCCCAGTCCTCTCACCCATGCTCCAAGAGAAGTTCATCACTGATCTAGAAAAGCCATGGAGTCTGGGAATCAAATAATATGTCAACAATGGCATCTAGGAATTTCCCCACCTGCAGGCTGGTTATTTTATTTTTCTCTTTGATATATTTGGTGAAGTGGATAATTGTTTTTGATCTTACAAATTATCTGCAGAACAAAAGTGGTAAATGCACTCTTGGTGCAAGGATGAATTTACTTCATTTTAATATAATTTCCCAGAAATTACCTCTTTTCTTTCTTCTAGAATTAAGCTTAATGGCCACAAAGTCAGTTCAGTCACCAATGTTTTGGTCACTTTTGTTTTTACTTCTAAATGTTATAGAATCCATCTCAGAAACTTCATACATGTTCCATTTCAAGAAAAGCAAGCACAAATGCACTCTGATATCTAATCTAAATGAAGTAGATGGATGTAGGGAATAAGAAGCTATAGTCATATGTATAGTGAATACAACATGAACAATCAGGTATGTCTTGAAATGGAAAATATGCCTCCAGTGAAGCATTTTTCAAACTCTTCTTTGCTTTATAATCTGTAAGTTTATAGCCAGGCTGTTTTCAATCGGGGCACCCCAGAGTGGGGTGGATGAGAGCTCCCAACCCTCACCCCAATATATTTAGGTATATATTTTTAAAAAAGAACAAGTGAAATACCAGGGGCTGGAGGAAGAGTACAATGGACAATACACTTGCATTGCATGCACCTAACCTGGGTTCTATCTCCAGAACCCAATATGGTCTGTGAGCACTGCCAGAAGTTATTCCTGAGCACAGAACCAAGGTGTAAAGCCCTGAACACAAGAGTGTGCCCACCCTGCCCAAAATAAAATTCTAATAAGTTTAGGCACACTCGAGTTAAGTTTTAGAATCTTTGGTTAATAAATGGATTCTCATTTTTTCTATTTTTAGCAAACACTGCAAATGTACAGTAAAAATTGAGACAATCTAAATATGCACTTGTGACATAGCATTAAAAGGAACAATTCTTGATTTCTAAAACAATAAGCTGTGTTCTATACAATACCAATTAAATAGTGTGTAAGAATATATATATATACACTGAATATATAGGTAGCATATACCTATTTCTATGTGTATATATTAGATATATGAGAATGGCATCAAAGCCCAAAGTAAATATATCCATTGGCCTAAGGAAAGGAATTCAAACAACACTTTAGGCAGAAATTGAATAGAGTAAATTCATATAGATGCAGGGGGCAGGATATTCAATTAATTGTGATATATAGCCAGGGGTCCAAGGCAGAAAGATTCAACATTGACACTCACCATTAATCCTAGGGAAAGGTAGTAAAATAGCTGAAATCTTTTGAAAACAAGGTAATTGCTAATGTTTTTGAGCACATAGGCCAATTCTGTATATATTGCAAATGGAGTTTCTCATTTCAGTCTCATAGCATTATAAATAGAATGGCAAAATACTTGCATTTGGGAGAGTAAGAAAATATAGCATAAAGGGTCTAAAAGACTCCCCATTGTTTCTTTTTTATTAAATTTGAAGTCCGGATTCCATCCAGAGCAGTTTGGAATTAGAATGGAGTCAAAAATGAAATCAGCAACAAAAGAAATCATGCATCTCACACTCTTGAAGAGCCACTTTGGTCCTAGATGTCTTTTCCAGGTTTCATCTCTCAGATATCATGAACTAAACCTAACTGTGAATCTTAAAGCTTCAAATTTTAAAACTTCAAAACTCTAAAGTTTAAAGGGATTTAAAGTGGATAATTAAGATTTTTTTTTAAAAAATGCATTTGTTAAAACCTGAAAAAGAAAGAATCTAATGGTGAAATATGAAGACTCCTAGAGAATGCATCCTTGACAGAAGGTATGGATTATTCCAATTTGGAAATTTGATAGTCTTCAATTTCCATAGTTACCAATTTTATGAATTCTTTGTTCAACACTGAGTTCAAGATTGTTTTTTAAATTCTAAAAATAAATTATAAACACAATGTTAAAATAATCCCTAAAATCAAGCGATAACAGCTTACATACAAATCTGGTTATTTTCTTATATGTCTATATTATTTCTATGAATACTTATCATTAACTTCAAAGATATCCTATTGATCCTTAGTAGCAGTAATGCATACTTCATTTTTTGTCAAATGCGATAGTACAGTGGTAGGGCATTTGCCTTGCACACAGCCAACATGGCCGACCCGAGTTCGATTCTTCTGCCCCTTTCGGAGAGCCCGGCAAACTACCGAGAGTATCTCGCCTGCACAGCAGAGCCTGGCAAGCCACCCGTGATATATTCGATATGCCAAACACAGTAACAACAAAGTCTCCAATGGAAACGTTACTGGCCCTTTTTGAGCAAATCGAGAAACAACGGGAGGACAGTGAATAAAATATATAAGTTCTTAATATTGCTCATTTTTATTGTAATGAATACAGATACTTGTTTTGAAAGAAGGTGATTAATGAAAGAAAAATTTGGGGTTTTTTCTTTTTATTTAGTTCAATGACAAGAGCACATAGACTATGCATATTTTTTCTAATACAAGTCAGATACTACAATTTTCTTTCATTTTTGGTTTTTGGTATATGGTGAGGGGAGGCTTTGGGCCATACTTGAAGTGCTTGGGGCTTACTCCTGACTGTGCTCAGAGATCACTTCTGGCACTACTTGGAGAATCATATGCGATGGTCCAGTTTGAGCAGCATCAATTTGCTCGAGCGGGCCCAGTAACATCTTCATTTTGAGACTTGTTACTGTGTTTGGCATATTGAATATTTCACTAGTAGCTTGCCAGGCTTTGCCATGTGGGCGAAATACTCTCAGTAGCTTGCCGGGCTCTCCAAGAGGGGTGGAAGAATCGAACTCAGGTGGGCCTTGTTGGCTGCGTGCAAGGCAAACGCCCTACCACTGTGCTATCGCTCCAGCCCTTGAGCAGCATATATTTCGTAAAGTTTTTCTTTTTAATTACTGTTATTTAATCAGCTAAATTTTAGTTTATTATTACCTTACCTTTCTTTGCTTAACTGTGATTTCACCTACAGTAGTACATTGCACTAGGAGATACAAAACTGGTATCAAAAGTAGAGGAATTTGATGTGATCAGAAAGTGCTTTAAGGAAGCATGGAATATTAAAATCCAGATCACCTTCATTGTCTATTCAAGAAGATGAGATCATTATATCCATTTTCAAAGGATATAAGTGCTTTTAATTTTGTTCCATAAGAAATTAGCAGGTACAATGAAATATTTTTAAATATTGTACTCATGCTTGTTCTAGAAATACTTCTCTAGATTATAAGGATGTATAATTTTTAAAGTCTTGCTACAAAACAAATTACCATGATCTTAAAAGATTAAGCCAGTGAACCTTTATTAACTCAAGTTTTTTTCATCATTAGGGCAATAAATCTTCTGTTTAGAGTCTCCCAAAGTTGAAATCAGGAAGCTTGCTTCACTCTTATCTGAAGTTCTGATTGGAGATTATCTGGACTCCTGTGTCAGCTTTGAAGATCAATTAGGTGGTTAGCAGAACACACCTAGTAAGTGGAATTTTATATAGCTAAGACTTAGGTTCATATTCTTCAGAACTTTAAATCTTTTGGAATCTTTGTTCCCTATAGTCTTCTAAATTCCTTGTCACGCAATCCTCCCAACTTTGCTATTGACTTCAAGGTAAACAAAAGTCTGTAGAGTAAGTCACAAAATGAACTCTTCTTTTATCATGCAGCACAATAACAGAAGTGAAAATCCATTACTTTTTTTTCTGTATTTGGTTACATGACCGTAAATTAAGGAATTATTCACACTCAAGGGAGATTATCTAAAGGCATGACTATCAAGAGGGTGAACTGTCTTAGAATTTCTCTACAACAGATTCTTACTAGAAACCAGTGTTTAAATAATTTGGAAAGCCCCTGATATGTTGCAGACATATTTCTTCTCCTTAATAGAATCATTTCCTTCTAGAAATTATAATGCCTTTCTTAATGTAAACTTTTGAGCCATCTAGATAAAATTCCCATTTAAATGCCTTTCATAAAACTATCTAACCCACTTAATAAGAAATTCCTAGGATCAATTCCTGAAATGACCTCCCCCACAACCCTTAGGATATTTAGACTTGGAAAACTTGAAAGTAGTTTTTATTTATATTCGTTTATGAGAGTATTGAAATGTACAGTTAGGTGTATTAAAATTTACCAAAATTTTAATCCTGGTAATTTCCCTGTTTTGTTTTTCTTAAAATAATATTTAGCAAGAATACAATGAAGTGAGTTTCAAAAAACATTAATAACTAATTTTTTTCTTCAGAATCCTAATGTTAGATGTTTGGAAAACTCCTTACTTAATTGTAAATTTACTACATTAAAAACTAATATTAAAAGGTAAAAGTTGTGGGGTCGGAGCGATAGTACAGCAGGTAGAGTGTTTGCCTTGCATGTGGCCAACCTGAGTTCGATGCCTGGCATCCCATATGGTTCTCCGAGCACCACCAGGAGTAATTCCTGAGTTCACAGTCCGGAGTAGCCTCTGAGCATTACTGGGTGTGAACCCCCCCAAAAAAAGGGGGAAAAACCTAAAAGTTGTGAATCTGGAAAAATAGTACAGTGAGTAGGATGTTTGCCTTGCATGTGGATGACCTGGATTTGATGCCTGACATCCCATATGGACCCCAGTACTGCCAAGAGTGATCCCTGAGCACAGAGTCAGGAGTATACCCTGAGCACTCAGATTTTTCTTCCAAAATAACAATAAGTAAATAAATAAATAAAAACTAAAATCCAAACCAATTACATATTGTATTATTAACTAGATATGCAATGTATGTGATTTATAATATTGTAAAAATATATTTTTAGCATCGTAAAGTTTGAGAGAATAGATCGGAAAAAAGAAGTGCAGGAGTTTCCCAGTAAATATCTTTCTGAAAAAGTCAGCACCAAGGAGATCAAAGTTTTTTTCCACATAAAGAAGGCCAGACATGGTGACTTCAATAAGTCTGTGAAAATATTTTAACATTGGGTTCATAATTCTTTAAACCAAAGACCTTCTTTCTTCTAACACCAAACTTACAAATGTCTTAAAGATTGCTTCCTCACTAAAAGGTGAATCCAATTGATTATTACAATTTCAGATTGCTTCAAGAACTCATATAAGTCTACAATTTAAAATAAGTATATGATTATGGACTGTTTTCCAGATTTGAATAATATTTTCACTATAAAATTTTACCCATCTTTTAGGCCTGTTCTCAGCTGATAATAAACAAGTTGGAAAAATATTAGAGAATTTTCCCTCAAGAAATTTATAATTTCATAGCTTCAGTTGCTAAAGCAAATTTCAACTAGCTTCTGGGTGGGTCCTTGGAAATTTGAAGCAGAATTATCACAAAGCACTCCAGATATCCTTAGTATTCTAATTATTTTATTATACAGCTTAAGCAGATATGTTTCTGCTGTTGGCTATAGAATCCTTTCTTAAGATTGTTCACATACAAAGTTCACTCTGTTGCTGTCTCATAAAACTCACACTGCTCCATTTCTACAGTGGTGACTTTTATGGTCAGTGCTTGATGGCTCTCTGGTCTGACCTTGAAACTCTGTGATCTAGCTCATGCTGATGGCATGTTTGCCCTTTAGGCTTTTCCTTTGTTCTCCAGCTGCAAGCACATATGTGAGAACTGCAGCTTTTCCTGCCCTCTGCCTGGGCACAGCTGTTAGGTCAAGGATGAAGTTTCCTGCCATGTACCCTCTTTTGTATCTTAATTTACTCTGCCCTGAGCTATTTATGCTGCTTGACTGGTCTTTCTCAAGCAGGCAAGATTTGAAATGACTGGTTGGGTTAATTAAATTACCTGGTGCCCTCCTTTTCCCCACTTCCACTGTAATAGTTTATCATCAGGTTCATTAGATATTTTTAGGATGTTTTAAAAATCTCTGCAATTTCTTTTCTGGTACCCAGAAAAAGAAATTCTACTGTACTGGAAGAATAAATATTAAAAAAAACTAAAGCTTATAGCATTCTTCAAACTGTACTATTTTGAATAGGTAAACAGAGTTCATGTATATTGACTCTGTGAGATCTTTGAAAGAGAGGTCTATTTATAACCAATTTATATTGCTTTTTTTTCCCAAAAACATGTATCAATCACAATAAAATATCCTATTACCACTAAGAAATATGAATTTAATTCATTTTGGGTTAAACATAGAGGATAAGTGGCAGAAAATTTAAAATTTATAAAATATTTTTATAGTTAAAAGCTAAATAACATAAAGTTTATCTCAGTATAATTCACAATTCAAGGTCCATTTTGAAATCATAAATAACTTTACTTAAATTTAATGCTAATATACTTTTCAAAATTAAGATCTAATTTAGGGGTCTAGGACTGTTGACTTTAGTGTAAATCATTCTGATTTGATTTTCCAGAGTCCCTTTGATTATAGCATGAAAATTTAATAAAGTAAGGCTTTATTTAAGAAAGAAGCAGATAATAACAAAAGATATTTAAGAAAGTGCTGACCAATTGATTTTTAAAAACATTAACAAAGCACTGTCTTTTCTAATATAAGGAGAATTTATATATTTCTGTTTATGATTTTTAAAATGCTACCTTCAAGAAATGTGCATACAAATGTTTTCATTTTAATTTAGAGATTGAAAGTAGGAAAAAATATGTAATATTGTACACAACTTGGAAGAACTATTTATAAGATAATAGCTAACTAATAAATTATTTTCTGAGGCATGTGACTCATATGCTTATAATTGTTTTTAGATTTTGACATTCGTAAATATCAAGAACAATTATTATACTAATATAGATTCTCTTCAATTTATCTCTATATTTCTGTAAACCTATTGTAGTATTTGTGTCATTGTGATTAAAACATTGTGAAGGAGCATTTTATTCATCTTTGTAATATAACATAGTAGATATAATTGATATAGAATTGTTTATCAATAATATTTTATAAACAAATGAACAAGTTAAATCACAATTTTTAGAAGAGGGGGAAATTATCTCAAAGTCAAACACCTAATAGGTGTTGAATTTAAGTTTACTGCCTTTGAAACAGTATGTATTATTATAATGCTATTTGTATAAATTCTCCAGGGGCAGCCAGTGGGAGGCCTCAACCGCTCTCCCCCTCACTGCCGGGTTCTGGTGGGCCGAGGCTGCTCACTAAGGCCTCATGTGCCTCCCATTCTAATCTCCACTGCCCCTCATTTCCATGTCCTCCTGTCTCTCCAGCTCATCTCTCCACACTTCATCTCACAGCCTGGACTCTCTCTCTCTCTCTCTCTCTCTCTCTCTCTCTCTCTCTCTCTCTCTCTCTCTCTCTCTCTCTCTCTCCACGTGCCTGCTCCGGTATTCTTCTTTTACATTCTTCTCTCTCTGTCTCCCTTGCTGGCCTCTCCACAGTCCATCTTGCTGCTCTGCTCTCTCCTCTCTCCAATTCTCTTGTCTTTCCAACTCCTCAGCACTCTGGGATGACACTGCTCCCAGTCAGGTAGCAAAATCAACATAAGAAAGCCCTTCCTGAGAACCCACCAAGTTCAAAGGGAACATCACCTAAAAGTTATTCCAAAGCCCTTCCTGACTGCCCAAGGGCAAAGTACATCCTAAGGTGTTTTTCTCCTTTCCTCAGTCCAACAACTCTATCAACATCTCAATACCAGTTATTTTTGTATGGACACAGTAAGTGATAACACTGAGGCTTGTAGGGCAGTTCTCTTGGGAACATCTTGCCACAGACTCTGACTACAGCCTCAGGCCAGATTAATCTTTCCTAACCCCAGCAAGGTCCAAATCTAGTTATTACTTTTTGGATCATGACAGCACTTGTCCATGACCAAGCTCTTAATTTATAGTTAAGCATTATGAAACTTTGGCCAGGCCCACCTCGATGCAAGTGTAGCACAGAGCTTACGGCTTGCCCTTGTTCCATCCAGTCCCTCATCAGGACTCTGCTTTTGGAGGCGCTAGGAAGTAAGAGTAGCTGAGGCTTGGGTGAGAGAATAGATGCCCAGGAGGAAAATATCAGTGAGAGTCATATAACAAAAGCATAGCATGTAGAGTCTCCTTGTGTCCATACAAAAAGGACATTTCTCTGAATAAACTATGCAAAGGACATAGGGAGAAGAGAAAAACAAAGAAAGAAGAGTACAAAGAAAGAAGTTACAAATAAACAGAGGAATAGTAGCACTGTGATGGGAGCAACCCAATATACCTAAACTACCTGAGGCTATGCAGGAAGGACAAAACAGTGTTATTTTACAACTATTATACTTTGACAACTATATATATGTATATATATTTTAAAGTCATAGCATATGAATTTTATTTTTTTTTGACTTTTTAAAAAATTTTTATTGAATCACCATGAGATAGTTACAAGCTTTCATGTTTGGGTTACAATCACACAATGATCAAACACCCATCTCTCCACCAGTGCACATTCCCCACGACCAATCTCCCCAGTATGTCCCCCCTTTCCCACTCTACCCCTGCCTCCATCGCAGACGTGATTCCCCATAATCTCTCTCTACTCTTGCGCATTATGGTTTGCAATACAGACCCTGAGAGGTTACCATGTTTGATCCTATATCCACTTTCTGCACACATCTCTCCTCCAGACCGATTGCTCCAGCCATCTTTTTCTTAGCGATCCTTTCTCTATTCCAGCTGCCTTCACCCTTCATGAGGCAGGCTTCTAGCTATGGAGCAATCTACCTGTCCCATGTATCTACTATCCTTAGGAATCAGCCTCATGTTATGTTGTTTTATACTCCACAAATGAGTGCAGTCCTTCTATGTCTGTCCCTCTCTTTCTGACTCATTTCACTTAGCATGATACTCTCCAGGTCTATCCATTTATAAGCAAAGTTCATGACTTCATCACTCCTGACAGCTGCATAGTATTCCATTGTGTAGATGTACCAAAGTTTCTTTAACAAGTCATCTGTTTAGGGCACTTGGGTTGCTTCCAGATTTTGGCTATTGTGAACAGTACCACAATGAAAATATCGGTACAGATGTCATTCTTACTGTGCTTTTTTGCATCCTCGGGATATATTCCCAGAAGTGGTATTGCGGGGTCATATGGAAGCTCAATTTCTAGTTTTATAAGAACTCTCCATATTGTTTTCCAGAAAGGCTGGACTAGTGGGCATTCCCACCAACAGTGAAAGAGTGTCCCTTTTTCCCCACATCCACACCAGCACTGGTTGCTTTTGTTCTTTTGAATGTATGCCAGTCTCTGTGGTGTAAGATGCTATCTCATTGTTGTTTTTATTTGCATCTCCCTGATGGCTAGAGATATGGAGCATTTTTTTTCATGTGCCTTTTGGCTATTTGTATTCCTTTCTTGAGGAAACTTCTGTTCATTTCTTCTCCCCATTTATTTTATGGGGTTGGAGGTTTTTTCTTATACAATTCTACTAGTGTCTTGTATATCCTGGATATTATTCCCTTATCAGATGGGTATTGGGTAAATATTCTTTCCCATTCTGTGGGCTCTTTCTGTAATTTGCTCAATGTTTCTTTTGAAGAGCACAATCTTCTTAGTTTGATGTAGTCCCATTTGTTTATGTTTGCTTCCACTTGCATGATCAGTGCTGTTTCATCTTTAAAGATGTTTTTAATTCAATGTCATGGAGAGTTCTGCCTACATTTTCCTCTATGTACCTTATGGATTCATGTCTGATATTGAGGTTTTTAATCCACTTTGAGCTGACTTTTGTGCCTGGCATTAGACAGAGGTCAGAGTTGATTTTTTTTTTTTGCAAGTATCTATCCAGTTTTCCAAGCACCACTTGTTGAAGAGGCTTTCCTTGTTCCACTTCATATTTCTTGCTCCTTTGTCAAAGATTAAGTGGTCAAATACTTGGGGGTCTGTGATAGAATATTTGACTCTGTTCGATTGGTCTGCATTGGTTTCTAGCCACACCATGCTGTCTTAATTACTACTTCTTTGTAGTTCAGTTTAATGTTGGGGAGGGTAATGCCACCCATCTTCTTTTTACCAAGGATTGTTTTAGCTATTTGTGGGGATTTATTGTTCCATATGAATTTCAGGAGTGTTTTGTCTATTTCTTTGAAAAATGTCATGGGAATCCTGATAGGGACCGTATTGAATTTGTATAGTGCTTTGGGCAGCATTGCCATTTTGATAATGTTAATTCTCCCTGTACATGAGCAGGGGATATTTATCCATTTCCTAGTGTCCTCTTTTATATCTTGAAGTAGTGTTTTCTAATGTTCCTTGTGCAAGTACTTCACCTACTTGGTTAAGCTGATTCCCAGGTACTTGATTTTCTGAGGTATTATTGTGAACAAGATTTTTTTTAATGTCTGTTTCTTCTCTTTCGTTATTTGTATATAAGAAAGCCATGGACTTTTGGGTATTGATTTTGTAGCCTGCCACTTTACTAAACATGCCTATTGTTTCTAGGAGCTTTTCTGTAGAATCTTTATAGTTTTCATAGCATAATATCGTCTGCAAATAGTGATAGTTGTTTTTTTTTACGTTCCTATCAATATTCCCTTGATACCTTTCTCTTGCCTAACTGCAATGACCAGGACTTGCAGTACTATATTGAACAGGAGTGGCGAAAGTGGACAACCTTTCTTATGCCTGACCTTAGAAGGAAAGCTTTTAGCTTTTCCCCATTGAGAATGATACTTGCCATGGGTTTGTGGTAGATGGCTTTGACTATATTGAGGAAAGTTCCTTCAATGCCTATTTTGCTGAGAGTTTTCTATCATAAACGGGTGCTGGATCTTGTCAAATGCTTTTTCTGTGTCTTTTGCTGGAGTGATAGCACAGCGGTAGGGCATTCGACTTACAAGCGGCCAACATGGCCGACCCGAGTTCGATTCCTCCGCCCCTCTCGGAGATCCTGGCAAGCTACTGAGAGTATTTGATATGCCAAGCACAGTAACAACAAAGTCTCCAATGGAGACGTTACTGGGCCCGCTCGAGCAAATCGACGATCAATGGGAGGGCCTTTACCTTTACCTTTACCTTGATATGATCATATGGTTTTTATCTTTTTGTTGATATGATGGATTATGTTGATTGATTTCTGAATGTTATACCATCCTTGCATCCCTGGGATGAATCATACTTGGTCATGGTGTATGATCTTTTTGATGAGTTGTTGGATTCTATTTGCTAATAGTTTGTTGAGGATCCTTGCATCTGTGTTCATCAGGGATATCGTCCTGTAATTCTCTTTCTTTGTGTTATCTCTGTCTGTTTTTGTATCAGGGTGATATTTGCATCATGGAAACTGTTCAGAAGTGTTTTTGATATTTCAATTTTGTGGAAAAGCTTAAAGAGGATTGGGTGTAAGTATTCTTTAAAGATTTGGAAGAATTCACTAGTGAACCTATCTGGGCAAGGACTTGTGTGCTTGGGGAGACTTTTTATTACCGTTTCAATTTCCTTGATGGTGATAGGTCTGTTCAGGTATTTCAGGTCTTCTTGGTTCAGCGTTGGGAGGCTATAGGAATCTAGAAATTTATCCATTTCCTAGAGGTTTTTATGTTCCGTGGCATAAAGCTTCTCAAAGTACTCCCTGAGAATCCTTTGAATTTCTGTAGTTTTTGTTGTAAAGACTCACTTTTCATTTCTGATATGGTTTATTAGGGTTTTCTCTCTCTTTCTTTCTGAGTTTTGCTAGAAGCTTATTGATCTTGTTTGTTTTCTGGAAGAACCAGAAAATAAACAAGAAAACAAACAAATAAACTCTTGGTTTAATTGATCTTTCGATTGTTTTTAGGGTTTCCATCTCATTAATCTCTACTCTGAGTTTTATTATTTCCTTCCTCCTGTTTGGATTGGTTTCCTTTTTGTTGGTCATTCTCCGAGCTCTTAAGCTTTGAGGTTAGATTATTTATGTGGGCTCGTTCTTTCTTCCTGAGGAATGCTTTTGAAGCTATAAACTTTCCTCTTAACACAGCTTCTGCTGTGTCCCATAAGTTTTGGTAACTCGTATCCTCATTTTTGTTCATTTCCAGGAATCTTTTGATTTCATTTCTAAGCCACTTGTTGTCCAATAGTCACCTGTTTAATTTTCAGGTGTTTGATTTAGTTTTCTATTTGTGTGTGTGATTTACTTCTAATTGTAGCGCATTGTAGTCTGAGAAGATTGTTGATACAATCTTTATCTTCTTATTTTTATGGAGGTATTTTTTTTGTGGCTCAGCATATGGTCTATCTTGGAGAACATTCTGTGCACACTTGAGAAGAATATGTATTCAAATTTTTGAAGATGAAGTGTCCTGTATATATGTACTAAGTCCCTTTCTTCCATTTTTTTCCATCAAATGAAGTATGTCCTTGCTAATCTTGAGTCTGGTTGATCTATCAAGAGGTGATAAAGCATTGTTGAAATCTCTTACTAATATTATGCTATCAATGTCTTTCTCCAAGTTTATGAGTAGCTATTTCAAGTACTTTGCTGGTCCCTCATTAGGTGCATATACATTTAGTATTTTAAGTTCTTCTGTTGTACAGATACCTTGATCAATAAGAAATGTCCTTCATTGTCTCTTGTGACCCTCTTCAGTCTGAAATCAATGTAGTCTGATACTAGAATGGCTACCCTAGCTTTTTTATGGGATTTGAATGCCTGTAGGATTGTTTTCCAGCCTTTTATTCTGAGCCTGTTTTCGTCTCAACAGAATAAAAGGCCTTCTTTAAATCAATGTACATTAGACAGAGCGGCATCTTGAACTCCCCAGAAATCTCAGTGAGCTTCGTTATCATATGCATATGGTCGATCATACTGAATCCTTTGCAGAACCCAGCTTGCTCGCATGTTTGCCCTTCATCTAGTGTTCTGCCAATCCTATTCAGGATGACTTGAGTGAATAGCTTTTAGATGACAGACAATAGGCAGATTATGCAATACTTGCCAATGTCGTGGATGTCTTTGTTCTTGTACAGTAGTTCACACTCAATACATCAGGATCCTCCATGAACTGTATTACAGATTCACTGCCAGGATCTCTCCATTCTACAGGGAAATGATAAGTGACATCAAGCAAGGGGTTCAGCAGGGTGGTACAGTTTCACTGAATCTGCTCAGTGCCACCCTCAAAAATGTCATGTGACAACTGGAATGGGAAGGAATGGGAGTGAAGATAGATGGTGGCAACTACACCACCTGCATTTTGCTGATGATATTGTTCTTATAACACCAAACATCAGCCAAGCAGCACAAATGCTGGCCGACTTCGACAGTGAGTGTGGAAATGTCGGACTACAGCTGAATCTCACAAAGACAATGTTTATGAGAAACAGTTTCGTTCCTGGCTTTCCAATCTCTCTCAATGGAACAACCATCTGCAAATGCAAACGTTATGTGTACCTAGGTCGAGAACTCAACATGACAAATGATCTGGCACCCAAGTGGCGCAGGAGGAAGAGAGCGGCTTGGAACTCCTTCAAGAGTGTTGAAGAAATAGCTAAGAGGACAAAGAATCTTGCTCTGGGCACATCTCTTTGATTCCACTGTTCTTCCTGACTTAACATATGCCTCAGAGACCTGGGACCGACGAAAACAGGATGAGAACGCTCTTTGGGTCTCCCAAATAGGAATTGAAAGAGCTATGCTTGAGTATCATGCTCCACTCAAGTGAGAGAAAAAATTCAGAGTTCGACCTCTGTCGACGATCGAGAATCAGGGACGCTCTCTCATTTGCCAAGATGTTGAAATCAGATGGGCTGGATACATAATGAGTTTTGGAGATGACTGCTGGACTAGAGCGATTACTGACTGGATTCCTCAGGAAGTCAAAAGATTGCATGGCCGGCCACCTATGAGATGGTCAGATTTCTTCGTCAAGAACCTGAATGATCAGTTTGAAGCTTTTCATTTTCCTGGAGCAAGCAGACTCCACTGGGCTACATTAGCATGCAACAGGGATGAATGGAGACGTTACTTGCACCCACTCTAGAAAATGATGAGTAACAGATGTCAAGTGATCAAGTGATCAAGTGAAGTTTCAAGTGTCAGAGAGATAGTACAGGGGTTAAGGCACTTGTCCTGCACAAGGATGACCCTAGCTTTATCTGTAGTACTGATATGCTCCCATAAGTACTTTTCAGCACAAAGTGAGGAGTAAGCCCTGAACATTACTGGAAGTACAAGCTCCCCCCCCAAAAAAAAATTGCAAAATTACTAACTTCTAAGCTCTCATCCAATTCTAATTTTTTTTTCTGAGTTTTGGTCATACCCAGGACTGCTCATGACTTGCTCCTGGCTCAGTGTAATGGGATTGTTCCTGGTAGTGCTGGGGGACCATGTGGAACCAGGAACCAACCCTGGGTTTCCCATATGAAAAGCATGCCCTGAAAGCTCATTGAGCTATCACTCCAGTCCCCAGTTTCTAACATTTTGAATTTAATATTTATTTTGCTCTTAGTTGGACACTTGTGCTACACTCATTCCAACAGGGAAAGACGCATGATATCCTTTGACCTTGTAGGGATTTTTTTCTATTAATAATATACACCACAATGAAAAGAAAAACAAAGCAATTCTACCATAGATGAGTAATTAATAATCAGAATCATAATTCTCTATTTTATTCAATGTCTTCATTGCTGTCATTTGCTTGTCATTTACAATCAGATAATAAAAAATAAAAATTCTTCAAACTTTATATTACTCAACACTGTCATTTGGTGACACTATGCTTTCTTTGTTTCTGACATATTGCTTTGTGCAGCATTCTATATGAGTTAGGGCTGTCTACCAAGACAATTATCCTCTCTAAATGATCCTGCCACAAAAAGCCATGAAATTATTCCCCAATTTCAAAAATATTATTTATAACTATTAAGGTTAATAGGACTTCCTACAACTTTAAATATGAACTATTTGATATGAAAACAGATAGCTATTCATAAAATGGGAAACCACTTATGGCAAAAGTAGCCATGTGGCTCATTTTATTCATTTTAAAAGTAATCCTTTGGGTTTCATACAAGAACAAAAGAGATCAAATATTCTTAGGTAAAAAACATGAAATTATAAAGCACATGAAATGTCCTTTACATTCAGAGTATCTGACCCAGTTTTATTCCCCATATCACATGCACCTGCACTGATAATATGGTGTATACATGGAGCCTCCCAAGCTCTGGGAGTGGACTTTATTGTCACAAGGCCTGAGTAGCACTGCATCCTTGGGTCTTTGCACTAAATCACTGATATGGTTGACCAAGGATATAGGGGGTAGCCTCAGAATCTCATTAGCACCACTTCAGAATCATTTCTCCCACACTCCAAAGAGCATGGGATAGCACTTAAGACTTTAGATTATGTAGCCAAATGGCTATTTGGTTTTTATCTGGGGCACACTCACCTGTGCACAGGGCTAACTCTTGACTCTGCTCTCAGAGCATTAACCACTGAGGGCTTGAAGTGAGAGGTATCAAACTTGGGTTAGCTGCATGCAAGGTAAGTGCCTTACCTACAGTTCAACCAACTCAGCACATAGATTGTGTGAGTTTTAGTTTCATTTCTGCCATAATTAGTTTGGTTTTGGTTTGTCTGTATTTAAAATCAGGTTAACAATACCTATCTCACAGTTCTGAAAAAAAAATGATAACAATCATAGAGAGCTATATGAATTCTCAGCCTATAGTATGCACACTTTGAAACTTGATAAACTTATAGTAACTTTCTATATATGAGTTTTCAACAAAAAGGAAACAAGCAAAAATTTAAAAAAGGAATTAGATAGCACAGCGGTAGGGCGTTTGCCTTGCACGCAGCCAACATGGCCGACCCGAGTTCGATTCCTCCGCCCCTCTCGGAGAGCCCAGCAAGCTACCGAGAGTATCTCGCCTGCACGGCAGAGCAGCTCCCTGTGACGTATTCGATATGCCAAACACAGCAACAACAAAGTCTCCAATGGAGACGTTACTGGGCCCGCTCGAGCAAATCGATGATCAACGGGAGGGCCTTTATTTATTATTTGTTACTTAAAGAATATAAACACTGAGACATATCAATAGAACTGGAACTCATAAAGCTAATGGAGTGGAGAGAAAGGGACAACAGAAATATGTAGATATATCCTGACACTTGTGGAGGGATCGAGCTAGCAGCTTTGCAAGTATAAAACATTGACTTCAAAACTATTTTAGGGTTTCTCAATAAAAAATTAATTAAAAAGTATTTGCGTGTTACATTTATACCTGGGCAAAATTAAAGAAGCTTCTTCCTGTTTGAATCACTAAGAAATTTTGGTATACATAAAAGTAGCATAGTTTTAAAAGAAAGTACAAAAAAACAAGCATATCACCTACTATGATTACTTTTTAAAAACCACCCTAAAAGAGTATTCTGATAAAGGTAATTCTACACAAAGCACCATAAGTAGAGAAAACATTTAAAAGAACATGAGGGAAGCGATACTGACACACATCAAAGAAGGTTTTGAAGATAAATTATGGGAAGTCTGAGAAATCTTCTGAGAAAGAAGATTTCTGATTCTAGATGAAAAAGAGAAAAATAAGAGTTTGAAATGCATCAATATGCCAAGTATTACTACTGATTGTAAATACGAGTTAAGGAGAAAAAAGACCATGTGTGTGTGTGTGTATCTGTGTGTGTGTGTGTTTTACAGGCAAGAAACATATTCTTGTAGAACTGGAAAGGTGTAACAAATTAATAACAAGATAATGTAAGCAAGAAATACATACAAAGTAATTTTAGCTGTATATTTTAAATACAGGATTCTAAAAGCAAGAGGAAATGTATATATTTGGGGAAATAGTGTTCAGAGAAAAAGTGATGATGATTAAAAGTCACAAAATTGGTTAGTAGCAAAACTGGGGCTTATTCCAATTCCCTGCTTCATTGCATGGGGACTCTTCCACAAAACACAACCGAGAGGATTGATTTTTTTCCTTCATCCAGTTGCACTGAATATTATTCTTCCCAATAATACATACTAATTCACAGATTCAAAATCAGTATAAGTATCTATCAAACATGGAATAAAACTTCTGTAAAAAATTATTAAAAGTATCTTAAGATAAACAAAAATTTCTTAATGAGCAGCGGCAAACCACAAAAAAATATAACTGAATAGCATACTCAATGCTGGGGAGTTTGTATGGCCTTTTGTTTTTTAACATTTTATTTTAAATTTTAATTTATTTTTATAAAGACACCATCATCCACAGTTTTTCATAACAGATTTGTTTTAGGCATACAACCTTCTAATACCAATCTCACCATCAATGTACCCTTCCCTCCACCAATGTCCTTAATGTATTCCTGCTCCTCAGCCTGCCTCATGTGCAAGCTTATGACACATTTAATTCAATATTATTAGTAGTATTTATCTCTAAATCTAAGGCCTTTGATTCCGTTGAGATTGAAGTGGTTATCGAGGCCTTAGCCAAACAGGGCCTCAATACATCAGGATCCTTCATGAGCTGTATTACAGATTGACTACCAGGATCTCACCATTCCACAGGGAGGTGATCATTGATGTCAAGAGAGGGGTTCGGCAGGGTGATACTATTTCACTGAAACTCTTCAGTGCCACCCTCGAGAACGTCTTGCGATGACTGGAATGGGAAGGAATGGGAGTGAAGATAGATGGTCAACTACACCACCTCCGCTTTGCTGATGACATTGTTTTAATAACACCAAACATCAGCCAAGCATCACAAATGCTAGCTGACTTCAACCGTGAGTGTGGAAGGGCCGGACTACAGCTGAATCTAACAAAGACAATGTTTATGAGAAATGGTCACGTTCCTGATGTTCCATTCACTCTCAATGGGACGAATATCTCCAAATGCAACAGTTATGTGTACCTAGGTCGAGAAGTCAGCAAGACGAATGACCTGGCACCTGAGTTGTGCAGGAGAAAAAGAGCAGCTTGGAATGCCTTCAAGAACATCAAAGAAATAGCTAAGAGGATGAAGAACCTCCGGCTCCGGGCACATCTCTTCGATTCCACTGTTCTTCCTGCATTAACATACGCCTCAGAGACCTGGGCCCTACGCAAACAAGATGAGAACGCTATTTGGGTCTCCCAAAGAGGAATTGAAAGAGCTATGCTTGGAGTATCATGCATCACTCAAATGAGAGAAAGAATCTGAAGTTCCGACCTTCGTCGATGGTCAAGAATCAAGGACGCTGTCTCATTTGCCAAGGTGTCAGAAATCAGATGGGCTGGACACGTAATGATATTTGGAGATGACCGCTGGACTAGAGCCATTACACAGGATTCCACAGGACGTCAAAAGATCACGTGGCCGCCCACCTATACCATGGTCAGACTTCTTTGTCAAGAGCCTGAACGATTGATTTGAGGCTCTTCATGTTCCTTGCCATTGGGCTACGTTAGCACGTGACAGGGATGAATGGAGACTTTGCTGGTGCCCACTCGAGCAAGTCAATGAATAACGGGATGTCAAGTGATCAAGTGATTTCTAAATCCTAGGCAATACATTTTTCCCCAATATTTTGAAGTAGGACATTTTCACTTGTATAAGGCAATATTGTAGTTTCGGTTCTCATTTCTGTAATAATATGCAATTTATATATTTACATTTACATTGTATAAGAATGTAATAGTTTCATAAACATAATGTAAAAGATGTTAAGTCCTTCTATGTCACAATTCAAAGCTCATTAAAATTTACAGAGCAAACATTTTGGATTAGTATATAGTTTAATATCTTCAGTGGACTCTGGTTCAGTGCATGTAATCAGAAACACCATTTCTACAGAAATCAGTGCTTCAAAAGAGCAATCAATACTATCAATACTGCTTTGCTTTTCTCCATAAAAGTTCATGTCAGATTAAGCTCTGCCACCAAATAAGAAGAAAACTTTTGGTTTTGAGTGCTCTTCGGGAATTCTTCATTTTGAACTTAAGGCAATAAGTTTTATAAAGCTTGATATCAGTGTGAGCACAGGAAAATGAGAATTAAGGCAAACTCATATTGATACTTATTTTTGGATATTCTTACATTTGTAAAACACAAATAATGATTAGAAAGATATTTAATAAGTTAGATGAATTTCATGAGAATGATAAAAGTGTTATTAAAAGGGCAATGGACATGGAAGATATCAGAAAATGTTTTCCCATGATGTTTGAATCATAAATAAATACCAAAGCTGGGTCAGAGAGATAGCACAGTGGAAGGTGCTTTCCTTATCTGGGTGGCCAACCAAGGTTCAGTTTCTGGAACCTATTATGGTCCTCTAAACCCTGCCGGAAATAAACCTCAAGACTGCTGAGTGTAACCCATAAACCAAAGGAAGAAGAAGGAAAAAGAACGTGCCCAAGTTAAACAACAAGACCACAAAGAAAGAATACACGAGAAAAGTAAAACAAATTTTCTAAGGCATAGGGAAAATAATAAAATTACTTTGAGGCATAAGTGGAGCATGGGGTTACAAAATAAGGAGAGCAGGATATAGCAGCTAGTACAGCAAACCTTGTATATCCCACGCATTTAAAAATAAGACATGATATAGAAAAATCACAAAAATATCAGTGTTACATTGGTTTTATCCCAATGAATAAATTAGATAGCTATGAGTCCATCCTGATATAAATAATTAAACTTTTAAAAGAGAGACTTTTGTGTTGATAAATTCCAAAGTACTATACTCAATCCCAAATAAAATTGAGTATGATCTCTTTACGTGTGGGATGTATGTAGGTTTTGTTTTGTTTTGTTTTTTAAGTACAGTGGATGGAAGAAGAGTAACTTTAAGGGAGGGAAATCTGACTAACACTTTATCAGGTTGGTGATAAAGGCCAACCCCAACAATGTTATATTGATAGCAGGGAGCCTTAACATTTGATGAGAATGGAACTTTGACGCTCTCGTCTCCCTTCCAAAATTTAAACCCTGCTTAATCATGAAGGGAAAAAAAAACAGAAAATCTAAGTAAGGGTATACTTAAAAAATATTTCAGTACTTCTCAAAACTTTCAAAGTCATCAAAGTAAATTATAGAAACTGTTATAGCCAGTAGGAGGCTAAGGGACCTATAAATATTATGTGGTATCTTAGGTAGGGTCCTGTGAAAGAAAAATTAGGCTGAAAAAATCCTATAAAATTATTTAACAATAGCGTATCATATTTACTTTATTGTGAAAAATTTCTATACACATGTAAGTTATCATAATGAGATTTTAGGAGCGAGACATATGACACCTTTCTATAATTGTTAGCTTTTATTCTCATATTATTCCATAAAATTTTATCAGTCCCATTCACTCAGTATTTCATATAAATGCATGCCTCCTATTTAGAAATATCCTACTTTCAAATGTTCTCTTTGGAGATGCTATATGGATTAAATAAATGTAGGCTACTCCTTTTCACAGCAAGCAATGACCTTTTCTCTGAATAAGTAATGTATTATATGGAGAGTTCTCCAAGTAGTCTGCAATAAATATTATGAAAAAATCACATAAGAAATAATCTTTGTTTAATTAGTAACATGTTATGTGGTGATTTCTTCCAAGTAATCTGTTCTAAATACTATTATAAACACATATAAGAAATAAATGGGGGCAAGGGGCACACTCCTGGAGATGTTCAGGGTTTATTCCTATGCTCTGCACTCAGTCCTGGTGGGTTTGGGAGACCACATGGGGTTCTGGGAATTTAACATTGGTTGGCCATGTACAAAGCAAGTTCCTACCAGTTTTATATCTCTCCAGACCCAAGAAATAACTTTGACCCATAACTGCTGGTATTGAAAGATCTAATCCCACTGCCCCACTGTCCTCCTGTGGCTCATCGATTTGTTGAGCGGGCACCAGTAACATCTCCATTGTGAGACTTGTTACTGTTTTGGACATATTGAATATGCCACGGGGAGATTGCCAGACTTTGCCTTGCAGGCAGGATACTCTCTGTAACTTGCCAGACTCTCCGAGAGGGATGGAGGAATCAAACCCAGCTCGACCGCGTGCAATGCAAACGCCCTACCTGACGTGCTATCACTCCAGCCCAAAGGATCTAATAAGTAGAAATATCCATAAATATAGGGACTGAAACTAGAGCTTCAAACATACAAATCCTGTGCTCTATGACTTGAGCCATATCATTGGCACCTTTGAAATATGTGTGTGTGTGCGTGTGTGTGTGTGGTGTAAACAGGGATATTTATTCCATTATTTCCAATATTTTCCCCTTCCTGACTAGCACTGGAGGTGTCATTACAATTTCCAATCACATCCCCCAGTGTAGATTCCTTTCTAATTTTTAATATAAAACTTTAGTCTCCATAAACTCAGGCCACTGTGTTCCTGAATTTATGTAAATACAAAGAAAAATTAGGGGTTTGTGGGTTTTATTCTTAATATGAAAGACAGTTAAATTATAGTGGTCATTACTACTCTATTATTTTATTCTTTAAAATTATGTAGTATATTTGTGAGGGAATATACAAATACCAAGTAAGAAAACAGAAGGCAAAAGAGGACACTTTAAATTGCTATTCATTGAGAAGCAGAAATGGGAAAATCATAACTAATTATTAAATCAAATAATGTTAAATCAGTACTAGATTGTAGTAACTGCTTAGCAATTTGATATCTGAGCAAAGCAGCCATTACCTAATGATGACAGCTATTTACCCAGATGGAAAGTCAGAGGAAATTGGAACTTCTGCCACACCACAGAGCATTAATCAGAATAGCCATCAGTAATAGCCCCTTCAGAGTACCAAATCAGTCCTGATTAGTAGGGGTGGTTCAAGTTCACAGAGTTGAGAATTTAGACAGCATGTCTTTTGGTGCCAGCACCAGGACTCTGCTGTTTACCGATTTGTTTGCCTCCAAGTTTTATAAGCTGGTAAGGGATGAAAGAGATGGTTCAAGAGATAAAAAGTCTGTATGAGTGCAGAAGGTCTGTCATTCTCAGCCGTCTTAAGTCATAGCAAAAAGTTTTAAATGGAGATTTATTTTTCACTCAGTTATTCCAATACTTTGCTTCAAAATATGAAACATATCATCCTACACTGTCACTTCAGTCTTTATCACTATCAGAACCCTAAACATTAAATATTTGCTTATTCGTACTTTGATATTATAAGAACTCTGAATATCAAGTATTTTGAGTCTCAGTTCTCATCTCGTTGAGTACTTAGTCTCTGAGTTCTCTCCCCAATAGAAATAAACTCTACTAAGTATATTAAACCATCTTAGATATAATGTTTGGGAGACACTACCAGGGGTCAGTAGCGCTTACACCTGGCTCTGTTCTCAGAAGTCAATCCTGGCAGGACTCAAGGGGACCTTAAGAGATACTGAGGATTGAACACGGATTGGTTATGTGCAAGGCAAATGCCTTACCTTTTGTATGAGCTATAAGGAAATCTGAACAACATATTACACTTGTTTTGAGAATTCTTAGGATCCCTTGTATATTTGTATAATTTTCTTCAATTAACAGGTATTGAATATTTGCTGAAGGCTAGAAAATAAGCAGGGATTATAGATTTTTATTGGAACTACCTTCGGTCTCCCAATTACCTACCCTTTTACTTATGTGAGAGAATTTATGGATTAACATTCTTTTTGGTTGTCCATTTATTATAACGTTAGTGACAATTTATTAGCATACTTTACAATTTTTGCAAGGTAAAGCACTGTTGATCATCATTTGGACAATGCCCATTGGCATTAATATATTAATATATATGTTTAAATACACAGAAATAGCACACATATATATGTATATACATATATATGTTTTCATATATACATATGTGTGTATATAGCAATGCACTGTAGCACTGTTTTCCCATTGTTCATCAATTTTCTCAAGCAGTCACCAGTAACATCTCCATTGTGAGACTTGTTACAGTTTTTGGTATATCAAATACACCATGGGTAGCTTGCTAGACTTTGCTGTTCGGGCAGAATACTCTTGGTAGCTTGCCGGGCTCTCTGAGAGGGGCAGAGGAATCGAACCCAGGTCAGCCGTGTGCAAGGCAAATGCCCTACCGGCTGTGCTATTACTCTGGCCCATGTATGTGTGTGTGTGTATGTGTGTATGTGTGTGTATATATATATATATATACATATATATATGTTATGAATGTTATGAGGCCATATCTAATGGTGCTCAAGGCTTACTCATGGGTATGTGCTCAGGGACCACTCCTTCATTCCTGATGGGGCTCAGAGAACCACATCTGGTGCCAGGGATTGAACCTGGTTTAGTCATATGCCAGGAAAGTGCCCTACCCACTTTACTATCTATCCAGTCCCCATCATAATAATTTTACCTACTATACTTTGGACAGATAAACCTAGTATATCTGTACACAGACTCCTGTGACATTCCCATTGCTATCAATAAGTCTAATTACGTAAACAATTCTCTTATTATTGTGCCTGAACAATGAAGGAACTCCTTTCTTAGTGACTGTGATGCTTTTTCGTTGCTGTTATCAGTGCTAGACTTTTGTTCTTATGACTTTATGGTGTATCTTGTACCATTCACAGAGAACACAGTAATCTGGTCAAATTTTCAACTTTATATAGTTATTTACTGAAACACACATATTTCTGTGCATTTTCTAATCTCTTTGCTTATTACCTGAAATGGAAAATTTAGCATTTTAATTTCAACTACATGCCCACAGCATATTTGCTCATAGCTTTTGTGATCTTCCACAGAATATTAAATTCTGATTTTCAAGGAGAATTATCCCAAATCAATATACTCTTCCTTGATTTGAGTTGTATGCCTAACTCTCTAATGAAAAATCAAGAACTGCATACAATCCCCAGCTTCTGAACTTATATCTTGTATTTTCTTTATGGTAGGGAACCTCAACTTCTTTATTACTCTTTTGATCACTATTTCTTATTCAATGGTACTATGATATATTGTTAAGTTATAGTTCTAAGAGAAGCACAGATTTATCATAAGAAGGGCACAATTGTCTTGCTGGAAAAAGAAATTTACAGGACTGTTTGAAAAATGTTGCTACAATACTAAAATGTTTTTTGACAAACTGCGCTCGTATTTACCATATGTTTTATGCTTTTGAAAATCCTTACATATTAGACATTTTGCCAATTTGTTTCTCATTCTCATTTTTCTCTTTCTTCCTGAATATTTTCCACAAGAGAAATTAAAGATTTTATGCAAACATAAACAACTTAAAGTTCAACATGCTCAAAATATATTAGTTGGAGTCAGGCAAATAAGTAGAATTTTTAAAACATGCAATTTTATAGATTTTCATATATCCATGTACTAATGTTCATGTTTATTAATGTTAGGAATTTTTTAATTTTAAAGTTATAGCTAGGTTACCTGGAAATAATAATAAAACAGTAGAAAGCTCAGGAACATCTAGGCAATACTTATGAATCTGGAGACAAATAAATGTTTTATTTTGAAATCTTTTGAAAATTAACATTTGATTATATTTTAATTCTTAAAGCACACAAAATCTTTTGCTCTAAGAATCCATTGTTGGACTTTGGAAATCAGCTACACACACAAAATTATCTGCAAAAGTATTTTGTGATGGCAAAAGCAGGTCTGAAATTAGTTCTAAAATCCTTCAAAAAAAGAACGGTTTAATAAATGATGGTACATCTCTGAGAAGTAATATATGGCTTCTTTTTGGAGGGAACCACATCTGGTAGTGCTCAGGGTTTATTCTTGGCTCTGTACCCAGGGACCATTGTGCTCAGGACACCATATATATGGGGCTGCGGATAAAACAAGACTTAGCCTAATCCAATATAATAACTTCAATCCCTGTACAATCTCTCCAGGTCTATTTGTAACTTTTAATGGGATTCTGTTTTCTGTCCTTCTCTTGTAAAGAAAAGAATCTTTTCCAAAGCTGACTACGTCATGCTATATATCTTTCTATTATGATGATAACCAAGGTATGTCATCAGAGACTAAGTTTTTAAGAGAAGATAAGCAACTCATGTGCTCATAATCTTTAAAAAGAAGAATAGGGTGGAAATCTTTAGGGAAGAAACTGTTTCACGGCAATAGAAATCACTATATGATATTCATAACAGAGGTAGTACCTAACTATTAAAAGTTGTTGTCCTTCACTAATTTTTATTTATGCTCTCCCAGAATGCCCAGTGAATATACACAGTCTCCAGAATTCTTGACATTCAATGAGTTTTTATAAAGCATTTCTTTCACTCTCAGTTTCAAACCTATATACCGTCAAATTTAGTCCATCAATTGCTAATGCATTAAGTATGTGAATGTAGACAGTTGACTTGCCTACACTCTCAAGTCAGTGGTCATTGCTTATAAACATTCTCATAAATCATTTTTCATCAAATATATATCTAGTATCTAGCATAATATATTTAACAGTTTCCTAGTTGTAGCATTAGCTTCTTAACATTTCTTATCTTACTGAGACTTCTCATCTCTCTCTAATTATCTTTTTAAATATTATTTTTATCATAAAATATTATAATTCAAGCTCAAAATTCAAGAATGTTTATCATCAATCGTCTGAGATTTCATTATTTTTAACCTGCTTCATATCCAACTCTTTTCTTTTCAATCTCTACTGTCATTTTTTGTAAAAGCCCTTTATTAATGAATCACCTATCATAGCTTCCAAGTAGATATTCTGATTCCCAGTGCTTTTTTAAAATATAATCGTCATTATAGCTAGATTAAATTTTCGACAACATTTTGATCATAACATTTATACACTCTAGGGCCTAAGACTTTTGCTACTTTCTGAATGTCATTTCAAAATCAAAAAGTCTCCTTACTGTATAAGTCCATACTGAAATTATTTATTTCTTAGTTTTCTTCCACTACATGCTATATATAATGCAAGTTTGGCTTTCCAGTATATTATAAGCATGCCATTTACAACATCAATGGCCCCAACATTTCACTTTGGTCTCTTAGTAATGGATGACAGACAGTGAAACTTTCTTCCAGCAGGAGACAGGACATAGAATATCAAGGTCACACAATGCAGTCACTTCATCCCACCAACAGTAAGGACTGCAATATCCCACAAACTATGTATGCCCTCAAGTTTATACAGAAGGTTTGCCCAGTACTTATAGAAATTGCTGTAGTCTAACCTTAGTCTATTGGTTCAAGTCTAATAATTTGTGTACTTCTCAATAAGTTTATTCTTTTTTTAAATTTTTTATGTAGGAGTACTTCTATTTATTCAGCCACTGATTAGGCTGATTGAATTGTGAATGAACTCCACGTTAACTTTTTTCCCATTTTTTATAATTTTATTTATTATAAATAAAATTTATTTATCTTATTAAATAAATTTTAATAAAATGTATTAATAAATTTTAATTTGAGAGCAATTACAAGCTTTTGGGTTTAAATCTCGGTCATACAATGAAACACCTGTACCTTCACCAGTGCCCACTATATATTGCCAAAATCCCCAGTATACCCCCATCCCACTACCTCCCCCTACCTGTGGGGTAGATGAATTCCAAATTACTCTCTCTATACTTTGATTACACTCAACATTTCTACACCACACCCACCATTATTATTTGGGATTGTACCCCAACACTCAGATCTGTCGAAAAGGCAATAGTAGACAATTTGTTTTCTATTACTGGTTATGAATAACGTATGATGGCGCATGGCTGCAGTAGTGACTGTGCGGTTTTGAAATTCCGAAATTTCAACAATTAAATCTGGAGGGATTTCTTGCCAAAATCTGCTAGGTTCCGAGATTTGTTCCTGAGTCTCTGGGACCATGGCCATTAAGCAGCTTGATCAGGAACAAGAGTGGCCGTTTGTGGGTGGTGACTTGTGGTCTCATTGGGATGGGGAGGAAAGGGCCGGCTCCACCCCCATCCCATGAGGCCCTGCGTATCTTGTCAATGAAGGCCCAAACCCAACTGTCCAATAGCCTCTGGCGGATGGCGGCCACCGAGCTGCCAAGGAGGAGCAGACGGAGGGACAGCACCCTTTCCCCCCTGGGATGGCCTGGCGACAGCAAACTACTGTGTGGTCTGGACTCATTTCTGCCAAAAGCCGCTGGGTTTCAAGATTTGTTTCTGAGTCTCTGGGATCACGGCCATTAATGAGGAGCCAGAGAGGCCATTCGTGAGCAGCAACTTGGGGTCTCGTTGGGATGGGGAGGAAAGGGCCAGTTCCACCACCATCCTGTGAGGCCTCATGTGTCTCGCCACTGAGGGCCCAAACCTGACTGACAGTGGCCTCTAGAGGATGGTGGCCACCAGGTCGCCAGGGTAAACAGGCCAAGGCACAAAACCCATTCCCACCTGGGGTGGTCCAGCACCAGAAACCTACTGCAGGGACCAATGCATTTCTGCCAAAAGCCATTGGGTTTCAAGATTTGTTAGAGTCTCTGGGATCATGGTCATTAAGCAGCTTGATCAGGAGCCAGAGAAGCCATTTGTGGGCAGCTTCTCGGGGTCTCCTTGGAACGGGGAGGAAAGGGCTGGCTCCACCTCCATCCCATGAGACCCCATGTGTCTCGTTACTGCGGGCCCAAACCTTACTGTCCAATGGCCTCTGGTGGATGGCAGCCATTGAGCCACCAAGGGGGAGCAGGCGGAGGGACAGCACCCTTTTCCCCCTGGGGTGGCCGGTGACAGCAACCTACTGCGCAGTCTGGACACATTTCTGCCAAAAGCCACTAGGTTTCGAGATTTGTTTCTGAGTCTGTGGGATCATGGCCACTAAGCAGCTTGATCAGAAGCCAGAGAGTCCGTTCATGGGCAGTGACTCGGGGTCTCATTGTGATGGGGAAGAAAGGCCCTGTTCCACCACCATCCTGTGAGGCCCTGTGTGTCTCACCACTGAGGGCTCAAACTTGACTGTCCAGTAGCCTCTGGAGGATGGTGGCCACTGGGCCTCCAGGGGGAACAGGCCAAGGCACGAAACCCATTCCCACCTGGGATGGCTCAGGGGTGGCCCAGTGCCAGTAACCTACTGCAGGGACTGGATGCATTTCTGCCAAAAGCCATTGGGTTTTGAGATTTGTTTCTGAGTCTCTGAGATCATGGCTGTTAAGTAGCTTGATCAGGAGTCAGAAGCCATTCGTGGGCAATGACTCAGGGTCTCGCTGGGATGGGGAGGAAAGGGATGGCTCCACCCCCATCCCACGAGGCCCCGCGTGTCTCGTCACTTTGGGCCCAAACCTAATTGTCCAATGGCCTCTGGAAGTTGGCAGCCACCAAGCCACCTAGGGGGATCAGGTGGAGGGACAACACCCTTTCTCCCCTGGGGTGGCCTGGCAACAGTAACCTACTGTTCAGTCCACATGCATTTCTGCCAAAAGCCCCTGGGTTCAAGATTTGTTTCTGAGTCTCAGGAATCATGGCCATTAAGCAGTTCAATCAGAAACCAGAGAGGCCTTGCCTCCAATTATATAGCTGAGCCAGAGGTGGTTTGTGGGTGTGTGTCCCACATATCTAGCTTTTCGACGTTTGTTTACTCTCTTGGTAAACTTTGCCCCAAGTTTTTGGGGTTTGGCCAATGGCACAGCAGCAATTTTGGGGTATTTGGAAGTCTGAAGGCACCATCAGGCTGCTGATGCACTCACCTCACAGGTACAGATTGACCTACTGGTGGCGCCATATCCCCTGTATAAGTTTATTTTTGTGTTTGTTCTAAAAGAAACTAGGAGAGTAAAGGGGGTGTTGTAACCACCATAGTTTGACCTGTATCACCTTTAGTACGACATTAAGAAATAAAAGAAATACATACCTGCTTATGAGACATGTGATTTCACTAATAATTAGTTTCCTAGCATATATATTACAATGTTATAACTTTTTTCTCATCCACCTCTTTTACACATTTTATTTTCCCTTGTAATGTTCTCAAATTTGTATATGGCTCCAATAATGCCTTATTTTTAAAGTTCTGTCTTGTTTTACTTCATCTCAAAAGTTATTCTCTTTGTGTCTTATTTCTATTGTTGTCTAATCAAAGGAAGACTTGATTCTTAAAGCACAGTACACTAAGAAGCATCTACACCATATTATTACTATTATGCTGGAAAAATTGCTTCTATCAGATTTAGAAGCATAAGACATTTACTCAAACTGTTAAAACTTTACATATAAGCACATATTATGTATAGAAGTTTAAGTATAATCTATTTTTATTAGTACAAAGTGAAGCTAAAAAATTTCAGGAATAACTTCTTTAATTAGAAACTGAGCTTAACATCTATTGTTCCAAAATGCCTTAGGGAACACTGAGTCTTCCACAAAAATCTGAAGGATAGCATATCAAAATATTAATTGATGCAGATATTTTACTTACGCCTCAAACTGCCAAAAAGATAAAACTGCAATTTAACTGCAACCTTTGTGTTTGTGAGAACAAAATTTCATTTTATTGAGCCAGATACATAGTATAGCAGGCATAACATTTTTCCTTCACATTGTTGATCAGTGTTCCATTCCCAGCATACTGTAAAACTCCCTGAGCACCGTCAGAAGTGATTCCTGAGCACTGAGTCAGGAATAAGCCCTGAATACCAGCAGTTGTGACCCAAAAGTCAAAGAATAAAAACAAAGAAATAAAAACAAAATCACTTTTTATTGAAGTCTCGATTCACTATAATATTCCTAGTCATCTTCAATTATTAAGAGTATTTAGGGTTAACAGTACAATCAGAAGTGTAAATACATAGGGAAATATTGCCTGAGAATAAAAAGGTAATGAAGAAATATATCCACGTTAAATTTTTTATAATTTTTATTCAAATAAATACATAATTGAACTTTCAAAACCTTTATTTATTTTAAGGGAATATGCTAAGTTTTAGCCCATCTGGTTCTATATGTGAAATAATCATAATAAAAATCCAAGATCTAGCCAATATTACAGAGAAGAGCATAAAAGGCAGGTTCTTAGGATATTTCGAAGTAAATGCACTTGAAATACTGTGAAAAAGGCAGTCTTGTGATATTTCTCATTATAAAAGGTCACTGCTCTACTCATTTATCACTATTTTATGGGAAGAGCGGAGTGGATTGTGTCTAGGTGAGATTATTGTTGCTGAGAAGAGTTTTTTAAAAAAAAATTACCTGGTATTAAGAGAAATTGGTTGGCATATTGCAAAGCAGAGTTTAGAAACATACTGCTAGTGTTAAAATTTAAAAATAATGTAAGAGGAGAAATAAATATACACTGAAGGCACTATTTTCTTTTCTTATAAATAATTCCTCTTACTATAAAGACATAATATTCGTGAATTAAAAAACAAGAATATCCTCTCTGCATTTATATTTTAATTATCCATTAAAGATAACTGTGGTATATTCATATGTTGCAAATATAGCAAAAAGTAAAACACAGTAGTAATTCCACATTTCAGATAAAGTAAGAGGGCTTTTACTCTACATGAATGCTAACATATCCAATTTATCTAATGTCGTTTTCTTATGTCACTTGAAAGCCTTAATGCAGAGAAGTAGAGCATAATTCTATGGTCTGCTTCTGTTGTTATGAATACCAGTCTGAGAACTCTACAAGAAATAACACATTTTGTTCTTTAGTGCTCCTAGCAAACTTATGTGGAGAGGACTAATATCAGTTTCAATTAATAGATAAGAAAGTTGATATACTTGTTCTAAGATTCATAGCTAACAAAGGATCACTGTTGGGAGGGAGCTAGACTATAAACCTAAATAAGTAAGTTCTTTTAAACTTTGTTATGCTTCTTTTTGTTTGTTTATAAGACTTCTTTAAATATATGAACAATACAGTTCTCCTAAAAAGCAATTTTAGGCCTGAATTTAATTATAAATGTAAATTCATTAATGGGAAGCTAATAGGAAAATTTGGTTCAAAGTCATGGGCTGTTAAATGTTTTACTTGACTAGCTCTTTGCTGTTAGATAGAAATGTTAAATACAGGGAATAAAATTCCAGGTAAATTTGACAGAAATTCTAAGGACAGAATATAGATGCATTAACATTTTGGTGTTTTTCAGAAGAACTGATGTGTACAAACTGTTCAATCTCTTCATCACACACTTTCATTATGTGAAATAAGGAAACACTAGAATTTTAACCTAGCCTATGTAATTAGTATCCCCCAAAGAGATACAATGTTATATGTCATGACAACTAAATTTGCAAAAATAAGATGCAACATCTATGAGAAGTGTCAATAATATTTCAAGAAATAGTACAAATAATTGAAAGATGACAAAAATGTATTTTTTTAAAGTAAAGGAAAACATTCTCAGGATTATTGCCACTGATTAATTTGACAAGAAGAGAAAGTAAGAAACACAATCCAGTCAATTATTTCATGTTTATATACCAATAAAAACATTGACCTAACTGAAGTTTAACAAAAACTGAATTCTACTTAAAAGGGTATGTTATTGTAAATCTTAAGAATAATGCCAAATTGCCCATTGATCTATATGTGAAATTTGAGCTAATCTTATCTTCATTTAGACAGCGTTTCTAAATTAAATTAGCTATTGCATAAAAATATGCTTATTTAATCAACTCTGAATTCTAATATGAAAAGAGAAAATAGTCTTGACAATGTCTATATTGAGAGCAAATTTAACTTTTGAGTTTTCTATGGCAATGCTATTCATGAACAGAACTTTTGTTGAATAACAAAGGAGAAGAAAAAGAGGCATAATGAAAAAAAGGAATTTTCTCTTCTTCACTGCTAGGAAATAAGATAAAGAAATATGCAGAGTTATATAGTTTTATTTGGATTTATTTATACATATATAGGGTGACTTTTTATAGTTTGGAAATTCTACTCCATTGTATAATCCCCATATTACTGCTTGACATTAGGAACTAAAATAGGATTCTATTGATCTTAGAAGTGTTAAATGAAGAATAGAGAGAAAGGAACTGTAGGATAACACTGGTTTATCCTTTCTCCCATGCTACAGGGAGCTTAGGTTTATCAGGTTACACCCATCACAGTGCTCCTGAGTCACTCCCATTCCTCTGTGCTTATCTGTAACTTCTCTTAGCTCTCTTCCCTAACCAGTTAATCAGCTTTTCCCCTAATCAGATTCTGTTTATTTATAAGGTCAGAACCTTCTAAGTACACTGAACTTGTATTGTAAGTTAATATCGCCTTTCTCCTCTCCTTATATCTTTTGAATAGTTTTCTTTAAAGCAATGTCTTTTTTGTATGAACAAAGGAAGACTGTTATTATTATGCTTTTTTAACTTGGGAGTAAATTGTCTCCAAACAATATGCACTCCGGGGGCATCTGTTTCCTCGACTTAAGCCTTAGTTGCTCATAGTTCCTAGCACCCCAAAAGCCGGATTTAAACGAGGAACTGAATGGACCCAGGGAAAGCTGTGAGCTACCTTGGCTTCGAAATAGGCTGGACAAAGAACCACTATACTCAACTATAAGGTGAGAACATGGTCATGGACAAACACTGTCGTAATCCAAAAGTAACAACGAGATTAGGACCCTGCTAGGGATAGAAAAGACTAATCTGACCTGAGCACTGTAGTCTGAGATCGAGATGACCCCAGGAGAGCAATTCTATAAGCTTAATATATCTCTTACTATGTCCATACAAAATGATTAATATTAATGAATGTTTATTTGTTTGTTGGACAAGGAGGGGAGAAACACACTCATGGGATTTTACTCTTGGGTGGGTCATCCTGCTGCATGAAAATCTGTCCTAGAAGCAGCTTTCTCTGGGGGGAAAGACTTTACCTCTATTGATTGTGACCACACCTATGTGTAAGCTCCAACCCCTCATGCATTTGGGATTTAACTAGGCTGTAAGAGGGGCCTGTGGAATACAGAGGAGAAGGAGAAGGAGACAGACAGACAGAGAATGAAAAGAGACTCAAAAGGAGAATGAAGTAGCAGGGGGGAAGAAGCAGGAGAAAAATCAGAGGAGAATAGAGATGAGATCGGAATAAACTGCAACTGAGACCAACCAACTGGCCCTCATTCACTCCTTTGCCTTCCCTTAGCCATTGACCAACCTGGGGTGGGGAAGGCAGTGTGAGACTACCGAACACCGGCTGTGGGAGAGAGAGCTGCTGCGAGGTGCCTTTATAATTTTATTTTTCAAATACACAGGGAACATTATGATAAAAAAGTTGGAAATGATCACTCTGGATAGAAACGTCATGCTGAAAGTTGTTAAAGAAATAAACATGATAATCTCTCAGTATTTGTGTTGCAGACCATAATGCTCAGAAGGAGAGAGAGAGAGAGAGACAGCCACAGACAGAGAGACCTCTAACCTCAATGATCTCTGACCACCCTTTAAGATAAAAATGTAAGTTCAGATGAAATTTAATGGGGGAAAAAGACATATGGAAGAGATGGAACTGAGAAACAAATTCATTTGTTGAAAAATATAAATTTAGAAATTCAAGAAACTGAAAATTCTATGAAGCATATACCCATGGAAAAAAAACAATATCATACAGATAAAAATTAAAAGCCACACCTGGTATGTGCTGGGGCTGAGTTTCCTTTGGAAATATTATTGATCAGAAGACAACAGAACAAAATGTTTATTTATTGTTTGTTTTGCTTGGGGACCACACCTGGTGATGCTCAAAGCTTACTCTGCGTTCAAGAATTACTCCTCGTGGTGCTTGAAGGACGATATGGGATCAGTTATATGCTAGGACAGCAGCCCACCTGCTATACCAAATCAAACTATTTAAATTGCTGAAAATAATAAAATAATAATTCCAGAAGGCAATTCATATCTCTGGAGAAATGAATCATTATAATTACACAGTAAATTTAAAACATTATATATCTATCTCTTTAAATTCTTTTAAAAAAGCTTTATATGCTGGTTTAAAGCAACTATTCTAATATAGTATAACAATGTTCCATGTGATATAGATATATTAAGAGATAGATTAATACATAGATACATACATACATACAAAGATACACAGATATATAGATACATAGTAATAGAATGTTAAGAATAAAAGGCAGATAGAGATTTGTAACTGAAAAACTATACTTAAGGTGAAATGATAAAATATCAATTCTCAATAGACTGAAAAATTATTGTACATAATCTTCTCTACAGTAAAGGTAAAATAAAGAAATAGATCTAAAAAGTCATTAAATTAGATGGATTACTAATAAATATTTAATTCAAAAGAAATAAAATTAATAAAAAATTATAGAAGGGAAAAACATATAATAAAAAATATAAAGGTAGACCTAAATCCAGCTATACCAATAACTGCCATAAATTTTGCTTCATGTGCATACCAATTAAAGACAAACTCTCGCTCTCCTCTTTCTCCAACACATCTTGACAGATAAGTCTATACAGTTATCCTCTATATTTTCTGGTTTAAAAAGATCATGTATTCACTGATCCTAAGAAGACTCTTATCCTCTCTACAATAATTTATGTTTTAATATTTATTGACTCCTTAATCAACAATTGTCATTTCTCTGAACTTAATATCTTTGAACTCTTTAGCATGTCACTGTCGATTATCCTTTTCTTAATCCATTCTTGTTTTCACTTTCTTCTTGAAGTGTCTTGCTGATTGGTACTCCTGTATCTGTTCTCTCCTGTTTTTCTAGCTAGTTCTATCCCTTCTGTCTTGTCTCTTTTGTTTCTCTAGATTATTCTATCCCTTATATATAGACGTTTCTACTTTCTTTCCTAAACTGCCTTTATTTATTTTATTCTTTTATTTTTCTTATCTATAATTTTCTCTGCCCATATTCAATTATATGTCCAATACAGTTACAATGAAATAAAAGAACTAGACTGGTATTCATTCAAGATATTTTAATGTCAAATATACATAATATTAACTTTACATCTGAAGTCCATATAATACATTTTAGTCAGAAGCATAAAATAAGTCATTATACACTCAACTTTTCATTCACCAAGTTAGTATCTAAAAAGTCTTTAACACATTTCTCTTTTACTCATAAATATTTATGATTTCCCAATGGTCATTAAGCAGAGTAATGCAGTTAGCCTCACCAAGGCTTCTTTAAGAGGCAATACAGATTGACTAACTGAATTCTTCCCCAAATACTTTTGATATAATTCCTGTCAGACCCTAGAAAGGAAATATCACATGCCTCAAACTTTCTTTCATTTAAGGTCTCTGCACATGTAAACTTCAAGAATCAGGCACCCTTCAAGAGTAAGGCACCTCAATGTTTACAGTATTATTTGCAGTAACTAAAGCATAAAGGAAAGTGAAATGCTTGTCAATATATGCTTGAGTAAGAAAATATGGTACTTTACATGACAGAATATTATACAGCTATAAAAATACGTGGAAAGCTTGTCATTACAAAAAGAAGAAGAGGAATTAGAAGGGATCACACAAAGTGATATAATTTTAAAGGGAAAAATGTGCACATTGGATTGTCTCACCTATATGTGAGTTTTAAACGTGATATAAGAATGTACGATTTATTTTAAGATTAAATTAAAATTTTTTAAAATGTGGACAAGGAGAAGTGAATGAGGGGAAAGATAAAGTGTGTAAAGACAAAGAAAAATAATAATAACCTAAAGTAGTCTGTAGGGGCCAGAGAGATAGTAAGATGATTGCCTTGCACACAGTTAAGCCAAACTGGATCCTGGGCACCCCATATGATGTTAGGAGTGATCCCTGAAATCAAAATACAGAGTAAGTTCTAAGCAGAGTCAGGTATGGTCCCAAAACAAAACAAACTAAAAGTTTTCCATAATTTTTTTTATTTGCTTGTTTGTTTTGCTTTTTGGATCACATCTGACAATGCTCAGGGGTTACTCCTGGCTCCGTACTCAGGAATTACTCCTGGTGGTGCTCAGAAGACCATATGGGATGCTGGGAATCAAACTCAGATCAGTCGCGTGAAAGGCAAACGCTCCACCTGCTGTGCTATTGCTCCAGCCCCAGTTCCTAAGTTTTTAACCCACATTTTTTTTTTTTTGCAGGAGAGTCACAACAGATGATGATTAGAGTTTATTCCTACCTGCTGCTCAGGGGATAATGTGGTGCCAGGGATGAGATCCAGGCCACATTCATTCCAAGAATACACTTGGATTATTGCTCTAAAAAAAAGTCTTAAAAAAAACTTTCCTTCAGTAGGAGTCATTTCTATATATTGAGATAACTTGACATTTTTCTATTCATTATTTTATAAACCTCGATTTTTTTTATTGTTAGATATGACAGAACCACCTACTGATATTGATAACCTGGAAACTTGCATTTGAAGCAAAGTTCAAGAAATTTTTGTTTGCATAAAAGAAAAAAGAAAGAAAAGAAAGAAAGAAAGAGAGAGAGAGAGAAAGAAAGAAAGAAAGAAAGAAAGAAAGAAAGAAAGAAAGAAAGAAAGAAAGAAAGAAAGAAAGAAAGAAAGAAAGAAAGAAAGAAAGAAAGAAAGAAAGAAAGAAAGAAAGAAAGAAGAGGAAGGAAGGAGGGAAGGAAGGAAGGAAGGAAGGAAGGAAGGAAGGAAGGAAGGAAGGAAGGAAGGAAGGAAGGAAGGAAGGGGAGAGAGGGGAAGAAAAAGAATAAAAGAAAAAAAGGAAGGATGAAGACATAAACACCTTTTCAGGACTTAGAAGGAAAATTGGGAATAACAAATAGTGGGGATAATATCTGAATAACTGCAGAGATAACTGCATTTTGCGGCGGCCAGGGAAGAACTATTTCTGTGTGATCTATTCCTACCTTTGGATGTTGACATACAGTGGCAGCTCCTTTTGAAGAATTTTTTTTTCCCAATTGTTTTTTTCCCAATTGTTGGGCTGGAGTGATAGCACAGCGGGTAGGGTGTTCGCCTTACACGCGGCCAACATGGCCGACCCGAGTTCGATTCCTCCGCCCCTCTCGGAGAGCCCGAGAGTATTCGATATGCCAGACACAGTAACAACAAAGTCTCCAATGGAGACGTTACTGGGCCCGCTCGAGCAAATCGACGATCAACGGGAGGGCCTTTACCTTTACCCTTTTTTATTGTTTTGAAGGAAGTAAGACTTCTACCTGTGGTAACCACTGGAACATTTTCCCCCTTATTAAGTTAATTTTGAGTTATGAATCTGGGAATATGAAGTAATTCTAAAGGTTCAGCCCAAACATCTTCCCCACATTTTTTTAGAAATGAATATTTAATTACCTACTTAACTAGAACTGGACTGAATTATGCTGCCCACAACTAATTCCTGGATGATATCAATACAAAATTTAGATCTATCAATAGTATTATATCCATTGATCTATATATTTATATATTGTATATAATATATAAGTGGATATAAGTATATAAAATATATGAGTTATGTAAGTATATACTCATACTGTAAGATATACGCATACTATAGTATGTACTCATACTATACTAAAGTGTACTGAACATATGGGCTCGAGTGATAGCACAGCGGGTAGGGCGTTTGCTCTGCAGGCAGCCATTATGGCCGACCCGAGTTTGATTCCTCCGCCCCTCTCAGAGAGCCCGGCAAGCTACCAAGAGTATCTCGCCCACAGGGCAAAGCCTGGCAAGCTACCCCTGAGGTATTTGATATGCCAAACACAGTAACAACAAAGTCTCACACTGAACACGTTACTGGGCCCGCTAGAGAAAAATTGATGAACATCGGGAGGACAGTGACAGTGACTGAATATATGGGTATATATAAACACTAGAGGAAAATTTAGCAATTTGCTATTATATCAACCCTTTACTTCTATGCCCATAATTTGTTTTGTGGGAGCGAAGGGGATGACACACCTGGCAGTGCTCAGACTTATTCCTAGATCTGTGCTCAGGGTTCACTAATGGTGGAGATCAGAGGAGTATATAGGATGCTAGGGATGAATCCTAGGTCAGCCATATATAAGATAAAAGCCCTAGTTCTATCTGCAAGTTCTATCTGCAAGTCCCGCTATACCCATACCTTCATACTTACTATTTCTTCTATATACCATAATTTAACACTTCACCCTCCTGTACTTATACTCAAACCTTTTTAAACTATAAATCTTAATGCTAAACAAGGCTTACTAATATTAATGTCCCATATGCCCAGTCAAAACAGAACTCCATTTTGGTACTTTACTTGACACTTTCTCTTATCATTTTGGATTTTTTTCAATCTGTTTTTAGGTTTTTTAATCTGTTCTTAACTATGAATATTTTAAATTTAGCCAAATTCTCGCTCATTTTGTTCTTTTATCACTAAGAAAATCATCCCATTATTTTTTTCAGTAATGTTCCAAATGGTCTACATCAACGTTTTTCTCTTTGGGCTAAAGTGCCAATGAGAGATAACTTCTCTATTATATCCTTACCTGTTTAATAGCAGTTGAAAGAGCCATATAACAAATATTTAGACCACTTAATGAATAAATACCTTGAATCATTTTAGATAATGACCTTTCAACTCTGTATAAACTATGTTTAAGATTATGATTTGGAGATTTCAGGACTCCGAAGGTGCCTGGGAGACCAAGTGGTGCCAAGGATCAAACTAGAGCTGAAAACATGCAAGGTCCCATAATAAATCTTTTTGGATGAGCAGTAACTTTATCTTTTACAGTACAAGGATCTGATGGTTAGATTTGTTAATTTTTCTCTTTGAAGCAAATGTGAACCCAATTCATGTTTGTTTATTTTGGCTTTGCAAGTCTGTGCTAAGGGTTTACTCTTGACTCTACACTCAGAAATCCCCCCTAACAAGCTCAGGGGATTGTCTAGAGTACCACTGCCCAGACCCAGGTCAGCCATTTGCAAGGCAGGTGCCTTACTTGCTGTGTTCTCTGTGGCCCTATTTTTGGTTGCTGTTTGTTTGTTTTTATTTGGGCAGAAAATACCTGGTGGCGCTCAGAAGCTATTCCAGGCTCTATGCTGGGGCTACTCCCAGCAGTAACTGGGGAGCCAAGCAGTGCCACGGATCAAATTTAGGCCTCCCCCATGAAGAGTATGAAACGGCACATTGAGCTCTCTCTCCCATCCCCAGTGAGTATTCTTTGAGATCAATTCTTCTTTAGGGACAATTTAAGATTTTAACTTAGTATAATACCTAGTTTGTGACTGAAAAAGAAGTTAATTGTGTTAGCAAACCTTTAGATAATATTTGAAGATTAATTGCATGCATATATTTTTAAATAAAGATTTCTTAAGGATGAAACAGACCAGTGAGGGATACTTTAGGAGAAAATGTCTCCTATAAAGTATATCATTGAAGAGACTATTTGATCTATCTGACATTGAATGGGCCATTTATCAAGATGAGTCAAAGAGAAAAAAGTAAACTTTAATGATTTTTTTTTATTCTAGACAAGTTTTGATATTCTTGTAACAAGACAGATCAAATAGAAAAATCAAAGGAGTTAAGATTAAGCACTTTGAATTTTAAAGCATATCGAATATTATTGAAAATAGTAGAAATGTGAACATGTCTATAATCGAGATAAAAATATTCTAGGAATGCCAGGAAAGCCAATGAGGTCAATTTTGTTACCAATCAGAATAATTTCAACATCGTCTAAGATAATGCAAGAACTCCTACCTTCTTTAAGAATCTAAATTTGATTCAATAATTTCATATAATTTCTTACATGCATCTTGGGAGAATATTTCCTCCATTTATTTGTACAATCATAAAACTGTTCTTATATAAGAATAAACATTTTTTTTACTTGAGAATTCTTGTTTTAAAAACTGGCTCAGCAGCACAAAGTACCAACCCTTACTTTCTACAAAAATAGTATTGATACCTGGGGCAGCATATGTTATGCAAAGTATTCGCTTTACCAGTCAAAATGAGAATCCTCATTTTAATATAGTTTCCAGAGGCGTATACCATGGATTGAACTGCAATCACCTGCAGGGGGAAATTTAAAGATCAAAAATGTCCATTTGCTTCTTAAACCAAATGTAATATTTTCTCTGCTGGAAACTGACTTTGATTTCTCTTGAAAAATATTTAAGTTTCAGTGTAAGATTTGCCAAAGAAAGTAAAACACTAAAAAATGTTCAGTCTTTTTCTAAACAGTAGCTCAGCTTTAAACAAACTTGAAGTTCTTGTGAACAAGTATAGGTGATTTTTAGAATTCATGCGACACATGCGACAAGACCACATGTGACACATGCAGGAGTACCAGGTTCAATCTTTGGCACCACAGGGGCTCCTGTATTCTGCTAGGAGCAGCCAGAGAGCACAGAGCAGCACTCTTCTCTAGGTATCAGTGTGTGTGGCATGAAAACAAAGCAAAACAAAAAGCAACATTGGGAAATATGCTTTTCTGTGATTTTATAATATATGCAACATATGGGGCAAGAAATTCTAGAGTTTGTCAGGTTTGATGCAGTCAGGGGCCCCTGAGGCCCTCCCGTTGATCATCGATTTGCTCGAGCGGGCCCAGTAACGTCTCCAATGGAGACGTTGATGCAGTCAAGTTTATTTTGTTCTTATTTATTTACTTTTAACTTATCCCCATGAGCCCAACATATTAAATCACTACTATTATCACTTAACTTGTGCTTCAAGAGATTAATATTCACATATTAGTGTATTATGATATTACTGTATGTATAATCTGGACGGCTGTAAGTCATTTGACAGAAAAGTAACTTCCTCTAAATCTGATTTTCATTCTAGTACTGAATAAACTTCATTTCCAAGCAAAACTGTGATAAAGGTAATAGGATAATGGAAACTAAATAAATCCTTTTTGAAAAACATTGCTCCCCTTGATTAAGCATATCTTGTTTCTCCATTTATCTGGGTCTCGTTGGTTTATGCTGGGTTAATCTTTTTCCTTTTGCAAATCCTTGAATTAACTTTCTCAACTTATATTTAAAAAGTCTAGATGTAAGATACCAAGAGCAAAATAGCATGTGAAAAAATATAAGTGAATAATATTTATTTCACTTATATTTTTTCATGCTAAATTCTTCCAAAAAATTTTATTGTGAAATAATTTATTTTAAAAAACTACATTATTAAAGTTTGATTTTAGAGATCTGAATTTACTTTCATATGTGTGTATACATGTATACAATTGTTTACGTATATACATATACAATCGTTTAGCTATTAATAATATTGTCAGTAAATTACTAGAAATGTGAGATTATAATGAATTGAACTGAAAATAAATAAGCAATTATATTCTAGTTGAAGTTATATTTAAGTAAGAGGCAGAAAATAATGTGAGAGAACACAATTTAAAAGAACAAAATTGCATCAGTGATGACAATTGGTTGATTTTACTTTCTAATGTCTACAGTAAAACAAAAAGTAAAAGATTCTCTACGTGAATGCATACATTTTTGCATTTGAATTTACAATTTTCTGGAAAGGGAAAGGAAGACAGACTTGAGAAATATAAACATAGATTATAAGTATCTCTTAGTTAAGATGCACCCCCACCCCAATAACAGTAGGCCTTACAAAAGAATTTTGCATCAGAAAATACACGTGAGAAATGATACACAGTAAGCCAGTAATATTCACTATGAAGGATGTATTTATATAGAGATAGACTGGACTTAGCCCTCTGAAGCAGCTCTGAGAAATAATATTCACCTGTTAGAACCTCTTTATTGCAATTGGAAGATAAAACCCTCCACAACCAAATTCAGTCCTGAACTAGCTGAAAGTTGACTTCACGGGAATGAAATATTTCCCTCTTCCTTTATGGCTGCCTGAGTTTGGACTTAAGAAACACCCCAGCAACTGAGAAACACTAAGCAAAGGGTGGTGAAGGGAAAAGCTGCCTTCTCAGTTTAAAGCTGTCTGCTGCAAAGACAGAACTAGGTGGCCTGCCAATGGCTGAAGGCCAGACGCCAGGGCTCCTACTGCAGATGGGAAGGCAGGGTTCTTAATGGTTGGTTATGCACCTGACTTTGGTTATCCTATACTGTGATACATATATGTCCCCCACTTGATACAAACCTTTTCTCTCACCAGGAGAAGCCCTTTATTTCTACTAGGCCAAGGGATCAGAGTTCACTGAAGGGTTCCTCCACTGAAGATAATCAGGAAGAATCTCCTTCCCACCAGTTTGATCCCCCACAGCTGGATAACCACACTCCCAAGTCCTTTTTTTTTCTTTCATTCTAAAAAGGACATCTTATTAACATGAAACAGTAACAAATAACTCATTTATATAATTTCTCCTCTGAATTAAGTCTTAAAAGGCAGTAATATACGAAAGTAAATTATTTACTTTTCACTTAATCACTTAATCACTTAACTTCCCGTTAGTCGTCGATTTGCTCGAGCGGGCGCCAGTAACGTCTCCATTTGTCCCTGTCGCGTGCAAGTGTAGCCCAATGGCATCTGTTCGCTATAGGAACATGAAGAGCCTCAAACCAATCGTTCATGATCTTGACGAAGAAGTCTGACCATCTGGTAGGTGGGCGGCCACGCGGTCTTTTGACATCCCGGGGAATCCAATCAGTAACAGCTCTAGTCCAACGGTCGTCTTTAAATCTCATTACGTGACCAGCCCATCTGATTTTCGACACCTTGGCAAATGAGACAGCGTCCCTGATCCTTGATCATCGACGGATGTCAGAACTCCGGATTCGTTCTCTCATTTGAGTGAAACGTGATATTCCAAGCATAGCTCTTTCTATTCTTCTTTGAGAGACCTGAATGGCGTTCTCATCTTGTTTGCGTAGGGCCCAGGTCTCTGAGGCATATGTTAATGCAGGAAGAACAGTGGAATCAAAGAGATGTGCCCGGAGCCGGAGGTTCTTCGTCCTCTTAGCTATTTCTTCGACGTTCTTGAAGGCGTTCCAAGCCGCTCTCTTCCTCCTGCCCAGCTCGGGTGCCAGGTCATTTGTCATGTTGACCTCTCGACCTAGGTAGACATAGCTGTTGCATTCAGAGATGGTCGTTCCATTGAGAGCGAATGGGGCGTCAGGAACAAGGCTGTTTCTCATAAACATTGTCTTCGAAAGATTCAGCTGTAGTCCTACCTTTCCACACTCACGGTCAAAGTCGGCCAGCATTTGTGCCGCTTGGCTGATGTTTGGTGTTATTAAAACAATATCATCAGCAAAGCGGAGGTGGTGTAATTGCCTACCATCTATCTTCACTCCCATTCCTTCCCATTCCAGTCGTCGCATGATGTTCTCGAGGGTGGCACTGAAGAGTTTCGGTGAAATGGTATCACCCTGCCGCACCCCTCTCTTGACATCAACGATCACTTCTTTGTAGAATGGTGAGATCCTGGTAGTGAATCCGCAATAGAGCTCATGGAGGATCCTGATGTACTGGGCTTGAATGCCCTGATTGGCTAGGGCTTCAATGACCACTTCCGTCTCAACAGAATCAAAGGCCTTCTTTAAATCAATGAACGTTAAGCAGAGCGGCATCTTGAACTCCCTAGAAACCTCAATGAGCTTGGTTATCGTGTGGATATGGTCGATGGTGCTGAATCCTTTGCGGAACCCGGCTTGCTCGCATGGTTGTCCTTCATCTAATGTTCTGCCAATCCTATTCAGGATGACTCGAGTGAACAACTTGTAGATGACAGACAGTAGGCAGATCGGGTGATAGTTGCCAATGTCATGGATGTCTCCCTTCTTGAACAGTAGTACGGTCCTGCTGGTTTTCCATTGGGACGGAAACTTGCATTCAGACAGGTAGCGAGTGAAGAGCCGAGCAGTGTATTGATGAGTACTGACGGCAGGTTCTTCAGGTGTTCAGGTCTGACCTTGTCTGGGCCGGGTGCTGTTTGTTTCTTTACCAACGAAATGGTGTGTCGGATTTCGGAAAGGAGAACGTTGGGAACGACATATCCATCCTGTGGAATTTTGTATGTTGGCAAGTGGACATGGCTATCGAAGAGATTTGAGTAGAAGTCACGGATAATCTTCTCCATTGCCGTTCTGGAGGATGTGATGGATCCATCAGGATGTCGGCGGGCAGTCATCTTGGTCTTATAGTTGGCGAAGGACAGGCGGGCGTTACGAATACTTTTCCAGACTTCTGCCGCATCTACCAGTACTTCTGCTCTTCTCTCTTTGAGGTCTTCCTTGATCGCATCTCTGCACTGCTTTGTGAGCTCAGACGTTAGCTTGCAGTTGCCTGAGGCATGCGCCAATCCACGCTGGCGAATTAGCTCAAGAGTTTTCGAAGATAGGCGATTTCCTGTGGCTATCTCTCTCTTGGCGTTCCTCACACATTCATGGAGGTGCTGAACCAGTCGATCATATTCCTCGTCAATGTTGTCAACAATGGCATCTTCCCATGTTGCCGCAATAGTACCAAAGAGTTCCCAGTTGGTGGTCATTCTGGGAGTTTTCTTTTTGAACTTTGCAGCCCTTTCTCCCTGCTCTGTGAAGTAGAATTTTGCACGAAGGAGATGGTGTTCCGATCCCGTTTGAAATTTTGGGACAACAGCGACATCAGTCAGGCAAAACCGTCGATTGAATATGATGTGGTCTATTTCGTTGTGGAATTGTCCACCAGGAGACTCCCATGTCCGTCGTTTAGATTCTGCCTTCTGGAACTCTGAGTTACCATGAATGGTCTTGGTCGACATGATGAACTCAGACAGTCTCTCACCCTGTTCGTTCCATTCTAGGCCATGGGTCCCGACGTGAAGTTCTTCAGCTGATCTTCTCGGTCCTATCTTGGCATTAAAATCACCCACAATGATCTTGTAGAAGGTGTGGTCTTCTTTATAGAACTTCTCTAGCTCCATGTAGAACTTCTCGATTTCTCTTTCATCATAATGAGATGTTGGTGCATAGACAACGAAGATAGAAACTGCAGGCATTGAGTCACATCTATTCAAATGTAAATGTCCGATTTGGGTTGTTAGGCATTCGAATGAATCAATGCTCTTGGCCAAGTTTGTGTTGACAAGGACACCGACGCCTCCAACACCTCTTTTATCGCATGTTCCGAGGAACAATTCTTCTCCAGTGTCGAAAACGGCATGGTGAGATTCGTGCCTTCTTGTCTCGGTCAGACCAATGATGTCGTACTTGATCATTCGCGCTTGTACCATCAGGTCCTCGATGGATGCATCTGATGCTAGTGTACGTGCATTGAAAGTACAGACGATCATTTTTGTCTTCCTTCATTGTGGCAACCTACTTCGGCCTTGAGATTTTGTCGGCCTCTCCTTTCTCATCCTTCTCAGTGCTGCCATGTCAGTGAAGCCTTCAGGGTCAGGTGAATGAAACCAGTTGTAGTTACTGGTTTTGGCATATCGAATACACAACAGATAGCTTGCCAGGCTCTTCCGTGCGGGTGGAATACTCTTGGTAGCTTGCCAGTCTTTCCGAGAGGGATAGAGGCTTTTGGGGCGACCTCTAAGCACCCTTGTAGGTGTTACCATATTTGAACCCTATCAAATATGGTACGACAATTCCGGAAGATGGGTATTTAGTGTCTTATGATGTGTCCGGAAAGCATCCTGGAGTGTGGCGACGGCTGGGTAGTGGAAGTAGTGTCGAGAGTGGAAATCTGCCAGTGGGGTATTTATCTGGGTAGGGTGGGTCTCCTGTGCGCAATTCTATCCCTGGGTGGTTGATGGAAGCAGACAGGGCAGGATAGGGTGGGGCTCCTGATTAGAATCCCTTTTTATTACTTATTACACATACATAAGTAATTTTATTATATATGCCAAGAGCTTGCTATTTCCTGGACATCGCTATATCACATTATCATCCCATTGTTCATCAATTTCCTCGAGCAGGCATCAGTAATGTCTCCATTCTTCCTAGCCCTGAGATTTTAGCAAGTGCCACATTGGAGGCTCTTTCAGGGTTAGGAGAATGAGACCCATCATTATTATGTTGTTTGGGCATGTCTAATACACTACAGGGAGTTTGCCAGACTCTGCCGTGCAGGCAGGATACTCACGGTAGCCTGCCAGTTTCTCCCAGAGTGAAAACTAGACAATAAGCTTGAACTAGACAAGATTCCAAAGCTTGGTTTTATAGTCTCTGGATCTTGGCCATTGATGGGATTACACAGGGCCAGGGACAATTGGTGGGTGTAACTGCCTAGCTACTGGAAGATGGGGGATCTGGGTGGAGGAGGCCCAGTTCTGATCCAAGCAGGCTTGGATCTCAGCCTCAGGTCCCACACACCTGGGTTCCTCTGCCGGTTCCTTCAAGTGTGAGGCTCATCTAAGCATGTGGAGAGTGGTCTTAAACCTGGCTGTGGATAGGTTCCAGAGGTTTCAGCTGCCGGAGCTCTGCTTGGGGTGGAGAGGGAAACTCAACTCGCCCTCCTCCAAGGGTCCCCGATGAGGACAACCAGGCATGGGGGGTGGGGACTTTGCCTTATTTGATCACTGTATCACTGTATCACTGTAATCCCGTTGTTCATTGATTCCTTGAGCTGGAGCCAGTTACATCTCTATTCACCCAGCCCTGAAATTTTAACAACCTCTTACTCATCTTTCCCAATGATTGAGTCTCTTTCAGGGTCAGGGGAATGAGACGTGTTATATTTACTGCTGTTAGCACATCAAAAATACCATGGGTAACTTTTCCAGTCTCTGTCCATGTGGGTGGGATGCTCTCGGTAGCTGCTGGGCTCTCTTGTAAGGACATTGCTCTGAATAAACTATGCAAAAGGACTTTGGGAGAAGAGAAAAACAATATTTACAAGTCAACAGAGCACAAAGAAAGAAGCTACAAATAAACACAGAGGAATGGGAGCACTATGATGGGAGCAACCCAATAAACCTAAACTACCCGAGGCTATGCAGGAAGGACAAAAACAGTGTTATCCTACACTCTCTGCAATATTTGTGTGTGTATATATATACATATATGTATATATCTTTTATATACATATATATGTATATATATGTATATATCTTTCTCTCTAAGTTTGTTGCTTACTGTCTGAACCCCATCAAACATAGTGTGATAATTATATAAGATGGGTAGAAAGTGTCTTATAATGTGTCTCAAAAAGCGACCTGGAGTGTGGCGGCGGGTGGGTAGTGGAGGTCGGCTGCCAGGGCTGGGTCCCTTGGGGCGGGAAGAGCTCTCACCCGCCCCCCTCTGGGGTGACCCAAGTGAAAACAGCCTGGCACAGAGTTTGGTGGCATGGTTATGGGAGTCCTAGTTTGTGCTCCCTTCCAGGAGAAGCAGCTGTTGAGTTCTGAAGGGTGGCCGATGAGATCATCTGGCGTCAGCAGGGAGTGGCATCTGGGTGTAACCCCTGGGTCGCCGGAGATGGGGAAGCAGGCAGGGGATCTCTGCTCCTGGGTCCCATTGGGCACAGAGTCCAGGGTCACAAAGTTCTGCAAACCTGGGTTTCATGCAGCATCACTCGACCCGAGCATCCAGAAAGCGACCTGGAGCATGGCAGTGAGTGAGTAGTCGAGGTCAGCTGCTGGGGCTGAGTCCCTGGACATACTGATTATACTTCCTAGACATACTGAAGGGAATCAGAAAACATGGCCCTCACTCATACAGTGAAAATCTATTTGAGGACACAGTATCTGTGATTTTTTCTTCTCACAGTGTTTCTTAGGCTTGGTTAGTTCCAGTTATTTTGCCATGCTGCCTTATCACTATTGATTGTCCATGACTGGCTCACAGATTCAAAGCCTTCAGGAGCAAATACTGGTTCTTCTCACCCTCAATTACTGACTGACTGATGAGCTGATTGAAGACAGCACTGGTGACTGAGAGTCACATCTGAAGTGTGCAGTGAACACTAAAATCTGAATCTTTTAAGCCTACAGAGTGTTTAACCCAATCCACTCAACTCTATCCAGAACTGTGAGAGAAGGTTCTTTGCCTGAGGGAATCCTCCCTCCTCTTTATTTCTTCAAAGAAACATTTTTAATGATCAAAGTTGTACATGTCCCACATATTCTGGGAGCAACATTACATTGAAGTTTGAACTTTAAAAATGATAGGGGAAAGTTAATCTTTAGGTCATTGCTTCTAAGTTTGTGGGAATGAATATTCAAAAAGATATTCTTGAGCAGAGCATTTCAAACTTTCTGTAGTAATGTGATTCCTTAAGTAGTTATAAAGTTGGCAAATAACTCAGGAAAGAGAGTTGGGCAAAGCAGAGAAAATGATAAGAAATTTGGACTCAAAGTAAATCTGTCATTTACTTTGTCATAAATATGAGTAAGTAGTTAATATCTACCAGAGTATTCTCTGGGCCCCATATAGAGCCGATATCTCCGGGAGGTCCCAGATGGAGTAGGTGCTGTCTCCCTGCCTTCTCCAGTTGGAAACCCGGTGACCATGAGCTTCTACAAGCATGGCTGTGGCATGCAAGTACCAGGACTATTTTCTGAACCGCATGGCCACTTATGCAGCCGTGCAACATTTCCTAATATACAAAGTGATAAATGGAAAATAAATGATCTAGCATTTGTCCCTGAAAATCAGGCTTGAATGGTGGTGGGAAAATCTGAGCAAAAGATAATGCCCAACCAAAATACATCTGGACTGTATATTTAACTATGGTGCTATGCCACCCTGGGAGGGTAAGGGTGTCTGTCCCTCCCCCTGTCCCACTTTGCTGTGGCAACATGGTGGCCTGCATCTTTTAGAATCTAATGAACAGTCAGAGATGAGACTGCATTGACAAGGCACGTGGGGCTTCATGAGATGGGGGGTGGAACTGGCCCTGCTCCCCGCCATGACAATGCTCCAGGTTGCCACCCTCAAACACCTCCTCTGGCTTCTGATCAACTATGAACCCAGAAACACACATGCCAATCTCAGAACCCAGGGGCTTCTGGGAGTAATCCCTCTAGTTTTTTTATTAAAATATCAGAAATCCAAATTTGTGTGGCCACTATTGTGGCCACATGACATCATATGCTCTTCATAATCAACAATAGAAAACAATTTTTCAAATTATGTCTTTGTGGCAGGTCTGAATGTTGGGGAAAATTCCAAATAATGAAGTTGGGTCTTTTGTCATAATATTGAATGTGATCGATGAGAGAGAGAGAGAAACAGAGAGAGAGAGAGAGAGTAAAGTGGAAATCTGCCACACAGGCGGGGTGTGGGTGGGAGGGGGGTATACTGGGGTTCTTGGTGGTGGAAAATGTGCACCTTGTGATGGGACAGGTGTTTGATCATTGTATGACTGACCGAGACTTGAACTGAAAGGCTTTGTGACTGCTCTCACGGCGATTCAATAAATAAAAAAACAAAAGCTGGGAGGCATCATGGTGGGTAAGGCACATGGCTGATCCTGGTTTGATCCCTGGCATCAAATATGTTTCCAAGAGCACTGCATCAGGAGTGATCCCTGAGCACAGGGCCAGAAGTAAGCTCTGAGCATACCTGGGTTAGATCCCAAAACAACAACAACAAAAATTTTAAATAATAGGCAACTTGACAAAAGTTATCATTGTGGTTTGTAACACTTTGCATCAAAGCTTCTCTGCATATTTCAAAATAAAATTCAATCAGAAAGAAAAGGAAATTTAAAAAGCTGCATACTAATTTTTTATGTCTCTGGTTTATCATAAAATCCACAAAATATAGTTCTTACTAATGCATACCTTAGGTACCAAGTTTATAAATTTTAATTCATAGAAGCATATATGTACTCAAATATTATGAAATGAATACATCAGGATGCTAGAAAATACAACCCCCATTATTTTTAAGCTGTCATGGTCTTTTATTTGCTCGAGCGGGCCCAGTAACGTCTCCATTGGAGACTTTGTTGTTACTGTGTCTGGCATATCAAATACTCTCGGTAGCTTGCCGGGCTCTCCAAGAGGGGCGGAGGAATCGAACTCGGGTCGGCCATGTTGGCCGCTTGTAAGGCGAACGCCCTACCCGCTGTGCTATGGTCTTTTATAACTGTATTATGGTACTCTTTATAGAATACATTTTTAATTATTAAAGTAAAGCATATTGCTATTTTTCTCTCTTCTAGACTAACAGAAGGGAGATAAATAATGGGCTCAAGCAATAGCACAGCAGGTAGGGCATTTACCTTGCACACGGCTGACCCAGGTTCAATTTTTCTGTCTCTCTCAGACACCCCAGAAAGCTACTGAAGATAATCCGCCTGCACAGCAGAGCCTGGAAAGCTCCCCATGGCTTATTCGATATGCCAAAAGCAGGGACATGTCTCATAATGGAAACTTTACTGGTGCCCATTTGAGCAAATCGATGAACAACAGGAGGACAGTGCTACAGTGCTACGGTGCTAGACTAACTAATCAAAAAAGGCCAGACTTGCTTTTTTAACTTGCTCCAATACCATTCTATCAACATTTAGGAATCATTCTTTTTTTTTAATTTTCATTATCAAACAAATGAGGAACGGTTGTAGAATTACAAATTTTGTGCTTGGGTTTCAGTTATACAATGATTGAGTACCTATCCCTCCACCAGTGCCCATTGCCCATATCTGTACACACAACCTCACATGTATGAACATCTAATCTTTGATAAGGGAGCAAGAATTGTGAAGTGGAATAAGGAAAGTCTGTTCAACAAATGGTTCTGGCATAACTGGACAACCACATGCAAAAAAAACAAAATGGGGTTAGACCTCAACCTAACGCCATGCACAAAAGTCAGATCGAAATGGATTAAAGATCTCAACATCACTCCAAAATCGATAAGATACATTGAAGATAAGGTCGGCAAAACCCTCCAGGATATTGAGACTAATGGTATCTTCAAAGATGACACTCCGCTGACCAACCAAGTGGAAACAGAGATAAACAAATGGGACTATCTTAAATTAAGAAGCTTCTGCACCTCAAAAGATACAATAACCAGAATACAAAGACAATAGACAGAATAGGAAAGGATATTTACCCAATACCCATCTGATAAAGGGTTGATATCAAGGATATACAAAGCACCGGTTGAACTCTACAAGAGGAAAATGTCTAACCCCATCAAAAAATGTGGTGATGAAATGAACAGAAACTTTCCCAAAGAATAAATCCGAATGGCTAAAAGGCACATGAGAAAATGCTCTACAACACTAATCATCAGGGAGATGCAGATCATAACAACAACGAGATATTATCTCACACCACAGAGACTGGCCCACATTGAAAAGAACAAACGCAACTGGTGTTGGTGTGGATGTGGCAAGAAAGGGACTCCCTTTTACTGCTAGTGGGAATGCTGACTGATTCAGCCCTTTTGGAAAACAGTATGGACGATTCTCAAAAAATTAGAAATTGAGCTCCCATTTGACACAGCAATACTACTCCTAGGAATATATCCCAGAGAGGCAAAGAAAGTACAGTTGAAATGACAGCTGCACTTCTGTGTTTATTGCTGTGCTATTCACATTAGCCAAAATCTGGAAAAAAGCCGAATGCCAGAAAACAGATGACTGGTTAAAGAAATTTTGGTACATCTACACAATGGAGTACTATGCAGCTGTTAGAAAAGATTAAGTCATGAAATTTACATACAAATGGTACTACATGGAAAGTATCATGCTAAGAGAAATGAGTCAGAAAGAGAGGGACAGACATAGAAATATTGCATTCATCTGGGGAACATAAAGTAACAAATTGGAAGACTAACATCCAAGAATAGCCGAGATAAATACCAGGAGGTTTACTCTATGGCTTGGAGGCCAGCTGCACATTCTAGGGGAGAAGGCAGCTCAGATAGAGAGGGGAGCACCAAGTAAAGGGTATTGGGAGGATTGTCCCAGGATAAGAGATACATGATGAAAATAGACTATAGACTTAACACGATTGCCACTCAATGCCTCTTTTGCAAACCACAACACCCAAAAGGAGAGAGAGAACAAAAGGGAATGCCCTACCATAGGGGTGGGTGGGATGGTGGGGTGAGGGTGGGTGTGAGGGATAGTGGGAGCATTGGAGGTGGTGAATGAAAAAATGATCCCATTCACAATTGTATCCCAAGAGTCATTCTCTTTCATACCTCAAGAAAAAAAAAAAGAAAAACTTTAGTGGCGGGGAGACACCATGAAAGGATATTTAGTATATAGTCACTGAACTTGAAATTCCTTATAATATATTTTTGAAGTGATAAAGATCTTCTTGGTCTTTACAAAAGTCAGACAATGCCCAAGCTGCCATTACACAACTTCATAGGTCACAATTATTAGCAAATTCTTTCATCTTGTTCAAATAAAATCTGACCAGTTAATGAGTGAAAACATTAATTCTAATTAAACATGATTCTCTTATAAGATGCAAATTAGACATACAAAGTTCACATAAAGAAAATGTCTAAGAATATTTCTCACTGAAATAATGAATCTCTTATTAAAATGATGTATCAGCTTCCAAATATTGTTTTCCTTTATAATTCAAGGGTTAGTTGCGAATATGGAAAAGTAACTAAGACAATCCTTTCATAACAAATAATAAGAATATAAATTTGAAATTATAGACTTATAAATGTTCTGGAATACAAAATATACAAGATGCAGACCTTGTTATCTTTTCACCAAAGATTACTATTAATTATAAAACAAAAATTTCCCTTGAATAAGGTACATTGAAACAGTTGCCTTAAATATTTGCATACTTAAGAGAAAAATTGTTAAGAAAGTTCAAAAATCTTTTTTGTTACCTTACCTGGGTTCTTGGACAATGAAACACTGTTTCATTTTATTTAGCAGCTGATTCACATATGATAAACTGAAATTGGAAGGATAAAAATGATGCTGGGAGAGGAAAAGTTAAATGCAGCATTCTGAGTTCTGTTCAAATTGGAGAACACCAATGGAGAGACTAAAGCTCTCCTCTTTACTGAAGCAGCAGTTTGAAGTACTCTTGTGTAGTATAATAGAATAATTGACCCAATTAGGGCCCTATTCATCAGAAATTAGATTTCTGCAGGTGCCAAGCACAAAGGCTTTTAAGGGCCTTCTCAGCTTCTTACTAGCAACATTGGGAAATTGCAGGCACAACAAAACTGCAAAATCTGCAATTTAATATCTTTCCTAAAGGTATCTGCTGAAATTCACTTTAATTTTAAAGACAAATGAAAGGGACATAGCTTAGGGTCTGTTCCTTTGCCAAATCAGTCCTTTCCTGTAAAACCTTGTGGCTAGCCACCCTCTTTAAGGGAGCGTTAAAGAAACAATTCAAAAGCAACAACTGTAACCTATGCTTGAATATTCACCTTTCATATAGTATCTTATTCCAATGTCTGCCACATTCAGGTCATGTGTTTGAATGTTAATATTGTATTCTCCATTCAAGGTTATTCAAACTAGAATAGCCCCATCTAAGTCATCCAGATACTATTTCTTCAGATGTACTCACTATTATCTAAGAATTTTTTAATTGCAACTAAAATACTCAAAAGAGTTCTTTACATTTTTCTGAGATGACGGAAGAGGAAAGAAGTAAGCAAAACTATACTTTTCTAAAGAATATAGGTTTCACATACAAAAGAACAAAAGCAACAGGTGTTAGCACGGATGTGGTGAGAAAGGGACCCTCCTTCACTGCTGGTGGGAATGTCGACTGGTTCAGCCATTTTGGAAAACAGTATGGATGATTCTCAAAAAACTAGAAATTGAGCTCCAATTTGAACCAGCAATATCACTCCTGGGAATATACCCCGGAGAGGCAAAAAGGTATAGTCAAAACGACATCTGCAGTTGTCTGTTCATTGCAGCACTGTTTACAATAGCTAGAATCTGGAAAAAACCTGAGTGCCTGAGAACAGATGACTGGTTAAACTTTGGTACATCTACACATTGGAAAACTATGTAGCTGTCAGAAAAGATGAAGTCATGAAATTTACATACAAATGGTACTACATGGAAAGTATCATGCTAAGCAAAATGAGTCAGAAAGAGAGGGTTAGACATAGAAAGATTGCATTCATCTGGGGAACATAAAGTAACAAAATAGGAGACTAACACCCAAGAATAGTCGAAATAAATACCAGGAGGTTTACTCCATGGCTTGGAGACCAGCTTCACACTCTAGGGGTAAAGGCAGCCCAGATGTAGAAGGGAGCACCAAATGGGGGGGTGTTGGGAGGATCCCCCCAGGATGGGAGAAGCATACTGAAAGTAGACTCTAGACTGAACATGATTGCCTCTCAATGCCTCTTTTGCAAACCACAGCACCCAAAAGGAGAGAGAACAAAAGGGAGTTCCCTGCCACAGAGACAGGGTGGGAAGGGGGAATTAGGGGCGTGGGAGGGATCCTGGGATTAGTGGTGGTGGAGAATGGGCACTGGTGGAGGGATGGGTACTCGATCATTGTACAACGGAAACCCAAGCACAAAAATTTGTAAGTCTACAACTGTACCTCATGGTGTTTCACTAATAAAAATTTAAAAAAAAAGAATATGGGTTTACTATGGACAGTTATTCAAAAACTAGAAATTGAGCTTTCATATGACACCACAATACCACTTCTGGGAATATATCCGAGGATGCAAAAAAGCACAGTAGAAATGACATCTGTACCTATATGTTCATTGTAGCACTGTTCACAATCGCCAAAATCTGGAAAAAACCCAAGTGCCCTACAACAGATGAATGATTACTGAAACTTTGATACATCTACACAATGGAATATTATGCAGCTGTCAGGAGAGCTGAAATAATGAACTTTGCTTATAAATGGATAGACATGGAGAGTATAATGCTAAGTGAAATGAGTCAGAAAGAGAGGAACAGACATAGAAAGACTGCACTCATTTGTGGAGTATAAAACAATATAATATGAGGCTGACAACTAATGATAGTAGATATACTGGACAGGAAGATTATTTCATAGCTGGAAGCCGGTCTCATGAGGGAAGGGGAGAAGGCAGCTGCAATAGAGAAGGGATCACTAAGAAAATGATGGCTTGAAGAATGGGCCGGAATGAGAGATGTGTGTTGAAGGTAGATAAAGGACCAAACATGATAACCTCTCAGTGTCTGTATTGCAAATCATAATGCCCAAAAGTAGAGAGAAAATATGGGGAATATTTTCTGCCATGGAGGCAGGGGGAGGGTGGGAACAGGGGGTAGACAGTGGATATTAGTGGTAGGGAATGTGCACTGATGGAGGCATGGGTGTTTGATCATTGTGTGATTGTAACCCAAGCATGAAAGCTTGTAACTATCTCACGGTGATTCAATAAAATTAAAAAAGAAAAGAATTATGCGTTTACTTCTGGGTATATATTCCAAGGGTGCAAAAATAGCTCGGTAGAAATGACATCTGCACCTGTATGTTCATTGCAGCACTATTCATAATAGCCAGAATCTGGAAACAACCCAAGTGTCAGAGAACAGATGGCTGGTTAAAGAAACTTTGGTGTATCTACACAATGGAATACTATGCAGCTGTTAGGAGAGATGAAGTCATGAAATTTGCTTATAAGTGGATAGACATGAAGAGTCTCATGCTAAGTGAAATGAATCAGAAAGAGAGGGACAGACGTAGAATGACTGCACTCATTTGTGGAATATAAATATAAAATAACATGAGACTGACACCCAAGGACAGTAGACACAAGGGCCAGGAATATTGCTCCATAATTTGGAAAAGAAGTTAGGGAGAGAGCACCGGGAATAGAGAAGGAATCACTAAATCAATGATGGTTGGAGGGGCAGTTCAGGATGGGAAACGTGTGCTGAAAGTAGAAAAGGACCAAACATGATAACCTCTCAGTATCCATATTCCAAACCATAATGTCCAAAGGTTGAGAGAGAATGTGGGGTAAATTGTCTGCCAAAGAGGCTGGGGGAGGTTTGGGGTGGTAGTGGCATAATACTGGGGACATTGGTGGTGAAAAATGTGAACTGGTGGAAGGATGAGTGTTCGATCATTGTGTGACTGAAATTAAAACTTGAGAGCTTTGTAACTATATTTCACGGTGATTCAATTAAAAAAATGGGTTTATTGAATGATTTTTAAACCCTTTAGCTTTTCTGATAAAATGTCCATATTTACTGATAAGATGTTTAAAAAATACCCTCAGTCCTCACCTTCCCTACATGGAACACACACATTCTAAATTTTAATTTTTCTTTATTTTCTTCTAGTATTTATTATTACTTAAATTTGGCTTTTATGTATATGTGTACTTAGGTTGATCCATTTAGCATCTATTTAAATAACAATTCCGGAGATATTTAGGTATTGTTTCAGCTATTTCCTACTCTATCCCCTAGAGTCCTGAATACTATAGAGCACTAAATAGATTGTCAATACATAATTCATCAATTAATAAATGAAACTTGTTTTCCTTAGAGAAATCTAAAATCAACACTTTAAAGGTGCACTGATTTTAGGGAACCAAATCCTTCAACCTCCTTCAGAGATTCAAAAGGAATATATCAGATCCTATAAATAAACAGTACAAGGTTGACTTTAGCTTCAAGTCAAATATAGCTTCACAAATAACTAGTTGGTGTTGGCTCCATTAACAAGATAAACATATGGCAGTAGCAGCCTTAGTCCCTGCATATACTCTAATACTATAATTCACAGCTCACCAGAAAAATAATCCTTTTATAACTTTTAAAACCCAGAAAAATATACCATGTGGACCTAGATTAGCCCAGCTTCTGTTTCATGTCTTCCTTGAGCCAATCCCTATGACCAGAAGCCTAAAACTTGTTGGCTTGTTTAAGATATCTAAATAACTCCTGCATTCTGGGTTAGAGTCAGCTTTCCCCTGGAGCACATAGACTGGGAGGTAGGAAGGTGAAGACCAACTTCCTGCGACACAAAATGAGGCACAACATTCAGTGAAGATGAGAAAGGGAGTGGCACTGGAAGCAAAAACTAAAAATGCAAAGGACACCCTAAAAATACAAATAAGTTGATACTTTTTAGTCATTATCTCCTTTTTTTCTTTTTCTTTTTTTTCCTTTCTTTATATATTTTTTTAAACTTAGAAGGTGGTTATCAACTTCCAGGGAGGCACTGGGAGTTAATTTGCTTTTAGTGTGATTTCATTCATTTTAATGCTGGGAAAACCCCAGGGCCTCATGATTGCAAGGCAAGGGCTCTGCCCTGGAGTTAGACCATGGGTCCCTTAATCATCATTTTAATAAAAATCAGACTTTTACAAGAGTCATGCTTGCATGTCTAAAACACCAGTTTGAATCCGTGATACTGAGGAAAAAAATGCTAAACTTCATCATTTCTCCCAATTCAAACTTGTCTCTTTTGGCTTTAACCTGAAATTCTTAATTAGAATACTTCACTAATTCTAATGGCTGTTTTTAAATTAGGTAGTCACATATTTATGCTACGTTCTCTTTAAAATGCTATATGCTCTGGGATTTGTTCCTCAGGCCTTCTATTTATAGCAAATTTTCTCTTACAAGTTTCTACACTCGTGTATTATCAACTAAACAGAAATGCTGATGAAGGTCAAAAAGATTGCATAGGGAGATAAGGCATTTGCCTTACAAGTGGCTGATATTTGTTCAGTTCTTGTTATCCCAGGCACCACATGTAGTCCACCAAGCAACATCAGGTGATCTGAACAGATCTATAACTAGAAATCAGCCCTGAGAACAGATGGCTGTGCACTCCACCATCTCACCAAAAAAAAAAAAGGGGGGGGGGAGAACAGCTGATGAGTCTTCAATTCTCTTTTTTTTTTTTTTTGCTTTTTGGGTCACACCCGGCAATGCTCAGGGGTTACTCCTGGCTCATGCACTCAGGAATTGCTCCTGGCAGTGCCCAGGGGATCATATGGGGTGCTGGGAATTGAACCTGTGTTGTCCGTGTTGGCTGCGTGCAAAGCAAACGCCCTACCCACTGTGCTATCGCTCCAGCCCCTTCAATTCTTATTTTCACATCATACCTTTCTCTAATGCTGCAAGAACTACATATCTAATAGAATATTGCACTATCACCAGAATAATATTTCTTGAATTAAATGTCATTATCTCCTCTTCTTCCACTTCTACTTCAGTTACAATGCATTTCTATTCATTACTTTGTTTACATGTAATTTGGCTAAACAAAGTGGAAACCTTACCTTAACTTCAAACTTTTCACCCAAAATCTAGACACCAAATCTGGTCAATTCCTTTCCTTAACTATTTCTCCATTACCAAGGATCACTTCTTCGTCTTCATATACAATAGTGTCACTGTATTACAGTAAATTCTCATTTCTGTTGTTGATGATTAATATAAATGAAGAAACTAATTGAAGAGTTTCATAACTGGTCTCCTTACTTTATTCTTCCTTTTATTTTACCTACTATCTTTCATTTTCATTAGAATGACTTTTCTGGGGCTGGAACGATAGCACAGTGGGTAGGGTGTTTGCCTTGCAAGTGGCTAACATAGCCGACCCGAGTTCGATTCCTCCGCCCCTCTTAGAGAGGCCGGCAAGCTACCAAGAGTATCTCACCCGCATGGCAAAGCCTGGCAAGCTACTCGTGACATATTCGATATGCCAAACGCAGTAACAATTGTCACAATGGAGACGTTACTGGGCCCACTCGAGCAAATCGATGACAACAGGAGGACAGTGACAGTGATAGTGACTTTTCTGAAGTTTACACCAATCATTAATGATCCCCATTGCCTATTATAAAGTATAAATTCCTAAAACATAAAAGATGTTAATTCCATGACTTGTCTGTCTTCTGTCTTTTGCTGTTTCTTATAAGTACCAATTGATACCATTTTTCTCTGTTGTTCGACAAGTTATTTCTCTCTTATAGTAATTCCTTTCCTACTACTTCTCTCATCATTTCCTACTACTTTTCTCACTCACAGCACTTAGTGCAAGGGCTGGCAGAAAACTCTGGAGACTGGAGAAATATGTGGCCCATTGGATCTGATCTAGTATCTTCTGCAATATTACCAAACATCATGAATTCTATTTATTACATTATTGTAACTGTGTGTGTTACTTCTCTGACTCTAATGTAAATCCTCTTTACAAGGCAAACATTTGTTTTGTTCATCTTTTTGGAAAAGGGGCTGAATAGAGGCATGATTATGTAAATAGTGAAATAGTAGAATAGTAAAACTAACCACTTAAACACTATCAGTTTTCATCTCAAGATAAATAGAAGAATTTCTATGAACTCAAAAAGGGTCTAGTCTTTCTCAAATATCTTGATTAGGGCAGTTCCATGCGGGAAAATCTGTCTTTGATGAGCTCAAATTCAACTGGACCTTAATTGTACCTCCAAAGCCATTTTGAAAACACTGCCATATAACATAACATTTGATGCCTTATTCTAATAACATGCCTGATAGATACTAAATAAGGATAGTTAAACAAAGGTAATTTGCGGTAATTTTATTAATCTCCTGCCATATTTGAGAATCTATTTAGAATAAATAATGCATCACTGTTCTCAACTCATTTCACAGAGATCATTTCAGAAATGTTCAACAAAGTCGAAGTTGAAAAGAGCAAATCAAGTAAAGATAGCTGTTAAATATATCGTCCAATAATGTGTGAATAAAGTTCACCCAACAGTCATTTACCTCTATATACAGTTATCTAGTCCCTTTTGTAAGAAGGCAAAGAGATCATCAATACATGTTGATTTTGGAACTATCTTGCTAAACTTGCTCTAAACCTAAACTGAGCTTGCATGCCTGGTACCTGGAGTAGCGGATTGTAGTCATAGAAATCTTAGACAATCTAAGCAACAGTCCTGGTATTATTAAATCATATTTGTATGATGATATCAGAGACATGATGGTAAGTCCAACTTGTAAAAATAAAAGAGCATTTTCTATGAATACTGTTTAGATTATTGAGACAATCATGTTTCCTTACCTTATTTGTAAAATGTGGGAAATAACAACTGAGGCCACCCCTAGAGACCAAAGACCATGATACTGCTACCTCACAGTTTCAGTATTCTTGACTCATCAATCTTATTTATGATTAGCTTTATAAGATGCCATAATTTCTGACCTCTTAACCAATCTCAAGAAAAGATTATATTCTCAGTTACCAGGCATTGCATGAAAAACAGTTTGGACTCGCCTGCTCCTCTCTGGAAAGAAAGATGGCAGCCGCACCGGAGCCCTGTGGACAGCAGGTTTGAGCCGCAGCTGGGGGCGGCAGGGACCTCATGGGAAGGGGGGCGTTCTGGGCCGTCCTTCACGCCCGACTGAGGTCGCCAGCTGCCCCCCACGAGCGGCTCTCCGGCACGGCCACGACTCCAGAGCACAGAAACCAATCTCTTAACTATCTAACTTTTAATAGAAATTCTTCCAGGGTTAATAAGTAAAATAGCAGAAATCCAAAACCACACGGCCGCTATTGCGGCCGCGCGACATCATTTTATTCTTAAACCAAGTTGTAGAAAGCAAATCATTTCACAACGCTGTTTCAGCATGTATGATTGGGGGGGGGGGGGGCGTCGTAAACTCTAAACAATAATTGTGCATCTTCTATCGAAACAATGTATCTAGTCAAAGTAGATAGAGTATTAACTAGAACTCATCTGCCTCACAGGAATTGGGAGGGGTGGGAGGTGGGGTTCTATTGGGGTTCGCGGTTAAAAATAAGTATTGGTAAAGGGAAATGTGTTTGATATTTACATGACTGAGACCTAAACCCGAAAGCTCTGTAACTTTTCCCACAGTGATTCAATAAAGAAATAAATTATAAAAAAATAAAAAGAGACTACTGAGAACTTAAAAAAAAAAGTTTGGATTCGATTCTTCATCACTTTAAAGATAAAGGTAAAGTTTGAAATATTGGTGTGACAGAATAAGGGTTCAGCTAGCAACAGCAAGTACTTTAAAATATTGAGAGCATCCATGGAATGAAATATTGTTAGAGGCAGTATTTGAGGGTCCTGCTTTGAATACATTAATTGAAATTGTATGGATGCTGCCTTTATCTGATGCTGTAAGAAAGGATTCCTCCTGGGGGGATAATTTGGTTGAAAACTTGCTTTCAAACAAAAGACTTACAAATACTGGGTATCTGAGGAACTTGTTCATATTCATCAAATATTATCAGTCAATTTAGATGCATAAGATAGTTTTATTTGCAGTAGAATGAGTACTGAACTATTGTTTACTCACTGTACTTTGCTCTGCAACTCACTTAGGCGACCCTAAAGAGGTCAGTTAATCCCTATCTGCGAAGGGGAAAGAAGAGGTTACACCCATGGTTTTCAAACACTTTTAAACTGTGACTTTATTTCTGCTATAGTGAAAGCCCATAGAGAAGCTCAATACTAACAGAAATAAATTCGCAGCAGGAAGGACTTTTGTAGGAATGGTAGTGACCTACCCAGCCCAGCCTCTCCACGGATCCTATGCTCCAAGGTCAGCCCTTGATGTGCCTTTATAGGCCAACAAACCTGCTCAGAGTCAGCAGGTTTCAAAACACGCAAACAAACTTGAATTATATGGTTCTAGAAACTGTTCGCCTCCACTTGAACAGACTCGAGACTAGACCAATTTAGAGACTAGAGTTTCATAGTGTTTACAATATGCATTTTTGAAAATTTTTGAAATTCATCATGCTCTCTTCTTATATATTTCTCTTATTTGTAGCATTATTCAGCTATTATCAAGAAATTTTAGCAGTAAAATGAGTCATTTTAATATTATTCAAGAGGACATGATAAAATAAATTGATCTTGTTCTCCTCTGCTATCCTTTGTATTTTTAACAGTTATAAAATATTTCCTTATATAATTGATATATACTATATTTTAATCTCATATGAATATTTGAATTTTGTACTTGATATATTTTATTTGATATTTGATATTAAATATTTGTATTTGATAGCATACAGTTATGATTGATAGTACGTTATTTGTAAGTAAAAGGTAAAAGGTAAAGGCCCTCCCGTTGTTTGTCGATTTGCTCGAGCAGGCCCAGTAACGTCTCCATTGGAGACTTTGTTGTTACTGTGTTTAGCATATCGAATACTCTCGGTAGCTTGCCGGGCTCTCCGAGAGGGGCAGAGGAATCGAACTCATGTTGGTCATGTTGGCCGCTTGTAAGGCGAACGCCCTACCGCTGTGCTATCGCTCCAGTAAGTAGTAGTGCATATATATGTGAATATTCATAAACCACATATAAAAAAGTCATAGGTGAAATTCCTGGAAAATATTTTAACAGCTCTTTACTTAAAAAGAATTTTTAAAAAATAATATAATATTTTTATGTAAATAATAATCCTAAAGTAAAGTGATATAGTATTCTACTATAATAAACTTCAGAAATTTAAAGAAATTCTAATATGGATATGAAATAGGACAAAATAGAATTTAACTGGAACAAGTTAGCTTATGACCAAGGATAAACTCTCCAAATGGAATTAAAAGATATCTGTTGGAAGAAAATATTTTCTAGTTTTTATTCTTGTCTGAGGATAAAATTCCAAAGTCAACTTGTGACTCAATGGAATAAAAATTAAATTAAAAACAATCAATAGTGCAGGTATACTAAAAATCAAATGAAAATGATCAAACAAGAAATAAAAAACACAGATGAAAAGTAAGGATGGACACATCATTTATCATTAAATAATTAATAATTACTAAACGTCATTATCAGAGTACAATAAGCATTTTTGAAGACTTAATTAAAATAGTATCTTGAGCCAGGGAGATAGTTCAAAGGGATAGTGTTCATACTTTGTCAGTGAGGGGCCTATGTTGGATCCATGGAACATGGGACAGAGGACAGCTGAGAATAACAGAATTACAAACATGTATATTTTTCAGGGTAAACAAAGAAAGTCACAAGAACACAAAAAGTAGTAAGTAAAGTAACAAATATGTAACATTCACAAACTACAGTGTGTCTTAGGACAACACTTAAAGGGTTTTGACTTTAATCCACTATTATATTAACATTCATAATTCCATATCATAAAATTGCTTATGTTTGTACCTAGGTGGAAAATACAAATATCCATTGTTATTAATGCTGATATTTATTCATGGCTACTTTCATGGAAAATAACAAATATAGGCTTTTAATCGAAAAATGCTCCTGGCAAATGAACAGAAACTTCCTCAAAGAAAAAAATACAAATGGTCAAAAGACACATGAAAAAATGCTCTATATCACTAATCATTAGGGAAATGCAAATAAAAACAACAAAGTGATATCTCGTACCACAGAGACTGGCACACATAAAAAAGGACAAGATCAATCAGTTCTGGCTTGGATACAGGGAGAAAAGAACTCTCCTTCATTGTTTGTGGGAACGCTGATTTGTCCAGTCTCTGGAAAACAGTGTAAGAATTTCTTTAAAAAGCTAAAAATTGAGTTTTCTATAACCCAGCAACACCACTTAGGGGAATATATTTCTGGGAAAAACCATCACACTGCAGAAAAACCATCTTCAATTCTATGTTCATTGCAGTACTATTCACAATAGCCAGAATCTGGAAACAACCCAAGATCTCGAGAACCGTCAACTGATTAAAGAAACTATGGTATATCTACACAGTGGGAAAATACACCGCCTCTAGGAAAAAATGAAGTCATTTTTGAGTATAAAATAAATGGACAGATATGGATACTATCATGCTCAATGAAATGAATGAGAGAGAGAGAGAAACATAGAATGATTGGACTCAAATATAAAACAAATAAACAAACACAGTTTGAGACTAGTACCCAAGGGTAGTAGAAAAAAGGGCCAGGAGGATAGTTCATGGTTGGAAGCTTGCCACAAGTAATGGTGGTGGGGCAGGAGTCGGGGTGGGGGGGTGGATATAGGATAGAGAAAGGAGCACTGTGAAAATATAATTGGAAATGATCACTCTGGACAAAAACTGAGTGCTGAAAGCAGGTAAAGGCAGAGAGAGAGAGAGAGAGAGAGAGAGAGAGAGACGTGCTTGCCATCGAGGATAGAGGTAGCCTGTAAGAAGGGGTCAGATAGGAAACTGGGGACTTGGTAATGGGAAAAGTACATAGCAAAAGGCCGGTGATGGAACATTGTGTGGCTTAAACCCAATCATGAACAACCTTGTAACTCTGTATCTCACAGTGATTCAATTGAAAAATGTACTAAATTTAAAGAATGGCTCCTGAAAATCACTTCAGGCAAGAAGAAAGTTTCTGTGTTTTCTTCCCATTAACCAGAGTCCTGAAAGAAGAGTGCCTTGTACTCTGCACTTCCTCAATTTTCCATTAATGTCTTGGATTTCCCTAATCCAGTGTTGTCCTTCATCATTCAACTAAAAGTTTTCACTTTGGACCAGAAATGGCCTTCAGCAGTATAATCAAAGTGTGCTTTTATGTTATAGAACCGGATCTCCCTCCACCTTTTGTATACAATTCAATTGCGTGTATATTTTTGTAATTCTATTATATGCTTCAGTTTCAACTCTTCTGAATATTTTCACCTTTTGACTGATAAGCTTTTTGCAGTTTGATTCCACATGTTCTTATGCCTCTCAAAGACCTGTGCATGACCTTCTCTCTCTTTTTTTTCACCTGAAAAATTCCTATGCTTCTGTGTATTCAACTGTCCTGAATATCACAATTACTCAAATAGACTATCCTCAACCTTCTTCTGTGCTGTCCATTCACCTTCCTACTCCTCTCGCAACTATATAAATAATATCTCCACACTAGAATATTCCAAAGGCAATAAAAATGAAGGTTGTCTAAAATTAAACTTCATAATTCATGCTTTATAATACTCCAAGTTAATTGGATCATGCTTTCACATATGCGAAAATTTGAAAATTTAAATTCTTCTCAAACCGTCCATATACTTTACCTCCTCCTTCCTACTTTTCAAGCCCCAGTGGCTTATTACTGATATTACCAAGTTAATTTTTCTGCAATTACTCTTTCTTCAACTCTCTTTGCCTCATTTTCCTCATTGTATTTTACCCAGGTCTTATTTTCTTAATTAATTATCCACTCTGTTAATTAAATTACCTTTAATAAATTCATGAAAAATTTCTTAGACATTTTAATTAAATTACTAATTTTTCCCTATAGAATGCATATTACTCAAGCATAACACACAATGTACTTAAAATTTCTTTCTTCATGCTGTTCATGCAGCATACACAAACTTCTTTGTATTTTTATTCCACATTTCTTATTTGAATTCCCTTTTGTATTTTCAGTGCCTCTTTATTAGTTCTTGTCAATGTAAGTACATATGTAAATACAAATTTTAAATGTAAAAGTTAATATTTTAACTCTCTTTTCCCATACCACTTCTTCTATATTTTTAACTTCCATGTATGCCACTAGCCATGTTAAACAATATATCTTAATAAAAACATTCAGTAGGCTATACTAGTATAGATTTTCAAATAAAGCACAATTTTATATTACTGAACAAATATGTCATTAAACATTGCAACACCCACAACTTTTATTATATAACTATGAAATTTAAAAGAGAAAGAAAAAAGCTTACTTTTTTTGTATTTTCAACGTTTGTATTACTCAGAATTTTAATAAGATCGCATCTTGTCTACTTCTGTCTCTATACTAGATATATACACTGAACAGACTCTTATATGCACAAATTGATCATTTTACTTAGTTTTTCTTTCTCAATTACCAACATAAGCCCATAAAAGTTACTTATTGGACTTCACTCTCAAAAATTTTACAAATATTTCAAATTCAGTATGTCTGAAATTTGAATTATTGTTACAAATAGACTTGAATTCAAGTCAGCTAACACCAAGATAACCAGACCGTGTGGAGGAAAAACTGACATCTGGGAACTATCCTAATTTATTTCTGTATCTCTACTAGAATCATCACTTGATCACTAGATCACTTGACTTCCCACTACATCTATTTGCTTGAGCAGGCACCAATAAGTTATCCACCCGTCCCTGTTGTGTGCTAGTGTAGCCCAATGGCGTCTGCTCATTCTAGGAACATGAAGAGCCTCAAACTGATTGTTCAGGGTCTTGACAAAAAAGTCTGACCATCTCATAGGTGGGCGGCCACGCGATCTTTTGACGTCTCCTAGAATCCGGTTGGTAATGGCTCTAGTCCAACAGTCGTCTCTAAATCTCATTACATATCCAGCACATCTGATTTTTGACACTTGGCAAATGAAACAGCGTCCCTGATTCTTGAGCATTGACGGAGGTCGGAACTCCGGATTCTTTCTCTCATTTGAGAGAAGCATGATACTCCAAGCATAGCTCTTTTGATTCCTCTTTGAGAGAACCGAATAGCATTCTCATGCTGTTTACGTAGGGCCCAGGGCTCTGATGCGTATGTTAATGTAGGAAGAATAGTGGAATTGGAGAAATGTGCCCAGAGCCAGAGGATCTTTGTCCTCTTAGCTATTTCTTCGAAACTCTTGAAGGCAATCCAAGCTTCTCTCTTCCTCCTGAGCAACTCAGGGCCCAGGTCATTCATCATGTTGACTTCTCGACCTAGGTACACATAACTGTTGCATTCAGAGATGGTCGTTCCGTTGAAAGTGAATCAAACGTCAGGAACGAGACAGTTTCTCATAAACATTGTCTTCGTGAGATTCAGCTAGAGTCTGACCTTTCCACATTCATGGTCAAAGTTGGCCAGCATTTGTGCTGCTTGGCTAACGATTGGTGTTATTAGAAATATATCATCAGCAAAGCAGAGGTGGTGTAGTTGCCGACTGTCTATCTTCACTCCCATTCCTTCCCATTTCAGTCATCGCATGATGTTCTCAAGGGTGGCACTGAAGAATTTCAGTGAAATGGTATCACCCTGCCGAACCACTCTCTTGACATCGATGATCACTACTTTGTAGAATGGTGACATCCTGGTAGTGAATCCATAATACAGCTCATGGAGGATCCTGATGTACTGAGTACGAATTCCCTGATTGGCTAAGGCTTCGATGACTGCTTCCATCTAAACAGAATCAAAGGCCTTCTTTAAATCAATGAACGATAGACATAGCGGCATCTTGAACTCCCGAGAAACCTCTATGAGCTTGGTTATCGTGTGGATAAGTTTGATTGTGCTGAATCCTTTGTGGAACCCGGCTTGCTCACATCATTTTCCTTCATCTAGTGTTCTGCCAATCCTATTCAGGATGATTCAAATGAACAGCTTGTAGATTACAGACAGGAGGCAGATCAGGTGATAGTTGCCAATGTTGTGGATGTCTCCCTTCTTGTACAGTAGTACAGCCCTGCTGGTTTTCCATTGGGAAGGAACCTTGCATTCAGACAGGTATCATGTGAAGAGCTGAGCCAGTGTATTGATGAGTCCTGATGGCAGGTTCTTTCAGGTGTTCAGGACTGGCCTTGTCTGGGCCAGGTGCTGTTCGTTTCTTTACTGACAAAATAGTGTGTCGGATTTCGGAAGGGAGAACATTGGGAACAACATATCCATCTGCGGAATTTGGTATGTGGGCAGGTAGACATAGCTATCGAAGAGATCTGAGTAGAAATCATGGATAATCTTCTCCATTGCCCTTCTGGAAGATGTGATAGATCCATCAGGATGTTGGACTGCAGTGATCTTGGTTCATATAGTTGGCAAAGGACAGGCAGGCATTACGAATGCTTTTCTTGGCTTCTGCTGCATCTACCTGCACTGCTTCTCTTCTCTATTTGAGGTCTTCCTTTATCGCATCTCTGCACTGCTTTGCGAGCTCGGATCTTCTCTTGCAGTTGCCTGAGACATGTGCCAATTCACATTGACGAAAAAATGTCAAGAGTTTTCAAAGACAGGCATTTTTTTTGTGGATATCTCTCTCTTGGCGTTCCTCGCACAATCATGGAAGTGCTGAACCAGTAGATCATATTCTTCATCAATACTGTCAATAATGGCATGTTCCCATGTTGAAAAATAGTGCCAAAGAGCTCCCAGTTGTTGGTCGTTCTGGGAGTTTTCTACTTAAAGTTTGGAGCCCTTTCTTCCTGCTCTGTGAAATAGAATTTTGCATGAAGGAGATGGTGGTCCCATCCTATTTGGAATTTTTGGACAGCAGTGACATCGGTCAGGCAAAACCGTCAATTAAATACGATGTGGTCAATTTTGTTGTGGAACTGTCCACTGGGAGACTACCATGTCCAACGTTTAGATTCGGCCTTCTAGAACTGTGAGTTAGAACGGATGATCTTGGTCGACATGATGAACTCAGACAGTCTGTCACCCTGTTCGTTCCATTCTAGATCATGGGTCCCGATGTGGAGTTCTTCGGCTGATCTTCTCAGTCCTATCTTGGCATTAAAATCACTGACAATGATCTTGTAGAAGGTGTGGTCTTCTTTATAGAACTTCTCCAGCTCCAGGTAGAATTTCTCAATTTCTCCATCATAATTGTATGTTGGTGCATAGACAACAAAGATAGAAACTGCGGACGGACAGTGAGCCACATCTATTCAAGTGTAAATGTACGAATTGGGTTGTTAGGCATTTGAATGAATCAATGCTCATGACCAAGTTCGTGTTTACAAGGACACCTATGCCTCTGACTCCTCTTTCATCACATGTTCTGAGGAACAGTTCTTCGTCAGTGTCAAAAACGGCATGATGTGATTGATGCCTTCTTGTCTCGGTCAGACCAATAATGTCGTACTTGACCTTTTGTGTTTGTACCATCAGGTCCTTGATGGATGCATCTGATGCCAATGTACGTGCATTAAAGTACAGACAATCATTTCTGTCTTTCTTTGTTTTGGCAGTGTAGTTAGGCATTGAGATTTTATCAGCCTCTCCTTCCTCATCCTTCTCAATGCTGCTGTATTGGTGACTCCTTCTGTATCAGGGGAATGAGACCCATTATAATTGCTGGTTTTGGCATATCAAATACACAATGAATAGCTTGCCAGGCTCTGCCTTGCGGGTGGAATACTCTCGGTAGCTTGCCATGCTCTCTGAGAGGGATAGAGACTTTTGAGGTGGCCTATAATTGCCCTTGTAGGTGTTCCCATGGTTCAAGCATATTTGAACCCTATCAAATATGGTGCGGCAATCCTGGAAGATGGGTATTAAGTATCTTATAATGGTCTGGAAAGCGTCCTGGAGAGAGGTGGTGACTGGGTAGTGGAGGTAGTGTAGGTCTTCAGAATCATCACAGCAAATATATTACCAAGATCTGTCAAAGATGTGAAGAGCACCACATAGCATTACACTCACTTTCTATACCTTCCCTTCGACCTTCATATAAATCTCAAGGTTATCTCACCTAAAATTTGCAAAGTTACCTTGCTACTTTCTCATAAGCTACATTAGAAAGGAAATTAGAAGATAGCAAATTAAGAGCAATAAAGTTTATAAACTAAAAGATTTTACCAACTTATTTATGCATGTTATTATTTTAAGGTTAAAGAGATTCCTAAACAACACTAGCATGGAGAAGAAAGAAAATGATTGTCCTGGCAAGAAAATACGATAAAAATTGAAGCAGATTTCTTGATTTCTTCTTACAAACATTTATTTTGTTTGTGAAAGAAAAATAAAAGTAGCATGATGGTTCATCATTACTCTTAAGCCTCCTGTGTGAAAAGATGTAGTGGGCCTTTGTCCAAGAAAGGTTGTACTGGGACTGGAGAGATAGTACAGCAGATATGGCACTTTCATTACACACGATAACCTGGGGTTCAATCACCAGCACCCTATATGGTCCTGAGCATCATCAGAAGTGATCCCTGGGCACCGTGTCAGGAGTAAGCACTGAGCATCATGAGGTGTGCTCATCCACAAAAAAAAAGGAAGATTGAACTGAGAACATCTGTTATTTTCTTTGTGTGTTAAAAGACCAATATTATAGGTTTTAATGTGTTTCTTCTTTTCTCAAAACTTATATACTTAATTCTAATGTGCAATATAATATTATTTTTATGTAAAGACTTTTTGGAGCAATAGCACAGCGGGTAAGACGCTTGCCTTGCATGCAGCCGACATGGCGGATTCTGGGTTCTATTCCTCTGCCCCTCTCAGAGAGCCTGTCAAGCTACTGAGAGAATCTTGTAGGCTTGGCAAAACCTGGCAAGCTACCCGTGACATATTCAATATGCCAAAAACAGTAACAACAAGTCTCACAATTTGTTGTGAGATGTTACTGGTACCCGCTTGTGCAATTGATGAACAATGGGAGGACAGTGTTGTATAAAGACTTTTAAAAGTAGCTTTAGACAATGTCATTAGGGTAGTGATTTCTTGACAAAATTAGTGCTCTTATACAAAAAAAAAGGGATCGTAAATCTCTTTCTTGCTCTTTTGTTATCTGTCTCTGTCTCTATGTCTCTGTGTTTCTCTGTGTCTCTGTGTGTCTGTGTGTCTGTGTGTCTGTGTGTCTCTGTTCTCTCTCTCTCTCTCTCTCTCTCTCTCTCTCTCTCTCTCTCTCTCTCTCTCCACCTAAGCCCATATTTTTTCTCTCTACCATGTGAGGATATAGCAAGGAGGTTATCTACATGCAAGGAAGTGAGCTAGATCTCACCAGGACCATGATTGGTTACTACTATGTTCTTGTATTCCTCAGGTTCAAGAATTTTGAACAGCCAATAGATTGTAGTGTTAAGTAAGGCAGGTCAATAATATGAAAGTCAAAATCTCTACATTTGCAAAATTCCTGTTAAAACATCAGTTACTGGACCTAAATCCAGGCAGTAAGAAGGTATCTTTTTAGCTGTTCCCTTGAATGAGAAAAAGAATGACTTGACAAAAATTTCATCAAGAGGCTCCTTTTTATAAACCATAAACAGAATTGTGTCAATTGGTCCTGTCAAGAGAGACTGTAGAGAAAGTTAGCCACTATTCCATTCCTTAGACAATGAAGGGATGAAAGGATTGAGAATATGTTCAAGATCAATTTAATATTTGTTTTTCGAATCATTTATAATATGCTTCAAAATTGATTTTTGGGCAAAGAAACTACAAAGGATTATAAAATATCATATATATATCATTTAAAATTTTACTCCAAAGAAAAGTGTTCTTTCTATCTTTAAAGCATTGCACAATACTTGGTTATATCTTGGTGAACAGTCTCCTTAACAAATCAAGCAACAGCAAAATAAGCAAGTTCCTAAGATTTTGCAGATATCTAAGATCTATGAATTTTTAAAAGGTTATCATATTGGTTTATCAGTGCAGGTCCTGTATGTCTTTCAAAAATTAATGCATCCTTGGAATTCACAGTTTATTTTCTGAAATAAAGCCAATAAGAGAAAAGGCAACCAGCTCAGAACAACATGGTATATTGTCCCAGTAACTGTGTCAAGTATATATAAGCTCAATTAGTTCTATCCTATGCTATATGTGTGATTCATGACCAGTTATTTAACCTTTCTAAAGCCCCATGTCTCCGTTTGTAAAGTGTATATCTTAACAATATCTACCTAGTGGAGTTTTGTGGCACACATAAATAGGAAAATATATGCAAATTTGAAAATTTTGTCCTTTGCCCTTCTTTTTTTTCTTGATTGATAACTGGTATCTTAACCACAAATCATGTGAGGAAAGATCTAATGATATCAAAGGGAAGCCTGAAATTTTTTGAAATTTCTTTTACATCTTTTAAAGTAATATGATACTCTATTTTGAAAGACAATAGGAAATTATTGTACTCAGCTTGTGTAGTATGAGTTTAGTGTCAAACAGCATTTCTTTTTTAGATAAAAAGAAATTCCTAAGGAATTATTTCAAGGATTTTCAAAGGTCCAAAAAGATGATAAGTTTCCGGGAAAAATGCTTAGGAATTTGACTTATTAAGGTTTTATCCAGGGCAATACAAAAAGGATAAGTAGCAAATCTTTAAAAGGAACTCCCTTCTTTTTAAAGTCTGGGTGTGTCTCAATGGTAGAACACTTTTCTTGCATGTCCTGGGTTCAATTTCTGGTATCACAAAATAAGTAACTAAATCAAAATGAATAAATTTTTCTAAAGGAGCGGGATGCTCTAGTCTCACGGGGGAAAACGTCATAAATAAAGTGATACAAGAAAGAAAGGAAGGTCTCACCTTTTTATTATATTTCACTGTATTTTGGCTACACAATTAATGATAAAAGCACAAAAATAACAAATTCTTCTCTTCATTATTGTTATAATCATTTTATTTTAATGACTTTACATGACTCATAGCATACTACCAACCTAAAATAGAACCATACTGGAAGAAACTTTCTCAAAGCTTTCCAGACAACATGCTAATAATTTCTCCTCCTTAGACTGGAGAGATAGTACAATAGATAAGGTGTAGGCTTTGCATACATCAGACCTGGGTTTAATCCCTGGCACTGTGTATGGAGTACTGCTGTAATTTACTGCTGTAAAATACTGCTGGAATGCACCGTGAACACAGAGTCTGAAGTAAGAACTGAGCACTACCAGGTTTAACTCCAAACCAAATCAGAAATAACGAAATTTAAATAATTTGCCTTCCTTTAAAAACTTAAAAATCCACCGATAGCCCAGGCACACATAGAGCAGACAAAATTTAGCTGCCACCCCACCCCCCGCCCCAAATTTCTTAAAACATCCTTACTAAAGGAACCAGTCTAAAATGCTTTGAAAATGTACTGTTATGCGTGAATACCTTTCAAGAATTACTTTCATAAAATTGGGGAACAAAAGCCTTGGAGAGATGTTGGCAGCTGAGATATCCCAGGAAGATCAAGATCTCTAGACACTGGGTAGGGTAGGGTAGGGGCAGACTGAGTACCACAATGCCAAAGGCCCAACACTTCACCAACCCACATACCTCTTCAGCTATTGACAGAGAATTGCCCCAGCTTCAGGACTGATCTCAGAGAGGTGAGAGAGACACCTGTAGTTGATCGTCCCAAATCAAGAGCCCCAAAGCATGCAGCCATATTTGCAACTGTGCAACACCTCCTAACTTCACAGACCTGAGAGCCCAGGAGAGGTGGGAGAAATAGATAGGAAAATAAAATAGAACTCCATGAGTATAAACAATAAAACAGAAGGCCCGAGTAACACCTAACAGCTCAATAAGTCCTCAGCCCATGACTTTAGCACCAGCATTATGAGATATATGTTTTTATAAGCAATAGCACAGCGGGTAGGGCGTTCACCTTACAAGCAGCCAACATGGCCGACCCGAGTTCGATTCCTCCGCCCCTCTCGGAGAGCCCGGCAAGCTACCGAGAGTATTCATATGCCAGACACAGTAACAACAAAGTCTCCAATGGAGACGTTACTGGGCCCGCTCGAGCAAATCGACGATCAACGGGAGGGCCTTTACCTTTGCCTTTACCTTTATAAAGTAAACTAATTAGTACCTGATAACCCAGCCATGCTCAAGACTACTCTCCACATGCTCAGATGAGCCTCACGTATGAAGTAACTGGCAAAGGAACACATGTGTGTGGGATCCAGGGCTGATATCTCCAAGCCTTCTTGGATCAGGACTGGGCCTCCACCCAAATTCTCCCATCTTCCAGTAGCTAGGCAGTTACACCCACCAACTGCCACCCTTCTGCCCCATCCTGCATCGTGTAATACCATCAACAGCCAAGATCCAGAGACTATAAAGCCAAGCTCCCAAAAGTGTGCAGCCACAAATGCGGCTGCACAATCTCTTATTGTCTTGTTCTCTCTCTTGGAGAAACTGGAAGGCTACCGAGAGTGTCTTGCCCACTCAGCAGAGTCTGGAAAGCTCCTTGTGGCGTATTTGATATGCCAAACCCAGTAACAATGATGGGCCTCATTCTCCTGACCCTGAAAGAGCCTCCAATGTGGCACTTGCTAAAATCTCAGGGCTAGGACGAATGGAGACGTTACTGGTGCCTACTCCAGGAAATCGGTGAACAACAGTATGACGTTGATACAGTGACCTGAGAAGGGAGCAAGTTTGGGAATGAGTGGGAAACTAGGGACACTAGTGGAGGGAAGGGATTATTGGTGATGGGACTGATGTTGGAATACTGACTGCATGAAACAACTGTACTGTGAACTTTGTATACCACCGTGCTTAAATAAAGTTCTGCGTTTTTTATTTTAAAAATTTATTCTAAACTAGATACTTTAACTTTAAATAAAAATCCCCTTTGAAACTCCCTTGTGTTCCTAAGGATGGCTCAGTGGCAAAGAAAACCTGCCTCGAAAGCACAAGTTCTTGAATTCCATCTCCAGTGCTGCCCTTCTCTGCAGAGAGCTGTTCCTGCAGCTCTGCTATCTGAGACACCATGGGTACAATGACCCATGGTACAACTAAAGATGTGCAAGCATTTCAAAAAGGAGAGTGATTGACCCTCAGTAAAAATATTAACAACAACAAAGAATGTTAAATACCAGGGCCTGGGGAATACTGAGAACATCTCAGGGGGCAGAGAACATCTCAGCAGAGTGTTCAAATTCTATATTAAGTGTGTGTGCATGTGTGCAAACCCCCATTATTGCAAAAACAAGAAAGGTAAGGAAATCAGTTTGTGATATTGTAAATCATATTTAGGTTGTTCTTGTAAGACTTAAAAATTATGAAGAAAAATTTTGAGCAACAAATCAAGGACGCCAATATGCTTCTAGTAACTTCTTTCATTTTACTTGTTTTGACATTGTAAAAGTAATCTATTTCATGTTTTATTGCAAACTACTTCAAAAGGCAAAATTAAAAATAAATCACCATAAAAACTGATTATTATTTCACAACAAACTCATTAGCAGAGCAAGTCAAAAACTGGTTACCTGGTTCCTTTCAATGAAAATCTTTAGGTAGCAGTCTACTAATTTTTCTTCAATTATCACACTTTCTATTTAGAGAATATCAGTAATGTAACAACAGCAAAAGTCAGATTTGTGGAATTATTCAGGGATTGATGGTAAAAAGATCAAGAAGAAAGCAATCCCTTTTGTAAGCACTAACCACAAAATTGTAGGAAGAGGACTGTGGGAGAGGAAAGACAAGGTGATTGTTGAAATCAAAGAAAGGAAAGTGAGATGGGTCAGAGCACTAAGATTTTGAAATGCAACAGAAGTGAGGGTAGGACAGAAGTGACCTGTTTGAAATGCATCGGAAAAACTGAAATAACAGAGTTGAAAAAAGTGTGACTGAATTTAGCAACAAACTCATTTTTTTCTTAGCTTAGAAAAACACCTTAGAAACAGCTTAGAAAAACATCTCAATGCTTAGATGGTCTGCGGATAAGTAAATATATCAGCAAGTAAGGAAAACAGGAAGTTATAGTGAAATAAGATCCAAGATAAAAGAGCCAGTAGGGTCAGAAAAACACAACAGCACTATAACCTTATATAATATGGTACAATCTTTTGTTCTTTAAAAGTTTTGTCTTCACTCTTAGATATCTCTCCTTGTTACTGATAATTGGACTGTCTTTAAGAATATTTTCTCTGTAGAAACTAAAGTTTTATTAAAGACACTCATGATACAAAATATCACATATTCAAGGATGTATAGAAGAGCTTATAAGCTTTAACTAATTTTTGACTGCTAGGCAAATGCCTCTAGCCCCATATTAAAATACATTTTGAATTTGTTTTTTGCATTTTAAGGTGTCTCTTTACTACTTTTTTTAGCTTTTTTGGTTTTTACTTTTTAATCAAAGACTATCAGATGAGAAATACCTGAATGACTAAATTTTTACTTTAACTAAAATGTTTGTTTTTTTGTTTTTAAGAACTGTAATATTATCCTTTTAATATTGCCCTGGATAAAACCCTAATAAGTCAAATTCCTAAGCATTTTTCCTGGAACCTATCGTCTTTTTGGATCATTGAAAATTCCTGAAATAATTCCTTAGGAATTTCTTTTTATCTAAAAACAAATATTCTTAGAATTTTCCCACTATAAATTTGATATTGACTAATTTACTAGTGCTTAATCAAATCTATAGATGAATGAAATGAATCACTTAAACTAAATCCCACATTTACACAGTGTATGAAATGACCTTTTCAAATGAAGGTGGGCCAGGTATTGGGTCAATTATCAAGGCAACTATAGTTTAAGAAATTTACCGACTTCTCAAACATGTTAGCATCTGAAAATAATCATTTTAGATGCCCCAAAAGCTACAAGATTTTTTTTTATTAATATTGTAACTACTGTCATCTGTTGAATCATTCCCTGTCACTGTCACGGTCACTGTCCTCCCATTGTTCATCAATTTGCTCCAGCCAGGCCCAGTAATGTCTCCATTGGAGACTTTGTTGTTACTGTGTTTGGCATATCGAATACATCACGAGTAGCTTGCCAGGCTCTGCCGTGCAGGCGATATACTCTCAGTAGCTTGCCAGTCTCTCCAAGAGGGGCAGAGGAATCGAACTCCGGTCGGCCATGTTGGCTGTGTGCAAGGCAAATGCCCTACCGCTGTGCTATCACTCCAGCCCAAATCATTCCCTATACAAAAATTAAATAAACATTAACATAATCCTCAATCAAAGAAAAATCAGTATATTTTTAATTTTGTAAAGAGTATCTATGTTTTTATAGTTACCTTAAATTCATTCTCTAATAAAGTTGTATTAGAAAACAATATAATTTTTAATATTGTTATTAGCAGTCACTAGAAATAAAAAATAATCTGTAATAATAACAGCTAAACTTAAATACCTGGATAGCATTTTAAGGTGTCTTACTACTTTACTTTTTTTTTGTCTTTTTTTTAAATCAAAGATTATCAGATGAGAAATACAGGATCAACTAGTAGAGCTTATGGCTTGCTTGTTGCAGGCCCTGGGTTTGATCCCTGGCATTGACTAGCCCCTCAGCAGAGTCAGGAGTAACCTGTTCTCCTGTTCTCTTCCTCTCTGTCTTTGTCTCTGTCTGTCTGTCTGTCTGTCTGATGCCTGTCTGCCTATCTCTCTCTCTCTCTCTCTCTCTCTCTCTCTCTCTCTCTCTCTCATCTCAGTATCCGAGTTTGTCAACAACAATAAATAACAATTAAAAAAAAACTATGTCATTGTGTATTTTTAATAGAATGCACTGTCACAAATAATAGACATCTCTCAAAGGTCCATTTTTGTATTGGGTAAACCTTAAGGAATTTGAAGGTTTCTCTGAAAGCTACTCTAAACCAATTCACCAATTCTTCACACAAATTTGACTGAATTTTTTTTTGTTTTTTACTTTCTCTGTTATTAGTTCTGTTTTAGATAACAACTAAAGTAGGTTACTATCCATTTGTATTAAAATATATCTAAGAAGAATTGGGATACACTGAATAAACTAAATACATTTTCATTCACATCATTTGTTGTTACAAAAGATAAAAAAGTTACGTTAGAAATTTAATACTGTGTGTACATATGACCCTTGTTATGTACAGTTGGCTGGTGAAATAACAGAGTAATTATTTTAAAAATTCTATATCTAGTCACTAAGAAAAAGCAGTTTGTCATAATTTAAAAAAACTAACGATAAATTGTTGCTATTGTGACAGAAAGATATGTGGATGATTCTTAGCTAATAAGAATAAAGGCATGGTAAGCAGTGTTCAGAAAAGAAGCACCAATATTTATAACCCGCTTTTAGAAAATGAAAGTCCCAAAATGGAATATTTAGAGGAAAATAAATGGAGGTAGTCTGTGGGAAATACATTATCTACAAGTAAATATTTTATTTAGAAAATTTTAATATCCTCAAATAAAAAATAGTATTTAGAAAAGTGAAAACAAGTTTCTGGAAGCAGTAAATTATAGAATTAGTTTGTCATATAACATCTAGTGAATGAAAATAAGAAGGAACAAGACTGTATATAATGCTATCCCAAGAATTGAATAGAAACTAAGTGATCAACTGTTGGAACATAGATGAATTCCTGTCAGACATAAGGAATAAAAATGAGAGAACAATGAAACGAACTGAGATATGCAACTTAGAATATATTTAACAGTATTCAATTGAATAATTTGGGTTGGAGCGATAGCATAGCAGTAGTGCGTTTGCTTTGCATGCGGCCAACCTGGCCAAGCCACGTTTGATTCCTCCGCCCCTCTTGAAGAGCTAGGCAAGCTATCAAGAGTATCTCGCTCACATGGCAAAGCCTGAGGAGCTCCCCGTGAAGTATTCGATATGCCAAACACAGTAACAACAAGTCTCACAATAGGGACATTAACAGTTGAATAAAGTGTAAAATCAAGGTTATACAGTAACTTATCTACATGTCAAAACTTTATGTAAGAGAAAAAGAAATGATAAAGTAAAATAAAGTTTATGAAACAAAGTTGCAATGACTAGAGCTGAACCTCCGTTGGCTTTTAAAGAAATAACATCTCATGCTAAGTGAAAAGAGTCAGAAAGAGAGGGACAGACATAGAAAGATTGCATTCATCTGGGGAATATAAAATAACAGAATAGGAGACCGACATCCTATAATAATTGAGATAAGTTACAGAAGGTTTACTCCATGACTTGAAGGCCAGCCGGACATGCTGGAAAAGGCAGCTCAAACAGAAAAGGGAACACCAAGCAAAGGGTGTTGGGAGGATTCTCCCAGGATGGGAGATGCATGCTGAAAGTAGACTAGAGACCAAATATGTTTGCCACCCAGTACCCCTCTTGTGAACCTTAGCAACCAAAAGGAGAGAAAGAAAAAGGAATGCTCTGCCACAGAAGCAGTATGGGATGGGGATATGGAAGGGGTGGGAGGATTACTAGGACCATTGGTGGTGGAGAATGGGCACTGGTAGAGGGATGGGTACTCGATCATTGTATGACCAAAACCCAAGTACAAATACTTGTAAGGTCAACAACTGTACAACATGGTCTTTCACTTATAAAAAAATTAAAAAAAAATAAACCTTCCCTAGAAAAATTAAAAAAGAAAGAAAGAACATCTTCATAAGTTACAAATACATAAATATTTTGAAATTTCTCTGACAACAAGATTTAACAAGACAAGGATATTTGATAAAAGTGGACAGCCAAAGGATAGAGTGGGGTGGTTTAGTGTAAAGATTTAGTGTAAAAAATATGTTATAAATAAGATTAAGATAATTGATAGACAATAAAATCACATTAATATTCTCATCTACTATTATTAAAATCAAAAGTGATGCCCACTAAATCAACCTAGTAGAGGAAAAAAATTAGAAATTTTTCTGAATTAAAAATAGATTTAAAAATTTACAATTTTAAAAATATGTAAAGTATGGAAACATGGTAGTTTAGCACTCTAGCACTGTTGCACTGTCCTCCCATTTTTCATCGATTTGCTTGAGTGGGCACCAGTAATGCCTCCATTGTGAGACTTGTTGCTGTTTGGGGCATATCGAGTACGCCATGCGGGGAGCTTGCTAGACTCTGCCGTGCTGGCGGGATACTCTCAGTAGCTTGCCGGGCTCTCCAAGAGGGATGGAGGAATCGAACCTGGGTTGGCCTTGTGCAAGGTAAACACCCTACCTTCTGTGCTATCACTCTAGCCCATGGTAGTTTTAAAAAATGAAAATTAAAAACAGCTCTTATGTAAGACAAAACTAAAATGGCATTTTTACTTATTTTTAATTTCTTATTGAAATAATATTTACAATGTAAATAATATTTCATAGGTTTACGTGTGCATCATAAACATTCCATAGGTTTATGTGTTCATCATTATAAATTACTCACCTGAATCTGCTATATTAAATTCATTGATAAAGTACAATTCTACTCTACACAATGCAATTTACTCTTTTATCTTCACTTACCTACCATCTTCTGGTAACCACTCATTGTGCCTTACAGATTTAGAGTTTATTTTTTTGTTATTTAGAATCATTAAACATATGTAATTGGAGGAATGGGCATATCACAAAGTCTTATAAGACTTGCATGACAACATATGATATACCATCTCTGATAACTCTCTTAGCAGATATAGTTAAATTAAGGTTATTAATTAGTTTGAATAAATATCGATATTGAGAACTCTCAAATTTCACCTCCAGCAAAGGATTATTAAATGTGGTTTTTCAGTTGTAATGGCTACTAATATATTTTGATCAGAATAAACACATGTTCAATTATGAGATGTATTAGTTGATTTACTAGGTAAATTCTTGAACGTTTTTTATAAAAATATGTAATGAGCAATTGAAGTAAAAGAACATGCAAACACAGTCTTTAATCTGTTTTATGTAATAGTAGTCAATAAAAGTGTCAAAGAATAGAATTTATAAATATTGAGACTAAAAAGAATCCATACTTCAAAATATTAAAATCACATAAATACAAAAGTTACATAAAGCATATTCATGATATTATTTAAAAATCATACCAACAATTAATACACTTATTTTTATTTATTATCTTTATTCTAGTAAGCACATTTATTTTTATTTATTATATTTATTCTAGTATCTTTAAGCACAGAAGCCAGTGTGTTTTTTAATTACTTTTTACTGAGTATCATAGTTTACAATAGTATTATAATCTCTGTTTTACAGCTGCAGAGTTACTAGAACAGTCCCTCCACCAGTGTTTCTATATTCCTCCACCATTATCCTGCTCTTCCTTTGCTGTCCTCCTCTCTACTCAGTTCCTGATTCTATTGATCATGTCTCAGAGAAGTCAATATATTTCATAAATGTAAAATATTATTGGAAATTGCATTAATCAATACAAAGACATTTCTTTTCAAGATCAAATGAAAAACTCTAATTTCAGAATAAAAAAAATACTCAAAAGTTGCTATTTGCAGAAGTGACTTTTATTTAACCACAATTCTAGCACTGGTTTTTTTTGTACTAATGTTGACACTGTTAATTTGCTATCAGCTCTACACTTATCACATAATAATGACAGATGCCAGTATAGATCTGTTCTTTAAATGTCTCATTTCAAGTTTTCAAATCTGTATAAAGAGGCAGATGTTAGAAATCATAAAAAATGACTTTAATTTATGTTGTAAATGAATGAAGAAAAAAATTCAACTAGCATTGAGAGAAAATTATCTATTAAAATCAAATAGAGGCAAAAATTAAAAGGTACCATCAACTCAGCTATTTACTTATTCAAAAAGAGTGTCTATATGAGCCAGAACTGACACCAGAGGCATTCTACTACATATATTAATGTCATATCAAGTTTACTGGCATTCTAAGTGAATAAACAATATACTTGCACCATATTAGTGACAAGTGTCAAGCTAATAATATAGCAAAATGACTACAAGGGGGATTTCATGACTTATTTAGAGAATGTGTTAATTCTCTATAAGAATGAGTTAAAGAACTTATTTTGAATTGTCAATCAGAGAATTACAAAAGCAATCATTCTTTATTTAAATAAACTATATTATTATATCTATAATGAATTTTAATGTCCTTTCTGTGTTTTGATATAGCCAATCTTATACTAACAACCAATTTTATTATTTGCCCTTTAGTATTTTTTTGCATGAGATATTGTCTTTTGAACTTATTCATTTATTATATCACACATCAATGATCCCACATCTTTCCCAACTGGTTAATGGCTTTCTTTTACTGAAGAAAATGGAGGTTATCAGAAATATTTTAAATATTTGTCTCTGGTGCACTTGGAATATTGTTATCATTACCACTTAAGGATAAAACTGTGCTTCCCCTCATTAATGGACATGATTCAGATATTTACAAATAAATCCCAGAAGAGAGCAACAAGTTTTAGAGATGCCTCTGGACCCCAAAGTCACCATTCAGTTAAAAACTTAACTCCAGCTGTATCACTCTATTTAAAATTTTAGAATTCCTGCAGTGACATTTCATAATCTACACCACTGATGTACCAGGAGTAGCATATCACATTGGATGGGTATAAAGCAGAAGGCAACCAACCTCAATCAAAAAGAAAAACAATTAACACACAAGTCTCAATCTGCAACACAATGTTAGTAATACAAGGACTTAATAGCTCCAGGGTGAAATACAACAATCTTTACACACGTTCTTCTAAGAAAACATTTGCTCATTTTTAGCAAATTATTTATAACAAGCAATACAAAACAGTTTAGGTCCTGCTGATGGCACAGGTTTAGGTGTTATCACTGTATCACTGTCACCCTGTTATTCATCAATTTACTCAAGCAGGAGCCAGTAACATCTCCATTCTTCCCAGTCCTGAGATTTTAGCAGCCTCTCCTTACTCGTCTTTCCCAACGCTGCCATATTGGAGGCTCTTTCAGGGTCAGGGAAATGAGACCCGTTATTGTTATTGTTTTTGGCATATCAAATACACCACGGGGAGCTTGCCAGGCTCTGCTGTGAAGGTGGAATACTCTCTGTAGCTTGCCAGGATCTCTGAGAGGGACCGATGTTAAGCCCATAAGAGAACACACACAAGTATATTAAAAACAGACACATGTGTGCTGCTTAGTATATCAATGGGCTAGACTATAAGAGGCTTAGGGGGTAGATGGGAAAATTTGAAATAATGATGGTGGGAAGGTGTAATGAATGTGGGATTGGTGTTGGGGTATTCAATGTAATAAATTATTATGAACAATTTTATAAAAAAATAAAATTAAATTTTAAAAAACTGTGCTTCTCCCATCTGACTTTGCCAATTTTTTTAATCTACATGAAAACCAGAAAAGATCAGACATCCTGTACCATGAAAGGTTCTTGTTTTATGAGAAATAGCTCTATTAAAAATGTTTCCTGAAACAAATTGTTTCTCAAATCTTTAAAGGCAACACACTTTGAATCAAAATAATCATACGCAAAATAAATAAATTATAAAATCATATTTTATATGACATTTAGAATTATTAATAGCAAGAAAAATAAGAGAAATGTCTACATTTCTAACAATTAAAGCAACTTTACAGCATCAGACTAGCTCTATCTGATAAAATAAACCCATAGTGAATACATTTATTGAATTTATTTTAAATGGCTCTCCTATGCAAAAATAAATCTAAACATCCGAGGTTGAAAACTCACCATACGCTTCTTTTGAAATTAATTTTGAAATTAAATAAAATTTCAGGGACAAGTCTTTACCTCCTTCTTATTAAAAATAGTTATTTGGGTTTCATGTTGTGAAGAATATGCCCTTTATTCCTTTTTAATAATTTATTTCCACTTATGACAACTGAGCTATATTTCCACTTTAGAATCATTTCATTATTTCTCATAAAACTATCTCTCAACTTTGATGACTAATAAGTTTGCCACAATAAAATTGCATTTCAAATATCACAGCATGCTAACTAAAATTTCCACATAAAATCATTGACTCTGCAAAAATTAGCTTACATTTTTATGCCCTTTTCTTTTTGACCAAGACCAAGACTACTGCTTATTTTAGTCCAAGATATTACTGTTCCCTTTGGCAATCACCATTTATCTTGTGCTGATTTGGGGGCAGGGACTTTGGGAACATACCCCTTAGTTCTTAAGGGTTGCTTCTGGTCCTGTGCTGAGGGATGGCTGTTGGCTGTCTTCATGGGATCATAGGCTGTGCTGAAGATGGAACCACCTGGGCAAAGTGCAAGGCAAATGCCTAACCCCCTTGTACTACCTCTTTGGTCCCTATCAAGTACTCTTAACCTTCAAGACTGTGAAGGCCAGCTTAGGGATAATCAGGGTTTTTACTTTTTATGATTCTTCCCTCAACCCTCATATTAGAACTCTGAAAACCCGTGGAAGGGATTGGCATAATATTTTTTAAACCTCTGTATATGTTTCTCTTAGAAAAAAGATCCTTGTGGGATTCTTTTGTATCATGAATAAAAGGAGAGGGGGATGGCGCATGTTTCCAGCTGCTTTGCAGCCTCGGAAAAGGGAAAATGTTCAAAGTGCAGCTAACAACTTCTTCTGAGACGGATAAACAAGAAACGAACATGATGTCATTTTGAGTATTCCTTTGATCGCTGCTATTTTCCCCCATTATAACAGTGATTTTTCCCAAGCAAGCTTCTTAGATCTTTGAGATTCTGACTTAGTGAATACTTCATTCATTAAATTACCAGTAATAAATAATAAAATAATTCCAAAGATAACAGAAGCCAGCTATTCCTTTCTCAGGGCAATGTCAAATTCAAAATGTCGTGTTTTGAAACACAAGAAAAGAATTTGAACTCCTCCACAAAAGTATATGAATGTGGATCTTCAAGATTATTTTTCTCTTAAGAGACACTGAAGATTTGAGGTCAGGTGGATAGTAGAGAGTGGGGGGCACCTGCCCGTCACGCTGCCCATGGGTTGGATCCCTGCCACTCCATGTAGTCTCCTGAGGTCTGCCAGAAGTGAGCCTTGAACATGCCCCTTTATGGCCCTTTCCTCAAAAGAGATTCAGAAAAGGGATTAAATCTCATTATACAGAATAATATCCTACAAAGACTCTTTAAATGCCTCTTTATCCCAAATTTTATTTCTCTAATGCACCTGCCTCTTTTCTCATTTCTGAACCTTCTAACCCTGACCCTCCAGTTACATAAACTTCCAGTTTCTTCTCCTGAACTCTGTATTGACACTGACATTCCATCTTTTTTTGACTCTGACAGGATGTAAAAGTTTATGACCTGATATGTTTCTGTTTTCACCATCAGTAAAATAAACAAATATCTAATTAGAAATAATATAGAGCTAGAGAGATGGGACCGCAGTTAGGGCACTTAGTGCTCTGGCCTCGCACAGAGCCAACCTGGCTTCAAGACCAGGCACTGTGTATGGTTCACCCAAGTCTCCCCAGGAGTGATTCCTGAGAGTGAGGAGTAAGCTTTGAACAACAAAGGCTGTAAACAAAAGCAAAACAAAACAGAAAATTTTAAAAAACTAACTTGTTGGTACTCTATATGACAACAAAAGCTCTTCAAATTCCATACATAAAAAGTAGCATTCAAGGAATAAATTTAAAAGTATAAAGTTATACTTTTGCTTTGGACTGTTAGAAATATACTATGGTGACATTTTACAAAACTTCCCAATGTCCAGAGTGAACAATAATTAAACAGTAAATATTGACTGAACAATGCATATTCTTGGTCTTGTTAAATAACTTTTCTGTGAGTAAGTCATGTTAAAAAAATACCTTAAGATATTGTACACTAATTCTTGAAAAGCTATAATATATTTTGTACTCCCCTAATCTTAGATAAATAGTACTATAAATTTAGATTATAAAAGAGGAATTTTATTGAATCTTACTTTACTCTTAAGAAATTGTATATGAGAAATTCTGATAGCAAAATGAAGAAAATAATATAACAAATTTAAAAACTTTAAAACAACACTATATAAAATGTAATAATAGAAAACACTATTTTTATTTTGTATTTTTTTTCTCTATTGTAATGTTCAGAATCAACATCCTACATGTGAATTTGGCCACTGCCTACTTAGGTAACTTTGACTTAATTGTTCATAGTTGAATAATTTTGTATATAATATTAGACACTATACACTATTAGACAGTAAAACATTCAGAATTATTACCACATAGAATTTATATTGTGCAAAGACTGAAATATTTACTATCTTACCCTTTACAGAAAATGCCATTCTCTCCTCTACCGTAGTTCACTAACAATATTTTTTCTTTACATGCTAAATTTACTGAGATAGCAAAGTAGTAATCAAATCAACTAGATTTTTTATTTACAAATATACATAATAATGTACACTCTAAAATAATAGTACACTTCAAAATTAAATAGATGAATCTCACATATATTATAATAGCATTTGGTACTGACACTGTTGTCATTTAAGACCACTCTCCTTTATTAATATAGTGTGGATTAGCAACAATGAAAAGAAGACTATGAGTATCTAAGATCTCTTATAAATATAAGGTAAACTAATAAGTGCTATCATGGAGTTTTTAAATTTTTTATAGATTTTATGAATTTAAAATTTTTGTCGATTTTTTAATAGGTTTTACTATTAAAACTTTGCTGTTTTTTCCATATGTCTTCACAGTCTTCTTTCTCTGTTTTCAAATTTCTTCTTCATACAGGGATGCCAGTCTTATTAGGGCACAATATATTAATATTATTTTGATGAAATTGCTTTTCAAGAAACTATTTCCAATTATAGTTACATAATGTTACTAAGTTTTAAGTTAAACATATGCATATATTTGGTGGGGGCTGGTGGACATAATTTGAACCGTAAAGAAAACATAAATGCTAAATACTTAGGGTACAAATTTCATATAAACATGTATCAGTTAATCTTTATATTATAAGCCTAATAGTAATTGTTTTGAATTTTAGAATATAATAAACACTATAAAACTTATCTTGTTATTTACTAATGTTTTTTTTAACAATTCTTCTATCCTTTTATAATTGTTGATTTTCAGTACAGTATGCAGTTTCAAACTGTCAAATGACCTTCACTTTGTTAAATAACAAACATTAAAAATAAACCATCTATCCAATAAGTTAAATTTAGAGAACCATTGTCTTTTAGATAGAAAAAATATAGAGATTGAATTAATCTTGTTTCGCTGCATTTTTTTGAGCAATTCTTTTCTATACTATGTAAAACTCCTATTATAAAGTATATAAGCTAAGATATGTTAGATTCATGTTTGGTAGCTTAATATAAATGTTTTATTAAACTTCTCTGATGTTTAAACTGGATCATAAAACATATTGTAAATTGTTTTTATTGTGTACTTGATAAAGTACTATTTATTTTAAAAGTTATGTATAAACATCTGAACACAACAAACTAAAAAAGTCAACATTTTAAATAACATATTGAGAAATTATTGTATCAGGAGACCACTTTCATGTTTTAGTTTTTATTCTGATCTGTTTAGTTACGTTTTATTTTTTTAATCATTCTATACAGGTGTTAGCTCCTTGGAAACTTGTAGAGGAAACATTCACAAACCACTTTCTTTGAAGGTGATGCTACAGGTACACAGGAAGTCATTTTATTACTCTCAGTAGAAATTGTCTCAGTAAAGATGGCACAGTGGAAATCTGGACAAGTAGCTTAATGGGTGAATTGACAACTTCAGTTCAGATGGCCTGTTTGCCCATGTGGGCAAATAACTGGTTATGGGCAACCAGTTGGTAGGAGAACCAAAACTACCTTGCTTCACCATTTCACCTCCAGAAATTCTTCGTTGTGAAAGAAAGGTGATGAATGGCAGTGCTGAGGTCAGGACCAACCTGATCGAGGCCAGGCATTTTTCCAAGCATGATGGCTGAGATGAAGTGAGCAGAAAGGTAGAAACAATCTTTATTTGTGTCTATATCCATCATTTCCCACTTTACCAAATCACTGCCAACGTTTATAAGCATAGCTGGTCCAGTTTTAAGGCAGTGGTCTATGTCCTTTAAGTATCACTGTATCACTGTCATCCTGTTGGTCATCAAATTACTCTAGCAGGCACCAGTAACATCTCTATTCCTCCAAGCCCTGAGATTTTTTTTTTTTATTAGTGAAACACCATGAGGTACAGTTGTAGATTTACAATTTTTTGTGCTTGGGTTTGATTATACAATGATCAGATACCCATCCCTCCACCAGTGCCCGTTTTCCACCACCATGGATAATATCCCCCCCACCCCCATTCCCCCATCCCCCCCTGTCTCTGTGGCAGGGCAATCCCCTGTGTTCTCTCTCTCCTTTGGGGTCAAGCCCTGAGATTTTAGCAGCCTCTTCTTACTCATCTTTTCCCAACAATTGGAGGCTCTTTCAGGCTCAGGGGAATCAGACCTGTTTTCGTTACTATATTTGGCATATCAAATACAGCATGGGGAGCTTGCCAGGCTCTGCCCATGTGGGTGCGATACTCTCGGTAGCTTGCCAGGCTCTCCGAAAGGCATATGTTTATATATTTTTCTCTATGATGTGTTGCCTACTGTCTGAATCCCATCAGATATGGTGTAGTTATTGTGAAAAACAGGTAGAAAGTGTCTTATAATGTGTCGTGTGGCAGCAAAGCAGTCGCACAGTCCGGAAAGTGGCCAGGAGCATGGCAGTGGTTGAGGAGTAGAGGTCAGCTGCTAGGGCTGTGTTCCTTGGGGTTGGAAGGGCTATCACCTGCCCCACAGCCTGGCGTGGAGTCTGGTGGCATGACTCTGGGAGTCTCATTTCATACTCTGGTCTGGGAGAAGCATCCTGGGTTCTGGAGGGTGGCCAATGAGGAGATTATCTGGTGCCGGAAGGGTGTGGTTTATGGGTGTGATCCCTGAGTCACCAGAGACTGAGGGAAGCAGGCAGAGGATCTCTGTTCCAGGATTCTATTCAGTCCAGAGTCCAAGGTCACGAAGTTCCGCCTTATCTGGGTTCCATGGGGCTTCATTCATGCGTGAGGCTCAGCCTGAGAGTCCGGAAAGTGGCCTGGAGCATGGAGGTGGTTGGGCAGTGGAGGTCAGCTGCCAGGGCTGGGTCCCTTAGGGTGGGGAGGGCTCTCACCTGCCCCACAGCCTGATGCAGAGTCCTTTAGTATATATCTTAATGTACCTATATAAGCATGTTATTTACAGTGGTGATAGCACAAGATGAAATAAATCTTGAAATTATCTGTGAAGTTTTCATGTGCCTATATAGAGTTGTGAAATTAAATACTCCAGGGGATCAGTAGGTATTATAGTAGGAAGTAGCTACCAGTGAATAGAAATAATGTCAAAGGGATTATGGTTGTGGTTGCCATCTAATCTCTAAGAATATGTTGACAATCTCGAAGTAGTCATAGTGTTCTCAGGTATTCTAATTGTAAGAGAACTAATTTATCTGAAGACTTCTGCGTGATCTTTAGATTTAGTTTTTCAGAAAGTAATTTCAAGAAATACTTTGATAGTAAGAATGAAATTAATCAAAGAAAATGATTCTAGGCCAGAATGTACAAAGGAACGCTTAAGAGTTTCCATTCAGACAGGATAAATGGCTGACTCTATGACCAAGGACTGAAAGTATGAATGCCTGAAGTAGCTTCCCAGTTACACAGGTTTGGAACACATTGCTGTTACAAATATAGCTACTTAAAATAATTTTTAAGGGATAGGGGATCATGTTCTGGGGATTGTTAGCACCCTGGTATCACACACTTCCCTTCCCAGCACTATCAGATATAGTACTTATGGCCTCTGAGTACTCTAGGGTTACCTTAGGGGCCCCAAGCACCGCCAGTTCATGTATCACCACATGTAGTCCAGAACCCCATACCATTAGCTCAGTATTGCTGGGTGTGGACCCTTTGGACCCCTGAGCAGTGCTTGAGAGGAACATCCCTTCCCAATAAAAAAAATCTTCCTGAAAGTTAAAATAAAATAGAACCAAATAAAATAATAACTAAATAGAAAAGGTTATGTACTACATGCCTATGAGACAAGTAGATTATTTTTAAGTTCATGTTTATACTAAATTATCTGAATTTTAGGGCTATTAATAATAGCTGATTAAATTCCCTTGAGATCTTTTTTTTCTTCATTTTCCCCTAACCTGCCCCACATCCCAGTTGTCTTGAGAATTTTTTAAAGCTTAAGTCAGAAAATACTTACACAATTATATTTTAAATTATTGAAAATTATATAGATGCTATCCCGTTTCATTGATTTAACTAGTTCCTTTCAAAACGAAAGAAAGGAAAAGAAAAGAAGAAGAGAGAAAAGTAAAAGAGTGAGAGAATAAAAATTTCTAGGAGATTGTGATAATTGTCCTCACAGGGGGCCCCTTGAAGGAGGACAGTTTGAGTTTCCCTCCCTGCCCCAAGCAGAGCCCCGGTTGCTGAAGACCTCTGAAACCTAGACACAGCCATGCGGAAACCACTCCCCACATGCTCAGATGAGCCTCATGCATGAAGGAACAGGCAGAGGAACCCAGGTGTGCGTGACGCAGGGCTGAGATCTCTAAGCCTGCTTGGATCAGGGCTGGGCCTCCTCCACCCAGATCCCCCATTTTCCAGTAGCTAGACTGTAGCACCCACCAACTGCTGTGTAATCCCACTAACGACCAAGATCCAGAGATTATAAAACCAAACTTCCCTAAAGACCTTTCATTGTCTAGTTTTCGCTCTCAGAGAACTCTGCAGGCTACCGAAGGTATCCTTCCCCCATATATGCCTGACTGGGAACACCTGTACAGGTGATTAGAGGCTACCCTAAAAGCCTCTATCCCTCTTGAAGAGCCTGGCAAGCTACTGAGAGTATCCTGCCCACATGGCAGAGCCTGGCAAGCTACCTGTGGCGTACTTGATATGCCGAAAACAGTAACAATGATGGTCCTCTTTCCCCTGACCCTGAAAGAGCCCCCAACATACCATCAGGATACACTAGCAGGTGTCAGGGACAAATGGAGACGTTACTGGCGCCTGCTTGAGCAAAAATGAACAATGGGAGGATACTGATACAGTGATACAGTGTGATAATTGAGTTTCTACTGGCTTTACTGCATTAAAGTACGCCCATATATCTAGCCAACACCATTTCTGTTTGTGACTTTAACGCTGTTTCCACAAGAGGTTACTCTGAATCAGTATATTAGTAAAGGCCCTCCCGTTGATCGTCGATTTGCTCGAGCGGGCCCAGTAACGTCTCCATTGGAGACTTTGTTGTTACTGTATTTGGCATATCGAATACTCTCGGTAGCTTGCCGGGCTCTCCGAGAGGGGCGGAGGAATCAAACTCGGGTCAGCCATGTTGGCCGCTTGTAAGGCGAACGCCCTACCACTGTGCTATCGCTCCAGCAATATTAGTAAAGAAGATATTAGTAAAGAAGATATTCGTAAAGAAGATATTAGTAAAGATATTAGATATTAGTAAAGATTAGTATTAGTATTAGTAAAGATATTAGATATTAGTATTAGATTAGTATTAGTATTAGTATTAGATTAGTATTAGATATTAGTATTAGTAAAGATATTAGATATTAGTAAAGAAGATATTAGTAAAGAAGATGACTTTATTAACGTGGTTGGTTATCATACAATCAACTGAGGACATAATAGATTAAAAAAGACAAAGGAAAGTTTATCTGACCTTTGCTTGATCTTCTACACTGAGCTGTCAGAAATCTAGAACTCAGAGTAGGATTTATAACAAAATCTCCCTTGGCTTTTAGAGCTTCAAGTCAGACTGAATCTTCATGGTTTTTTTGTTGTTGTTGTGGTGGTGGTGGTTTGGTTTGGTTTGGGTTTGGGAGCCGCACCTGGCAATGCTCAGCGCTTACTCCTGGCGCAGTCTTTAGAGATCACTCTTGACCGGCTCAGGAGACTCTATGGGATACCAGGGATTGAGCCCATGTCATCAGCATTCAAGGCAAGTGCCCTACCTGCTATATTATCACACCAGCCCCTGGACTGAATTTATGTAATCAGTTTATCTGACTTGCCATTTGCAGATGGCAGATCATAGTACTTCTCAGGCTCCATGACTATTTTCTGAGTCAAGTTATTATTATAAATTTATTTATTTATATTTATTATTGTGCTGGAGCGATAGCATAGTGGGTAGGGCATTTGCCTTGCACGTGGCTGACCTGAGTTCAATTCCTCTGCCTCTCTCGGAGAGCCTGGCAAGCTATCCAGAATATCCCGCCCACACAGCAAAGCCAGGCAAACTACCTGTGATGTATTCAATATGCTAAAAACAGTAATAGCAAGTCTCACAATGGAGACATTACTGGTGCCCGCTTGAGCAAATCAATGAACAATGGGATAACAGTGCAGTGCAGTGCATATTTATTATTAGATGTTTAACATATTTTTATTCTTTATATCTATTGTCTATCTAGTTATTATCTCCACTAGTTCTGCTCTTCTAACTAACCCCAGTTAAAATAAGTAACCCCAGAGACAAGACTACATCTCGTGTTTTACCAAATTGGAGTTAAATGACTTCAAAATAATGATGATTTATATATGTATATGATAATTTGCTGCTTACACTTCAATGTGTATTATTGCAATCCACGCCCCTTAAAAGAGTACACACTACTTAGTTTTTTATATATTATAAACAAAACTATTGCATCAATTATTGAAGTGAGAGAAATAAATAATATGTGTGTTTTCTAAGGTGTGGCATGTACAGGTTAAAAAAATCAGTGAAAACACATATTATGACCTTCTGAAGAGGACACTGAAAAAGAGAATCCACCGTCTGTGGTTTCTGAAAGGCACTCATGAGTAATGAAAACAGTCATAAACAAGGGTTCAGAAAATATTCTTTCTGTCACTGTTCAGTCTTCAATTTTGTGACCTTGTTCAGGCCATGCCCCACTCTCATCTTGACTCTTTATCTCAAAGGATAGACTATATGATTAATTTCTAAAATTCTATTAGTGAATTTTAAATGTAACGATATTTATTTTATTATTTTATTTTTTTACCTTATAAATTTTTTTATTTTACTTTTTTTATTTTTAAGCGTGAGACATCATGCAGTACAGTTGCAGACTTACACATTTTTGTGCTGGGTTTCAATTATACAATGATCAAATACCCATCCCTCCACCAGTGCCCATTTTCCATCACCATGGATCCCAGTATCCCTCCCACCCCCCATTCCCCCCATCCTACCCTGCCTCTGTGGCAGAGCATTCCTTTTTATTCTCTCTCTCTCTCTTATTGGGTGTTGTGGTTTTCAAAAGAGGCAATGGGTGACAATCATGTTTGGTCTATAGTCTACTTTCAGCATGCTTCTCCCATTCTGGGAGGATCCTCCCAACACCTTTATTTGGTGTTCCCTTCTCTATCTCAACTCCCTTTTCCCCTAGCATGTGTGGTTGACCTCCAAGCCATGGAGTAAAATTCCTGGTACTAATCTTGGCCATTTTGGGGTGTTAGTCTCCTATTTTGTTTAAATGTAACAATATTTAAATGAAACAAGTTGAACTGAAAAAAAGGAGGGTTTTTTTTTTTTTCACAAAAAGAGGTTTAAAGAAGTTTTACTAAGGAGGTCAAAGCTGCAGATCAGTAAATAAAACCGAACTGATTTTCCACTCTTTATATTCGTCCACATTCTATTAAATGTTTATATCTCAAAATTTATTTTATTACCTAAATATTTTTAAACTGGGAAATAGCAGCTTCCTCCTCAAAAGAAAAGCAAAATTACAAATTATATTGACCTAATTTTAAAAATATTTACGAAGGTAACTTAAAAGACAGTGAGGGTGTAGAAATAAAACAAACATATAGGTCACTTGCCTGCACATGGTCCCCATGGCTCAGCCCCACCAGGAGTGATTTCTGAACTCAGACAGAAGTGAACCCTCATCACCACAGGGTGTGGATAAAAACCAAAACAATCTTTAAAGACTAAAGAGAAGTGATGGGTAGTCTGAAGTACGATAAGGCAAACATACCAGAGTCTGTAATCAGTCATTTTTTTGTGGAATTTGATACCTCTGATTCTTCAGGTACTTTATAGAACCAAGGAGCCCAAGTATTAAAGGAAGTAATACTTAAAGCATTTACCAAGATATACAATCTTACTAACATTAGCAAAGTGTGAATATTCGAGGTTACTCTGATTTTGTAAAATTTTTGTGGCACTCTGCTTCCTTAGCAGCACTGTAGCACTGTCCTCCTGTTGTTCATTAATTTTTCTCGAACGGGCACCAGTAATGTCTCCATTGTGAGACTTGTTACTATTTTTGGCATATCGTATACATCATGGGTAGCTTGCCAGGCTTTGCCATGCGAGCGGAATACTCCAGTAGCTTGCCAGGCTCTCCGAGAGGGGTGGAGGAATCGAACCCAGGTCAGTCGCATGTAAGGCAAAATACAATTTAACATCATATTTAATTCATTCAATCCCATGTTGAAAACGTGCATTTTATATTCTTAGTCTTAATGTTTATTTTGGTAAGCAAAGTAAAATTAATTGCATAAAAAGTAGGATTTTCATTAAGAATGTGTTTAGAATATATTTCTACCTCTGTCCCTCTTAAAATTAGTTAAATTGGAGCAAAGTTATTGTTCCCCAAGAAAAGTATTGAATTCCACAAAGCAATTCATATTTCAGAACAATATATGCATAGCTTAAAATCTATCCTTTCCTAATGAAGAATTAAAGTAAAGAAATAAATTGGGGTACCCCGAAGATAATTGAGATTACAAACACTGTGAGTACAGAGGTGAGTTGTGAAGGAAAACATGAGAAAGAGACGGAGTGGATTTCAAGGGCTGCTCTGTGGAACCATCTCAAACAGGAACTAATTTTTCAAAATCACCTTCCCTAACTTTGTTTGAAATTCACTTACTCTTCAGTTTATGCTGGAATTGATCACTTGGCCAGCAATATATGGAGAGAGACTATCTCAGTTTTGAACAACTCTAAATGTCTATAAGAGGAAAATAATATTAACTATGACTTTCTTGTTAAGCTGCCAACAGCACACCAGAGATTTAAAAAATGTCATTGCCTAGCTTTCTACTACCCCCGAGACTCTTTAGTGCAGTGAGGAAGGAATATGCCATATCACATTCATCATACCTAACTCTATTCGTGCACAGTGAAGTCAAAAACACCTAGAAAGAAATAGCACGTCCCAACTGAGCATTATAGCAACAGTAAGTGTCATGAGACAGCAGATACCCTAGAAAGTTGAAAGGCAAATATTAATTCTGTGCTTCCAGTAACTGACTTCAATCATTTGTGATAAACCATAGCTTAAAAAATTTCATCTGGATATCATCTTCATATGGATTTGGGATCATATAAAACAAAATTTAAAACATATTCATTACACAAAATCAATATGCTTTAATCAAATAAAATATAAATCAATGTCAATAATGCAAGCAAGCCTCTGAGCAGATGTGATTGCAGGAGTGTGGATATATAAGGTATTCATTACAGAAAGATCAAAATAATAAATTTATTAACAAAAGCGTGAGAGATAAATGTGTTCAAATTATAAATGGAAAGAGTCAATAAATATTTTACTACACACTGAGCACATTGGACCTATTATTAAGCTGTATTTAACCACATCCTCTTCTGTTGTTATTTTTCAGGCACAGCAATTCTTTGGAATCCTATTTGATGTGCTGGCCTATAACATTTGACCACACTTACAGCACAAGTGTAAAATCAATTTTCTGTTCTCCCATTTATCTCTGTACTGATGTTAGTTGGCTCTCTAATGGAATGACTCTTCTGGAGAGGTAGTTATTTTACTTCAGAGTGGCATTTCAGAAGCCTTAAATGGGCTGAAGAGATGGCATGTGACCTTTAGGAATATTTTAGTTCTACATTTCTTTGAAAAAGAACTGTTTAACCCTGTGTATGTTATTACATCGCTGATGCCTCTTTTGTTCCTCTTTGTATTCACCATGCTGCAAGAAAGTTTGATTCTCTTCATACGTCAGAGCAATGCTAGGAGTTTTATGTCCTGTAAAATTTGAATCTTGTGCCAATGTTGGAAGTGATAATTCACAATTAAGCAATGAGTATTATGGTACAAATGTGTGATTACAGTATCTTCAAGCATAATAGCAACTTGAGTCTTGCTTATGTAGTAAATTTCTAAATTAATATACACAAATATCAAATGATCTACATGGAAACGAAATAATATAGGGGCCAGGGAGATAGTACAGCAAGTAGACCACTCTGCACTCAGTCAACCAGGGTTCAATCCCTGGCATCTCATGTTGTCCCCTATATCCACCAGGAATGATCTGTGAATACAAAGTCAAGAATAAGCCCTGAGTACCACTGGGCGTGTCCTAAAGATAAATACTACTGCACTGTACCACTGTTGTCCCTTTGTTCATCGATTTGCTCGAGTGGGCACCATTAACGTCTCCATTGTAAGACTTGTTACTATTTTTGGCATATCTAATATGCCTTGGTGAGCTTGCCATGCTCTGCCATTCAGCAGGATACTCTCAGTAGCTTGCCGGGCTCTCTGAGAGGGACAGAGAAATAGAATAATACAATGAAATAATGTTAAATACCTAATTACAAAGAAATATCTGGGTTCCAGGACTGAATCTCCAGGCTACATGGCAGCAGACGGCCCAGGCTGTCCGACCCCAGTGCCCGCCCACCCAGCAGACTGACTGTCACCCCCACAATTTGCCTCTGGGTTCCATCTTAGTGCATCAATATCCCTGGCCCAGAGACTTTCATTGAATCCCTAAACGGATTGGTGCCATACCAAAATGTCTCTGGAAACCAACCATTTACAATCTAGAAATTTACATGTACTATCATGGCCATGCGAGCTCTCATGATATTCAAAATGAGCAATGGAAAATAAATTATCTAGCGTCTGTCCCTGGCAGGTAGGATTAAATGGTGGTGGGAAATTTCGAGCAGAACAGAATGTCCAAAATTAGAGAGAGTATTGGGGAAATTGTCTGCATAAAGGCAGGGTGAGGACTGGGACGTGAATGGTAGAAAATGTGCATTGGTGGAGGGATGGGTGTTTCATCAGTGTATGGCTGAATCTCAAACATGAAGTCTTTGTAACTCTATCTCACATGGTACAATTAAGAAAAAAAAGTAATGTGGCGTTCATGCCCAATTCAATCAGCTTAATCAATGTCTGAACAAATAGCAGTACTCCTACACTATTTAAAAAAAAGAAATCTCTTTGGAACATGTTCATTATTTATATATGCTGCCTTCAAACAACAGAAAATTAATTTTTACAACACTGCACAATTTTAGGTACTTACTATTTCTGGAATTTATTTGTGTGTATCTATTTCATTTTATTTTCAACTGAATACTAATTTTAGTATATTTTGGTTGATTTTTCTCCCATTCTTATTTTATTCCTTAAAAATAAATTTATAAGTAGATAAATCACTTACAGTAGACGTGACTTGTGAAAAAAATAGCAAGGTAAATAGTTTTATTTAGAGAACTTTTCTTAGGGAAATATGAGGGGAAAGAGAGTAAGAGAGAGTGGTGTATGAGAGATAACAGTCGTCTTCAGAGGGGAATGCCAAGAGTACGCATTTCAAGTATAGATGTGGGTGAATCTAGAGGGTGCAGAATGCACCAATCTGATTTTTTTTCTTTTGCACAGATAACTAAGTGTAGTTAAATCCCACTCTTTTACTCCCAATGATTACTTTGAAGAGGAGAAAGACTCTACATGGGGGAAGAGGTCAGAGAGTGTTTTAGAACTGCATTTTAGAATTAGCATACATTCAAAATGTAAATAACTCAATGATAAAGATCACAGGGAAGTTATTTTGACAGTAGAAAAATAAATATGGGGGCAGAGCAATAGCACAGTTGGTATGGCATTTGCCTTGCAAGTGGCCAGCCCGAGTTCAATCCCCAGCATTCCATATGGTCCCCCAAGCACCACCAGGAGTAATTACTGAAAGTAGAGCCAGGAGTAAACCCTGAGCATCACTGGGTATGACCCAAAAAGCAAAAATTAAAAAAAAAGAAAAAAGAAATATGATTGTTAATTATTTCATTGGTGTTCTTCTAAGAGAATTTTATATACAGTTTAATTAGGTCACATAGAATGACTATGTTGATATCCATAAAGCATATACCAAGTTATTTAATATTCGGGAATATTCTATAAGTGTTTGCTAATAATGACCAACGTTCATAATCAAGATGAGGTAAATCCATGGAGAGTTATAAAGAGAGAGTGCACCATAATTTTGATATAATAATCCTCTACCCACCCAACACATTGATTGCATCTCCCACTTGAAACATTTCCTACACATGCAAGTTTAGTGAACATTTACCCAAAACAAGAAGAAAAGATGAGTATGAAACCTGCTTTAAATGATCAGATTGGGAGGGGAGGCAGGGCTGTGCTTCTCCAATCTCGGCTGCCTCTCCTGGAGAGCCCCAAGTGTTTACAGGCAGCCTTCAGCCAGCGGGAGTGAGGCGAGGGCAAAAACCAGGACTTGTAGTCAGCCGGAGGGGCGACCACGAGCAAAGTGAGAGCCCGAGCATCCTGCGGTTCCCTGCAGTTCGTTCATTCATTGGCTGAACTCCATCAGCCAGAAGGAAGAGTGCCTGGTACCCACCCAGTATCAGGGCTCCTTCCCAGAGTCTCATGTATAAGTAGCCCCTAAGCCAGCCAGTTTTCATCCTTGATCTGCGGGGGTTGGGAATTGACACACACGTAGGGCACTCAAAGCTGCAACTCTGCTCATCCTATCCAGATACCCACCCAGTATCAGGGCTCTAGGGACTGTGAGTTATTCTCCCCCTCCATATTCCATAAGAACTATAAATTACCCTCTTAATTGAAACTTTCACTAGGTTGGCTTAACACATTAGCCAATAATTCATTAAGCCCATCTCAATTAATATTGCATCATGAGCAGGATAGTAACAGTGAAGGTGAAGGGCTAAACCACACAGGTCATAATGGTAAAGCAATGCAGAAGCCCACCAAGCTTATATATAGAAGAGGCTAGCCCAGAGGACACCCCACAACAATGAAGAGCTAGACATCCTCTCTGACACGGAATTTAGAAGGGAGCTACTGAGGATGCATAGGGAGCTAAAGAAGTCATGGAGAGCAAAGCCAATAAAATACAAGAGGATTTGAAAGTAGAATTGCGGAAAATGCAAGTAAAATTACAAACGGAAATCTCAGAGCTGAAAAACCTGGTAGGCAAATTGAAAAACTCAGTGGAAGGCCTCAGCAACAGAGTAAGAGCTGCTGAGGACAGAATCAGTGAGCTAGAAGATGAAGTCCAGAGACTTTCCAGAAGAGAGCAGAAAATGGAAAAGAGACTCACAAGCTGGGAACAGATGGCAAGAGAAGATCGAGATGAAGCCAAGAGGAATAACATAAGAATTATCGGAGCCCCAGAGGGAGAGGAAGAAAATCCTGATGAAGAAGAAACTGTCAAAGACATCATTGCTACAACATTCCCAGAGCTGAAGAAAACATGTGACCTCATTCAGGAGGTCAAAAGGGTACCAGCTAGAAGAAATCCAAAAAAAAAAAAAATACCCTAAGACACATCCTGATCAAAATGACCAAAAGCTTATATAAGACAAAATTCTGAGAGCAGCAAGATCAAAGAAAAAAATGCCTATAAAGGAGCATCCTTAAGATTCACCGCCTACGTCCTTCACTCCCTATCAAGATCATGAGCTGCCCCCCATGAACAGCTCTCCAGCACAACCATAGCACTAGACACACAGAAATCAACTTAAGTACTTAAAACAACTGCTCATATACTTGGAGAAAAGCATCGATAACCATACAATACTAGTGAGAGACTTCAACACTGCTTTATCACCTCTTGATAGATCAACCAGACTCAAGCTTAGCAAGGACATACTTCATCTGAGGGGAAAAAAATGGAAGAAAGGGAGTTAGTCAATATATACAGGACACTTCATCCTCAAAAAGTTGAATACACATTCTTCTCAATTGTGCATGGAACATTCTCCAAGATAGGCCACATGCTGTGTGACAAAACATATCTCTATAATATTAAGAAGATAAAGATTGTATCAACAATCTTCTCAGACCACAATGCGCTGCAATTAGAAGTAAATCACACACAAACAGAAAACTAAATCAAACACCTGGAAATTAAACAGCTCACTATTGAACAACGAGTGGCTTAGAAAGGATAGCAAAGAGGAAATTAAAAGACTCCTGGAAACGAAGTAAAATGAGGACATGAGTTACCAAAACTTATGGGACACAGCAAAAGCTGTGTTAAGAGGAAAGTTTATTGCTCTACAAGCATTTCTTAGGAAGGAGGAGCTAACCCACATAAGTAAACTAACCTCACAGCTTAAAAGCTTGGAGAATGACCAACAAAAGGAGCCCAATCCAAACAGGAGGAAGGAAATAATAAAACTCAGAGCAGAGATTAATGAGATGGAAACTGATAAAACAATCTGAAAGATCAATGGAACAAAGAGCTTCTTCTTTGAGAGAATAAACAAGATCAATAAGCCTCTAGCAAAACTCACAAAGAAAGGGAGAGAGAAAACCCAAATAAACTGAAGCAGAAATGAAAAGGGGGACAACACAAGAGAAACTACAGAAATTCAAAGGTTCCTTAGGAATTACTTTGAGAAACTTTATGCCACGCAACAAGAAACCTTGAGGAAATGGATAAATTCCTGGATTCCTATAGCTTCCAAGGCCGAACCAAGAAGTCCTGGAATACCTGAACAGACATATCACCATCAAGGATATTGAAATGGTAATAAAAAGTCTCCCCAAGCACAAAAGTCCTGGTCCAGATGGGTTCACTAGTGAATTCTTCCAAATATTTAAAGAGGACTTACTCCCATACCTCTTTAAGCTTTTCCTGGAAATTGAAGTATAAGGAACACTTCAAAACAGTTTTGATGAAGCAAATATAAACCTGATACCAAAAGCAGACAGAGTTCCCACAAGGTAAGGTAAAATGTAAAGGCCCTCCCATTGTTCATTGATTTGCTCGAGTGGGCCCAGTAACGTCTCCATTGGAGATTTTGTTGTTACTGTGTTTGGCATATTGAATACATCACAGGTGGCTTGCCAGGCTCTGCCATGTGGGCGAGATACTCTCGGTAGCTTGCTGGGCTCTCCGAGAGGGGCGGAGGAATCGAACTCGGGTTGGCCATGTTGGCTGCGTGCAAGGCAAACGCCCTACCACTGTGCTATCACTCCAGCCCACAATGAAAGAGAATTATATACCGATATCCCTAATGAATACAGATGCAAATATCCTCAACAAAATATAAGCAAATAGAATCCAATGACTTATTAAAAAATCTTACACCCAGCCAGGTAAGATTCATCCTTGGGATGCAAGGATGGTTTAACATCCAGAAATCTAAAAACATGATCCATCATATCAACAAAAGAAAAAGTAAAAACCATATGATCATATCAATAGACACAGAGAAAGCATTTGGCAAGATCCAGTACCCATTTATGTTTAGAACTCTCAGCAAAATGGATATTGAAGGAACTTTCCTCAATATAGTAAAAGCCATCTACCACAAGCCCACAGCAACTATAATTCTTAATGGGGAAAAAACTAATAGCCTTTCCTCTAAGATCAGGCACAAGACAAGGTTGCCCACTTTCACCAGTCCTATTCAATATAGTGCTGGAAGTTCTGGCCATTGCAGTTAGGCAAGAGAAAGGTATAAAGGGAATACAGATAGGAAAAAAAGAGGTCAAGCTGTGACTATTTGCAGACTATATGATACTATACTTATAAAACTCTAAAGACTCTACAGAAAAACTCCTAGAAACAATAGGTCAGAATAGTAAAGGTCCAGGCTACGAAATCAACACCCAAAAGTCTATTGCTTTTTTATATACAAATAACAAAAGAGATGAAACAGACATTATAAAAATCACGATCACAATAGTATCTCAGAAAATCAAGTACCTCAGAATCATCTTAACGATAGAGGTGAAGGAAAATTACAAAACACTACTACAAGAAATAAAAGAGGACAGTAGGAAATGGAGACACATCCCCTGCTCATGGATAGGGAGGATTAACATTATGGAAATGGAAATACTGTACAAAGCACTGTATAAATTTAATGTGGTACCTTTCAGGATCTCCATGATGTTTTTCAAAAATAGACAAAACACTCCTGAAATTCATATGGAACAATAAACCCCCACGAATAGCTAAAGAAATCCTTGGGAAAAAGAAGATGGATGGCAACACCCTCCCAAACTTCAAAGTGTACAACAAAGCAGTAGTAATTAAAACAGCATGGTACTGGGCTAAAAAGACCTCCAGACCAATGTAACAGAGTTGAATATTCTGTCACAGACCCCCAAACATATGACCACTTAATCTTTGACATGAAAGCAAGAAAGTGAAGTGAAATAAGGAAAGCCTCTTCAACAAGTGGTGCTGGGAAAACTGGATAGCTACCTGCAAAATAATGAACTCTGACCTCTGTCTAATACCAGGCACAAAAGTCAGATCAAAGTGGATTAAAGACCTCAATATTAGACATGAATCCATAAGGCACATAGAGGAAAATGTAGGCAGAACTATCCACAACATTGAAGCTAAAACATCTGTAAGGATGAAACAGCACTGACCATGCAAGTGGAAGCAAATATAAACAAATGGGACTACATCAAACTAAGAAGCTTCTACACTTCAAAAGAAACACTGGCCAAAATACAGATAGAGCCCACAGAATGGTAAAGAATGTTTACCCAATACTCATCTGATAAGGGATTAATATCCAGGATATACAAGACACTGGTAGAATTGTACAAGAAAATAACCTCCAACCCCATCAAAAAATGGGGAGAAGAAATGAACAGAAGTTTTCTAAAAAAAAGAAATGCAAATGGCCAAAAGGCTCATGAAACAATGCTCCGCATCATTAGTCAACAGGGAGATGCAAATCAAAACAACAATGAGATATCATCTCACACCACAGAGACTGGCACACATTCAAAAGAACAAAAGCAACCAGTGTTGGATGTGGGGGGAAAAGGGACGCTCTTTCACTGTTGGTGCGAATGCCCACTAGTCCAGCCTTTCTGGAAAACGATATGAACAGTCCTTTACAAACTAGAAATTGAGCTTCCATTATGACCCTATTTCTGGGAATATATCCTGAGGATGCAAAAAAGCACAGTAGAAATGACATCTGTACCTATATGTTCATTGCATCACTGTTCACAATAGCCAAAATCTGGAAACAACCCAAGTGTCCTAAAACAGATGACTCGTTAAAGAAACTTTGGTACATCTACACTATGGAATACTATGCAGTTGTCAGGAGAGATGAAGTCATGAACTTTGCTTATAAATGGATAGACATGGAGAGTTTCATGCTAAGTGAAATGAGTTAGAAAGAGAGGGACAGACACAGAAGGACTGCACTCATTTGTGGAGTATAAAATAACAGAACAAGAGGCTGACACATAAGGATAGTAGATACACAGGCCAAGAAGATTGCTCCATAAATGGAAGACTGCCTCATGAGCAAAGGGGAGAAGGCAGCTGGAATAAAGAAGGGATCACTAAGAAAATGATGGCTTGAGGAACCAGTCGGGATGGGAGATGTGTGCTGAAGTAGATAATGGACCAAATATAATAACTTCTCAGTGTCTGCATTGCAAACTATAATACACAATATTTGAGAGAGAGTATAGGAAATATTGTCTGCCATGGAGGCAGGGGGAGGGTGGTCAACCGGGGGTATACTGGGGATATTGGTGGTGGGGAATGTGCATTTGTGGAGGGATGGCTGTTTGATCATTGTGTGATTGTAACCCAAACATGAAAGCTTGTAACTATCTCACAGTGATTCAATAAAATTAAAAATAAATAAATAAATTATTTGTAGCACTGTAGCACTGTCCTCCCATTGTTCATCGATTTGCTCGAGCAGGCCCAGATCGAGAAAGATTTCTTGCTTGATAGAAAGAAGTTGAATTTATAATCCTATGTTCCTTGTTTCTTATTTCTCCTTGACAAATTCAGACAGCCTCTATCTTAAAATTTGGATAATTCTGCTTTGTTTTTAATAAGGGAGGCCACACAATCTTTAAAAGTGGTGACCAGGATGAATTCACTAGTCCTAGCCAGTGTGGGAGATCATATCAAAGGTGGTAGTCAGAGTCATCAATAGATACTCAACAATGGAAATTATTAGGAAGAGGAAATAAATTTGGGATGAGGATTAATGTGAAGTCACATTTCATATTTTTAAATACTATAATACATCATATAATCACAATCAATATTTAAGGATATTTGTGAGAGAAAGAAAGGATGTGCTTTACTGAATAAATTCATAGCTTGATGTTTACATTTATTTAGTTTTTATATACCTTGTGAGGCTTATTTGACTTTTTCCAGAAAACAGCAGTTATATTTTGCTCCTCTTCCCATCTTGGTACTGTTTTTTTTGTCCTGTTTTTTAAAACAATGAACATTTCCTTCTTTCTATTTCCCCTTGGTGACCTAGATACATCTTCTAAATGACACTTCGAAGATTACTATCTACATTACTTCTTTTACTTAAAATAAGAAAGTGCACTTAAATATATCTGTCTATTGATACCTTGAATTCTCTCCTCCTCCATAAATTGTAACCTGCTGAACTTATCTGTGTTTGTATTCAACCTCTGAAATTAGTACTACTTAATTATCTGAATGGCAAAATACAAAAATTATTTCAATCACTTAATTTTCACTGATATAAGATTATTTACAAATCAATGCTACACAAAATGGATTGGAAAACATTTGAGAAATCTCTTATGAGATAGCATTTTTAATTATGTAAGCTTTTCTCTGCTCTTGAGAATTAAGTGTCAGAATTTTAGGTTGCAAAGTTGTATGTGTAATCAGCAAGTGAAATAACATTCATAACTATATTTCAATATATAAAATACTTTAAGAACCATGTAATTATGACTATAAAAGATCTTGAGCATATTTATTCATGTAAATAATATAAGAACAATTAATAGATGCAGTAAATTTTAAATTTAAAGACTTTAAAACATTGAAAAACAAAAGCAAATATATTGTGTAGATATTATATTATAATTAGATATTATATTATAATTTTAATAAATGTTTTTTAAAATAACACTTTGATTATTAATTATAACATTGGGTTTATCAAAATCTTATCACTGTACTTGAGTCCATATAAGCAAAATGGGTAGACAGAGCAAAATCTCATGATCTTACTGGAAATGACATCAAATTCTCTGACAGTATTCACACGTAACAAATATTCAATCAACATGGAACCTGGCCCCAACTTAATAAATCAACTTGTTTGTAAATAAATGAAATGGCTGGAGCGATAGCACAGCAGGTAGGGCGTTCGCCTTACAAGCGGCCAACATGGCCGACCCAAGTTCGATTCCTCCGCCCCTCTCGGAGAGCCCAGCAAGCTACCGAGAGTATTCGATATGCCAGACACAGTAACAACAAAGTCTCCAATGGAGATGTTACTAGGCCCGCTCGAGCAAATCGATGATCAACGGGAGGGCCTTTACCTTTACCTTTATTAACCTGGCATAACCAACTGAACTGATTCTACCCTGTTAGTAATAATGGCAAAAATTGTTTGAAAAATTATGTTGATTCTGATTAAACCTGATAGGATAATCCTAGTTTTCTATAAATATTCTATGTTCTTTCTTTACGCAAGCTTTGTTACAAATGATTAAAGGGACAAGGACTTCAATTCTAGAAAGCACATGTGGAGAAAGCACATTATTAACTCAATGTGGACAAATATCTTTTTCTTGTTGTTTAGGGTTTTTGAGTTTTTGTTTTATTTTGTTTTGTTTGTTTGTTTTTGTTTTGTGTTTTTTTTTTTTTTGCTTGGAAGGAGGGTTACAAGAGGAAGGGGATATTCTCAGCAATGCTCAGGGCTACTCCTGTCTATGAACTCAGGGATTCTGGCTATGCAGATGGGACTATATGCAGTGCTAAGAATTGAATACAAGTTAGTCAGTCCAGTGCAAAGTCAAGTGGCTTCCTCACTGTACTAATTCTCCAGTCTGTGAACAAATACCTTCTTTCTATGATTATTTTATATGCCATTCTACCCAATGCATTTGTCAAAGACATAAAGGATTTAGCAATTTGTATCACATGCTTTTGATGCAATGCATTCAAATATTAAATCATCACAGATATTGTCTCTTTCCTTTATTTTTTTCTTTTGAAAGTATCCTACAACATTCTAAAATGTCACTTTTCCACAGTTGTACTTCCAATATCATTTTTCTTTACATAGTATAACCCTTATGAAGCAAATAAGCCTTTACAGAAAATTGAAAACTGCTTATCGGTTTAACCAATGCACAAACCTTTGATCTTAAAGAAAGTCGGAGACACTTTCTATTCATTGTAAAACTTTATGTAGTTGCTAGAAATATAAGGAACCTGATTGCAGAGCAATTCTGTAGATTTATCGAGCTTTGGTTCATTATACTTCATTTGTTTATTATACCAACATAACCTTCCCCACTTATTTTTTGCTATTTTTCTTTTTATTTTACAAAACTGAATTGAATAAAAAATTATTTTTCTATGCCGCATATGAATTTTCTTAAGGAATCAAGTAAATAATAAAAAAAGATATTCTTCTATGCCACATCTTAATTTTTTAGGAATAAAAGAAATGGCTTGAATTACTTGTTTTTATTATGAATTTTTAAGTCAGTAAATTTCAGGTACTGATTGCACTATAGCACTGTAGCACTGTCCTCCCCTTTTTCATCAGTTTGCTCAAGTGGGCACCAGTGACATTGTGAGATTGATTTTTATATAAGAAAAACATGATTTGAATTGCTATATGTAATCTTATAAAATATTCTGTCAGGCTTTTGTCCACTCTGAAGAAGCCCATGTTTTTTCCCCAAACATGACTCTCTCTCTTTCTCTCTCTCTCTCTCTCACACACACACACACTCCCTCTTCTCTCTCTCTCTGTTTCTCTCTCTCATCTCTCTCTCTCATCTCTCTCTCTCTCTCTCTCTCTCTCTCTCTCTCTCTCTCTCTCTCTCTCTTCTTACATTTCTCTAACTGAAATTGTCAGGACTCAATTGTTATGAAGACCGAATTGTCCTTTAACATTGGATGAAGTTGGAGGTGTAATGCTGTTAGATGACAAATTGGCTGAAAACATCTGCAAATAAGTCTGGCTTTTGAATGACTATTTTTTAGAACATATTGATATTTATGTGTTAATACATAACTCTGATGACTAACACATTACAACAAAGTCAACAAATCAGTTACTACACAATCAAGTATTTCCAGGGGCACAATGTACCTTGATAGATTCTCTAATAAAAGAGAGCTCACAGAAAAATTCTTGAGCAAGCTACAGTCAGTAGGTGTATTTTATTCTGATCTTTACAAACAAGCTCTGTAGTTACGGTGTGCTCTACTTGTAAATAACAACCAGTTCTTCATTATAGCCAAGTGGAAATCTTTAAGAAATCAGTAGAGCCATTTCTTCAAAACATCCCCAGGGATGAAAAGTTAGAAGAGTTAATATATTCAATACATCATTACTTCCCAGCCTTCTTCAACAAAAAAGAAATTGATCATGGGTCTCTTGTATACATTTGAACATAGTATCATAAACAAGTGCTCTTTATTTGTACAATTCCTAGAATAATTGAATAAACTAAATTTGTTTCAAAAGTTGCCAGCAGAGGTGTCTATTAATCAGCTTAAATGCATTTGGTCTCTCAAAACCATAGTGAAAAACAAAGCTTGAGTTTTAACTTGTATGACTTTAAAGCTCTCCAGTGAGCACCTTCTGGGAACTGCTGCCACCTGTTGGTAATACGTTACAATACATAAGTTTTGTTTTAAGAGTTTAGAAAGCTCTATCTAGTTTTAAGAATGTCTTTTTTATATCGTTTCTTTTTGTAGACTAGGAAATAAACTGTGATATTCTGAATTAATTAGAATTTCTGAAAATAATTTTATCATTGGAGTCTAATCACTATTGACTACTTAGTATATTATTATACAGCTGTCTTCAGATTTCAAAAAGAAGAAAATGCTCCAAAAACCACTAGGATTTCATAAGAGTCAAATCCTGCTTGTGATTGTAATTTTAAAAGACTTATAAGGAGCGGTATAGCGGGTCACAAAATATTTCTAGAATAGGCTTTTGATATTCAAAATAGTGGTTTGTACAAATATGATCATGCTGACATGTTTCAGTGCAAAAAAAATACTGTCAAACTAGTGACTTTGCTATGGAAAAAGATGTAAATGCACTCACAGACAAATTATAAACACAAAAGTTAACCTTATATCTAAATAAGAGTGTGAGCACAGAGGTAGGGCGTTTGCCTTGCACGCAACCAACATGACCGACCCGAGTTTGATTCCTCCGCCCCTCTCGGAGAGCCCGGCAAGCTACTGAGAGTATCTCGCCCGCCCGGCAGAGCCTGGCAAGCTCCCCGTGACGTATTAACTATGCCAAGCACAGTAACAACAAAGTCTCCAATGGAGACGTTACTGGGCCCGCTCGAGCAAATCGAGCAAAATCTATATTACTGCAAGTTGGCCTGAGTATATTCTAAATAATAGAATTTTTAGTGGATTACTACAAAAATAACATGATGACTAACTGGGATCTTTTATAAAAAGAGCTCTGATATGATATATGTCAAATATGCTTTTGTATCTCCTTATGCCTGAAATAAGATTGATAATACATTTGTAAAATTTAAGATAACTCAAATTTTAATATATAGCTTATTTTTTGGTTTGGGGACCTAACCTGATGATGTTCAGGGCTTCCTCCTGGTTCTGTGCTCAGGGATCACTCCTGGCAGGGCTCCAGAGACCGTATCAGGTGCTGGGAATAAAATCTGTGTTGCTTACGTGCAATGCAAGCACTAGAGAACTCAAGTTCAAATTTTATCAAAAATTTTATGGCTGCTTTTACATTTGTATAATTCCTATTCAATTACTATTTTAAAACAAATATCTATGTTGCTCTGTTAGGCACCAGAGTCTTTATTAAGGTATCAAATATGAAACAGGCACTTTTGCCATAAAAATATTCTTATTTAAATATTACTCCATTTTAATTATTCATTTTTGTGATATTACTTTGCACTTTTCTACATAACATGAACAATTGGAAGTATCATGAAGACACTGGGCCCGGCATGTTGCCTCACTAGCTTAAGACTTCAGAAGGAATAGAAAAAGATTAAAATTCTTCCTTGACCTGAGAGGCAAAGTAGTAAATGATGTAAAAATATTACAAAAGTCCTGGGCTGTTTAAGGGGAAGGGGGGGCTTGTTTCTGCAGTGCTCATATCTTACCCCTGGGAAAGTGCACAGTGGACCATATGTGGAGCCAGGAATTGAACCAGGATCAATTAAGGCTAGACAAATTCCTTAATTCTTGTACTATCTTTAGCCTCAAAGTCCAAGATTTTATCAATGACCTAACTGATTACAAAGTTCAAATCTCTATTTGAGGACAATTTTCTCTTTACTTAATAACAAGAACATTGCATGAGAGAGACCAGACTCCCTTCATATTTAGTATCTTTTCAACCACAATATTCTAAACAATTTCAATTGTCCCATGTTATGTTTAAGTTATTCTGATCATTAATATCAATATAATTGAAATATAATATCCCTTACCATCTTTAAGACTGTTATTACAAGCATAGAGTTTAGGGATAGAGATTATTTATATATGCACGGTTCTAATTCAGAAAGTATTAGTTCAAAGATTTTTTTACAGTATTTTTTCCAAGCTCTATTCCAATACCTATTTCAATGCCAATTAAAATTCTTGAGAAATGTAACCCTTGACTTTATGTAGATAGCTATACTCTGTATAGGTCAAACATCAGGAGAGAAAATACTGGGCAACGAAAGGAGAATTCAATGGAAGTGAACAAAAGTGAACAAAAATATCAAGTCCGGTCTCAGGGCACATGAGAAAACAGTCAGCAAAGACTGATTCACTTAATAAGAGTTTGAAAGGATCACGTTTACGGTCCTCCTGTTGTTCTCAGTAGCTTGCTGGGCTCTTTGAGAGGGGCAGAAGAATCGAACTCTGGTCGGCCATGTTGGCTGCATGCAAAGCAAATGCCCTACCACTGTGCTATTGCTCCAGCCCAAGAGTTTGGAAGGATACCACAAAAAATGGCTTACATCTGGGGAAAGAACTCAAAGAGCTGCAACTCTCGCCTTGTGTGTGCTCCTCTCTGAGAGTTTGTCCCTTAATACCAAGTGCACCTAGCACCTATAGTCCCATAAGCATCACTAGGTGTAACACTGGCAACCCCCTACAATTGCCAGAGTGATGGGGTAACCCTGGAGTGTCCCAACTTGTGAACCAACCCCTCCACCCCTCACAAATTCTGACTAGGCATTTACCAAAATAATGTAGAAAAATCTGTTATGTCATCAGTAGCAATAAAAAAAAGCATATATAATAAGTGCAAAAAATAGGTTTATCTCCTAAATCAGTTATCTCAATGAAAATAATTTTTTAAGTCTTTTAAAAAAAGTCACATAAAATAAAATTTATGTTTTTGAATGACAAACATGACTAGTAGAAGTAAAATTGTATATATTGAAATTACCTATATCATGGGCTGGAGCTATAGCACAGTGGGTAGGGCGTTTGCCTTACACACGGCCCACAAGGCTGACGCAAGTTTCATTCCTTCTCCCTTCTTGGAGAGCCTGGCAAGCTACCAAGAGTATCTCGCCCGCAAAGCCTGTCAAGCTACCTATGACGTATTCGATATGCCAAACACAGTAACAAGTCTCACGACAGAGACATCAGTGGGCCCACTCAAACAAATCGATGAACAATAGGAGGATAGTGCTACAGTGCTACCTACATCATAATTGATATTTTTCAATACAAATCCAAATGTAGCAGAAGAAAAGTAAATATCCAAATGTATAAATGAAGTATGTGTTTCAAAATTAAAAGCTTTAAATCTTGATATTTAACTAGCTAGGAAAAAGTTGGTGCACAATGACTTACGCCAGCATATTAATTTTTAAAATAATACACTTTACAAACTAAGTTTGAATTTATTTTGGAGCCACACCTGGTCACATCTGGAGTAAGTTCTAGGTTTACTCCTGGATCCATCCATATTCAGGGATCACTCCTGCTGAATTGAGTTGGGGGTGTGTGTGGAGGTAGAGGGTGTTAGTGACTGTGAGGATGGAAAAAGGAATCAAGCATAGGCACGTGCAAAGCAACTGCCTTACCCCTTACACTATCTCTCTAGTCCCTAGACTTCAAGACTTGGTTAGTTATAGAGTAACTACAAGATACTATATCATGTCATCTTGTTTTCCTAACAACAGCAAAGTACTATATTTAAAATATTATGCTATATTGGACTTCTTGTTCTAATTCAAGGTCTGTAGTGGGTACAAAGAAAGAAAAGCCTTGCCAATTTTCCCCAGCAGGAAAGTAAAATAAGGCATTTACCCCTAACTCGGCAGATGAAAGAAGGACCTAAGGGGTCAGTTGTAGATAAAGATGCTTTGTTTTGCCCCTGGTAAAACTAGAGGAAGTACAATGGAACTCCTAGGATTCTCTCTGTTGCATTCAGAGGCCTCATCTCTGCCAATCTGTCACTTCTCTTTTAACTCTTTTAACTTGCATTTATGTATGCATATGTAGAGTTGTGTGAGTATTAAACAAATTGAAATGAATTAACGAATTATCTATCTCACATATCATGCTATCTATAACATAAAGTTGAATTATTAAGACAATCATAGACCACCCACCCCCAACACGAAATACTAAGCAATTTATCTTAAGTTAATTTTTATCAAAAAATATCATCAGGACAATAGTGACAACTCAAAAGGATAAGACAAAGGTGTCGTATGCAAAAGGCTTTATTGTATGAAATCCCTAGCACTCTTCATTCACCCGTCTGATTGACTCCTAGGACAATAATATGGCATCACTAAGTCATGGCAGTTAGTCAGTCAATGGCAGTTAGCCATTGCTGCAAGACACTTACTCCAAAACAAATATTATTAAGAATCAGAGTTATATGAATTGGGGTGACTAATTCGATGGTCAAGAATTTTAAAAGAACAAAATTAAAGCACCACTGATAAAAGGTTTGGGATAAGAGGATATGAATAATTTATTAGAACCATTGGCTATACAAATTGGGAAAGTGGTTAAAAACACAAACACTGAGCACATAATGTAGAATATAGGTCTCTCATACTCAGTACTATGTCATATTAGAAATTCTATTTAGTAGTCGTACTTAGGTCTTTGATGAGTAGTAATCAGCTTAATGAAGAGTGAGACAAACTTGTGATAGGATGGCTATCATGTGAACTACGGTAGGATATCTTTTATTTTTTAAACTTTTTTATTTTAAAATATTTTTACTTTATGACTGGACTTTTAAAAAATTTTATTTTATTGAATCACTGAGTTGGAGTAATAGTACAGAGGGCGTTTGCCTTGCATTCATCCCTCTTGGAGAACCCTGCAAGCTACCTTGTGTTTCCTGCCCACATGGCAAAGCCTGGCAAGCTACCCGTGACATATTGGATATGCAAAAATCAGTAACAACAGGTCTCACAATGGAGACATTAATGGTGCCTGCTTGAGCAAATCGATAAACAATAGGAAACAGTACTACAGTGCTACATTGAATCACCATGAGCCAGAGCATTGCAAAGCTGTTCATGATTGGTTCATGATTAGTTTCATACTTTGCTTAAAAAAATATCCCACAAAAGAATGCAGTCATTCTATAGTTGTCCCTCTCCTTCTGACTTATTTCATTCAGCATGTTATACTCTCCAAGACCATCCATTTATAAGCAAATTTCATGACTTCATTTCTTCTAAGAGCTGTGCATATTCCATTGTACAGATACCATAGTTTCTTATTCAGTTGTCTGTTCTTGGGCATTCAGTTTGTTTCCAGATTCTGGTTATTATGAATATAAAGCAGAAGTAATTAAAGCATGGTATTGGAATAAAGACAGACCTGCAGACAAATGGCATAGAGTTCAATATCCTGGCACAGACCTTTAAATATATTATAACCTAATCTTTGAAAAGGGAACAAGAAATATGTAGTGGAACAAGGAAAGTCTCTTTAACAAGTGATGCTGAGGGGTTGGAGTGATAGCACAGCGAGTAGGGCGTTTGCCTTGCGCACGGCAACCCGGGTTCAATTCCCAGCATTCCATATGGTCCCCTGAGCACCACCAGGAGTAATTCCAAAGTGCAGAGTCAGGCATAACCCCTGAGCATCGCTGAGTGTGACCCAAAAAAGCAAAACAAAACAAAACAAACAAACAAACAAGTGATGCTGAGAAAACTGGAAAGCTATATGTATAAAAAATGAAAAGAAAGAAAGAAGGAAGGAAGGAAGGAAGGAAGGAAGGAAGGAAGGAAGGAAAGAAAGAAAGAAAGAAAGAAAGAAAGAAAGAAAGAAAGAAAGAAAGAAAGAAAGAGAGAGCTCTGACTTCTATCTAATGCCATGTACAAAAGTCAGATCAAAATGGATTAAAGACCTCAACATCTAAGCAAGTGGACGCAAAGATTAACAAATGGGACTACGTTAAACTAAGAAGTTTCTAACCCTCAAAAAAAGCAGTTACTAAGATATAAAGACAGTCCATGGAATGGTAAACTTTTCACCCAATGCTCATCTGATAAAGGGTAAATATCAATGATACACAAGGAACTGTTAGAACTTTACAAGAAAAAACCTCCAACATTATCATAAAATGGGGAGAAAAAATGAACAGAAACATCCTCAAAGAAGAAACTAAAATGGCCAAAAGGCACGTGAAAAAATGCTCTACAGCACTTATCATCAGGGAGATGCAAATCAAAGCAACAGTGATATGCCATCTCACACCACAGAGATTGGCACACATCAAAAAGAACAAGAACCACCAGTGCTGGCGTTCATTCAATGAACCCTCATTCATTGCTGGTGGGAATGACAACTGTGTCCAGCATTGGGGAAACACTGTGGACGTTTCTAAAAAATTAGAAGTTGAACTTTCATTTGACCCAGCAATACTGCTTCTGGAATACACTGGGAATCCAAGAACACACAGCAGAAACACCATCTGTACTTCTATGTTCATTGTAGCACTATTCATGATAGAGCACCTTTAAAGCATCTTTCTTCTGAGTAGAATAATATGTTTGTACCAGAAACTAGTTTTTTACCATAAATTGCTTCAATGAATAAAAAAATAACAATACATAATGTTGCATATATTCAATGGTCCTTTCTAAACATTATTAGCATTTGGCTAATTTTTCCAACTGCAAGCATGAGGACTTTCCCCTCTCTCCCTGTTGCTTTCTAGCTACCTACCTGCTTTTCATCCTACTCCCAACTATTTCCTAGACTTGGACACCATTACATTTTATAGAAACTCAGTCTTTTTCTGAGTTTTTTCTTAGTAATCCCCATGCTGAAGGGGGTCCAACAGCAAGTAAATATCATGTTTCAAGTAATTCATTGCCAAAACCTTAAAATAATAGTTTTTCTCTTACCTAAGTTATGAAATGCATCTTCTGTAATGTCCCATGCGGAATTGTAGTTCACATGTGTTCCTCTCCCAAAAGTCTTCAAAAATTTCACCCATTTTATCAGCTATGTTACTGTGTCTGGCATATCGAATACTCTCGGTAGCTTGCTGGGCTCTCCGAGAGGGGCGGAGGACTCGAACTCGGGTCGGCCATGTTGGCTGCATGCAAGGCAAACGCCCTACCCACTGTGCTATCGCTCCTGGGCCCGCTCGAGCAAATCGATGATCAACGGGAGGGCCTTTACCTTTACCTTTACCTTATCAGCTATAGTAGAAATAGAGATAGAATAATAGGACATCTATAACCGCATCTTCAGGATGGCTTTTGAAATAAATTACTTCTTAACTTTTTACTTGATTCTTCATTTCTACTTTGCTTCAGTTTCCTTGATATTTATCAAAATAAAGATCCATCCATCAATTTTTCTGTGAGAAGTGATACACAAGTATAAATGGAATCCTTGGTGTTTAAGCAAAACTAGCACTGTAGCACTTTCCTCCCGTTGTTGATCAATTTGCTCCAGTGGTCACCAGTAATGTCTCCATTGTGAGACTTGTTGTTACTGTTTTTGGCATAGCCAATATGAAACGGGTCGCTTGCCAGGCTTTGCTGTGCAGGGGGGACACTCTCTGTAGCTTGCCAGGCTCTCTGAGAGGGATAGAGGAATTGAACCCAGGTCAGCCCAAGGCAAACGCCCTACCCGCTATGCTTTCACTCTGCAAGCAATAATATCTCTCCCAATGATAGCTAATCATAAAGTAAGAGAGAGGTTTAGAAAATACATTCTAACAGCTCGAAGTTTCAAACAGACCTATTTTCCCCACAAAGGATATTCTCCAAGCATATAACATTCAATGTCAAAGTCAAAGTCATTAATAAGTTTGAATCATAACAGAAAAAAGAACCAAATAAAAAAACCAAATAGAAAAAAGTCTTTAACTTGATAGCAATATATGTCATGGTGAAACTAAAAGTGAAATTCTATGAGAGTGACTTAGATGAGAAACTTACCTAGGGGAAAAAATTGAGAAATTGGTACAGTGTCAGCAAAACTAAACTGCAATGTTGTGTAGAAGGCTTTCAAAACATAAAAACAGAGCACCCTAAGCAAAGTAAATGGAATATGCAATATGGAGTCTTAGAATGAAGCTTAGAATATAGATATTACAGGGGCCAAGTGATAGTAGTGGGTAGGGCATTTGCCTTACATGCAGCTGATCTGGATTCAATCCTTGACATCCCATATAGTCCCATGAGCATTACCAAAAAAAATTACTGAGTGCAGAGTCAGGAGTAACCCCTGAGCATTGCCCGGTGTGGCCCCAAAACAAAAACCAAAACCAAGAAAACGGAGCGATAGCACAGCGGTAGGGCGTTCGCCTTATAAGCAGCCAACATGGCCGACCCGAGTTCGATTCCTCCGCCCCTCTCGGAGAGCCCGGCAAGCTAGCGAGAGTATTCGATATGCCAGACACAGTAACAACAAAGTCTCCAATGGAGATGTTACTGGGCCCGCTCGAGCAAGAAAACAGAATGTAAATGTTGCATTTGTGGCAGAATGGAGAAGGGAGGGTGTACAGGGCATGAGGTCATAGAAAGAGAAAAGCCAGATCCTAAGCAGTGAAGGTGAATAAGTGAGAGGCAGGGTAACCACGATCCAAGGCCCTCCCGTTGATCGTCGATTTGCTCGAGCGGGCCCAGTAACGTCTCCATTGGAGACTTTGTTGTTACTTTGTCTGGCATATCGAATACTCTCGGTAGCTTGCCGGGCTCTCCGAGAGGGGCGGAGGAATCGAACTCGGGTCGGCCATGTTGGCCGCTTGTAAGGCGAACGCCCTACAGCTGTGCTATCGCTCCAGCCCACCACGATCCAAATATATTTTTAAAAGTTGTTTTTTTTTTGTGGTTTATTTCAAATTTTACATACTGTTTTCTGTATTGTATTGTTTATTTGAATGTTTTCTCAGCAGAGAAAAAGTGGCTTTAAAGTTTCTAACTCTAACTTTAAGCAAATTAAATATTAGAGGAAAAATTAATGGGAAATTAAAGCAATTTCATGCCCCTATGGTGAAAAAAATTGAAGCAATAGGGGAGTTTTAGACAAGCAGTTTTACACAAGCATCCACTGATTATTATATAGATTCCTATTAGTATTTTGACATTTAAAATTTGAGTTTAAAGTGAATCAGCTAAAAGTTTTTAGGAAGATAAATGTCTGACTGAGAATATAATTTAGATAGAGCCCATATTTGCCCTTAGATCCCCAATCACTCCCCAAAGCAGCATCATTTTCTAACATTAAGGACACATCTAGTATGAATCATAGAACATTTGGACTTTGATAGGATAAGTGCATACAAAATCAATAAATCTGCCAATATGAAGAAATTGCCATAAAACACTTGTTCTTGGAGTCAGTTTATAGTCTCACTAAAACCCTTTAATATGTGGGTTTTTCACCACCAACAGTAAGAAGGGGCAGGATTTTGGAGCATAACACATCTATTGGCTGAGAATATTCTCAGATGGCATCTTCGTGGTGAATATCTCATCTGGAGCATGGACCCCAATTTTCTCATTCTCCATCCCAGTGACTGTCTGCTCCTCAACTCCTCCCTGAGGGCACTATTCATTGATAAAGTCCTGACAAATGGCTGATTGAGATATCATAAAGCCCGTTGAAGGCTCAATTAATTTTACAAAAAAAAATAGAAACAACTGAGTTTTATTCAAAGCCAGTTTGATGAGTGTCAGCATGAAATCTATCCAAAAGATTGCGAGACTATTTCAGTGGCATTTCACTGGATTCCACTCACATAAGATGTTTAGTATAAAAGTTACCTCTTGTGTGTTAAAATTTGAAGTTCCTTTATTTATACTTAAGTATTAAGAACACATTTTTTCATATTTATTTCATAAGGCTTTCTAGAATTCTAGTAATACCAAAACTATATTATCTAACACAGTGAATTGCTTTTCTCTTTTAGAACAATACAGAATTGTAGTGTATATTAGAACAATAAACACAGAGATTTGTCAGTTTGATGGACATGGATTCTAAGCCATACAATGTTGTGTCATTATTTCAGTAAGTTCTCTTTTCCTTTAAACTAAAAAGGGGTTAAAGAAGTGATTACTCAAAGGCCATCTATCTGCGAGGTGAAGAGGTCTGGTTTTGCTCAGAGAAAGTTGGAGTTGAAGAAAGTTTTCCATTTCCCTTTAACCTCCTTTGCCATTTTTTAGTTCTAAATCTCTCTTTCTCACATCTAAACGATGATCTCTGAATCAGTGGATATATAAAAGATAATAAAGCATTTTTGAAGAGACCAGATCATTTTGCTAGATGCAGAGAAAAGGCCAGAAAAAAGGCACAATTAATAAAACCACTTGTACATGAAAGAATTATGATACCTCACGCAGTTCATTAAACAGGGAAAATAACCCTTGCGATGTTTTTCAGGTTTGTTTGGGCAAAGCTCCTGCACTAGCAGAGTGATGTGCTACAGGATCTCTATCAATTCTTCTCTGCTCCATGACTCTCTCTCTGAGAGAGAAAAATGCAAACACATAGAGGTACTAGGATATGTCTACCAGAATAAAATACAGAATTTTAAAAAATGTCCATTGCCACGCATTTTTAGATTAAAATTATTGATAATGCCGCACATAAATAATTTTGCTCATTATGTGATGACAACAAATTTTAAGTGCCATTAATACAAATGATACTTAGTGCATTCAGAGCAACTAGAAAGCCCGTTTTAATCTCCAAAAGAATTTTGGACATTGAGTAATTCCTACTTTTTTTTAAATACTAGGAAATAAAGAGTCAGGTTCTCCTCATTCCAAAACAAATTCCCTGGGTGAAAATTAGGAACTTAAGTGAGCCATGAATCTCTCTGAACATTAGAATAATATTTCATGTAACCTAAAAAGTGAATTCAAATTGAAGGAGACTGATGTATGTGGTTTATAAGACCATTTGTAATACCTTATTTTATTAAAGAATTCACTTTTTTGTGTATGCTTTGCAAATGTACTGATTGTACAAAGTTAAGACATTTTAAAATTAATAGAAAATAAAATTTGGAGAGTACTTAACTTTAAGTATCAACAGAATATACTTTAAATATATAAAAAATAATAAAAACAGTAATACAGTTGCTTTTAGAGTGAAGTAAAGGGCTTATCAGAAATTTCTCTTTAATATGAAATATAAATATAATTCATACATCTGATAGGTAGCAAAGTTGAGATTTGATTGTGGAACTGTATGATCCAGAGTCATCAAAAGTTATGTCAGTTATAAAAGTCTACTGAATGGTTTGTTGTGATGATTTGGTATTATCAGAAAATTCACTGACACTTTTTGATGCATTATCATATTTAGGTTCAAATAAATAAAAATAGATAAAGTAGACTAAAAATAAAAATAAAAAGGTAAGATTAGGCTAAAATAAGTGAAAGTGAATAAGTGAATAAGGCTAAAAATAAGTGAAAAATCTCACATTGGTAGTGTCTTGAGCTAGGTAGAAATTTCTACTTGCTATTAAAGAAACTGCAATATGTCTGTTTAACATTTGGGTGGATGTTTCATGAAGTTTTCAGAAACATGGGCTCCTTCCATGTCTCTGACTTGTCATCTTTAACTAGTCTGCCTTTAGATTCAATATTGATATCAAAGTTGAAGCCATCACATCTGCATTCCAGGTAGCAGTAGAAAAGAAAACAAGAAGGAATGGAGGCCTAAACTACTACTCACTGACCAAAATTAAATGTGTCTACCTCTTCTACAAATATTCATAAAGGTAAGAATAATAGGTTTGAAAAAACATTAAAAATTTTTCACATTTTAAGTCTGTAAGGGGATATTCTTGATAACCTTTCAGTATCAATATTGCAAACCACAATACCCAAAACAAAAGACAGACAGACAGAGACAGAGAAAGGCAGTGAGATAGAGACAGAGACAGAGAGACACACACTACAGAGAGTCAGGCTTCAGGGTGGGGTAGGGTGGGGAGTTATGGGAGGAAACCTGGGGACACTGGTGGTGGGAAATGTACACTGGTGGAGAGATGAGTGTTGGAATACTGTACAACAGAAACCTAATCAAGAACAGCTTTGAAGGAACTATCTCATGGTGATTCAATAAAAAAGTTTAAAAAATCATATTTTAATAATAAATGCAAACTAAACCTGGAACAAAGTTTATATTGTCAGATTTTCAGAGGGGGGGATCAGCCAAAAATTTCCAAATAGCTTAATATATACAAATCTCAGCTCCCTGTATTTTATATTAATTTTCATTCTATCAAAATTTTTATAAGTCAGGTGATGTAGATCTGACTAAAGAAATCAAATGGTGTGGCCAGTAATGAGTACTAATGGCTGTGCTGGTACATTCCAGGCCAAGAGAAACTGATTATTCGTGATCTATATAATCTATATTATATAATAATAATAATTATATAATAATAATCTATATTATATAATCTATATTATATATAATATAATATAATATATAATATAGGCTGGAGCGATAGCACAGCGGGTAGGGCATCTGCCTTGCACACAGCCAACATGGCCGACCTGAGTTCGATTCCTCCGCCCCTCTCGGAGAGCCCGGCAAGCTACCGAGAGTATTTGATATGCCAGACACAGTAACAACAAAGTCTCCAATGGAGACGTTACTGGGCCCGCTCAAGCAAATCGACGATCAACGGGAGGGCCTTTACCTTTACCTTTTATATAATCTATGATAATCTTCAAGACTATTTGATTAACTGAATGCCAAAGGTCTATTTGTTTGTTTGTTTAGAGAAGAGGGTTTATCCCTGGTTGTGTAAAGATGTTATTCCTGCTGGTGTTAGGACAGGGATCAAACTGGGACCAGCTACGTGTAAGGCAAGGACCACTCCCCTGTACTGTCTCTCTGGTTTGGTGCCAAATATTTATTAAAGGTTTGTCCACAAATAAAAACAATTTTTAAGTTGAAATTAAATCCAATGTGTTTGCCTAAGCTGTGTGGTTCATTAAAATACAAGAGGAAAAGCTAGAAATTGCTAAAGACTGTGGCAGAACCAGAATTTTTGTGTATATGAAATTTATATTTCTGGAAAAAAACACAATCACATAGGGCTGAGGAGTTCAAGGGTTATTCCCAATAAGAAAGAGATCCAAGCAAGTGTCATGCCTAGTAAGAAAAAGGCTTGAGTTCAGCTGTTGACACTGTATGGTCTCTTGAGCACCACTGAGTATAGACGTGGTAACCTCTGAGCACTGCTATGGTAACTGGGGTGGTCCCCATGAGGAATGAACCTGAGTAGGACTGTACCTCTAGGCCCTAGCATTGAACTGTCAGGCCCACACAGCCAGACCTGAGTATGGGCAAGAGTAACCTCCATCCACCTTCTTAAACACAACTTATGAGAGCGCAAAAGAAAAACAAACAATAACAATAACAAAAAACCCAATACTACAGAGTAGTCAAAACTAAGTTTTCTATTCACTTGTGTCACTTGTCATTCCGTTGCTCATCGATTTGCTCAAACAGGCGCCAGTAACGTCTCTATTTGTCCCTGTCGCGTGCTAATGTAGCCTAATGGCGTCTGCTCGCTCCAGGAACACGAAGGGCATTGAACGAATTGTCGTTTGTCATGTTAAGTTTTCTATTAAGAAAACCAAAGACCACTTTTTGGTCTTATCTCTTACTCTTAGATACTATATAAAAGAATTTGATTTTTATAAGATGAGTTGTCAGGGTGCCAATTTGACATGGTATCACTCTTGTGTTAATCTGAATCATTATAATGATTTGACATAGTTTTCTCATTAACAATTTGTCATGAACTTTGAGAAAATAAATTAAAGTTCTTCCTCTAGACCTTATTTAGAAATTAGGACATGAGACCATAATCATTTGTGGTTTTTATTTTTAATTTAAAAATTATTTTTCTATTGAGACACTATGATTTTATTTGCAACAAAACACATATAAGGAGAAAATATTTCATAGTTTCTGTGGTTTCTTCAGCATAGTCACTAGCCTTGTGGATTCTGATTAATTTTCCCAAATGTCTGGTGTCTGGGACAAGTGTTTAGGTCGACCAGAATGGGATCTTACTTATTCTTCCAGAATCAATAATATAAAATTAAATTCTGAACAGTAGGGGAGAGGAGAATTATTAAAAAAAATGTTTATGGTTACCACTTAAGACCAAGTGCTCACTACGACCTCTCTCAAGGTCAGTTATTTGTTAGAAGTGCTCAGAGAGCCAGGAATGTTGTTACTACTCAAAGATGTAGCTTATTACAATGTGTAGATAAAATCAAAATGAGTATAATTAAAGGTGCACAGAGAAAAATACAAAAGTGATTAGGCTCAAATTTCCAGCTATTGTCTGTTAGTTGTTACACATTCATTTTCCGTTCATTTTCTCTACCATCAATGTACATGAACTATCATTGCCCTACCAGGGGAAACTCATCTAAACCTTATGTTCTAAGAATTTTAATGGAATTGGTCAGTTAGGTATGGTCAATCTTTCTTGTTTGAAGTTAATCTCAAAACTCTCCAAATGGTCAAGAGGTCAAATGTCTTTGCATAACCCATAGCCATCACCATAACTTATCCTTTTGGATAAATAACACACCCCAAGGTTTCAGACACTTAAAAATAGATATTTAGAGTAACTTCCTAGGAACTGATTTAGGCCAAATCCTCTTTAAATATGCAAATTTCAGACACAGCAGTCCATCTTTTTATTGCACAGGTAGAAAAGGAAATGAATTTGTTACTTACAGAATTCCTTATAAATGGTCTGAGTCATAACCATACAATTTTGTTTCTGGTTATAATAATTTCATCTGATCACAAATTTAAATTCTAAAATGTGCTATGTACTAAATCTGATAGTGTACTTTAAAAGATTTCTAATAAATTATATATTTGATTCTTCCATCAAAAATGAGGTATCTAAGCTCAGAAAGTGATGATCATAGACTAAAACCTTTTGGTACTTAGCCTGGTGGGCTTGAGCGATAGCACAGCGGGTAAGGCGTTTTTCTTGCACACAGCTGAGCTGGCTGACCTAAGTTCGATTCCTCCGCCCCTCTCGGATAGTCCGGTAAACTACGGAGAGTAACTCGCCCACATGGCAAAGCCTGGCATGCTCCCCATGACGTATTCGATATGCCATAAACAGTAATAAGTCTCACAATGTTACTGGGCCTACTTGAGCAAATCGATGTACAATGGGAGAAGGTGACAGTGACTTAGCCTGCTACATTTTCTCAGTATTGTTAATACATTATTAACTCTCATGTTAATATGTCATTAAACTCTCAAGCACTTCCAAAAACCATTACAGAAATTTGTCATGTGAGAAACCACAATTCCATGTGCAAACACATAACCAAAATAAATGAAAACACACACACAGACAAACACAGAGATATACACACACACACAGAGTACACAATTTTGGAACAACATTTTCATAATCTTCAAAAAATAAAAATAAATTACTTGTCCATCAATTGAAGTCTGGTTCAATAAAATGTGGATAAAAGTAGGTGGCTGGAGCGATAGCACAGCCGGTAGGGCATTTGCCTTGCATGTGGTCCACCCGGGTTCGATTCTTCTTCCCCTCTTGGAGAGCCCTGCAGGTTACTGAGAGTATCCCACCCACACAGCAGAGCCTGGCAAGCTCCCCGTGGCATATTTGATATGCCAAAAATAGTAATAACAAGTCTCACAATGAACACGTTACTGGTGCCTGCTCGAGCAAATCGATGAACAACAGGAGGACAGTGCTACGGCACTATAAAAGTAGGTAGTAGCTAAGGGAAATAGGACTTTTTTCATGAGGGTGAGGAGTAAAGAGAATATGCTGAAGCAAATTGTAAATAAGATTATACATCTGTAGATAAACTGAAAATTATTGAATTATACACTTTAAATAAATTGCAAGTTATAATAATTATATGTCAAAAACTTCTAATAAAGCACATGAACTTTAATAATTTACCTTTATTTTACATAGAAATAAGGAAATATTTCCTTAAAGCAAGTTCATGTATTAAAAATTAGATTCTTTAGAACTTTCATTTATCTATATTTAGCAAATTTTATCACATTTTTAACTAAGCTGTATTTTATTAATTATTTTCTTAAGAACTCTTTACTAATGATAGGCCCAAATTCTAATGTAGAATAGGCCCAAATTCTCTCTCTCTATATATATATATATATGAATAATATGAATAATCCATTGTTTATTTTGGCAGTTAAATTTAAGTTTTCATTGCTTTCTATTGTTGATGGACTATAAGGGCTTTGAATTAAAGCTACCATCTTATCTTATCTGATGATTTAGTTTTTGTTTGTTTCTAGGGAAGAAAAATCAAAAATAGAGATTTCTCATCTTCTTTCTCTCTGGTGTCCTGGGTCTGTTTGCCTTGGACAGTCTGCTCCATCTAGTTGTATGAGAATGAGCTGACATGCAGTCCACATTCCAGTTGAGGGAGGAGCCCTTCACAGATGCATTCACTTAAAGGCTGACATTTTTTTTTCCCTTAGGTTTTTAAGCTATCACCAAAAACTCATATAGCCAGTTACAACGGTGCCCTTGAAAGCTCATTGTCATCATCAATGTGGTTCTGATCATTCTTTCCCTGTGGCAGCCCTGACAACAGATTTATAGGAGTCTCTGAAATATTTCCAAGCTGAACTTTTATCAGTAACATCATAAATAAAAATTCATCAGCAACCTAGATATATTACACAGTGATTTTCTCATAAGTTATATTCATGGTCCAATAACTACTCTATTTTTTATAACAGAAAACATAAAATTATAATACCATGATACCAATATAAAAAGACATGAATCAACAACATTGAGTGGCAGTTCTAGTCTCTTCCTGTTAACTAATGGAGACACGTGTCTAATTCCTGGGCACCTGTTGTTGGAGACTACTGTTCTAACATATTACTCTTGCTTCCAAAATCACTACTTTGGCCATATATCCACCCTCCTCTAAACTGCACTTCACCTTATGATGGCTCTCTTCCCTGTAGAATTCTCTCCATCAAGTATGTTCAGAAGTGTTCTCCAAAGAAGCTTTCTAACAGGATTTCTAAAGAGAAAGTTGTTTCTTGAAACATTGCAAGATTTTTTTGTTTTGGTTTTGGAGCCATAATGAGTGGTGCTGAAGGGTTACTCCTGGTTCTGCACTCAGGGATCACTTCCGGTGGGGCTTGGGGGACTATATGTGATGCCAGGCATATAACCCAGGTTGGCCACAAGCAAGGCAAATGCCCTATCCACTGAACTATTGCTCTGGCTCCACACTACATAAGTTTAAAGATCCACAAAATATTTTTAAATGCATCATGATTTCTTTAAACTGATCACCTCAAATCTTTCAGGTTGAACTAAAGCTTCTACATCCTTGTCTTTCAATAGTGGAAATGGAAAATATCTGCATCATTTCATGTACATAATTTTCCAAATAATTCGAATATCACTAATTTATGAAATGGCCACGTGCCTACTTTTAACAGAGAGAATAATTTGCTGTCAGTGTCCTTCTGAATTTGGCTAATAGGTATGCAAATATAACAAAGATATGTAACCATTTGAAGAAGCAAGTGCTATATTTTTGCTCCAGCATTTTAAGATGAAGTCTATGAATTTAGTTTATGCATCCAGTCAATTCTACGAAGACTCAGTTGCATGCAGGTACATCAGTCCATTCAACTTCATTTTAATCACAGTAATGTAGAAATACTAGATTCCAAAGGACTGAAGAAAAGTTTAAAGATGTCATCTCCTTGTAATTCTCAGGCACTTGTCTTCTCCAGAATACACATTAGCAAGTAAAAATGGCCCCTTACAGAATTTTCAGGATAGTGCCTCTTAGCCTTCCAAATCTATCTTTGCAATCCTTCTAGAACATTTGTTCTGATAGAATCAATGAGACTCTGTGCTGTTATGTTTGGCACTTTTAGGAGCACATCCTTGTTAAAATTGCTTAGGGAAATCTAAGTAAGTGTAAGCAAAATTCAGATATTAAACATCTCAAAAGTATCTACCATAGTTTCCTTTGAGCGCTACTGTTGAATAAACAGGTACTCCTTGATAGCACAGCAGATAAAGCTTTTGTCTTGCATGCGGCCAACCCAGGTTCAATTCCTCCACCCCTCTCAGAGAGTCCAGCAAGCTACAGAGAGTATCTTGCCCACACAGCAAAGCCTGGCAAGCTACCCGTGACATATTCGATATGCCAAACACAGTAACAAGTGGAGACATTACTGGGTGTGCTCTAGTGAATTGATGAACAGTGCGAGGACAGTGACAATTTCTCTATAGGGTGTGTGTGTGTGTGTGTGTGTGTGTGTGTGTGTGTGTGTGTGGTGTGGTGTGTTAAATCATGAACCTGAGTCATTTTTGAATCCTGTAATCTCAAGAAAGAAAGCCTAATTTTTGAAGATTCATCTGAGTTAGGGTCAAAATTTTAAGAAATTGTTTAGAGTTGTTGATGTATATGCAAAAGTTCACAAGAAAACATGCTTCCCTAAGTTCAAGGAGAATCTTCAAATATTGAGACCGCTTTTCAAACGGTCTCAATCTTCAAATCGCTTCAAATGACTGAGACCACTACCTCCTTCACTTTATATGCCTCTGAGAATTTGTGAAACTAAAGAAGTAAATAACTCATGTTAAACCTAGAAACACAGATTTAGGTCCTCAAGTCCTAATTTGGACCAAACCTACACTTGATTTGTACAGTCTAGAACCAGACCATGTGGCTATTACAATGAACACCTAGCATTGATTATGGGAGGGGGGGGGGGTGGGAGTGATCGTCTCTAATACTTGAGACGCCTCTAAAGAAAGTACATTGAAAATAAGACAAAAGTGAATTTCTAATCTGGTGATGGGTCTGGAGAAGATTTTTTTACCTTTTACCCTTTTTGGATCCCAATATGGTAAGTCAGATATTCACAAGTAAGGAAAAATAATTAAACTATACTAATAACAAAATATTTAAGTTTTTATTTATTTATAGTTGTCTCATTTGAAATATAATTGGAATAAAAATGCTACCTTAGTACATTACTTTTGCCTAATTCTTGAGTTATGATAAAATCACATATAAAATCAACCAATAGGGCCAGAGAAATAGTACAGTGGGTACAATGCTTGTCTTGCATGTTGGCTGACAAAGTTTGATCCCTCAAACCACATATGGCCCCACATACCTCCAGGGTTGATCTTTGAATGCAAAGCCAGGAGTAAGCCCTAAACATCACCAGATATGGTCTAAAAACAACAACAATAAAATTAACCAGGGGCATAATTGTTATTTTTGTTAAACATAACTCATTTAAATAACTATTGGTTTCCCCTGGACTAAAATTCTTAGATATTATGGGTGAAGGGATGAATGGATGGATTGATAGCTATATACATATGGTTCATGGTTTTTTTCTCTTATCTACAAAGACAATAATAAATACCTTCACATTTCTTTCTGATCTTGGCTTTTACTCTGTCTCTTGAACAACCCTGGTGATTATATAAAACTCATATTAATAATGAAAAATAATCTCCCTCTTAAGGTCAAACATTTAGCAAATTTTATTCTACCTACTTTCTTAATTGCCCCAGAATTAGCATCTAAAATGGAGTTAAGGGGGTTATTTTTACTGTCAGAAGAATATTTTTTATTGCTTGACTACACCGACTATTTTTCATCTCTATATACATAAAATAGATCCTATTTTATGTTTTATCCAACTCATTTATATCGTTCTAGTAATTTAAAAATAATAATTATTTAAAATAACATCATATGAATTTCCAAGTCTGTGATTTGCTTTTCTCCCTTTCTTTGGTGTGTGTAAATCAGAAGTGCTATTTTACAAACAATATTCATTTAAAGCGATTGAATTTATCACTTCTGGTTTATAGTTTGGGGGGTACAAGAACAATTTTCCTAAGTTCAAATTATCTTTTCTATAACATATTATTTCTAAATTGTTTTAAGCTGTTATATAAATTGAAAATACTTTGTATGTTAATTTGACTTATAGGTATTTGTTTTTCTCCCTTACTAATTCTAATAGCTTATATATGAGTTTGAATTTTCAAGGTAGATAATTATATTATCTTCAAACAAGGAGAGTTGTTTTGGCTTCTTCCTCCAATTATTGTACATCTCTTTTCAGTTTTTTATTATGCTGGTCAGAAACTCAAAGATATTGAATAAGTGTAGTAATAGCAGGCACTTAAAATATTTGTGTTTAAAAGATTATCTCTAAAATTATATTATTCAGCATATCTTTTCCTATAGGGTTTTGATGGAAATTCTTTACAAAGTTCTTCCAATTTCTTCCATTTCTATTTTTATTGTTTTATTATAAATAATCATGAAATTATTGAATAACTTTTCATCCTACTGCTTAATTGATAAAAGTTTTCTAAAATACGGTCTTTATTTTCTGCCTCTTAATTCAAGATATTTTCCATTTCTTATTCATTCCTGTGTCAGGAGTGGGCTGGAGCGATAGAACAGCGGTAGGGCGTTTGCCTTGTACGCAGCCAACATGGCTGACCTGAGTTTGATTCCTCCGCCCCTCTTGGAGAGCCCGGCAAGCTACCGAGAGTATCTCACCCGCACGGCAGAGCCTGGCAAGCTCCCCTTGATGTATTCGATATGCCAGACATAGTAACAAAGTCTCCAATGGAGACGTTACTGGGCCCGCTCGAGCAAATCGATGAACAACGGGAGGGCCTTTACCTTTACCTTTACCTATTCATTCCTATTAAACTGCTGAAAAAATCAAAGAATATGTAAATCAATATTTTTAATATGTCTTCTTTCTCTAGAGCGATAGCACAGCGGGTAGGGCATTCGCCTTACACGCGGCCAACATGGCCGACCCGAGTTCGATTCCTCCGCCCCTCTCAGGTAGCCCGGCAAGCTACCGAGAGTATTCGATATGCCAGACACAGTAACAACAAAGTCTCCAATGGAGACGTTACTGGGCCCGCTTGAGCAAATCGACGATCAATGGGAGGGCCTTTACCTTTTTTTACCTTTACCTTTCTCCAGACTTGAATCTTATATCACTAGTTTGTAACATTTATTTTCTGCCTTTAAAGCAGATAGAAAAGAGAAGAGATCTCTAAGTCAGTGATGGTTGGAAGGGTTGTTCAGGATGGGAGATGTGTGCTGAAAGTAGATAAAGGACGAAACATGATGGCCTCTCAGTATCTGTACTGCAAACCATAATGCCCAAAAGTAGAGAGAGAGTAAGAGGGAAATTGTCTGCCATAGAGGCAGGGGGAAGGGAGGGAGGGGGAGGGGGGAAAAATAAATCAAAAGAGATAAAAGATATTATTTTATTTTCTTTACAGAAACAGTAAACAGTATTCAGTGTCTTAAACAGCAAGCAATATACAACCTGAAAAAAAAAAGTCAAAGCATTTTAATCTTCACTGCCATCTCAAGTTGCTTTGTTTTTTTTTTCATATGAAACCACAAAAGAATGTTATGTGGGGCCATTTTTAAATGTTTGTGGAGCTCCTAGTTAGAAATCACAAAGATTGGGTTGGATCGATAGCTCAGCAGGTAGGGTGTTTGCCTTGAACATGGGTTTGATTCCCAGCATCCCATATGCTCCCCTCACAAGCACCACCAGGAGGAATAGCAATTCCTGAGTGCATGAGCCAGGAGAAAGCCCTGTGCAAGCCGGGTGTGACCCAAAAAAGAAAAAAAAAATCACAAAGATAGTCCACCCTACTTTCTTTCTTTATCAGCTATTAGAGCTATCCTAGTCACTGACAAAAGACCGGTATTCTTCTCCAAGAGGCTGAAGTAGTCAGTGAAACTCAGAGTGATAGCACATTCTTTCTTTGAAGCTATGACAAGAGCCTTCTATGCCACCAGGTTCCTATATGCACATTTTATAACCCCTTGTTTCACAAAGAATGGTAGAAGTCTTGGCTTTTTATGAGTGCTCAAAATAAACATGATGAGCATAGGTTTATATACTTTATTCTAAGAGCCTCATCAAGACACATTCTTAGATTATGTCTAGTAAACAATTATTTATAGAGCAAACAAACTCTTCCCCTAGAAAAATATAGGCCAGTGCTGCCAAGCTAATCAACTTAAAACAATTATGTAAATTAAATAACTTTTGCTTTTCTTTTAGTCTCGCCTTTCAAGTCACTATAAAAAGAAACCAGCCTGTGAATATGCTTTCTCTGCCTTTTTTTACCTAGCCTATACCCTTGAAGTTGAATTAGCATACTTTGTTACTTAGCCAATTCAAAAGATTCAAGTGGGGCAAACTGTGCGCATTGAAGGCTACCTTCCCTTTTATGTTAAAATGTCACCTGCTAGTAATGGCAGGGCAAAGGTGCTGGAGAGGCATGAATTATGAGTTTCTCACATAACTAAGGAAAAAGAAATATTATACAAATGTGGAATATTGTTTAATTTATTTTAGCATATCCAAATAGAAATAAATAAACAAGAAACTAAATGAAATTTCTTGGTGTCTTTCTTTTATGCTATAGATTTTTTCTGATTCTTAAAAATAGTGCTAATTGAGCAGTCCTGAGACTTGATATTAAATGATAAACATTACTTCACCCAATATTTATTCTCACAAAATGGTTCACTTTTCACTCATTAAAAGTTTGCCTTGCAAGTATGCAAAGACATTTAGTCTTCCAATTAATTTGATATGTTTGGTCTGGGGCACGGGCCACAGCATGGTCTTTTATAAATCGGAGATTTAAATGTCTTTAGACAGCATTTGCTTTTCTGAAATGAGGAAACCAGAGATGAAAGAATCTGTGACCTATATAAGGTCGGATAGTTCTGCAACCACAGGTCAGAATGGGAATAAACTCCCTCAACTTTTGGTCCAAAAACATTTTAACACATAGCAAAACCCGATAAGTGACCTTGATGAAGAAACACTGGTTTTAAAATGTCTAAATGTCTAGACTTTAAAAGGCATTATAGATATACCATTTAACTTGTTAGCATGGACTAAGATCTAATCCTATAACCAAATAAACTAATATTGGTGAATCCTGGCCATTTGAATTATTTACTCCCAGGTAATCCTAAAAAAAACTAACTGTATAAGAATTATAGATAAAATGATTTATGCAAAGTTGTTACTTTGTTCTTACTGTAAAATAAATGATGACTAATCAAGTGTTTCCAATAGTCATAGCTTATATTTTATCTCTTTAATTTGATGTTTAAATTTGTACAGATTTACAAAAGAAATAAGTATTGAAACAGAAATTAAAGGAATAATTAAGGAACTATTGTAATCTTTTATCAAATTATTATTTTAAAATGTATAAAAAATAAATCCATTAAAATTACTTTAATGTAAATAAAAAAGCCAGAGCAATAGTACAATGGGTAGGGCACTTGCCGTGCATGAGACCAACCTGGATTCCATCATTACACCAGACATAGTCAACTGAACCATGCCAAACTAAAGATCCAGCAGTATGCCCTAAGAACACTGGATGCTGCTCTCAAAAACAAGAAGTACAATAAATAAATAAATATGTTTGACAAAGAATGAATTAAATCATTGGTATCTTAATTATGGATCTTTTCTTTCATATTGGAACTAAGTGATGAATATGGTGTAGGATGTTGTACATATAGATATCATTAATATGGTATCATTTGTGAGAATATAAAGGTTTCCTTTTTAAAATATCTTTTAAGTTGAATCTCAGATACACAGTTACAAAATCAATCATGATTGGGTTTTATTCATATAATGTTCCAACACCCACCTTTTTACCTATGTACATTTGCCAATACCAATGTCCTCAGATTCCCTCCCCCAGCATCCCCTCTATGACAGGCACTTTCTTCCTCCCTCTCCTCTCTCTCTCTCTCTCTCTCTCTCTCTCTCTCTCTCTCTCTCTCTCTCTCTCTCTCTCTCCCACCTCTCTCACTGTCTCTCTCACTCACTCCCTCCCTCTCTCTCGCTCACTCTCCCTCTCCCTAACCTCACATCTTTCCTTTTGGGCCTTATGCTTTGCAATACAGATACTGAAAGGTTATCAGGTATGTCACTTTATGTCTGTTTCTTGCCCAGTACTATGCTGTCTCAATTACTACTGCTTTGTTCTACAGTTTGATGTTGGGGAGGGTGATGCCATCCATATTCTTTTTCCCAAGGATTGCTTTATCTATTCATGGGGATTTATTGTTCAATATGAATTTCAGGAGGGTTTTGTCTATTTCTTTGAAAAATGTCGTGGTTATCCTGATAGGGATTGCATTGAATTTGTATAGTGCTTTGGGCAGTTTTGCCATTTTGATAATGTTAATCCTCTCCATCCATGAGCAGGGGATGTGTCTCAATCTCTTAGTGTCCTCTTTTATTTCTTGAAATAGTATTTCGTAATTTTCCTTGTATAGGTCCTTCACCTCTTTGGTTAAGCTAATTCCAAAGTATTTGATTTTCTGAGGTACTACTGTGAACAGGATTTTTTTTAAAAATCTCTTTCTTTTCTTCCGTTATTTGTATATAAGAAAGCCATGAAATTTTGGGTTTTGATTTTTTAGCCTGCCAGTTTACTATTCCGACCTATTGTTTCTAGGAGCTTTTCTGTAGAGTCTTTAGGGTTTTCTTAGTATTGTATCATCCGCAAATCGTGATAGCTTGACCTCTTTCTTTCCTATATGTATGCCTTTGATACCTTTCTCTTGCCTAATTGCAATGGCCAGAACTTCCAGTACTATATTGAATAGGAGTGGCAAAAGTGGGCAACCTTGCCTTGTGCCCGATCTTAGAGGGAAGGCTTTTAGTTTTTCCCCATTGAGAAGGATACTTGCCGTGGGCTTATGGTAGATGACTTTGATCATATTGAGGAAAGTTCCTTTCATGCCTATTTTGCTGAGACTTTTCATCATAAATGGATGCTGGATCTTGTCAAATGTTTTCTCTGCATCGATTGATATTATCATATGGTTTTTAATCTTTTCTTTTGTTGATATGATGGATTTTGTTGATGATTTCTAAATGCTAAACCAACGTTGCATCCCTGGAATGAATTCTACTTGGTCATGGTGTATGATCTTTTTGATGAGTAGTTGGATTCTATTTGATAAAAGTTTGTTGAGGATCTTTGTGTCTGTGTTCATCAGGGATATCGGCCTTTAATTCTCTTTCTCTCTCACTTTCTTTGTAAGTCTTGCTAGAGGCTTATTGATCTTGTTTATTTTCTTGAATACCCAGTTCATGGTTTCATTGATCTTTTCGATTGTTTTTTGGGGTTCCATCTCATTAATTTTGGCTCTGACTTTTATTATTTCCTTTCTTCTGTTTGGATTGGGCTCCTTTTGCTGGTCATTCTCCAAGCTCTTAAGCTGTAAGGTTAGGTTACTTATGTGGGCTCGCTCCTCCTTCCTGAGGAATGCTGGTAGAGCTATAAACTTTCCTCTTAACACAGCTCTTGCTGTGTCCCATAAGTTTCAGTAACTCATTTCCTCATTTTCCTTCGTTTCCAAAAATCTTTTGATTTCCTCTTTGATTTCCTTTCTAAGCCACTAGTTCTCCAATAGTGAGCTGTTTAATTTCCAGGTGTTTGATTTAGTTTTATGTTTGTGTGTGTGATTTACTTCTAATTTCAGTGCATTGTGGTCTCAGAAGATTGTTGATACAATCTCTATCTTCTTAATTTTATGGAGGTATGTTTCGTGGCTCAGCATGTGATCTATCTTGGAGAATGTTTCATGCACACTTGAGAAGAATGGTACTCAACTTTTTGAGGATGAATTGTCCTGTATATATCTACTAAGCCCCTTTCTTCCATTTTCTCCCTCAGATGAAGTATGTCCTTGCCAAGCTTGAGTCTGATTGATCTATCAAGAGGTGATAAAGCAGTGTTGAAATCTCTCACCAGCATTGTGTTGCTATCAATGTCTTTCTTCAAGTCTATGAGTAGTTGTTTTAAGTACTTTGCTGGTCCCTCATTAGGTCCATATACATTTAGTATTGTAAGTTCTTCCTGTTGTATAGATCCTTTGATCAATAATATATGCATCAAAATATTACTTTTGTACATATTTCAATTTTTAAAGTATTATTTCAAACTGAACCCATTCTTCCCTGCTTCATCCCATCAAATGTGTCCTGTCTCTCATATCTCCCAGTTCCCTAAAAGTGATCATAGTACATGCATCCAGTGAGAAACCACCTGGACCTTTCCAGTAACTATCTACCTGGACCTTTCCAGTAATTATCAGTAAACACTATCTGTTACCTAAAATAGACACTAACTCCTAATCTGTGTCACAGTTATTTTAAATATAGCTTCTGATTAAGCTTTCAGATTTTGTGCCTCATTCTTTACACTATGCTATGCACACAGTGTCATGAGTGATTCTTTGAAATGTTCAGTCTTTTGTGCATCTAAAATCCTCAGAGATTTTTAATGCATTTGGGGAAAAAAATCGTTACAAAGGTATTTCTAATGGTCCTGCTTAATTTGTAATTATGGACTCTGTGATGTTGTTGACTTCTTCTTTAACGGTCTTAAGCAGATTTCCTCTTAGATTCCAAATACTTCTCTCTTCCTAACATTTGCACATGCTGTTTTCTCTTCAGGAGTACTCACCCATATTTTCTCTACTCTTTTCTAAATTTATATATTGCAGATTCCTTCTCATTGGTTATATATTAACTGAAATGCCTCCACCTCAAAAAGACTTCATTTCACCTCTACTTAATATAGCTTTTCTAGACCCAGCACCCTCCCCACCATCTCATCTCCCTATACCCTATCTCAGTATTCAGGTCATTAATTTGTCATGGTCTGTAATTTTTGTTTGGCTTACCTCTCACCCCCTATAGAATGAAGGAAGCATATCTTCATAAATTTTCCAAATATTCTGTAGTGCCTAGAAAATTTATTAATATTAGTTAAAAGAATGATTAATCAAGAAAGAAGTGATTAAAACACAAAGCTCTGACAGTTTTTGATAATTCCCATGTATATACAGCAAAAATAAAGAAATATTAAGCAAAATGGCATTAAATAATTTTAACATTTGATTAATTTATTGAAGCCAATCAATCCTAAGATTTGACAAAACTCATCCTATTTACTTTCTTTTACATGCCCTGATGCCTTGTTAGAATAGCTTTTTAGGAATCTTCAATGGCTTTGGAAGTTAGCAGAAAAATCAAGAGAACTTTTTTGAGATACTACATACCTTTACGGTAACACATAGAAAATGAGGGGTCTATTTCATCTAGAGAATAGCCGTTTTAAGATCAAATAATACTTAATCACAAATAGCAGTTTATTCATAAATTCAATTAGGGTGGATTTTTACTACTAATGATGAGTTCTTTCACCCCAAATGACTTGCATGCATTTGTGATACAGCTGGAAAAAATTAGGAGTTATTCCAAGATCTGAAACAGAAGTTTTCCTCAGTATGAAGCTAATTAAACCACACAGAAACTCTAACCCTTAAACTTGCCCCCATTAGCACCATGCTGTAACCAACGAAACCAACTAGGCAGACAGACTGAAGGCCAAAATACTCAGATTGACATTTCAACCTCTCATTTTCAGTCAGAGAAGAATCAGTTTTTGATATTTACCAAAGAACCTGAACATAAATTTCAAAAGTTAATTAAACAGATATTTCAAGTGGGATGCCAAAATCGGAGTTCAAATGCTCTTCTATCTTGAAGATAAGGTCTGTTTCATTGTTCTCTGAATTATGCCATTTTGCTAGTAAACCACCTTAGAATTAGAAAATATATGAACAAATTACAGGAAGCTTAATTTATCATATAAGGAATATAGAATAGAGATGAGCATAAGAAAATGTTTCCCAAAGCATGCTTTTAAAATTAAAAAACAGAACAGTATCACACAGATTCATGACAGCACTATATTTCCTTGAAATATTTTCTAAGTGATCAATCCATTGTACATATGTATATGTATATCTTATATGTGTACATATAAAACAGCTATTAAAGAATATTGTCAACATATACATCCCTCATATTCTGAATAATATCAAATATTTAAAGACAAGAAGTGAGGGTATCATATGATTGCTTTCAGTAAATGGAAGTTCAGCTTTGAGTTTGGGTGCTCTAAACTATGTATTATTTATTCTACTTTTTAAGTATTTGGTTATTTATTTTGTGTTCACAAGTGATTTATTTTAATACTCAATGTTTTGCAAGTAGTACAAATGATAGCTCTGAACTATTACAAAGAGAGTGATGAAAGAAAACATCAGGCATAAAATCAAGAAAATAGTACAAAAACCAAAGGGAAATCAGCACAAAATTAAGAAATTGTGTAAGTTCTTTAGCCTTTTCAAGGATATAATGAAAATCATGTAGAAGTTTAATAACTGGCTTGACCAGTTAGATATTTAACAGAGATCTGGATAAAAATTCACCAACATCTCATGACTGTAGATAATTTAAGGGAGAAAAAGCATGAAGAGAGAGTCTGGAAATGACACATACTGTAGTCTTCTATCTTCATATAGCCTTTTATTTCTAAAGTGCACTCCATATGCTAAGCAATATGTGTTTACACTATCAGTCTTAAAGAAACATACCAGCTTTTAACTATAATAATCTGAAAAGCTTTATAAAAGAATCAATGGTGATTTGAATTAGAAATAAAATCTTAAATTTAATAAAAGTTTATTTTCACAAAATAGTTTAATTTATTTCAATAATGGTCCTTTCTTAATCAATAAATGTGAATTTGCAGACAATACATAAACTATTTGAAGTGTTCATATAACTAAACATAAAATGATTTCTGAAAAATTTACAATATAATAAGTAAGTCTATTGATTGCTGGATACTCTGTTTGAGACATTTTTCAAATAATGAGCAAGATTAGTAGTACTCAAGTAGAGCATGAAAATTTTTGTGAGAGAGATGAGGAGGCAGAGATTGAATGTTGCTTTATAAAAGGCAAAGCCGGTATTAAGACCTTTCAGATTACATAATCCCCTTAAAATTAATTTGTTGTTGAAATGTACAAGATGCTTACTGGACAATAGTAACTTGTCTAGTTAACAAATGAGTATCTGCACTTCAAAAAATTTTCATAAAATCAGTTGACTGAATTTGATCTACAATTCATAGTTTAAGAATCCTTCTATTTTAATATCAATCTACTGTTTCACACACACTAAAATAAACTGTATCACTGTATCACTGTCCTCCCGTTGTTCATAGATTTGCTCAAGCGGGCCCAGTAACGTCTCCGTTGGAGACTTTGTTGTTACTGTGTTTGGCATATCGAATACATCACGGGGAGCTTGACAGGCTCTGCCGTGCAGGCGAGATACTCTCGGTAGCTTGCCGGGCTCTCTGAGAGGGGCGGAGGAATCGAACTTGGGTCGGCCATGTTGGCTGCGTGCAAGGCAAACGCCCTACCGCTGTGCTATCACTCCAGCCCCACGAAAATAAACACCTGTCCACTATATCATTCCTTGATAGAAAAGATAAAACTAATTGAGAGTAATTAACATTGAGAAAGGGATTGCCTCTGGGACTACTCAGAAGATTGGCACTGAAGGGCAAAATAAAACCTTTTGGATGATAGAAACGTCATGTTTAACACATATGTGGATACATGAGCACTTGTGGTTTTCAAAACTTCTATCTTAGCTCAATTCAAAAATATTTGAACAAAGACTGAAATAAAATATATCAAAAATGTTTTAATGTAAATATCTAGTCTGATGTGTTTTGTGTATAATAATCTGTTGTAAGGATTTTAAATAAATGGTCTAAATTTAATTTTTAAAGAGAACAAAAAATTTTCCTCAGTTTTACATAGCACTGTAGCACTGTCCTCCCATTGTTCATCGATTTGCTCCAGCGAGCATCGGTACCATCTCCCTTGTCAGACTTGTTGTTACCATTTTTGGCATATTGAATACGCCACAGGGAGCTTGTCAGGCTTTGTTGTATGGGCAGGACACACTCGGTAGCTTGCTGGGCTCTCCAAGAGGAATGGAGGAATTGAATCCAGGTTGGCCACATGCCATGCAAATGCCCTACCCGCTGTGCTATCCCTCCGCCCCAGTTTTACATAAAAATAAAAATACTGTGTAGTAATGAAAACATATTTTGAACAACTTAAATGATATATTAAATGGTAAGATATTTTATTTCTGTTTTGATAGCCCTGAGATAGAATTATTATATAAAATTTCCTGTGCAATCAATCCAATCTTTTCACTACCAAAAATTGGAATTAAATGGAAAAATTGAAACAGTTATGTTTCCTATAATATTTAAATTTATAAGTCAATGGAGCAATAGCACAGCGGTAGGGCGTTTGCCTTACAAGCAGCCAACATGGCCGACCCGAGTTCGATTCCTCCGCCCCTCTCGGAGAGCCCGGCAAGCTACCGAGAGTATCTCACCCGCCCGGCAGAGCCTGGCAAGCTACCCGCGATGTATTCGATATGCCAAACACAGTAATGACAAGTCTGATGATGGAGATGTTACTGGAACTGCTCGAGCAAATCAATGAACAATGGGAGGACTGTGACTGTGACTATACTTCACTAAGCATAGATTAAATACTATACGTGCATAGCTATGTATGGAGTGATAGCTATGTATTATATGTGTATAGCTATGTACAGGTGGAGCAACAGAGAGTAGGGTGTTTGCTTTGTATGTGGCCAACCTGGGTTCAATTCCTTCATCCCTCTTGGAGAGCCTGGCAAGTTACCAAGAGTATCCCACCTGCAGAGCAAATTCTGGCAAACTCTCTATGGCATATTCGGTATGTCAAAAACAGTAACAACAAGTCTCACAATGAAAACATTAGTGGTGTCCGCTCAAGCAAATTGATGAACAATTGGAAGACAGTGCTACAGTGCTACAGCGCACTGCATAGCTATGTACATGTCTATATATTAATCCATTGTATATATCTTCCCTCAATAGCTTGAACTTTAAAGTTTGCCTTTGAATGTGTGATTGACTTACGTGTGATTGATTTACGTGTGATTGACACTCTACCTCTTAATTTATGAGTTCCTTGACTATAAAATATAGATAATATATATAACAAGTTTTTCTAGGAGTAACTTATGTATAAGTTTTTCTAGGAATCTAAAAGGCAAAGCAAGAAGAGATTTCTTTTTATTTGAATCACCATATGATATAAAGTTACAAAGCTGTTCAATCAAACATTGTTCCAACACCTGTCTCTCTACTAGTGTATATTTCCACCAACAATGTACCCAGAATCCTTACAGTCAGCCCCTCTGCTTCCTCAGCCTACCTCTGTTGCCCCACCCTTTCTTTCCTCCCTGTCTCTGTTTCTGTCTCTCTCTCTCTCTCATTTTTGATATTATATTTTACAATACAGTTACTGAGAGGTCATCATGTTTTGTCCTTTACCCACTTCCACCATGTAACCCCCATCCAGAGGAATCACTTCCACTTCCAACCATCATTGTCATAATGATCCCTTCTCTATCCAAATTGCCCTCTCCCCCAATACTTGAGGCAGGCATCCAACTGTATACCAATTCTCCTGGTCCTTGTTTCTACTGTTCTCAGATTTTAGTCTCCTAGTAATTACTTTTTATTATATCCCACAAATAAGTGCAACCATTACCTGTCCTTCTCCTTCTGACTCATTTAACTCAGCAAAATACTCTCCATGTCCATCCATTTATAACCAAATTTCATGACTTTATTTCTCCTAACAGCTGTGTGGTATTATTCCACTGTATAAATGTACCATGGTTTCTTTACTCAGTCTGTTCTGACATTCTGGTTGTTTCCAGATTCTGGTTATTTTGAACAGCACTTCAATGAACATAGTAGTGCAAATGGGATTTCTGCTGTGTGTTTTGGTGCCATAAGAAAATATTACCAGATTGATATTGCTGGGTCCTATGGGAGCTCTATTTGTGTTTTTTGAGGAGTTCCCATATTGTTTTCCAGAAGGGCTGAACCATTCACACCAACTATGAAGGAGAGTTCTTTTCTCAGATCATCCGAACCAGGACTAGTTTTCTTGTTCTTGTTGATATGTGCCAATCACTATGGTGTGAGATGGTATCTCACCACTGTTTTGATTTGCATCCTCATGATGATTAGTGATGTAGAGCATTTTTTACATAATTGTGGCCATTAGTATTTCTTCTTTGAAGAAACTTATGTTAATTTCTTCTCCCATTTTTTGATGGGGTTGGAGGTTTTTTCCTTGTAAAATTTTACTAATGCCTGATATCTCTTGGATATTAACCCATTCTCTGATGGGAATTGGATAAATATTTTTTCTCATTCCATAGACTGTCTTTATATCTTGGTAACTGTTTCTTTTGAGGTGCAGAAACTTATTGGCTTAATACTGTCATATTTCTTTATCTTTGCTTCCATTTGCTTCATCACTGGTATTTCATCTTTAAAGATGCTTTTAGTTTCAATGTAATGGAGGGTTCTGCCTAAATTTTTCTCCATGTAATTTATGAATTCATGTATAATATTGAGGTCTTTAATCTGTTTTGATCTGACTTTTGTGCCTGGCATTAGAGAGAAGTTCGTAATCACCTTGTTGCATATTTTCCTAGACCACTTGTTGAAGAGGTTTTTCTTTCCTCACTTCACATTTCATGCTCCATTATCAAAGATTAAGTGATCACACATTTGAGGTCCTGTGTCAGGATATTCAACTCTCTTCCATACATCTGCTGGTTTGTCTTTATTCCAATACCATGCTGTTTTAATTACTACAGCTTTGTAGTTCAGTTTAAAGTTGGAGAAGGTGATACCTCCCTTTTTTTTTTCCCAAGCATTACTTTAAATATTCTGGGTTTGGGGAGATATTGTTCCATATGAATTTCAGGAGTTTTTCATCTTTTTCTTAGAAAAAGGTCATGGATATCCATATCAGGATTGCCTTGAGTTTGTATAATGCTTTGAGGGTATTGCCATTTTGACAATGTTCATACTTCTGATACAAAAGCAGGGGTTGTGTCTTAATTTCCTCATGTCTTCCTATTTCTTGACATAGTGTTTCATAATTTTATTTGTAGAGGTCTTTCACCTCTTTAGTTAAGGTGATTTCGAGGTAATTAATTTTCTGAGGTACAATTATGAACAGTACTTTTTAATGTCTCCTTCTCTTTCATTACATTTGTTGAGGAAAGCCGTGAACTTTTAGCTATTGATTTATAACCTTCCACTTTGCTATACAAACTATTGTTTCAAGGAGCCTTTTTATGGATTCTTTAGGATTTTTTGAGTATAGTATCATGTAATCTGCAAACAGAAAAAGCTTGACTTTTGACTTCTTCCTTTCATATCTGGATGTCCCTGAAATCTTTTTTATGCCTAACTGCTATTGTAAGAACTTCCAATACTAAGTTCAATATAAGTGACAAGAGTGGGCAACTTTGTCTTGTACCTTATCTTAGAAGAAAATTTTTCCCTATTGAGAATAATGTCTGCTGTAGGCTTTGAGTATATTGAGAAAAATGTCTCCAACTCCCATTTTGTTGAGATTTTGTATCATAAATAGGTACTACATCTAATCAAATGCTTTCTCTGAATTTATTGATATAATTATACAGTTTTTATATTTTATTGATGAGGTGCATTATATTGATTGAATTGTTAATGTCAAATTATCCTTGCATGCCCTGAATGAATCCTAAGTGGTCATGAAGAGTTATTTTTTTGGTGATGATGGATTCTGTTTGCTAGTATTTTGTTGAGAATCTTTAAATCTGTGTTCATCAGGAATTTTGACCCACAATTCTCTTTTTTTGTGGTGTCTCTGTCTGCTTTTGGTATCAGGGTGATATGTACCTCATAGAAAGTCTTTGGGAGTGTTTGTTTCTTCAATTTCCTGGAAAATCTTGAAAAGGGTTGGGAATAAGTTCTCTTTAAAGGTTGAAAGAATTCACTAGAGAATCCATCTGGGCCAGGGCTTTTTCTTTTGGGGCAGAATTTTGATTACCATTTCAGTTTTCTTTATAGTGATAGGTGTGTTCATGTATTCAAATCTTGATTGAGTATGGGAGGTTATAGCAATCCAGAAGTTTTTATATTTCTTCAAGTTTCTCTTGTTTCATCACATAAAGATTCTCAAAGTAATCTCTGATGATCATTCAAATTTCTGTGGTTTCTGTTGTGATATTCACCCCCTGTCATCTCCTATTCTGTTTTTTTTTTTAGGATTCTCTCTCTCTCTCTCTGTGTGTGTGTGTGTGTGTGTGTGTGTGTGTGTGTGTGTGAGTCTTACTAGTGGTTAATCTATCTTGTTTATTTTCTCAAAGAACCAACTCTTGATTTTGTTGATCATTTGGATTGTTTTGGGGGTTTCCAGCTTATTAATTTATGTTCTAAGTCTTATTATTTTTTTCTTCTTGCCTAGTTTGAGCTCTGTTTATTGGTCATTTTCCAAGATCTTGAGTTCTGAGGTTAAACTATTTATTTGGGCTCAATCCTTCTTCCTGATGAATGCTTGTAGAGATATAAACTGTCCTCTTAACACTGTTTTGCTGTGTCCCTCAAGTTCAGGTTGCTCATGTCTTCATTGTTGTTTATTTCAGGAATCTTTTGATTTCCTCTTTGATTTCCTCTCTAACCCACTAATTGCTCAGAAGCAAATTGTTTAATTTCAAGGTCTGATTTTCTGGGTCTGATTAACTTCTATTGTCAGTGCATCATGATCTGGACAGGTAGTTGATACAATTTCTATCCTCTTAATTTTATGGAGGTATGTTCTGTGGCCCAGCATTCTATCTTGGAGAATGTGCCATGAGAACCAGAGAGAAGTGTATATCAGCTATTAGGGGATTAAAAGTCATATATATGAATATATATGTATATAGATGAATACATGTATATCTACATATATGTGTATGTATGTGTGTATATAGCACTGTAGCACTGCAGCACTGCCCTCCTGTTGTTCATTGATTTGCTCGAATGGGCACCAGTATCATCTCCATTGTGAGACTTGTTGTTACTGTTTTGGGCATATAGAATACATCATGGGTAGCCTCCCAGGCTTTGCCGTGCAGGCAGGATACTCTCAGTAACTTGCCTGGCTCTCCGATAGGGGCGAAGGAATCAAACCTGGGTCAGATGCATGCTTTTAGTCATGGAGGGTTCTGCCTATCAATGTCTTTCTTCAAGTAGTCATTTCAAATATTTTGCTTGTCCATCATAAGTTGCACAAACATTTAGTGGTGTGAATTATTCCTTATGTACTGATGCCTTAATCACTAAGAAATTACCTTCACTGTCTTTTATAACCTTCTTCATCCTGAAATCTATGAGGTCCAATATTAGTATTGGCTTCTGTGAGGGGTTGTTTGCCTGTAAAATGTTTTTCAGCCTTATACTTTGACTCTGTGTTTGCTCTGACTATTCAGAGGTGTTTCTTGGAGGCATTAGTGTGTTGTTTCAATTTTCTGATCTATCCTGCTATTCTCTGCTTCTTAATTGTTGTGTAAGAGATTGATATTGGGAAAGATTATTGTTACGGGGTTTTACCCCATATTTTTTGCAGGAATTTGGTTGTTTGAGGGGTTTTTCTTCTCTTAAAGTAGTCCATTTAATTCTTAAAGTAGTCAATTTAATTCTTGTAAATGATTTTGAGTCTATGAAGTTTCTGAGTTGTTTGTCTGTGAAGCTGTGTATTATTCCTTCAGATCTAAATGAGAGTCTGGATGGGTAAAGTATTCTTGGTGAGGCATTCATTTAATTGACTTTTTTTTTTGCTATACTCCACCACTGTCTTCAAGCCTAGAGAATTTCATCAGATAGGTCTGCTGTAAGTCTAAAGGATGCTCCTTTATAAGTGATCTCCTTCTTTAATTTTGCTGCTTTCAGTGTTCTATCTCTATCTGTTTTTTTTGCCATTCTGAATAGAATGTGTCTTGGGATAGTTTTATTTGGATTTTTTTAGCTGGCACCCTTAGGGCCTCATAGATCTGGAAGCATGCACTCTTCAGCTCTGGCAACTTCTTAGCAATGATGGCTTTGATAGGATTTCCAACAAGGTTTTCTTCCTTTCCCTCTGGTACTCCTGTGATTCCTAAGGTTTTCTTGTAGGATTCGTCCAAATGTTCTCTTGTCATCCTTTGGTTTATTTTGGAGCTCTTTCCCACCTTTTGCTATTGTTTGGGGATTCTACGCACATGATCTTGGAGCTCATTGATTCTGTCCTCAGCAGCTTTTATTTTGCTACTAGGGTCCTCCTTACAGTGATTTTTTTCATCTAACCTATCAGGTTTTTCGAATCTGCCATTTCTTTTTTTTTATTTTTGTTTGTGTTTCCCTCATTTTTGCTGTCATGTCCTCTGTATTTTATTGAGAACATGCTCCATTATTTCTTTGAGTTCCTTATGCATCCTTAATAGCTTCCTTCTAAATTATTTATTAGAGAAGTTATATAACTCATTTTTACTGGTTGGGTCATCTGTACTAGCATGTTCACTCGCTAAGCCTGTGGGAGTTTCTGTGTTTCTTTACCACTGTAATCTTTGCAGTTTGAATTTTTTTTTCTCTTTTTAACATTTTCTTTTTTCTTTTTTTTTAATCTGTGAAACATGAGGTACAGTTGCAGACTTACAAATTATTGTGCTTGGGTTTCAGTTATACAACAATTGAGTACCCATCCCTCCACCAGTGCCCATTTTCCAACACCACTAATCCCAGTATCCCTCCCACCCCCTGTCCCCCCCATCCCACCCTGCCTGCAGTTTGAATTCTTAAATCACCATTGCTTTTTTGTTTTGTGGGGAATGTTAATTCGGGTAGGTGCTAATGGACTATTGGGCTAGTATGGTTGAGATTGTCAGCCTGCCCTAGAGAGAGATCTGTTTAAGAGGCTAATTTCTGGTTCTTATGGGCTGGAGTCATAGCACAGCAGGTAACGTGTTTGCCTTTCACACAGCCAATCTGGGTTCAATTCACCCGGCCCTCTTGGAGAGCCCCGCAAGCTGCCGAGAGTATCTCACCAGCATAGCAAAGCCTGACAAGTTATCTGTGACGTATTGGATACGCCAATAACAGTAATAACAAGTCTCACAATTTACTGTGAAACATTTCTGTTGCCCACTTGAGCAAATCAATGAACAATGGGAGGACTGTGCTATAGTGCTATGGGATATGGTGGGGGAGATGAACTCTGCAGCTGAGGCTCAGGAAGCGACTCCCACTGATCCTCCAACCTGTAAGCTCAGGTATTACGACCTTGCAGCCTGCATCATTATTTTGGAGTTGCCTCCAGCTTGGGGCCCAACATTCAAAAGCTTCAGCACCATACATCTGTTTTTCGATCCCAGCTCAGTCACCCGCACACAGTAACCACCGTAGGAAAAGATTTTTGACATATAGTTTTGCCAGACTGTAGATTCAATGAAAGTTAGCTATTATTGCTCTTATTTTATTGTACATTACCATAAAGAAATGAATATTGGAACAAAACTAAACATGGACAAGGATAGAAAGAATAGTAAACATTTAATAATGGTTTCATCTAGGCAGTGAAATCAGGAAAAATTTCGATTGTGTTTCTGCTTTCTACGTTCCTTAAAGTACATTTTTATAATAAAAAAAATTGAATCTTGAGGGAAAAATGGTTATCTCCCTGAATCTCTGGCAAACATTGCAATAACGCCCTCTAAGGTAGTCCAGATGTCCTTGAGACAGGCAGACATCATCCTAAGTAGATTTTGTGCTGCAACTGTGAAAATATCTCCTCAATAATTAAAGCATTAGCCAGTTGGTTTTTTCCATAAAATCATAACAGAAATGGCTGATCACCACATTATGTAGGAAATTCTGTATCCCATGGCTAGAGATTAATAGAATGGCATATTCCATTGACATTGTCATACTAAGCAACAGTGTTATCTCCATGCAGCCACAGAAGTGGGTACGCTGTTCTGAGCCAATCTAAGGTGATTATCATGGAAACAGCACTCATTTCACTAACAGCAAGGCATATTATCCTTCATGCATGGCCTGGCATCCAAGTTTATTTAATAAGATTCTGAAAGTGAAACTGAGGACATCGGGAAAATGACCCTAAATCCCGTGGAAATCATTTTGTCACCACTTACTTGTTTAGCACTTGTGTGTCAAATATCGAATAGCCATCTCAATGTGCTAAGAAATTTATTTAATATAAAAGCAAAGAGGTACACCGTAATAGGAAGAATACAACATTGTTGCTATATACCAGAATGCCTCACCATGGTAGTAGAAAAAAAACATCTATTTTATGGTGGAACTATTTCATGGAAGCTGGGGCAAAGGGAGTAGGAGAAATTTTTATATTGGGATGACATAGATAAATCCAAAAATAGCCTTTTAAATATAAATTGAATATGGGTATGTGAGCTCAAGAAGATCATAGATGGTTTTGTGTTAAACAGTAATCTGGAACCTGGGATAACTATGACAAACCCTAGCCTTGCCCACCATGTTATCAAAATGATTTATAAAAGACAAATCTTTGAAATTTGAAACTCACTTGAAGCTCCATTATCACCCGGAGGATAGAATAAAGTGAAAATTTCTTTACTTACCACTGTTCAGGCCTCCATAATCAGGCTCCAGCTTTAACTATTTCTGGTCCTGTCAGTACTTCTCAAGCTACACAATGAAATTCTTGTTAACTCCTTAACAAATCTTTTCTTATGTTATTCAGTAATTCTTAGCACACATTTTGTTGTTGTTGTTCTATGTAAAATTTCCATTCCTCCTTTTTTCACTTGGATGATTCCTATGAATTCTTTAAAATTAAGGTCTAAAAGTTTCCAAGAGTCATTCTGAGTTATTTAATCCTTCTATAATGCACACATCTTGCATAGGCATATTAGCTACGAAATAAGAGTAATTGATACATGACTTTTCTTCCTAGAAGACTGAGTGTTTCATGAGAGCAGGGCAGAGTTTATATCTTGAATACTTTTTTGCAAGACAAATATAAATTTTTAAACGTTTATTAAGTATTTGCTAATAATAGGACAGAAAATGCAATATTTTTAGTCATTATAAAATTAAATTCAGAGGTATACTGTAGATTAATAAAAGAGTTTGAATTGGAGGTTAGGATAGGGCACTTAACTTGCACATAGATGACCTAGTTTGATTCTTGGCACCACATATGGTTTTCTGAGTCCCAATGGGAGTAATTTCTCAGCACAGAGACAGGAATAAGTCTTAAGCATGGACCAGTGTGACACTTCCTCCCCCCAAAACAAGATTTAAAAGAGAGCTAATTATTTTATTTTCATAATTTTTATCACATTCCCCTTTAATTTAAATGAAATAAAATATATTTTAATTTATACATCTTCTAATGATTTGGGTATGACAGAGCAATATTGTTCCTTAGCCTAGCTGATAGTGAATGGCATAAAAGAATAATAAGGATGACCAGGACAGTAAAGGAAGTTTCAACAGTACTCCTCACTTGAATTCCAAGATGATACTGATTGCTATGAGAGGCTACTTGCAAGCGTGTAGATTTCCATGCACATAGTAACTCCAGGAGATTCTTTAGAAATAATTTAACTTCCAGTAAAGATTTATTTTCCAAGTATTATTATGCTTTACTAAAGTGCAAACTACATGGTCTCTCAGAATTTTTAAATTTATGGTAAGGGGCTTTATAATCTCCCTAAGTATTTGGACTAAAATTCCTTAACATATCTCCCTACAGGAGATATAAGCACTATTTTTTTATTCTCTTTTCCTAACCAATCAAAAACCCCAGAGCCCAGTTGTACTTTTTCACTTCTCTCCAATGAATACCAAGTTGCTAGAATAACAAATGTTCAAAGTATACTATACGTGACACCAATCCCACAGAATGTTAATATTTATAACATAAAAGTGAATTCAATTAACTTGTCAAAGAAATATAGGAAAAGCAAACTGATTTCTTTTTATCAGATTCCTCAGAACCTCAAAGTGCATCAGAAATTTTCTAAAGTCCTTCATGTTTTAACAAATGAGAATATATTGTGAATTATCCACATGAATCATTGCAGAGTTTATAACAATAGTTCTTCCCAAGATGATAGTATTTTACAAAGTAAACTTTTCAAAAGTTTTACTCTCCCTGCAAAGGTTTTAAAGAATGTGAGAGATTTGAAGAAACATTTGGTTATCATTGTTCAAGATAACAATACAAATGAATGGCAATGGGTGGTACTGGATCATCTCACCAAAATAACATGTTTCTCCAAAATATAAAGATGCAAATATGTAATAATAACGAGTAATAAGAATCACTAATGTTTAATATTTAAGTAGTTCTCCTAGTGTTGGAGAAATGGTATGATTCCTATTTAATCTCTGGTACCACACATGGTACCAGGATTATCACCTGCAGTGATCCCTGAGCACAGAATTAGGAGTAATCCCTGAGCATAGCCCAGTTTGGCCCAAACGCCACCTCCCAATGAATAAATAGTTTTAGAAAATAACAATATAGACAGACAAATTCAAAATAAATATACTTCTATTTTCACTATTAGTGAAAAGGTTTTAATGAGGATTAAAAAGGTGAGGCATCTCTTGCAAAGATAACTCAATGATAAAAAACCTAAAAGCTTTCTAATATCAAGAACAAGACAAAGATCTCCATTATCTATATTGCTATTCACAGTATTATTGGATACCTTTACAAGAGCAATTTGACAAAAGTTATTAAAATATTTAAATTGTATAGGAGTAATAATATTTCTACTTGTCGATAACAAAACAAACGGGAAAAAACAATTAGAATTTATCATAGGAGTCAAGAGCTTACAGTGGAACAAGGAAAGTCTCATAAGTACATGGTATTGAGAAAACTGAATAGTCACAAGCAAATAAGTAAAATAAATGTCTAGCTCAAAACAAAAAAAGGATAGCTTAAAAATTTATGTTTTAATATAAAACACATAGAAAAAAAGGCTATAATTCTCTTGTCATCAGTCTTATATATTTCTGAGGACTTCAACAGCGAATGACAGTAAAAATAAGTGAATGGGTCTATGTCAAACTAACAATACTTCTGCATGGCAAAAAAAAACTCATATCAAAACAAAAGAACAATCTACTTAATTACTAAAGGTGCATGCTATATGCCCAACATATACAAATTAAATATATATGTCACTGTTACTGTCACTGTCCTCCCGTTGTTCATCAATTTGCTCGAGCGGGTCGAGTAATGTCTCCATTGTGACAGTTATTACTGTGTTTGGCATAACAGATACATCGCGGATAGCTTGCCAGGCTTTGCCATGGGCGAGATATTCTCGGTAGCTTGCTGGGCTCTCCCAGAGGGGCAGAGGAATTGAACTCGGGTCGGCTGCTTGCAAGACAAACGCTCTACCACTGTGCTATCACTCCATATCCAAAATATACAAAGAACAACTCATAGAACTCAACTATAAGAAAAATAAAGCAACCTAGGGAAAAACGAAATAAGAGGACCTGAACAAACACTGCTACTTAAGACAATGAGATGAGCAATGGGCATAGGAAAAGATGTTCATCATGTCTTATGATTAAGAAAATGAAAATTAAAACCATACTGAGGTAACCCACTATACCCGTAAATGATGGCTAATGTGCAAAAGAAAAGAAATATCAAATGTTGAGTGTGAGGGAGATCTAATATCTGTTGTCACATTAATCACCAGGGTCAGTTCAGCTGAATTGACTACTAAGCAGTGTCCCCTTCCTCATTGTTCCATGTGCATCCCTCCCAGAGTTGCACACCAGCTCAAAGAGCCTTCCCCAAATGATTATGGATTTGTTCTCTGACTGAAGATACATGAGTAGCACCAGTCCTAACTAGCTAGAACTCCCAAACAAACTCTTAAGCAATAGAAAATGTCAGAGAGGATAAAAGAGAGAAGTAAAACTTTATACACTTAAGGTTAGAAATAAAAGTAGTATTATATAACTGAAACCCAAGCACAAAATTTATAAGTCTTTAACTGTACTTCATGGTGTTTCACTAATAAAAAAAAAGTAGTGTTACATATGTGAATAATTATGCACATTCTCCCAAAAATCAGAAATGAAAATTCGATAAATTATAGATGAATCATATCTGTGTATTGTCCCCAAAATACAGTAAATACAGACACTCATGGGATGTATGTACTTACATGTTTTTTTTACATTATTTCTAATAGCCAAGAACTAGAAATGATCTCATGGCATATAAAAATATGAATGAATAAACAAGTAATGTATATGTATATTTATATATATATTCATACTCAGACACGTACACTATAATATACTAATGAAATATGAATACAATTTAGCCTGAGATATATAAGAGGAAGTGATGAAATGAATAGAACAAAAAGATACTGTTTAGTGAAATAAGCCAGTAGAGAAAGAAAAACATTGTATGCTTTTACTTACAGATTACCTGTATATATATTTATATGAATGCTTATAAACATATATAGAAAACATGTGATCTAAATATTACAAAAATAAACTTTTGGTCTACAAGACCTATTGATAGTGGCAAGTACATAAGAGGGAAGGGCAAAGGGGACAAATGTATGTGAAGAATAGAAATAGTTGTAAACCTGTTTTCACTGATTCACATAATATGCACAAAATTTCATAAAACATCAATGTTTCTAAAAATCATAAATAAAAATTATAATTTTATATATGTACTAGAATTTTATGATAAAAAGGCCCTCCCGTTGATCGTCGATTTGCTCGAGCGGGCCCAGTAACGTCTCCATTGGAGACTTTGTTGTTACTGTGTCTGGCATATCGAATACTCTCGGTAGCTTGCCGGGCTCTCAGATAAATCACAGTATATTATATGCACTAATGTCGTATAATAGACACTAATATTTATGTGGAATTAAAATATTTGTCCTTTTTACACTTCCACTAAAAATTACTAAAACCAGTGCTTTTTCAAAACCTAGTTTCAAACCAGTGATAATTCACAAGTATAAAACAATTGAAAATAACTGCACTAATTGTAGCTCACACTAATTCATAAAACCAGTCCTGGTTTTTTCTTTGATTAATCAACCTTCTGACAGGTCTACCACATAAAAGTTTGCAAATAAGGTAAAAGTATTTCTGAGTGTAAAATATCTCAAGGGTCCTGAAAATATAAGTTTGACAGAGTCCTAGCCTTGAAGCCTGAAGTTTACAAGAAAATTTATTGTATACACATGTTGTAGCATTAGAATGCAACATGGTAGCATTAAATCAAAATAGCTAAACATCTACATTTTTATACTAGAGTGAAAACTGTCAGCCAGAGAAAGAAAAAAAATAAGAAGTACCAGCAAAATAAACGATTGTTAAAAAAGCACCATGGGAATTTTATAAACTATCATTTTCTAGGCTCTAAGGCTGAGTTAGTAAGAGACTGTTGACTTCTTCAAACTGCTTCACGGAGATGGAAAATAAAAATTATTAATGAGTACACATGCACATGTTTCATAATTCTACAACCTTGAGACAACTTTTAAGGCAAGAAGTAAATTTGAATAAACTCCAGAAATATAGATTGTAACAGTTCTAGAGACAAGCTAGTAAAATTGACTAGAAGGAAAGACTTAAAATTTTTGTGTTTTGCAGAATGTCAGTTTGTGCTAGCAGAAAATCACAACAGGTATGGCAATGAGCCGCACAACACAATTCTGCTCTGCACGTTGGTGAGCTTGGCCCTTCCTGGCAATGAGATGTTATTCTCTCCAAGTCTTAGAAATATGTTCAAGGATGGGGCTGGAGTGATAGCACAGCGGGTAGGGAATTTGTCTTGCACTCAGCCAACCCGGGTTTGATTCCCAGCATCCCATATGGTCCCCTGAGCACCACCAGGAGTAATTTCTGAGTGCAGAGCCAGGAATAACCCCTGTGCATTGCCGGGTGTGACTGAAAAAGTCAAAAAAAAAAAAAAGAAATATGTTCAAGGATTATTAAGAGCAACATGTGTAGATACAAATTGTCTTTTAGATCAAATTTAGCAATTATGTAAGTGAGAGTATCTTCATTAGTACAGGTTTCTGTGAACCAGAAATTCAACAGCTCTCAAGCCTTTGTCTGGATTCTAAAAACTATAATTCTCAGTTACACCATTACAATCTCACACTACTCATTACAACCATGGTTATGGAAGATATAATATGAATGAATAATTAAAGATAGTTCTCTTAACATGAACTCAGTAAGAATCCAAATTTAGTGCCCAGCAACCAAGAGAGAGAAGAAACAGAACAGCACAGGATGTTAACATTCAAAACAACAAATCGATATAGCTTGGCTTTGTCCATGGCTTTTTTTAAAAAAAAATATATATATATATACATATGTGTGTTAAACTATAATTTCACTGCTACATACTGGAGAATCACAGAGTGAAAATGGTTTGGGTAAGTATAATCAAGGAAACACACGCTAAAGTCCCAATATGTTGTCACGAGCAAAATTCACTTAGGGAGCTGGGGAGGAGGGATGAGTAGGGAAGAAATATATACTCAAGAGAAAACACTAGTTTAAAAGAACAAGCATACAAGCAAAGAGACATGGAGGGAGAACATGCTCAAGGGAGAACATGGCTTGAGAAAGCTGACCAGAATGCATTGCCTTAGTGTCTCACCATAGCTCGAGCAAATAGATATTTCTAAGATACAAAAATGTTTAGAAGATTCTAAAAGATAAAAGATAAAGCTGTATAATTTCAATATAGCTTTAGGATTTTTCTGTGTTGAGTTATTACATTTCTCTTTTTTATTACCTTTCTCTGTGTTCTACACAGTGCAGCTGTTAAATTATTTTGCACTACACATTCTTGCATGAGTTCCTTTGTTGGGGTATGCATATGCTTTGAAGCAAAGACTCTACTGCTGCTATTCACCCACAATAGCAGAGCCCCAGTTCAGAGTCCAGCAAGCACATAATGAACATAGTCCAAATTGTGCCAACAAGATTGTTATGCTGACCCTGCAGAACAATTTATTTTATTTCAAAACAACCATTAGTAACACAGTCAAACAAGATTTATTCTGGCTTAAATTTTAGTTCTTGGTGTGAAGCTGACTCATGTTTACCCACTATTATCACCGTTTCTCTTTCCTTTAACAGAAAATAAAATTTTAAAAAATGGTATACTCACACCTTCCACGAACAAGCCAAATGACTAATGAGACTGAGAAATTTTTTTTGCCAGAATTTGTTTCTAAAATGTTCACCCAAACTTTGTGACACCCTGGGGATATACTGTAAAAGTAGAGAGATAAGTATTTTGTTCATCGGAGAAAAAGTCCTAATTCTGCGTTACAAGTTTATTCAGCAATAGAGATATTAGTTGTAAGTTTTAAAACATTTCCAGAAATCAAGTTCCTTATTAATGATAGAAAAGGATTGCAAAGTTTCAATTTCCTATCATTTTTTCTGGCTAATATGCTTGAGTTTCATAATATTTTTCTTATCACAGTGATTCAGTACAGAGATTCTCTGGGTAGAAGCATATCAGATTTTTTATATGGGAAGGTATACATTTAAAGGGATCTTCCTGTTTCTCATTACAATTATAATTATTTTTCCTTGTGATGGTGGTGGGGAACAGTTTGGGTTATACCCAGCCGTGCTCAGAGTTTAATCCTGACTCTGCTCAGGGATCTCGTCAGCATCCCTCAGTATCCTTGAAGATGTACCAGTGACTATGTAGAAAGAATTTTAAGTCTAAGAACTTTTAGGAAATCCTATGACATGTAACAGATAGAAGAATGCATGATCTCCACGGATAGGAAAATTCCATTAAAAATATCATTTAATCACTTGGTCACTTGACTTCCCGTTAATCGTCGATTTGTTCGAGCAGGGAGCAGTAACATCTCCATTTGTCCCTGTCGCGTGCTAGTGTAACCCAATGGCGTCTGTTCATTCTAGGAACACGAAGAGCCTCAAGCCAATCGTTAAGGGTCTTGACGAAGAAGTCTGACTATCTGGTAGGTGGGCGGCCAAATGGTCTTTTGACATCCCGTGGAATCCAGTCAGTGATGGCTCTAGTCCAGCAGTCGTCTCCTAATCTCATTACGTGTCCAGCCCATCTGATTTTTGACACCTTGGCAAATGAGACAGCGTCCCTGATTCTTGATCGTCAATGGAGGTCGGAACTCCGGATTCTTTCTCTCATTTGAGTGAAGCGTGATACTCCAAGCATAGCTCTTTTGATTCCTCTTTGAGATACCCGAATAGCGTTCTCATCCTGTTTGTGTAGGGCCCAGGTCTCTGAGGCATATGTTAATGCAGAAAGAACAATGGAATCAAAGAGATGTGCCTGGAGCCGGAGGTTCTTCATCCTCTTATCTATTTCTTCAATGCTCTTGAAGGCGTTCCACACTGCTCTCTTCCTCCTGCACAACTCAGGTGCCAGGTCATTCATCATGTTGATTTCTCGACCTAGGTACACATAACTGTTGCATTCAGAGATGGTCATTCTGTTGAGAGTGAATGGAGAGTCAGAGACGAGGCTGTTTCTCATAAACATTGTCTTTACAAGATTCAGCTGTAGTTCAACCTTTCCACACTCATGGTCGAAGTTGGCCAACATTTGTGCCACTTGGCTAATGTTTGGTGTTATTAGAACAATGTCATCAGCAAAGGAGAGGTGGTGTAGTTGCCAACCGTCTATCTTTACTCCCATTCCTTCCCATTCCAGTTGTCGCATGATGTTCTCGAAGGTGGCACTGAAGAGTTTCGGTGAAATGGTATCACCCTGCCGAACCCCTCTCTTGACATCAATGATTACTTCTTTGTAGAATGGTAAGGTTCTGGCAGTGAATCTGTAATACAGCTCACGGAGGATTCTGATGTATTGAGTTTGAGTGCCCTGATTGGCTAGGGCTTCAATGACTGCTTCCATCTCAACAGAATCAAAGGCCTTCTTTAAATCAATGAATGTTAGACAGAGTGGCATCTTGAACTCCCGGGAAACCTCAATGAGCTTGATTATTGTGTGGATATGGTCTATGGTGCTGAATACTTTGTGGAACCCAGCTTGCTCTCATGGTTGTCCTTCATCTAGTGTTCTGCCAATCCTATTCAGAATGACTAAAGTAAAAAGCTTGTAGATGACAAACAATGGACAGATTGGGCGAAAGTTGCCAATATTGTGGATGTCTCCCTTATTATATAGTAGTACAGAACTGCTGGTTTTCCATTGGGATGAAACATTGCATTCAGACAGGTAGCGTGTGAATAGCTGAGCCAACGTATTGATGAGTGCTGACGGCAGGTTCTTCAGGTGTTCAGGTCTGACCTTGTCTGGGCCGGGTGCTGTTCGTTTCTTAACAAATTAAATGGTGTGTCAGATTTCGGAAGGGAGAACATTGGGAACGACATATCCATTCTGTGGAATTTGGTATGTGCGTTGGTGAACATGGCTATCAAAGAGATCGGAGTAGAAGTCATGGATATTCTTCTCCATTGCCCTTCTGGAAGATGTGGTAGATCCATCAGGACGTCGGAGGGCAGTCATCTTGGTCTTGTAGTTGGCGAAGAACAGGAGGGCGTTACAAATACTTTTCCCAGCTTCTGCCACATCTACCAGCACTTCTGCTCTTCTCTCTTTGAGGTCTTCCTTGATCACATCTCTGCACTGCTTTGCGAGCTCGGATGTTCGCTTGTGGTTTCCTGAGGCATGTGCCAAACCACGTTGGCAAATAAGCTCAAGAGTTTTCAAAGACATGAGCATTGATTCATTCCAATGCCTAACAACCTGATTCGGACATTTACACTTGAATAGATGTGGCTCACTGCCGGCAGTTTCTATCTTCATTGTCTATGCACCAACAACCAATTATGATGAAGGAGAAATTGAGAAGTTCTACATGGACCTGGAGAAGTTCTATAACGAAGACCACACATTCTACAAGATCATTGTTGGTGATTTTAATGCCAAAATAGGACCAAGAAGATTAGCCGAAAACTCCACATCGGGACCCATGGCCTAGAATGGAACAAATAGGGTGAGAGATTGAGTTCATCATGTCAACCAAGACTATCCATGGTAACTCGTAGTTCTAGAAGGCCAAATCTAAACCTTGGACGTGAGAGTCTCCCGGTGGACAGTTCCACAACGAAATAGACCACATCATATTCAATTGATTGTTTTGCCTGACCGATGTCGCTGTTGTCCCAAAATTCCAAACGGGAATGGATCATCGTCTCCTTCATGCAAAATTCTACTTCACAGAGCAAGGAGAAAGGAGTGCAAAGTTTAAGAAGAGAACTCCCAGAACGACCACCAACTGGGGAGCTATTTGGCACTATTGCTGCAACATGGGAAGATGCCAATTTTGATCTACTGGTTCAGCATCTCCATGATTGCGCGAGGAACACCGAGAGAGATAGCCACAAAAAAACCCCTGTCTTTGTAAACTCTTGAGCTTATCATTTAATAGCAGCAGGAAATTATTTAGGTAAAACAGTGACAAAAGATGACTGAAAGCATGTGAACTACTTTTATTTAATATTTTTGTTGTAATATGATACCTCAGAGTTCACACAATGGAGACATTACTGGTGTCCACTCGAGCAAATCGATGAACAACCGAATGATGGTGCTACAGTGCTACTTTTCCACTCATCTGAATCACCAGAATTCAGCAGCAAATTATCATTTTATTTTCATCAAATCCTAATAGTACAGTCTATTCTGATGTCCAAATTAAACATATGAAGAGAATTAAGGCAAGGTCCTGTTAATGGGGCTTTGTTTAAAAAAAAAACACATTTTTTCATTATTCAGCTTCCTTAAATTCACCTACACTGACATCCCTAATACTTAAAAATATTGAGGATGTTTAGTTTATTCTACTGCCCCAGGACAACCATCTATTTGACTGTAATGTTGTGATAACTACATTTGGTGAAATACAATGATGATAGTGTCATAAGAAAATTTTATTAATTGTTTTGTCTTAAAGTGACCAAAAATAAGTTGGTCCAAAGAGTGCTTAGATGCTAATACCATCAATGAGGCTTCTGTTGTTCAAATATTTTTGGAAAAACACTGGAGAAATTCTGGTTTAATTATAAAAAAGGAAATTCTTTGTAATTATTTACAATGCATATAGTGATAGTGACTCAAACCACAGTTATCTCTATAAATATTCAACAGACTATATTTAGTGAACAGACCTAAAACCATATCATCAGGTTTCTAGGGTAGAGATATGATTCAGCAAGTTGGCTCGGGAAATTTGACATTAAAACACTTATTTTACTTAGATATTTTATTATTTTTTAGGGTCACAATTGGCAATGTTCAGGTCTTATTCCTGGCCCTGTACTTAGGATCTCTCCTGGAAAGTCTTGAGGGACCATGTGGAGTACCAGGGATAGAATCCCGGTCAGCCACTTGCAAGGCAAAATCCTTATTCACTGAACTGTTTCTCCAGTGCCTGGATATTTATAATACTGTATGTCACTATCAATTAGCAACTTATTGAGGCAACTTTCATGAAGTAGTGCATTTACCAGGTTTGACAACACCAACACTGTCAACTTTCCTGATATGCTATTTATTTTACCTGTTTGTTTTCTGTTGTTCTTAAGCTATAAGCACTCCTAAAGCTATGGGATTTGTTTTTTATTTATTGCAATTGTAAAGATCTGAACTGTATACAACATAGCAGGCAACTAATAGATATCTATTGAATGAATGAATGAATAACCCTAGAACATGGGCCATATGTTCTGCGAAGGAACAGTAGTTACATGCTTCCAAGTATACAGTGAGGTCAGTGCCAATACAGTGCCAGATCTTGGATCAGTCGAAGAGTGAAAAGGCTCTCCTGGGACTCTTTTTTTGACAGTTTCTGAGAAGGTATCAGGATTATCAAGGATTAGTTTGAGTCATGAGCAGTGAGCACAGACTAACCCACCATGTTGAAAGCAGAAAACTATGGCTACCGACCAAGTTGAAAGCAGAGGTCTTAGCCATTGGAATGGAAGCTGAGCTGCAGCACTTGGATAGAGTGTGAGAGCTAGAACTGATCTATGGCTGGTGCCAGCTGGAACTGGAGGTGAGCATGACCCAGAAATTGGCTGAGATGAAAGCAAAGCAATTCTATCAGTGACTGTCTCTAGACCCAGACACCATCTGGACATTGCTGTGGCTAGGCCAGAAAAGCAGACAAAACTATTCCAGAGCCTGAGCTTAAACTAAACACTCATCATGGATGGCACCACTCCAATCAAGGTCTTATGCAGAAAAACCTTTAGTCCACTGGGACAAGGACCTGAGGAGTACCCAAACCAGAGGGAAGCGAGAGATCTGCTTCCAAGGAAGCTTAGTTTTTCAAGTCCTTTCTGTCCCTCAGATGTTTGGGAAATAGGAAATTGTTCCTCAAAAAATATTCTCTAAGTTCCATTATGCTCCGATAAGTAAAATGACTTGGGGAGGAGGTGATATTAATATTGAAAATTAACATAACCAAAGAAACTTGGAAATCAACTGTCATCTTTGATTTTGAGTAAGTGTTTCTGGATACCTTAATGGAAAAATTATGAACATAGTAGCATGATCATCAAAACATTTATTCACATCATAAAGAGTCACTGAAATGAAATTATGTCAAGGACATCATTTTAAAATGAAAGACAGAACTCCTGGGATTGGGGGACATTACCAAAAGAAAAAAATACAAATCTTATGAAATGGCAATGAAAAATGCTAAGGAATTTTTAAAGGTGAAATGGAGGTCTGCATATTTGTGCATCAAAATGTATATTCTAGTAACTATGAGGTACAAATTTAAAGAATCAAAACCATGTTTTATAATCAATATAGCAACAAAAGTAATTCAGTTTTTAAACAGGTCAACAAAAAGTTTGCCTAGATGAAAGTTTTTAATAAAATCAATCCAGATCTTGCTTGACAGAAAATATGCAATTTACATTTTACTTTGTGTTATTTGCAGTAACAAGTTAAAGCTACTGTTGTCAATAAAATTGACAATCAAGTCTTTTGTTTCCTGACAGATGAAGCTTGACCCATGATTAAGATATAAACTGTAAATAAGTTATATATTCTTTTCATCTTTATAAAACATGTTTAAAATATATACTTTTTATTTTTATGTTAACATAAAACATAACATCTGAGCTTCTATTTTCACGCAATTTTTTAGCACTTTTTATGGGATTTTATTCTTGTCTTTCTCTCTGGTCAGTTCATAACAGAATTGGACATGGAATTAAGCACTTTTCATTGATGTAGACACTCTCTCAGAGTAAAGTGCTTAAGATGTCTCTTATAATACCCTAGAAAAAAGATTTCCTATATCTTTACATTGGAACAAAACAAAAGTGTATGTGTCAAGTCTGTATCTTATCTAGAAACTCTACCAAATACCCTTTGATATGAGTCATTCATTTAAATCTTCACTACTGAGTCTGGAGAGATAGTACAGCAGGTGAGGTGGTTTCCTCAATGGGATAAATCTCTTTTTTTTTTACCCCCCCCACCCCACACCACATGGTTCCCTGAAAATTGCAAGAGCCATGAACAGCCTTAACAGAGGCTCTGCGTATGCCTCTAACTCCACCCTAGCTGAGATATATAAATAAATTTTCATTTTCTGTGAGACAATGATTGATAACCCTGTTTTATGAGTTATAATTATCTTCCAGTATGGAGGCTTTACACCCACCAACTGCCCCCAGCGCTGTGTAATGCCCTCAATGGTCAAGACCCAGACACTATAAAACCCAGCTCCCAGAAGAGAACAGCACAGAGTCTCCTGGCTCTATGCCTGGCTGTCCTCACCAGGGCCCCTTAGAGGAGGGTAGATTGAGTTTCCCTCCCCACCCCGAGCAGAGCCCTGGCAGCTGAAGACCTCCGGTTCCAGTCACAGTCATGCTTAAGACCACTATCCACACACACATTTGGATGAGCCTCACGCATGAAGGAACTGGCAGAGGAACCCAGGTGTGTGGAACCCGGGATATAGATCTCCAAACCTGCTCAGATTGGGACTGGGGACTCCTCCACCCAGATCCCCCATATTCCAGTATGTAGGCATTACACCCACCAACTGCCCCCAGTGCCCTGTAATCCCATCAATGGCCAATACCCAGAGACTATAAAGCCCTGCTCCCGGAAGTGTGTGGTTGCATTTGTGGCAGTGCAACATCTTATTATCTAGTTCTTACTCTGGAGAACCTGGCAGGCTACCAAATGTATCCTGCCCGCATGGCAGAGTCTGGCAACCCCCCCATGGTGAATTCAATATGCCAAAAACCAGTAACAATGATAGATCTCATTCTTCTGACCCTGAAAGAGCCTCGAATGTGGCACTTTTTAAAATCCAAGCGCTAGGATGAAGGAGACATTACTGGGGCCTGCTGTAGGCAATTGATGAACAGGATGACAGTGAATCACGATCACATGTTGAAGCTAGAGAGCTAGTCAGAAGCTTGGTTATCCTTATTCCAGATCTTTTAAGGCCAGAGCTCTTTATACTTTCTACATCAGCCTCCCTAATAATCTTCTCAGAATTGTTCAATTACCACAATACAATTTCAATTTCTATCATTGTAGCGAGCATTCAGTGAAGATTCTAGAACAATCTTTCCCAAGAGCCAGAAGAAAATTAAAAACCTAATTCACAAACAACAACATCAAGGGCACAAAAAAATACTGAGGTCACAAGTATGAAAAACCATTTCTTTGAAAGACTTCAGTATGCACACAAAAATAAATGATTAGTTCCCTGATTTGTATGCAGCTGGTAGCTTGTCTGAACCCTGAGGTTATGACCATGACACTAGGATACTTTTGATTTTCTTCTTAATTGAAAATCAGATGGTAATGATGGCCAAGTTCTGTGCAGCACAATCTCATCATCTCACAGGGAGAATCAATGACTTCAGAGCTGTCTGGCAATAGAAGTGCACTCAAATAGCATCCAGGAGAACACAATCATTGTCCTTTCTTCTCTAATTTTTCAGCAAAGTAGTTTGGAGCATTAAAAGAGAAAGTGTGTGGCTATGTGAGATATGAGTTTTTGTCTTTGTTTTTTTACTTCCCAACTGGGTTACCTTGGGCAAGTCACTTAACTTCTCTGGGCCTCAATTAATTTATATGTCACTTGATCACTTAACATCCCATTACTCATCTATTTGCTCGAGCAGGTGCTAACAACGTCTCCATTCATCCCCTGCTGCGTGCTAGAGTAGCCCAATGGCATCTGCTCAATCTAGGAACATGAAAAGCCTCAAACCAATCGTTCAGGGTCTAGACAAAGAAGTCTGACCATCTCGTAGGTGGGCAGCCACGCACTCTTATGACGTCCCATGGAATCCAGTCTGTAATGGCTCTAGTCCAGCAGTTGTCTCCAAATCTCATTACCTGTCCAGCCCATCTGATTTTCGATGCCTTGGCAAACAAGACAGCATCCCTGATTCTTGACCATCAACAGAGGTCAGAACTCCGGATTCTTTCTCTCATTTGAGTGCCACATGATTCTCCAAGCATAGAACTTTTTATTCCTCTTTGGGAAACCAAATAGCATTCTCATGCTGTCTTCTGCTGTCTTCGTAGGGCCCAGGTCTCTGAGGCGTATGTTAATGCAGGAAGAACAGTGGAATCAAAGAGATGTGCCCAGAGCTGGAGATTCTTCATCCTCTTAGCTATTTCTTTCATGCTCTTGAAGTCTTTCCAAGCCTCTCTCTTCCTCCTGCACAACTCAGGTGTCAGGTCATTCATCATGTTGATTTCACGACCTAGGTACACATAACAGTTGCATTCGGAGATGTTTGTCCCGTTGAGAGCAAATGGAACATCAGGAATAAGACTGTTTCTCATAAACATTGTTTTCGTGAGATTCAGCTTTAGTCCGACCCTTCCACACTCACAGTTGAAGTCAGCCAGCATTTGTGCCACTCGGCTAATGTTTGATGTTATTAGAACGAAGTCATCAGCAAAGGAGAGGTGGTGTAGTTGCCGACCGACTAACTTCACTCCCATTCCTTCCCATTCCAGTCATCACATGACATTCTCGAGGGTGGCGCTGAAGAGAGTAGGTGAAATGGTATCACCCTGCCAAACCCCTCTCTTGACATCAATGATCACTTCCTTGTAGAACGGTGAGATCCTGGTAGTGAATTCGTAATACAGCTCATGGAGGATCCTGATGTATTGAGTTTGAACACGCTGCTTGGCTAGGGCTTTGATGACTGCTTCCATCTCAACAGAATCTAAGGCCTTCTTTAAATCAATGAACGTTAGACAGCACAGCATCTTGATCTCCTGAGAAACCTCAATGAGCTTGGTTTTCTTGTGGATATGGTAGATCATGCTGAATCGTTTGCGGAACCCAGCTTGCTCGCATGGTTGTACTTCATCTAGTGTTCTGCCAATCCTATTTAGAATGACTTGAATGAACACCTTATAGATGACAGACAACAGGCAGATCGGGCGATAGTTGCCAATGTCGTGGATGTCTCCTTTCTTTTACAGTAGTACAGTCCTGGTGGATTTCCATTAAGATGGAACCTTGCATTCAGACAGGTAGTGTGAATTGCCAAGCCAGTGTATTGATGAGTAACGACAGCAGGTTCTTCCTGTGTTTGGTCTGACCTTGTCTGGGCCTGGTGCTGTTCGCTTCTTTACTGATAAAATGGTGTGTCAGATTTCAGAAGAGAGAACATTGGGAATGACATATTCATCCTGCGGAATTTGGTATGTGGGAAGGTGGATATGGTTATCGAAGAGATACAAGTAGAAGTCATGGATAATCTTCTCCACTGCCCTTCTGGAAGATGCGATAGATCCATCAGGATGTCGGAGGGCAGTCATCTTGGTCTTGTAGTTGGCGAAGGACAGGCAGGCTTTACGAATGCTTTTCCCTGCTTCTGCCGCATCTGCCAGCACTGCTACTCTTCTCTCTTGGAGGTCTTCCTTTATTGCTTCTCTGCACTGTTTTGAAAGGTCAAACATTCGTTTGTGGTTGCCTTTGGCTTGCGACAAGCCACGTTGGAGAATACGCTCAAGATTTTTCGAAGACAGGTGTTTTTTTGTGTGTCTCTCTCTCTTTTGGCATTTTTTGCCCAATCATGGAGATGCTGAACCAGTCGATCATATTCTTCGTCAATGTTATCAATGACGGCATCTTCTCATGTTGCTGCAATAGTGCCAAAGAGTCCCCAGTTGGTGATTGTTCTGGGAGTTCTCTTCTTAAACTTTGCATCCCTTTCTCCCCGCTCTGTGAAGTAGAAGCTCAAAGAAGACAGTGGTCCACTCCCATTTTAAATTTTGGGACAATAGTGACATTGGTCAGGCAAAACCATCGATTGAATATGATGTGCTCAATTTTGTTGTGGAACTGTCCACTGGGAGACTCCCAAGTTCAACATTTAGATTCAGCCTTCTGGAACTGTGAGTTATCATGGATTGTCTTGGTCTACTTGATGAACTCAGACAGTCTCCCTGTTTGTTCCATTCTAGGCCATGGGTTCTGATGTGGAGTTCTTCGGCTGATCTTCTCAGTCCTATTTTGGCATTAAAATCACTGACAATGATCTTGTAGAAGTTCTTTATAGAACTTTTCCAGCTCCATGTACAACTTCTCAATTTCTCCATCATAATTGGATGTTGGTGCGTAGACAACGAAGATAGAAACTGCTGGCAGTGAGCCACATCTATTCTAGTGTAATCATCTGATTCGGGTTGTTAGGCATTCAAATGAATCAATGCTAATGGCCAAGTTTGTGTTGCCAAGGACACCAACACCACCAATGCCTCTTTTGTTGCATCTTCCAAGGAACAGTTCTTCTCCAGTGTCAAAAACGGCGTGATGTGATTGATGCCTTCTTGTCTCAGTCAGACCAATGATGTCATACTTAATCTTTTGCGCTTGTACCATCAGGCCCTTAATGGATGCATTTGATGCCAGCATATGTGCATTGAAAGTACAGACCATCATTTTTGTCTTTCTTTGTTTTGGCAGCCTAGTTCAGCCTTGAAATTTTATCAGCCTCTCCTTCCTCATCCCTTTTAACACTGCCATCTCAGACGCTCTTTCTGGGTCATGGGAATGAGATACATTGTATTTACTAGTTTTGGCATATTGAATACACCACAGATAGCTTGTCAGGCTCTGCCATGTGGGCAGGACACTCTCAGTAGTTTGCTAGGCTATCCAAGAGGGATAAGGGCAGCCGCTAATCACCCTTCCAGGTGTTTCCATGGTTCAAACCATATTTGAACCCTATCAAATATGGTGTGGCAATCCAGAAAGATGTGTATTAAGTGTCTTATGATGTGTCGCATGGCGGCTTTGTGGCCATGCGGTAAGGATAGCGTCCTGGAGAGTGGCACAGTTGTGTGGTGGATGTAGTGGAAGTAGTGGAGGTCTGCCGGGCTGCTGGGAGCAAGCAGAGGATTTCTGTTCCTGGGTCCGTTGAGCCTGGAGTTCAAGGTCACAGAGTTTCTCTTACCTGGTTCTGTGGGGTTTCGCTCACGTGTGAGTCTCAGTCCGAGCGTCCGAAAAGCACCCTGGAGCTTAGCAACAGACCTTTAGTGGAGGTCTGCCGGGCTGCTGGGAGCAGGTGGAGGATCTCTGTTCCTGCATCAGTTGAGCCTGGAGTCCAGTGTCTCAGAGTTTCGCTTACCTGGTTCTGTGGGGTTTCAATCATGCGTGATTCTCAGCCCGAGCATCTGGAAAGCATCCTGGAGCATGGAGGCAGCTGTGTAGTGGAGGTAGTGCAGGTAGTAGAGGTCTGCCGGCTGTTGGGAGCAGGCAGAGGATCTGTATATGTACTACCTGAAAAAAATAGTACTTGATCTGTCAACTACATGGGCAGTTAGGAAAATATAATGCTATAATTTGGGAAGCAATGTATTATGTAAATGTATAAGGAATCTAGGAACATATCATCAACATATCTTCAATTAAGAAATAACATTACTTTCTAATCTATTTTTACTTCTCAATTATAGGAATGTGAGTTTTTGGAAGAATTAACTTTATTAAGATTGACTGTAAAGATTTTGCTTTTCTCAAATAAACTGTGCGGGTTTTGGATGCTTTTTAAAACAATTCAACAAAATTTCCTATGGGGCCAGATAAATAGTGCAGAGGGTAAGGCAGCCTTGCAAGCAGCCAATTCTGGGTCAAATCATGGCACCACATGTGGTCCCCAATGCACCACTAAGAACGATATGTGAACTCAGAGCAAAGATAATAGTCTCAAATATCACAGAGTGTGGCCCCAAACCAAACAGACAAAAATAGTGTATCTCATGATGCGATCACGATCACAACCATCCTGTTATTCGTCGATTGCCTCGAGCAGGCCCCAGTAATGTCTCCTTCGTCCTAGCCTGAGATTTTTTTTAAAAAGTGCCATATTCAAGGCTCTTTCAGAGTTAGGAGAATGAGACCCATCATTGTTACTGGTATTTGGCATATTGGGTACGCCACGGGGAGTTTGTCAGACTCTGCCATGTGGGCAGGTTACATTTGGTAGCCTGCCAGTTTGTCCAAAGTGGGAATGAGATAATAAGATGTCACAATAAGATATCGCACGGCTGCAAATGCGGCCGCGAGCTTCCGGAAACTGGGTTTTATAGTCTCTGAGTCTTGGCCGTTGATGGGATTACACGGCACCAGGGGGCCAGTTGGTGGGTGTGACCCCCGCCTACTGGAATTTGGAGGATCTGGGTGGAGGATGCTCAGCCCCAATCTGAGTAGGCTTGGAGATCTCAGTCCCGGGACCCACATGCCTCTGTTCCTCTGCCAGTACCTTCATGTGTGCAGAGAGTGGTCTCAGCATGGTGGGGGCTGGTTCTGAAGGTCTTTGGCTGCTGGTGCCCTGGTCGGGGCGGGGATGCATCAATTTAAAAAATAAAAGTCACATATAAGTTATATGTGACACCCATTCAAATATGAATAAATTATATGTAAGATGGTGGGAAAAATACTAATAGTAAGATGCGAGTCAAGAATTAGCCAATGGATTTAGTAATCCAGGATTCTCTATTGTCTTTGAAAAGAATTTCAGTGGGCTGTGCTAATAGGACTCACAACTTGGACCTGCCCACACGGCAGAGTCTGGCAAACTCCCCGTGGCGTATCCAATATGCCAAATATCAGTAACAATGATGGGTCTCATTCTCCTAACCCTAAAAGAGCCTTCAATATGGCACTTTAAAATCTTAGGGCTAGGATGAAGGAGACAGTACTGGTGCCTGCTCGAGGCAATTGACAAACAACAGGACCTAAGAAATATGGCTAAATAAATTACTAAATCTTCATTTAAGGATACAGGCTAGTGAGAGAAAAGAAATCTAACCCAAACCAGAATATTGGAGAGTAATATATCAAAGTCATTGTTGGTAATATACTATCTATTTGGTTCAATATACTATGGGTGTGGTAGTTTATTTTATTATTTAATTATTTTTCTCTCCCCCCTTTTTCGCCTCAAATTCCCTCAGACTACAAGGCCTGGTCATTTTTCTGATTCATTGCCCCTTCAATTCCATCCAGGCTTGTCTAGACCAAGTCTTCAATACTCAAATCTATGGGCAGTACACTATCAACTTTACTGTAAACATTTCCTTCATCCTCTTTCTAGAGTTCCTGTTCCTAGTGAGAAGGCTTTCCCAACATCCTTCCCAGGTTATGGTGAAGTCCAGGCTACCTACCCATTCTTCAGCTCCAGAGTTACTGGCTCGCTCGTGTCCTCATGTAGTTTGATGATGTCATTCCCATGCTTTTTGGGTCACACCCAGCGATGGACAGGGGTTACTTCTGGCTTTTCCCTCAGGAATTACTCCTGGCAGTGCTCAGGGGACCATTTGGATGCTGGGAATTGAACCCGGATTGGCCGCATGTACTATTGCTCTTTATTTCTTGACCTCCTTTCCTCCAAGGAGTTCATCCACCATCCCACCTCAGCCCCAATCCCAGTTAACTTCCATATGTTGTGCAGTTATACTTCTAATATTCAACTACTGTCTGTCTCTAGTACACCACTCCACACATGCTCTGACTCCACTAGGAACAACCATGCATAAATTCAATGTGTTTGAACTGTCTCTCACTTCCACTTCCTACTGGGGCTACTGTTCTTAGCCTATTAAATTCCACAGTGAAGAACTACAGCAGAGAGCCTGAATCTGATACCCAGGTTCCATCAAGGTTAGTTCTGGTGAAAGTCCTCTTCCTGACTTGAAGACAAATTTCTCACATTGCACGCAGAGCCATGGTACTTTATTTTAAATCAACAAAACATGATAAATAAATTACATAAGGAGGTGGAAGTTTCTTAATTTGAAAGTTTCCTTACACAGAATATTCTTATTCAGTATCCTTACTGAATTCAGGAGTATATACTTTATATACTCCTATATATATAGTTTAAATATATATAGGAGCTATATACTTTAATAAATGTATAATAAATATTTATTATAAATATTATATTATATATTTATAATTATATAATTATTATAAAATTAATAAATATAGGAGCTATATACTTTAAATGTGTAATCTATATACTTTAAATGTGTCAAGATATATATAAATATATATATATAGGAGCTATATACTTTAAATGTGTCAAGATCTACCTTCAGAAGCAGAGCAATAGTACAAATAGTACAGAGGGTAGGACATTTGTCTTGTAAGCAGTCAACCTGGGTTTGATTCCCAGCATCTCATAGGCTTCCCTGAGTACTGCCAGGAGTAATTCTTTAGTACAGAGCTGGGAGTAATCCCTGAGCATTGCTGGGCATGACCCAAAGAGAAAAAAAAATCTACATTCAAGAAAATCCGTTTACTTGCATAGAGAAGTTTGTAATAGTATATCTTAATAAATCAATGTGTTCTTCAGTATGATTCACTATGATTCACTAAAGACAGCACAGATGCTTCAATGAAAGTCCAAGACACCTAAATCTTCTCCCTAAATTTCTATTCCAACCTTATGTGGGTAGCCTTGCGAGTAGACACAAATGAAACCAGTGTTTCCTGAATTTTCCAAAATATTCCTGGGAGCTGCAGCACCTTCCATTCAGTTGACATACCATACCATGGTTAGTATAAACTAGATGGCAAAGATGTATCTGTGGTCTTTAAATAACAATTTGAATCAAGTCTTGTTGATCCTGCATCATCCCTTACGTGTATTCCTGGAGTCATTTCCTAGATGTTTGAGGATACGTAAACCTTCAAGTAGGTTGATGACGACCTAGCAAGCCTGTACAGCCTCCCAAGGAACACTTTGAAAGACTCATGTTAAGAATGGTATAAAGTCTTCTTTGTTGGTCATTATAGATGAAGTGGAGATACTTCAGCCCACTGACCCTAGAGACTTCTCTGAGCTTTTGAACACTGTAAAGAAGCTTCTACAGAATTCCCAAATAAATATTCAGTGTCTTTAATGGTCTTATATGTCCTGTTCTTATTGTCCAATTCCTCTCATTAAAAAAACTCACATTCAAGTGCTCACGAATAGGTCTGAGTTTATTCAACCTAGCAATGTCACAACCTGAAAAATTGTGTATCTTTTTTCTTTATAAAGAATCTTACTCTCTAAGAGAGGAAAGTGACATGAAAAAAAATAATCCCATTCACAATTGTGCCCCAGATAATCAAATACCTCAGAATCAGCCTAACTAAAGATGTAGAGGACCTCTACAATGAAAACTACAAAACGCTACTCCATGAAATTAAAGAGGACGCGAGGAAATGGAAACATATCTCCTGCGCATGGATAGGAAGGATTAACATTATCAAAATGGCAATACTCCTGAAAGCATTATACAGATTCAACACGATCCCTATAAGGATATCCATGAAATTCTTCGAAGAAATAGATCAAGCACTCCTGAAATTCATATGGAACAACAAATGCCCACAAATAGCTAAAGCAAATCTTGGGAAAAATACGTGGGTAGGCATTACTCTCCCCAACCTCAAACTCTAATACAAATCCATAATAATTAATACAGCATGGTACTGGAACAAAGACAGGGCTACAGACCAATGGAACAGGGTGGAATATCCGTACACACAACCCCAAATGTATGAACATCTAGTGAAACAAGGAAAACCTCTTCAACAAATGGTGCTGGCATAACTGGTCAACCACATGCAAAAAAATGGGCTTAGACCTGACTTAACATCATGGAGAAAAGTCAGATCAAAACGGATTAAAGATCTCAACATCAGGACAAAATCTATAAGGTACATTGAAGACAAGATTGGCAAAACCCTGCACAATATTGGGGCTAACAGTATCTTCAAAAAGGACTCTTCACTGACCAATTCAAGTGGAAATAGAGATAAACAAATGGGACTATCTTAAAATAAGAAGCTTTTGCACCTCAAAAGATACAATGGCCAGAATACAAAGGCAATATACAGAATGGGAGAGGATATTCACCCAATTCCCATCTGATAAGGGGTTAATATCAAGGATATACAAAGCACTGGTTGAACTCTACAAGAAGAAAACATCTAACCCCATCAAAAAATGGGGTGACGAAATGAACAGAAACTTTCCCAAAAAAGAAATCTGAATGGCTAAAAGGCACATGAGAAAATGCTCTACATCACTAATCGTCAGGGAGATGTAGATGAAAACAACAATAAGATATCAACTCACACCACAGAGACTGGCCCACATCCAAAAGAACAAAAGCAACCAGTGTTGGGGTGGATGTGGCGAGAAAGGGACTCTCCTCCATTGCTGGTGGGAATGCCAACTGATTCAGCCCTATTGAAAAACAGTATGGACGATTCTCATAAAATTAGAAATTGTACTCCCATTTGACCCAGCAATACCACTCCTGGGAATATATCTCGGAGAGGTAAAAAAGGTAGTCAAAATGATAACTGCACTTCTATGTTCATTGCTGCTCTCTTCACAATAGCGAAAATCTGGAAAGAAAACAACTGCCCAGAACAGATGGCTGGTTAAAGAAACTTTGGTACATCTACACAACGGAGTACTATGCAGTTGTTAAAAAGATGAAGTCATGAAATATACATACAAGTGGTACTACATGGAAAGTATCATGCTAAGTGAAATGAGTCAGAAAGAGATGGACAGACATACAAATATTGCATTCATCTGGGGAATATAAGTAACAAAATAGGAGACTAACACCTGAGAATAGCCAAGATAACTACAGGGACGTTTACTCCATGGCTTGGAGGCCAGCCACACATGCTAGGGGTAAAGGCAGCTCAGATAGAGAAGGGAGCACCAAGTAAAGGGTGTTGGGAGGATCTTCCCAGGAGGGGAGATGCATGCTGAAAGTAGACTATAGACCGAACATGATTGCCACTCAATGCCTCTCTTGCAAACCTCTGCACCCAAAAGGAGAAAGAGAACAAAAGGGAATGCTCTGCCACAGAAGTGAGGTGGGATGGGGGTGATGGGGGGGTGGAAGGGATACTGATAGCGTTGGTGGTGGAGAATGGCCACTTCTGGATGAATGGGTACTCAATCATTGTATAACTGAAACCCAAACACCAAAATTTGTAAGTCTACAACTGTACCTCATGGTGTTTAATATAAAATAAATAAATAAATAAATAAATAAATAAATAAAAAGAATCTTACTCTCTATAGTATTAATGACATCTGCACTTGCATGCTCATTGCTGCGCTGTTTACAATAGCCAAAATCTGAAAAAATCCCGAGTGCCCAGGAACAGATGACTGGTTAAAGAAACTTTGGTACATCTATACAATGGAATACTATGCAACTGTTAGGAAAGGTGAAGTCATGAAATTCGCATATAAATGGACCAACATGGAAAGTATCACCTTAAGTGAAATGAGTCAGAAAGAGAGGGAGAGACATAGAAATATCGCACTCATCTGTGTTTTATAAAATAACAGAATAGGAGACTAACATCCAAGAATAGTAGAGATAAGGACCAGGAGGTTTACTCCACAGCTTGGAAGTCACCCTCAAATGCCGGGGGAAAACGCAGCTCAGATAGAGAAGGGAACACCAAGTAAAGGGTATTTGGAGGACCAGCTCGGGTTGGGAGATGCAAGCCGAATGTTGACTATAGATTGAACACAATGGCCACTCAATGTCGCTAGTGCAAATTGCAACACCCATTCAAAAAGAGAGAACAAAAGGGAATGCCCTGTCACAGAGGCGGAGTGGGGTGGGAGAGGATGGGGTGGGTGTGGTAGGAGGAATACTAAGAAAATTGGTGGTGAAGAATAGGCACTGGTATGGATCATTGTATGGCTGAAACATGGAAATTTGTAATTCTGTAACTGTACCCCACGGTGATTTACTAATAAAAAATTTTAGAAAAAATCTTACTCTCAAGTTGGACTGGGATATTATACTGGGCTTGCAGTGAATGTAGGTTAGAAAACATTTATAATTCGTTGTCAGTGGGAGAGCTTAAGAAAGTTTTGTGCTGCTGACAGACATCAGTGGTTAAAAATTCCTTGAAGGATGATGCCTGTCCCTAGTAACATACTCAAACCCACATCCTTTTCTAGGTCTGCATGAAAACCCTGTACAGTCTTTCAAGAGGGCTTGTTGTTGACTCTTCTCCAAAAGTAATGGAAGTCTCTTGGCATGAGAAGCCATGAGTGTTCCGAGAGGACTTTTGCTTTCTCTCTCTTCGCTTTCCTCCCCACTGATCCATAAGTGGACCGCATTCATCATCAAACCCAGAGCCTGAGAACTTTCCTTAGGACTGAGAAACAGGTAAATAACAAGGAGGCAAGAGAGATGGTAAGAAATATGTATGTGAGGAGCAGATGGAGTCACTAACGGCTAATCACTATCTTTTACTTGAATGATCATAGAGAGGTGGATTTATTCCTAAAACATATGACCAATTCTGAAAGTAATTAGAAGTAGGGACATTGGAACCAGAAGAAATACATTCTACTGTTTCTACATTTTCACACTGTGCAATTATGAGCATTTGATTTAATATTTGAAGCTCATCCCCATAATTTTTAAGATAGATATAATATCTTTCTTAAAGCATTATGAGAATTGAATAGTATATGTGAAATTCTTGCACATTGTCTAGCACATAATGATTACAGGATAAATGGCACCTAATACTTTTTACTAATATTTTTTTCCAGCATGAGTGTATAAAAACTTCAGAAAATCCATAGAATGCACATACTTTAATTCAGTATATTAAAAGCAATGGTTTATAGACAGAAAACCACACTTTTCCCATATAACTCAACTCTCAATGGTTCACCTGTACTTGTTAATAAAGATTTCTTTTAAGATATTGTTGCTTTAAGCATTTAAAATCTGTTTTACCCAGGTATGCGGGACTTGTAACTGAAATATCTAGGCATGCATGGAGTTGGGAATGGGTGACCTTCCCTCATTTTCCTGTGCTTCCATAGCCTGGCAGTCACATCCAAGATCTGTCTCTGGTGCCGTACAAGTTCACCAACAGCCATGACCCAGACTCAGAAATAAATATCTCAGGTGAAAGCAACACAAAGCAACATGCCATAGAGATTCCTCCAGATCCCATACCAGATTGTCTCATCATGGGCAACCCAGATGATGTTGGATGAGTCCCTCCACCATCCCAATAGAGCTCTGGCAGCTGAGAACGTCCAAAACTCAATTGCCACCATGCTCACTGCTGAATTCCTGGAGTGCGCAGCCACATTCAGTTTTGTGATATCTCATACACTATGTCAGTGATGTACCAAAATGAGGACTTAATGGCTCCAGGGTAAAAAACAATGATCTCCCCACACTTTCCTTTAAGAAAAAATTTTGGATCATTTTTATCAGATTATTCATAACAAGAAATACAAAATAAATTATTTAGACCCTGCTTTGGAGCAGGCTTGTGTGGGGAGGGGTGGAAACACTGGAAATATGGTGTTGGAAAGGCGTAATGGTGGTAGGATTGGTTTTGTAATATCAGCATTGCAGCACTGTCCTCCCATTGTTCATCGATTTGCTCTAGCGGGCACCAGTAATGTCTCCATTGTGAGACATATTGTTACTGTTTTTGGCATATTGAGTAAGCTATAGTGAGCTTGCCAGGCTCTGCCATGTGGGCAGGATACTCTCAATAGCTTGTCAGGCTCTCCGAGAGGGATAGAGGAATCGAACCAGGGTTGGCTGTGTGCAAGTCAAATGCCCTACCCACTGTGCTATCACTCCAGCCCATTGCAATATTAAGTGTAATAAATTACTGTGAACAACTTTATAAAAATAAATTATTTAAATGATTTATTTTTGTTATATATGCATATATTTTTTAAGATAGCTATTATGTTTTTGTTGTATTTTCTACTTATTTTGCTATATTTTCCCAGTTTCAGTAACTGATTTTGACTCAAAACAGTAAGCATGTTTTAGTATATTCCTAAAAGAAAAGTAATCAGAGCTAGAAAGATAGTGCAAAGGTAGTGTACATAACTGAGCACCCCTACGTGTTGCTTTGGAGGCCCTTGCACACCTATGGTATCCCCACATGTCCCCTGTAGCACCCTACGCAACACACACACACACACACACACACACACAAAAGAAAGAGCAAAAGAATCGCAAATAATATCAGAGTTATCAGGGTGGTTTTTTAGTTGTTTGGGGGCCATGCCCAGCTATGTTCAGGGGTTACTTCTGGCCAGGCTCAGAGGCCCGGTGAGATGCCAAAGATTGAACCCAGATCAGCTGCTTGAAAAGTAAGTGCCTTACTTACAATCTCTCTGAACTGTATTTTAAACTCTAAAATCATTGTAGATATGCTGTGCCAATATTAAGCTGTTAATAGTTAATGTTCAATATTAACATGTGGGGAGAAAATATACCAATATTTTGCTCGGGGGTTTCAAAGGCTACTCCCAGTGATACTGTGCCAACTGGCTTGGTGATTTCGGGCTGATACCCAAGAAAGTGGTGTTGTATGTACCCCAGTGGTGCCAAAGACCCCCTTACAGTGTATAGGGGCCCCCAAAGTCATGTCCAATATTTTTGGAGGCTCTGGTGGCAGAAACAGATGAAGGACTGGCTCATGCAAAGCATGTGTCCTAATCCTTGTACTAAACAAACAATTCACATGAACTCAATTTAGTAGTGAGTTACCTTAATCTAATCCACTTTCACAAGACTGTGAAAGAATATGTTCATTTTTCACAAGATTCATTTCACAAGATTCTGAATGAATATGGATATGATCAACATGTTACCATATTCCTGATAATTTTTACCCAAGTATATTGCACCATTTCTACGCGTTTATCTAGGATTTTCCATTCACTTGGCATTGAAGGAGAACATATCACTGGAACTCAACAATAAGCATTGAAAAAATACAGCAGGAAGAAAAGACTAAAATGTTTCAGTCAAATGTCATTCTTGCAACCTTCCTGAGAGAATTCTAAGGTAAGAGCACTTAGAATAAATGAGCTAGCAATTAACACTTAGTCCCTATAAAAGGAACAGTGATAAAACAGGTCAACAAACATCAACTAAACAGGTTACACAGATATACTCTGTCACTGTCACTGTCCTGTTCATCGATTTGCTCCAGCGGGCCCAGTAATGTCTCCATTGTGACAATTGTTACTGTGTTTGGCATATCGAATACGTCATGGGTAGCTTGCCAGGCTTTGTCATGTGGGCGAGATACTCTTGGTAGCTTGCTAGGCTCTCAAGAGGGCCGGAGGAATCGAACTCGGGTCGGCCATGTTGGCCACTTGCAAGTCAAATGCCCTGTCTGCTGTGCTATTACTCTAGCCCACAGACACACTCAGGGAGACACGAAGCATAATAAATAGAAAGACTTTCAAATAATTTGATTTCATAGTACTTCAATATACACAAAGAATAAACTATTTGCAAGGTCTTTCAAGGATGCAAAATGTAGTGATGTTCAAGTTTCCAATTTACCCAAGACCCAAGGAAATATTAAATATATTCATAAAAAAGACAGATTTTTTTTAAAAAACTGAATATGGAGCCAATTATATTTCTGAAACATAAAGCTCAATAGAACGTATATACAATAGCTATTCACATAGGTAGAGTCATGAGAGAAATCTTCAAAGAATTTGAGGAATATTTTAAACACAGGCATATTCAAGAAGTGTGATCCAAATGATGACAGGTATTCCTGGACAAACAAGGTTTGTCCAAAGAAATAGAAGGAAGACTGTGGTGCATTTACGTGTTTAGTTAGAGTGAAAATGTTATTTAAAAGAAAAGGTTTAAGGCCAGGGTAAACAGGGTCCAGGAGGTCTGGTCAATGGTTGGAAGCTTGCCACAAGAGTGTCTGGGGGCCAGAATAGAGAAGCGATCAGTATGGCAATAATAGATGGAAATGATCATTTGGGACAGTAGTGTTGAAAGTAGGTAAAGAGGTATACTGATAACCTTTCTGTATCTATATTGCAAACCATAAGGCCCTAGTGAAAGAGAGGTGTGTGTGTGTGTGTGTGTGTGTGTGTGTGTGTGTGTGAGAGAGAGAGAGAGAGAGAGAGAGAGAGAGAGAGAGAGAGAGAGAGTTTGTCTGTAGGGGGAAGAAGTGGTATGGCCTCCGGGGAAGCATGCTGAGCAAGAAGAGACAGTGAACTAGAAGGCTTCTCCTCGGCTAAGATGCCCAAATGAGCACCAAAGTGAGAGGAGTCACCTGCAGTTTTAGAAGTGCACTCGAAGTTGAACTTTAACCCAAAACCAGCATCAACACGAGGCCCCTTTCTCACAGGTATAGCAGAGGCAGAGAGCGTGGCCTCCAGGGAAGTGTGGCCACTCATGCTGGCACCAGTTAATTTCCCCCTTCCTAGTGCATTGGACTCATATCTCAGCCTCCATTACCTAATTCCTATAAAGGCACCCTGGATACCCCAACCACATTAAACCAGTAGTCCATTAGCCTATTCCAACCAAAATACTCCCAAAACTCAACAAAATAATGATGAACACAAGAATCTGTGTGAATTAGTCTAAAAGAACATATCCCCTGAAGCTGTCCTAGAGACCCAAGAAAAGTCACCCTGGAGCACAAAAGAGGAAGACAATACTCTTGAAGGGGAAAGAGGAGACTACCATCAACCGAGCTCATCCAGACTCCTCCCTGGTAGTGAAAAGCGGACACTGATGGCAAATTGGAGGGATCCACCTCATACTACTACAATAACATGAGGAAACAATGCAGATACCCACCATGAGGGGTAGATGAAGAAAAGAGCCCTGAAGACTCAACAGAGAATACCCACATACACAATCTCTCTGATAAAGAATTCAAAGATGAAATGATGGAGGGTGTTCAAGAAGGTGTTCAATGAGCTCAAAAAAACAGCGGAATGGGGGTGGGGCAGGTAGAGAGGAGAGAGAGAAACAGAGAGAGAGAGAGAGACAAAGAGAGAAAGAGAGAAAAAGAGAAAGAGAGAAAGAGAGAAAGAGAGAGAGAGAAGGAAAGTGCCTGCCAGGGAGACAGGAGAGGTGGAGGGGAAGGAGGGAAACTGGGACATTGGTTGTGGGAAAAGTACACTGGTTGGAATATATACATATATATATGTACTAAAATAAATTGGGCTGGAGTGATGGCACAGCGGGTAGGGCGTTTACCTTGCACACAGCAAACATGGCCAACCCGAGTTCAATTCCTCCACCCCTCTCGGAGAGCCCAGCAAGCTACCGAGAGTATCTCGCCAGCACAGCAGAGCCTGGCAAGCTCCCCGTGATGTATTTGATATGCCAAACACAGTAACAAGTCTCACAACGTTACTGGGTCCGCCCGAGCAAATCGATAAACAACGGGAGGACAGTGACAGTGATTAAAATAAATTAAATTAAAATTTAAAAGGGTTATTTTTAAAAAGTCTTCCATGTTTACTAGCAAGCATTCATACCTAAAAACCTTCTACATGCACCCATGTGCATATGTACATGCAGAGATACTACTGGAATGAAATGGCAACATATAAAGAAGAAACATTTGTCACCTCTCACTCTCTTCAGATTTCTGAATCTCACTGTCCTAAGTCTTGCATTCTCCATTAAACCTTTGCTTAACAGTGTATTTCCAGAGTCATTTCTCCCTATTCCTGTTTCACTTGTTATCTCAACCCCGCATTTGAAAATTCTATATGAGCTTATTTTTTTTACTTTACTAATATAATCTTCTTAGACAAATTTTAATATATCTTGACTGCAGGTATTATTTCTCATGGTTTTTTGGCTTATAACTATTTATCTTCTATTTATACTTATTTATTAATCTAATACTTCTGTTATTAGCTTCTGTTATGAGAAATGTCCTGTTATATCCTCTGATGGAAAACTAGGAAACTAAAAACCACCACATCCTCACTTGCAACTAAATAAAATGAATTGATGAGTAAAAATTTATGGGTCTTCTTTGATCCCAGCCATATAAATGCTTTTAAAATAGCATTCCTTAAATGTTGTCTCCCAAGTTTCTTTACACTAAAGGATAGAGACACATTTTAGTACTAGTATTTAAATTTAATACACCAGAGCTTTATAATTATTTTTGAGTGGGCCAGCGTGGGGAATAATCATGATATCATTTGGTAAATTTTCTTCTCATCTGACATCATCCTAAGTATTTCATTTCAAGGGTTTTTTTTTTTTTTTGCTTTTTGGGTCACACCTGGCAATGCACAGGGTTTAATCCTGGCTCTGCACTCAACAGTTACTCCTGGCAGTGTTCATGGGACCATATGGGATGCTGGGAATCAAACCCGGGTCGGCCGCGTGCAAGGCAAATGCCCTACCTGCTGTGCTGTTACTCCAGCCCCAGGGCGTTTTAATATAGAGTAGTCACCTCAAGTTTATATGACAGTTAGTGGTAGAAATATTACTAAGACAGATTACACATGAATGTAATTTGTTGAAATATTATAAATTTCTGGGTTTTGTATGGACCATAGAAGTATAAAATAATTTCACAAAACTATCAATAAAAATGGCATGTTTACTTTATTACTATTGACATAGTTTTTCAGAAATATTAATTTTTATAAGCAATGGAATAAGGTGTTAAGTATAGACAAATATATTTTTATTTTATTAAATAAAAGTTTAAATGAACACAAAATTATAGCATAATATGATAATCCCTTAAACCCTATAATCAAGCTTCGCAATTCTTGACTTCATTTTTTTTTTTTAGTGAAACACCATGAGGTACAGCTGTAGATTTACACATTTTTGTGCTTGGGTTTCGATTATACAATGATCAGATACCCATCCCTCCACCAGTGTCCATTTCCACCACCATGGATCCCAGTATCCCTCCCACCCCCATGCCCCCGTCCCACCCTGCCTCTGTGGCAGGGCATTCCCTTTTGTTCTCTCTCTCTTTTTGGGTGTTGTGGTCTGCAAGAGAGGCATTGAGTAGCAATCATGTTCTGTCCATAGTCTACTTTCAACATGTATCTCCCCTTCTGGGAGGATCCTCCAAACACACTTTATTTGGTGCTCCCTTCTCTATCTGAGCTGCCCTTTCCCCTAGAATGCCCGGCTGGCCTCTAAGCCATGGAATAATCCTCCTGGTACTAATCTCGGCTATTCTTGGGTATTAATCGTCTATTTTGCTACTTTATGTATCCGAGATGAGTGCAATCTTTCTGTGTCTATCCCTCTCTTTCTGACTCATTTCGCTTAGCATGATACTTTTCATGTGGTACCACTTGTATGTAAAATTCATGACTTCATTTTTTCTAACAGCTACATAGTACTCCATTGTGTAGATGTACCAAAGTTTCTTTAACCAGTCATCTGTTCTTGGGCATTCAGGTTTCTTCCAGTTTCTGGCTATTGTAAAGAGTGCTGCAATGAACAAACAAGTGCAGATATCACTTCGACTATACATTTTTGCCTCTCTGGGATATATTCCCAGGAGTGGTATTGCTGGGTCCAATGGGAGCTCAATTTCTAATTTCTTGATAATGGTCCATACTGTTTTCCAAAAGGGCTGAACCAGTTGGCATTCCCACCAACAGTGAAGGAGTGTCTCTTTCTCGCAACATCCACATCAGCATTAGTTGCTTTTGTTCTTTTGGATGTGGGCCAGTCTCTGAGGTGTGAGATGGTATCTCATTGTGGTTTTGATCTGCATCTCCCTGATGATTAATGATGTAGAGCATTTTCTCATGTGCTTTTTTGCCATTCAGATTTCTTCTTTGAGAAAGTTTCTGTTCATTTCATTGCTCCATTTTTTGATGGGTTTGGATGTTTTCTTCTTGTGGAGTTAAACCAGTACTTTATATATCCTTGATATCAACCCCTTGTGAGATGTGTATTAGGCGAATATCCTTTCCCATTCTGTAGACTATCTTTGTATTTTGGTCACTGTTTCTTTGGAGGTGCAGAAGCTTCTTAGTTTAAGATAATCCCATTTCTCTATCTCTGTTTTCACTTGCTCGACCAGTGGCGTGACATCTTTGAAGATACCATTAGCTTCAACGTCATGGAGGGTTTTGCCAACTTTGTCTTCAATGTACCTTATGGTTTTCAGTCTGATGTTGAGGTCTTTAATTTATTTTGATCTTACTTTTGTACATGGTGTTAGGCAGAGTTATGAGCCCATTTTTTTGCATGTAGTTGTCCAGTTTTGCCAGCATCATTTGTTAAAGAGGCTTTCCTTACTCCACTTCACATTTCTTGTACCTTTATCAAAGATTAGATGATCATATGACTGAGGGTAGATGTCAGTGTATTCAACCCTGTTCCATTGGTCTGCAACTCTGCCTTTGTTCCAGTACCATGCTGTTTTAATTATTACTGCTTTGTAATAGATTTGAAGTTAGAGAGGTTGATTCCTCCCATTTTCTTTTTCCCAGTAATTGCTTTAGCTATATGTGGGGGTTTATTGTTCCATATGAATTTCAGGAGTGTTTGCTCCATTTCTTTGAAGAATGTCATGGGTATCCTTATAGGGATTGCATTGAACTTGTACAAAGCTTTGGGAAGTATTGCCATTTTGACAATGTTAACTCTCTCAACCCATGAGAAGGGGATATCTTTCCATTTTCTCATGTCCTCTTTTATTTCCTGAAGTAGCGTTTTGTAGTTCTCTTTGTATAGGTCCTTTACTTCCTTAGTTAAGCTGATTCCTAGGTAATTGATTTCCTGGGGCATAATTGTGAATGGAATTGTTTTTTTCATGTCACTTTCTTCTCTCTCGCTGTTTGCGTATAGGAAAGCCATGGACTTTTGGGTATTGATTTTATAGCCAGCAACTTTACTATACAAGTCTATTGTTTCTAGGAGTTTCTTGGTGGAGGTTATAGGATTCTCTAAGTATAGTATCATATCATCTGCGAATAGTGAGAGCTTTATTTCTTCCTTTCCTACCTGAATGCCCTTAATATCTTTTTCTTGCCTAATTGTTATTGCAAGTACTTCTAGTATACTATATTGAACAGCAGTGGAGAGAGGGGCATCCATGTCTTGTCCATGATCTTAGAAGGAAGGCACTCAGTTTTTACCCGTTCAGGATGATGCTTGCTGTAGCCTTGTGGTAGATGGCTTTAACTATATTGAGGAAAGTCCCCTCTATACCCATTTTGGCTAGGGTTTTCGTCATAAAGGGCTGCTGGATCTTATCAAATGCTCTCTCTGCATCTATCGATATGATCATATGGTTTTTATCTTTTCCTTTGTTGATATGATGGATTATGTTGATTGATTTCCGTACGTTAAAACATCCTTGCATCCTTGAGATGAATCCTACTTGGTCATGGTGTATAATCTTTTTGATGAGTAGTTGGATTCTATTTGCTGGTAGTTTGTTGAGGATCTTTGCATCTGTGTTCATCAGGGATATCGGCCTGTAATTCTCTTTCTTTGTGGTTTCTCTGTCTGCTTTTGGTATCAGTGTGAAATTTGCTTCGTAGAAACTGTTTGGAAGTGTTTTTGATATTTCAATTTCGTGGAAAAGCTTAAAGAGGATTGGGAGTAAGTCCTCTTTAAAGATTTGGAAGAATTCACTAGTGAATCCATCTGGGCCGGGACTTTTGTGCTTGGGGAGACTTTTTATTACCATTTCAATTTCCTTGATGGTCTGTTCAGGTATTTCCGGTATTCTTGGTTCAGCCTTGGGAGTCTGTAGGAGTCTAGGAATTTATCCATTTCCTCGAGGTTTTGATGTTCCGTGGCATAAAGCTTCTCAAAGTATTCCCTGAGGATCCTTTGAATTTCTGTAGTTTCTGTTGTAATGACCCCCTTTTTGTTTCTGATTCGGTTTATTAAGGTTTTCTCTCTCCCTTTCTTTGTAAGTTTTGCTAGAGGCTTATCGATCTTGTTAATTTTCTCGAAGAACCAGCTCTTGATTTCATTGATCTTTCGGGTTGTTTTTGGGATTCCATCTCATTAATCTCTGCTCTGAATTTTATTATTTCCTTTCTCCTGTTCAGGTTGTGCTACTTTTGTTGGTCCTTCTCCAAGTTCTTAAGCTGTGAAGTTAGGTTATTTATGTGGGCTCGCTCCTCCTTTCTGAGGAATGCTTGTAGAGCTATAAACTTTCCTCTTAACACAGCTTTTGCTGTGTCCCATAAGTTTTGGTAACTCGTGTTCTCATTTTCATTCGTTTCTAGGAATCTTTTGATTTCCTCTTTGATTTCCTTTCTAAGCCACTCGTTGTTCAATAGTGCACTGTTTAATTTCCAGGTGTTTGATTTAGTTTTATTTTTGTTTGTGATTTACTTTAATTTCAGGGTATTATGGTCTGAGAAGATTGTTGATACAATCTCTATCTTCTTAATTTTATGGAAGCATGTTTTGTGGCTCAGCATGTGGTCTGTCTTGGAGAATGTTCCATGTACGCTTGAGAAGAATGTGTATTCAGCTTTTTGAAGATGAAGTGTCCTGTATATATCTACTAAGTCCCTTTCTTCAATTGTTTCCCTCAGATGAAGTATGTCCTTATTTAGCTTGAGTCTGGTTGATCTATCAAGAGGTGATAAAGCGGTGTTGATGTCTCCCACTAGTATTGTGTTGCTATTGATGTCTTTCTCCAAATCTATGAGTAGTTGTTTTAAGTACTTTGCTGGTCCCTCATTAGGTGCATATACATTTACTATTGTAAGTTCTTCCTGTTGTACAGAACCTTTGATCAGTTAGAAATGGCCTTCAATGTCTTTTGTGACCTTCTTCACTCTGAAGTCGATGTTGTCTGATGTTAGGTTGGCTACCCCAGCTTTTTTATGGGAGCTGTTTGCCTGTAGCATTGTTTTCTAGCCTTTGACTCTGAGTCTGTGTTTGCTTTGAATATTGAGATGTGATTCTTGCAGGCAGCAGAATGTTGACTTCAATTTTCTAATCTATCCTGCCACTCTGTGTCTTTTAATTGGTTTGTTTAGCCCATTGACTTTGAGAGAGATTATTGTTATGGGATTTTGTCCCATTGTTCTGTTGAAATTTGGTGTATTTGAGGGGCCTGTCTTGCCTTAAAGTAGCCCATTTAGTTGTTCTTGAAACCATGGTTTTGAGTCTATCAAGTTCCTGAGCTGTTGTTTGTCTGTGAAACTGTGTGTTGTTTCTTCTGTTATGAATGAGAGTCTTGCTTGGTAAAGTATTTTTGGAGAGGAATTTATTTTATTGAGTTTTTTCACTATGTCCCACCACTGTTTTCAGGCCATGAGCGTTTCATCAGAAAAATCAGCTGTGAATTTTAAGGATGCTCCTTTGTAGATTTCTTTCTTTGATCTTGCTGCTTTGAGAATTTTGTCTCTATCTAAGGTTTTGGTCTTTTTGATCAGGATGTGTCTTGGGGTATTTTTATTCGGATTTCTTCTAGCTGGTACCCTTCGGGCCTCCTGAATGTGATCACAAGTTTTCTTCAGCTCTGGAAATGTTGTAGCAATGATGTCTTTGACAGTTTCTTCTTCATCAAGGTTTGCTTGCTGTCCCTCTGGGACTCCAATAATTTTTATGTTATCCCTCTTGGCTTCATCACGTGCCATCTGTTCCCGAATTGTGTGTCTCTTTTCCATTTTCTGCTCTTTTCTGGAAAGTCTCTGAACTTCATCTTTGAGCTCACTGATTCTGTTCTCAGCAGCTGTTACTCTGTTGCTGAGGCCTTCCACTGAGTTTTTCATCGCCTACCAGGTTTTTCAGGTCTGACATTTCCGTTTCCATTTTTCTCATTTCTGCCTTCAAATTCTCTTGTTTTTTATTGGCATTTCTTTCCATTGTTTCTTTTAGTTCCCTAAGCATCCTAAGTAGCTCCCTTCTGAATTCCTTGTCAGAGAGGTTGTCTAACATTACAGTACTGTTGATGTCTTCTGGGTTAGCCTCTTCAATAAGAAAGTTTGGTGGGCTCTTGCGTTGCTTTACCATTGTGGCCAGTGTGGTTTAGTCCTTCACGTTCACTGTTACTATTCTACTTGATATGCAGAATGAGTTGAGATAGACTTAATGAATTATTGGCTACTGTGTTTCTAGTGTTTGAGCTAACCTAGAGAAGTTTCCATCTAAGAGGTAACTTACAGTTCCCATGGGATGTGTAGTGGGAGAATAATTCGTGGCCACTAATGCGGCCGCGGCTCTGGAAAGGGTCCCTGGCGGTGGGCACAGGGCAGTACCTGTTCGAATGAGGCGAGAGTGCCCAGAGCTGTTCAGCTTTGTTTCCGCGAGACGTGCCTCAGTTCCCAGTCCCACGCAGATCCAGAGGGAAAACCGGCTGTTCTAGAGGATCAAGCTAGCTGCGCACCCCCAGGAAGGGTCCCTGTTGCTGGGCACAGGGCAGTACCTGTTCAAACGAGGAGAGAGTGCTCTGAGCCATTCAGCTTTGTTTCCATGAGATGTGCCTCAGTTTCCCATCCCGCGCAGATCCACGTCTTCATTTGTTTTTATCAATATACCCCTGTCTAATTTTTACTCAGTTGAATTATTTTGAAGGAAACCTCAGAGTTAATATAATTCCACCCATAAATATTTCACAATATATTAATAATATATAGGGAATATTTTTCACACAACCTTAATGTTTTACCTGGAGAAAAAAATAGCAATTCATTAATATCTCTGGTGAAAACTTTTAAAATAATTGTCAATGATCCTCTCTTTATAATAGAAGTATAGAAATCTTTTCCACAATCCTCTTGCTTGGGTGTGAACTCAATCTGTTAAAGAAATGACACATTTAATTGATGAGATATCAGACTGCTGATAATAATAATATAAGTAGTAATCACAAAATTTATCTTGAGAATCCTCTCTGGCAATTTCTTATCATTTCTTGTCCTATTTCATTTCTTCCTCTCCTTCCTTCCCATTCTCTCTGGTCTTTCTCTTTCTGAGTCTTCATCTGCAGGCCTCCTGTTGTAAGTAACCCTAAGGAGAGCTCTATGTAACAAAGAAACAATGACTATCTATAAGTTCACTGAGTCCAGTGAACTTGGAAACAAATTCTCAGTCAAAGATGTGAGATGATTGGAGCTCAGAATATAACTTGCTTGTGGCTTTATTGGACACTCTGGGGCAAAGGAATCCACATAAGTCACTCCAAGATTCTAGACCCACAAAAATGATAAAATAATAGATGTTTGCTGCCTTAAAAAACTAAGTTTTGGAGTACTTTATTATTTGGACATATGTAACTAATGCAACTTAATTTATATAGTGAGTATCCACATGCTTTTAATGTCTTATTTTTTTTCTTTTTGGGTCACACCTGGCGATGCACAGGAATTACTCCTGGCTTTGCACTCAGAAATTACTCCTGGTAGGGTTCAAGGGACCATACGGGATGCTGGGAATCAAATACTGGTCAGCCGTGCACAAGACAAACACCCTACTCACTATACTGTCACTCCGGTCCAGTCTTATGATATTTGAGTTGGCTTATGTGAATGTATATAAAACAAGGTCCTCACATTTTATGTAGGTGTTGTCATTTAGATATCAGTTTAGAGTCATTGCTCCTTTCTCATTTTTTAATTTGACATTTTTACTTTTTTTTTTTACTAACAAAGCTGATAGTGAAGAGATGGCATGGCATGGGAATTGTGGTTTTACTAGCTCCTATTTTTATCCGGAGTAAATTTTAAAAAATGTTATCCACGGGAAAGTTTAGATTTTCTGAAATTAAACCTGGATTCTCACTTCCACCAGAGTAACATTTATACTAAAATTATTTATGAGGTGTTAGACTACAGCCAGTAGGGCTTTTGTCTTGCACAGAGCAGGCACAGGTTCAATCCCAGTATTCCATATGGTCCTCCAGAGAGTGCCAGGTTCCTGAATATGGAGTCAGGAATAGTCCCAGAGCATTGCTGGGAATGGGTCCAAAAAACAAAGCAAAAAACTTATTGGGGAGACAATTTAAAAATTAACTAATTATCATTGCGATTTTGGATTTCTGCAAAGAGCCAGATAATTACGAGATTGGTTTCTGTGCGTCTGGTGTTATGACTGTGCCAGAGAGGCGCTCGTGGGGGCAACTCATGAACTACCTCGGTAGGGCATGAAGGATGAGCCGGTACCACCCTCTTCCCATGAGATTGCAGTTGTCAACGCTGGCTCATATCAGGTTTTTCAATAAGCTCTAAGTCGGCGGCCACCTTGCTGCTGGGCAGGAAAAAGGTGGAAGGGAGCAACACCCTTTCCCTTCTGGGGGAACATGGAGCCGTAGTTTAATACATGGTCCATTCACTTTTCTGCCGCAAGCTGCCAGGCTCTGGATTAAGTCCTTTTGCCTCTGAAGCCTTGACCGTGCTGGAGAGTCACTCGCGGGGGGCAATTCATGACCTCGGTAGGGTGTGATGGACGTGCCGGTACCACCCCCCTTCTCATGAGACTGCAGTTGCCCCATCAACACTGGCTCATACCTGGCTTTTCAATAAACTCTGAGGCAGCAGCCGTTTGCTGCAGGGCGGGAAAAAGGCAGAAGGGAGCAACACCCTTTCTCTCCCGGGGAGGCATGGAGCTACGCAAGATTATATGATTCTCAAAACCAGCTATAGAAAACAAAGTATTTCACAATGCCTTTTCAGCAATTCTGATTGTTGGGGGGGGGGGGGAATTCTAAACAGTAATTGTGCATCTTTTGTCGAAATAATGAATGCAATCAATGTAGAGACGAGTTAAGTGGAAATCATCTGCCTCACAGGCATTGGGAGGTGTTGGAGGGGAGTATATTGGGGTTCTTGGTGGTGAAAAATGAGTACTGGTGAAGTACTTTGATCACTGTATGACCGAGACTTAAACCTGAAAGCTTAGTAACTTTTCCCACAGTGATTCAATAAATAAATATAAGAAGAAAAATAAATAAATAAAATTATGAAAAAAAGTAAGGTGGAGTTCATGCCCAATTCAATCAGCTTATCAGTGGCTGAATAAATAGCAGTACTCCTACATAAAAAATAACTAATTATCATTAATATTTTTACCATATTATAGTTTACCTTTGTTACAAAAGTTACTAAAGTACACAATACTCTCCACCAATGTCTGCATAAGCTCTTTTCTTCACCTGAAAAATGTCTTCACTATAGTTCAAAAGGACTATTTATTTTTTCCAACGTTAAACAAAGTAACAATGCTTCTGGTCTCATTAAATTTTCAATCTATTAGAAAAGCTAATCAGTCACATACATGTGAAAGTTCAAGTTCATGCACTAGGAGAAACACATTAATAGAAAAGAATACTTCATGTATACAGGGTTATCAATTCTATATGCATAAATAAAAAATATTTTCAAGAAATTTTATTTATTTATTTTTATTTATTTCTTATTATAATTTTTATTAGTGCAACACTATGAGGTACAGTTGTAGACTTACAAACTTCTGTGCTTGGGTTTCAGTTATACAATGATCGAGTATCCATCCCTCCACCAGTGCCCATTCTCCACCACCAATAACCCCAGTATCCCTTCCACCTCCCATTCCCCCAATCCCATCCTGCTTCTGTTGCAGGGTATTTCGTTTTATTCTGTCACTCTCCTTTTGAGTGCTGTCCTTTGCAAAAGAAGCATTGAGTGGCAATCATGTTTGGTCTATAGTCTACTTTCAGCATGCATCTCCCATCCTGGGAAGATCATCCCAACACCCTTGACTTGTTGCTCCTTTCTCTATTTGAGCTGCCTTTACCCCTGGAATGTGCGGCTGGCCTCTGAGCCATGGAGTGAATCCTGGTATGTATCTTGACTATTCTCGGGTGTTAGTCTCCTACCTTGTTTATATTCCCCAGATAAATGCAATCTTTCTATGTCTGTCCCTCTCTTTCTGACTCATTTCACTTAGCATGAAAATTTCCATGTAGTACCAACTTGTATGTATATTTCATGACTTCATCTTTTCTAACAGCTGCATAGTACTCCATTGTGTAGATGTACCAAAGTTTCTTTAACAAGCCATCTGTTCTGGACCACTCGTGTTTTTTCCAGATTTTGGCTATTGTGAACAGTGTAGCAATGAACATAGAAGTGCAGATGTCATTTCAACTGTACTTTTTTACCTCTCTGGGATATATTCCCAGGAGTGAATACCGCTGGTTCAAATGGGAGCTCAACATCTAATTTTTTGAGAGTCGTCCATAGTGTTTTCCAAAAAGGTTGAAGCAGTCGGTATTCCCACCAGCAGTGAAGGATAGTCCCTTTCTTGCCACATCCACACCAACATCAGTTGCTTTTGTTCTTTTAGATGTGGGCCAGTCTCTGTGGTGTGAGTTGATATCTTATTGTTTTGATCTGCATCTCCCTGATAATTAGTGATGTAGAGCATTATCTTATGTGCCTTTTAGACATTCAGATTTCTTCTTTTAGAAAGTTTCTGTTCATTTCATCACCCCATTTTTTGATGGGATTGGATGTTTTCTTCTTGTGGAGTTCAACCAGTGCTTTGTATATCCTTGATATCAATTCCTTATCGGATGGGAACTGGGTGAATATACTTTCTCATTCTGTAGATTGCCTTTGTATTCTGGCCACTGTATCTTTTGAGGTGCATAAGCTTCTTAATTTAAGATAGTCCCATTTATTATCTCTGTTTCCACTTGGTCGGTCAGTGGAGTGTCATCTTTGAAGATACCGTTAAGCCTCGATATCGTGGAGGGTTTTGCCAACCTCGTCTTCAATGTACCTTATAGATTTTGGCCTGATGTTGAGATCTTTAATGCATTTTGATCTGACTTTTTTGCATGGTTTTAGATTGAGGTCTAAGCCTGTTTTTTGCATGCGGTTGTCCAGTTATGCCAGCACCATTTGTTGAAGAGACTTTCCTTATTCCACTTCACATTTCTTGCTCCCTTAGATGTTAGATGTTTAGATTAGATGTTCATACATTTGGGGTTGTATGTAGAGATATTCCACCCTGTTCCATTGGTCTGCGGCCCAAACCTTGTTTCAGTACCATGCTGTATTAATTATTACGGCTTTGTAGTAGAGTTTGAGGTTGGGGAGGATAATGCCTTTCCACGTCTTTTTCCTAAAAATTGCTTTAACTATTTGTGGGCATTTGTTGTTCCATATGAATTTCAGGAGTGCTTGATCTATTTCTTTGAAGAATGTCATGGGTATCCTTATAAGCATCACTTTGAATATCTATAATGCTTTCGGGAGTATTGCCATTTTGACAATGTTAATTCTTCCTATCCATGAGCAGGGGATATGTTTCAATTTCCTCGTGTCCTGTTTAACTTCATAGAGTAGCGTTTTGTAGTTTTCATTGTAGAGATCCTCAACATCTTTAATTAGGCTGATTCTGAGGTATTTGATTTTCTGGGGCACAATTGTGAACGGAATTGTTTTTTTCATGTCACTTTGCTCTGTCTCATTATTTGCGTATTGGATGGCCATAAATTTGGGGGCATTTTTTATAGCCTGTAACTTTACTGTACAAGTCTATTGTTTCTATTTCTTGGAAGAGGATTTAGGATTCTCAAGATACAGGATCATATCATCTGCGGATATTGAGAGCTTGATTTCTTCCTTTCCTACCTGGATGCCTTTAATGTCTTTTTTTTGCCTAATCACTATTGCAAGTACTTCCAGTACTATATTGAACACAAGTGGTTATATTGGGCATCCTTGTCTTGTCCCTGATCTTAGAGGAAAGGCCCTTAGTTTTTCTCCATTGAGGACAGTGCTTGCTATGGGTTTGTCGTAGATGACTTTGACTACTTTAGGAAAGTTCCTTCAAAACCCATTTTGGTGAAAGTTTTCATCATAACGGGTGCTTTATCTTGTCAAAAGCTTTCTCTGCATCTATTGATATGGTTTTATCTTTACTTTTGTTGATATGATGGATTATGTTGATTGATTTCCAAATGTTAAACCATCCTTGCATCTCTGGGATGAATCCCACTTGGTCATGTTGTATGATCTTTTTGATGAATTGTTGGATTCTATTTGCTAATATTTTGTTGAGGATCTTCACATCAGTGTTCATTACGGATATTGGCCTATAGTTTTCTTTGTTGGAGGTGTCTTTGTTTGCTTTTCATATTTGGGGATATGTGCCTCATGGAAGCTGTTTGGGAGAGTTCCTGTTTTTTTCAATTTCCTGGAAAAGCTTGAGAAAAACTGGTGACAGGTCTTTTTTAAATGTTTGGAAGAATTCACTAGTGAATCCATCTGGGCCAGGGCTTTTGTTTTTCAGAAGACTTTTGATTACACTTTCATATTTCCTTGATATGAATGGGTCTCTTCAGCTATTCCAAGTCTTCTTGGTTCAATCTTGGGAGATTATAGGAATCCAGGAATTTATCCATTTCTTCTAGGTTCTCTTGTTTTGTGGCATACAGACTGTCAAAGTAGTCTCTGATGATCTTTTGAATTTCATTGGTTTCTGTTGTGATTTCCCCTTTTTCATTTCTGATTCGGTTTATTAGGGTTTTCTCTCTCTGTCCTCCTTTGTGAGTCTTGCTAGTGGTTTATCAATCTTGTTTATTTTCTCAAGGAAACAGCTCTTGGTTTCATTGACCTTTCAGATCGTTTTTTTGGGTTTCCATGTTGTTAATTTCTGCTCTAAGTTGTATTATTTCTTTCCTTCGCCCTAATTTGGGTTCCTTTTCTTGTTCTTATTCTAAAACCTTGATGTGTGAAGTCAGGTTATCTATGTAGGCCCTTTCTTCCTTCCTTGGGAATGCTTGCAAAGCTATAAATTTTCCTCTTAACATGGTTTTAGCTGCATCCCATAGGTTATGGTAACTCGTGTCTTCATTCTAATTTGTTTCCAGGTATCTTAATTTCGTCCCTGACTTCCTTCCTGACCCACTCGTTGTTCAACATTGAGTTGCTTGATTTTCAGGTGTTTGATTTGTTTCTCGGTGTCTTTGTATGATTTGCTTCTATCTTCAGCGCATTGTGGACTAAAAAGATTGTTGATCTACTTCTATCTCCCTGATTCTATTGAGGTATGTTTTGTGGACTAGCACATTGTCTATTTTGGAAAATGATCCATATGCACTGAAAAATAATGTGTTTTCTTTCTTTTGGGGATGTAAAGCCCTGTATAGGTCTGTTAGCCCTATCTCGTCTATTTCGTCTTTCAAGGCAAATATTTCCTTGAAAGAAATATTTAGTTTTGTTCATGTTGATCTATCAAAAGTGATTAAGGTGATATTGAAGTCTCTGCCATTATTGTGTTGCTAGAAATGTCCTCCTTAAAATACATTACTAGTTGTTTTAAGTATTTAGCTGGTCCCTCATTAGTTGTGTATACATTTAAGAGTGTGATTTCTTCCTGTTGTATGTATCCCTTGATAAACAGAAAATGGCCTTCGCTGTCCCTTTTAATATTTTTCAACTTGAAGTCTGTGTTGTCAGATACTAGTATGGCTACCCCAGCCTTTTTAAGTGAGCTCTTTGCTTGCAAGATTGTTTTCCATCCTTTAACTTTGAGTCTGTGTTTGCTCTGACTGTTTAGAAGAGTTTCTTGTAGACAGCAGAATGTTGCTTTCAGTTCCTGGATCCATTTTGCCACTCTTTGTCTCTTGATTTAGACATTTAGACCACTGACATTGAGAAAGATTATTGTCATTGGGTTTTGTGCCATCTTTCTGTAGGGGTTGGTTGTGCTCATAAGTGTTTTCTTTCTTATCTCTACAGGAGCCCCTTTAATCCTTCTTTTAGGTTTGGTGTTGAGTCCATGAAGTTCCCGAGCTTCTGTTTATCTATAAAATGGTGTATATTTTCATCGAGTTTGAATGAGAGTTTAGCTGGATAAAGTATTCTTGGTGAGGCATTCATTTCATTGAGTTTTTTCACTATATCCCACCATTGTCTTCGGGCTTGGAGGGTTTCCTCTGATAGGTCTACTATAAATCTAAGGGGTGCTCCTTTGTATGATTTCCTTCTTTGACCTTGCTGCTTGCAGTATTGTGTCTCTATCCACAGCATCCATCATTCTGATGATGATATGCCTTGGAGTGTTTTTATTAGGGTTTCTTTTAGCTGGCACCCTTCTGGCTCCTTGGATCTGGATGTCTGCATTGTTTAACTCTGGGAACTTTTCAGCAATGATTTCTTTCACTGTAACTTTTTCACTGGGGTCGCCTCCCTGTCCTTCTGGTACTCCAATAATTCTAATGTTATTCCTCTTGGCTTCATCTCCTAGGTCTCTGATTCACTTTAGAGCTATTTTGAGGTCTTTTCCCATTGTTTTTCATTCATATACGATTTCAGTTGCTCATGTTCAAGCTCACTGATCCTGTTTTTGGCTGCAGACATTCTACTGCTGAGGGTATCCACTGAGTTTTTAATTTCATCTACCAACTCGTTTATTTGTGACATTTCTTTTTGTAGCTTTTATATTTCTTCTCTCATTTCTTCCTGTATTTTCTCAACCATCCATTCCACTATTTCTTTCATTTCTTCCTTTAATTTTCTGGATGCCTGCTCCATTGATTCTTTGATTAACATCCTCAGCGTTTCATCTCAGAATTCTTTATCAGAGAGAACATATTTGTGGGTAACCCCTGTTGAGGATTGGGGACTCTTTTTTTCTTTCGCTCCTCATGGTGGAGATTTATGCTATTTCCCCATGTTGTTGTGGTTGTCTAGAGGTAAAACCTTGGAATTCACTAGCACTGTTCCCTGTTATTGTGGGAAAGGATTCTGAATAAGGTTGGTCAATGGTGGTCACCCTTATCCCCTTCTAGAATATGTGCTTCCTCTCAGGCGTTATTCTGTGACTTATAACAGGCATCTAGTGAAGCATTGGAGGAGGTGCTCTTTTATAATGGGCTTGTACAGCTTCTTTGCGTACTGGTCTTTTGTTGGAATTGGAGGAGGGCAGTGGATTATTGTTATATTGTGGTTGAGGCGGCCAGGACTTTTTCTACAAAATTAGGTGATAAAGGTTGGGATGTGAATTGAGAGGCTGGGAGTGGAAAATATAACTGCAGCTGCCATGGAGAAGGCCACGCCCACTTTAGGAGGCTACAAGCCCCCTACATGAAGGCCACGCCCACAGCCAGTCCCAGAGATGAGCTGACCTAGGAACCTGCAGAGGAGGGTGGCATAGCAAGGAGATGGGCGGGCCATTCCTTGGAACTCGGGTAGGTGTTCCCCAAAGTCTCCTCTGGCTGTCTGGTGGTAGGGGTTGCAGCCGGGGGAAGGGGCACGTCACGGGGCATGGATCAGATACACACTCGCCGGCTCCCCGATGAACCTGTGGAGGAGAAGAAATTTTATTTTTTTTAAGTTGCACAACTTTTCACTTTCCATGAGAAATAAATTTTATTTAAAAAATTATAAATGAATTTTCATATGTGCAAGCACATCCCTCATAGCTATAACTTTGATGTATCAGAAATGTCCTTTAAAATGTGTCAAAACAGGGCTAGAAAGATAGTAGAGTGAGTAAGGTGCTTGCCTTGCACACGGTGGACCTGTGTTTGATAATATGTGGTCCTGATAGCACTGCCAGGAGTGTGATTCCTGAGTTCAGAGCCAGGAGTGACCTCTGAGCATTGCCAGGTGTGGCCGAATTAAATTTTAGAAAGTGTGTCCACCCACCTGGCAGAGCCTAGCAAGCTCCCCGTGGCATATTCAATATGCCAAAAACAGTAATAGCAAGTCTCACAATAGTGACGTTACTGGTGCCCGCTCGAGCAAATCAATGAACAATAGGAGGACAGTGCAATAGTGCTACAGTGTCAAAACAAATTCTTATAATAATTCATCCTAGTTCTTAGCAGTTATATTAAACTTAAATCAGCAGAAATGTATTTTGCTCAGATAATTAGCACTGCATAAGTAACTAAGCAATAGAGTAATTAAGAGAATATGACTGTAGCACTGTAGCACTGTCCTCCCATTGTTCATCGATTTGCTCGAGCAGGCACTAGTAATGTCTTACAACAAATTGTGAGATTTGTTATTACTTTTTTTTTGGCATATCAAATATGTGACAGGGAGTTTGCCAGGCTTTGCCATGCAGGTGAGATACTCTTGGTAGCTTGCCGGGCTCTCTGAGAGGGGTGGAGGAATCGAACGCAGGTCAGCTGTAAGCTAAGAAAACATTGCTTCTCAAATGGGAGCTAACATTATTACTTTAAAGAAGGAAAGTTTTAGATTTTGTCCACATGGTTTACACCTTCTCCCCCAAATCGTCCTAAAAAATATTTATTAATTCCGCCCAAAATGTCTATTTCATTTACATACCACAAGTCTCATCACAGTATGAAGCTATTTAAAATAGTTATTATGTCTTTGGGCAAAAATAGGCAGACAGTATTGGCAAGAAATGCATGTGAGTACTTAGATCCTCTACTGAGACAGAGATTATATGTCTGGTTTCCTAAATACCAGAGCAAGATTGGATTAAAACTATGCCACTGAAAGAGTCCCAAATGTAACTAGGTGTTAGCCAAGACTCCAGTTTTCCAAATACACAAGAGTCCCTCATTCCCAAGAGGCAAAAAGGAGGGAGAGAGGAAAATGAGGATTCTTTGTGTTTGTTGCTGTCTGTTGTTGAAATTGAGGAGGCACCTTGTCTGAGTAGATAGTTCTGTCGCTGTCACTGTCCTCCCATTGTTCATCAATTTGCTCGAGCGGGCACGGTAACGTCTCCATTGTGAGACTTGTTGTTACTGTTTTTGGCATATCAAATACGTTACGGGAGCTTGCAAGGCTTTACTCTGCAGGCAAGATACTCTCAGTAGCTTGCCAGGCTCTCTAAGAGGGACAGAGGAATCGAACTTGGGTCAGCCATGTTGGCTGCGTGCAAGGCAAACACCCTACCCGCTGTGCTATCGCTCTGGCTCAGAGAGTACTAAGTAAATTAAATATCATTTTCTGATATGACTTGGGCTAGTTTCCATGTCTTTGAGAAAAGTTTTTGTGGCTTACCATGCCCATCTATAAAAATCTCCTTCATTCTGCTCTGGGACTGTTTAACTGGTAGCATTTTTGTTTGTTTGTTTGTTTGTTTGTTTGTTTATGATGTTAAATAAAATATTTGCTTTCCTTTATAAATCTATTTTGAAACACTTGTGAACTAATGTGAAAAGATTGGTACATCCAAGGAATCACCTGAAAGATGAGCTTCCTTTAAATTAACTTAGAGCAAAGAGTACAGAAGTAAAAAGGGGTATCTCCAGAGAGGATTTAGAGATACATACCTTTTAAAAGCAGTTAAGAATAAAGAGTACAAGGGTGAAATAAAGATAAAGTGATGATAAGAATACTAACAGGTCTATAAAGAAATAATAAGGTTTACCGGGCTTTCAGGGTGTTAGAATAAAATAATTAAGCTCCTTGAAAATGCAACAATAAACATAACATATTCTCAACTCATCAGGATTGATCGAACTTCATTGTGTAAGAAATAAGGCTAGATGGATGCAAATAACTTTTAAATAATCATTTATCAGATCAAGATGTCTCAGGAAGGCATAAAGACCGTGACAGAAGAATCTAACTGATGTCAAAATATATGAAACAAAAAATAAAAAATAAAATATATATATATGAAACATCACTGAAGAAGGTGGGAGGGAAAGGGTGCTAAGCCAAGCACCTTTGGAAAAGAATAGTCTAAAGATGAAAAAAATTATACATACAGACTGTGATAAGTTAATAATTTTTCCTCCTCTGAAAGTATGAGTTAATAATAATTCAAATACTGTTACACATATAACAAATTGAAATGGAACAAATAAGGATGCGTTTAAGTATGAATTTGACATATGCAAAAGTCAGAGGCTAAAAGGACCTATTGTTGATATAGATGCTAATTGGAAATAATCTTGGATTTGGCTTAATATAGATTAAGTTATAAGAATGAATATTCGGATATGTCTATGTATGTCTACATAGATTAGTAAAAAAACCGTATAGAATATATACAAAAACTTTTCATTCTGTCATTTTAAGTTGCTTCTAACACCTGATTCCTCAATGACAATGGAAATATTTAGACTCAGACCAAAGTTTCTAATACTATTTTCAGTAAAGAAATAGTTGGAAATGATCACTTTGTATAGGAACTGGATGTTGAAAGTAGGTAAAGGGATATGCCTGATAATCGTCATCTGTATTGCAAACCATAACACCCAAAAGGAAAGACACAGAAAGAAACAGTGTGGACAGGCCTTCAAAAACTAGAAACTGAGCTTCCATATGACCCTACAATACCTCTTCTGGGAATATATCCTGAGGATGCAAAAAAGCACAGTAGAAATGACATCTGTACATATGTTCATTGCAGTACTGTTCACAATAGCCAAAATCTGGAAACAACCCAAGTGCCTGAGAACAGATGACAGGTTAAAGAAACTTTGGTATATCTACACAGTGGAATACTATGCAGCTGTTAGGAGAGATGAAGTCATAAAATTTGCTTATAAGTGGATAGACATGAAGAGTATGATGCTAAGTGAAATGAATCAGAAAGAGAGGGACAGGCATAGAAGGAGTGCACTCATTTGTGGAGTATAAAAGAGCATAACATGAGACTGACACTCAAGGACAGTAGATACAAGGGCTAGAGGATTTCTCCTTAACTGGGAGCCTACCTCGAGAGTGAAGGGGAGAAGGCAGCTGGAATAGAGAAGGGATCACTAGGAAATTGATGGCTGGAGGAATCGGTCAGGATGGGAGATGTGTGTTGAAAGTAGATAATGGACCAAACATAATGACCTCTCAGTGGATAATGGACCAAACATAATGACCTCTCAGTGTCTGTATTGCAAACCATAATGCCCAAAAGTAGAGAGAGACTATGGGGAATATTGTCTGCCACAGAGGCAGGGGGAGGGTGGAAAAGGGGGGCGTATACCGGGGATATTGGTGGTAGGGAATGTGCACTGGTGGAGGAATGAGTGTTTGATCATTGTGTGATTGTAAGTTAAACATGAAAGCTTGTAACAATCTCACGGTGATTCAATAAAATTTTTTTTAAAAAAAGTAAAAACACATTCATACACACATTCACACACTTCCAGAGAGGACTTTTTATTTTATTTTTATAAATTAAATACAATTAATAATAATTTTATTCTGCCATTTATTTCTGTATAGTTTGCTTTATTATATCTGATACCATATATATTATATTTAGTTATTTATTACCTACCTCCAGCCAATACAAAGTAAGTTCCCAAAGAGGAAGTTTTGAGTGATCTTCAAAAAGCTATATTCTCAATTCTTATGGAATTTCCTAAAACAGAAGTATTCATATATTTGGCAAATAAAGGAACAAATTTTTAAGGAATAGTCAAGACTTTTCTGTATGAGAAGTTAATTCTATGTCATTTTTAGAAAATAAGTTTCATATCAGCTAGAACTTTCTAATTATTTTTATTATAGATATTTTATTCATAATGCTTTTACTTAAATGGAATTGGATTTAGTGTGGAGTAATCTTGTATTTTTTAACACACCGGAAACTGACCATTTACTTGTATATGGGCTAATTGCCTTATTTTCTGCACATAACTTTCTCATCAAATATTGACTGTGTGACAGTCATTGCATTCTTTATAAAAGTCTCTTTCAAATTTCAGCTGCAAACAAACTACATATAGGTTTAACTTTGTTAGCACTATAAGGGGAAAGATAATGACATAAACTCTATTAGTTATTAGGCAATTGATGTTTTTTACATACTAAAATCTTAATCCTCATATCAATTAGTACTTATTTCTATTTCCAAGAGGCCTATTTCCTGAACATTTGTGTTAATGACTATATATCCATGAGAGTCCAAAATTAGATACTATTGAAGTTGCTATATATATTCCATAATTTAAAAACATTGATTGGCTTTGGTGGTACACATCTGCATGCCTGGAAATGGACTTTACTTGGGCTCTGTAGTACTTCATTGCAAGGGAAGAGGAATTGCTCAAATTGTTTATTATGTTTCTTATTAACTTTTCAAATATTCTCTGAAATATACCCTTATAAAAGTCAATATTTCAAACTAGTGGTTTTAAGTTAGCTAGTGGGCTTTCTCTGTTTTTAAATCCTGCATGGGTAGTAGAAGTGAATTCAATTCCTTTGAAAAAGTGTATGTAAAGGAATGAAGCAGGTTGTTATATTTAGGGGAAAGTATAATGATAAAAACAAGAAAGAAAATAAAGGAACAGCAAAAACATGACCTACTAATAAAATCAAGGGAAAATCAAAGAAAATGAAATAAAATTTATCTGACAACTTTGAATAAAAACAAAGGCCAGTGTCAATAATAATCTTAGATAAAATAAAATGTAAGAGTAAAAGATCTACTGGGCTTGAGAAGATCAAATTATTATGATTAAAAGTCCAACTGGCAGATTTATTCTCAATATTGATGAATCTAGTAAATTGGTCTCAAAACATACAAAGCAAAATTTGAAAAAAATGCAATTGTTAAAAGTGTTCCTTTTCCTAAATGGTAAGTTAAAAAAAAATTAAAATGTAGCAAAATGCAAAATAGTTCAGATATTTAATAGTCTTAAATGAACATTTCTTTTTATTTGACAATTAGGGCAAGATATTTGTCAATCACAAACATATTTATAGAAATTGACCATGAAATTCTTCATAAAGACTATATAGTTGTTGGGCAGGAGAGATACTATGGAATTAACTGTATGTCTTACATGATTTTCCTAGCATCATCAGGTGCAGTCTTAGAGGACCATGGAGCACCATGGGGCCTGGCAATCCCCAGACAGACCCAGAGGTCCCAAGAAGCACTATCACATTCTCAGGCCATCTCAATGAACAGCCAGATGGTTGGCCATAATCAGAAGGAAGGATCCTGGAGCTTCCTGAACAGCACTTTGAAGACTCCCTTCTACCTTGGGGGGGGGGGGGGCAAGGGGGGGCGGGGGAGAGATATAGTACCTTCAAAACATTTCTATGAAAGTTTTGACATACTTCCCAGCAAAATATATCAGAAACATGCCATGATGTTCTAGCAACAGATGGTACTGCCTTGGCCAATGGAGTATAATGCAATTATCACCATATAACTGTGAATTTTATAACTGAATCATAAAATTCTGTGCCAAATCTAATAGCATTAACTTAGACTGCCACCTATCTTCAGGACACAAGTATTATTCATAATATCAGTAACTATTGTGGGCACTTACTACATGACAAGTAACGACGAGTAAGAGTTTTACACATATTTGCTCTTCTCAGGATATAACTATCAATTGGGGTTTTTTTTTTTTGGTCGGGGGAAGGGGAACATAAACAATGTTCATGGGTTACACCTGACTTTGTACTCAGGAATCACTCCTGGCAGTACTTGTAGGGACCATACAGGCCTCACTCAAGGCAAGAGCCCATACCTGCTACGTTATCTCTCCAGCCCCACAGGTGCTATTTTCACTAACAATTTTGAAATGGGAAAATTGAGGCACCAAACAAGTAAGTTTTTAATGATGTAGTCTCAGTTAAAATAATGAGGCTAATGTATTATGTCATTTATTTTTTGAGTACAAAAAGAGAAAGAACATTTGAGGTTGTTTGTCAATAGCATTCATTGTGGAAAGAGATATTTGCTTGGTTGAGATTGTTCATTTTGTTTGTTTGCCTTCCAGTTCTAGCAAAGTAAATTAAGTTTATTTAGAGATTTCTTAGGGAACTTTGAAAAGATAAAGAGATAATTACATGTTCTAAAGAGAATACAGGCTTTTCCAGAGAGGAAAAAAAAAGCCAAGAATACACATATCAGGTTAAGATGCAGGTGAATCTCCTGGGTAGAGAATGAACTGTTTTTGTTTTTAATGTTTAAGCAGCAACCAACACACCTCTTGGAATGTGTACAATTCAGAAAATTGAAACAACAATCCCATTATAAGATTCTGCACACTCCTTGTCATTTTTTTACACTGGTTATTGTTCAGTCATCAAGAACAGTGATCAGGTAGACATCAGATGAAACAAGAGCAAACAAAAAGCATGGTTATTACTAAGGAAAAGCACAAATATTGGATGTACATAGCACATAATCAGAATAAAAAGGACTAGAGATGTTTGTAAACTAATATATAATGAATATGATTAGTAAGATTGTAATTATAACAAATCTACACAAAATAAATGTCAGAAGAATTTCTTACCATGAGGAAATGACTTTATGAAAGAAAGTTTCCCTGAAAGTGAATTATAGGATCAAGTTTTAAAGATATAGCAGGGAAGAAAGAGGGAGAGTTCATACCAATTGGCTGTTTCTCTTCTGAAAATTGAAGGGCAAGATTATCTTAAAAATACAAGAGGTTTCATAAAGCATGATGCTTTACAATCCAGTTAGCGGATACCACAGTTTTTGAAATGATATTGCCTTTAGTTAGTTTTTATACATCTTCCATGGAGTACAAAAGAGCTTTTCTTTGTGGAATGTGGAATTGCTTCAAACACATTCCATATTCAAAGCATATAAAACCTGGAGGAGTTCCTTAGAGAAAAGAGTCAAAAATAAGAGTCATTCATCTTCCTCTGCTCTCTCAACTCTTTTAAAGAAATTTATTTTATTTTATTTCTTCTTGGAGAAACTAAAATTTTACAGTTTAGGACCATGGAGACAAAAGAGATAGTACAGTAGTTTGTATGCTTGCCTTGCACATGGCCTCCTCAGCTTCGACCCTGGAACCTCATACAGTCCCCTCAGCACCACCACTGGTGGTCCCTGAGCCAGTAGTAAGCATTGAACACCATTGTGGGTGGCTCAAATAAATAAATAAAATATTTAAGGTTTTAAAGGGAATAAATTAGAATATTAGGATATTATGAACTTATAACAATCTTGGGTGATGACTTCTGTTTATTTTGGTAGTCAAAGAATTTGTTGAATTAACCATCATCATATCAGAGGAATCTATGACTTCTCTATGGAATAATCTAACTTTATGAGCATCACAAAATTAAGTATTTTAAAATACGCACACACACACACACACAGGTAATGGCTTAAGAAACGCTACTGAAAATTACAATAGAGTATTTTTATCATATTATGCTATATTAATCTTGATCTTTTATACGTGAGCACAGCCTTAGTAGGCAGCTCTGCTGGGTTCAGTAATACTCCTTAAGCTAACTTCTGTATTCTCCCGGTGGCTAGGGAAAGCCCTGGTGGCTCTCCCTCTCACCGCCCAGGGTGAGGTGGACTCAGGCCACTTCCCTGCTCTGGACAGCCTAAGCCATGGGCAAACAAAAGAGGAAGCAAGGGCCAAGATGGTTGATGATCAGTGGCTGTTTATTTCATTCTCTCCACATGTCCATTCCAATCTCACTAAGCTCCCCATTCTAGTCTCACACTGCCCCTCACTCCTGTCTCCTCCTGTCTCTCCCACTTATCTCTCTGCACTCCCTCTCGCGGCCGTGTCTCTTGTTTCTCCATGTGCCTGCTCCTTCATTTCCCCCCTACATTTTTCTCCCTCTTGCCCCTTTTGCTAGTCTCTCGCACTCCATCTTGCTGCCCTGGTCTCTCTCTCATCTCTCCCCAACTCTCTACATTGGGGGTAGCACATCAACATATCAAAAAGCCCTTCCTAACTGACCATCAAGGCTCAAGAGTGGAAATCCAGTTTAGGGGTGTTTCTCCTTTCTTAGTCCAAAAACTTAATTAACATCTTAATTCTACTTCTTTATACTAGTTATTTTGTATGGACACAGTAAGATACATTGAGCTTGTAGGGTGGCTCTCCTGGTGACATCTCGTCACAGACTCAGACTACGGTACTCAGGCTGGATTAATCATTCCTAACCCTAGCAGAGTCTGAATCTAGTTATTACTTTTTGGATCATGACAGAATTTGTTCATGATCATGCTCTTAACTTATAGTTAAGTATTATGGCACTTCGGCCAGGCCCATTTAGATGCCAGGGTAGCTCATCACTTACCCTGGCTCCATCCAGTTCTTTGTCAGGACCCTGCTTTTGGAGTGCTAGGATGTAAGGGAAACTGAGGCTTAAGATGAGAGAACAGATGCCCCAGAGGTGAATATCATCTAGAGTCAATTAAATCCCATGTTACAAAAGCATAACATTAACTGTCTTCCTATGATCAAACAAAAAGGACATTGCTCTTAATTAACTATGCAAAGGACTTAAGAAGAAGAGAAAAACAATATTTACAAGTTAACAGAGCACAAAGAAAGAGGCTACAAATAAACACAGAGGAATGGGAGCATTGTGATGGGAGTAACCCAATAAACCTAAGCTCTCTGTGGCAAGGCAGAAAGGACAAACCTGTGTTATCCTACATCAACTTCCCATATTTAACATTGAGCTAATACGTACAATCATATAATTTACCAAGTATACAAGCATCACATTTATGTTGGACATCTTGTATGTCAGTGTGGTAATAATTTAGATAAAATAAAGAGTGTTTCAAGGTGTAAGGGGGAAGTAGAACCGATAAAGATAAACAAGATAAAATTGGAATTCAGTCACCTTTAAATACTAATAGTGCAAAAAGTCTTTCATGGGTGGCATTTAGCTATTGATGACTATGCTTCACCATCATGCTGCTTATTTCTAAACATATTCATTTCGGTCTGACATTTGCTTTATGAACTTTTGATTCTCAGTTAAGAAAACAGCTTAACTAGGAAAACAGATATGCAAAATTAAAGGTTATTTATATAACCACTAACACAGTGATGTTTAAGACTCTTAAAACCGCTGTGAAATTTTAGGGTTATGATATCATGCCATACACTTTGAAAAATTAATTCAAATTAGTTTGGAAATGAGCACTTTTATATCCACTGAAAATTTTATTAATAATAGAAATATGGGGTTATAATCAAAGAACTGGTAGAACACTAGAAAGATGTCTACAGAGGTTAAAATCGGGTGTGCTTTTTTTTTGTATCTTCATTAAAGATCTAAAAGCAGTAATGAGAGGATTACTCAAATGTACAAATATTCAGAATAAAAATAAAGTCATTACAAAGAAATTATAGATACTTAAATATCAAAATTAAATTGATTTTAACTGGTAAGGATAGGGAAAGCATATATAGTTGTTATGAATAAGAGGAGATAAAGGCTATAGAAAGCAGTAATGTAAATAATTCTACAACATTGTGTAAAAAAGCACAAGATTACTTGAAAATATATTTTGCTACAGTTAGAAAAGTTAATGATCTTTATATCCAACAAAACCTCTGCCCCACTGGGCAATGCCTCGTATAAGACAGCTATTGCTACTCACAGTTATTACACAAATAAATAATAAGTCAACAACAATTAAAAATACACATATTGTTCTTTTGAAACATAGTATAAAAACTAGCACATATGATTTTTGAAGTCTTGTAGAAATAAAACTAGCCATTTAGTCCTCTAGAAAAATTATTCATAATTAGATTCCTATTTCATAAATTGTTTCCTATTTCATAAATTGTTTCCCACTGCACATTTAATATCACCAGTTTTGCAGATTCTCAGGGTTTCTATGGACGTAGGATAAAAATCTGTTTCTTCCTCATCACACATCCCAGTAAGTGTGACTACAATAACATAATATAATAAGTTGCCTCAAAATGGTACATAGTTTATCAAATCCCCTTATTACCTGGATTCACTATCAAGAAAAAGACAAAAGGGGGCTGGAGCAATAGAACAGTGGGTCAGACATTTGCCTTGCACAAGGTCGATCTGGGTTTGATTCCATCCCGTATGGTCCCCTGAGCACTGCCAGGAGTAATTCCTGAGCGCATGATCCAGGAGTAACCCCTGTACATCGCTAGGTGTAACCCAAAAAGAAAAAAAAAACCCACTAAAGAAATCAGTGGACATGACTCTAAATAGTCACTCTAAATAGTCAGATAAGCACCAGAATTTTGACCAAAATTATGAAAACTGTTCTTAGAAAATTCTGATCTACTCACTAGCAGTGGACTGAAATGATAGCACAGCAGGTAGGGCGTTTGCCTTGCATGCGGCCAACCTGGCCAACTCAGGTTTGATTCCTCCGCCCCTCTCCGAGAGCTCTGCAAGCTACTGAGAGTATCTTGCCTGCATGACAAAGCCTGGCAAGCTACCTTGTTGTATTCGATATGCCAAACACAGTAACAATTGTCACAATGGAGACGTTACTGGGCCTGCTCAAGCAAATTGATGAACTATGGGAGGACAGTGACAGTGACTCACTAGGAGTAATCACAATATTGTTTATTTCCATTCTAGTATGGGATAAAATCCTATAACCTGATGTAGTCATAAAGCTTTTCTAATAGGACCTGAAGGTATTTCTAGAGAAGTATTGTTTAAAATTAGATAACAAGGATAAATTTTAAAAGGTGTGAATAAATTTTTTTTGAGGTTAAATAGGCACAATTAGAAATGTTATAGACTATCAACCAAGTTGAGGACTTCCATAAATGCAGGAGAGGAGCAGCTCCAATCCTTACCAGAGATTTCCATTTAAAAGATAATCATTCTAGAGGCAAGGGCAAAAGAGTAAAAGTACAATTCTTAGTGAATAAACATTTCTTTTGATTTTCTAAATATCAGATAGAGAAAACCTAAAAGGTTAATGTTAATGGCATTCATCATTGAAAAATGACTGTAGGTGCCCCTTCTGCCAATTCTCATTCCTTTTGGGATAATCATAATAGATTGCTGTTCCTCCTTATGGTTAAACAATTGGGAAATTAATAAAGCAATTTGCAATAAACAGACATTTATGCCACAGAAACACAAGAAAGGAAATAAATTGGTATTCAAAGATTTTATATAGAATGAATCTTGTAGATTTCAAGTTGAAATATATTGTTTTGGCATAACAACTAGAACTGAGAAGACAATCTAATCAAAGATTACATACTATCATCATGCAAAAATCTTCCATAGATAATTCAGGTATGTGGGTATATTTAACATTCATGTCAAACTGCATATTCTATCCCCAAAAATAATTTTCCATGAACACCTTACCTAGTCTTCCCACCCCCTCAGCAATGTAATTCCCCTTTATGCAATCCCTTTTAGTTTCTCAATAAAATTATCACAATCCACAATCATTTTTCTTCACATGATTACTGTCTAATTAACTAAAATACAACTTCAAAGGATCTTATAAAATTGATACATTTTTGTTTTTTTTATTATTAGTGAAACACCATGAGGTACAGTTGTAGATTTACAATTTTTTGTGCTTGGGTTTCCATTATACAATGATCAAATACCCATCCTTTCACCAGTGCCCATTTTCCACCACCATGGATAATATCCCTCCCACCCCCATCCCTCCCATCCCACCCTGCCTCTGTGGCAGGGCATTCCCTTGTGTTCTCTCTCTCCTTTTGGATGTTGTGGTCTGCAAAAGAGGCTTTGAGTGGAAAACATGTTCAGTTCATAGTCTACTTTCAACATGTATCTCCCCTCCTGGGAGGATCCTCCAAACACACTTTATTTGGTGCTCCCTTCTCTATCTGAGCTGCCCTTTCCCCTAGAATGCCCGGCTGGCCTCTAAGCTATGGAGTAATCCTCCTAGTGCTGATCTCAGCTATTCTTGGTTATTAATCTCATATTTTCTTACTTTATATTCCCCAGATGAATGCAATCTTTCTATGTCTATCCCTCTCTTTCTGACTCATGATACTTTCCATGTTGTACCACTTGTATATAAATTTCATGACTTCATCTTTTCTAACAGCTACATAGTACTCCATTGTGTAGATGAAATTGATACATTTTTGAATCCCATTATAGTCTCTGACATATAAGTAACAGATTAATATGTTAAAAGACAAATATGAGAAGCAATTTCAAAGGTATGTTTGCTTAAAATCTTAGTATTATCTAAAAATACTAACCTTTATATATCCCATTCTTGGTGAAAATCAACTTTAAAAAGGAACATATTCAATCAAGTTATTTTACTTTCAGTTTGTATTTTGGTATGGAGGGTGGGTCCTAACATGTATTCAGGAAGTCAGGGTGATTTTATGCCACTAGACCAGCACTTCAACACCCTGGCCCAAGAAGATGGTGCTGCTTAAGCTCTGAAATGCTGGGAACAAGCTGGGTCACTGGAGCAACTCTAAGAGATACTTGAAGGTCACCAAAATCACACCCAGAGGGACTTGGGATACTTCCAGAAATACATTCAGTAATGTTTAGGCAGACAAATGGTGCCTGAATCAAATCATGGGTCAGATATGTACAATGATCCCTAACCACTATACTGTCTCCTGGGCCATGAACATTTTCTTTTACTGCAGAGTATGGCCTCTTAAATTTCTTCTACTTTTGATTCCTTTTGACCTGAGAAATGCAACATGGGTAAGTGTTGCATTAGATACATCAGGTACAAATACATCAGGTACCTTACAAGGTTGATTTTGAATAAATTCTCAATTATTACACAAAAAGAAACTTTTTACTGTAGCAAAGTTTTTTTCAGTTCCCATATTTAGTTATGTGATCCCATCTGCAATCACAATCCACAGTTTAAGAAATTAGGTTGTAAAGCAGGAACTATTATTCAAAAAAAAACTTGTCCTATCTTTGTTGCATTAAGGCAGATCCAATATTTCTATTAACATTTCTATTAAACAAGGTTGAACAGCAGAAGCACAAAGATTTCACTCTATAACTAACTAAACTCTTTTCACCGTCTCTGTCTCTAATTATTTCCATCTACCCAAATCACAAAATGGCTTTCTCTTTTGAAAATAAATGTTTGATTTTGAATCCCTAAATATTCCTCTTTATTGTCCATTTCTTACTCTGGGGAACCTGGCAGGCTACCAAAAGTATCATGCCCACATGGCAGAGTCGGGCAAACTACCTGTGGCGTATTCAATAGGCCAAAAACCAGTAACAATGATGGTCTCATTCTCCTGACCCTGAAAGAGCCTCGAATGTGGCACTTTCTAAAATCTCAGGGCTAGGATGAAGGAGACATTACTGGTGCCTGCTTGAGGAAATCGATGAACAACAGGATGACAGTGATACAGTGAAATATCCCTCTTTATTCATTATCAGCCTGAGTTTACAATTAAACTCTCCCTACATATTCTTAATTTATCTTGCTCCTTCCTTTCAAATCAGTGTAGGTAGTATGAATCATTATGTTAACTTATAAATTTGCCGTAAGCAGGAACCTCCATGAAAGAAGTCTTTCCAACTTTCTCTTATTCTACAAAAGAAGATAATTGACAGCAAGTAAAAATGTAAGATTCACAGTTAATTTTAACTTTATATAATATTTTACTCTTTTATTTTAGCCATCCTGATTTACAATTTTATAATACTGTCATCATTGATAGAGCTTCACGAATGCAACATTTCAATAGCACATGCCCCCACCAGAGTGTCAGTGTCTGGGCGCCTCCATCATTGTCCCTGGGTCCTCCCTCACTTCTACCCTACCTCAATAGCTCTTTCCCTCATCCCACCCTCATTTCACTACTATAGTAAGCTCAGATCTCTAGACCAGTTTCTAGATTCTCTTCCTTTTGTTCTTTTGTTATTCCCCTACTATGCTTCTTTATGTTTCACATAAAGGGCTGGAGCGATAGCACAGCGGGTAGGGCGTTCGCCTTACAAGTGGCCAACATGGCCGACCCGAGTTCGATTCCTCCGCCCCTCTTGGAGAGCCCGGCAAGCTACCGAGAGTATTCGATATGCCAGACACAGTAACAACAAAGTCTCCAATGGAGACGTTACTGGGCCCGCTCGAGCAAATCGACGATCAACGGGAGGGCCTTTACCTTTACCTTTACCATGTTTCACATATAAGAGATGTGAGAGAAAAGGGTGGTTTTTAAAAACATTTTTTAAATAGAATTGCATGAAGTACGTTTGCAGCAGCAGAAAAATAAAGAAAAAAGAATTTTCTGAAATTCAGATTTAATCTTGTTCCAAAAACCAGAGAGATAACTCAATGGAATGAGGACTCACTTTGCATGCCAGGGGCCAGTGACTCCTGAGCACTTAAATAGATGTTGCCACACCACTGGGTCTGCCCCCCACACTCTGCCAGCCCCCCCTTAAAAATGTGTTCTGACTTAGCCCTTCTAAATGAGAAGGAGGGTCAAAAAAGCAAAGAAACTTCTCTCCAGATCTGAAAGATGAAAAAACTAATTATGATTACTTTTTAATCAACAAGTATTTATACATCATATATTTTATACACAGCATTTCCAGAGTTTCTGGATATTCATGAATGAAAAACATCCCCTAAATTTACCACCCAGATATAAAAATTTTATTATGTAAATTTCCACTAGCTTGTTTTCTGAATGTTTTCCATATATTTCATATATTTTCCTTCTCCCTCGCCTCCTTTTTCCTCTTTTCTCAGTGTTTTGCCCTCTCTTCCCACGCTCATACACACCCAAGTTCTTAAAGCTAATAGTCATTTTATTTATTTATAAACTATAGAAAACTTAGCTTTACTTTTTTTTATAATTAAGCAATGTTGTTCTTTAGAAAAGCATAAAATATTGTTAGCACTTACCATTCCAGCAATAATATTACAGAAAAATAAAACAGTGCTAATGTCATAATGTACCTTGTGTAAACTTATTTGAGATCTTGATTTTTATTTTCAAATTCTGAAAAAGTAAAATCTCATCATTTTCAACTAAATAGCTGGGAGTTTGTTATGTAATTTTAATTAGTTGTGGGGGGAGCACTTTCGCGGTGCTCAGGGAATACACCTGGTTTTGCTTTCAAGGAGCCAGGTGTCCTTCCTACCTGCTGGCCTATCTCTCCAGTCCCTAATCTTTTCATTTTTAAAACTTTTTTTATTGCATAACTGTGAGATAGAGCCTTACAAAGCTGTTCATGATTGGTTTTCAGTCATACAGTATTCCAACACCCATTTCTCCACCACTGTATATTTCCAGTACCAGTGTCCCCAGGTTCCCTCCCATCACCCCCCGACCCCTTGCCTGCCTCTATGGCAGGTGCTTCTCTCTCTCTTCTCTCTCTCTCTCTCTCTCTCTCTCTCTCTCTCTCTCTCTCCTCTTTTTGTCCAGACCCTAATCTTTATTATACGTACTCTTAAGAGAATATTGCATGATGATTATGTAGCTTATTGTACAGATTTGCCTCAATATTTGTTCTGTTAATATCTTCTCTAATTATATCCTATTACTTTCAATCAAAATGTCATTTCTATGCATGAACTTGTTAGTGGTGTTCTACTATTTTTTGTTTTTAGGTCATACCTGATGATGCTCAGGCCTTATTCAAGAATTACTCCAAGAAGTATGCAGGAAACCATATGGCATGTCAGAAACTGAGCTTCAGTCAGCCATATGCAAGGCAAGTACGCTACATGCTGTATTATCTCCCTGACCTCTGTTAATGGCATTTCAAGGTTAAAGAGATACTTATTGCATGACTTGGGAAATGTGTCCTCGGGGTCTTTATTGACTTGAATGCTAAATGTTAAAGAGGTTTGTGTTGAAGATACATGTAAACTTTTTATATGTTAAATCCTAATACTCTTTATATGAGCTTTGAAAGTGTAGTCTTTAGAAGGTGATTAGGTCATACAGACAAAACGTTCAAAAAAGAATTATTTTTCCTATAGAATAGGATGCAGAGATACTACTAGTCTTACTACACTTGGTGAGAATGAAACAAGAAATCTATGACCCTAAATAGGCATACTCAGGCACCACATCTCAAATTTCCAGCCTCTGCAAATGAGAGAAATAAGTCTCTGATGTGTATGTCACCGAGTGTATGGTAATTTTGTGAGGGAAGCCTGACTCATTAGACGAGTTCTCGTCAGAGTTCCATGCTCTTTGGCTATGTTTTTCACCACCTCACACTGGCCTCCATGTACCACACAGACTTCTGCAAATTTTTAAAATGTATTATTAATGTTTTATATTTATTATTTTACATTATAGCTTGTGATAGGTTGATAAATTCTTGTCCTCTGTTACTTCTGTTCTAGTGTATCTAAGCACTGTTCCTATCTACATCCCACAGAGACGGTATATTGATTTTAATATTATTTTAAGCTCCCTAAACAGTAGAATGCCTTGTTTTTCGGTCTAGTGCAGCAGTTCCCAAATTATTGTTGCTCAGTATGTGTCTCTCAAAGAAGCTAATTTTCTTATTTAAGTATCAAAATAACCTTTTTATATCATTGTATTATTAAATATTGCATCAAAACATGAAATTTAATTCTAAAAGTCTTTAAGAGGTTAGAAGACATTTTCAAACTTATACTCCTACTGTAGAAATTATCCCCAAACTGTAATTTTCTTAAAAGTATTAAAGAAAATAACCAGTTAATGTGCTTTGTAAACTGGAGATAATGTTGGCCTAAAAGACACTCAAAGGAAAAGGCAACAACAGCTTCCTGTGCTCAGAGCTGCTACAAATTGTTCAATAAGCCCTGCAAGATGTTACCTTAGATTACTACCATGACAAATGTTTTGCCACTTTGAATTATATGCTATTCAAGTTAATAGTCTTTAAACAATAACTAATATTTAATTATACGACATCTTAAGATTTGGGAGAATAATTCAATTCCTATAATGAACCTCTTCTATAAAAGTTTATAAGCATGAGGGCCAGAGTGATAATGCAAGAGATAAGGTACTTGCCTGTGGCCAATGTAGCTGACTCTGATTCTATGCCCAACACCTTGTATGGGTTCTGGAGCACTGCCAAGTATACAAGGTAAAACCCTTAAGAACCTCCCCTCCAAAAATGTGTTAACTCATAAAGTGATCTGAAGTTAAAGTTATATTTCATTTAATAAGGCAACTGAGCAGATCAAAATCCATAATCATTTGTCTCAGTATGTTTGAATTTTTGACACTTTCATCCTGAGTCCAGGTGCCTAGTTTCTTTTCTTTAGAAAATTTGTAATTGTAAATTCTTCCTCTGTCCCTCTCTCTCTGTAAATCTTCTTAAAAGCTATTTGACAGTTTTACAACACAAGAATGTCTTCTGAAGAGCTTGGGAATCATGTCTTCAAAACATAATCATCAAAGGGGGCAGTGATTTTTCCCCAGTCCCTATGAAATGATAGAAGCCTAAATTTGGAGTGTGCGTTGTTTTGTAATTATAAAGTTCCTTCATCACTTCAAATAGAAATTTATCTTTCCTTTGAGTCAAAACAACCACAGAACTTAGTTTACGACTTATGTCTAACATCTTCTAAGTGTCCTCTATTTTTGTTACCAGCTTATCTCATTCTTTTAAAAACTACCTTTGTTGTGTCAGCAAAGTTAAATTCAGACAGTTCTGGTATCTAGCCTTTATTACAACAGTAGTCTTGAATAAAGTTTTGTGCAATATTTGATACGATATTTTCTTTGATACTATTTTTAAATATTATAATGACATTAGATAATATCACACACATGTATATACATATATACATATAAAGAAATATAACAGAAAATACTTCCCTAACCATAGAGAAAAAACATAAAGTACCTCCCTTACTATAGAGAAACCATCCCTGGAGAAAAAAAATACAAATTTGGTGAAGTCATATTTATAACTTACTTTCTACTAAAGATAAATGTCTATAACTCTTTCCATTCAAAGAGTCATTTCTGTAGACATGAAATTGATGAGGAGGAGACAGGGAGATCACTCAAGGGATGGAGAGCATGGTTAGCATGTAAGAACCCAGACTTGACTCCTTACACCACATGGGCTCCCAAACACTGCTGAGAGTAACCCCGAAGCACTGAACTGGAAAACCCTGGAACACTGCATAAGGCCCACCCACCCCTCTATTTCCACATATACACACAAGAGAAAAAGAAACTAATGAGATTAGCTACCAATGTGAGACATATTAATCTCATTCATGTTTTTTGAAGAATATAATTCAATTTCCTTTAAAATAAAAATTTAATTGAGAAACATTGTCAGGAATTTACAACGGGCTAGTTCTACAATCAGAACCTGTGCAAAGAGTTAAGTCATCAAGTATAACAAATAGGCACTCACTGTATTTCAATTACAGGGCCACCCTTTCCCTTTTACACTCTAGTAATGAAATCAACAGTAGAAAATATCTGTTTCTTTTTATAGGAACATGGTAATGAGGAAGAAATCAAGAAGATTGAATACAATAGGCAAAAGAGCATTCAGCAGATAAAGTAGGAAAGAGAAAAATTAATCTGGGTGTCTAAAACCAAGATTTATGTTAATATCAGGCTTGGAACACATCCCTTTAAATTCATACAATTGAATGTAGAGATAAACCAATACACAAGGTAAAGGTATTCATAGAAAATTTCTCTGTTCTCATTGCTCAGAAAAGCAAAAACCAATTTTTAATAATAGTTAATCAATATGAAACTTCTGAAAGACAGAATAACAAATTAAAATAAAACCTAACTTTCATAACCTGGATAGTACCTCAAGACTAAGAAAGACATCTGTGTCCTGGGTGGCTGTGGTGGAAGGAATAGTAAACTAAAGTATGGACACAGTAGACATGGGAAGAGAGAAAAAATTTTTCAAACTATTGAATTGAAATAGGCCATGCTTTTCTAAAGAATATAAAGCTAATATTTCATTTTGATTTTTGTTTTTTGAATGATAGGCTGTTTCATTGTTTGTGGTGTTAGTGGATATCTCAGGGGCTTACACATAAAGGTGAGTATATAATGTTAATATTTACACCAAATTGACCAATAGTCTTGAATGATAAAAATGGCTTTTGGTCTTCCTTATCTAAAATAATCTAACTGAAAAGGACCTCTTCTCTAAAAGACAAGGATAGCTTACAGTAGTTTACCATCTCTCCTCTCTCCGTCAACTTTCAATCCCTCTCTAAACAGATTTTTATACCCTGTATCCCCCTCTCATGTAACAAAGCAGTTAATATTTATTAACTACTGGGTACTCCCCTCCAATCAAGGGCTCAAAGAGAGAATTACTTCAAGAATGAGGAATGAGCATTAAGGGTTTGAGTTTTTCCATGTCTTACCTACATTAAAATATTAAGCCCATATCTCTCACACCTTAATAAAACTTGTCTCTTGTTCAAAACCCTGTAAGTTACAGATGCTGATACAGCCTAATGTATGACTTCTACATAAGACCCGTGAATAGACACAACTTCTAGAAGGGCTTCATCTGTAGCCTAAACCACTTTTGACCACTTTTATTGGGAAGTAAAAGATGATTTCTTCTTCCATGTTTCCCTGCCACATTTGGAAAGCCTTGTTAAAAAGAGAGAAAACATACAGACCAAATGAGAGTAACCAGGGTGAAATTATGAATATGGCCCTAACAGAAAGAATTATTGGTATGGAATGTGATAACATTGACCAAAGAAATACCTCTTAACTTAGATAACCTAGGCTCTGCCAGATAACCTAAATAACTGAACACCAGAATATAATTATTATAATACCCTAACTCTGTTTTACCTATTCATAAACTTTAAACTCAATTGCTCATCTACATTTTTATATATATAAAAAAGGTATAAAAGAGGAAAGGTTTCTGCCTTTCTCTGGAATTCTACTTAAGGAAACTCTTCCCATATTCGAGAATCTTCCCTGCTTTCTTTTCCCTTCTATTGAATCAAATATGTTCTGAATTTGAAAAAAAAATCACACGATCACGATCACTATCATCCTGTTGTTTATGGATTGCCTCGAGCAGGCACCAGTAATGTCTCATTCTTCCTAGCCCTGTGATTTTAAAAGAGCCATATTCAATGCTCTTTCAGGGCTAGGAGAATGAGACCTATCATTGTCACTGGTATTTGGCATATCTAGTACGACACGGGAAGTTTGCTAGATGCTGCTGTGCGGGCAGGACACCTTCAGTAGCCTGTCGGGTTTTCCAAAGTAAAAACAAAATAATAAGATAATTAAAACGAGATAATAAGATCCAGGAGCTGGGTTTTATAGTCTCTGGGTCTTGGCCATTGATGGGAACCACCTGGTGCCGGCAGCAGCTGATGGGTGTAACGCCTACCTACTGGAAGATGGGGGATCTTGATGGAGAAGGCCCAGTTCCGATCCGAGCAGGCTTGGAGATCTCAGCCCCAGGACCCGCATGCCTGGGTTCCTCTGCTGGTTCCTTCATGCATGAGGCTTGTTCGGACGTGTGGAGAGTGGTCTCAGCATGGCTGTGGCTGGTTCTGGAGGTCTTTGGCAGCCGGGGCTCTGCTCGGGGTAGGGAGGGAAACTCAACCCACCCCCTTCCCAAGGGGCCCCGATGAGGACAGGAGGTGCGGGGGCAGGAGACTTTGTCTGAAAAAAATATGAAAAAATATATGTATACATATATATTTATTTATTTAGAAATGCCTGGAGCAATAGCACAGCGGGTAGGGCGTTTGCCTTGCACGCGGCCAACATGGCCGACCTGAGTTCGATTCCTCCGCCCCTCTCGGAGAGCCCGGCAAGCTACCGAGAGTATTCGATATGCCAGACACAGTAACAACAAAGTCTCCAATGGAGACGTTACTGGGCCCGCTCGAGCAAATCGATGATCAACGGGAGGGCCTTTACCTTTACCTTTACCTTAGAAATGCCATCTTAACAGAAAATAATTTGAGACAAAGTTTACAGTGTCAGAGAAATCAATTCCTATTTGGAAACATTACTTAAATTTAAAAGTTCAAAAGAGCTAATTATACATAAACCAGAGTCATCTCTGTCAAAATGTTATTGTTATTTCAGTTATTACGGGGGAATGGGGACACACCCAGCTGTGTTCAGGGCTTCTTTCTTGCCCTGTGCTCATGGATCATTCCTGGCAGTGCTCAGGAGACTATATGTGGAAGGAGATTGAAGGATTGGTAGTACACAAGCAAAGTATCAAAGTATCTCAACCACTGTTCTAGACTCTCAACATTTTTATAGAATATCTTTAGTTGTTAAGAAATAAGATTGAAATCATTAAATAGGAAACATACTTAATCTATTTACCTTATACATGATTTATACAGCACAAGACGGCTCAGATTGTTTTGACGAAATTCAATTATACAACTCGTTTGGTTCAATATTCAGTAACTCAATTATATAAAACAAAAAAATTCAATATCATAATTTTTAAAACAGAAACTAATTTTCAACAGGTCTTGCACTGGATCCTAAACCTCTCTCTATAAATTTTATTTACCATGTCAAATTATTACAAGGAATCTATGCAAAGTACATTCCTAATGAATTCTATGTACCAGCAGTGTGCTCTGAAATTTTTACTAACTCACCAAATTAAAAAAAATCACTGTATCACTATATCACTGTCGTCCCATTATTCATCCATTTGCTCGAGTGGATGCCAGTAATGTCGTCATTCGTCCCAGCCCTGAGATTTTAGCAGCCTCTCCTTACTTGTCCCTCCCAATCCTGCCATATTGAAGGCTCTTTCAGGGTCAGGGGAATGAAACCTGTTATTCTTACTGTTTTTTGGCATATCTAATATGCTATGGGTAGCTTGTCAAGCTCTGCCGGGCAGTTGAGTTTCAGCATTGCTCTCTTCTGGGAACTTTGTTTTATAGTCTCTGTATCTTGGCTGTTGATGGGATTACATAGCGCTGAGGGCAGTTTGTGGCTGTGACTACCTAGCTACTAGAAGATGGGGGATCTGGGTGGAGGAGGCCCAGTCCTGACCTGAGCAGGCTTGGAGATCTCAGCCACAAGTCCTACATACCTGAGTTCCTCTGTTGGTTCCCTCAAGGGTGAGGCTCATCCTAGTGTATGGAGAGTGGCCTTGGGTATGGCTGCAGCTGTTCTGGAGGTTTTTGGTTTCCAGGGCTCTGCTTGGGACGGGGAGAGAAACTCAACCCACCACCCTCTGAGGGGCCCCCAGTGAAGACAGCCTGGTGTGGGGGCAGGAGGTTCTGCATCACTCTCTTCTGGGAACTTTGTTTTACAGTTTCAGGATCTTGGCCATTGATGAGATTACATGGCGTTGGGGGCAATTTGTGGGTGTGACTGCCAAGCTACTGGGAAACTGGGAGTCTGGGTAGAGGAGGCCCAGCCCAAATCCGAGCAGGCTTGAAGATCTCAGCAATGTGTCCCACATACCTGGGTTTCTCCGCTGGTTCCTTCATGCGTGAGACTCTTATGAGTGTGTTGAAAAGTGGCCTGGAGCATGGCTAAGACTGGGTCCTGGAGGTTTTTGGCTGCTGGGGCTCTGCTTGGGGTGGGGAGGCAAACTCAACCCACTCCCTCCGAGGGGCCCCAGTGAAGACAGCCTGACGAGCAGGCAGGAGATTCTAAAAACATAGAAATGCATTACAGTGACTATTGTTGAAATTATAATCATATATTCTAAGTCATATGGTTTAAGATTACTCAATGAGTTTTGCAAGTGGAAGACCCCAAGTCTATCTCTTTCACCATCTCTTTACACTGTAGATAAGACCCTGATAGTCACTGGATAAGGCCACAAAATTATAAATAAAAATAAACGTAATGTAAGTTCTGTACTATAAGTAAAAATAATTCTTCATTTGTATATTTTTGTGAAGGGTACTACATATGTATACATGTAAGAGAGAGTAAAGTAAGTAAAGGCCCTCCCGTTGATCGTCGATTTGCTCGAGCGGGCCCAGTAACATCTCCATTGGAGACTTTGTTGTTACTGTGTCTGGCATATCCAATACTCTCGGCAGCTTGCCGGGCTCTCCGAGAGGGGCGGAGGAATCGAACTCGGGTCAGCCATGTTGGCCGCTTGTAAGGCGAATGCCCTACCCGCTGTGCTATCACTCCAGCCCGTAAGAGAGAGAAACATTATAATTATATAATAATAATAAAATATATAATTAGCCTCAAATACACATATATATATTTAATTAGTCTCAATGTTTATCTTCTAGCAGCATTTATTGTTCTACCTGAATCACCATAGTTATATTTATAGTTCTACATGTTTAACTGTTATCTTTTCTATTAGAGTCAATAAAAATGTCATGAATACCATAGAAAATGTATTAGAAATTGTAACCAAAGAAAATTACACATTTTTAGGAATAGTTTTCCAAGGGTATAACTGTCTTTGAGGAAGCAGACAAGAGACTTCATGATTTAGTCATGTTTATGCTACCATCCCTTCTGGTTAAATTAGAACAATGTAATACAATTGAAGTTAGCACATCATATGATAATCAGTAGTTTAATTCCTTCAATAAATCTCCAAATCATTTAATTTTAAATAATACCACATTTCATTTTTATTAATTTATAATTGTTATTTTTCGTGCCTTGTTGATTTTGAGGGTAATCATTACAAGAAGGAGATAAGAAAATCAGTGAAAGAAGGAAGTAATACGATGAAGCAGGGATTAGAGGAATATAGTGAGAAGACAGGGAATGCTGTCAAATTCAGAAGCAGAAAAATGTGGAAGGTTTCTTTCCTGGAGTTTTCAGAAGATTCTGCAAACAACTGGGTTTTAGCCCCTTAAGATACATTAAGATAGAAATCGAGAAGTTCTACATGGAGCTAGAGAAATTCTATAAAGAAGACCACACCTTCTACAAGATCATTGTGGGTGATTTTAATGCCAAGATAGGACCGAGAAGATCAGCTGAAGAACTTCACATCGGAACCCATGGCCTAGAATGGAACGAACAGGGTGAGAGACTGTCTGAGTTCATCATGTCGACCAAGACCATTCATGGTAACTCACAGTTCCAGAAGGCAGAATCTAAATGATGGACATGGGAGTCTCCCGGTGGACGATTCCACAACGAAATAGACCACATCATATTCAATCGACGGTTTTGCCTGACTGATGTCGCTGTTGTCCCAAAATTTCGAACGGGATCGGACCACCGTCTCCTTCGTGCAAAATTCTACTTCACAGAGCGGGGAGAAAGGGCTGCAAAGTTCAAAAAGAGAACTCCCAGAACGACCACCAACTGGGAACTCTTTGGTACTATTGCGGCAACATGGGAAGATGCCATTGTTGACAACATTGACGAGGAATACGATCGACTGGTTCAGCACCTCCATGAATGTGCGAGGAACGCCAAGAGAGAGATAGCCACAAAAAGTCGCCTATCTTCGAAAACTCTTGAGCTAATTCGCCAGCGTGGTTTGGCGCATGCCTCAGACAACCGCAAGCTAACGTCCGAGCTCGCAAAGCAGTGCAGAGATGCGATCAAGGAAGACCTCAAAGAGAGAAGAGCAGAAGTACTGGTAGATGCGGCAGAAGCCGGGAAAAGTATTCGTAACGCCCGCCTGTCCTTCGCCAACTATAAGACCAAGATGACTGCCCTCCGACGTCCTGATGGATCCATCACATCCTCCAGAACGGCAATGGAGAAGATTATCCATGACTTCTACTCAAATCTCTTCGATAGCCATGTCCACTTGCCGACATACCAAATTCCACAGGATGGGTATGTCGTTCCCAACGTTCTCCCTTCCGAAATCCGACACGCCATTTCGTCAGTAAAGAAGCAAACAGCACCCGGCCCAGACAAGGTCAGACCTGAACACCTGAAGAACCTGCCGTCAGTACTCATCAATACACTGGCTCGGCTCTTCACTCGCTACCTGTCTGAATGCAAGGTTCCATCTCAATGGAAAACCAGCAGGACCGTACTACTGTTCAAGAAGGGAGACATCCATGACATTGGCAACTATCGCCCGATCTGCCTATTGTCTGTCATCTACAAGTTGTTCACTCGAGTCATCCTGAATAGGATTGGCAGAACACTAGATGAAGGACAACCATGCGAGCAAGCAGGGTTCCGCAAAGGATTCAGCACCATCGACCATATCCACACGATAATCAAACTCATTGAGGTTTCTCGGGAGTTCAAGATGCCGCTCTGCTTAACGTTCATTGATTTAAAGAAGGCCTTTGATTCTGTTGAGACGGAAGCGGTCATTGAAGCCCTAGCCAATCAGGGCATTCAAGCCCAATACATCAGGATCCTCCGTGAGCTGTATTGCGGATTCACTACCAGGATCTCACCATTCTACAAAGAAGTGATCGTTGATGTCAAGAGAGGGGTGCGGCAGGGTGATACCATTTCACCAAAACTCTTCAGTGCCACCCTCGAGAACATCATGCGACGACTGGAATGGGAAGGAATGGGAGTGAAGATAGATGGTCGGCAACTACACCACCTCCGCTTTGCTGATGACATTGTTTTAATAACACCAAACATCAGCCAAGCGGCACAAATGCTGGCCGACTTTGACCGTGAGTGTGGAAAGGTAGGACTACAGCTGAATCTTACGAAGACAATGTTTATGAGAAACAGCCTTGTTCCTGACGCCCCATTTGCTCTCAATGGAACGACCATCTCCGAATGCAACAGCTATGTGTACCTAGGTCGAGAGGTCAACATGACAAATGACCTGGCACCCGAGCTGCGTAGGAGGAAGAGAGCGGCTTGGAACGCCTTCAAGAACGTCGAAGAAATAGCTAAGAGGACGAAGAACCTCCGGCTCCGGGCACATCTCTTTGATTCCACTGTTCTTCCTGCATTAACATATGCCTCAGAGACCTGGGCCCTACGCAAACAAGATGAGAACGCCATTCAGGTCTCCCAAAGAAGAATAGAAAGAGCTATGCTTGGAATATCACGTTTCACTCAAATGAGAGAACGAATCCGGAGTTCTGACATCCGTCGACGATCAAGGATCAGGGACGCTGTCTCATTTGCCAAGGTGTCGAAAATCAGATGGGCTGGTCACGTAATGAGATTTAAAGACGACCGTTGGACTAGAGCTGTTACTGATTGGATTCCACGGGATGTCAAGAGACCGCGTGGCCGCCCACCTACCAGATGGTCAGACTTCTTTGTCAAGGTCATGAACGATCGGTTTGAGGCCCTCCATGTTCCCGGAGCGAAGAGATGCCATTGGGCTACACTAGCACGCGACAGGGACAAATGGAGACGTTACTGGCGCCCGCTCGAGCAAATCGATGACTAACGGGAAGTTAAGTGATTAAGTGATTAAGATACATTTTGACCGGGGTATGGTGCCACCAGCAGGTCAACCTGTACATGTGGGGCAAGTGTACTGGTAGCCTGATGGTGACTTCAGGCTTCCTTACACGCCAAAATTACCACTGTGCCTTAGGCCAGACCCCAACAACTTTGGGCCAAGTTTACAAAAAAATTAAATGGTCAAAAGTTAGGCACATATGAGTCATGCTCACAACCACCTCTGGCTCAGCTATACAAGCTCATTTATTAGCCTTATTTCAGAGACTCATAAATAAATCTTGAAAGAGATCAAAAGCTGCAGTTAATCTCAGATCCGACCTGAGCATGGCTGAACAGACTGGGGTAAATAGGAGGTGGACGGGTTAGGCTGGTGCTTGCCCAAGCAGAGCCCCTGGCAGTAACTTGCTTCCACAATCTAGTCTCACCACCATACCCCTGGCCTGACTCCACTGTCTCAGGACAAACCTCACCAAGATATAATCTGTTGAAAAGTCTGGCATGCAGGTTTTGTGACTGAAATCTCCAGGCTTTCTCAGAGTTTGGATAGGCTACCTCCCTCCCACTTCCCAATACTCCTGGAAGCACTGGCAGTTACCCCCACAAGCCAACTCCTACACCACCAAGTAAACTCTACCACTGGCCTTGCTTCAGAGACCCATAAATAAATCTTGAAAGAGACCAAAAGCCACAGTTAAACTCAGACCTGTGCATGGCTGAACAGACCAGGGTAAATCAGAGGGATGGGTTGGCCTGGGACTCATGCAAGCAGAGGCCCCAGCAGCCACTTGCTTTCACAATCCAAAACCGCTCCCATACCCCTGGCCTGATTTCACCATTTCGGACAGACCTCACCAAAATAATATCTGCTGAAAATTCGGATATGAGGGTTTTGTGACTAAAGTCTCCAGGCTTTCTCGTGGTCAGGATGAGCTACCTCCCCCCACTTCCCTGTACTTTTGGAAGCCTCTGCAGTCACATCCACACCTCAAAGCAGCACCCAATTGAAAAGCTACTCCAGCCTTACCATCCCAATAAAAATACTGAATGCCCTGAATAAACACCATGACATCTTGGCAACTGTATTTCAAACCATAATTAACAAAAGGAAAAAGAGAGGCAAGAAGGAAAGTGCCTCCCATAGAGGGAGGCTGGTGGTGGTGGGGTGGGGTGCTGGGCAATAGTGGTAGGGAAACAGGGGATGTTGGTGGTGGGAAATGTACACTGGTGGAGGGATGGGTGCTGCTTGATAATTGTATGGCTGAAACCCAATTATGAACAGTTTTGTAATGGTCTATCTCATGGATTCAGTTTAAAAAACTTTTTTTTTTGTTTTTTTGCTTTTTGGGTCACACTCAGCGATGCACAGAGGTTACTCCTGGCTCATGCATTCAGAAATTACTCCTGGCAGTGCACAAAGGACTATGTGGGATGCTGGGAATCAAACCCAGGTTGGTTGTGTGCAAGGCAAACACCCTACCTACTGTACTATAGCTCCAGCCCCCTAAAAATTTTTTTAAAAGGCCCTCCCGTTGATCGTCGATTTGCTCGAGCGGGCCCAGTAACGTCTCCATTGGAGACTTTGTTGTTACTGTGTCTGGCATATCGAATACTCTCGGTAGCTTGCCGGGCTCTCCGAGAGGGGCGGAGGAATCGAACTCGGGTCGGCCATGTTGGCCGCTTGTAAGGTGATCGCCCTACCCACTGTGCTATCGCTCCAGCCCAAAAAAAAAAAAAAAATTTTTAAAAAATTAAAAAAGTAATGTGGAGTTCATGACCAATTCAATCAGCATAATCAATGGCTGAACAAAAAGCAGTACTCCTACATTAAAAAAAAAAGATTCACTTTGGAATTCTTACTTTAATAACTACAAAGTTGTTTTAAAACACCAAATTTGTGGTAATTTGTTATAGGGGAAATAAGACGTTAAAATGGATTTAGAAACAGTGACTGATTTACTAGTGATTTCTTTAATCCAAGTGAGTCAAAAATCAACACCTCCCTGAGAACTCTTAAGGGTAAATTTAGGTATTTTCTTTAACAATCAACCAAAGTTATTCTCAGTTCAATTTCAGTATATGTGCTGCCAAAGCGAGCACCGACCAAAGTTATTCTCATACAGAAACTAAATCAGGCTTCAGCTAAGATTGACTGAAATATTTCTTTGCCTATAATTTTTTTTTCTTTTTGGGTCACACCCGGCATTGCACAGGGTTACTCTTGGCTCTGCACTCAGGCATTACTCCTGGTGGTGCTCAGTGGACTATATAGGATTCTGGGAATTGAACCTGGGTCAACCGTGTCCAAGGCAAATGCCCTACCGCTGTGCTAATGTTTCAACCCCATCCACTGGTTTATTTTCAAAATATATCTTATATATCCTCCAATAACCAATTTATCATACATATTAATTCTATTTACATATAGTTATACAACACTGAAATAACAGTTTAATTTATTCAATCATATCCTATACCTTTTTTGAAATAAGTGAAACTGTTAAATTTATTAGTTAAAATTGGATGTATTTTTAATTTCTATCTTTATTGTAAATTTTTTCTACTCTTGAGAAGCCCATGCTCTCTCTCTCCCTCTCTCTCTTTCTCTCCCTCTCCTTCTCCCCTCACCCCCTCTCATATTTCTCTTAATTTCCTTCATAAATGTTATTTTGCTTCACTAAAAATTTTTAAAAAACAAAGTTACTTTGTCTTCACTTCCTTTCTGTAGCCACAAAAATTCTATTAATTACCACTACTTTTGTTTTGTTTTATTTTTTACTATGGAACTTATTCTTAACAACACATTATAGAGTACCTGGGGGTATGACTCAGCAATAAAGCATAGTTCTTGCCTGTATGATACCCTAGGTTTGATGGCTAGCTAAAATAATAGCACATTATAAAATACTTTACAAATTAAATAGTCACATACCTACCGACTTCTATTTTTTTCAGCTTTGTCATAGCAAGATAAGATTCAAGAAAGAATAGATGGTGAGACCATAAGATTCTGAGAAGTCTACATTAAATTTGAAAAAGCTCCAGGTCATGGCACTAACTTTCAAGATACCTCCTCTAGATGTCAAGAATCAAGAACTGGCAAGCATGTGTTAAGTAAATGACGATTTTTAAAAGTATCAACTTGATCATTTTTGTAATTTATGGTTCACTCTCAGATTCTAAGGTATTTTTAATTAAATGTGCCCTATTAATTTGCTTTTAATGGCATTACTTTTTACCATACAAGAATTTCTTCCCTTCTGAGATTATCTATAATTGTACTTTCTAGAATCTCTATTCCTTTTTGAAGGGAATTCTTTGCAGAGACCCTTATTTTAGTAAATAGATTATCTTACTAAGGCTCCTATAACAAAATGATGGTTTCTTAAAAGAGCAATTCTTTGGAGGAAAATGGTTTCCAAATCTGCTTAGTGTTCAGTAGGTCTGGGGGCATGCCTAGCATGCTTCATAACTACTGCATAACCTCCAATCACCAAACCAGTTTTCCTTAACTGGAACACTTGTTGTCGGCCCCCTGTGAGCCCCCATTATCTCCATGGTACTCCAAGAGCCACAGGTGAAATTATGTATTTGGGAGGCCAGAGCACAAGACAAGAGGCCAATCAGCTGGATAGAGCCCATGGGAAGGGAGCAAGGATAGAAGGGATGAGGAAAGGTTGAGAAATGTTTAAACACTGGTTTAAGCAAAAAATTTCTCATAATTTGGGTGGCTAGAAATAAAAGATCAGGTGACAACACAGTTTCTTCTGATGTCACTCCTTAGCATGTGGGTGGCTTCCTTCTAACTATGCTTTCTTTCACATGGTCATCCCTATGTATGTCAGCATCTTTTCTTCTTAACATATCGGTTGTACTGGATTAAGACCCATGACTCCAATTTAACTAACTGCCTCTTTATAAAAGACCTACTTCCAAATATTCACATTCAGGGGCACGGCAAGTTAAATTTCAATACATTAATTTGGGGGGAAAAACAAATCAACACATAGGAGTGATATTCTAGCCTCTCTTAAATTATGCGATGTAGGGGCAGATACATAAATAAATGGGTTGGGTGCACGTTTTGCATGCAGCGTACCTGGGTTTGTCCTTGGCACTTTGATTCCCTTACAACACTGAGAACAATGCCTAAGCACTGATCTAGGAGAAGCTTCCAAGTGCACTCTATGTCACCCAAAACAAACAAAAAATCATGCATTGCAATTTGTCAAAATTTTCTGTTGTATATTTCTGATTAAACCTTCTCTTTACATGCTGTATTTTTATCATCACATGAAAATAACTATTTTCTATCAAAGTTATATATCTATAAATATATATATACATATTCACACATGGCAGGGATTCTAATAAAGATAGTTTTGTGTCTTTATCATTTTAAAATCCTTATTCTCTACAAACTATATTTTATCTGTGCATGTCTCTACATGCATATCTCCGGGTGTGTGCTCAACTTATTTACTTATCATATCCTAAAATACAGGATAGAATAAATTGCTCTTTTTATGTTCCTATAGAAAATATCTAGCTTAATTGAGTATATCATTAACTTCACAAATGACTAATGTACTGAATCTGTGTATGATTTTCTAATGGAAATGTATACTTAAACTTGTTACAAATCAAACATATAAGTCTGCAAGATATGAATAAAAATGAAGAGGAAGAAGCATATATCAAAGTAAAAATTTTAGCCAAAAATCACACATGGAGCCAAAAAAAAAAATAAAAGAAATGAAAGTTCTTCTAACACTCTATGACTTTTTTTAGCTACTGGACTATGATAATTTAGGTATGGGATACAGAAATGCCCTTTTTTCTTGAGTTCCCCTCTCTTTTGGAACTTTTACCACATTACATTTTCTGAAAATTAATTGTAGCAGAATTAGCAATGTGATTTGAACGTCTCTGAATAAAGGCATAAAGTAAAATCAAGCAATTGTCATATTATCATTATTATTCATTAAACATGTCAGATTGCTTTCAAGAGGCTGAAAAACTAGTATTGTAGTCAGCAATATAGTAAATCAATTAATATTAGAAGAGTTTGTAAAAATCATTTCCCCTCAGGAACTTACCTTTAATTAATCAATTTGCTAAATGTAAATATTAAAGCAGTTCTCCATGCATAGCAACAAATTTAGAGTTTCCAGATAACAAATACAGACTAAATGTGCCTTTAGGCACATGTAGATTTGTCTTCACATACAAAGCTCCACAATCAGAATAAAATGTATTTAAAGTTCTCAGCTTCCCATATGACGTCTTAAATAATTGTATAACTTACTATCTGAATAGCTGCACTAAATAAAACCAATAGATTTGATAAGTATAAAAATTTTTTTTGTGATTTCAAAAAATGTAAACAAAGTCATGAGTATAACCTTCTGCAATATAAGCAAAATTTCTAATATTTTCGGTTATAATTTCAGTGCTAGCTATATTTGCATATTGCTCATCAGAGTCAAATTCTTTATGAAAGGATTTGTTATTAACTTTCTAAAATGTTTTGATATATTAAAGAACTTGGATGACATTGGTATCTTGAACTGTTGACATCTTAAAGAGCTTGGATGATCTTAAAAACTCAAACAAAAAATGTTTGCCTGTATCTGTAAAGCAGCTGTGGTGGTAGGAGTGAACAAGGGAACACTGATGGGGGGAAACTGACACTGGTAGTGGGATTTGTACTAGAGCATTAGATACCTAAAACTCAACTATAAATAGCTTTGTAAACCATGGTTCTTTAATGAAAGGAAGGGAGGGAGGGAGGAAGGAAGGAAGGAAGGAAGGAAGGAAGGAAGGAAGGAAGGAAGGAAGGAAGGAAGGGAGGGAGGGAGGGAGGGAGGGAGAGAGGGAGGGAGGGAGGGAGGGGTGAGGGAGGGAGGGAGGGAGGGAAAGAAAAAGGAAGAAGAAGAAAGAAAGAAAGAAAGAAAGAAAGAAAGAAAGAAAGAAAGAAAGAAAGAAAGAAATTTAGTCTACTGGAGGCCAAGTTTTGTGGGACTCAAGGCCATGGCTAAGAGTTGGGTATTCATTCTAATAAGGATTGTCACTTAATCACACTTAACTTCCCGTTAATCATCTATTTACTCGAGCAGGCACCAGTAACGTCTCCATTTGTCCCTGTCACGTGCTAGTGTAGCCCAATGGCATCTGTTCGCTCTAGGAACATGAAGAGTCTCAAACTGAACATTCATGATCTTGATGAAGTAGTCTGACCATCTGGTAGGTGGGTGGCCACGCATCTTTTGACATCCCGTGGAATCCAGTCGGTAACAGCTCTAGTCCAGAGGTTGTCTTTAAATCTCATTATGTGACCAGCCCATCTGATTTTTGACACCTTGGCATATGAGACAGCGTCCCTGATTCTTGACCGTCTACAGATGTCGGAACTCTGGATTCTTTCTCTCATTTGAATGAAACGTGATATTCCAAGCATAGCTCTTTCAATTCTTCTTTGGGAGACCTGAATAGCGTTCTCATCCTGTTTGCATAGGGCCCAGGTCTCTGAGGCATATGTTAATGCAGGAAGAACAGTGTAATCAAAGAGATGTGCCCAGAGCCAGAGGTTCTTCATCCTCTTAGCTATTTCTTCAACGTTATTGAAGGCGTTCCAAGCTGCTCTCTTCCTTCTACGCAGCTCGGGTGCCAGGTCATTTGTCATGTTGACTCCTCGACCTAGGTACACATAGCTGTTGCATTTGGAGATGGTCGTTCCGTTGAGAGCAAATGGGGCATCAGGAACAAGGCTGTTTTTCATAAACATTGTCTTCGTAAGATTCAGCTGTAGTCCTACCTTTCCACACTCACGGTCAAAGTCGGCCAGAATTTGTGCGGCTTGGCTGATGTTTGGTGTTATTAAAACAAAGTCATCAGCAAAGCGGAGGTGGTATAGTTGCCAACCATCTATCTTCACTCCCATTCCTTCCCATTCCAGTCGTCGCATGATGTTCTCGAAGGTGGCACTGAAGAGTTTCGGTGAAATGGTATCACCCTGCCGACCCCTCTCTTGACATCAACGATCACTTCTTTGTAGAATGGTGAGATCCTGGTAGTGAATCCGCAATACAGCTCACGGAGGATCCTGATGTATTGGGCTTGAATGCCCTGATTGGCTAGGGCTTCAATGACCGCTTCCGTCTCAACAGAATCAAAGGCCTTCTTTAAATCAATGAACGTTAAACAGAGCAGCATCTTGAACTCCCGAGAAACCTCAATGAGCTTGATTATTTTGTGGATATGGTCGATGGTGCTGAATCCTTTGCAGAACCTGGCTTGCTCGCATGGTTGTCCTTCATCTAGTATTCTGCCAATCCTATTTAGGATGACTCGAGTGAACAACTTGTAGATGACAGACAATAGGCAGATCGGGCGATAGTTGCCAATGTCATGGATGTCTCCCTTCTTGAACAGTAGTACGGTCCTGCTGGTTTTCCATTGGGACGGAACCTTGCATTCAGACAGATAGCGAGTGAAGAGCCGAGCCAGTGTATTGATGAGTACTGAAGGCAGGTTCTTCAGGTGTTCAGGTCTGACCTTGTCTGGGCCGGGAGCTGTTTGTTTCTTTACCGACGAAATGGCGTGTCGGATTTCGGAAGGGAGAACGTTGTGAATGACATATCCATCCTGTGGAATTTGGTATGTTGACAGGTGGACATGGCTATCGAAGAGATTTGAGTAGAAGTCATGGATAATCTTCTCCATTGCAGTTCTGGAGGATTACAGTAAGGATTGTAAATCATTGAAAAGTCAAAGCCAGCAGGAAAAGACTAAGTAATTTAAATTTCTATGGAGAATGAGTTGTTGCAGAACAAAAGGCAATTTAGGAACAACACCTCTCAGAATTCAAATGTGGAAGCACAGAGCTACATAAAGATAGTGAATCTTTTGAGAATCTACCATTTGTCAGGTATTGATCTAGTCATTTCACTGGAGTGCATTTATTTAATATTGTAATCAACTCTACAAAATAGGAAATTTGCTTATTTTCTAGATCAAAAAACTATAGCTCTGGACTTCCCCAGATGGATCACACAGGGTAATGTTTTGTTCACCAAACCAAACTACATACACTATTAGCTATCACTTTTTATTAAATTCTGAGGTATCTTGGTATTCAAGAAATGCAATTTTCCTACTATATTCTTTAAACACTAAAATATGAAGATACATGAATTTCTGAGTTTCCAACTATACAGAACTGTTTTTCTCAGTTTTTAAATGCTTTGATAGAAACCAGCATGTATATTTATAGTTTTCTCTATATTCTTCATTCCAAGTTAGACATAGATAATTAAAGAGTTTTATCATGCTCTACAGTGCTATTCTCCTATCTGAGTCACACACTTATGAATGCATTGTCTAATAAATTCCTGGTTAAAAAATCCCACAACTTACTAGTTACAAATAAGTTTTAGTTCTCTTTAGTTCTCATTTTTTAGTCTTATAATCTTTCCATTTAAGTTTCAAATGAATAGAATTTTTAAAATTGCATTTTTCTCCCAACAAGTTCAGAATTTCAGCTGAGAAATAACAGAGAATCACAAGTTCAACCTTAGACGTCTATTCTTCCTTGTTTCATGTATACACACACACACACACACACACACACACACACACACACAAATACACACACACAGAATTTCTATAGTGGCAAGATTTCAGAGTTCTGCATTACTCCCATCTGCTACAAACTGCCCCAGAATTCATGAGATGAAATCTTAATGCCTAATGTGATACTATTAAAAGATGGGATTTATGAGAGGTATTTAAGCCATGAAGGTGGTCTTTTGGTGACACCAAACCACCCAAGTTCAATAGCTCACTCCAAAAAGGATGATTACTTGAGAGACAAAATATAAAAAGAAAAATAAGTTTTATTCGGGTGCTGGTAATCTGAGAAGAGGGTCTTGTTTCCCAAAACCCATCAAACATTGGAGATAGGGTTTATATAAGGCCAATTGGGAAAATAAGTTAGAAGAAATTTACAGTAGTAGGTTCAAGGGAGAAATGAATCCTGCTGAAGTTCTACAGGCTGGTGTCTATTGTTAATGAATTCTCAGGGGATGGTGGTATTTTCTTTGAAAATCTAAGATAATGTGGTAAACAACCATTCATCTCTAGATGCTACATGATGACCAGAGGACCTGGCATTGGCTACTTTCCTTTCTACCCATGAATTTAACTGGTTTAACCCCCCAAGCGTGCTCTCATACCACATGCCTGCTAAGGTGGAAGTTTTGGGGTTTGGGTGGAAAACTGGCACAATTGATGGAGGGAAGGTCACACCTATGTTGAGGATTGATATTGGAACTTTGAATGCTAAATGCCTGAAACAACTGTATTCTAAACTTTGTAAATCCTGGTGTCTAAATTTGAAAACTGAATTAGCATATTTATTTTCTAGGTTCAAAGTGTTTTTGCATGTGATATTTCATTTGATTTGCACAATGTGAACGAAAATCCAGGATAAATCAAGAAAAAGTACCCATTTACCAATAATATTTTCATTTTTGTGGTGAGACAAAGCTAAAAGTCATTCTATGTCATGTGTTTTATGAAGAAAAATAATGGTTTTTCTTCCAATATTCAAGAGGGTCATCAGATCATATGCTTAACATTTAGCTAGTATAGATTTATGTCTGACCTAAGTTATTATAAATGTATGAACTTTTTTTAAAAAAAAGCAATTTCTATTTGCAGTTAATCAAATGAGTTATTTCTTTAAGATAGTATCCTAGCAACTTCAGACAGAACAGGAAGTCCCTGCTGATGTTAGAAAGAGATTTGTTTATCACATCTCCATATCTAAATTTTGAATGTGCTTCAAAGTGTGGCTTTGATCAAACAACTATCATAACTTTTGGTATAAAACTAACAAGGTTGTAAAAAGCTTTATTTCACAACTTCTGAATTTGAGACAGAGAGAAAACTATGACTGTAATTTATAGTAAATACGACTACTAAAAAAATATTGCTATAAGGCTACATCTCTCAAACAAATCCAAATAAAATTTATCAATAATAAAATATTTAAACAATTTCAAATCCTTCTCAATTGACAACTAAGTAATTTCATGCTTTCTAACCAGTATTAAAATAAATCTACCCTGACATACTGTCTGCCACATACCTCTTTCCACAGCAGATGAAAGGATCCAAGGCGCTATTGTGACTTCAAACCTATAAAAAGCTGACGCCTATTTTGCTTTCAATTTCTGTTCTGATTTCAAGCAGTAACATAAGGTTTTGTTTGCTCTCATAATTTTTAAATTTTAGTTTTGGTAACAGGGTTATAATAGTGTTAACATTTATGATATTGATATGTAGAGAGTTACTGCACCTCACCCCACCAAAGTGCCGAAGACCCTCCACTAATGAACCTATTACCTCTAATCTGCCTCTTCATTACCCACCATCAAACAAGAACTTCAGTATAAATATATAGGTAGACACATACATGTGTCTATATATATTTACACACATATGCATGTGTGTATATATATATATACACGTGTATATACATATGTATATATATACACAATGTGTGTATATATACACACACATACCTAAGAAGCATTTACTATCTCACCTTATCATTTCCAATGAATTATTCAAAAACAAAAGTAGATTAGGAAAGTAGTAAAGCTGAAAGTTATGCATACCAAGAGTATTATGTCAGGAGGGAAAAGAAATCATAAATTCTTTTTTTTTTTTTTTTGCTTTTTGGGTCACACCCAGCGATGCACAGGGGTTACTCCTGGCTCTGCACTCAGGAGTTACAGCTGGCGGTGCTCAGGGGACCATATGGGATGCTGAGAATTGAACCCGGGTTGGCCGCGTGCAAGGCAAACGCCCTACCCACTGTACTATCTCTCCAGCCCCCAAGATATCATATATTCTTAACTATTAGTAGAAAAATGGTAATAATTGCATCCAACCTCTTAAAAGTGCTAGACCCCCATACTAAGTTCTTTTCATACATTAGATTATGTAACGCCCACAACAAATCTGAAAGAAAAATTATCATTATTATGGTCAAATTATAGATGAAAAATAAAGTTAATAATCAAGTTTTTCTAGAGTCATCAAAATGTACAAACTGGAACTCACTTAAGGTTCTTTTTCTCCCAGGTTATTATACATTTTTCAATCAACCTAATATTGTTAAATATCTCTAAATAACAGCATGCCTGATTCTTGGAGCCAGAAAATAACACATTATCATTATATTTAAAAACAGAAACAATGCCTTTACCTGTGTGAGCCATATCTAATTATTTTGGTTTATTGTATATCGTGTAGAATTAGTTTTATCTTCATATAACTGAATATCTGATCTCCAAATAACAGCAACATTGATGCTTATTTCACTTTAAAGAGAAAACTTTCAAAAGTGTAGAAAAATAACTAATATGGTAATTCTACAAAAATTTGGAATCCAAGCTTAGCTTGATTGTATGTGCTTTAATATCCCAAACCCATCTTATTTACTACATAGCATCAAGATCTAAAACAGTTGTTTCAGTGTTAGTCATCTGATCTGAGACAGGCATAAGAAAAACCAGGAAGAGGAAAGGATTACCACTCTCAGATGAGACCAAATATTTAAAAATATTTTTTTTTCCAGAAAACCAGCACCACACCATGCACTAAGGTCTCATTGAGTATCTCATTACTCACCCCAATGAAGACTTACAAAGCCTTGTTTTCAGCTAGGCAGACTTCTATTGCTGAAGTAAAAGGGTGATAGTTTTTATGTCAACTAGAAATTCTTCTATCAAGAGTGAGAAATAATCACCAATGGATTTTCAAATACTTTCTTAATTAACTACTTCTAAAATCAAAACCACCAAATAAAAGATACTACCAGGTAAAAAGAAGCATCTATTTACTTCCTCAAAAAAAAAAAACACACTTCTAATAATTGATATCTACTGTGCTTTTAAAAATTAAATATATTATAATTTCCATTATACATAATTCAAAATTTTCAAATTCAATATGAAATACAAATGTGATACAAGAAATAAGGGCTAATTAGAAAAATCTCAGGTTACTAGATATCACATCTATTCACGTGATATCTAGTAAACTTGAACCAAATTTAAGTATATATGGTTATTTTTCCAAAAATATTTTGTGAATTTGTGGTAAATTCTGATACCATGGCCATGCCCTAAATTGTCATTTCCAATCCTGTGCCCTGTGTTCATTATTTCCTTCATTAAAATATGTGATTTTTAGATACAACACCCTTCCATGCACTATCATTGTCCTAAATAGATCAAAATATATATTCTAGAAGGATATATAACAGTGTTTATAACAATATATTTTTACTTTGCCATTTTACTGAAGAAAAAAAATCCAGAACTTACTTATTTCATCCTCTTCCAAAATCTTACTATGATCTCCTCATTATTTCAAGTAGCCACACATGTACTTCTCTTCCCTGCTTTATCACATTAATAATTACCAAGTATAGTAAAAAGTGCTAAAATTAGTTTGGCCTCATTGAACAGTACTAAATTTTACAATTATAAATGATAGAAAGCGCTAGTTAATAGTTTTCCAACTTAAGCAAACTCATAATGGGCAAAATGATCTCAAGGCAGAGACAATAAACCACAGACAAGCAAAGTCAAGATGCTAACTAGGAAGGATTCTACAAAGTGAGGAGTATATTGATTCCCAAACACCCTTTCTCACTAAAATGTAAAAAAGAAAAATAAGTCGAATTGCATTGCAACCCTCAGAATGATAGCTAATGAAAGCTCATATTTTATTGTTTATAAGCCTACCTAGTGAAATTACACTCAGTCTTCTTGTGGGAGTGTCTGTATAAAATACTTAATAGCAACTGAACAGTAAATTTCACATCTATCAGAGACATAGGCAGGAAAGGCAAAGAGGATTATTAAATTGAGGTGCAAATTGCACTGGTTTTTATTGCTTTTAAGAGAACTTAAAACTTAATCAGCTCTTCAAGTGTCTCATTATTTATATTAATGAAAAAGAATTAAATATTAAGAGAAATTGCCAAGAGCTCTAAAGAAAGCTAAGTAAAGATATATCTATTCACATCAACTGTTTAATCTAGTTAAGTGATACTAGACAATAAGCAAAGGTCTATGAAAATATACTAATTTATTTCACTATTCTGAATTATCGAGCACAATTAATAAAACTTCGCTTCTATATAGCTATATATGCATAGAAATGACATTAAAAAACACATTAAAGTTAATACTTCACAGAATACAAAGCAGAATTTGAGAACAAAGTTGTGGGGGAGAGGGTGTGTGTTACATGACAGGTTTCATGTTTGACCGCCCTTTCTCCCTGTCACATTGAGAACAAATGGGGCCTTTTTCCATGAAATAACCTGGACTGTGTGTTTCTTTGTTTTTAAAAGAATAAAACAGGGGCACCGCGGGTAGGGCGATTCCCTTGCATGTGGCAAACCCGGGTTCGATTCCCAGAATCCCATATGGTCCCCCCAAACACCACCAGGAGTAATTCCTGAGTGCAGAGTCAGTACTACATTATATATAATAATATAGAGGATTATTAAATTGGGGTGTGACAAAAAGTTAAAAAAATAAAATGAAATAAAAGTTAAAAGAACAAATCAGAGAAGATGAAGTAAAGAAAGTGTGGGATGTCTGGAACTACTGAACGCACTGTTGAAAAGAAAACTAGCCAAGAGGTTTGGTGAGTATAATTCATGAAGAAAATTAAGGGGCATATGGGGCACAGAGTACTGATTTGATTTCATTTCAAACTGAGAAGCCGCAATTTTAATGAAACTAGAGAAAGCAGCTTTCTTGCATCACTGTAAATCCATCTAACAAAATAAATTTATATGCAATCAATATTAAACTTATATTTAGGGTATGTCCCTTTGGACTCTACCCTGCGGTAGAATTTTACTTTGGGAGTGGGGTGCACACACAGACACACACACACACACACACACACACACACACACACACACTGTGATGCTCAGGGATTACTGCTGGCTCTGCACTTGAGAATTACTGCTGATGGTACTAGGATTACCATGTAACCGGAGATAGAACCTGGCTTCTAGCCACATGCTAGGCAAGTGGTCTACCTGCTGTATAATTCACTCCATCCTCTACTTTTTGTTTTGAGTAAATTAAATATTGAGTAATTTTTGAGTTGACTAAACATTAAGTAAATGAAACATTGCTGGCATTTTGTCAAAATAATATTTTTTTGTTTTAAGATAATTGCTTAGGACATTCACTTTTAGTTATTTTATGCAGAGCTTAAAAATTTCACGCCCACATTTACAAGAAAAAATGAACAAAATGAAAACCAACAACGTTTTCTCAGTTATCAAATAATAAAGTTTACTAGACAAGTTGCTACCCTAAGTCTAGAGAGACAAGTGAATAGAATTACACTTAATATTTCACCAACACAAAAGTGGTCAGAAGTATAAAGTAAAATCAACAAAAGAATGCTTTTAAACTCACTACTAGACTGGACACAGCTAATAGGAAAAAAATGACTGAGTTTGAAGGTATGACACTTAAAAGTTCTGAAGGTGATATTTTAAAAAAAGTGAAAATAAATGCAAAATGAATTAAAGTATAATCAATAATAATGCATCATTTCATATATAATTTTTAAAAAGTCATGCTGGCTAACATGCCAGGAAAATGTGTAAGTGAACAATGATTGAAGCCAGGAAACTAATTAGTAGACTATTCCAGAAATCTAGGACAGAGACTTTGGAAGCCAGACCAGGATGATAGCTGTTGAGCTGGTGATAAGTAGTCATGTTCTGTATACATTCAGAAATACTGTTAATCTCCCCTTTCAAATGTAATGAGTAGCTTATTTTGTCATGGTTTATAAATCACTCTTATCAGATTTCAGCTTTTTAAATTCCTAAAATTATGAATAATAGAGTAGACAAAAATAAAGTTTGCAAAGGTATGAAGTTTGTTCTTCTGATGCTACAGCTTGACAGCTCTTGGCTATACAAGTTAAAACTATAATTTTGATCATTGTGGTAGTTACCAGAGAAAGTATTACTATCAGGAAGAAAAGACTTATAGGTATAAAACCATACCGAAATCTTATTGTCAAAAGAACACTGGTGTTGATAAAGAATCACTATAAACTTTTGAGCTGACAGACAATCATGTCTTTAGAAGAATGGATCACACACACACATTCCTAAATAAAAATCATTCTGATTCTCTACATCCATTAATGTTAGATTGCATTCAGTCAGGAGAGTGCTACAATAAAGAAAGATAATATAACAGTTTGTTCCATTCCACATATATGTTCCCTGTGGGAACTTTATGTCTGAAGTTCACTAACATGAACAGTTAAAATGTGTTAAATTATATTGCTATATACTTATTGTTAATACGAAAATATATATTGTGGTCAAATTAGTGTAAGGCAAGGCAATATGCAGCCACTTCTAAAAATAACCATTTGGTGTTTCTTCTTATCCATGACTTTTAGATTGTTCTACAAACATTAATTAAGACTTACATCCCTCTGTGAAATGGAGAACAGCCATCCTGATGTGAGGTTTGATATTAAGCCATGGTATTAAAAGCACAAAAGCAGCACTAGGATTAAAGCTTATAATATTTCAAACTTGAGCTTTCTGGCAATGTAAGAAATACCTGTTTCATTATACTTTATTTGAAACTTTATTCAAACTTAAACTTTTTATAAATATCCATAGATTTATAGAAATGGTGCCTACTGATTGTAAAAGTTTTACAATTAAAATTATTTTGTATACCTTCACTTTGACATTTCTGAAGATGAAAATTATTTTAATGGGTCTTTATTATTTCTTTATTATTTTATTTTGTTCATGTAGGGAGCTATATATATGGTTTTTTAAAGCCATTTAGAGAAGGCAATCAGTCTTCCAGAATATTATTCCCACCCCCACCCCAAGATTATATAGCAACTTTTAGTTACAGAGTCTGGGATCGAACTTCTGATCCTCTAACTTTTCATCTGACTTGCTCTACTGAGCCATGATGCATTGCACTAAAAAAGAGCATGCTAAGAATTTGAATTGCTTTAGAAGGTCAACTTTGCAGGCAAATTGCTGTTCTTTTACTGTGCCATTAGAAAAAGAAAAGAAATAAAAATCTATGTTCTGAAAATTCATCTTATAACTTCACAGTCTTGAGTAAAATGGAGTTTTTAATGTTATTAGATAATACTGAAGAAATTCTGTTTTCTTGAAAATTATCTTTTATTTCATTAACAATCCTGTTGAAACACTTAAGAGCATTTATTCTCATAAACTTTCTTAATTTTTATTAGTTTCAAAGTATAAATACTTAATCTAGAAAAATTTTCATCTCCTTAAACATCATAAAATCATTTATCTTTATTAGTATAGTTCTTACAATAAATTCCCATTTTAAAAGTAAATTTATATATGGAAAAAATTTCTTGAGGGGCCAAGCAATTGTACAGCAGGTACAGAAAGTATAGGGCACTTTCGTGCAGCTATCCAAGTCTGTTCCTTAGCACCCCATAGGGTCACCCCCATCCCTCCCTGGAATGATCCCTGAGTGTAGAGCCAGGAGTAACCCTTGAACATAGCTAGGTGTGACAAAAACAGAATTCTTGTACCTCTTTTTCCCATCGAATCTAAACCATAGCTGTGCTACCCTAGGAATAAAGCAGCTGTCCAATAATAAGGAGAAGCCCTTATTCTGCTCGGCAGCATGGTGACCACCATCTTTCAGAGCCTATTAAACTAAGAGGTATGCACCTGCAGTAACGAGACATGCGGGGGCCTTCACAGGATGGGGGCTAGAACTGGCCCTTCTCTCCACCCTGAAGAGACCCCGAGTTGCCACCCACAAATGGCTCCTCCGGCTCCTAAATGGCCATGATCCCAGAGGCACACAAACCAATATTGAAACCTAGCAGCTCCTGGCAGAAATCCCTTCAGACTTAGTTACTAAAATATCAGAAATCCAAAATTGCATGGCCACTATTGCGGCCGTGTGACATCATATGCTCTTCATTATCAGCAATAGAAAACAAATTATCTAATGATGCCTTCTCGGCAGGTCTGAATGTTGGGGGAAAAATCCAAATAATAATGATGAGTCTTCTGTCAGAAAATTGAATGTAATCAAAGTAGAGAGAGAGAGTAAAGTTGAAATCATCTGCCACACTGGAAGAGGGAAGGGTGGGATGGGGGGAAATACTGGGGCTCTTGGTGGTAGAAAATGTACACTGGTGAAGGGATGGGTGTTTGATCATTGTATGACTGAGACTTAAACCTGAAAGCTTTGTAACTGTTCCCACGGTGATTCAATAAAAAAAAATAAATAAATGAATTATTCACCAGGAAAATAATAATAATAATAATAATAATAATAAGGTGCCAAATATTCCTTTTAATTACACATTCTCTAAATGGACAAGATTAAACTCAATTTTGTATTTTACGTAGTAATATGAACTCACAAACTCACACTACTGGTCAATATGAAGCCAATGCTCCCCTATACAAGTATTTTCATTATTAAATTCCCAATACTAATGAAAGACCTCTAACATGACACCAAATACAACATGATCATGTATGAAGAACACTTTCTGGTTCATGATATTGATATTATGTTTATAACTACAAAGACCAGTTCACTGCTACTAAAGGGATAGTCAAACCAAGAATGTGGTGACTGGTCAAGAAAGAGTTTTACTGCACTAAAAATATAGTACAGAGTGTGAGTATTTGCTTTGCACACAACTAAACCTGTTATAATCTCCAACATTGCCTATGGTCCCAGAACACCACAAGAAATAACTCCTGAGCACAGAACCAGGAGATACCTCTGAACTGTCTCAAATGTGGTCCAAATGGAGAGGAGGAGTAGACCACAGAGGAAGAGAAGGAGAGGGGAAGGATGGACAGGGACGGAGGACCGAAAGAGGAAGCTACCTTTAGAGTGCCCCCCGTTTTACTGATCCCATGCTTAGCTACTCCTAGTAGCTGGCTGGTTTTCCCCAGGCACATGGGATTAAAATGACTAATTGGATCAATAGATTACCTTGGGCCTATCTCACTCCTCTTCCACCCCACTTCCATCCTAACAGTTGCATTAATATGCTGGACCATATAATTTCCTGTTATTAGCAGTTGGGGTTTCCAGTTTGTTTTTGTTCTTTTTTTGAGGAAGAGTAATTAAATCACTTTTTTGCTTTCATGAGGCATTTTAGCTTATCTAAAATGAAGAACATTAAAGAGAAAGGAATGATATGTTAGGGAGGATGCCAGGAAAGACACAGCAAACAAAGTTATATCAATTTAAATTTTGCCTTCTCTATTGCAAGAAAATACATAAAGGAGAGTAGTTCTTCTAAATACATTATGGAGATGCCCTTAAGAGAGAACTATTCCATTATGTACAATAATGTTATTTCATGCCTTTGAGGTCCTTCCCAAAAACCCAAGCTTCTACCTAAGACTTATTTGGGATGGCAGATTTTTAATCCTCTACCAATTTCTAGAGGAACAGATATATTGAGCATTTTTCTAATTTTCCTTTATCTCCTATGTTGTCCCTTTGTTTCTGTTTTATAAGATAGACATATGTTCCTTTCCTTAAGAAAAGTAAAAGGCGCTTTTAAAAAATCTTTAATTTTAAGCTTTTAAATGACAATTAAAATTAATACTGCTTCTACGATTGTGGGTTCCCCCAAAACTGCAGAACTATATAAAGAAATGGATGCACTTTACTATATGCCAACTACTTGAATGCAATTATAAATTCTGTCCATGTTCCCCAATTCAGATTACATTTTTGTACCTTAAACTTCTTAATGTAGTTAACAACACTATATTACTGCAATGCTGTGTTCTACAAAATTGACTTGGAGGTGAGAAATGTACTCAGGTGAAGGGACCAGTATTGGAACAGTGTATTACTGAAACCCAATCATGGACAACTTTGTAGCTATTTTTCTCATAGGGATTTAATAATTAGAAAAAAACTTGGGTTAAATCTATTAAGTGAATTTTTAAAACAGCCACAATATAACTGAATGTTTTATTTAACTAAATTGACAAATTCTGTACAGTTAACTATGTTTTGAAAGAGGAAAGAAAGAATTATTATTGGAGTTGAAGGCCCCAGTTGATGCTGTTGATGGACGGGGTTCAAGGGAGAAGAACAACAGGGCCATATCCAGCCATGCTCACTATCCAACAGATCACATCAACTGGTTCTCAGCAAAACACTACATATCACGGACCAAACTCTGGGATTGCACATGCCAGCCATGTACTCTACCACATAAGATTCCATCTTTCTCTATTTTAAAAGGTAGGATTTATTAACTCAAATGCCACACAGATGATAAATGTAAGGCTGTGTGAGCAAGCACAGTAAAATAGTGGAATGGATAAATATATATATTATATATACATATATATATATTATATATGGGCTGGAGCGATAGCACAGCAATAGGGCATTTGCCTTGCACGCAGCTAGCCCAATCAAGCCGGGTTTGATTCCTCCGCCCCTCTCGGAGAGCCTGGCAAGCTACCGAGAGTATCTCACCTGCATGGCAAAGCTTGGCAAGCTACTCGTGATGTATTCAATATGCCAAACACAGTAACAACAAGTCTCAGAACAGAGACGTTACTGGACCTGCTTGAAAAAATCGATGAACAACGGGAGGACAATGCTACAGTGCAGTGCTCTATTATATATGTGAGTATGTGTATTTGACATCTGTACATATAAGTATATGTATTATATATAAAACCATTATAGGCAGATATAAGATTAATATTTTTCTTTAGATTTAAATCTATGCTTTTTCCAAAAAATTTCCCCTTTCCCTTATACATGTCTTTATGATAATAGTAACATAATTTTATACAGCACTTTGAAGAGAGGGGTATGGACTAAAAAGCTCTACCATTTATTTCCTACATGTGGGAATTATAAATTCCAGTATGTTTCTAGACTGAGGTCTTTTTCATGATGCTTTTACTTTTCCTTCAGAATAATTGCATCTATGGTTTCATGCTGGAGTGATAGCACAGCTGGTAGGGTGTTTGCCTTGCATGCAGCCAACATGGCAGACCCGAGTTCGATTCCTCCGAACCTCTCAGAGAGCCGGGCAAGCTACCAAGAGTATCTCGCCCACACGTCAAAGCCTGGAAAGCTACCCATGATGTATTCGATATGCCAAACACAGTAACAAGTCTCACAATGTTACTGGGCCCACTCGAGCTAATTGACGAACAACAGGAGGACAGTGACAGTGACAGTGATGGTTCTCATATTCTAATCCTGTTGTCATTGGAATTTTGCCAAGATGACACTTTTTAAGAAAGAAAATTCAGCAGTTTTTTTCCCTATTTCCAGAAAAATTGCAAGTTTCAAATAATTGGATTTTGAAATGGTATTTTATAGGAACCCCAGAGACATAGTACAAGAGTTAAAGTCACTTGCCTTGTTTGTCACTCTCTTCTGGGAGCTTTGTTTTATAGTCTCTGGATTTCCTGGAGCGTGCGGCTGCAAATGGACTGGGCCTCCTCCACCCAGACCCCCAGTATTCCAGTAGCTTGGCAGTCACACCCACAAATTGCCCCAGGCACCACGTAATCTCATCAACAGCCAAAATCCAGAAATTTTGTGGCATGTTCGATATGCTAAAAACAGTAACAGTATCGGGCCTCATTACCCTGACCCTGAAAGAGCCTCCAATATGGCAGCGTTGGAAAGAACCAGTAAGGAGAGTCTGCTAAAATCTCAGAACTGGGACTAATGGAGACATCACTGATGCCTACTAGAGCAAATCAATAAACAAAGGGATGACAGTGATACAGTGATACAGTGCCTTGTTAGTAGTTAACTGCAACTTGATCCCAACTACCACATGTTTTCTGATGCAGCACAGACAGAAGTCACCCCTGAGCACTAAGGGTCTAGCCAAAAAGAACCTAATACTCACCTTTATCGTCATGTTTTATGTTTTAAAGTTATTCTTAAAACAGGTATCTTAGCAATCTGAAACTTGAATTATATTAATTTTGCATGTACAGTATTATTTCCAGAGATGCAAATTAGCTATTATTTTATTATTATTGAAGAACAAGTAAATTTTTGAGAAGTGCAAAATCAAGTGAAATGTATATTTAAAATTAGTATTCAAAAATTTAATATTAATTACTGTTAGTGCAAACAGAGAAAGTGTTCCTATAAATTGGCTAGGTTAGGGTTGTTATGAATTCTAAGATATGCACTCAATTGATCTTAAACAAAGGTAAAATATTTTGTTGTTTATAAGAGAGATAAAATATTTAAATTGATCTATTTAAATTAAATTAAATACTAGCATACACTAATATTTGGAAAGAAGTAAAAAATTAGTAAATAGCATCATAGAAAAAACAATACTGGGGGTATGGTGCCACCAGCAGGTCAACCTCTACCTGCAGGGCGAGTGCATCAGAGACACACAAAAATATCTCCAAACTGAGCAGCTCGCTGCAGAGATGTTTCCAGAGTTTAAGCCAGGCCAACATCACCAAGGTGCCTCAGAAACGAGTAGGCGTCGGTCCCTCCACCTGCCCCCTAAAAAAAAAAAAAAAAAACAGCAGCTGCCAACTTCCAGATCCAGAGACACAAAAGAATCTCTGAACCAAGCAACTCACTGCAGAGATTTCTCCAGACCCTAAATATCTAAAATTTTAGAATTCCAGGAGCACATGGCTGCTCTTGTGGCCATGCAACATTTTATGCTATTCAAAATGCACAATACAAAAGAGAGTATAGGAGAGACTGTCTGCCATAGACGCAGGGGGTGGGGTAGTATGGGGGGGAATACTGGGGACCTGGGTGGTAGATGTTCACTGGTTGACAGTTGGGTGATTGATCATTGTATGACTGAAACTCAAACAGGAAAGCTTTGTAACTGTATTTCACAGTGATTAAAAAATAACAATAATAAAAATAATAAAATAAAATTAACATTCTGAATAAAAAAAGTAATGTGGAGTTCATGTCTAATTCAATCAGCTGAAAAAATAGCAGTACTCCTACACTTAAAAAGAAGAAAGAAAAAACAATATTAAATATCATGTTTTCAGAAATATTCATGCCTTTTTGTATATTCCATATAATAAACAGCCAATTTAGCTTATCTTTTTACTAAAAACAAATTAGTTTTGAAATATATATTTCCTGAATGAATACAAATATATAACAGACCAAAAAATAGTCTTCAGGCCTTGCTTCTTAAGTATTATAGGGAGAAATTATAGAAGCTAAATTGTTCTATTTAGTAATAAAATGAAGTTATTTTTTAATGAACTTTTCTTAGTATAAATTGTATTTGTGAACTGTTTCCCTAAAATCTGCAACTTAATTATATCTGAAATCTAATCAGGTCACTTATTTAAAGAAAGAGGTTTTAGGACTCCATTAAACACTAAGCCACGAAACAATTGATTCTAGGGTTTATTTATTCTTCTATGTGTATAGGAAACTCTCTAGAAATATTACTTCAATTAGATCTCTGTATTAGCTTTTCTCTTCCTTTCAGTGTTGAAATAAATATTTTTATATCTAAATAATTTAAAGAAATTTTCCCTGAAAGTTGAATTACTGCTGTTTTTCTATCATTTGTTTTTCTTGGGTTAAAAATTTTGCCAGGTCCATTAAGAGAAAAATATCAATAGAGAGATAAGAGGCAGCATAAAGTCATCATGTTCCACATACTGCACAGATTAGATGCAAATTGACTTAGGAAGATAAAAAAAAGTTTTCAATCTTTGTTATCTTTCCTCCATGAAAAATTCAAGAAAAAAGTATTTCCATGTAATCTCAAGTAATTGTTACATTTTATTTTCATAGAGAAGCCTATGTATAAGGAAATCAATTAAACCTCTCATTCATAATTGTTTACTTTCTCATCTCCACATTGTTTGACCATGTAAAAAGAGCCCTTATAATTTGCTTGAAACAATACCCTTCAAAACTTGTCCCCCCAGTGTTTTGACAAATCAATCAATATTAGATAGTATCAAAAAATCTATTTCTTGTCTCAGACAAGATTATCTTTTCTGAATAACCAATGAAAACAACGTACCTTTCCAGTTCTCAAGTATGCTGCTTTTTACCTCTATACAATTTTGGAACTATGGTTCAAGTTCTTCTAATTAAATAAATTTCAATGTTTAGTTCTATTGAAATGCAGTGAAAAATAAACACCGAACTTCTCAGTCACTCAAATGCTCAGATTATTTTATAAGGTGTTTTATTCATCTTAATTATTTGAAGCTACTATCTTTCAAATTTATTTTCCACAGTTTCAGTGAAATTTGCCAAGATGTATGAAGAAAATTATGGGGCATTACTTACCAGGAAAGAGAAATACACATATCAATAATTTTTTGTTTGTTTTATGGCCACACCCAGCAATACTCAAGAATTACTCCTGGCTCTACACTCTTAGGAATTACTCTTGGCAGTGCCCGGAGGACCATATGGGATGCTAGGGATTGAATCTGGGAAGCCTGCATGTAATGCAAGAAAGAGCCCTACTAGTATTATTCTACTCCCTCAAAAATGTTTCATATAAAAAAATGAAATAATTAAAGCACTTTATTTTTTTAATTTTTATTAGTGAAATGCCATGAGGTACAGTTGTAGACTTACAAATTTTTGTGCTTGGGTTTCAGCTATACAATGATCGAGTACCCATACATCCACCAGTGCCCATTCTCCACCACCACTAACCTCAGTATCCCTCCCACCCCCCACCCCACAATCGCACCCTGCCTCTGTGGCAGGGCATTCCCTTTTATTCTCTCTCTCCTTTTGGGTGCAGTGGTTTTCAAAAGAGGAACTTAGTTGCATTCATGTTCGGTCTACAGTCTGCTTTCAGCATGCATCTCCCATCCTGGGAAGATCCTCCCAAAACCCTTTATTTGGTGCTCCCTTCTCTTTCTGAACTGCCTTTTCCCCGAGCATGTGCGGATGGCCTCCAAGCCATGGAGTAAACCTCCCGGTACTAATCTCAGCCACTCTTGGGTGTTAGTCTCCTATTTTGTTACTTTATGTTCCCCAGGTGAATGCAATCTTTCTATGTCTGTCCCTCTCTTTCTGACTCATTTCACTTAGCATGATACTTTCCATGTAGTACCACTTGAATGTAAATTTCATGACTTCATCTTTTCTAATGGCTACATAGTCCTCCATTGTGTAAATATACCAAAGTTTCTTGAACCAGTCATCTGTTCTCGGACACTCAGGTTTTTTCCAGATTCTAGCTATTGTAAACAGTGCTGCAATGAACAAACAAGTGCAGATGTCACTTCGACTATACTTTTTTGCCTCTCTGGGATATATTCTCAGGAGTGCTATTGCTGAGTCAAATGGGAGCTTAATTTCTAATTTTTTGAGAATCTATCCTGAGAACACCTTGGCTATAAATAATTAACATTCACAAGCTAAATCAAGATTTCTGTTGGTAATCTCCATTTAGTTTTGTAATACCTATGCTTCCAGAAAATAAATAAATACTGTAGAAAGCTTTGGAAAGCAAAGTAAGGAGAGTGGGAAATCCCAAAGCTAGCAACACTTAGCCTTTTCTTTGTGCCACGCACTAAAATAAGTTCAAACTAATTTAATACATTCAAATGTATTAAATTTATACTTGGCTCTATTATTACCATCAGTTTTAACATGTAAAAGCTAATGCAAGAAAAAAATCCATGCGGAGAGACAAACCTAGGCATCCTTCTTTCAGAATAAACGTAGTATGAACTGATAAAATTTATCCATACTTCCACTCCACAGATAGCAAACTTTGTTTTATTCATTTATTCTTATCAAGAAATTTTCAAATAAATTTATCATGGTCTTAGACAATACAAAACGGGCAATGTTGATTTTGTTTTTCAAGCTATGCAAAAAGTTTTAATACTGAGCATTATTTGTTCACTTTATGAATCAGTAGCTGCATTTTGACTAATTTGAAACTTGCACACTCTGTTTATACTTAAAAAATAAAAATCCCAAATCATAATTAAAGTAGAAAAAAACTGCCAACTACAAGTACATCTAATTTTATTTAAAAGCAACGTGTTTTGTTCCCTTAAGATTCAATCATTGCTAAATTCAAATTCTCCAGGTAAGATTTCTCATCCTTTCGTTTCTCTTTCCAGCCCATTTCCTGCCCCAAGATCCTGTTCCAAGATTTTGCTGGTAGAAGAAACTGCTGTATCCTCCGTCTGTAGGAGCAGACTCCTACATCTTTGACACACCCAGGTACTTACCTGAACTTGTGACTGTCCTGTGTCCAGAGTACTCCAGTCAAGTTTCCTGGTATGTAATAAACCCAATCATCACAAATCATAAAACCTCTCAGTCCAGCTGTCACTATTCTTTTTTTTTGCATAGTGAACAACCAGGATGCTATTGGTCAGGTCAGTTTTGGCACCCTGACAGCATTTCAGAAGCAAAAACAACAATTATTTGCATACTCCATCTGCCCTCTCCCCCATTTTTCCTCCTCTTCCCCACAGTCAATCTAGAATTTCACCACCTTAGTGAAGGTGTGTAAAGTGACTTGCAGAGCTATGCCAAGGGCTTCTGGAATGCTCTCAGTGCATGAAAGCTTACCTCAGCTGTAGCTTCATCGTTTGGTTTATTTATTTATTTTCTTTTATTAGTGAATCACTGTGCGGTACAGTTACAGGCTTACAACGTCCATTCTTGCATTTCAGTCATACAATGATCAATTCTTTTCTAGGATTGGAAGAGCTCTTTCATCCTTCTTTTACAGGGTCTTCTAGAGCAATATTTTTTCCACATCAAAATCCACAACTAACTCATCAATTTTCTTTATAATCTTCATCCTGGATTATTGGTAATTTGATGGTATCTTACTGAGAAGGACTACAAGGTTCTTTGGTAAATGCCACTGAAGTTTTAGAAGCACTGTTCTAGGTGATATTGTCCTCCTTAGACTATGACATTGGATGCCCTTCTATTTCGAGACAATAAACCTCATTCTTTTATTCTGTGTAGACATCTATAGAGGCAAGGAGAAAAAACACTTTGGAAACAAATTCAATGCATAAAATAAAGTTATTTTCATAATTTTGGTTCCTAAAAATATATTTTCTCATAGTGCATACGTTTTGCATGCTGAAGACCCAGGTAAAATACCAGTACTCCACCATATGGATCTCCAGGCATTACTGGAAGTTACTCCAGATTACCATGCCTGGGAATAGCCCCTAAGCATTGCCAACTGGTAGTCCCCCCACTCAAAAAAATTTTTTTCTTCACATTTTATGAAATTTTCCTATTTATTTATTTAGGGTTTTTTTCTGGGGGGGACACACCTCATAGTGCTCATTCCTGGCTCTGCGTTCAGGAATCACTCCTGTTGAGGATTATGGAAACATATGGGGTGATGGGGATTGAACCAGGGTCAGTCATGTGCAAAGCATGCACCCTAGCCTACCCACTCTATCTCATCATTCCCATAATCTCTATTTCTCATCAAGTTTATTTGTTGTAATTAATTTTTGGCTTGTTTGAATCTTTTTATTCTGTTGTGTTTTCATTCTGTGGGTTATCTATGGTAATTCCTTTATAATCATTATTTATTATTTATTATAATAACAATTGTGTGACAAAGTTTAAATGAATTATCACATACTCAAATATAAACCAGTCCTTATTCATAGCTTAAACTTAATATTTTAAGCATTTTTGCTTGATAAGTGCATGATTTTAAGATCATATTCATATGTCACATTTAATGTATTTTAAATCTTGCTTACTTAATAAGTGATGTTTTTAGTATTTTTTTATTGAATCACTGTGAGACAGCCTCTTAAAAAGCTGTTTATGATTAGGTTTCAGTCATACAGTGTTCCAACATCCATCCTTCCACAAGTGTACATTACCTAAAACCAATATCCCCAATTTTCTCCCCATAAGTCCCCAAACCCCAATCCCAGCCTGAGTGCATGTTTTTAAAGATTAGAGTGAAGCATGCTTTTCATTCAAAAACTCTCAAAGATTTACTGCTATTTTTGTTATTATTATTTTCTTATTTTGGGCTGGAGCGGTAGCACAGTGGGTAGGGCGTTCGCCTTACAAGCGGCCAACATGGCCGACCTGAGTTCGATTCCTCCGCCCCTCTCGGAGAGCCCGGCAAGCTACCGAGAGTATTCGATATGCCAGACACAGTAACAACAAAGTCTCCAATGGAGACGTTACTGGGCCCGCTCGAGCAAATCGACGATCAACGGGAGGGCCTTTACCTTACCTTACCTTACCTTTTGATAATATGTTATTTTAATCTTTAATTTCTCTCCTGTTTTTTGAGGGGATTAGTTTTAGGGTGTTCGTCTCATTGTACAATATTAATGGCATCAACTTTTTAATTTTCTTGATAAACTTTTCTTATTAATGAACTTTAAACTGTGTCCTATTATATAGGTATATTGTAAATACCAGTTGTGGGTTTTATCTAATCAAATTTGAGATTTAAGAAGTTCATTACATTAAGTTTATTACATTCATTAAGTTTCTGCATTAATTATCAAGGAAGAAAAGTTCAACATATTCTAAAGATTTTTTTTGCCTTCTTTCTTAATGTTTAAATATTTTCTTTGTAATCTTTATTTAGTTTGAAAATGGAATATAACATCAACTAAAATTGTGTAATGTTCCATTTTCAATTTTTTTGTTTGAATCTTTCTCTATTTATCAACATAAAAATTAATCACGACTACAAATCTCCACCTGCTATAGAAAACTAGCTTTTTAAATTTCAAATTACTTCCTAATTTTATTGTATCATTGAACATTTTAGAAGTTATTATTGCTCGAAGTTACCTTCTCCCAACAATTAAAACAGAAAATTTTAATAAAGTTTTTATTTTGTGTTTTGTTTGGGGTAGAGTATATTAGACAAATTTAGAGGCTACTCCTGTCTCTGTGCTCAGGAGTAGCTCCCAGTAGTTCTTGGGGGGGGGGGGGGATCAGTGGTGCCGTTATTGAATTGGCACCTATTTTATGCAGAGCATATGCTCAAGTTTATTAAGATATCTCTTGGATCTCTTAAATTATTTCATTTATTTTTATTTTGTTCTGGGCTGGAGCAATAGCACAGCGGTAGAACATTTGCCTTGCATGTGGACCACCCAGGTTTGATTCCTCCATCCCTCTTGGAGAGCCCAGCAAACTACTGAGAGTATCCTGCCCACATGGCAGAGCCTGGCAAGCTCCCTGTGGCATATTCAATATGCCAAAAAAATAACAAGTCTCACAACGGAGACGTTACTGGTGCCCGCTCAAGCAAATCAATGAACAATGGGGGGACAGTGTTACAGTGGTTTGTTCTGCTGTATGGCCACTCCTGGAGTGCTCAGAGTTTATTCTCTTTTTTGTGCTCTGAGGTCATTTCCTGTATTGTTCAGGGGACAAAATGTGGTGCAAAAACTGAAAACTAGCCTCATACATGGAAGATATTCATTCAGTCCTTTGATTAATCTCTCAAGCACTGTAGTACTGTAGCACTGTCCTCCTGTAGTACATCGATTTGCTTGAGTGGACGCCAGTAATGTCTCCATTGTGAGATTTGTTGTTACTGTTTTTGACATGCCAAATACACCACAGGTTGCTTGCCAGCCGCTGCCATGCGGGCGCAATACTCTCGGTAACTTGCTGGGCTCTTCAAGAGGGATGGAGGAGCCGAAACTGGGTCACCACATGCAAGGCAAACACCCTACCCGCTGTACTATTGCTCCAGCCCAATCTCTCAAGAAAATAATTATATTTTTAGATGCTAAAAAATAAACATCAGTTAATATAAATCAACAATTTAGCCAAATTATCATGTAACAAAAGCAGAAAGTTGGTGAGAGGAACCCTAGTCATGATTGTTGTAGGGAAAATGTAATTCTGGAGAATGTAACCACATCAACATCTCACTTAAAGGTCAACAAAGAAAGAAGTATCAATGTTAGAATAATATTTATAGATTAGAATGTAATTCAAAGTGAACAAATTAAAAGTACAAAGTAGTGGAGTGTGAGGAAAGAAAGAACTTCTTACAGTACATAAGAAGCACTTGTAAGGCCAATTTAACTTATTAATCCATGTCAATACACAATGCCATTTTATTTATTGAGGTGGGATGGGGTCATTGGACCACTTATTACAGTGCTCAGGGGCTATTCCTGGATCAGTTCTAAGGAGTGATCATCGTTGGTGCCCAGGAACCATATGCCTTGTGCCCGTCAACCCATTTGATTCCTGTCACTACATAGTTCCCTGATCATTGCCAATGCAGCCCTAGGGGTCTTTGAGCACTGAAAGCAGCCCAGATAAACACCAATACCAAATGATCTAGACAGCAGCATCCATAGGTCCTCACATTAAACTGCTTTTCAGGATGGCTGAAAATCAGTGTAACATACTCCCCTATTTTTTACACTGACAAATATTTTATAAGTATTGTTTTTGTTGCTTTTTGTCTAACTTTGTACTTTTAAAAATTCTCTTTCTAAAGGCATCTCAGATAGAGAAGGGAACACCAAAATAAAGGGTGTTGGGAGGAACCTCCCAGGATAGGAGAAGCATGCTGAAAGTAGACTATAGACCAAACATGATTGCCACTCAGTGCCTCTTTGCAAAACACAACACCCAAAAGGAGAAAGAGAACAGAGGAGAATGCCCTGCCACAGAGGCAGGGTAAGATGGGGGGATTGGGGGGTGGGAGGGATACTGGGATCCGTGGTGGTGGGAAATGGGCACTGGTGGAGGGATGGGTATTTGATCATTGTATAATTGAAACCCAAGCACAAAATTTGTAAGTCTACAACTGTACCTCATGGTGTCTTACTAATAAAAATTTTTTTTAAAAATTCTTTTTCTAAAAAAATGTTCTTCCTTTAAAAAAATTTCTTTTTTAAAAAATTCAATCACCATGAGATACAGAGTTACAAAGCTGACCATGGTTGGGTTTTAGTCATACAGTATTCCAACACCCATCCCTCCACCAGTGTACATTTCCCACCACCAGTGTCCCCAATTTTCCTCCTACAAGCCCCCGCCCCGCAAGCACTTTTCCTTCTCTCTCTCTGCCTCTCTCTGTCTCTCTCTGTCTGTGTCTTTCTCTCTGCATCTCTGTCTCTGTCTGTCTGTCTCTCTCTCTTTCTCTGTTTTCCCCCTCTAGCCCCCCCCCTTTGGGTCATTATACTTTGCAATAGAAGATACTGAAAGGTTATCATGTTTGTCTGTTTGTTCTTTTACTTGTTTTCAGTATGCAGTTCTTATTCAGAGCGATCATTTCCAACAGTCTTTGTCATGTTGGTATCTTCTCTAACCCAACTGTCCTCTCTCCCAACATTTGAGGTAGGCTTCCAACTGTGGACCTGGCCCTTGTCTCTTGGATGTTGGTCATATATTACTTTTTGTTTAAATATATATACTATATATATATATATATATACATATATATATCCAACAAATGAGTCCTCCTACCTGTATATGCACATAATGAGGGACCAACAAAATACTTAAAATCACTGCTAAGAGACATAAAGAAAGACATTAAATAGAAACACAATAGTAGTTGGATATTTCAACATACTTTGCCACCTCTTGCTAGATCAACCAGTCTCAAGCTCAGCAATGAAATACTTTATATGAGGGGGAAAAGGGGAAGAGAGGGAATTAGTAGGTAGACATAGAACTTTTCATGCCTAAAGAGTTGAATATACATTTCTCTCCTATGCATATGGGACATTCATCCAAATAGACCACATGCTGTGCCACAAAACATACCTCCATAAAATTAAAAGAATAGAAATTATGACCATGATCCACTGAAAATAGAAGTAAATCATGCACAGAAACAGAAAATCAAATCAAACACTTGGAAAGTAGACAGCTCACTAGTGAACAACCAGTGAATTAGAGAGGAAATAAAAGAAGGAATGTGCTTATTAATTCTTGAGCACACGTCTCCTCTCTAGAATTTGAGAAGAGGAAATGTTGACCAGATATCCTTGACTTTCTTCATTTCCCACCTGGGTGTTTCAGAATTCTCCAAATAGGTGTTCCATCATAAAAGTGGACAATATATAATTATCAGATTCTTTTGATTATTTAGCTAACTTTGGCAAGAGGCACGAATACAAGTTCTGAGAATTCCTAGAATGGACACTGATGTCCACACTCTCTTCTCTAATGAAGCAACCAATTGGAATGCAAATTTCCTGTGGTTTGGTTACTTTCCCATGCTTTACACAGTGTTAGTTGTGCTTCTGACTAGTGACATTTCTGATACTATTACTCACCTTTTTAGAAAAAAATACCTTCCATCCTGCTGCTTTCTGCTTGTAGTACTAGTATGATAAAATTTATGGTTTACCACTAAATCTTTATATGTTATCTTTAGAAAAGGGGGAATCCCTAGCTTTGCCTCCAGCTTCTACTTTTGTTAAATCATGCCAAATTTTTCCATATCATTTTCAAAACAGGGATAATAAAAAGGAGCCACTAATTAATTTTCATATGCTTACTTTGATCGTAGAGATTTTGAGTATTTTCCAAACTGCTTGCTTAATTATTAGAGGGACCACTGCTAACGGATTAGTGAGAAAAATTATTAGGTTATTACATCTCAGAAGATCTTCCAACCGCATTCCCATCTTTCCTGGCTCCTCACAGTTAAAACTTTTGACGAGAAAGTCAGTTCCGGGATTTAATTTATCATGCAAAGCCTGGAGACTGAATGATTTCTCCCCAAAACATGTTCTAATTTCTTGTCATTAAATTAAGGTGTGAGAGGGTGGGGACATCATAGTTGGTTGTGTTCAGAGCTTATTACTGGCTCTGTTCTCAAGGAAAACTCCTGGCAATGCTTGGGGAGCAAATGGGATGCTAGGGATTGAATCAGGGTCAGCCACTTGCAAAGCGAGCACTTTAATCATTGTACTATCTCTCTGTTCCTAAATTAAAGGTTTCATGGTTTTTTTTTACATGAAGCAATCAATTAAAGTTATGTGGATACCGCCGCTTCTCGAACCCGGGACTTGGATTTTTCCCTGCAAGCCCCCCAGGCGTCCTCTCGGACCTTGGGAGACAAAGCAGCTCTGAGCCTCTGCCTCTTCCTCTCCATACCACAAGCTGAGCTGGTCTCCCCCACCCAGTCTTTACCCCTCTCCCGCCCCCCAGGCACGCGCGCGCACACACACACACACACACACACACACACACACACACACACGGTTCCCTTGGGGGTGTGGTCACTTTAGAAGTAGGCGTGGCTTCTGTAGAAGTGGGCGTGGCCTAATTTTCAGTGGACCACAGATAATTTAGTCATACCAAGGAATATAGTCCCCACACTTACACTCCAACATGAAGAAACAACGTAAATCCCTACCACAAGGGGAGGGCGATGAAAAGTGTCCAGAAGCCTATGTACTTGGTGCTCACCTAAGGGACCTCTCTAACAAAGAATTCAGATATGACATCATGAAGATGTTCAATCAACTCAATGAAACAGTCAGACAGATGTCCAGTAAATTGAAGGAGGATATGAAAGAAACAATGGATCGGGCAATCGAGAAAATCCAGGAAGAAATGAGAGTAGAAATTGGAAAGCTACACACAGAAATGTCACGAATCAAAGATTTCATAGATAAAATAAAAAACTCAGTCTGTGCTCTCACAAGTAGAATGACCACAGCTGAGGAAAGAATCAGTGAGCTGAAAGATCAGCTGCACCAAGTCAACAGGCAACAACAAACAATGGCAAAGGACCTCAAAATAGCTCTAGAGAGAATCAGAGTTCTAGGAGACGATTTCAAGAGGAACAACATTAGAATCATTGGACTACCAGAAGCTCAGGGAAACAATCTCAATGAAAAAGCCATGGTTAAACAAATCATTGCTGAAAAATTCCCAGAGCTCGACAATGCAGCCTTTCAGATTCAAGGAACCCGAAGGGTGCCAGCTAAAAGAGACCCTAACAAAAACACTCCAAGACATATCATAGAATGATCAATGCTGCTGATAGAGACACAATACTGCCAGCAGCAAGGTCAAAGAAGGAAATCACATACAAAGGAGCACCCCTTAGATTCACTGCAGATCTATCAGAGGAAACCCTCCAAGCCCCAAAGCAGTGGCAGGATATAGTGAAAAAACTCACTGAAATGAATGCTTCACCAAGAATACTCTATCTGGTTAAACTCTCACTCAAACTCGAAGGAACGGTACACTATTTTCTAGATAAACAACAGCTCAGGAACTTTATAGACTCAAAACCAAACCTAAAACAAGGGCTAAAGGGGCTACTATAAGACAAGACAAACCCTACAACCACAACAGCCCCTTACAAAAGGATGACACAAAACCCCATAACAGTAATCTCTCTCGATGTCAATGGTCTAAATTCACCAATTAAGAGACACAGAGTGGCAAAATGGATTCAGAGACAGAACCCAACATTCTGCTGCCTACAAGAAACTCATATCAACAGTCAGAGTAAACACAGACTCAAAGTGAAAGGATGGAAAACAATCCTACAAAAAAACAGCTCCTTCAAAAAAACCTGGGGTGGCCATACTAGTATCTGACAACATTAATTTCATGTTGAAAAATGTTATAAGGAACAGAGAAGGATATTTTCCTTCATCAAGGGATATATACAACAGGAAGAAATCACACTCTTAAATGTATACGCACCTAATGAGGGAACAGCTAAATATTTAAAACAACTGCTAACAGATTTTAAGGAGGACATTGTTAGAAACACAATAGTAGTTGGAGACTTCAACACCGCCTTATCACCTCTGGATAGATCAATAAGAACAAAACTCAGAAAGGACTCATTGGCTTTGAAAGAAGAAATAAAAGAGAAAGGGCTTATAGACCTATACAGGGTTTTACACCCCAAAAAGAAAGAATACACATTCTTCTCCAGTGTGCACGGAACATTTTCCAAAATAGAGAATGTGCTAGGCCACAAAAAATACCTAGAAATAGAATAGAATCAGGAAGATAGAAATAGTATCAACCATCTTTTCAGACCACGATGCACTGAGGATAGAAGTGAATCACACACAGACACGGAGAACCAAATCAAACACCTGGAAACTAAACAACTCAATGCTGATGATGACTGGTTCAGCCCTTTTGGAAAACAGTATGGACGATCCTCAAAAAATTAGAAATTGTACTCCCATTTGACCCAGCAATACCACTCCTGGGAATATATCCCAGAGAGGAAAAAAAGTATAGTCAAAGTGACATCTGCACTTGTTTGTTCATTGCAGCACTCTTTACAACAGCGAGAATCTAGAAAAAACCTGAGTGCCCGAGAACAGATGACTAGTTAAAGAAACTTTGGTACATTTACACAATGGAATACTATGTAGCTGAAAAGATGAAGTCATGAAATTTACATACAAGTAGTACTACATGGAAAGTATCATGTTAATCGAAATCAGTCAGAAAGAGAGGGATAGACATAAAAAGATTGCATTCATCTGGGGAACAGAAAGTAACAAAATAGGAGACTAACACCCAAGAGTGGCCGAGATTAGTACCAGGAATTTTTCTCCATGGCTTCGAGGCCAGCCACACATGCTAGGAGAAAAAGGAGCTCAGATAGAGAAGGTAGCACCAAATAAAGGATGTTGGGAGGATCCTCCAAGGATGGGAGAAGCATGCTGAAAGTAGACTATGGACCAAACATGATTGCCACTCAATGCCTCTTTGCAAACCACAACACCCAAAAGGAGAGAGAGAACATAGGGAATGCCCTGCCACAGAGACATGGTGGGATGAGGGGGATGTGTGGTGGGAGGGATACTGGGATCCGTGGTGGTGGGAAATGGGCACTGGTGGAGGGATGGATATTTGATCATTGTATAATTGAAACCCAAGCACAAAATTTGTAAGTCTACAACTGGTGTCTCACTAATAAAAAAATAGTTATGTGAATAAACTTCACATTTCATCATTAATGTCTTTCAGAGAGAATGGTAATATAAAGATAAGGCAGGGACCGAAGCAATATAGTCACAAGCACAAAACTAGGATGAGCAAAGAGTGAATTCTCTTTTAGAGCATCCAGAGTGCCTAATTCCCTGCTAGCCTTTTGATTTCTGACTTACAGAACAGCATGGATATGTTTTTATTGCTTTAAGATACTCAGAGTACAAAATTAGGTGACAGTCCCAAGAAATTTACAGACAAAAAAGCACTTCTCCCTGTGCCTATTCTCATGAAACTAAGTAAGAATCAAGGTTGTTTAACTACCTAAGCTACCAAATATTTTTTAATTAACTGCTTGAACAAGGAACTTTTAATTGGGGTGCAGAATGACAACTAACATTAACTGCTCGTTTCATAAAGTACCGCAGGTATTTTATGCTCTTTACATGAATAAGGTCTTTTCTTCATAAAAGAAATATGTGAGGCTTACAGAACTTGAACAACTTACCTGAGATAACAAAACAAATGGTTAGTAGTAGAATTGGAATAAAAACAAGATCCTTTGAATTTGAAATTCAAAATCTTATGAATTACTGGAAAGCATTATGCTGCTTTTAATTTGCCACTAAGAGTAATTAAATGTTTATACCTGTCTCTCTTCTATTCAAACATGCTCTTCCCTTTTTTAATTAAGAAATTGAAAAGATACCTTGTAGTAAAATTTACTTAAATTTTACCTAAATTGACATTGCATCAAAACAAATTTGAATGCTCCAGTGCTACTTGGGGTGTTGCACTGTTGGTATTTAAATCTTTTGTTTGTAACCACATGCTGTTTCCTAAGCCTTCTCTACCTTATCAGCTAATTATTTTTTTTATTTTATTGAATCACCATGAGAGAGTTACAAGCTTTCATGTTAGGGTTACAATCACACAATGATCAAATACCCATCCCTTCACAAGTGCACATTCCCCACCACCAATATCCCCAGAAAGAAGTGGTATACTGGGGATGTCAGTTAAATCTTTAGTAAAGATCTTCCTCTATACTTTCTCTTATCTCTTCTCACAAGCCATAATTCATTTAGTTTCTATTGGGTTTATCTTTGAAGGGGGGTCACACCTGTCTGTAAGCTCAGGGCTTACTCCTGTTACTGCAGTCAGGAATCATTCCTGCAAGAACTCCAGGGACCATCATATATAGTTCCAGGTATGGAAGCAAGGATAGCCACCTGCAAGATATTTGCCTCCCCCATTTTCTATCTCTCTGTAATTTTTTAAAATTTTTCATCAGTGGATCACCATGAAGTACAATTACAGAGTTATAAAATTTCATGGTTGCATTCCAGTCACACAATGATCGAGTACCCATCCCCCCACCAGTGCCCATTCTCCACCACCAATAATCCCAGTATTTCTCCTACCATCCCTACTCCCCACCCCTCCCTGCCTCTGGCAGGGCATTCCCTTTTGTTCTCTCTCTTATTTTGGGTGTTGTGGCCTGCATTAGACATATTGATGGGCCATCGTGTTCGGTCTATATTCTACGTTCAGCACATATCCCCCAACCTGAGCAGGTCCTCCAAACATACTTTACCTGGTGTTTCCTTCTCTATCTGAGCTGCCCTCTCTCCCAGCATGTGAAGCTGGCTTCCAAACTGTGGAGCTAACCTCCTGGTCCTTATCTCTACTGTTCTTGGGTGTTAGTCTCCCATTCTATTACTTTATATTCCACCGATGACGCTCTGTAATTTTTTTAATTTAATTTTTATTAGTGAAACACTATGAGGTACATCTGTAGACTTACACACTTTCATGCTTGGGTTTCAGTTATACAATAATCTAGTACCCATCCCTTCACCAGTACCCGCTTTCTGTCACCAATGATCCCAGTAACCCTCCCACCACCCATCTGATCCCCCCATCCACCCTGCCTGTCTCTGTGGCAGAGGATTCCCTTTTTCTCTCTCTTTACCTTAGGGTGTGGTGGTTTGCAATAGAGGTATTGAGTGGCCATCATGTTTGGTCCATAGTCTATGCTCAACACATATCTCCTATCCCGAGCGAATCCTCCAAACACCCTTTATTTGGTGTTCCCTTCTGAGTTGCCTCTTCCCCCAGCATGTGTTGTAGCCTTCCAAGCTATGGAGCGGAACTCCTAGTACTTATCTCAACTATTCTTCAGTGCTCGTCTCCCATTCCTTTGCCTCAAATTCCCCAGATGAATGCAGTATTTCTATACCTCTTTCTGACTCATTTCTGAGTCTCTTTTTGACTCATTTCACTTAACATGACACTTTTCTTTTTTTTTTCCCTTTATTTTATTTTATTTTTTTTAAAGTTGTAGATTTACAATTTTTTGTGCTTTGGTTTCAATTATACAATGATCAGATGCCCATCCCTCCACCAGTGCCCATTTTCCACCACCATGGATAATATCCCTCCCACCCCCATCCCCCCATCCCCCCTGTCTCTGTGGCAGGGCAATCCCCTGTGTTCTCTCTCTCCTTTTAGGTGTTGTGGTCTGCAAAAGAGGCATTGAGTGGCAAACATGTTCAGTCCATAGTCTACTTTCGACATGCATCTCCCCTCCTGGGAGGATCCTCCAAACATCCTTCTCTATCTGAACTGCCCTTTCCTCTAGGATACCCGGCTGGCCTCTAAGTTATGGAGTAATCCTCCTCGTGCTGATCTCAGCTATTCTTGGGTATTAATCTCATACTTTGTTACTTTATATCCCCCAGATGAATGCAATCTTTCTATGTCTATCCCTCTCTTTCTGACTCATTTCGCTTAGCATGATACTTTCCATATTGTACCACTTGTATGTAAATTTCATGACTTCATCTTTTCTAAGAGCTACATAGTACTCCATTGTGTAGATGTACCAAAGTTTCTTTAACCAGTCATTTGTTCTTGGGCATTCAGGTTTCTTCCAGTTTCTGGCTATTGTAAAGAGTGCTGCAATGAACAAACAAGTGCAGATGTCACTTCGACTATACATTTTTGCCTCTCTGGGATATATTCCCAGGAGTGGTATTGCTGGGTCAAATGGGAGCTCAATTTCTAATTTTTTGAGAATCGTCCATACTGTTTTCCAGAAGGGCTGAACCAGTGGACATTCCCACCAACAGTGAAGGAGTGTCCCTTTCTCGCCACATCCACGCCAGCATCGGTTGCTTTTGTTCTTTTGAATGTGGGCCAGTCTCTGAGGTGTGAGATGGTATCTCATTGTGGTTTTGATCTGCATCTCCCTGATGATTAATGATGTAGAGCATTTTCTCATGTGCTTTTTTGCCATTCGGATTTCTTCTTTGAGAAAGTTTCTGTTCATTTCATTGCCCCATTTTTGGATGGGGTTGGATGTTTTCTTCTTGTGGAGTTCAACCAGTATTTTGTATATCCTGGATATCAACCCCTTGTCAGATGTGTATTCGGCGAATATCCTTTCCCATTCTGTAGACTGTCTTTGTATTTTGGTCACTGTTTCTTTGGAGGTGCAGAAGCTTCATAGTTTAAGATAGTCCCATTTATCTATCTCAATTTTCACTTGTTCGGCCAGTGGCGTGGCATCTTTGAAGATACCATTAGCTTCAATGTCATGGAGGGTTTTGCCAACTTTATCTTCAATGTACCTTATGGTTTCTGGTCTGATGTTGAGGTCTTTAATCCATTTTGATCTTACTTTTGTACATGGTGTTAGGCAGAGTTCTGAGCCTATTTTTTTGCATGTAGCCGTCCAGTGATGCCAACACAATTTATTAAAGAGGCTTTCCTTACTCTACTTCACATTACTTGCACCTTTATCAAAGATTAGATGAGCATATGATTGAGGAGAGATGTCAGTGTATTCAACCCTGTTCCATTGGTCTGCAGTTCTGCCTTTGTTCCAGTACCATGCTGTTTTAATTATTACTGCTTTGTAGTACAGTTTGAAGTTCGGGAGGTTGATTCCTCCCATTTTCTTTTTCCCAAGAATTGCTTTAGCTATTCGTGGGGGCTTATTGTTCCATATAAATTTCAGGAGTGTTTGCTCCATTTCTTTGAAGAATGTTATGGGTATCCTTATAGGGATTGCATTGAATTTATACAATGCTTTCGGTAGTATTGCCATTTTGACAATGTTAAGTCTCCCGACCCATGAGCAGAGGATATCTTTCCATTTCCTCATGTCCTCTTTTATTTCCTGAAGTAGCGTTTTGTAGTTTTCTTTGTACAGGTCCTTTACTTCCTTAGTTAAGCTGATTCCTAGGTACTTGATTTTCTGGGGCACAATTGTGAACGGGATTGTTTTTTTCATGTTGCTTTCTTCTCTCTCACTGTTTGCGTATAGGAAAGCCATGGACTTTTGGGTATTGATTTTATAACCTGCAACTTTACTATACGAGTCTATTGTTTCTAGTAGTTTTTTGGTGGAAGTTATTGGGTTCTCTAAGTAGAGTATCATATCATCTGCGAATAGTGAGAGCTTGATTTCTTCCTTTCCTACCTGAATGCCCTTAGTATCTTTTTCCTGCCTAATCGCTATTGCAAGTACTTCCAGTACTATATTGAACAGCAGTGGAGAGAGTGGGCATCCCTGTCTCGTCCCTGATCTTAGAGGGAAGGCTCTCAGTTTTTCCCCATTGAGGATGATGCTTGCTGTAGGCTTGTGGTAGATGGCTTTAATTATGTTGAGGAAGGTCTCCTCTATACCCATTTTGGCTAGGGTTTTCATCATAAAGGGGTGCTGGATCTTATCAAATGCTTTCTCTGCATCTATTGATATAATCATATGCTTTTTATCTTTTCTTTTGTTGATATGGTGGATTATGTTGATTGATTTCCGAATGTTAAACCATCCTTGCATCCCTGGGATGAATCCTACTTGGTCATGGTGTATGATCTTTTTGATGAGTAGTTGGATTCTATTTGCTAGTAGTTTGTTGAGGATCTTTGCATCTGTGTTCATCAGGGATATCGGCCTGTAATTCTCTTTCTTTGTGGTATCTCTGTCTGCTTTTGGTATCAGTGTGATATTTGCTTCGTAGAAACTGTTCGGAAGTGTTTTTGATATTTCAATTTCGTGGAAAAGCTTAAAGAGCATTGGGAGTAAGTCCTCTTTAAAGATTTGGAAGAATTCACTAGTGAATCCATCCGGGCCAGAACTTTTGTGCTTGGGGAGACTTTTTATTACCATTTCAATTTCCTTGATGGTGATAGGTCTGTTCAGGTATTCCAGGTCTTCTTGGTTCAGCCTTGGGAGTCTGTAGGAGTCTAGGAATTTATCCATTTCCTCGAGGTTTTGATGTTCCGTGGCATAAAGCTTCTCAAAGTACTCCCTGAGGATCCTCTGAATTTCTGTGGTTTCTGTTGTAATGACCCCCTTTTCATTTCTGATTCGGTTTATTAGGGTTTTCTCTCTCCCTTTCTTTGTGAGTTTTGCTAGAGGCTTATCGATCTTGTTAATTTTCTCAAAGAACCAGCTTTTGGTTTCATTGATCTTTCGGATTGTTTTTTGGGTTTCCATCTCGTTAATCTCTGCTCTGAGTTTTATTATTTCCTTTCTCCTGTTCGGGTTGTGCTCCTTTTTTTGGTCCTTCTCCAAGCTCTTAAGCTGTGAGGTTAGGTTACTTATGTGTGCTCGCTCCTCCTTCCTGAGGAATGCTTGTAGAGCTATAAACTTTCCTCTTAACACAGCCTTTGCTGTGTCCCATAAGTTTTGGTAACTCGTGTTCTCATTTTCATTCGTTTCTAGGAATCTTTTGATTTCCTCTTTGATTTCCTGTCTAATCCACTCGTTGTTCAATAGTGCACTGTTTAATTTCCAGGTGTTTGATTTAGTTTTCTGTTTTTGTGTGTAATTTACTTCTAATTTCAGGGTATTATGGTCTGAGAAGATTGTTGATACAATCTCTATCTTCTTAATTTTATGGAGGCATGTTTTGTGTCTCAGCATGTGGTCTATCTTGGAGAATGTTCCATGTGCGCTTGAGAAGAATGTGTATTCAGCTTTTTGAGGATGAAGTGTCCTGTATATATCTACTAAGTCCCTTTCTTCCATTGTTTCCCTCAAATGAAGTATGTCCTTGCTAAGCTTGAGTCTGGTTGATCTATCAAGAGGTGACAAAGCAGTGTTGAAGTCTCCCACTAGTATTGTGTTGCTATTGATGTCTTTTTCCAAATCTATGAATAGTTGTTTTAAGTACTTTGCTGGTCTCTCATTAGGTGCATATACATTTATTATTGTAAGTTCTTCCTGTTGTACAGATCCTTTGATCAATAAGAAATGGCCTTCACTGTCTCTTATGACCTTCCTCACTCTGAAATCGATGTGGTCTGGTATAAGGATGGCTACCCCAGCTTTTTTATGGGAGCTGTTTGCCTGTAGGATTGTTTTCCAGCCTTTGACTCTGAGTCTATGTTTGCTTTGACTATTGAGATGCGTTTCTTGCAGGCAGAAGAATGTTGGGTTCAATTTTCTAATCCATCCTGCCACTCTATGTCTTTTAATTGGTGCGCTTAGCCCATTGACATTGAGAGAGATTATTGTTATGGGATTTTGTCCCATTGTTCTGTTAAAATTTGGTGTATTTGAGGGGCCTTTCTTGCCTTAAAGTAGCCCATTTAGTTGTTCTTGTAACCATGGTTTTGAGTCTATGAAGTTCCTGAGCTGTTGTTTGTCTGTGAAACTGTGTGTTGTTCCTTCTATTATGAATGAGAGTCTTGCTGGGAAAAGTATTTTTGGGGAGGCATTTATTTCATTGAGTTTTTTTACTATGTCCCACCACTGTTTTCGGGCCATGAGGGTTTCATCAGAAAAATCAGCTGTGAATTTTAAGGATGCTCCTTTGTAAGAGATTTCTTTCTTCGATCTTGCTGCTTTCAGAATTTTGTCTCTGTCTAAGGTTTTGGTCATTTTGATCAGAATGTGTCTTGGGGTATTTTTATTCGGATTTCTTCTAGCTGGTACCCTTCGGGCCTCCTGAATGTGGTCACAAGTTTTCTTCAGCTCTGGAAATGTTGTAGCAATGATGTCTTTGACAGTTTCTTCTTCATCGAGGTTTTCTTCCTGTACCTCTGGGACTCCAATAATTCTTATGTTACCCCTCTTGGCTTCATCACGATCTTCTCTTGCCATCTGTTCCCGAATTGTGAGTCTCTTTTCCATTTTCTGCTCTTTTCTGGAGAGTCTCTGAACTTCATCTTCGAGCTCACTGATTCTGTTCTCAGCCGCTCTTACTCTACTGCTGAGGCCTTCCACTGAGCTTTTCAATTCGCCTACAAGATTTCTCAGGTCTGACATTTCTGATTGCATTTTCCTCATTTCTGCCTTCAGATCCTCTTGTCTTCTATTGGCATTGATTTCCATTGTTTCTTTTAGTTCCCTAAGCATCCTAAGTAGCTCCCTTCTGAATTCCTTGTCAGAGAGGTTGTCTAACACTACAGTACTGTTGGTGTCATCTGGGCTAGACTCTTCAATATGAAAGTTTGGTGGGCTTTTGCGTTGCTTTACCATTGTGAGAGGTGTGGTTTAGTCCTTCATGTTCACTGTTACTATTCTGCTTGATATGCAGTGTGAGTTAAGATAGGCTTATGAGTTATTGGCTACTGTGTTTCTAGTGGCTGAGCTAAAATAGAGAAGTTTCCATCTAATAAGTTACCTTATGGTTCCTATGGCATATATAGTGGGAAAATATTTCGCGGCCGCATAAGTGGCCGCGGCTCCGGAAAGAGTCCCTGGCACTGGGCGAGGAGTTGGGAACATCTCCTGTTTGGAATTGGAGCCGTTCAGCTTTGTTGCCCAGAGCTGGGCCTCCGTGCCCGTCCCACGCAGATCAGGGGTTGAAAACAGGCTTTCTAGAGGCTGGTTCTAGCTGCGCGTGCCCAGAGTGGGACCCAGGCCCTTGGGGGCGGGCTGTACCTGTTGGAATTGGAGCCGTTCAGCTTTGTTGCCCAGAGCTGGACCTCTGTGCCCGTCCCACGCAGATCAGGGGTTGAAAACCGGCTTTCTAGGGGCTGGTAACATGACACTTTTCATGTAGAACCACTTTTATGCAAATTTCATGACTTCATCTTTTCTAACAGCTGCATAGTATTCCAATGTGTGGATGTACCAAAGTTTCTTTAACATGTCATCTGTTCTCAGGCACTCGGATTTTTTCCAGATTTTGGCTATTATGAGCAGTGCAACAGTGATCATGAAAGTGCAGATGTCATTTCAACTATACTTTTTTTTGCCTCACTGGGATATATTCCAAGGAGTGCTAATGCTGGGTCAAATGAGAGCTCAATTTCTAATTTTTTGAGAATCATCCATACTGTTTTCCAAAAGGGCTGGACCTATCGGCATACCTACCAGCAGTGTAGGAGATTCCCTTTCTCTCAACATCTGTGCAAACACCAGTTGCTTTTGTTCTTTTGGACGTGGGCCAGTTTCTGTGGTGTGAAATTATATCTCATTATTGTTTTGATCTGCATCTCCCTGATAATTAATAATGTAGATCATTTTCTCATGTGTAGTATTTCTTCTTTGAGAAAGTTTCTATTCATTTCAAGACCCCATTTTTGATGGGGTTGGATGTTTTTTCTTGTGGAGTTCAACCAGTGCTTTGTAAATCCTTGATATCAACCCCTTGTCGGATGGGTATTGGGTGAATATCCTTTCCCATTCTGTAGACTGTCTTTGTATTTTGGTCACTGTTTCTTTTGAGGTGCAGAAGTTTCTTAGTTTAAGGTAGTCCCATTTGTCTATGTCTGTTTTCACTTGCTTGGCCAGTGGCATGTCATCTTTGAAGATACCATTAGCTTCAATGTCATGGAGGGTTTTGACAACCTTGTCTTCAATATACATTATGAATTTCAGTCTGATGTTGAGGTTTTTAATCCATTTTGATCTTACTTTTAGTACATAGTATTAGGTAGAGATATGAGCCCAGTTTTTGCATCTAGCTGTCCAGTTTTACCAGCACAATTTGTTAAAGAGGCTTTCCTTGTTCCACTTCACATTTCTTACTCCTTTATCAAAGATTAAATGATCGTATATTTGGGGGAGGGGGTGTCAGTATATTCAACCCTGTTCCATTGGTCTGCAGCTCTGCCTTTGTTCCAGTACCATGCTTTTTAATTATTACTGCTGTGTAATAGAGTATGAGGTTGGGCAGGTTGAGTCTCCCATTTTCTTTTTCCCAAGAACTGCTTTAGCTATTTGTGGTGGTTTATTGTTCCCTATGCCACTGGAGCGAAAGCACAGCGGTAGGGTGTTTGCCTGGCACGCAGCCAACATGGCCGACCCAAGTTCGATTCCTCCGCCCCTCTCGGAGAGCCCGGCAAGCTACTGAGAGTATTTCACCTGCACAGCAGAGCCTAGCAAGTTCCCCGTGACGTATTTGATATGCCAGACACAGTAACAACAAAGTCTCCAATGGAGACGTTACTGGGCCCGCTCGAGCAAATCGATGAACAACGGGAGGGCCTTTACCTTTACCTTTTTATTCCCTATGAATTTCAGGAGTGTTTGCACCATTTCTTTGAAGAATGTCATGGGTATCCTTATAGGAATCACATTGAATTTGTACAATGCTTTGGGGAGTATTGCCATTTTTACAATGTTAATTCTCCCAATCCATGAGCTTGGGGATATCTTTCCATTTCCTTGCGTCCTCTTTTATTTCCTGAACTACCATTTTTTAGTTTTCTTTGTACAAGTCTTTTACCTCCTTAGTTAAGCAAATTCCAAGGTACTTGATTTTCTGAGGCACAATTGTGAATGGAATGCTTTTTTCATGTCACTTTCTTTTCTTTCATTATTTGCTTACAGGAAAGCCATGGACTTTTGGGTATTGATTCTATATCCTACAACTTTACTATACAAGTCTATTGTTCTTAGGAGTTTCTTGGTAGAGTTTACAGGGTTCTCTAAGTATACTATCATATCATATGTGAATAGTGAGAGCTTGATTTTTTTTATTTCCTATCTGAATGTCCTTAATATCTTTTTCTTTCCTAATCGTTATTGCAAGTACTTCCAGTACAATATTGAACAGTAGTGGAGAGTGTGAGAATCCTTGTCTCATCTCTGATTTTAGAGGGAAGACTCACCGAGTTGTCTAAGGTGCCAGACGATGATGCTTGCCATAGGCTTGTGGTAGATGTTTTGACTATACTGAGGAAAGTCCCTTCTATACCCATTTGGACGAGGGTTTTCATCATAAATGGGTACTGTATCTTGTCAAATGCTTTCTCTGCATCTATTGATATGATCATATGGATTTTGTCTTTTCTTTTGTTTTTATGATGGATTATATTGATTCATTTCTGAATGTTAAACCATCCTTTCATCCCCGGGATGAATCCATGACTTGGTCATGGTGTATGATCTTTTTGATGAGTTGTTGGATTTGTTGAGGATCTTTGTATCCATGTTCATCAGGTAAATCTGCCTGTAGTTTTCTTTTTTGTGGTGCTTTTTTTTTTTGCTTTTGGTATTAGGGAGATACGTGCCTCATAGAAACTGTTCGAGAGGGTTTCTGTGTCTTTGATTTCTTGGAAAAGCTTGAGAAGAACTGGCAATATGTCCTCTTTAAACATTTGGAAAAATTTACTAGTGAATTTATCAGGACCTGTACTTTTGTTTTTGGGAAGACTTTTAATTACAGTTTCAATTTCCTTGAAATTAAGCCACCCCCTCCCCAGAAGTGGCCTCAGGGCCTTGGGGCCAGGGATTGTCCACCATGTCACACAGACGAGCTGGCACTATTTCCCCGGCTCAATGGCTGCAGCGATAGCACAGGGCTGGAGCAATAGAACAGCGGTAGGGCATTTGCCTTGCTCGCAGCCAACATGGACAACCCGAGTTCGATTCCTTCACTCCTCTCAGAGAGCCTGGCAAGCTACCGAGAGTATCTCGCCCGCATGGCAGAGCCTGGCAAGCTACCTGTGATGCATTCGATATGCCAAACTCAGTAACAACAAAGTCTCCAATGGAGACATTACTGGGCCCACTCGAGCAAATCGATGAACAACGGGAGGACAGTGACAGTGACAGTGATATTAATACAACTATTCAGGTATTCCAGATCTTCTTGGTTCAACTTTGGGAGATTATAAGAATCCAGGAATGTATCCATTTCTTCTAGGTTCTCTTGTTTCGTGGCATACAAGCTTTCAAAGTAGTCTCTAATGATTCTCTGAATTTCTTTGGTTTCTGTTGCAATCTCCCCCATTTCATATCTGATTCAGTTTATTAGAATTATCTCTCTCTTTCTTTGTGAGTCTCTCTAGTGGTTTATCAATTTTCTTTATTTTCTTGAAGAACCAGCTCTTGGTTTCACTGACCTTTTGGATTGATTTTGGGGTTTCCATTTTGTTAATTTCTGGTATTTTTTGGTCCTTTTCTAAGATCTTGAGCTGTGAAGTCAAGTTATCTATGTGGTTTCTTTCTTCTTTCCTGAGGAATGCTTGCCGGATTATAAATTCTCCCTTTAACACTGCTTTAGATGTGTCCCATAGATTTTGGTAAGTCGTGTCTTCATTCTCATTTGTTTCCAGGTATCTTTTGATTTCTTCTTTGATTTCCTTCCTGACGCACTTGTTGTTCAACATTGAGTTGTTTAATTTCCAGGTATTAGGTTTGCCTCTCCGTGTTGTGTGTGGTTAGCTTCAATATTCAATGCATTGTGGTCTGAGAAGATAGTTGATACAATTTGTATTTTCCTGATTCTATTGAGGTATGTTTTGTGACCCAGCACATAGTCTATTTTGGAGAATGTTCCGTGTGGACTAGAAAAGAATGTGTATTCTTTCTTTGGGGGATGCAAAGCCATATATAGATATTTCTTCCTTTAAGGCCAGTGTTTCCTTACTGAGTTTTATTCTTGTTGAACTATCTAGAGATGATGAGGCAGTATTGAAGTCCCTGACTACTATTGTGTTGCTAGCAATGTACTCCTTAAAATCTGTTAGCAGTTGTTTTAAGTATTTAGCTGATCCTTCGTTAGGTGTGTATACATTTAGGAGTGTGATATCTTCCTGCTGAACATATCTCTTGATTAGTAAAAAATGGCCTTCACTGACCCTTGTAATCTTTTTCAACCTCAAATCTATGTTATCAGATACTAGTAGGGCCACCCCAGCTCTTTTGGGTTCAGTTTCCAAATCCATTTTGCCACCCTGTGTCTCTTGATTGTGCGTTTAGACCATTGATGTTGAGAGAGATTATTGTCACAGGGTTTTGTGCCATCTTTCTGTTGTACTTATAGGGGTTTTTCTTATCTTACAGAATCCCCCTTAGTCCTTCTTTTAAGTTTGGTTTTGAGCCTATGAAGATCCTGAGCTGTAATTTATCTCCGAAATAGTGTATGGTTCCTTCGAGTTTGAGTGAGAGTTTAGATGAAGAGAATATTCTTCGTGAAGCATTAATTTCATTGACTTCTTTAACTATATCCCCCCCCTATTGTCTTCGGGTTTGGAGGGTTTCCTCTGATAGGTCTGCTGTAAATCTAAGGGGTGCTTCTTTGTATGTGATTTCTTTCTTCAACCTTGCTGCTTGTAGTATTGAGTCTCTATCCGTATCATCCATCATTCTGATTATGATGTGTCTTGGAGTGTTTCTATGAGGGTCTCTTTTAGCTGGCACCCTTCAGGCTCCTTAGTTCTTGGATGCCTGCATTCTCCATCTCTGGGAACTTTTCAACAATGATATCTTTAACTGTGGCTTTTCACTGGGGTTGCCTCCCTGTCCTTCTGGTACTCCAGCGATTCTTATGTTGTTCCTCTTGGATTCATCCCCTAGGCCTCTGATTTACTCTAGGGCCATTTTGAAGTCTTTTCCCATGGTTTCTTGTTGTCTGTAAGCTTCTGCTGCTCATCTTCAAGCTCACTAATTCTGTCCTCATCTGTAGCCATTCTACTGTTGAGGGCACCCACTGAGTTTTTCATTTCACCTATTGAATCCTTTATTTGTGACATTTCTGTTTGTAGCTTTTCTATTTCTACTCATTTCTTCCCCTATTTTGTTGACTGTTCATTCCACTGTTTCATTCAAGCCCTCTTTTAATTTCCTGGATGTCTGTTCAACTGTTTCTTTGAGTTCATTAAACATCTTCAACATTTTGATTCTGAATTTCTTATCGGAGAGATCATATTTGTAAGTAGCCTCTGTTGGGGTTTCTGGACCTTTTTCTTCATCTTCCCCTTGTGGTGGGGATTTGCGCTGTTTCTTCATGTTGTTGTGGTAGTATGGAGGTGGGATCTTCCAGTTCACTATCAGTTTTCTCTCTTGGTGCGATTAGGGATTCTAGGTGAGCTCAGTCTCTGGTGGCCACCTTTTTCCACTTCAGGAGTTGCAGTTTTCTCTCATGTACTCCTCTGTGGCTCATGTGAGGCCTCCTGTGATGCTTCAGGGGATGTATTCTTTTACATTGGACTTTTGTATAGGTTCTTCTGTCTACGGGTATTATGGTGCAATTGGGATAAGCTAATGGATTATTGGCCTAATGTGTTTGAGATGGCTGGGATATTCTCCCCTGAGTTATGTGATGGAGGTCGGGATATGAGTCCAAAGTGCTGAGAAAGGGAGAAATAACTGTGACCCCTGGCTCAGAGGCCACACCTGCAGGACAAGGAGACTGTGCTGGTTCTGCAGGACTAGGGGAGCTGGAAGTGGCTATGGGGGACTGAAACGTGCTGGGGACCGGTGGGGACTTGGGGTGTGAATGTCTGCTTGATCCAGGGGCTCGCTTTGTATTTCTTACATAATTGTTTGTTCTAAATAGCTATTGCCTGAATCAAATAAAAATTTAATACAAGGGGGTATACTGGTTTATATTTACACTACTACAAACTATTCAAAAGAGAATGTTCTAGGCAAACATACATGTATAGTTACCCTAGCTGTAATCTAATAGAGTGACTTCACTTCTGCTTTCTCTTATAAACTCAGTGTCCTGGAGAGCAAGACGAAATTTCTGCCCTCCACTTCATATCCAATGTCTAATATGACGTGTAGCACTCAGTGAACACCCAACAATTAATGAATGAATAAAACATCTTTGACAATGAGTTATAGAGCTATTTTATGCATTATTGAGAGGTAAGGCTAATATTCTTCAAGTGCAGGGTAAAGAGGTAAAGGCCCTCCCATTGTTTATCGATTTGCTCGAGCGGGCCCAGTAATGTCTCCATTGGAGACTTTGTTGTTACTGTGTTTGGCATATCGAATAGTCACGGGGAGCTTGCCAGGCTCTGCCGTGTGGGCGAGATACTCTCAGTAGCTTGCCGGGCTCTCCAAGAGGGGCTGAGGAATCGAAGTCGGGTCGGCCATGTTGGCTGCATGCAAGGCAAACACCCTACCGCTGTGCTATCGCTCCAGCCCTGTTATTGCTCCAGTGCAGGGGAATTTTATTTTTTTTGCTTTTTGGGTCACACCTGGCGATGCAAAGGGGTCACTCCTGTCTCTGCACTCAGGAATCACTCCTGGTGGTGCTCAGGGGTCCATATGGGATGCTGGGAATCGAACCCAGGTCGGCCACGTGCAAGACAAACGCCCCACCCGCTGTGCTATCTCTCCAGCCCCAAGTCCAGGAGAACATTTTAAGATCCATAAGTAACGATATGAAAGAATATTGAAATCATGCAATAGTTTAAATTGTTGAAAATAACCTATTCTATGACATAACAAACATATCCGAGTCCAATTTGCACAAATTCATTTTAGACTGTTTTAACATAATAAAGCAGGTATTTATTTGCTTGGGCACAGCACAGCATAAGCACTTGTTATGCAAGTCAGATTTTCATCGAATCCAATTGGATCTTGTTCCTAGAGCCACAGGCTGAGTCATCTTTTATATTTAATCCAATTTATTACAGCACTATTCACTGAGAACCCCGTAGTTCAAAATTCTGTGAAACATCAAAACATTTTTAACTTTCAGAACAAAAATATTGAAATGTTTAAAATTCCATGGAAATTATATTTCATCTGTGATCTTGCCAGAAGAACTAAAGCTACAACATGTTTTCTAGTAAATTTATACATTATTTTAAGACCCTTGTCTGTAACAGCTGACTATTACTATAATATTCTTACTCCACAATTTTACCAACATGTGAAGACTTATTCTAATATAAAAAATATTAACAGATATTATCCAAATTTTATTGTCTAAAGAAAGATTCTTAATGTTATTTATTAAACTATAACCAATGAAAAGAAATAGAATAAACTGTTTCTTATAAACTTGAACATTTTAGACTTCTGTATTATCTGAGCTTCTTAAAAGTGTAATAAGCACCACACAATTTGATATAAAGATTTCCCTGGCTTTTAATTAGGCAATTAATAAGAACTAACTGCCAATGTGCACCTTTCCTGAGAAAATGTAAGGGTGACACAAACTATCTGGCTGGCATCTTTAATGCCTCATTATCAGTTCCAGAAAAATCTCAGCTGAATTGAAGCATAAAAACAATTTACCACATCACCAGCTGAAACAGGATGTTCCAATTCATCCAAAGTCTACTTACTGTACATTTGACTTTCCTTTCCAAGAGACTTAGAAATCGATTACCATCAGATAACTGGTTATCCAAAGATATACTGACAGGTACAATGCAGGAAAGGTACATATTTGTACTGATTTAGCTCCAGTTTATCATAATTAAACTGTTCAAACTCTAAAGAAATGATCACTATAATTATCACTATCACCTCGTTGTTCATCAATTTGCTCAAGCGGGTGCCAGTAATGTCACCATTCATCAGATCTTAATCTGAGATGAGGACCTTAATCTTAGCAATGAGGACCATCATTGTTACTGTTTACCCATCGAGTATGCCATGGGTAGCTTGCCAGACTCTGCTGTGCGGGTGGGAAACTCTCAGTAGCTTTCCGGGCTCTCCAAGAGGAATGGAGACTTTTGGGGCAGCCTCTAATCACCTTTACAGGTTTTTCCAGTCAGTCATACATATGAGCAGGATACTCTCAGTTGCCTGCCGAGTTCTCTGAGAGTGAGAACTAGACAGACAATAAGAGGTTGCATGGCCGTGAATGTGGCCATGCAATTCCAGGAGCTTGGTTTTATAGTCTCTGGATCTTGGTCATTGATGGGGTTACACGGCCTAGCTACTAGAAGATGGGGGATCTGGGTGGAGGAAGCCCAGTCCCGATCCAAGCAGACTTGGAGATCTCAGCCCCTGGTCCCACACACCTGGGTTCCTCTGCCAGTTCCTTCATGCATGAGGCTCATACGAGCAGGTGGAAAGTGGTCTCAGCATGTCTATGGCTGGGTCCTGGAGGTCTTCAGCTGCCGGGGCTCTGGTCAGGGCAGAGAGGGAAAATCAACCTGCCCCCTCCAAGGTCTTGGGTGAGGACAGCCACGTTTGGGAGCAGGAGACTTTGCGTTGCTCTCTTCCAGGAGCTTGGTTTTATAGTCTCTGGATCTTGGCCGTTGATGGGGTTACACGGCCGTTGGTGGGTGTAACTTCTAGCTACTGGAAGATGGGCGATCTGGGTGGAGGAGGTCCAGTCCCAAACCGAGCAAGCTTGGAGATCTCAGCCCCTGGTCCCACTGAGAAATTAAGTGCTATATATTAAATTAAATGCTAAATTCATTTAAAGAAATAAAATGCTAAGAAATAAGCTATACAGATCCAACCTTAGTTTATACTTTAGAAGAGGATTCAAGGCATGAAAACTTATTACTAAACAATGCTTTCTATATATCTTTGAACATCAAAGAATCTCTTTGACAATTTTTGAAAGAAAAATTAGTATGTGTTTCTCCTAATACAACATTTAAAGTATCTGTATCATACATGTTTTGGTCACTAGAAAAACCTGTCTATAATTTTGAGAATTTCCAAGTAATTTACATCTGTATTGGATGGTGTATTTAATCTTCTAACAGAGCCAAAATAAAGTTAGAAATTAGATGTTGAAACAAAAGGAAGTAAAGTCAAAACACTTTAGTCTTTAGTTAAAAGGCTTTCTGAAGAGATTGATCAATGGAAAGATATTCAAGTATGGAAATCAATCCAGCTGTCAGGAAAGTTTCACCCTTGTCCTTTAGAAAAGGTTAATAAGAATTTATTATTAATGGGCCTGAACTTATGGTTCCAAATGAAATGTGAGTAATAGTAGTAAGTCAGGTACATCATTTGAGAAGTAAAGTAACGCCATGAAGGTTATTTCCATACCAGTAAATGACTATTACCTCATCCTAATACAATACAAAAATGGGAAATATTTTCCTCTTCAGATGTAAGATAATGAAATCGGTTTCCCAAAGAGAGTTCTGCTTCTTTGCATTATCAGTGGGAAATTTGATTCCTAGAGAGCAAGAGACATATAACCCAAACCCCACCCATGGTGTAGACACTTTGATGTGCCATAGCCAGATGATGAGCCATTTTAATTTGTTCACAAATTATATTTCCCTGAATATACTTTGGCAGTAATAAGGATTTAGAGAAAAAAAAGAATATATTTTTCTAATTTCTAATCCTGTATTATTGTATTACTGTCCAAATCATGTACTTTTAATACACAATACACCAAGACCATCAAATATAATGTGAGAACCTGTGCAACATAAATTAAATACCTGTTATACCATTGTTCATCACTTTTTGGAAGATAATCAATATGGTGGGTGATATAAGTGATTCTAGATCAAGAATCTGCTGACAAACATGAATTTTACTTCTTCTCTCTTCCCCTGACTATACTTTTATATAGAGTTATTTATTACTATTGAAACGGAAGCAAAAAAATCCAGGAGAGTTTCTGAAAGTTAAAAATTATGCAGTATGCTACTGTATACTTGTAAGCATTTTGTACTTAGAGAATTAACACCTACAAATATAACATTTCATTTTCCCCACTGAGCATTGTTATTATTAAGGGAAGTCATATCTCTGTATATATATATATAATAACAAATTTCTTAAATTAAAATTTTTCCTTAGGAGAGCATGAGTAATCCATCTATTTTAACTTGCTTCCCCAGAAAGTTTGTAAGAAATGAAAGCAGGAATGCAATGCTTATTGACTTTAACAGCAGTGCCAGTCTTATATATTTGAAATATGTAAGGACTTCAGGAAATACATACAAATTTTAAATACAGGAGAGGATGGTGGAAGGTCACAGGGCAGGAAATTTTTTAAAATAACACTTTTTATTGTGTAAAAAATTTCAGAATAAAGTTTTTTGTAATTTTTATTAGTGAAAAACCATGAGGTACAGTTGTAGACTTACAAATTTTTCTGATTGGATTTCAGTTATATAGTGATCGAGTACCCATCCCTCCACCAGTGCCCATTCTCCAGCTCCAATGATCCCAGTATCCCTCCAACCCCCTAACCCTCCCCCATCCCATCCCACCTCTATGGCAGGTTACTCCCTTTTGTTCTCTCTCTCCTTTTGGGTGTTGTGGTTTGCAAAAGAGGCATTATTGCCACAGAATAAAGATTTTTATTTTGAGTGATCATAAAGTTAAAGAATTATAAATAAAATGAATTTTATGTCCATGTTAAATCAATTACTAGAAAACTTCTGAAGTGTTGACTTTCCGAGTTCTCTAAAATAGCAATGTTATTCCATCTTGACTTCCAAATTGACATGTACTTTGATGAAACAGAACTGATTCATGCTTTGCTGCCGGTCAGATTTGGTACTACATAAGAAATGTCTAGTACAAGAAAATAAATAAAAGTAGAATGATTTGTCAACTTCTTCAAAGCAAGGTGTTGAAACACAGCCTGTCTTCCTTTCTGAAGGCTCTGGAGATGATCACATGCCCCAAAACAGTCAGGTTGCTTGTAAGTTGCCATTTCATGCAGCTCTGAGATTGAAAGCCCTTCTCTGTTGACCCTTAGTAGGTATATTACTTTCATCTTCTAGGGGTCACTCACACTCCTTAATTTACTGTTCACTGTTTTTATCCTCAGAGTCAAAAAGTAATAATCTCTCCATCTTAAAATTCATAACACAACCACATCTGCAAAGTTCAATCAACATATCATATAACATTTCAAAGATTCTAGAGACCAGGGTATTGGTGTCTTAGGGAAGCCATTGTTCTTTCCACCTCACTTTTTACTCACCATACTCTTTGTCTCCTTTCTTATTTTACTCAGTTTTTCTTTTGTGAAACTTTACTGTCACTTCCCTTTTGTCAACCCTTCCTCACTTTATCTCTTCTATGTGTATTATCTTCAAACTTCCAATGTCCTCATTTCATTTTCATTTCATCATCCTGTTATTCGTCGATTGCCTCGAGCAGGCCCCAGTAACGTCTCTTTCATCCTAGCCCTGAGATTATATTCAAGGCTCTTTAGGAGAATGAGACCCATCATTGTTACTGGTATTTGGCATATTTGGTACGCCACGGGGAGTTTGCCAGACTCTGCCCTGTGGGCAGGCTACATTTGATAGCCTGCAAATTTGTCCAAAGTAGGAATGAGATAATAAGATGTCATAAAAAAGATGTCCTGATAAGATGTTCCAGGGGCTGGATTTTATAGTCTCTGAGTCTTGGCCGTTGATGGGATTACACGGCGCCAGGGGGCCAGGTGGTGGGTGTGACCCCCGCCTACTGGAATTTGGAGGATCTGGGTGGAGGATGCTCGACTCCAATCTGAGTAGGCTTGGAGATCTCGGCCCCGGAACCCGCGTGGATTTGTCCCTCTGCCAGTACCTTCATGTGTGCGAAGAGCAGTCTCAGCATGGTGGTGGCTGGTCCTGGAGGTCTTCGGCTGTCGGAGCCCTGGTCGGGGCTCCAATGTCCTCATCCCCATTTTTCCCCAGTAGAAGATGCCTTCTCATACCTTGTCTACAACAGCTTCTCTTTCGCATCTAACCTGTGTACTGGCAAAAGCATAAAAGCAGCTGTACTCACCCATATGACCTGAGAAAAAAAGAAAAGTTGTAGGGACAGGGAGTTGCTTGGTTTCATGCTCTGAGAGAAGCCTGTGAAGCCCCAGTAACAAACTGCAAAGCAGCAAGAATCAGCAAGGTTCACAGGATTCCAACTGATGACCCTTGTACTTTCAGCACCTTTGGGTGTGGCCTTCCAGGTACTGGAATTGAGGGCCCCTCGAGTACCACATTTAACATAAGGCTGTGCATATGGCTCAGTGTGAGATAGATCCTAGTATTTCTTCACTGGACTAAGGGCAGCAAAGGGCCAGGGAAATTGGCATTAAGTATGAGTAAAAAAGAGAAAGACCTGAATATTTATTAGGAAGGAGCCTAGAACCATCCACTTAAAATATACAATAAACTACAATTTAATAAATATCTGAAGTTTCGTATTTAAATCTGTCATATATCACTTAAGGACCCACAAACTTAGAACAAAACCAGTTTCTCAGTGATAACACCATCATATTTACTCTATACTTCATACATTTTAGCTTTGTTATAGTTGATTAATTTTCTTTTCTTGGTCCCATTTTTAGTTTAGACCACTAGTGTACTTGTTCAGATACTTGGTGAATTTCCAATCAAATAGCTTTCACCATTAATAGTCTTTTTCTCACATCAGCATTCTGCATCATGCCAGTCAGAATATAATACTGGCTTGTCATTTCTGTTCTTAGTAATGCTTTATTTAAATTATTAATATAACTCCAATTTATAGAAAAATCATAAAATCTTTAATTATCACCTATATCTTTCTTTTCAGAGCGGGTTAGAGCCAGGGCTGAGCTGTGTTAGGGCCCAGAGATGAAGGTTCACGCCCAGCAGGACTGGTGAGACCTAGCAATGCTCAGGGGACTATGCAGTACCGGAGATTGAATTTGAGATTATGTGTTTGCAAGGCATGTACTCCAGTCCCTTGACTCAAGGAATCTTCCTCCCTTCTTCATACACAATAATGCTTTATCTTTTTTTTTCTACTCAAACAACTATTTTGAGAAGCTTAGGTCAGAGGGCCACCCAGGGGGATACTCAGTCAACCAGTTCAGTGTAGGTCCCAGAAAAGTGGCACTGATCTGGTCCGGTTGTACTGGGGGGGTCACAAGGGCCACACCTATAAGAGCTGGAAGTGAGAGCCCTGCAGTACCAGGAATCAAACTCAGAGCTCATGATCTCTGATCTATCTCCCCAAGTCCTCATTTAAACCACTGTCATGGATGGACTCCGCCTGGCTAAATCAAGTGGCCAGCTCTCTGCTCTTGCTCTACCCAACCTCATGGCAACATATATTCCTGAGCATTTTCTTTCTGTTGAAACATATAACCTTTTTGTCCTCTTTTAGTTTGCTTCATTATAAGCCAAACTCAGGGTCAAGTCAAGGCTCAAACTCAGGGCATCATACATGCATGTACTCACTAATTTAGGACTCACTGTATTCATCTGACATTCGGGACACCACATCCTTAAACAGTTCAATTTAATCCAAAATATAAATCTGTCTCTTCCCAACTTCTAACTATTGGTTTGTCTTAGATCTCATCAGTCCTGAAATCTGAGTCCTCTTTTGTACCGTCTCTAACATATTTCTTTAATATTATAATTTTAAGTAAATGATTACTCTTAATTTCCTTAATTAAACATACAATTATCTCTGTAGCACTGTAGCACTGTCCTCCCATTGTTCATTGATTTGCTCAAGCGGGCCCGGTAACATCTCCATTGTGAGACTTGTTATTACTGTTCTTGCTATATCAAATACATCACGGGGAGCTTACCAGGCTTTGCTGTGCAGGCAAGACACTCTCGATAGTTGCCCAGCTCTCCAAGAGAGGCAGAGGAATCAAACCTGGGCTGGCCCAGTCGGCAGCGTTTAAGGCAAACATCCTACCCACTGTGCTATCACTCCAGCCCAATTATCTCTACTGTTCTATATAATAGGCATTTCAAACATAAACTTACTAATGCCAAAAACAAACTGTTTACTTTATACCCTGTCATAGAGATAACTAATTCACAAATATTCAGTTTTTCCTCCGTAATAACAAATCCGCTAATTTTCAACATAGAACATGACTAATGAAGGTCAGAACCATGTTTCATAGACTTCCTTGTAGTTAGATATGATTATGTTACTCTGGTCAGGATAATGGGTGTAAATTGGAATACATGAACCTCTTGAAAATGTCATATGTAACATCCATCAATTAGCCTTAGACAGAATGAGGATATCTTCCTTGGCCCTGGCCACATCACACTCCAAAGAGAGCACATTTATGTCAGAAAGGAACTTTATGAATGGGTTACAGTGCCATATGGAGAAAATCGTAGGCCCAAATATGACCTCTGGTCAGGAACAGTTAAGCTTGTCTCACCACATTAAAAGAAGATGATACATATTTCAGTTAGTTGTGTTTTTTATCTACTTCAATCAAAAAGAGGCTATCAAGGAAAAATGTATGAGCTACATTATTTTTATCTGAAATGTATATTTTAACCATACTTCCACTTTCAGAACATTGCCCCAACTCTACATCTTATCATCTATCACTCTAAAATTTAAAACACTGATTTGAATACAGCTACCCTTCACATCAAGGAGTATCCTAGGTAGCTAAACAAGGAACAAAAGTCAAGAAACTTGGGAATTACAAGGTAATAAATATGTCCTATCCATGTGTGTACTTAGTCTGAGATAAAAGGCTAAAGAAATCCTTGCTTTCAAAGAAAGTGTTGGTCATATTAGTCTCACATTTATTTATAAACTGAATGTTTCTTAATGTACTTAGCAGAAAGTAGGAGTGTGAAATCAGTGCTGTTATCTTTAGTAATAGTAGTTGTAGTAGTAGTAGGAGTAGTAGTAGTAGGTTGGAGTAGTAGTAGTAGGAGTAGTAGTAGTAGTAGTAATAGTAGTAGTTTGTGATGCCAGTAAACAGGACCTCTACTAATAGTCACACCCCTGGCCCTTGACAATCTATTTTAGTTGTTGCTGTTTTTTGTTGATTTGGGGGGATACCTGGGTGTGCTTAGGACTTAACTCCTGGCTCTGCACTTAACAATCACTGCTAACAGGGCTTGGGGGACCATAAGGAATACCGAAATTCAAGCTTGTGTTGGTCACCAGGAAAGCAAATGCTCTACTGAATTTACTGTCTCTGTCCTGGCAATATATTTTTTCAGGGACTAATTGGCAGTTTTTTACCTCAAAGGTAAGATTTTAACATTAGGAATTCTCTCATTTGCTTACATTTAATTTGTAATGCATTCTTATTCTTTTATAGTAATCTGTTTTTTAAAATCATATGCTTAAAGTAGTTAACTAAAACATTGAGATAGAGACCTGCTATGCGAAATCGGTACTCCATAAATCACTTCTAGACTTTTCCTCCAATCCCATCTTTTTTTCATACAGAAAAGCAAGCAATCCATGCGAAATAAGCCAGAAGTGTTCCTAAGTAAAGGGTAGAACTATTCAGAACACATGAGTTTCAGTTCAAACAATACTGGAATAAATAGAAAAGCTTGGAAGAGGGATGTAGGGAATGAGTTGCTAAGATAGAAAGTTACACTTTCATGTTATCCATTTGATAAACAATTTAAAAAATATTAAAGAGGGGCTGGAGAGATTATATAGCAGGCAGAGCATTTTCCCTGCGCATAGCTGAGTCAGGTTTGATACCAGGCACCATGTGGTCCCCCACCAGGAGTAATCTGGGTGCAAAGCCAGTATTAAGTCCTGAGCACTGCCATGTTTGGCCTCAAAACAAAACAAAATAAATTATTAAATAAATCACTCTTATGTTAGCATTCTGTTTTCATAAATGTGAAACAAGAGTTATTGATGAGAGTAGATGATCTATATTTTCAAGGGTGAGTTTTAAACATTACCTGAATGAAAATAAACATGAGCAAATAGGGAAAAAAAATGCCTCCAATGTCTCCTTTACTCTCAAATTTAATTCTTTCAAAAAGAAAAGGGAAAAAAAGCTGCCATTCACCATTTTTTCCTTTCATTTTTATATCACATTACCTAGAGCCAATTTTCACACATTTCAAAGATTATACATCAGTATTTTTACACATTTCAGATATTAAAAAGTCAAGCATAAAGTCTACATTTTGTACACACAATGCTAACAGATGTGGGAGAGAAACACAATCATGACCTCATTCATATGGTAATTTTTCACGTTATACCAATATTTTCTAGGGCAGCTCAAAGTCTAGGAACCGAAAATAATTATGCAGTAAGAAGTTTTAAGTATATCATTCATTTTAAAAACAGAAAATAGGATTTCTGAAGAAACCAAATTGCCTAGGCAGATTATTGAAAACTTCTCACTCTCTCAGTGAAATTTATCTGACTGTCAAAAACAGTAATACAGAGCATATAAGGTCTCATATTATGTCAACTTGACTAAGCTAAACTGTGTTTCCCTGAACTCCCTGTTGTAAACAATTCCCATTAGGAATGATCACAGAAAAAAAAATGTGGGAGATTTGAATGGCTCAAGTGAAGGATAGTCATTTTGTAGCACAACTATATTACTAATTGTTTGACTGAATGCCTTGTTGATATGAGTCAACAGCTAAGCTGGGTATACGTGCTAAGCTTTTGCATCTCATAAGCACACACACACACACATACACACAAACACACAGAGTTAGTGCAATGTCTCTAGTTCTATAGCACACTATAAATGAGATAGCCATCCTGGAAAGAGAAGAACAATTTCAATTATTTACAGCTGCAATGCATAAATGCAACTGCTTTGTAATTCTAAAATGACTAATTGCCTCAATTTCTTTTTTAAGGCTTACACATTATACCAATTCAAATGGTTTAGTGACCATTAAACTTCTGTCAACACTTTACCTAATTCGAACTATAATCATTCTCACAAATTTGGATTCTCTTTCCTTATGTGTTGGTCCTATGAAGATCTCTCCAGCATAGTTCCGTTGTTCTTAGAGATAAAAAAGAGAAATTTGTTCATATTATGCAGGCAATAATAAATTTCAGCCTGGGGACTGGAGGCTTGGAGCATTTGTGTTACAGACATCCAACTTCAGTTCAATCCCCAATACTGCATGATACCCCAAAAACAGTGGTCTGAGAAGACCCTAACCAGCAAACCAGCACTGAATATGGCAAAAACTCCTCCTCAACAAAAAGTAATATTTTTAAAAATAATAGTAAACTTCATGCTAACAATGAATACATAATTAAATAATATTAACATGTAATATCAATAAACAGATACAGCAAGTTTACCCACTTTATTGTATCTAAATGATCTCCATTTTTTAAAAAGAATTCCGTTTTGTGTTCCAATAATTGCTATAGTATGCATTTGAACAGATGCCTTAAAAGAGGTTCAGAAGAGGCCAAGATCATAGTCTCACATAAATTAGGTTTACCAGTATGTTTGCACATTATAATTAATAAAAAATATAAGTATTGTGTTTGTTTCCAAAAAGTCATTTCTACATTGGTGATTTATAAAATCAATATATTTTTATTTTATTTTTTTATTTTTTTGCTTTTTGAGTCACACTCAGCAATGCACAGGGGTTACTCCTGGCTTTGCACTCAGGAATCACCCCTGACAGTGCTCAGGAGACCATATGGGATGCTGGGAATCGAACCCGGGTCAGCCATTTGCAAGGCAAACACCCTACCTGCTGTGCTATTGCTCCACCCCCAATATATTTTCATTTTAGGAAGACTAAATTTGAGCAATTAAAAATATTATAAAAAGGAAATTCTACCATCCAGAATAATCAATAAATTGGGAAACTTCATTCCATTATCTTTCCATATTGCATGCAGAAGGCCCAGAATTGATCTCTAAGCATCACAGGAGTCACCCTCAACACCAAGTCAGGAGTGGTCTCCAAGAACAGAGGTGTGGCAATTCCCCAAAAATATTATGTTAACGATAATATAATCATAATAGTTTCTTTTTAAATAATTAAAAGTGAATTTTCTTGCACACCATATGTGTTACAGTTGGTCCATTATCTGAGCTTGAACCTTTCCACACCTTTATAGAGTGTTAGCTATTGACTTTTATCTAGTCATTTGAAATCTGAGGGCAGAGATGGGCCAGTTTCCACAGGTGCACTCATATTTTGAGGGCCTTATCTCACTTTCAGGGAACTGAGTTCATTTTCTTAACACATTGCTTTTAGTCCATTGAAAGGTCACTGATTTTTCAGAAGTAAATAGGGATATCAATTTTGAATTCTTCTCTTTTACACTCAAATCTTTTTTACCTTATGTCAACTATTCAACTTAAAAGGGCACTTCTCCATCTGTGAACCTCATACAGTATTTTCCCATGTTGACTTCCGATGATACATAACTGATGCTTGCATAATGTGATAATGCCATATTTCTTCAATGAAGAAAATAACCCCCTCCATAAGACCATTTTTTTCCTCCTAATTGAATCATTATAAAGTTTTCAGAGTTTCATTATGTTACTCCACCAAACAGAAAACAGGAACTAGACTTGTGGGCTATACTATACTCACCAGAATCTTGTTTCTTCTTCATCAAGAATTTAAAAAGAATTTTTGACTTGACATCTTATCTGCTTCCCTTACATTTTGGCTACTTATAATTCAAAGGTTGTTTTCCTTACCAAATTTTAAGTTTAAGGATGAAGAGTTATTTTATTCATATGTTGGTCATCCATGTATCATCTTATACACAATACATTTAACAGTTGCACATTTCTGTTATTCTTTGGAGAAGTAAAACCCAGAAGTACAAAATCCATGAGCCTGAACCTAGGAATCTGTCTCTTCACCTGTGTAGGTACTCCTGCCCTAAAGATTTTTACCACTTACAAGATTGTTGAAAAGGCTTATGATTCCTAGTTAGGTAACTGATAACACTTCAAACAAGTGCTCACTGTTATAGAGGTCTAAAATGCACACAAAATTAGGGTGAACTCTTCTTAGAAGCCACCTTGAGGCAAAGGATATTCTAACCTGTCCAGCTCTTTTTCCTTTGTTCTTCTTGCCAGAACCCTTCATGATGAATAACGCTTTCTCTGATGCCTAATGCTTCCTGTGCTTCCTTTGTCCTCCTGCTTAAAAAGACTTTATGTTGGAGAATCCCTCACATCCTGCTTTTTTTTTAACCCCAACCCTCTCAAAGTCTGGCTTCCGGAGACTTTGTAAGCTAAAGGGGTTTTATATTTGCAGCAAATTTTGCAGTTAAAGATACAGTAAGTTTGTGACCTCCTTTCCCCTATGTGCTTGTAGAGTTTATTTAAGCTGGCTTTTTTATATAAAACCAGTGTGAACTAGTAGAGGGCAGAAGAGAGTTAAAGAATCCTGCCAGGCACACACCACTTAGAATCTCCAAATGTTTAGGAAACTTTTACAAACCTAGAGGAGAAAGACTACCAACTGAAACTAAAAAAGAAACCTTGAAAGAAGGATGCTCTGTCTCTCCCACATTATGGTTTTTGACCACTAAGTTTTATGCGCTTGTATAGTAGAAGGATACAATACCTGAAACAGAAGAATTTGGGGAAAATACTATAATGTGAAAGTAAAATAATATATGAAGTCTCTGTGAAGTTTATCTCTACAAATTAGAATCTTATTATAACATCACCATTTCCTTTATTGACTCAGTTGCACAGCAAACTATGTCTCGAGTCTTAGGAAAATTCTCAGAGAAGGGACCAGAGTTATGATTCAGAGTTTACCCCTCAATTTCATGCATTTCTAAAAATTGGTGTTACTGTTTATTATAGCATTAGTAGCCAGCCCAAATAAAATAGCACATATCTTCTTGCCTCAGTCCTTAAAAGGAGATATAAAAGTAATACTATAAACAAAGTAATTTTCTAATTTTTATCCTTTATTTCTCAACATGGTGCTTAATCACAAAGCTAGTTGTCAGAGAGTTCAGCTGGGTTCTGTGCTCCTGCCTCCATATTTGTTCCTGGGACAGTTTATTATATTTTTCCATAGGAAGTGGTCTGTTTTTGTTTGTAATATCTCTTTCATAGCTTAGGGGTCGGTCATGGGTACAGAAGGACAATTAGCTGCTCCTCCACCCACAAGTCAGAATTCAAATCTTAAGTATAATGACATTAAGATTAAAATAACCTAATATTTATCACCCATGGGGTAAAATTATAAAGTATGTGTCATCTGGGGAAATTTTAGATGCCTCTGTCCACATATACAGACACTAATTGTTCTGATACATCAGCTGAGCATCAGGATTCTGAAGTGGCTTAAGTCATTGTGAAGGTCACTGAGAACTGTGAGTGGACACATACACACATGTACACACACACACAGAATTACAGATAAGAGTTACAAATTACAGATCTATTTGGCCTACAACTTGCTCCCTTTACAGAAAATTTTACCTAGGAAGCCCCTGGAAATCTATCTTCTTTAAATGAACAAACAGAAAGCATTCACTCCCAATTGCATTTGAGGCTACTACCACTCCCCGGGAATATTCCAGCCTAGTGGGGGGCAATATGGTATGATCTGCTTTGGTAAGTATTGCTCTATATCACTGTCTTTTGGCCTTTGTCTGACTATGGTCCTCATTAAATCTTCTTTCCTTCCTTTGCACACCCCTCTTCTATTCTAAGGATTGAACCCTAGTAAGTCTCCAATGGAGATGTTACTGGGCCCGCTCGAGCAAATCGACGATCAACGGGAGGGCCTTTACCTTACCTTTACCTTGTGCTGTGGCTCACCATTTACACGATTTTCACCTGTGCTGCCTTGAAATATATGGCCCCTAGCTGAGAAATGATGCTTTAGATCATAAGAGAGCAAGTTAATTCTTGTTACCTCAATCTGTGAAAATGCACCAATTTACATCTTTTCAAAAGCAAGAGCACTGATTTTTCATTTTGGTACTATGCATTATCTTATATTCAAATTGTCATAATTAATATAGCTTAATAGTACTAAGAACCTAAGTTACATGAATTAGGCCAGTTTTCACAAAATCAGTATTAATATTTGTTTTCTAATATTTTGACTTCTGTATTTTAAATGAAACTATATGGTAATTGATTGAAAATTTTCTTACTTTGTTCATTTATAAATTTATTATTTGGAAAATTTTAAGAAAAAACAATTATTCTATTTTCGTACTTGAACATTATTGACCTTCTCTTTTTAGAACTATTAATAGTTAAGTCCATAGCAAAACCTTGAGAAGAACCTTTCAATACTGTGGAGATAGAAAAATATGTTTCAAAAAATTTAATGCGATATTTTTACTTTAACTTTTTTGAAACATATTTTTCTATCTCCACAAGATCGAAAGATTCTTCTTAAAGTTTTGCTATGGACATAAGTATTAAGATGATAGTTAAAGTATTCCTCAAAATTGTAATTTGATTTTTCATCAGTTTCAATTGTTTCACACTGTCACTGTCCTCCCATTGTTCATTGATCTGCTCGAGCGGGCGCAGTAATGTCTCCATTTTTTTGAGACTTGTTGTTACTGTGTTTGGCATATTGAACACGTCATAGGTAGCTTTCCAGGCTTTGCCATGCGGGCGAGATACTCTCGGTAGCTTGCCGGGCTCTCTGAGAGGGGCAGAGGAATCCAACTCGGGTCAGCCATGTTGGCTGCATGCAAGGCAAATGCCCTACCTGCTGTGCTATCGCTCCAGCCCTTCAATTGTTTAAGAAAACAAATATAATAGCTGAGTTCCAATTTTTTCACATGTACAGATATAGTATTTTGGATTTCCTTTGTAACTTAATTACAAAAATAGCTTAACAAATGAGCAACTGTTTTCAGTGGCTCAGAGTTATAGAATCTATCTCCAGTTTATGCACATGGTAGTGATATGATTGAATTTTCCACATCCGACTCTTAAGATAAAAGTACTTTTGGCTGATCTAATTCTAATTGTAATTAAAATTCACAAATTTGATTTTCTTTTCATTAGTTCTTTAACATTTATAACTATATCACTTCTGTGATATAAAATTGTTTTAATATAATCCTGGAGATCTGTCATGGCACCATGTGATAATCTTTTAAGACATTCAAAGATTATTTGAATGGCTCTTCTCCTAAGGAAAGCCTGAAAAAAAATAAGATCTATCAAAATGTGAGAAATGGAGAGGAGAGAAAGAAAGAAAGGGTAAGGGTGAAAAAGAAAGCTCCATTTCTTTGATTGGATCTTTTCCTTTCTCATGCAGTACTTGGAACCCCGGGAGACTTTTCTTGATATTGAGTGGAGACAACTTAAAGCCTACGAATATACTAAGTTTGATAGAACCAACTTGGAGCACAATAATCATTAGATTTCTGTTTCATGAGATAAAATATATCCTTTTATTCACCCACTTTGAATTAAATTTTCTGTCACTTCCAGACAAAATCACCCTTAGTAATAAAAGACTTAGCATATAAACATAACAAGAGGCAACAAGAATCATATTATAAAAGCTTTTTGTGTCAATAATGTGCTAATTCCCCACATACACACATACTTAGTATATCTAAAGCAGTATATTTTTATAGAATAAATCCCACACAGAAAGATCTGGAAATTTATTATCTAGAGTCTATGTAAGAGTAACAGGAGCAAACGAAGCAGTTTATATCAATAGTGTCTTGACCTTGGACTGGAGCGATAGCACAGCAGGTAGAGCGTTTGCCTTGCACACAGCCGACCCGGGTTCAATTCCTCCATCCCTCTTGGAAATCCTGGCAAGCTACAGAAAGTATCCCACCCACACGGCAGAGACTGGCAAGCTCCCCATGGTGTATTCCATATGCCAAAAACAGTAACAACAAGTCTCACAGTATGTTACTCGTGCCCGCTTGAGCAAATCAATGAACAATGGGAGGACAGTGCTACAATGCTACAGTGTCTCAACCTAAACATATGTAAGCAAAAGATAAGTTCAGTGACTGTTATTTTAACTATCAATAACTGAATACAACTAACCACCACTGAAACTTAGTGGCAATGTTTTATAACTTGTGAAACTTGTATGTGGGGATTATTCAGCAGGACAGCGTATCTGCTCTATTCAGAATCAGCTGGGGACATTTGTAGGAAAGAAGTGCTAATTGCAATTGTCCAAGAGCTCTTCTTCATTCAGTGAGAAGGAACATCTGGGGTTGGCACAGCTGAAGCATCTCAACTGTCTCATTCATCTTAGTGTGTTCTTTCCACAGGATCTCTACAAGAGTTTCTCCACAGGGTGGCTAACTCTTACTGTATTTCTCAAGAGGAAGAGATGCAGGTTTACAGTCTATTTTCAGTATTACCTCATTCTATTCACCAAGGTTGTCATACACGCCCTCCTGTATTCAAGAAGAAGGAAATAGACTCTACCACTTGGTAAAGAAATAATGAATAGAATATGTGTAATCAGAAAAGAAGGAAAAAAGGAAAGACAAAAAAGAATAAATAAAAAAAGAAAGTTTATAATTAAAATACTCCATATTCAAATACCCATATACCCTTTTCACTGATTATTGACACAATTCATATATTTTAGTAACTTTCATTACAGTATTTTCAGGCATTTATTCTTGCTTTGCTTGATCCTCACAAAATAACCCAAAGTAACTTTTTTATATAACCATAATCTTCAGATCTTGTGTTTCCATATTATAATTATAATATTTTCTGTGAGTTCAAAAGGAGTGGGCACAGGGAATATGTGTGATCAGTAGCCGAAAACTGTTCCTCTGGATCCCATGGCGATGGACAGACAAAGGACAGGGTAATGAGGTAATGGAGGAACAGGGCCCCAGGCTGGTTGGTAGGTAGTAACTATATATTTCATCTTATAGCTTCATTCTCCTACAGCTTAAATGTATCTTCCCCAGCAGAGTTATTTTTCTTTACCAGCATAGTTAGATCTCTCCCTGCCTCATTACTGCATTAGTTATATAGAAATCATAATGGGTATGGGCACACATAGGTGGGATTGAACATTATCATAACAATAAGCAAATGTAAAGCCACTCCTTCAGGGGAAATTCTAGGAGAATAACTCAAGGACAAAATCTCATCTAGGGGTTCAGCACTCTAGATTACAAGGAGATCTGCTCAAGGGCGGGATTCCATCTAGGGCATATTGCTTTCTCCTTTCCTCAGCTAATCCATTTTAAAAATCATAGTAAATTTTCTTAGTAATATTTCTAGTCATTTTGTATGAACACAGTAAGAGATATATTAAGCTTAAAGGTAAAGGTAAAGGTAAAGGCCCTCCCGTTGATCGTCGATTTGCTCGAGTGGGCCCAGTAACGTCTCCATTGGAGACTTTGTTGTTACTGTGTCTGGCATATCGAATACTCTCGGTAGCTTGCCGGGCTCTCCAAGAGGGGCGGAGGAATCGAGCTCGGGTCGCCCATGTTGGCCGCTTGTAAGGCGAACGCCCTACCCGCTGTGCTATCGCTCCAGCCCATATTAAGCTTAAAGGTTGGCTTTTCTGGTGGACATCTCGCTATATATTCCAGACCACAGTCCTCAGGCCTGGTTAGTCTTTCCCAGCCCCAGCAGGGTCCTTATTCACTTACTTCTTTTTGGGTCATGATACAGTTTGTTCCATGACTGTGCTGATAACTTATTATACGTATGGAGCTTAGCTTGTCCCATTTTTATGCCAGGGTAGCTTGTGGCTTGCCCTAGGTCCATGCTTGTCCCTCGCTCAAACCCTGCTTTTGGGGGTGTTAGGAAAGCAACTGAGGCTTAAGTCAGGTAAATATAATGGATACCCAAGAGTAAATATTATTTGAGTTGATTAACTTCCATACTACAAAAGCATAGCATGAACTATCTTCCTGTGTCTATACAAAAAGGATACTGATAAACCACACAAAGGACATAAAGGAAAGAGAAAAGCAAGATAGGATTATTAATGCCTTATGGAACTGGTTGGACCTTGGGAGCACTGGTTTGGGAGTAACTCTGTAGTACTATAGCACTGTCCTCCCATTGTTCATCGATTTGCTCGAGTGGGCCCAGTAACATCTTCATTGTGAGATTTGTTGTTACTGTGTTTGGCATATTGAATACGTCACGAGTAGCTTGCCAGGCTTTGCCATGCAGGCGAGATACTCTCGGTAGCTTGCCAGGCTAACAGAGAGGGGCGGAGGAATTGAACCCAGGTCGGCTGGGCCATCTGCATGCAAGGCAAATGCCCTACCGCTGGGAGTAACTCAATAAACCTAAACTCCTTGTGGGAGGAGCAAGAACAAACTAATGTTATCCAACATTTTTCCAATTTTTACATGCATAATTTTTTGTTAGTTTTTTTGGGGGGCCATACCTGGCTGTGCTTAGGGTTGACTCCTGCTCTGCACTCAAGGATCACACCTGGCAGCACTTGGTGGATCATATGGTATGCTGAGAATTGAACCCAGATTGTCCCCATGCTTGCATCATACTTGCTCGGGCTTTTCTCTCTACATGTATAATTTTTAATGATTTATCTTCTGACATTCTTGTGAACAGTTCTATGATGGCCTTAGTGATTACTTTCAACACAAATACCTATCATGTAACTGAAACTTCTTCTCTTCCAAATAGAGTAACAGTGATCAGATTATGCAGTCTTCACTATGTTAAGGTAAGAAAAAAAGTAGCAAAAAGGGCAATAATCCCTTGTAGCATATTAACTTATCAAACAATGATAAATATTTAACATATGGAAATATCTAATAACAGAAACCAATTCTGCTAGAAGGAAGGGCATATTCATATGTAATACATGGCCATAATTAGAGCACATTTGCATATTTACCTAAGGGAACTTTTCTCAGGAAATTTAATTTGCATTTTGACCCAGAACTCTCTGAAGAGGAATATATAAAGAAAAATGAGAGAATTTTTCAAGTGCTGAGTATTAGATTTCAAACTCTTTGACCCTCATTTTTCCTATATATTAAGAAATGTTGAAAGAATTAAATGAGATAATGTGTTCTTAGCAAGTAAAGACACTAATCACACACAATGAATGGCATTTTCTTTCTCATCATTCTGTAAGTACAGAATGCCTGCCCCAGATCCAAAACTCAGAGAAAGCAATCTTGCTGCCAAGACTACAGAGAAAAGGAGAACTTAATGGACCATGAGACTTACCACTGAAACAAAGCTTCCAGGTATTTCCTACTAGGGAAATGTAGGCATGAGAATTTTGCATTAGGATAATATGCCCTCTCTGGGGAAAAATGGCTGGGAAGCCTGGATTCTATATAAATATAAAGCACATCTGGCAGGGTTGTATTAAAACTAGGGTTCCAAAACACACTGTCTGTAAAGCATTTTATGAAAGTCTTGGCAAGACTCTTAGTATTATCTTTACCAGTAACTGTTTAGAACCAGGACCTTAATGTCTCAATGGAGTCCTCTAACCCCAAACCTAAGATAAACTCTCCCTTTATTATGAGGACTAGAGAAAGAAGATTTTACTTTGTTAAAGAATATGCAGCAAAAAGGACCAGAACATCGGACTGGGTAACAGCATAGCGAACAAGAACTAGAACCAGAGTACCATAGATGAGCAAGTGTGAAAAGGGAGTTAAGTCACAAACAAAACAAGATCACATTTTCTGGAAACTGGTATGGAACACAAACTTTGGATGATTCTAAGTCATCAAGATACTATCTGGAATGATTTCATTCCCCTCTCTGGAAAGCTTGTGTTTTCAAACCACCTTCAAATGGTGGTTATATGCTCCAAGTAAATGGTTGCAAGATGAATATAAAGGCAAATGAAAAGGAGTCACTCAAATCGTCCTAAATTGTCCCAGTGATGAAATATCAGGAAACTCTGATCAGAGACTCTGCTTAAATTCATTTCCACTGACTGACACCAAGCCCCTGTCAAGTGGTTTCAAAACTGGGTCAACACTAAGAAATAGCGGTTGCTGCAAGCTGGTACTGCAAACAATTGGTGAGGGTTGCTGAGCAAGAATGCTTGCCATGTGCCAATGTTGAAGATGCAAGTTGTTTCACATAGTGCTCTGCCAGTTGAGAGAATAGATCAAAATTTTTCACTGTATTACATCCTGAGATTACCTTGGGAGAAAAAGAAGTTATTCCTCTACCCAAGAGAAAAGTGGAATAATTGTTTTTCATGTGATTTCTATTAAACAGAAAGAATTGTCACGGTCACGGTCCTCCCATTGTTCATCGATTTGCTCGAGCGGGCCCAGGAATGTCTCCATTGTGAGACTTGTTTTTACTGTGTTTGGCATGTTGAATACGTCACGGGTAGCTTGCCAGGCTCTGCCGTGCAGGTGAGATACTCTCGGAAGCTTGCTGGGCTCTCCAAGAGCAGCAGAGGAATCAAACTCGGGACGGCCGTATTGGCTGCGTGCAAGGCAAATGCCCTATCACTGTGCTATCACTCCAACAGAAAGAATAACTGTTGTTTTTGAAAGCATCTGACAAAAAGAAAAAAGAAGGACCCAAGACATAGAGAAATCGTTTAATAATTAATTTGCATGTCTTTCATGCTGCCAACATGATTTGATTCCAATACTGCATATAGTCCCCTGATACTATTTGATCACTAGAAGTGACACCTAACCACAGAGCCTGGAGTAAACCCAGAGTACCACTGGATGTATCCCAAAAAGTAAAAGTATATATAATATCACACATCCCACAATCCTCATGTGAAGTAAGAAGAAGAGGGGGGAAAGGGAGAATATGTGACATTCTCTGAAGAATAAGCTTAAGAATGAGCAGTCTTCATTATGGATATACATCAATCACCATTCTGAACACCTTAAATATATATAATCCTACTTGAAAATATATGAGTGGAAAAAAGAATGAACAAACTTTAGAAAGTTTTTGAAAGCATTTGTTTGTACTTTTAAAGTGTGCAAATTCAGGGCTGGAGCAATAGCACAGAGGTTAGAGTATTTGCCTTGCACATGGCCAACCCGGGTTCGATTCCCAGCATTTCATATGGTCCGCTGAGCACCGCTAGGGGTAATTCCTGAGTTCATAGCCAGGAGTAACCCCTGTGCATCGCCAGGTGTGACACAAAAAGCAAATAAATAAATAAAGTGTGCAACTTTATTGAATCAATGTTGGTTTCAAAAGGTTGTGTCTGTGGAGTAAAGTGATACACTTCTTCTGAAGTATGTTAGCTACCATACCTACCACCAATGAACCAAAATACCCCCATCGTTGTCCCTGGACCCCTCCTATTTCCCTTCTGGTAACTTCAGATCATAATCAATATCTAAATGTTTGCTTTCTTTTAGTATTTTTTGTTCCCTTCTTTGAACTTTTAAATCCCCTATATATAAGTGAGTTGGATAATTGATTGAATCCAGGGACAGAGAAATAGTACAGTGGGTAGTTTTTGCCTTGCATGTGGCCAGCTAGAGTTCAATCCTCCGCATCCCATATGGTCCCCCAAGCACTACCAGGAGTAATCCCTGAGCATCACTGGGTATGATCTCCCCCACCCCCTAAAAGAAGAAGTTGTATCTAGTTCTGGAAAACACAAAAATTAATTCCCAACTTTTACAAAGGCAGTGCTATTCTTGTCATTATTGTTTTCGCAATGTGATAGGAACTGGAGGATAGGTGGAATGAAGTAATGCAAAGGAAGAACATGTGCCCAGTGATCTCAGTTATATGTGACATAATGAAAAACTGGATGAGGAAATGTAATGTAGTAATAGAAGGGTACCTAGATCAGCCTTAACCCTAGAGTATATGAAGGAAAGACAGAAAAGAAAAGAAATCAATGGGAGAAGGAAAATGAGAAAGGGAAGTAAAGGGGAACAGGTGTCAGGGCCCTTGTTTATACAGATGATGTGGGAAAGTGGTAGAGCATATATCCAAAGCACATATGCTCCCACCACAGAACTTTGAGATGTGCCTGTCTTAAAGGGAGATGTTGGGGAGAGGAGTATGGAAACACTGGTTGAGGGTAGTTGACACTGCTGGTGATATTGATGCCAAAATATTACAAACCTAAAGCTCAATTATTGATTACAATTTAAAGCATGATTTCTTAATTAAATTAAAATACTAAAAATTAAATTAAAATAATTGTTCCTGTAATTACAGTTTCCATAAACAATTGAGGGTGTTAAAATATGTTGACACTGGACTGGAAGAGAGTACAGTTGGTAGGGTACTTGCCTTGCATGCAGCCAACCTGGGTTCAAATATGGCATCCCATATGGTCCCTGCACACCACCAGGAGTAATTTCTCAGTACAGAAATGAGGAGTAACCCCTGACCATTGCCAGGTGCAATTCAAAAACCAATCAATCAATCAATCAATCAATAAACAAATAAAAAAATGAACTGTCAGTGCTTCCTTTTCTCAGTGAATCTTAATTTTACAAAAGTATATACATATTTTACACTGGCTCGGCTCTTCACACACTACCTGTCTGAATGAAAGTTTCCATCCCAGTGGAAAACCAGCAGGACTGTACTACTATACAAGAAGGAAGACATCCACGACATTGGCAACCATCGCCCGATCTGCATATTGTCTGTCATCTACAGGCTGTTCACTCGAGTCATCCTGAATAGGACTGGCAGAACACTAGATGAAGGATAACCATGCGAGCAAGCTGGGTTCTGCAAAGGATTCAGCACCATCGACCATATCCACACAATAACCAAGCTCACTGAGGTTTCTCGGGAGTTCAAGATGCCGCTCTGTCTAATGTTCATTGATTTAAAGGAGGTCTTTGATTCTGTTGAGACTGAAGCAGTCATCGAAGCCCTAGCCAATCAGGGCATTCAAACTCAATACATCAGGATCCTCCGTGAGCTGTATTACGAATTCAATACTAGGATCTCACCATTCTGCAAAGAAGTGATCATTGATGTCAAGAGAGGGGTTCAGCAGGGTGATGCTATTTCACCGAAACTCTTCAGTGCCACCCTCGAGAACATCATGCAAGGACTGGAATGGGAAGGAATGGGAGTGAAGGTAGATGGTTGGAAACTACACCACCCCCACTTTGCTGATGACATCATTCTAATAATACCAAACATTAGCCAAGCAGCACAAATGCTGGTCGACTTCGACCATGAGTGTTTAAAGGTCGGATTACAGCGGAATCTCACAAAGACTATGTTCATTAGAAACAGTCTTGTTCCTGACATTCCATTCGCTCTCAACAGAACAACCATCTCTGAATGCAACAATTATGTGTACTTAGGTCGAGAAGTCAACATGACGAATGACCTGGCATCTGAATTGCACAGAATGAAGAGAGCGGCTTGGAACACCTTCAAGAGCATCAAAGAAATAGCTAAGAGGACAAATAACCTCCAGTTCCAGGGACATCTTTTCGATTCCTGCATTAACATACGCCTCAGAGACCTGAGCCCTATGAAAACAGGATGAGAACACTATTCGGTTCTCTCTAAGAGGAATCACAAGAGCTATGCTTGGAGTATCACGCTTCACTCAAATGAGAGAAAGAATCTGGAGTTCCGACCTCGGTCAATGCTCAAGAATCAGGGACGCTGTCTCATTTGCCAAGGCATCAAAAATCAGATGCACTGGACACGTAATGAGATTTAGAGATGACCGCTGGACTAGAGCCATTACCAACTGGATTCTACAGGACGTCAAAAGATTGCACGGCCGCCTACCTATGAGATGGTCAGACTTCTTCTTCGTCAAGACCCTTAATGATCGGGTTGATTCTCTTTTTGTTCCTAGAACGAGCAGATGCTGTTGGGCTACACTAGCACGTGACAGGGACCAATGGAGTCACTACTGGTGCCCGCTCTAGCAAATCGATGAGTAACGAGATATCAAGTGATCAAGTGATATACACCTTTTTTTCTTTTTATTAGTGAAAAACCATGAAGTATAGTTGTAGATTTACAATTTTTTGTGCTTGGGTTTCGATTATACAATCGAAATGATCAAATACCCATCCCTCCCTCAGTGCCCCTTTTCCACCACCATGGATAATATCCCTCCCACCCCCATTCCCCCCATCCCCCCCTGCCTCTGTGGCAGGGCATTCCCTTGTGTTCTCTCTCTCCTTTTGGGTGTTGTGGTCTGCAAAAGAGGCATTGAGTGGCAAACATGTTCAGTCCATAGTCTACTTTAAACATGCATCTCCCCTCCTGGGAGGATCCTCCAAACACACTTTATTTGGTGCTCCCTTCTATATCGGAGCTGCCCTTTCCCCTAGAATGCCCGGCTGGCCTCTAAGCTATGGAGTAATCCTCCTGCTGTTGATCTCAGCTATTCTTGGGTATTAATCTCATATTTTGTTTCTTTATATTCCCCAGATGAATGCAATCTTTCTATGTCTATTCCTCTCTTTCTGACTCATTTCGCTTAGCATGATACTTTCCATGTTGTACCACTTGTATATAAATTTCATGACTTCATCTTTTCTAACAGCTACATAGTACTCCATTGTGTAGATGTACCAAAGTTTCTTTAACCAGTCATCTGTTCTTGAAAATTCAGGTTTCTCCCAGTTTCTGGCTATTGTAAAGAGTGCTGCAATGAACAAACAAGTGCAGATGTCACTTCGACTATACATTTTTGCCTCTCTGGGATATATTCCCAGGAGTGCTATTGCTGGGTCAATGAGAGCTCAATTTCTAATTTTTTGAGAATCGTCCATACTGTTTTCCAGAAGGGCTGAACCAGTCGACATTCCCACCAACAGTATACACCTGTTTTTAAAAAAATCTATTTTTTTTAAAAAACCTACATTTTTGCAGACTTTAAATGTGTCCCTCACCTTGTATACAATGACCTCTTTGAGTACTGTTTACAAAATTTTCAGTTAATAGAGAAAACCTTAACTCTACCACAGCAAACAAGAAAATCTGATACCAATACTGAAGTCCATCCAAAAACGGCTTTAAGGGGCTGGACAGATAGCACAGCGGGTAAAGCATTTGTCTTGCACATGTCCGACCCGGATTCAATTCCCAACATCCCATATGGTCCCCTGAGCACTGCCAGGAGTAACTCCTGAGTGCAGAGCCAGGAGTAACCCCTGAGCATCACTGGATATTACCAGGTGTGACCCAAAAATCAAAAAAAAAAAGACTTTAAAAAAAGAACTATAAAAAGAGTCTGCAATTCAGTACTTACATCACATGAAAAGTTGAGGCTTAATTCAAAAAAATATTTTAAAATGTATTTCCAAATATAAAATGTATAGCCATTCTTTGAAGCAAATATTACAGGAAGACTTAAAATAAGAATGACACTATTTACTCAAATATATTCTTTCTCTGCTCAGTTCAAAACATTATTCAAGTCAGAAGGTCACAGGAAGATCTCCATACATCAGAGTTTTCTTTCTTCTTTTGTGGTTTTGTTCAAACCACAACTGTCAGTGCTCATAGCTTACACTCTGCACGCACACCTGGTGGACTCAGGGACCATATGGGATGCCTGGGATCCAGGTCAGTCATGTGCAAGGTAAATATCTTACCCTCTGTACTTTTGCTCTGACCCCACACAGAGTTTTCTTTTGATTTATTATTTCTTTAGTCATTCCTACCTTCAAGAGTTATTGAGACTATGAAAATCTATCATCACTCACATGGGTAATAAGATTACATATTTTTAAGTATTTCTTAGTAAGCACTGATTTGAGATATTATACTCAAATCTTACTGTGGATCAACCTGAATTGTCATTCCACTATACCAATAAAAATATATGCTTAATACTCAGCTAAACAATGCATGATTATCTATATACTGTTATCATCTTGGATAGGGGAATACTGGGGATCATACCCAGATTCTTACAAATAGAAGACTCTTTCACTGAGTTATATCACTCCACCCCCAACCCAGCAAAACCTGTTACACACACATATATATAGATGCAACTGTTGGACTCTGTGTAATACATTTATATATGGGTTATAAAATTCCTCTGATAGGTTCAAGTTACTATTTTATCGACAAAACAATTTAATATCAAACAACACACTAAATATTTGAAGTATGACAAAATATGTCAAATTAGTTTTTATAGACAAGAGATTTTTTAAAATTCCTCTCTTCTTTTTGATCCTGCCTTTTAAAAACTGCACTTTTGAGGTCTTCTTAGAAAAGATTTTTCAGAAAGTAACTACCTCTACTGAGCCAACAAAACTTGAATAGCATCTTAATTTCAGAACTCTGGCTACTTCCAGACTCAGATTTAAGGAAGTATAATGTGCTATTCAAAACCTATTTACTTCAACAAGATCTAAGCCAGGTAATCTGAGACTACCTCTGCACAGACCTTAGAGAAACTATCATTTTTGTTGCCCTCAAAATAATCGGCCTCATTACTCTCAGGATTAGAGATCACTGATTATACCTTCTTTCCAATAATCTACTGAATCAGCTGTTTCATCTAGAACCAAAGTCAAAAACATTTCATCTCATGATCCCCCTCAGTTCTAGTAATTTACCAAGGATGAGGTCTCCTCTTCTCCCATACAACCAAACGGTGAGATGAAAGTTCTGAGGCTTTTGTCATCAATGATTGTCATAAATATATGTTGAAGGAAAATAAACTGTCAATTTGTAGACACACATGTTGATTTTCAAAAATTGCTAACTGTCTTTTAAGTGGACAATAGAATTGATAAATGAAGTGGATAATAGAATTGATAAATGCCTCTATCTGATATAAAGGCAATCTCAGCATGACAATTTTTCCATGGAAAGAAATAACCAAAAGAGAAAAATATTTTCTAAATTGCTCTTAGAAACTTCGGCAATCAACATTCTCCTTGAAGAACCACTCAGAACCCCCCACATACATAAGAATTTAGAATATTCTGTTCCTCACAAGTGGTTACTTGAGAGAGAGAATTAAAAATTTATAGAAAATGGAACCAAAGGGTACAAGTGTGGTTAGAATGATTAAAACAAAAAGCAAAGCACTAGAGAACTCTGCCACACATACCTGAAAAGGGGAGAGAAAATTATTTCTTTGATTTACAGCAGAAAGAAAAAGCGGGGGAAAACTCACTAGGAAGACTGGGAAATGACTTTTGTTGCTTCTTTTAGAGGGAAACTACTTGTAAGAGAGACAAGAATGAAATTCCAATGAAATTCACCTGCTGAAAATAAGAACTCAGGAGAAAAGTAAGACCTACCTGGGTGAATAAGAAAGGGTTTATTCATTTCATTGAAACAACATCCTACAGAGCATAGAAAAATTATCACTAACATTAACTGAACTCTTACTATATGCCCGTCAGAATGTTAAACATGTTACACATATTAACTTATTTAATAATCATAACCTCTATGAGAAATAGCAGCAAAAGAAAATCTGGGAAAAGAGTAAATGTGGAGAACTACCATATCTCCTGACTCTTTGAGGATTAGGACTGATCTCAAATTTTACTCAGCATAGGACTACATGAAACTGGAGATTGTGCAATTCATTTTTTTGAAAATTTTTATTAGTGGAACACCATGAGGTATAGTTGTAGACTTACAGATTTTTGTGCTTGGATTTCAATTATACAATGATCAAATACCCATCCCTCCACCAGTGCCCATTTTCCATAACCACGGGTCCCAGTATCCCTCGCACCCCCATCCACCCCCCATCCCAAACTGCTTCTGTGGCATGGCATTCCCTTTTGTTCTCTCTCTCCTTTTGGGTGTTGTAGATTGAAAGAGAGGCATTGAGTGGCAATCATGTTTGGACTATAGTCTAATTTCAGCATGATTCTCCCATTCTGGGAGGATCCTTGCAACACCCTTTATTTGGTGTCCCTTTCTTTATCTGAGTTGCCTTTTCCCCTAGCATGTGTGAATGGCCTCCAAGCCATGGAGCAAACCTTCTGGTACTAATCTCAGCCACTCTTGGGTGTTAGTCTCCTATTTTGTTACTTTATGTTCCCCAGATGAATACAATCTTTCTATGTCTATCCCTCTCTTTTTGACTCATTTTGCTTAAGAAGATACTTTCTGTGTAGTACCACTTGTATGTAAATTTCATTACTTCATCTTTTCTAACAGCTACATAGTAATGCATACTCCATTGTGTAGATGCACCAAAGTTTCTTTAACCAGTCATCTGTTCTCAGGCACTAGAATTTCCATATTCTGGCTATTGTAAAGAGTGCTGCAATGAACAAACAAGTGCAGATGTCACTTCGACTATACTTTTTTGCCTCTCTGGAATATATTCCCAGGAGTGGTATTGCTAGGTCAAATGAGATCTCAATTTCTAATTTTTTGATAATTGTCCATACTGTTTTCCAAAATGGCTGAACCAGTCGGCATTCCCACCAGCAGTGAAGGAGTGTCCTTTCTCGCCACATAAGCCCCCACTGGTTGCTTTTGTTCCTTTGGATGTGGGCCAGTCTCTGTGGTGTGAAATGATATCTCATTGTGGTTTTGATCTGCATCTCCCTGGTAATTAATGATGTAGAGCATTTTCTCATGTGCCTTTTAGCCATTCGGATTTCTTCTTTGAGAAAGTTTCTGTTCATTCCGTCACCCCATTTTTTGATGGAGTTGGATGTTTTTTTCTTTTGGAGTTCAACCAGTACTTTGTATATTCTTGATATCAACCCCTTGTTGGATGTGTATTCAGCTAATATCCTTTCCCATTCTGTAGACTGTCTTTGTATTTTGGTCACTGTTTCTTTTGAGGTGCATGGATGGGGAGATAGTTTAAGATAGTCCCATTTGTCTATCTCTGTTTTCACTTGCTTGGCCAGTGGTGTGACATATTTGAAGAAACTATTAGCTTCAACATTATGGAGGGTTTTGGCAACTTTGTCTTCAATGTACCTTTATAGATTCTGGTCTAATGTTGAGGCCTTTAATACATTTTCATCTTACTTTGTACATGGCATTAGGCAGAGATCTGAGTGCACTTTGCTGCACAAAGCCATCCAGTTTTGCCAGCACAATTTGTTAAAGAGGTTTTCCTTGCTCCACTTCACTTTTCTTGCGCTCTTATTGAAGATTAGATGATCATATGCTTGGGGGGAGATGTAAGTATATTCAACCCTGTTCCATTGGTCTGCAGCTCTGCCTTTGTTCCAGTACCATGCTGTTTTAATTATTACTGCTTTGTAGTACAGTTTGAAGTTAGGGAGGTTGATTCCTCCCATTTTCTTTTTCCCAAGAATTGTTTTAGCTATTCTTGGGGGCTTATTGTTCCATATGAATTTCAGGAGTGTTTACTCCATTTCTTTGAAGAATGTCATGGGTATCATTATAGAGATCGCATTGAATTTGTACAATGCTTTGGGAAGTATTGCCATTTTGACAATGTTGATTCTCCCCATCCATGAACAGAGGATATATTTCCATTTCCTTGTGTCCTCTTTTATTTCCTGAAGTAGCCTTTTGTAGTTCTTTTTGTATAGGTCCTTTTCTTCCTTAGTTAAGCTGATTCCTAGGTACTTAATTTTCTGGGGCACAATTGTGAACAGGATTGTTTTCTTCATTTCACTCTCTTCTCTTTCACTATTTGCATGCAGGAAAGCCATGTACTTTTGAGTATTGATTTTATAGCTTGCAACAACTAATATACAAGTCTATTGTTTCTAGGAGTTTCTTGGTAGGGGTTTTAGGGTTCTTTAAGTATAATATCATATCATCTGCGAATAGTGAGAGCTTGATTTCTTCCTTTCCTACCTGAATGCCCTTAATATCTTTTTCTTGCCTAATCACCATTACAAGTACTTTCAATACTATATTGAACAGTAGTGGACAGAGTGGGCATCCTTGTCTCGTCCCTGATCTTAGGGGGAAGGCTCTCAGTTTTTCCCCATTGAGGATGATGCTTGCTGTAGGCTTGTGGTAGATGGCTTTAACTATATTGAGGAAAGTCCCTTCTATACCCATTTTGGTGAGGGTTTTCATCATAAACGGGTGCTGGATCTTGTCAAATGCTTTCTCTGCATATATTGATATGATCATATGATTTTTATCTTTTCTTTTGTTGATATGATGGATTTTGTTGATTCATTTCTGAATGTTAAATCATCCTTACATCCCTGGGATGAATCCCACTTGGTCATGGTATATGATCTTTTTGATGAGTTGTTGAATTCTTTTTGCTAGTATTTTGTTGAGAATCTTCGCATTCGTGTTCATCGGGGATACCGGCCTGTAGTTTTCTTTTCTTGTGGTGTCTTTGTTTCCTTTTGGTATTAGAGAAATATGTGCTTCATAGAAACTGTTTGGGAGAGTTTCTGTTTTTTCAATTTCCTGGAAAAGCTTGAGAAGAACTGGCAATAGGTCCACTTTAAATGTTTGGGATTCACTAGAGATTGTGCAATTCTTGACTAACTCCTTCAGGCTGCAAATCCAATGACTTCTACTCAAAATTAAACTCCTTAATAGAAGATGTAAGAATGTGCACTGGGATGTCTAGTACATTTTTCTAAAAACTGACTAAAGGCAAGGAACTTCTAAAAAAGATTTGTATAGATATTTGATAAACACTGACTGCTTCAGACTTTTGTTGGGGTAGGGGAGAAACTGTTAACCCCAAGTCCTATATCTGTAGGTTGCATATTTATAATAACAATATTTCTCTGAACCTGTGTTTATAGACATATATACATATCTATATATATATATTTGTGTACATTTTAAAAAAGAAATAGAAACAAAGAGTACCAAATGAGAAAAAATATCAAATGTTTTCTTTGGACTATTTTTTGAAGTTTGAGTTTTAATAGAAGTATTGATGCTTGAGAACTGAGTGTGAGCATGAGGATTACATAAAAATATTTTTTAAAAAAACAGCACTAGAAAATACAAAGAGATATTGATCATATTGGTTTCCGCTTTTTCTGGATTATGTTTCACTTTCCAAATGACAAATGTATTTTTTAAAATGTTAAAATATATTTTTTCTAGTTAAAAAAGTTTTGTCACTTAATAAAGGGTTCCTTTTCTCTTTATTTCAATTTTATGCAAAAATTTCTCTCTTCCCACTTTATCCCTTTAAATTTTCTAATTCTGTTCTGAAGCTGTTTTATTATTTTTTTCAAAGACTTCTAGTAAAGTATTAGAAGGCACATTTGTGTGTGTGTGTGTGTGTGCATGCACGCACACACACACACACACACACACACACAAGTGCATTCATGTGTATTTTTAACAGTAAAAATAAGAAACTACCTTTCCATTTGGGTTAGAACTGTGATGAAATGAGGAATGGCCGCCACCAAGCAGAAAATGTGCTCACTTTATGTGTGCCAGTTAATTACGACACTTCAGAGGCGCTTCCGAACGGATAAGGCAAGCTGCATAAATTTAGCTGTAATCCAGGCAGGCAAAACTAATTTGCAGGGGATGGCCTTATCTAGCCACTGCAGCTTTCTCAGAAAATTAACCTTGGATATTTGGGCCCAATTCAGAAAGTGTTTGATTTTTTTTTCCTTTCCCTGCTCAGCATAAGAGAATTTTTGAATTCAATACAATACCTGACTTTTAAGAGGCATGATAAATGCTGTAGGCAGTTCAGAGTTATTACTGACAAGCAAAAATATATATACTTTCTATACATACAGATTATTGTCCTTCATGCCCATTATCCTACCTTCTTACATGTGCATCAAAGGGTTTATCAGTGTAGGTGGGATGGGGGAAGGGGGTTCCGCAGACTAAGAGAAGGATGCAACTCATTTTTAATGTACTTAGAAAAATTCATCAAAGTTCATTGCAGAATAAGTCATGCATTCTGACTTGTTCATTCCAGTGGAAATGAAGAAATCCCCATAAAAATAGAAGTTTAATGAAGTGTTGGAACGAAGTCTTGCCTGTCATTACAATTATCACTGATTTCGGCCTTTCTTTGATCTCCCATCATTAATTAGTCTCGCACTATACAGCGAAAGTTTACCTTATTTTTTATCATGCAATCATTCATTCAATCAACAATGAACAAAAGTCAGCATACTTACATATGCCTTTTTTTAAACTTAATCCTCATATTCACCTCACCTCATTCGTATTTTACTCTTTTACCAGGGCAAGAGACAAAGATTCCATATATTGATTTTCTGATCAATTTTAAAATTTATCAAAGGTATGGAAATAAGTTTTAAAAGAGCTCTAGCGTTTAGATGGCATTGAGTGTCTTGCCCAAAACATCTTAATTTTATTATAACAATTTCTGTAGAATACAAAAATATAACTAGTTTCAAATTTTTTAAGTATTATACTACAAACTGAAATTTTATTGACCAATTTTAATAATGGATTCATAATAAGCCTCATATGGCTACAAATAGTGACTGAGCTCAATCTCAAGGAAAAAGTGATTTAATATCCCATTTATAATTATTTCACGTATTTCAAAACACAGAACTTACTTATTCTTACATGCCATGAGCTCAATTTGTAATAATTATTCTTGAGGGTATCATAATTAAGCTGAAAGAAGCATATTTATAATAATAAAAGACTCATTTTAGAACATAGATTGCACACTGAATCATGAAATGTGAAGCAATGGTTCCCATTTGGATCCCAATTTTCCTCATACTTGTTCAGTAGCCAAGGCTATGTATTATGGCTATTTATAGTTATACACTGGGGTGAAAGAGGGGGTGAGAATTAAATGTTATAAAAAAAATCATACATAATGCATAAGGACTTAAAACTTTTATATAAAAACTGAAAAAAATTAAGAAACTGGATAAAATATGGAAATGACATACTAACAAAACTCCCTCATACTCAATAATGTTTGTAAAGATTTAACAGACAGACAAGAACACAGGAAAAACATTATGGTTTGATACAAAGTTTCCTCTATAAAATATATTTTACTGAGATATTTTAATAAATACACTAAAATCTTCAAATACAGATACACATTTCTCAGAATATATCCAATGGGATTACTTCATTGGGGTGCAGGGGAACGATGCATAATGGTGTTAATCAAAAGAATAAATTAAAGTTTATTCACTGGCCATTAATATATTGATTAACATTGGTACCTTCCTTACGCATACATCAAAAGTAAATGTTCTCCCATGTAATGGGTGAGTTAGCTTGACAAATTCCTTCTCAAATAGAGGGGGAAGTAATGCTATTTCCACTTACATTGATTTTCAGGATATCATGACATACTGCAGTTTACACATGCTCTGCTGCAACATTTATGAATTGCATAGTACAAAGTAATCACCCTTCACAAAGAATATAGGTAATAAAAACGATTCATACAACCAACCTCAGACTTAGAGTTCAATAATCTCAAGGGAACAGCAATAGTTGGGCAGCATCTTTCCTCCCAAGGCAACCTCTCATCTTTCATGCTATAGAAACAAAACAGCAGCAGTTTTGTCTACCAAACTATAAGCCTAAAATATCCAACAGCATCAGGGTACTTGAGTGATAGGCTTATATTATCTTTGATCAACTGAATTTCTTAAAAAGATATATTTTTTCAAAAAGAAATTTAGTCCATAATCTAGAAGAGGAAGCAGAGCCCCTCCCTCCCAGCTAGCTCCCACCAGACCTGTGCCATGTAAATGGGCCTACATCACAGCTCCTCACTTTCTGCCTGTTGCGCCATCATTCTAGATAAAGCCTGCCTCTGGCTGACATCACAGGGCCGAATCTTAAATGGGAGGTAGAGACCCTTTCTCCCAGCTAGGTCGCAGCAGCCTCCATACCCAACCTGCACCATACACACAACTTTTGAAGGGTGCAGATCTACACAATTAATCATACACTGCTCACAGTTATTCTTCTTGTGCTTTGGTGAAGATAGGCAGATAATAAAGAGAGTAACCTCAGCCTACTCCCTTGGCACCTTCTAGGGAGTCTAACTACAAAGACAAAAATCACAGCACAGCAAGAAAACTAGAAAACCAATGAGAAAAACATGTACAAGCCTACCAAGTTCAATGGGAAAAATCAATATCACCAATGACATAAATAATACCAGTAAATTCTCAGACAATGTTTTTAGTAACACAATGATGAGGGTATTTGATGAATTCATAGAAACTATGGAGTATATAGCAAAATACAAGAAAGCATAAAAGTTAAAATGAAAAAAAACACTGCAATCAGAAATAACATAAATGAAGAACATGATAGATGACAATAGAAGCTCTGAATAGCAGAATAACGGAAGCTGAACAAAACTCAAGGCACTCTAAGATGAGGAGGAAATTGCTAAGGAAACAGCAGAAGGTGAAAAGTAGTTTGAAATGAAATGAACAGCATACCAGAGAACTGTGGGATGAGTTGAATAGAAAAAAATATAAGAATCATCAGAATCCCTGGAGAAGAGGAAGGCTAATGTGATGAAGAAACAATACTTAAAGAAATCATTGATAAGAATATTCCAGAGTTGAGGATTATAGACACAGAATCCAAGAGGCCCAAGGGTCATAGTCAAAATAGACTCAACTAGGAAAACTCCACTTGAGTATGTGGTACTCAAAATGACAAAATGTAAAGATCGAGATAGAATACTCAAAGAAGCAAGACCAAAAACAAAAATTACCTAAAGGAATGCTTTTAAGATATATGACATGTCTATTAAGTAAAATTGTGTTTCAGATTAATATGGCGAAATATAGTTAAGAAACTCAGTGAAATGAACACCTCACTGAGAATAATCTATCCAGTTAGATTATCATTCAGATTTGAAAAAACAATACAGAGCTTCATGAACAGGCAACATCTTAGGGAATTAATAGTCTTGAACCCAGTTTTTCAAGAAGCATTAAAAGCTTCTCTATGCGACAGGACAAACTTCCCAACATGTGGCTTTGAGTCAGCACTCATTAATGGTGAATATTATTTCCCTCTACTAGATTAAGAAAGATATATTTATCCTAGCTTGATAAAAAAAAATTTATACACTTTCAGTGGTGAATTAATGCCTTATTTATACTGCTTAAAATAACAGTAGTCAATCATCACAAATCAACTTTTATTTATATATTTTGGATAATTTCATTCTTCATTTCTTTAAGTGCTGTTGGAGCAACTAATATGAAATAAATATTATATATGCCTGTAAAGGTGGCATTCTAAATGGGTGGGAGGAAACCTGGAAAGGGAACACTGGTGGAGGGAGGGACAAACTTGGTGGTAAGATTGGTTTTAGAACATTGAATGCCTCAAACAACTCTGTTATGTACAGCTTTATAAATCACGGTGTCTTAATAAATTTTTTTAAAAAATTAGTTCAATTATATCATCTCTTTACTTTCTATTTTTATGGATGCATACACACTTAAATAAGTTGAGCCATATAATTTATCAGGGTTAGGGAAATGAGATCCATTTATTACTAAAATAATAATTATTATTATTATTTATTACATCAATCCCATCATGCTGTTTTCGACACTGGAGAAGAACTGTTCCTTGGAACATGTGATAAAAGAGGCGTCGGTGGTGTCGGTATCCTTGTCAACACAAACTTAGTCACAAGCATTGATTCATTTGAATGCCTAACAACCCGAATCGGACGATTACACTTGAATAAATGTGGCTCACTACCGGCAGTTTCTATCTTTGTTGTCTACGCACCAACATCCAGTTATGGTGAAAAAGAAACTGAGAAATTCTACATGGAGCTGGAGAAATTCTATAAAGAAGATCACACCTTCTACAAGATCATTGTCGGTGATTTTAATGCCAAGATAGGACCAAGAAGATCAGTCGATGAACTCCACATCGGAACCCAAGGCCTGGAATGGAACGAACAAGGTGACAGACTGTCTGAGTTCATCATGTCAACCAAAACCTTCCATGGTAACTCACAATTCCAAAAGGCTGAATCTAAACGTTGGACATGGGAGTCTCCCGATGGACGGTTCCACAATGAAATAGACCACATCATATTCAATCAGCGGTTTTGCCTAACCGATGTTGCTGTTGTCCCAAAATTCCAAACGGGATCAGACCACCGTCTTCTTCGTGCAAAATTCTACCTCACAGAACGAGGAGAAAAGAATGCAAGGTTTAAGAAGAAGACTCCCAGAACAACCACCAACTGGGAACTCTTTGGCTCTGTTGCAGCAACATGGGAAGATGCCGTCATTGACAACATTGATGAGGAATACGATCGAATGATTCAGCACCTCCATGATTGTGCAAGGAATGCCAAGAGAGAGATAACCACAAAAAACCGTCTTTCTTCGAACACTCTTGAACTTATTCGCCAACGTGGCGTGGCACGTGCCTCAGGCAACCACAAGCAAACGTCCGAACTGGCAAAACAGTGCAGAAAAGCCATCAAGGATGACCTCAAAAACAGGAGAGCAGCAGTACTGGTAGATGCAGCAGAAGCTGGGAAAAACATTCGTAATGCCCGCCTGTCCTTCACCAACTACAAAACCAAGATGACTGCCCTCCGACATCATGATGGATCTATCACATCTTCCAGAAGGGCAATGGAGAAGATTATTCATGACTTCTACTCAGATCTCTTTAATAGCCACATCCACTTGCCCACATACCACATACCACATGATGGATATGTCGTTCCCAATGTTCTCCCTTCTGAAATCCAACATGCCATCTCGTCGGTAAAGAAACAAAAAGCACCTGGCCCAGACAAGATCAGACCTGAACACCTGAAGAACTTACCATCAGTACTCATCAATACATTAGCTCGACTCTTCACACGCTACCTGTCTGAATGCAAGGTTCCATCCCAATGGAAAACCAGCAAGACTGTACTACTATACAAGAAAGGAGACATCCACGACATTGGCAACTATCGCCCAATCTGCCTATTGTCTGTCATCTACAAACTATTCACTCGAGTCATCCTGAATAGGATTAGCAGAACACTAGATAAAGGACAACCATGTGAACAAGCTGGATTCCGAAAAGGATTCAGTACCATCGACCATATCCACACAATAACCAAGCTCATTGAGGTATCTCGGGAGTTCAAGATGCCGCTCTGTCTAACGTTCATTGATTTAAAGAAGGCCTTTGATTCTGTTGAGACGGAAGCGGTCATGGAAGCCCTAGCCAATCAGGGCGTACAAACTCAATACATCAGGATCCTTCGTGAGCTCTATTGCGGATTCACTACCAAGATCTCACCATTCTACAAAGAAGTAATCATCCATATCAAGAGAGGGGTTCGGCAGGGTGATACCATTTCACCAAAACTCTTCAGTGCCACCCTCGAGAACATCATGCGACGACTAGAATGGGAAAACATGGGAGTGAAGATAGATGGTCGGCAACTACACCACCTCCGCTTTGCTGATGACATTGTTCTAATAACACCAAACATCAGCCAAGCGGCACAAATGCTTGCGGACTTTGACCGTGAGTGTGGAAAGGTCGGACTACAGCTGAATCTTACGAAGACAATGTTTATGAGAAACAGCCTTGTTCCTGACGCTCCATTCGCTCTCAACGGAACCACCATCTCCGAATGCAACAGTTATATATACCTAGGTCGAGAAATCAACATGATGAATGACCTGGCACCTGAGTTGCACAGGAGGAAGAGAGCGGCTTGGAATGCCTTCAAGAGCATTGAAGAAATAACTAAAAGGACAAAGAACCTCCAACTACGAGCACATCTCTTTGATTCCACTATTCTTCCTGCATTAACATATGCCTCAGAGACCTGGACCCTACGAAAACAGGATGAGAACACTATTCGGGTCTCTCAAAGAGGAATCGAAAGAACTATGCTTGGAATATCACGATTCACTCAAATGAGAGATAGAATCCGGAGTTCTGATCTTCGTCAACGCTCAAGAATCAGAGACGCTGTCTCATTTGCCAAGACATCAAAAATCAGATGGGCTGGACATGTAATGAGGTTTACAGACAACCGCTGGACTAGAGCCATTACTGATTGGATTCCACGAGACATCAAAAGATCACGTGGACGCCCACCTATAAGATGGTCAGACTTCTTCGTCAAGACCCTAAATGATCGGTTTGAGGCTCTACATGTTCCTAAAACGAACAGATACCATTGGGCTATGCTAGCACGCAACCGGGATGAATGGAGACGTTACTGGCACCCGCTCGAATAAATCGATGAATAACGGGGATTAAGTGATTAAGTGATATAATTTATCAATAAATAAGTGAATAGCATGGATTATGCTTAAGATTTTCTTTACCACTACAATTTTATAATATAAAAAATTAGACAAATAATTCCAGACAATTATATTCAAATGCTACCTGGAGTGGAATCAGAGAACAAATTTTCCTTCTTGTATTTGGGAAATCCCAGAATACTCCTATTGCCACACTCTTGATTCCTTTTATCTTTTCTTACATTAGCTAGAGAAGAAATTTGAAAGGAAATGGAAAAATATTTAACTTGTTAGCGTTGCATAAAAATAAGCTTTCAGTACCCAAGCTACAGTAAGTCAGGTTTCATTGTTGAAAGTGTTAATATGGTTCATCTTGTTCTGTTGCTGTTGTGGTCGTCATCGTTGTTGTTCTTTGTTTGTTTGTTTTTACTAAAGTAAAATAGTTTTCTTTAGAGAAATGTGAGGGTAGGGAAGAGAGAATAATTATAAGAGAGAACATAGGTATCAGGTTGAGATGTAGCCCAATCTCCAGGGTGGAGAATGGACTTCCTCATGAGTTTTGAGTTTGGATATCTGTGTCATTATAAATGGGTCTGTAAGACAGAAGATCAAGATGGGACTTTAGGAAGACCAAGAAACACTTGAATTAGAATCAAACTAGAATTTGAAATAATTCTCTTCAAGTTGAAAATTTACCAAAGGAATAGTTTCAATTTAATTTAATGTCTATTAGCTAAGCTTTCCCTAAATCTATAATTTTGTCCTATCATTTTCAGATCATTAGCCCATATATTTTACTATTTTATACATAGCCAATACTCACAGACTGCAAGAAGAGACAATTAATAGTAAAGAAACAAAATGGTGAATGACAAATAGAAATGTTAGCAAAAACTTTATGAAAACAATGGATCAATTGCACTTTCCAACTTGACCTACAGGACAACTTAGAAGCAATGTTAGAGGACCACTAACCTTAGGAGAACTATGCAGGGGCAGTGTATTTCAGTGAAAGGAATGAAAGCCTGTGTCCTGGTAGCATTTAAAACTTAGCAGGTAGTTTTTTATGGCTAGAAATTACATGGTTGAAGGTGGGTTTGGAAATAGAAAAAAGGTAGGAATCATGAACAGAAGTTCAGTATAGTACATCAAGAACAAATTTTAAGAGGTTTTCTATATTTTTGGTAAGTTTAGATATTGTCATGGGAAACTAGAGGAACTAGGAAACAGGTTTTTTTATGGAGAATTTTGTGTTGCGATCAAAAGGATCAGATTGATACTGCAGAAATAATAAAGTCATTTCTACGGGGGTAGGGTGCCACCAGCAGGTCAATCTGTACCCATGAAGCAAGTGCATCAGCAGCTTGATGGCACCGTCAGACTTTCAGATACCCCTAAATTACTGTTGTGCCTTTGGCCAGACCCCAAAACCTCGGGGCAAAGTTTACCAAGAAAGTAAACGGCCAAAAGTTAGGTACGTGCAAGACACACCCACAAACAACCTCCGGCCCAGCTACATAATTGGAGGCATGGCCTCTCTGGTTCCTGATTGGATGGCTTAATGACCATGATGCCAGAGACTCAGAAACAAATCTCGAAACCCAGCTGCTTTTGGCAGAAATGCATCCAAACCGCATACAAGGTGGCCACCACCTCAGAGCTTATTGGAAAGCCAGGTATGAGCCATTGGTGACGGGGCAACTGCATTCTCATGGGGAGGGGGGCAGTACCGGTTCATCCTTCATGCCCTACTGAGGTCACAAGTTGTCCCCACGAGAGGCTCTCTGGCACAGCCATGGCTCCAGAGGCAAAAGGACTTAATCCAGAGCCTGGAAGCTTGTGGCAGAAAAGTGAATGGACCACGCGTTAAACTACGGCACCATGGCTCCCTGGGAGGGAAAGGGTGTTGCTCCCTTCCACCTACCCCCCTACCCCGGCAGCAAGGTGGCCACCATCTCAGAGCTTATTGGAAAGCCAGGTATGATCCGGCAGTGATGGGACAACTGCAGTCTCATGGGAAGGGGGGCGGTACCGGCTCGTCCTTCATGCCCTACTGAGGTCACGAGTTGCCCCCACGAGCAGCTCTCTGGCACAGCCATAACACCAGATGCACAGAAACCAATCTTGTAATTATCTGGCTCTTCTCAGAAATCTAAAATCATTATATGATACTCATAACCAACTAAAGAAAACGAAGTATTCCACAATGTCTTTTCAGGAATTCTGATTGTTGGGGAGGAAATTCTGAATGAAAATAGCACAACTTTTGTCAAAATAATGAATCTCATCAATGTAGAGAAGAGTTAAGTAAAAATCATCTGCCTCACAGGCATTGGTAGGGGTTGGAGGGGGGTATATTGGGGTTCTTGGTGGTGAAAAATGAATAGTGGTGAAGGGAAAGATGTTTGATCATTGTATGACCGAGGCTTAAACCTGAAAGCTTTGTAACTTTTCCCACAGTTATTCAATAGATAAATATAAGAAGAAAAAAAATAAATTATAAAAAAAAGTAAGGTGGAGTTCATGCCCAATTCAATCAGCTAAAAGGTACCGAGAGTGTCTCGCCCGCACGGCAGAGCCTGGCAAGCTCCCCGTGACGTATTCGATATGCCAGACACAGTAACAACAAAGTCTCCAATGGAGACGTTACTGGGCCCGCTCGAGCAAATCAGTGGCTGAATAAATAGCAGTACTCTTACATAAAAGAAATCATTTCTAAAATTGCTTGTGGTTTTGGCCCTTTCAAAGACCTCACCTCTTGCTTCACTGAACAAAGAATATTACAATACAGATCAATTAACAAAAGATTTTACTACAGGTAGCACTTCATACCTCTTTATTTTTATTTCCTTTATATTTAATATGCAAAGCTTGGTAACAAAATAATCAAAAATAGACTATTTTTATTTTAATGGCTTTAAAAAAGTTGTCATTTGAACTATAATAACTGAGAATGCTTTTAAAGTAAACTAACTGTTGGAAATAAATTCAATTTAACAGTCATCCAATGTTTTTATTCATAAAACAATGTTTTTACAAAATAATATTTCACAACAGGTTTTTTTTGTTTGTTTTTTTAAGCAAGATTTCTTAAGTAGAGATTTACAAGAATTTAACCATGCTGGTATATAGTAAAGGAAGTTTTACTTGTAGAGATCAAATACCAAGTAGTTATTTTGTAATGCAGACTAAATTATAATTCTATAGTTTGAATCCAGTGAACCACTGTAAAAACTAATTCCCTTAATTAGTTTATGGATATAACTTAATGATACTTAATATGATATGCATATTTGAAATGCAGTAAGCTTCCAAATAAAAATCTAGGACAGGATTCCAAAAATACCTGAGATTTTATGTATCTTTTCTTAAGATAATCAGCAAGCATTTAAAAAATTAATTTTGTATTACCCATTATGAAAGTATGTACAATTATGTACCATTAAAAAGCCAAAAATAGTCCATGACTTACATGTGAAATATAGAAATTAATAGACAATCACTTCCCACATTCTGTACTGCTATTTCCACTATTTATTGAGAGCATCAAGCTATATCTAATTTATGTAGTTTCTACCTTAAGTCTTGAAGAACATATAGACACAACGTTCTCTTGTTTTTCTCATAAACTAAGTGATTTCATTATTTCATTTTCTGGAGCAATAGTACATCAGTTAGGGCATTTGCCTTGCACGCAGCAGACCAGGCTGACCAGTGTCTAATTCCTCCACCCCTCTCTGAGAGCCCAGCAAGCTACCAAGAGTATTTTGCCTGCACGGCAAAACCTGGCAGGCTACCCATGACATATTCGATATGCCAAATAAAATAACAACAAGTCTCGCAATGGAGACGTTACTGGGCCCACTCAAGCAAATCGATGAACAATGGGAGGACAGTGCTACAGTGCTACAGTGCATTTTCATGCGCTAAGATTTTTGTTGCTGATGCTACTTTTTAGGTTATCAGAAGTTAGTGTCCTCCTTGTGGGTCTCTCTCTCTCTCTCTCCACTCTATGCAAATGAGTTTTGGGTTCTCTTCTCTCCCTGGATTATATAGGGTGGTGCACACAGACATGAGGCCCAGTCCATTCAGGTCCAGACAGGGGCAGGTACAGGAGGGCTCAGATGCCCAGGAAAGCTCAGATACTGGAGGGCTCTGATACCCAGGATAGCTCAGGTATAGGCAGGGCTGATGGCCATGATAGCTCAGGTACAGGAGGGCTCAGATGCCCAGGATAGCCAGGTATAGGAACGCTCAGGTGCCCAGGAGAGCTCAGGTATAGGCAGGGCTGATGGCCATGATAGCTCAGGTACAGGAGGGCTCAGATGCCCAGGATAGCCAGGTGTAGGAATGCTCAGGTGCCCAGGAGAGCTCAGGTATAGGCAGGACTGATGGCCATGATAGCTCAGGTACAGGAGGGCTCAGATGCCCAGGATAGCTCAAGTACAGGCATGGCTCAGATGCCCAGATAGTGACAAGGTACCAAGCACGGGACTCTCACAACCGTGCATGTGGCTGTGGCAGGAGAACAAGAAAACCTAGGAAAACCCGGACTTGGCAACAGGAACTCCTGGGATACACCTGGGAGGTGCAGCAATGGCAGGGATCTTGCCCACACACCCGGGGTTGTGGCCTGAGACTAGGAAAACTCACACGGATAGAGTGCAGCTCGGGGACAGGGACCTGGTCATCGTTGACAGGTAACAAAGAAGCCTGAACATATGGGGAGAGACCTGGAACCATCTACCATCTCTGTACAATAAACCAACTTTCAATCTTCCAAGCTTTGTATGAAAATCTTTCATATAATTCTCAAGAACCCACCAGTGCAAGAAAATTCATTTTCATGCTAACATATCCACTAAAGAAATTCAATATAAAAAGAAACTAATAGATCCTAACACTTAGTAACCTCTCTCTTAAACAAACTTCGAACCAATGGATTTCTTTTCATAGTAAGAAAAAGTCCTAACTCTCTTTTTCCAGATTACTGTGATCAGTAATGAGCTACATATTTACTGTCATTCAAGTCCTTTCCATTGACTTTTTGAATGACCCTGAGAATTCCACAGATCTCTGAAAAGGAGGAGCTTTTATATTTGAGCCCTATGCAACCACTCAGTAGGAGGGATTACACAACTAAGAGATCCAAGTTTCCTATAGAGAATATCTTCAAAGTAGAAAAAGTTTTATGTGGCAAAGTCTTAAAGTACTTTCTGCCATAAGGAATCACTATACTTCTTGACCTGTGTGGTCCCTCATAAACATTTATGAATGTCCAGTCATTTGGGGACTTCTAATGTGGTTATTTTTTTATGCGGTTACTAGACCTGTAGTTTGAACACAAACCTTTGAAAAAATGCATTGTCAAGGAGAAATCAGTCTTCAGGACAAGACACTACTTATCAAAATTCTAGGTATAATGCTGCTTACTAGCAAAACATTTATACACTTTGGCCGAGAGAAAGATTAATTATGAAAGAAAAAACACATCTTCCCTAATCCAAGAAAGAGATGTAGCACAGATCTTTCCTTTCTAGAGCAGGTTATAATTAATCTCGAGAAATTGAGTAGGTGAGTGTATATTATTCATGTTCAGATTTGTGGCATATGTCCAAACTTTGTGCATTTTAGCTTTAAAAAGAATCTTCCAAAATACAATACTTGTCAATCATGGTGTAACTGCCTACACATTATTCTAAGTATAAAGATTTAAAGCTTTATTTTTCTTACTTTATACTGAGCTCTTTTTGCTGCTCAAAAGATCATTTCAGAAATTATAAAGTTAAGCAAGGGGAAAAAATCCTTAAAACCTAAATCTAGAATTATATTTTGCATAGATAATTTTGTGTAAACATTTTATTTTGTATGAATTTGCCAAATCATTCTTGTTTTTCATTGTTTTTTATTTTTTGGGGGGGTCACTCTCAGCAATGCTCAGGGGTTTCTCCTGGCTCTGCACTCAGGAATTATACCCGGCAGTGCTGGGGGACTATATGGGATGTTGGGAATTGAACCTGGGTTGGCCATATGCAAGGCAAACAACCTACCCCTGTGCTATCACTCCAGTCCCAAAATCATTCATTTTTTTACATACGGAAAAAAATCCAGATTTCCACTGAATCCATGCAATCTTTATGAAACACAAAATTTAGACAAAGAACACAATATAATAATATAAGCAAACTTTTCATAATCTCTTATAAGAAATTTAAGCTGAAAATATGCTGATCCACTAATTAACCTTATATCTGAGTTTACACATTTTTCAATGCCTAGAGCAATGAGAATTTGGAGAGGAAAGTTTGTAGAATGCAGAATAGTTTATTCAAAAGACAACCCATTGAGGGACTTTTGACAAGTCAGGAAATCTAATTGAGCCTATTCTGACCTCTAAATGGGGTGAGTTTAGCAGTAGGCTATTGTAAGCTATTGTCACAGTAAAAGAAATTTTTCAATGGGGTCATTTTCATTTACTACTTTGTGATAATTCACGGTCCTCCCGTTGTTCATCGATTTGCTCAAGCGGGCCCAGTAACGTCTCCATTGGAGACTTTGTTGTTACTGTGTTTTGGCATATCGAATACATCACGGGTAGCTTGCCAGGCTCTGCACTGTGGGCGAGATACTCTCAGTAGCTTGCCGGACTCTCTGAGAGGGGCAGAGGAATCGAACTTGGGTCGGCCATGTTGGCTGCGTGCAAGGCAAATGCCCTATCACTGTGCTATCGCTCCAGCCCTTTGTCATAATTATTGTTCAAAATTTTATTTAAAGATACTATTTTTAAGTATTGTACTATTTCTTATTCAAAATCAATTTATTGCAAGAAGAAATAGGTCACTGTTGGGAATTATGGTTATTTTCTATCAAAAACCCTATCAGATCATAACAAGTTTGTCAGATAATTTACTGTCAAATTACTGTGTTACATCAAGTTGCTATGCTTTCTGAAGTACTTTAATTTTTATATGTAATCAGATAAAGAATATTGATGGTGGCAATATACTCAGGTAGACCTTCTTTGCAACCATGAGGAAAGAGAAAAATAGTAACTACAACTTGTATCAGTGATCTTTAAGTGTGGCACACTATTTTACAAATGTAGTTTTAAGGAAATAATATCTATATTCTCCAGTTCTTCATAAAATTTAATTTTTTTCGGGAGACACTGAACTTCAAGTGCCTATTTTGTCTTTCCTTCTACACTTAGCTTCTTTCATTGTGACAAAACAAATTCACTTATAGTTCACAGCATCCCCAAGTATAAATCTTCCAAACACCAAAGAATAATGTCACTAATATCTTAATCAAGAAATCATAATCAACCCTCCTACCTGTCTGTATTATTTGACTTTTGGCATTTATTAAATATATAGTAAAGCTTGTAATATATTTTATCATTGTCACTGTCACTGTCCTCCCGTTTTCCATCGATTTCCTCGAGCGGGCCCAGTAACGTCTCCATTGGAGACTTTGTTGTTACTGTGTTTGGCATATCACAGCGGTAGGGTGTTTGCCATGCACGCAGCCAACATGGCTGATGCGTTTTGTCATTAAAATTAATATATATGATAGTTCAAGGCAGGAAAACTTTTAAAACTTAGTCTTTGATTTTATGAAAAAGAACATTTCAATGTCTGAGTGGTTTTTTTTTTTTCTGAGAAGTATTATGCAGTGATCAATAAGAGATTTTCAAGCATAAAGGATATTACATTAGGATAAAATCACAAAATGTAGAATGGAATTTCAAGGTCAAGGAGAAAATAAGAGCAAGTAAATTTCCAACTATTAAGTTATAGTTCATATATATGTATATACATGTATAAATATGTATATTACACATACCCACATATGGTTTGAGTTTGGTGATTTTTGGTTTGGGATTTTTTTGCTTGTTAAGAAACTGCACTCAGTGGTGTTCAGAGGCCACTCCCAGTTTGTTATTAATGATTCTTAGTATCAGAGGGGTTGTTTTCACTCAGAGTGTGCCAGAGGGGAACAGATGAGAGCCTCCCCCACCCCAAGGGACCCAGCCCCGGCAGCCACCCTCCTTTACCCAACCGCCGCCAAGCTTCAGGCCACTTTCCACACACTCAGGCCGAGCCTCCCATATGAGTGAACATATTCCTGGACACATCGTAAGATACTCCCTCCCCATTTTCCATAATTACCACACCATATTTGATGGAGTTCAGATAGTAAGCAACAATCACGGTCCTCCCGTTGTTCATCGATTTGCTCGAGCGGGCCCAGTAACACCTCCATCATGAGACTTGTTGTTACTGTGTTTAGCATATCCAATACGTCACAGGGAGCTTACCAGGCTTTACCATATGGGCGAGATACTCTCAGTAGCTTGCTGGGCTCTCTGAGAGGGGCGGAGGAATCGAACCTGGCTCGGCTGGGCCAGCTGCAGGCAAGACAAATGCCCTACCGCTGTGCTATTGCTCCAGATATATATATATATATACACAACTTCCACTACCCAGCCGTCACCACACTCCAGGACGCTTTCCGGACCCGCGCGGCCACTTGCGGCCGCGCGTACATCATAAGACACTAAATACCGATCTTCTGGAATTGTCGTACCATATTTGATAGGGTTCAAATATGGTAACACCTACAAGGGTGATTAGAGGTCACCCCAAAAGCCTCTATCCCTCTCGGAAAGACTGGCAAGCTACCGAGAGTATTCTGCCCGCACGGAAGAGCCTGGCAAGCTATCCGCTGTGTATTCGATATGCCAAAACCAGTAACTACAACTGGTCTCATTCACCTGACCCTGAAGGCTTCACCGACATGGCAGCACTGAGAAGGATGAGAAAGGAGAGGCCGACAAAATCTCAAGGCCGACCTAGGCTGCCACAACGAAGGAAGACAAAAATGATCGTCTGTACTTTCAATGCACGTACGCTAGCATCAGATGCATCCATCGAGGACCTGATGGTACAAGCGCGAATGATCAAGTACAACATCATTGGTCTGACCGAGACAAGAAGGCACGAATCTCACCATGCCGTTTTCGACACTGGAGAAGAATTGTTCCTCGGAACATGCGATAAAAGAGGTGTTGGAGGCGTCGGTGTCCTTGTCAACACAAACTTGGCCAAGAGCATTGATTCATTCGAATGCCTAACAACCCGAATCGGACGTTTACATTTGAATAGATGTGGCTCACTGCCTGCAGTTTCTATCTTCGTTGTCTACGCACCAACATCTCATTATGATGAAAGAGAAATCGAGAAGTTCTACATGGAGCTAGAGAAGTTCTATAAAGAAGACCACACCTTCTACAAGATCATTGTCGGTGATTTTAATGCCAAGATAGGACCAAGAAGATCAGCTGAAGAACTTCACATCGGGACCCATGGCCTAGAATGGAACGAACAGGGTGAGAGACTGTCAGAGTTCATCATGTCGACCAAGACCATCCATGGTAACTCACAGTTCCAGAAGGCAGAATCTAAACGATGGACATGGGAGTCTCCCGGTGGACGATTCCACAACGAAATAGACCACATCATATTCAATCGACGGTTTTGCCTGACTGATGTCGCTGTTGTCCCAAAATTTCGAACGGGATCAGACCACCGTCTCCTTCGTGCAAAATTCTACTTCACAGAGCGGGGAGAAAGGGCTGCAAAGTTCAAAAAGAGAACTCCCAGAATGACCACCAACTGGGAACTCTTTGGTACTATTGCGGCAACATGGGAAGATACCATTGTTGACAACATTGACGAGGAATACAATCGACTGGTTCAGCACCTCCATGAATGTGCGAGGAACGCCAAGAGAGAGATAGCCACAAAAAGTCACCTATCTTCGAAAACTCTTGAGCTAATTCACCAGCGTGGTTTGGCGCATGCCTCAGGCAACCGCAAGCTAACGTCCGAGCTTGCAAAGTAGTGCAGAGATGCGATCAAGGAAGACCTCAAAGAGAGAAGAGCAGAAGTACTGGTAGATGCGGCAGAAGCCGGGAAAAGTATTCGTAAGGCCCGCCTGTCCTTCGCCAACTATAAGACCAAGATGACTGCCCTCCGACGTCCTGATGGATCCATCACATCCTCCAGAACGGCAATGGAGAAGATTATCCATGACTTCTACTCAAATCTCTTCGATAGCCATGTCCACTTGCCAACATACCAAATTCCACAGGATGGGTATGTTGTTCCCAACGTTCTCCCCTCTGAAATCCGACACGCCATTTCGTCGGTAAAGAAACAAACAGCACCTGGCCCAGACAAGGTCAGACCTGAACACCTGAAGAACCTGCCGTCAGTACTCATCAATACACTGGCTCGGCTCTTCACTCGCTACCTGTCTGAATGCAAGGTTCCGTCCCAATGGAAAACCAGCAGGACCGTACTACTGTTCAAGAAGGGAGACATCCATGACATTGGCAACTATTGCCCGATCTGCCTATTGTCTGTCATCTACAAGTTGTTCACTCGAGTCATCCTGAATAGGATTGGCAGAACACTAGATCACTAGATAAAGGACAACCATGCGAGCAAGCAGGGTTCCGCAAAGGATTCAGCACCATCGACCATATCCACACAATAACCAAGCTCATTGAGGTTTCTCGGGAGTTCAAGATGCCGCTCTGCTTAACGTTCATTGATTTAAAGAAGGCCTTTGATTCTGTTGAGATGGAAGCGGTCATTGAAGCCCTAGCCAATCAGGGCATTCAAGCCCAATACATCAGGATCCTCCGTGAGCTGTATTGCGGATTCACTACCAGGATCTCACCATTCTACAAAGAAGTGATCGTTGATGTCAAGAGAGGGGTGCGGCAGGGTGATACCATTTCACCGAAACTCTTCAGTGCCACCCTCGAGAACATCATGCGACGACTGGAATGGGAAGGAATGGGAGTGAAGATAGATGGTCGGCAATTACACCACCTCCGCTTTGCTGATGATATTGTTTTAATAACACCAAACATCAGCCAAGCGGCACAAATGCTGGCCGACTTTGACCGTGAGTGTGGAAAGGTAGGACTACAGCTGAATCTTACGAAGACAATGTTTATGAGAAACAGCCTTGTTCCTGACGCCCCATTCGCTCTCAATGGAACGACCATCTCCGAATGCAACAGCTATGTCTACCTAGGTCGAGAGGTCAACATGACAAATGACCTGGCACCCAAGCTGTGCAGGAGGAAGAGAGCAGCTTGGAACGCCTTCAAGAACGTCGAAGAAATAGCTAAGAGGACGAAGAACCTCCGGCTCCGGGCACATCTCTTTGATTCCACTGTTCTTCCTGCATTAACATATGCCTCAGAGACCTGGGCCCTACGCAAACAAGATGAGAACGCCATTCAGGTCTCACAAAGAAGAATAGAAAGAGCTATGCTTGGAATATCACGTTTCACTCAATTGAGAGAAAGAATCCTGAGTTCTGACATCCGTCGACGATCAAGGATCAGGGACGCTGTCTCATTTGCCAAGGTGTCGAAAATCAGATGGGCTGGTCACGTAATGAGATTTAAAGACGACCGTTGGACTAGAGCTGTTACTGATTGGATTCCACGGGATGTCAAGAGACCGCGTGGCCGCCCACCTACCAGATGGTCAGACTTCTTCCTGAAGATCATGAACGATCGGTTTGAGGCCCTTCATGTTCCCGGAGCGAACAGATGCCATTGGGCTACACTAGCACGCGACAGGGACAAATAGAGACGTTACTGGCGCCCGCTCGAGCAAATCGACGACTAACGGGAAGTTAAGTGATTAAGTGATATATATATATCTCCGAGAGTCCAGCAAGCTACCGAGAGTCTCCTGCCCACAAGGCAGAGCCTGGCAAACTACCACCTGTGGCGTATTCAATATACCAAAAACAGTAACAATAACAGTTCTCATTCCCCTGACCCTGAAAGAGCCTCCAATATGGCAGCACTGGGAAAGACAGTAAGGAGAGGCTGCTAAAACCTCAGGGCTGGGACAATGGAGACATTACTGGCACCCACTCAGGTAAATCAATGAACAACAGGATGACAGTGATACAGTAACAGTGTCAGAGATTAAACTTGGTCTACTATATAAAAACAATGTGTTCTAGTCTGTTAAGCTATCTCTCTGGTGTCAAACATTTGTATCCTAATAGACAATGATTACCAAACTTACCTTTGTTGTATGACCTTAAATAAATTTGAAAATAAAAAAAGGTCTCAATTTCTTAATGCCAATATTCATTATGTACTGGTAGTTATATACTTTAATTATTTCAAATATTTTCCACTGATTATGGAAACTATAAAGATCTATTTTATAATACATGATGACTATATTTTAATTTTCTTTTGGGTTGTTGGGTCATACCTAGCAGTGTTCAGGGACTGCCCTGTATTCAGAGGTCAGTCCTGGAAGTGCTGTGCCAAGGATCAAATCCAGGCCTTTCTCGTATAATATATGCATTCAGCTCTGGAGCTAACTCTAGTTTTACAGAGTACATTTTTAAATGTTACTTTTTAGAGATATGTAGGTCAAAATTAGATCATAAGTTTATTAGGGTTAAAAGGAAGAGGTTTGAGAGTGCTTGCTACCACCCTACCTCAAGGTTAGGAAAAATTAATTGCTTACTGGTACACACATATACATTTTCCTTCCCTTTATATTCAACCTTCCTCCTTTGTCAAATGTTTTCGAAAATTTTCTGACATGAACAGAACACAAATCTTAAACTACTCCTGAGCAACACTTGTGGATGTCACCAGTCCCCAGTCTAGATATGCCACACTGGGAAGTCCAGCAGGAGATAAAATCGAACTACCTGACACTAGGTCCACCAAGACGTCGAAGCCAAAACATTGACTAGCATGACTACCTATGGAGGACAGTACTGGTGTGAAAAGCAAAAAGTTATTGTGAAGATTGAAGTAGGCCATTTTAGAAGCTGAATGTAGACAATTTTGTGACAGGAAATAGCAAGCAGCTTCAAACAAGACCTGAGAGACAGAGCAGTCAACTGTGGAAACAGATAAAAGCAGAACACTTGTTAGCCCTTTGAAGATTTTGAGTGAAAGAAAAAGTTGGTTCAATGATCCAGAATGGGGCTCTAAGTCAGAGGGCATGATGGCATGACCCTTAAGCCAATACCTGTGTTCTTGATTCTTGTTGTTTTAGTCTGAAGATTTTTCTGGTTGTATGACCTATACATAACATCTTTTGCTCTAGAAGCTTTGAAAATCCTCCTTAGAATTGTTTTCACTCTACATTCTTTAATTCTTATTTCAAAATCACACAAATAAGTAAGAAAATGTTTAAAGTTTCAACATACACAATCAGGAAAAAATCCATTGTGATGGCAATTTTTAATGTATTAATTCCTAAGTTGATCAAATTCCAAAGATATTTAATCTCCCAATTCATAGCACAGTGGTAGGGTGTTTGCCTTGCACGCAGCCGGCCCAGTCAACCCAAGTTCGATTCCTTCACCCCTCTTGGAGAGCCCGGCAAGCTACTGAGAGTATCTCACCTGCATGGCAAAACCTGGCAAACTGCCCGTGACGTATTTGATATGCCAAACACAGTAACAACAAGTCTCACAATGGAGATGTTACTAGGCCAGCTAGAGCAAATCGATGAACAATGGGAGGACAGTGCTACAGTGTTACATAGATTGAGCTGCCTCCATTTAAGGAGGTAGCACATTATGATGGAATATTCAGGATTTTTAAACAATGGGATTAGAGATCCAGTCCTTTTAAGAGCCATGTTTAATATCACCAAACGTGCCAACAACAATAGTTTTATATCTTACATAAACACATAGCCAAGTATTTTGAGATATTTGCCAAGACATAAATTCAATTCAGATGGTTGAAGCCTATATCTCTGTAAAGTACTCAAGACTTCAAAGTTTTTAAATCTATTTTGACTGATGAAAAGTCTTCTGAAGATCCCTTACATAAAGCTTTGATTATACCTGGGCACCATGCGATATGATTCAGAGAAATGAGCACTCCTTTGAAATCAAGTTATTTCATTTCCAACTCATTTATTATTTGTCTTACCTAAAAACTTCAGGTACTTCCTCCATTCAGTATAGTACTTTCTCAGAGAATAATTAGAGATAAAATAAAACCAGTATTTTTAGTTGCTTGTAAGAAATAAAAACATTTTTTTCTTTTTAACACCTGTAATATGTTGTCACAGCATTAAACACTTGGGTTTGAATCAGTCTTCCCCTAACAAACAAAGAAATTAAATAGAAGCTAAAAATATATGAACATCTTTGAGAGTTCAGCAAAAAATAGTAAAAATTAAGAGTTAAACTGCAAATTAAATTATTCTAGATTGTTTAGAAACTTTTCCTAGTTACACTATGAACTTAAATACAATCACTTCTTTTATAAATATAAAATCAAATACATAGAATAACCTAAATTGATCTTCCGACATAATTAAATGAGTCCTATAAAGAATCATAACACAGCAGTAGGGCATTTGCCTTGCACGCAGCCAACATGGCTGACCCGAGTTCCTTTCCTCCGCCCCTCTCGGAGAGCCTGGCAAGCTACCGAGAGTATCTCCCCGCACGGCAGAGCCTGGCAAGCTCCCCATGACATATTTGATATGCCAAACACAGTAACAACAAAGTCTCCAATGGAGACGTTACTGGGCCCGCTCGAGTAAATCGATGATCAACGGGAGGGCCTTTACCTTTACCTTATAAAGAATCATATAAAAATATTAATGTTTTATAGTTGGAGGACATTTCACAGCAGGTAGGATGCTTGCTTGCACATAGTAAACTGGGTTCAACCGTATGGTCCCCTGAGTCTTGCCAATAGTAATTTCAGAGTGCAGAACCAGGAGTAACCCCTGGTGTGGTCAAACCAAAACCAAAAAAAAAAAGAAGACAAAGAAAAGAATATTAATGTTTATGGAAAGAATACCAAAAGAAAGATTTTAATTTTTAGAAAATAGGAATTTCAGTGATGGAATGGAGTGAAGCCTAAAGATACAGAAATAAATTCATGGTTGCCAAAAACAGGCTGTAAGTAAATGAAATGTATTAAGAAAATTAAAAGTTACAAATTTCCACCCATAAAATAGATCCTACAATATTGCATATTTGAGATTTCTATGAATATAAGTATACTGAAGTTCTTTATCACAAGAAAAGTTTTGAAACTATATTAACATAGTTTTTAACTCAATTAATTGTTATTTATTATTTCACAACTTATTCTAACATCAAATCTTTTTATTATATGCCTGAAATTGTTTTGTGCCAACCATACTTCAATTTTTTTGTAATTAACATATATGTATTTCTTTTTTAAATTTTATTTATTTATTTTTATTAAATCAGCATAAGATACAGTTACAAAGATTTCATGATTGGGTTTCAGTCATACAATGACATCTTAGAACAGTTCTAACTAGGCATTATTGCAGATTGCTGCAGTTATTGCTGCTATTATTAGCATTCCTACATGAAAATGAAGAGCTTGAAGGACAGAAATGTTCTCCAACTAGAATGGAAAGAACATAGGAAGCAACTCTAACTTGCTTTATTGCTAGTTGATAATAGTATTGGAAGTAGTTGCTAACACTCAAGAAATCTAAAAATAGAAACTAACCTAGTAGGATTTTTTCCTTCTGATTCTCTTCTTGCTCCAGGTCTCATTATCATTTTGATAAAAAACAAAGAAATATATTCTACTTAAAGCAATATTATTAGTGTAAAGTTTGTTACCCTTTTGTAATATAATTTAAAAACTCAATAATTTGAAAATACTGGTAAGATTTTCATTGTTTTCTGTATTTATCACCAATATAAAAAAATTCAATGAAATAAAAATATAATTGAGGAAATTTTAAACTGTTTATGTGGACCACAGATATGGCATTTTAAAAAAGTATAACATAGGGGTCGGAGGGATAGTTCAGTTGATAAGGCTTTTGCCTTGCATGCAGCCAATCCTGGTTTGATTTCTGGTAACCTATATAGTTCCCTGAGAATAGATCCCTGAGCATTATCAGGTATGGCTCAAAAGCAAACCAACAAACAAAAGGTAGGACATACGCCTGGCATATATAAGATCCAAGGTTTAACACCTTTCACTGTATGCCCACACCCAAGCAGCCATGGTGTAAGTTTAGGAACCCTGAATGCCACAGCTGTGGACCCAAGCAATGAACATAAACCATCACCACAAGGTCAAAGGGAGACAAGAGTTGTCTCAGACCTTCCAAGCACTGTTGGGGCACATAGGGGAGATGCTATTTTAAAAATAATGTATATATTATTTATTTATTTATTTTATTATGTTAAATTAACCCTATAGCATATTATAAAATGCATGTTATAATAATAGGTTTCCTAAGTGGAGAGATAGTACAAGAGTTAAAGCACTTGCCATCCAGGGTTATATTCTAGCACTACCTATGGTTCCAGGAGTGATCCCTGAGCACAGAGCCAGGAGTAAGTCCTAAGTACTTCCAGGTATGACCCAAATCCCCCCAGCCCCTCAACAAAGTATAAAAATTATAAAACATTAAGATTTCTGCTTACCAAGTTAATACATGAAACGGTAATAATTTTCTGTAATAGTTAACATATGAAAATGTGAGGATATTATTAGTAAAGTTTTAAATTTTTGCTGTTGTTACACTTGTTTATAATAAAATTTATGGTAGTATTCTTAGGGATTTCAGTTTATTTAGGGAAATAAATCCTGTTTGCATTGAGAAAACAATAATTTCTAATCCACATGTAATATCTTAATATGATTATCAATGACACTTGAAAATTCATTTGTGTGACTATCAAACTCTACTTGTGCCCAATAGTCTTACTATTTGGTGGTTTTGGGCAGGGATCTCAGGGCCTACTCCTGGCATTCTCAGGGCTTACACCTGGCTCTGCATTCAGAGATCACTCCCAGGAGTTCTCAAGGAACCATATGGGGTGCCAGGGACTGAATCTGGGTCAGCCATGTGTAAGGCAATTGCCTTTTTTGGTGTATTATCACCCTGTACCCAAATGATGTAATCCTTAACACCATGGGTTTCAAACTATCATAATCTCTCATCTTCATAGAAAGATAACAGCAAAGGCTGATGCATCTATCTAGAATTATAAAAAAACGAATGTTCAACAATATAACCTCTTTTCAAGAAATAGTTCTAATAGGATTGTTCCATAGCAATGATAACAACAAAGCAACAGCTAATTGAGGACTAATTAATAAAATCTCTTTGGATTTGGTCTAAAATTCCTAAAGACTATATCAGCTTTTGTTCCATAGAAGTCTATAGCAGACTTTCAGTCACCAACCAACTTAGGGTGCTTACAATATGGCAAAAAAATAGGCACCAGGATCAAGGAGAGAAACACTAACACAATCTCTCCTCTCATGAAACTCAGGATCTATGTGTTCACTCCAGTAAAGATAGGATTCTGAGCAGAAGATTAAAGTACAAAGCACAGTAGTAAATGAGAGAGTAAAGTAGAATAAAAATTAATAGAAAACATAGCTATAAACAAGGCTGAGTCATGTAATATTTTGGATAGTGAGAAAGAGAAAACTGCCCCAAAGATAATACTATTCAGCACTGTCCATATCGCTTAGCTAAGAATACTTTTCTTATAACATTTCATAGTACCAAAATCTTCCATTATTAGAATAATCTGCCTGAGGATCTAAGCTTTACATTCTTAGAATAATATTTATAATTTCTAAGGCAAATATTATGTTCCCACATTTTATTATATTATCTTTCTTTTTCATTAAAATTAACATGTTACTGAGATCAGAATCTAACAACCAGGTGATAACAAAGTTAAAAACTCTAAATGTCAGCTTCTTATGAGCCCATAATGTTCTAATGACATTAGTGCACCAATGATGTGTCTAAATATACACAATATACATATATTTCAGCTCCCATTATCTAAATTGTATTGCAGATAATTAATAAGATGAAGAACTAACTTCTGTATAGCAAAAAATAATTCCTAAAAGCATAGCTTTTAACTATTAAATTAATTATATGTGTAGTGTATAACTATATAGCATATAACTTATCTAATTAATAGTAAAATGCCATGACTATTTATAAAAGAACATTTTTAGTCATTATAGTACTGCAAAATTTAATTAACTGAAACAAACATCTTTTTGTAACAAAATTGCTTCATGTATATGCAATATTCCCTCTACTTCTTTGAAACTCTTTCTTGGATTACTTCAATTGAGGGAGTCTACAAAACAATGCTTTTACAGGCCCTTCCCAGTGATTCTTGACCAACTGGGCATGCCCTAGACCCTATACTATATTTCTGGCCCTTGATTATTACTGTGAAAATAATGATTAGCCAGGAAGCCAGAGAGATAATAATATGAGTAGAATGCTTGTCTTGCCCTCAACTGACAATGGAACTACCAGGAGTGATCTGAGCACAGAGCCAAGAACATCCCTAAACATTAGGTGTTGACCAAAAAATAACACACGCACACACACAAACACACACAAACACACACACAGACAAACACCTTATCTCAGCCAAAAATTTACCAAACCTTCTCTAACTTTAATTTTCTCACACAATATTCATTACACAAGACTGCTAACTGTAGCAAAGCCTCAGTATTTTTATTGTGTTATCAAAAGAAAGATAAAACAGCATTTCCTAGCAATGGACAACTTAGATAAAACCTGGGAATTTGGTAAATGAAACAGACACACATAATTCTGGAATGTTAGAGTGCAGCCCAGTGAGAGAAGTAGCCATGTTAAGAACTGATCTAAAAATAAATAAATAAATAAATAAATAAATAGAACTGATCTAAATTTTGCATTATAGACAGAACAAAAATGATTGTATATTATGCACAGTTTCAAAAACATTTTACAAAAGGTATAACATTGGTGCTATATGTTAAAGTTTGTATGGACCAAGATAAGTTTATTCCAATCCTATCTCATGAGGTAGTTAAAATATTTCTAAAATGCCACTGGTTATAAGACATATTTTTCGTATCTACTAGGAATTTTTGAAGTGTGCCAATTAAAATGGCACACTCTCATTTGCATGACATGTTTAATTTTCAGAAATATTAAAGAATAAAAACATGCACCTTGGGAATAAGTGAAATCCAATAAAGAAAATCTCCCTCAAATCTCTCTCTTTTCTAAGCTTTTTCTTTATTAATTCTTTAATGCCCTAAATCAATTCATGTGCCATCATACCCCACAGAAGAATAGCAGCTTTCTTGCAATGACTTCTCCATTAAATTCTAAAAAATCTTTCCCTCTTCTTGGAACATAATCACTGAGAGAACATTCTTATTTTGGAGGGAGAGCAGATGCTGAGAGGAGTTATTTCTGTATTGCTTGGAGGTCTCTCCCAGATGTGCTCAGGGGACCATGCAGTGTTGGGGTTTGAACTAGGCCTCTTGCATGCAAAGATATGCTCAGTCCATTGAACCATCTTCCTGGCCCCTCAGAGAGCCTTCTTAATCATGTATGTATTTTCTTCAACTGCTATGAATATCTAGACTACAAATATGAACAACTATTCAAGATAAAGAAACCCATGTTTTTAAAATTACTTCCTGCCAAATGTCTTGTTACATAATGTATTATACACCTTGATATCTGTCATCATGATAATGCTTGAATGACTAGTGGAAAAGACAAGGAATCAGATTACTTTGTTGGAAATAAAGGATTTGAGAGTGTGTGCATAAAGCAAGGGAATAGAATATGTGTTTCACAACCTCAGATCCCGACAAGATTCCTTGCTGATAATGACATCACCTCATTGAAGTAATGATTCTCTCTTCAGACCTGTTCTCCAACTACATAAGATATGTGGGACTAGCCTATCCAAAGGGTGCAATAAACAGTACAACTCCAACATATCCCTAAGTAATTGCCGTAAGACCAAGTGAAACAAAAGACATTCTCTGGATATATGATCTGACTCTGCCAACAAAATTATATTCTTCACTAGAAATATTTTTATTCTAACTCCATTGTAAATATTAATTTTATTTATAAATAAAAAATGTATCCCCAATTCTGATGGAGTTTTTGTTTGGAGGGATTTTGCTTCTTCTCTAGGTCAAAAAAACACCTTTCATATCAAATGTTACTGGAATCTCTCTAACAAAACAAACATCAAGAATCTCATGACAGCAAATGTTAACAGATAGAGGACTTGCCCTGTGCACAGAGAATAACATTTGTATCATCTTCTTTAATCATTTCAAGTCTAATGACAAATGGAAAAATCTAGAATTCAAAAAGTTAAACCCACTGTTTATTGGGAGTTTTGATTCTTTGGGTAGAAATTAGTGACACCCTAAATTCACTGTTAAAGAAAAAAGACTGAAGTGGCTATTTTGAATCACTGAGTTCACTTCCAGCACCTACCCAAACATGGTTCATGAGCGAAAAATGCTTGGAAAGGAGTACATGTTACTTCCAAATTCTTTAGTTCTGTTCTCACATCAAGAAAAATAATCATTAGCAATAAATGCCTACCTGTTTTATTTTTAGGTCTGTCACAGAGAAACCTATTATTTCCTTCACTCCCAGGATAAGACAGAAAATTATTCTCTTACAGTCTAACAGCATAAACAATTCAGCTGATTTTTCAAATTGTGGAGGAAACATCTAACATTTATTATAAATGAAGGATAAATTATGAATCACAAAAGTAAAAATATTTTTCTATTTCTAAAATTCTGCTTTGGTTACAGATAAGACCAAGGAAAACCTCCTTCAACATGCAGTGTCTAGTAGAATCTTGAGAGGACCCTTTTGGGGACCTTTGTGCATCACTGTCCTGAGAGATTTGTTGTTACTGTTTTTGGCATATTGAATATGTCAAGGGGAGCTTGCCAGGCTTTGATGTGTAGGAGAGATTCTCTGGGTAGCTTGCCAGGTTCTTTGAGAGAGAGGGAGGAATTGAACCAGGGTCGGCTGTTTGCAAGGCAAATGCCTTACCTGCTGTGCTATCGCTTCAGCCCAATGTTGTTTTAATATTTCTAAATGGTAATTGACTTCGATGGAGTAGAAAAACTGACGTTTTAACTGCCATTGATTTTTAGTAATAATATTTAAAACCCCAGTTCCTATAATTTAAGAATGTCCCAGAACTTATGTTCTTCCTGATTCTGAAGTATTCGCTCTTGTCATATTTAGTTTTCTTTTTTTGGTGGGGGGCACATCCGGCGATTCTCAGGGGTTACTTCTGGCTCTGTGTTCTGGAATTACTCCTGGCAGTGCCCAGGGGACCATATGGAATGCCGACGATCGAACCTGGGTCAGTGGTGTGCAAGGCAAATGCTTACCCACTGTACTATAGCTCCAGCCCCATATTTGGTTTTCTGTCTTATTTCATTTTACTAAAAAATAATGTTTGACTATTCTTTACCTGTCTAACTTTCATTAAAAAGTCATTTACGGTACATTGAGAATTAGATACAGCAAAATTCTGCTGATATTCATAGGGATGTGTCATTTTCTTTTCTACTAAAAAAGTTTGAATCATGAGATGCAATTTGTTATGTTTTAACAAAAGTGATTTTGAACTATTATTGGTAAACAATGAGCTATAAATAGGAGGACACTGGATTTTAACAGATTCTATATAGGATTATTATTGACTTCTCTTTTGAAAGTCCAAATTCAATTTATATAACTTTATCTTTTGTATTCTTCAGCTTTTATATAATAAATTATATTAATTCACTATGTTTTTAGATTGATTCACTCAAGAATATAATTTATGCAGGACAATTAAAAATAGTAGTTCTATGGTATATCCATTAGTATGGTTTGACAGCAAGTAAACAATTATCTAATTATATTTGCTGGCTCACTCACCTAAAAGAACACAATAGTCGAAGCATTAGTTTGACTTGTAAAATTTGACTCTATATTCTTTCATGAATCAATATCTGCAGATGTTAAAGCTTCTGCAGTTTGGGCCTCATGTACCACAGGACGCCATTTGGAAAAAAACAAAAAATACCATTTCCAGGTATCCCTGAATAGCAAGACCAACTTTTCTGGAGCCTTCAGCAAGCTTTCCTTATACTGTGTAGCCCAAATTATTTCAAAGGACGATTTCTATGCTAAGCAGTGATAAAGAGAATGAACAAACCATTTCACTTCTGGAATTTACAAAAGGTTGGCTATTTTTTTTGGTAATGAACAGCATCAAGTCAAACTTCTTGAGGAAAGGAAGAAGGAAGAAATGGGTATTGGGTAAGAAACTAACTACTGTCTAATTTCTTCTTTGTGAAAGTTTCTGTTTTGTTGATGGGGTTGAATGTATTCTTCTTCTGGAGTTCAACCAGTACTTTGTATATCCTTGATATCAACCCTTTGTCGAATGTGTATTCAGCGAATATCCTATCCATTCTGTAGACTGTCTTTGTATTTTGGTCACTGTTTCTTTTGAGGTGCAGAAGCTTCTTAGTTTAAGATAGTCCCATTTGTCTATCTCTGTTTTCACTTGCTTGGTCAGTGGTGTGACATCTTTGAAGAAACCATTAGCTTCAACATCATGCAGGGTTTTGGCAACTTTGTCTTCAATGTACCTTATAGATTCTTGTCTGATGTTGAGGTCTTTAATCCATTTTCATCTTACTTTTGTACATGGCATTAGGCAGAGATCTGAGCGCACTTTTTTGCATGAAGCCGTCCAGTTTTGCCAGCACAATTTGTTAAAGAGGCTTTCCTTGCTCAACTTCACTTATCTTGCCCTCTTATCGAAGATTAGATGATCATATGCTTGGGGGGAGATGTCAGTATATTCAACCCTGTTCCATTGGTCTGCAGCTCTGCCTTTGTTTCAGTACCATGCTGTTTTAATTATTACTGCTTTGTAGTAGAGTTTGAAGTTAGGGAGGTTGATTCCTCCCATTTTATTTTTCCCAAGAATTGTTTTAGCTATTCTTGGGGGCTTATTGTTCCATATGAATTTCAGGAGTATTTGCTCCATTTCTTTGAAGAATGTCATGGGTATCGTAATAGGGATCACGTTGAATTTGTACAGTGCTTTGGGAAGTATTGCCATTTTGACAATGTTAATTCTCCCGATCCATGAACAGGAGATATTGTCCTCTTTTATTTCCTGAAGTAGCTTTTTGTAGTTTTCTTTGTACAGGTCCTTTTCTTCCTTAGTTAAGCTGATTCCTAGGTACTTGATTTTCTGGGGCACAATTGTGAATGGGATTGTTTTCTTCATGTCACTTTCTTCTCTTTCACTATTTTCACATCATTAATCATCAGGAAGATGCAGATCAAAACCACAGTGAGATATCATTTCACACCACAGAGACTGGGCCACATGCACAAGAACAAAAGCAACAGCTGCTGGTGTGGATGTGACGAGAAAGGGACCATCCTTCACTGTTGGTGGGAATACCAACTGGTTCAGCCCTTTTGGAAAACAGTGTCAGCGATTCTCAAAAAATTAGAAATTGAGCTCCCATTTGACCCAGCAATACCACTCCTGGGAATATATTCCAAAGAGGCAAAAAAGTATAGTCGAAGTGACATCTGCACTTGTTTGTTCATTGCAGCACTGTTTACAACAGCCAGAATCTGGAAAAAACCTGAGTGCCCGAGAACAGATGACTGGTTAAAGAAACTTTGGTACATATACACAATGGAGTACTATGTAGCGGTTAGAAAAGATGAAGTTATGAAATTTACATACAAGCGGTATTACATGGAAAGTAACATGTTAAGCGAAATGAGTCAGAAAGAGAGGGATAGACATAGAATGATTTCATCTGGGGAACATAAAGTAACAAAATAGTGATGTAGGCAGGTAGATAGGGAAAGGCTCTCTGCAATGAAACAAAGTCTCATAGAAGAATTCTAGGACCAACCCACCCTGTGGAGACAGAGAATAAGGACTTGATAAGACCATCCCCAGACCCTGAAGATATGGGCCTCCTCCCCATGAAATTCCTCCTTTCCGAGAACCCCCCTTTCAATCAGGTTGACTCCAGTGACCCAGCCCCAAGGAGATTCCAGGACATTCCAAGTCAGATGATTCTCGAACCCCCTTTCAATCAGGTTGACTCCAGCGACTCAGCCCCAAGGAGATTCCAGAATATTCTGAGTCAGAAGGATCTATAAGAACCAGCTCGAGAGCCCACTTGGCGCTCTCTCCACTCTCGGAGAAGCCCGCGTTCCCTCTGGATGCGTTACTTTCTCTCTCTTACTCTCCATTCCCCCGCTTATCTGCTTATCCCTTTCTCTCCCTCTCCAAAAGCCTCCAAATAAAACCTGTTACTTCACTGCTCGTCTACTCCTGAAATTCTTTTCTGCAAGCGAGACAAGAACCCCAGAAACCTCGGGTAAGGCTTGGGACTGGTCTCTCCTTTCCTGCGAAGAGCAAATTCTCGCCCCAACTTGAGTCCGTGGCTCCCCAAGCAATCGGGTGGTGGGGATTAACTCCCGTGCCGAGAAGATCAAGCGAACTTCAGGTGTGGCTTGACGGCCACCTTGTGGGGCTGGCGGGGCTTAGGCCCGTGCCGAGCAGGTGCTCACTGCAGACTTTACCGGTCCTAGCCTACCCAGGGTCCCGGGTGGCAGAGGCGGGTGGGGAGAAAGTGACCGTCTTTCTCCTCCCCACTTCACATAAGTCACCCGTGGGGCCCACCGACATCAATAGGAGACTAACACCCAAGAATGGCCAAGATTACTACCTGGAACTTTGCTTCATGGCTTGGAGGCCAGCCACACATGCTAGGGGAAAAGGCAGCTCAGATAGGGAAGGGAGCACCAAATAAAGGGTTTTGGGAGGATCCTTCCAGGATGGGAGATGCATGCTGAAAGTAGACTATAGACCAAACATGATTGCCACTCAATGCCTCTTTTAAAAACCACAGCACCCAAAAGGAGAGAGAGAACAGAGGGGAATGCCCTGCCATAGAGGCAGGGTGGGTCGGAGGGGATGGGGGTGGGAGGGATACTGAGATCCGTGGTGGTGGGAATTGGGCACTGGTAGAGGGATGGGTATTTGATCATTGTATAATTGAAATCCAAGCACAAAATTTGTAAGTCTACAACTGTACCTCATGCTGTCTCACTAATAAAAATTTTTTAAAAAATCTAACTAGTGTCTAAGAAGTATTTGAGTAGATTGATTTTTCTAGAGAACATGGATGGAATCACATAATTTTAAAATGTTCAGGTAATTCAATTTCTTGGTATTATAAATGTTACATTATCCTTACCACAGAAACTTTCAGTTGGTCCTATCCTTTTAATTTGCTAGTACCTAATTAGCTTTATATTTGGATCTTGCACGGATAAGTAAAGTAATCCATCTATTCCTCTCCACTCACTGCTCTGTTTACCAAGATTATTCTTAATTTCATCAACCTAGCTAAGTAATTAAAATTTCAGAAAAATCAGTATATATTTGTTCTTTGGAAAGTTTGGAAGGCATTTCTCTCTAAGAGCATAAATAATTTAATTTAAAAAATAATTAGTAATCCCACTACTCTTGATCACTTCATATCCCATGACTCATCAATTTGCTCAAGCAGTCGCCAGTAATGTCTCTTCATCCTTGTTGCATGCTAGCATAGCTCAACGACGTCTGCTCATTCTAGGAACATGAACAGCCTCAAAATGATTTTTCAGGGTCTTGACTAAGAAGTCTGAGCATCTCATAGGTGGACGTCCACGTGATCTTTTGACATCCCATGGAATCCAGTTGGTAATGGCTCTAGTCCAGCAGTCATCTCTAGAACTCATTATTCGTCCAGCCCATCTGATTTTCGATGCCTTGGCAAATGAGACAGCGTCCCTAACTCTAACTCAATCTCTTTTAAAATTACTAAGTGTACTTTAAATGTCTTCATATTCTATTATATAATTTTCCTATCCCTATCCTTCATTACTACATAAAATTTTCACAAATAGATGAGACCATTATAATTTATAATATTCAATTTTTAAAAAAATATTTGGCTTAGGACTCGGAGCAATAGTACAGCATGTAGGGTGTTTGCTTTGAATGCTGCCCACCTGGATTCGATCCCCAACATCTCATATTGTCCCCCGAGCACTGTCAGGATTGATTCCTGAGAGCAGAGCCAGGAGTAACCCCTGAGCATTGCCAGGTTGACCCAAAAATCAAAAAAAAAGAGAGAGGGAGAGAGAGAGAGCGAGTGAGCAAGAGAGAGAGAGAAAGAGAGAGGATCTACAGTCTTGGGACTGGAGCAATAGTACAGCAGATAGGACATTTGCCTTGCCCATGGACAACCCAGGTTCAATCCCCGGCATCCCAAATGGTCCAACGAGCATCGCCAGGAGTGCTTTCTGAGGGCAGAGACAGGAGTAACCCCTGAGTATTGCCAGGTGTGACCCAAAAAGCCATAAATAAATGAACAAATAAATAAAATTTTTTAAAGTATTTGGCTTCTATCAATATTTTTATTACTTGCGTGATTTTAAGGGTTTAATTTTTTTTTGCTTTCAAACTATCCTAGAAATAAGGATGGCTATTGTTGATTCCATGAAAGAAAGATACAATGTGATCATCTATCTCTCACCTGAATGCCACTTTTAAATAATAAATTTAATAGTAAGATAGTGAAAAGAAGCATTCCATAGAATTATATTAACAAAAATTTGTTGTATTTGAATTCCCCTCAAAATAAAGAATATTACTTCAAAGAAAACCATATTGCTATGAATATGCTACAGCAAGGTGTGCCCCAAAATTAAAAATAAGTAAATATATAAAGCTAAATATAAGATGTGTAAAGTGTAAACCCACTATTCACAGATAACTTGTAATATGTCATTTAATGGTGTTTCTGCAACTTATTTTTAGTGGTATAAAATTAGAGGTAGTCTGTAAACTCCCTTTGATACTTCACATTGTAAGAACTAATTTCAATCAGTGGCATACTAATTTACAATTGAATGACTAATTACAATACACTTGGGATAAAAAAAATTGAGGTACAGTCTTCAGTGTGCCTGCATCAAATGTTTTCATATATAGCAAGCAAAGTTCTCTGAACAGAGATGAGTCACAGAAGCAGTATATTCCTAGTATTACTTTTATCCCTCAGAGATACACAAAATTTGAGAAGCATAATAGGTTATCACTGATGAGCTCATGGCCCATTAATGTCCCATATCCCAATTAATGCAGAATATAAAATGTATATTTATCTGTATATTCTAAGGATTTTAGTTCTAAGTGAATAATTATAGTAAGAAGCTGAAACAACAACTGACTACCCAGTACTGAGATTAACCTGGGGTGTGTAAGGGATAAGCAGGTATCAGTATCAAGTATCAACAGACCTTTTTCCCAGCCACCTGCAGTGAATATGAATAACTTCTTAATTCTGGGACTAGAAATACCTATTCCCACTACACCAGTCTACTAGAATGTTTAGTGTAGTATCAGCCTTTAAAAGACAGTGTAAAGAACCAGAATCTATTGATCTGAAAATAAAATTTTCAGTGTGGACATGTGTGGTTAGTCTACTGTCTTGTGTTGAACTATGATTTTGTGTATTAATTTTTAATATGACTACCCATGAAAGGTGCTTAGTAAGGTAAATAATGAGCCTCAATTTTTATCAAGTAGTTGTGTGGCTTTAAACAAATGACTAGAAGTTTTTAATCTTCTTTTCCTCATAGAGAGCGAAGAGTGATTAATAACAAACTTTTTTAAGTTAGAGTAATCTTTGGAGTTCAAATGGAATAATGTTTATCCAAAAGTTTACTGATGAAAAGCAAAAGAAATGACAATTTCAGTGCTTACGCCCTTGAATAGTTCCTCTTCTGATTTAAAATAAAATACAACATACTTTTAGGGCTCTTCATTATCCTGTATCATTTGTTTCTAGCTGCACCTCGAGTGTCTCCCTGCTGGCATTAAACATTATAGACACCTTAAACTACTTCATTGAGTTGTTTCATTTATAAATATAAAATGGAGAAGTAAAAAGTCAATTTAACTATCTTTTCAAAACATCTGCTACCTCAAGGCAAGGTTTTCCAAAGCTTGTCTCCAAAATGGCCTGTTTTTGGTATGAATCACAACTGCCAAGTCTGCATGCTGTTCTACAGATACTGAGAAATATACTTTTACAACAAAAAATTGTATTAAGTGCCAGTTATCTTGTCATTCGAATCAATATCTGGCCTTTAAAAAGGATCTTATGCTCATTTCGAAGCTATAGCTGTTTCTAAATCAACAGGTGTTGTACTCTGTTTAACTAATCAGAGCGGAGGCAGCAGCAGACGGATAAACAGCTTGGCATCTGGCTTTGTCCTGCATGCAGAATTGCCAAGAGAAGCCCAACCATCCTGTATCACCTGCCTTATCTGAGGCTTCTGTTGCAATATGAGTGGCTCATTTTGAGACTCCAACAATGCTTGAAATTGGCTGTCTTGTATCACAGAATGCCTGACCCTGACCAGGGGGCAAATGTCAACTCATGCCAGAATGTGCAGCTTGGTTTCAAAATGACTAGCAAAATTCATGTTTTTCGGAGAAGGGCATTATGTTTGTTTGATGCCAGACACTATGGAAAAATTTTCCATGCTTAATTTGAAAGTTCACTCTGCTGCTTCTTAGTCAACCATTATAAATGCTGAAATTATAGACTCACACTCCCTATTTTTATTTTTTCTCCTACCTTTTGTCACTCCATCAAAAAATTGAGGACTGGAAAGATAGTAGAGCAGGGAGAGTGCTTGCCTTACTGTGGCCAACTCAGTTCAAATCCCTGGCACCACATATTTTTCTCCGAGCACTATCAGAGTTGATCGCTGAGCACAGAGCCAGGAGTGAAAAACAAACCAAAGCAAGTAAAAATATTCACTAAGTAGTTTGACTTGAAGAAATAAACAGTATTGGAAAATAATAAACCTTAGATCTGGAATTACCAAACAAGGGACAAGTGGTGAGAAAGAGGAACATAAGGACAGTGTCTGCAGATCTTGGGTATGTTGGTGGTGGGTGAGATGTGGTATGTATGTACACCAAAACCATAAACATTAACATTACTGCAAACACTCTGTGACCTAAACTATAATAGTTATATGAAAGATGGAAATAAAACTTTGAGAGTGATTCTTTGAAAGTACTTTTGATAAAAGTGTGGAAGACAGGATAGTGGAAGAAACAGGACAATGATACAGCTGCAGCAAAAGCGGTCTCAGGCTTACTCTATAGAGAACACCAGAACTTCCAGAACCTACAAAACTTATCAACTATTCCCATATCAACCCCTCATTGGTCTATAGCACTTACCAGACATTTTCTAGCAAGTTGTGTCTATCAGTCAAGACGCAACTTTCAGAAAGGGATGTATCTGTGAGTTCTCAGGAACCAATAGCAACAGGATCTGATGAGAGAGCATCACCCTGAAAGAAGATATCAGCAGGATATTAAGATTGCACACAGTTTTCAGGTCTTTTATAAAATATTCAATTAAAACTTTGGTATCATAATTGGTAAAATATTATTACCATTACTTTCACTAAGAAGGTTATGTACAGTAAGAATTATCTTTGAGTTCCAAACTAAGCTATAACTGTTCCAATTTTATATTAATAAGAAGAAACTAAGAATTTGGAAAAGATTTAACATATAGAGCTGGAAAAATAGTATTGTAGGTAGGATGCTTGCCTTACAAGCAATGAACATGGGTTCAATCATAAGCACCCCATATGGTCCCTAAGCCCTGCCAGGAGTGATTGATCCCTGAGCAGAGCCAGTTAGGCACTGAGCAGAGCCAGTAAGTAAACATAGGCCTGGCCCCAAAACAAGCAAACAAGCAAAAGTAATGTCTTTAATCACATAAATTACAGATATTGATAAGATATGTAAGGAAGTTGTATAAAACAGGGATATGTAAAAGTTGTGTAGGGTTTTTTTTCTCCTAAACTATTTTTTCTCAGTTATGCTATTACGCCCATCAGAATTCAGTAAAGCATCTTTATTTTACAGGAGCTGGTTTAGAATTTCAATCCTGAATGCAAACTACAGTGCCTCAGGTGGAATTTTGCTGAAAAAATAATTTCACTATTAAATTCCAATAATGTAGACAGCTCTTTATTCCCTTTTATTCCTATGTTGTCTTTGAAAGATTTCAAATATCCAATAATAATTATTTCCAGTGTTCCAATATTCAAATACTCAGCAACTTTTCCCTTTACTTTTAAGAGTATTTCAAGCTTAAGTAAATAAATATGTTGACTCATAATTCTCATCTAATATTTTGTTTTATTCTTCAGGAAACATGAGGGTATTAATTGAGAAAACCTAAAAAATTCAAGCTGTGAATTTTTTCTTACTCCTGTACCCAAACTTGATACTCTTATCAATGAATGCCTTGAGAAATATTACAGGCATATTATGACATTGCAGGTCACACATAAAAGAATTACTCAGTAACTTAATCTGGGACCTGAAGCTATAGGAGTAAATAAATTCTCTCCATATCTTAGTCCTCCTAAACATGACAGAAGAAGGGAATCTTTACTCCAAAATAAATGAAGTTTCATTTGAAGTGCCTTTCCATTGCTCCTTTCCTGTTAGAAGTGTTTGAAGCCTGAGATAGTGTGTATATCATATGGTTTTCAGGTGCTCTTTTATTGTTAAATTTTACATAAGCCGTATATTTAACATCACTTTTTCTTAAGGGATTTTACATTGTACAATTCATGTGGAATTACACAATTCTTCATGTATTTCCACATCTTAAATGTGGAATTATTCCACATAACAGTGCTCAATTTTTTAATTGTTTTTTAAAAATGTATTTAGATAACAGTGTTAACTAATGATAGTTTTTATGGTTTTATAGTACAAGACTATTATACTTCAGTGTCAAAATCCCTCTATTACTGTCCTTATGTCAGTGTGTGGCTTTATGTATTAATTTAGGCAGGTATATTTGAACTCAGAATGCTAGACCTGACATTCATGTCAAGATCACTCTTACTGAATCTGGAGTGGGGTCAAGTTTTCAACAGTTGGTTTAAATAATGACTCATTTATAGATATAGTGACACATTTTCTCCTTACGCTATATGAATAAAAAAAACTTAAAAAAAATTTTAAATGTGGAATTATATGTTTTGATTATAATAAAAAATTATACATGTTACCAACCCCCCAAAAAGCTGAGTTTTGACATATTTATCCATTACAAAGACCACATATTTCTCCCAAAGTTGAGATGGTGAATGGAACTGACTCTTGTATCACCTGAGTCTCTCACTTCTTCCAGGAATGGCAAATCAGTGTCAACTTTCATCAATTCATCATCCTAATGGATAAAATATTTATTTGGAAATACTTATCATGAGTATTCCTGCAACATATAACAGAAATAAAACCCTGAAAGGCACTCAGATGTGCAACTTTCAAAGTCTCCTTTTGGTTTTTCTGCCCTGCTTGAGCCAAACTCGTAAACATAAATTAGGCGGGGAGAAACAGACTCCTAAGCATTTATCTAGGCTACAAGATTGGCTCATCAGAGAGTAAAAGGGAATGCGCCTGCTACAGAGGAAGGGGGTAGGGTGGGGGGATTGGGGAGAAATGGGAGGGATACTGGGAACATTGGTGGTGGAGAATGGGCAATGGTGGAGGAATGGGTACTCGATCATTATATGACTGAAACGTAAGCATGAAAGTGTGTAAGTCTGTAACTGTACATCATGGTGATTCATTAAAAAAATAAAATAAATAATTTTTAAATAAATAAATAAATAAAAATTTAAAAATAAAAGATTGGCTCATCTTTAGTGGAGGTGTGGCATCTTGAGTATGCGAAAGCCTTTTAAAACTAGAAGGCCACAACATTTTAAATCCAATCACAATGCTCAAAAGAAAGGCATCATTTGCTTTGCATAATTTGGGATCATTTTTCTTTTGTCCCCAGGCTCCTATTTACAGCAATGTCCAGCAGTCAATAGAGACCACAGCTGCTTGACCTGTTTGAAAACTGTCCAGCACAGATTCATTTTCAAATGGACAGTAAATAAATAGTTGCCAATGGTCTATGGTAATTCTGGAAATACTTTCACTGAAAGTGTTTGATGGGGATCAAATCTTTACGGGAACACTTCTGAGACAGAATGACTTTCCCCAAGTCATAACTGGACCACTTCAATAGTAGTTGATTATAAAAATTCTGACTATTTATACCAGTACCACCAATGATATAATACCTCTGAAATCTGAACCCAATCAGTGCCAGAAAACAGGCTTTGAAGTATGAGAAGAGGCAAGAATTATTTCTCCTTCTCTAAGTAGGAATCAAACATATTAAGTTTTGTTTGAAGATCACTTACCATCAGTATAACTGCCTCAGTTTAGATATTAAATTCTATTCCATTTAGTATTAAATTAAATTCCATTCTACATCTATTATTTTCAACTACTCTTTCAAATAATTTTCAAACTACACACATACAATATTTCAAGCACTGTAGCACTGTCCTCCCATTGTTCATCAATTTACTCGAATGGGCCCAGTAACATCTCCATTGTGAGGCTTGTTGTTACTGTGTTTGGCATATTGAATACTCCACGGTGAGCTTGTCAGGCTTTGCTGTGTGGGTGAGATACTCTCATTAGCTTGCTGGGATCTCCAAGAGGGGCGGAGGAATAGAACTCAGGTTCAGCCAAGCTGGCCGCATGCAAGGCAAACACCCTACCGAAATATATCCTGAGATGCTGAACAATAAAGCAACTTTATATAACAGTCCTTCCATTTCATGGAATACGTTTTTTTTGAAAAGTAAAACTAATAGTGGTGATCATGCCAAGCATCTTTCTTTGCAGGGATGTGATGTAGGCCTAGGAATTAGACTTGAGATTGTTTCTTTTTGTTGCTCAGATGCTCTTCGGACTGAAGCAATAGCACAGGGGGTAGGGTGTTTGCCTTGCACGAAGCCAACATGACCAACCCGAGTTCGATTCTTCTGCCCCTCTCGAAGAGCCTGGCAAGCTACCGAGAGTATCTCTCTCGCCCGCCCGGCAAAGCCTGGCAAGCTACCAGTGATGTATTCGATATGCCAAACACAGTAACAATTGTCACAATGGAGACGTTACTGGGCCCGTTGAAGAAAATTGATGAACAACAGGAGGACAGTGACAGTGATAGATGCTTTTCATCCTACTGATAATATTTTTTGCTCACAAGCTCTAAGTTAGCACATAGGACTTGCATCATAGGAACAAAAACCAGATGAGACATCCAGAAGGAACCAAGCTCCCCACTGTGCTTGCCTGAGAGATTGAGAGTCACATTTCCTATGGTGTTCCATGCTTGTGCCCTAGAACAGGACTCTGCTAAATAGTATAGTTTTGCTTCACCTCTTAAACTCAAATAGGACTTTTTTGCTACCCAGTGTTCATCAAATAGTAGAGATAATAACAACTAACATATATTAAACAATTAGCTTGTGCTAGGACTTGCTTGAAAGTAGGAACAACTTGCTTTTTGTTGCAGGCAGTTAGATGGGTTCCCTGGTAACAAGCTTTTGAGAAATAATAAAACTGAAGAAGTTTGACCAGCTCTGAATTAAAACAAAGCTATGAAGAGCACATGCCCTTGGGATGCAAAGCCTAAACTCTAGAGATAGAAAAGACTAGGCCCCCATGGCCTAGGTAGATGACCTACTAAGAAAAGGACAAAAGACTCTAAAGCTCATGATATGAATATGAAAGGACCATCAAGACTGTAGGGCTTTTCCAGGGACAACAATGCAGAAAAATACAGGCCTCCACTGAAAAAAATGCATATATAATCTTTATCCCAAAAATAACACTTTCTGCTTTCTTCTATTCTCAAGAAGCCAGTGCTTTGAACACATAGCTCCCTCTATCTTTTACCTCCTTCACAATTCCCTAAATTTCTTACAATAAAAACTATTTTGCTTTCCCATGTTTACCACCTCAGAACTTTTATTCCCCCCACCCGCTCCTGCTTGAGGAGAGGTTACCTAGCTGGTAATGACTATGCAAAGATTAGGGCTGTTTTTTTTTTCTACAAAGAGCAAGTCCTCGCTTCAGCAGGAGTACACAACTCCCAAAGAATTTAGGGTGGTGGGGAATAGTCAGCTTACTGTGTCGCCTAAGTGACTTCAATGCAGCGTGATGATGGCAGCCTTGCGAGGCTGGCAGGAAAAGAACCTTCACATGTTAACTTCCCTGACTAGTACAAATTTGTAACCAAAACTTCCATTTCTGACCACAGCTGGTGGTGAAGGTGGATTAAATGAAAAAGTGCAAGTGTTGATATGAAGTGGATTTTCCTGGGCTGCTGGGTTCTCAAGAATGGTATGACAGGGACTGGAGTGATAGCAAAGCTGGTAGGGCGTTTGCCTTGCATGCAGCCTACTCGGGTTTGATTCCCAGCATCCCATATGGTTCCCTGAGCACCACCAGGAGTGATTCCTGAGTGCAGATCCAAGAGTAACCCCTCAGCATCACTGGGTGTGACCCAAAAAGAAAAAAAAATTGTATGACAGATTTGCATCTAAAACTCGGAAGATTTAGAGTTTACTGGACAATGGAAGTAGATGGGTCCACAGCCCATCCGCAAACATCCTCTACCAATATTAAGAGGCTGTTTATTCTGTCCCTGGCGCTGCATCCCTGATACAATCTTCTAAGTTTGGTGCACATGGCCTCGTGCCTCCAATGAACAATGAACAATGGTTGCAGAGTCCGCAGTGCTCTGTTTATGCTTTTCCTGAATTCCTATCCCTGGCCCTTTCCAAGGCTGTACCCAACGGTTCCCTGGAGGCTTGTCCTAGTTTTCCTGAGTTTCCAGCTTGCTGTGGGCTTGTGGGTGAGATGGCTGTGCTGTGTACCTGTCGCTAGACTCTACCCCAACAGTTCTTTAGTCCTTTCCTTAGTCCCCAACAAAGGTCATAGTGCACGTGGGAAAGAGTCCGACCTTTAGTATCTGTCTCACCAGGGTTTGGTGCAGGAGTTTATTGCAAAGAGGGAGGGATGGAGGGAGGGAGGGGGAGAGAAAAGAGTGAGAGAGAGAGAGAGAGAGAGAGAGAGAGAGAACCACCCTAACCATCCCATTATCTATTTTGATTGGCTACCAATATAAGAGGCTGTTTATTCTGTCCCTGGCGCTGCATCCCTGATACAATCTTCTGAGTTTGGTGCACATCAGTTGCTGGGAAACTGATCCATGGGAGAGATTTAAAGTGACCAACTAAATTCCCCTGCCACTCTTCACTTCACCTTACATTGTATTAGAAACAGAGTTTTCCATTGAAGCAACCTCCTTCATTCCCACTTTACCAATTCACCCACAACAATTTAGTCTCCCAGATACCACTAATAATTAATGCTCCATAGCTATAGGTCTAATGACTACAACATTGAGCTTTTAGCCAGTCTTCCACCTTTGTAGAGTATAACCCTACAGAAGTTTGTGTAATCTTGTACAAGTCTATTCCTCTCTTAGCTTCAGATTTGTGGTACAGAAATTAAGAGCTTTATTACCTGCCTTTGTTTCCGCATATGATTTGTTATGAAAATCAAGAATCAATAAATGGGAATTGTTTTATAAATTAATAAACTTTCAAGATTATTATCTGAATAATTTAATGTATCTGTGTGCCTAATTTCTGTAATTGGCTATCTTGTCACTTGTCACTTATCATCATGTTGATCATTAATTTGCTCGAGTGGGTGCCAGTAATGACTCCATTTATCTCTGTCACATGCTAACATAGCCCAGTGGTATATTGGGGGCTCTTTCAAGGTCAGGGGAATGAGGCCTGCTATTGTTACTGGTTTTGGCATATTGAATATGCCATGGGTAGATTGCCAGGCTCTGCCATGCAAACTGGCTATCTTAAGGTAGAAAAAATTTTAATTGTACCAGGAGTTGCCTAAATAAGGTATATATGGATATATATATATATTATTTATATATAGGTATCTATCTATCTCTATCTATCTATCTATCTATCTATCTATCTATCTTATTTAGGTAACTACTGGTACAATATTAGCATTGTTCTCCCATTGTTCATCAATTTGCTCGAGCAGGTCCAGTAACGTCTCCATTATGAGACTTTTTGTTACTGTGTTTGGCATATAGAATACATCAAGGGGAGCTTGTCAGGCTTTGTGGTGCTTTTGAGATGCTCTAGGTTGCTTGCCGAGCTCTTCTAGAAGGGTGGAGGAATCGAACCCAAGTCAGCCAGACCGGTTGTGTGCAAGGCAAACGCCCTACTGCTGTGCTATTGCTCCAGCCCACTGGTTATATATATATATATATATATATATATATATATATATATAAAGGTAAAGGTAAAGGCCCTCCCGTTGATCGTCGATTTGCTCGAGCGGGCCCAGTAACGTCTCCATTGGAGACTTTGTTGTTACTGTGTCTGGCATATCGAATACTCTCGGTAGCTTGCCGGGCTCTCCGAGAGGGGCAGAGGAATCGAACTCCGGTCGGCTATGTTGGCCACTTGTAAGGCGAACGCCCTACCCGCTGTGCTATCGCTCCAGATATATATATATATATATATATATATATATATATATAACACATATCATGAATCTTTTAAAACATGGTACAACAAAATGGAGAGGGCATGGAAGCTAGATATGCACTTTAAGATTTCCCTGTTTGGGGTCAGACAGATAGCAGAGAGGTTAAGCAATTTATGAATGAGGAAGCCTCAGTTTCACCTTTCCAGCTGTTACAAGAAGCTTCACTTGAGTTATGCCCATCCTACATTTTAAACCTGCAAATACCTTCAAATTCCTGAGCTTTTTCTGAGACTGGGGAAGTTAATAATTTCCCAAAGCCATAAATTGTTCTAAGATCTTGGGTTCACAGGAGAAAAAGGGACCTGGACATCACTATCACGATCACTATCACCCTGTTGTTCATCCATTTGCTTGAGCAGGTACCAGTAATGTCTCCATTCAACCCTGACATGTGCTAGTGTAGCCCAATGGCATATTGGGGTCCCTTTCAGGGTCAGGGGAATGAGGAACAATCATTGTTACTGTTCTTGGCATATCGAGTACACCACGGGTAGTTTGCCAGACTCTGCTGTGCAGGCGAGATAGTCTCGTAGCTTGCCAGGCTCTCTGAGAGGGAGGGACGCTTTGGGGGCAGCCTTTAATCACCTTTACAGGTGTTCCCAGTCAGGCATCTATGTATATATTCTCTAGTTCTCACTAAGAGTGAGAACTAGAGAATAAGAGGTCATGCAGCCACTTCCAGAAGCTTGGTTTTATAGTCTCTGGATCCTGGCCGTTGATGGGGTTACATGGCAGTTGGTGGGTGTAACTGTCTAGCTACTGGAAGATGGGGAATCTGGGTGGAGGACGCCCAGTCCCGAACCATGCAGGCTTGGAGATTTCATTCCCTGAAATTCTGAGTTCACACCTGAGTTCTTCTGCCAGTTTCTTCATGTGTGAGGCTCGTCCGAGTATGTGGAGAGAGGTCTCAGCATGGCTATGACTGGGTCCTGGAGGTCTTCAGCTGTCGGAGCTCTTCTCAGGGTGGAGAGGGAAACTCAACTTGCCCTCCTCCAAGGGGCCCCTGTGAGGACAACCAGGCACGGGGGCAGGAGACTCTGCGTTGTTCTCTTCCAGGAGCTTGGTTTTATAGTCTCGATCCTGGCCGTTGATGGGGTTACATGGCAGTTGGTGGGTATAACATATGTAACCTGGACATATGGTGAGATATATAACTTGAAACATCTTTTTAAAAAAATTATTAAATTACCATGAGTTAAACAGTTATAAAGTTATTCATGATTAGGTTTCATCCATGTAATGTTCCAACACCCATCCCTTCACCAGTGTACATTTCACACTGCCAATTTCCCTCCTTCCACCCTCATATCCTAAGTCTAACTCTAACACTTCTCACACTCTCTCTCTTTCTCTCTGTCTATCTCAGTCTCTCTCTATCTTTCTGTCTCTGTCTGTCTCTGACTATTTCTGTCTCTCTCTCCTCATTGTGGTTTTCAGTACAGTTATTAAAAGGTTATCATGTATATACTTTGCTTACTTTTAGCACTCGATTCTTGCCCAGCGTGATCATTTCCAACTGTCATTGTGATAGTGGTTCCTTCTCTATCCTAACTGGCTATCTTGAGGTAGAAAATTGCTCTCCCTCTTCCCCCACACCGTGATAAGCTTCTAACTATGTGCCTTTCCTCCTAGCCCTCATTTCTATTGTCCTAAGGTAATATAGTCTCGCACTGCGCTTTTCATATCTCACAAATGAGTGCAATTATTCTATGTCTGCCCCTTTTCTCACATTTCACTCAGCATGATACTCTCCATGTCCAACCAAACATAGTCCCACCAATCATAAGTGGGATTCAAGATATTAATCTTAACTCAGTAATATAAATAAGCCCCAAATTAACCAGACATCTCTGGTAATGATACTCTGAAACTTTGATAAGAAATGCAATTTTCCTATAAAAGCCCACAAAAGGAGCCACTCTCAGTCCTATCCTAACTTGCTCCCCACTGGGGATTTCTTTTTCTTCTACTTTCCAATAAAATTTTCTATTTTATAACAATGAGCATCTTGAAAATATTGGAGAATCTGGGAACGAACTGTAGACAAACACAGAGACCTGCAGTCACCATTCCTGCATCATTTACCTCGCATGAGGCAGATTGGGGGTTGTTATGTGGAACTGCACTTGGTCTCCAGAACATGGCCAATATTGATGTCCAGCCTTGAGTCTAGAGTAAGTAAACCCTTAGCTTTCTGTTTATATCTCTCACTACAAAGATCTTCATGAAATGAGTAAAAGCTTTCACCAAAAAAAAAAAAAGAAAATAGAAAATTTGAGAAAACTGCGGGTGGTGAAATTATCAGTTCCATGAAGGCTTTATTTTAATGCATTCCTTTAAAGCTGGCTTTTTATTATATCCTACAGCTTTTTAAAGGTGTTTTAATAAACACTTCCCTTCTTTAACTGCCAATCTTTTTCATCTTCTCCCTATGTCCCACAGAAGTTATCAACATCAACTTGCCATATCTCAAGTCTTCATTAACTAGGGCTAATTATTTGAGAGTTGGGCCTCTCTTTTTAACATTATGTTCTTAATCAATGACTCTGCAGAGTTGTTGTATGGTGTGGGATTTTGTAGATGGGGTTTGCCTCCATTTTGGGTCACACCAGGTCTACTTCTGTGAAATTCAATTAGAACCTTATAATAGTTCTCAGTAAATTTCACTACTTCAAAAACAAACGGTAAGATCTTGAAAGAAACCTACAACTGCTAGAGAGAGTTTATTAACACTTTGTCAGAAGATGTGTTTTTTTGTCTTAGACAGATCAATCAAACCCTCTTCAATTGGCAGCAAGTCCCTTCGCTCTCAATGCTAAAGAACACAGAGTTGTTGCATCCCTCAAAAATTACACAAATCACCCCCACGTCTTCACAGTCAAACACTATTGGGAAAAAAATACTCCTTTCAACTTGAAAAAAAGTCACTTTTTACTTGGCATAGCAATTATCTAGTGACCATCTATGAGTTAGTGGGGGGGAAAGTGCTGATAATATTATTTTAGAATCAAGAGACTGGAGAGAAAGAAAATTCCATAATTTCAACAAAATTTAAATCTCATTTGCCATTCTCTTTAACAAAATGTGAAGAAGAAACCAACTTGGTAAATCAAAGCTGTTATGAGCATATTAAAGCGCACACTCAGAGACACAAATTGATCTCCCCAAAATTAGGCAATATAAGCATTTAAATTTAACTCCACAATCAATAATTTGTCATTTAATTGATAATTACTGTTAAGAAACCACTAGTTTTCTATTCATAGAAATAGTTACAGTTTTTAAATAAACTGAGTGACAATGACAGCAGGTAAAACACAAAATAGAAGACAGAAACATAAAAACTCTCTTGCCAGTCTCCAACAAAATCTTTTTTCCATCTCCAAACTTAAACAAGCTAAATTCTTCTCAAATCACTACAAATCCGACTACCTGCACTCCAGAGTAAAACATTAACATTGAATGACAGCACCCTCAGGGAAGACATAATAATCTGTATGGACAAGAAAAGAGATTGATAAGAAAATCTGACATAATAGAGGGATTGTGAACTGACTACTGGAAAATTGAACAATGTTAGTATGAAATAATGGGAGTTAAAGGGTGAGATACAAGAATTAGGAGACTTCGAATAATTAAGTTATAGAATTAACGGTTAGAGTTGGTTTGGCTATGTGATTGTTAGTATATACTAACAACTCCACCAAGTAATACATATACAAATATATATATACATATGTAGTAGTACACACACACACACACACACACACACATATGATACTAGTTTGTGGAGTTGTTTCTGCTTTCTCTTCTTAAATTTAAGCTATTAAAAAGCAGAAAAGCAACGTCTACATTTATTACAAACACTTCATTCACAGCACCTGCTTCAGCACTCTTACAATATTCTGTACTGCATTAAATTTATTTGATGGACGAGCTGGCTTACCAGTATGACAAAAATTTTGTTAGCATTTATGCAGCAATAAAATCAGTACCAATCATGTCAATTTCTAGTCACTGTATATATGGTTCTACATCACAAAGGTATCAATTTTACTAGCTGAGGAGTATTACTTCTGACTGTCTTAGAGCCATGCAAATAATAAATGATCCCACAATGAATTTCTCTTTTATTATTCCTACAATAAACATTTACATATTGCATTATAGTTTACAAAGTGCAATTCTTCCATTTAATCTCAATTAATCCAAGAATATCTTGGTGTCTATTAATTTTTCTTGTGGCTTCTATGTTTGTATCTCTACCCTGTTTTAACCTTCAGGTGGAAATATTGTGTTTTTATAGTCACTGTAATTCAGTGACTATAGACACTTGTGACTCACAAGTGTCTATAGTCACTGAATTACAATTAACTCTTTAGTGCCATCAGCTAATTAGTAGTTTTCCAGCTAAATCTATCACTCTGATTCTGTGTACCAATTTGGCAATTAAAATTCAGTAAGAATTATCATCATAACACATTTATATGTGTATATGTATATACAGATAGATAAAGATGTAGATGTTATAGAGATAGGTACAAATAGAGATAGAGATAAGAAATATTTTTTACAGTTATAGACTTATAAATTTTTGTGCTTGGGTTTCAGTTATAAAATGATCAAGTACCCATCCCTCCACCAGTGCCCATCCTCCACCACTACGGGTCCCAGCATCCCTCCCACCCCCCATTCCCCCCCCATCCCACCTGCCTCTGTGGCAGGGCATTCCCCCTTGCTCTCTCTCTCTTGGGTACTGTGTTTTGCAAGAGAGGCATTGAGTGACAATCATGTTTGGTCTATAGAATACTTTCAGCATGCTTCTCCCACCCTGGGAGGATCCTCACAGCACCCTTTATTTGGTATTTCGGAGATAAGAAATATTTTTAAAAATAGTTCTACTGTGTTTGATGAATCTTTTCTTTTTTACTGGTTTTCATTTGCAATTAGCCTGAAATATGGTAAGTTTACACTTACAAATACATCTTTGACCAAAAGTTTCTAATCATATCATCAGAAAATTAAAATTAGACACCAAGATAATACCTATAGATTCTAAAATATGATTAACTTATTTATCATATACTCCCCATATTTGAGGTTCTGAGTATAATTCATAACCCTGTCAAAAAATAAGATTTTATTTTGTAGTATTAAAAATTCTTGAAAGAATAAAACCATTTCCCCTCCCAAATGGTTTTATTCTTATAAATAATACATACTAATAGATCCTAGAACATGATTAAGTTATATATCATATACTTCACATATTTGAGGTTTTGAGTTCAATTCACAGCACTTCCACAAAAGATCTTTTCTTGTAGCACTTAAATTTCACTGAAAGAATAAAACCATTTGGGAGGGGTAAAAGGACTCAATACCATAACTGATGTTCAAATATTAGAATCTGAGTTGCCTATTATTAAAATTCTTAACAAGACTTTGATTCCTGCATTCGGTTTTCCATTGTTCCTCTTTTTGAATTTTGGTTACCATAAAGCAGTTAGGTCAGCTTGTAAGACCCCAGATTTCAATATTTAAACTGTCAGTCCTCTGAAATGTTTGATCCATGTCACTCAAGAATGTACTCTCTCTCTCTGGGGCTGGAGCAATAGCACAGTGGGTAGGGCGTTTGCCTTGCACATGGCCAACCCGGGTTCGATTTCCAATATTCCATATTGTCCCTCGAGCACCGCCAGGAGTAATTCCATAGTGAAGAGCCAGGAGAGTAACCCCTGTGCATCGCTGGGTGTGACCCAAAAAGCAAAAAAAAAGTACTCACTTGGACTCAATTATTTTAATGTTGATATGATTAACATGAAATGAGGTGATGCTATAAAATAACCTATTATTGTATTCATAGGCATCAGTCATGCAGGAAACTGAAGCACTTGGACTTGTTGCCATACAAAGTTTATAGCAAAAATAATGTCACATAATTTACATTATTATCATAAATAATTAGAGGCAACTATTTGCATGAGATTTATCGCATACTTTGTAACTACTTACACTGCTTTTTAAAAAGACATCTATTCAGCAGAAAAGCATATCAACGAGAATTTCTACTTCTCAAATGTACAGTTATTTCTGTACTACTGCTCCATTCTCCATTTTTTAATTTTTTGTTCTGTTTTGGGACCATACTCAGCTGTACACAGGGGGTCACTTCTGGCTCTTTGATCATTGATCACTCCTGGTGGCCTCAAGCACCATATGAAGTGTTAGGATTGGGGATTGAATCCAGGTCAGTCACATGCAAGGCAATCATCTAACATGCTGAAAAATTGCTCTTGTCCCAATCAGATCTATACACTTTAACACTGCTGTAAACATCTTATCTAAACTATAATAATAAATATTTAAAAGATGGTTTCCAGTTTCATGTCCAATTCAATCAGCTTAATCAATGGCTGAATAAATAGCACTGCTCCTACATCATAAAAAAGATAAATTTAAAAATAATAGGAAATTTCTTCAGTTAAAAAAAAATGAATCTCAGGTCAAACAAGAGCATAATAAAGGTACTTTATAATGTGCAAAATAATAAAGGAATTTTACTTCAATCATAAAGGTTATTATCTCTGTAGTTACAAGATAACTAAATCCTTTTTCCTATTGAAGTAACATTGTACCATAACATTATATATGCTTCAATCATGCTTGAATAAAAATCAACATGTGTATATAACATTAAACTGCTTTCTGCTTTACACTCAAGCACCATTCTCAGCAGTGTTCAAGTGGGGCTAGAGATAGAACCCCGGGTTATCTGCATACAAAATAGTGCTCTAGTTCATTGAGCCATCTCTCAGCCCTAAGATGCTCCTCTTTTAAAAGTTAAACCTTCATTTCTATTTATTAACTCAACTGATTTTAATTTAATGTATTCTATGTTCTTCAACTAATATACTCAGCTTAATGTGTTTTTGCTCTCTGATAGAACCAACTACCAAGTTGATTCTACATCCAAACAGCTTCAGTCCTGGGCTAGAGCAAATAGTAGAGTGGGGAGGGCATTTGCCTTGCATAAGACCACCCCAAATATGATCCCTGCCACCCCTTATTGTTCCTCAAGCATACTGGAAGAGGTTCCTGAGTGCAGAGCAAGGAGTAAGCTTTGAGCACTTCCAGGTATAGTCTCAAATGAAAAACAACTAACAAACAGAGAATAACAACAACAAAAACCAGCTTCCGGCTAAAATACAGTCATAATACGCATCTACAGACGGCATGGAAGTCAAGCATTTGTCCAGACTCCCCCCCAAAACGGACCTGGTTTGACCAGATAGAAGAACAGAAGAAATCTAAAAGCTAAAACTTAAAGGCCAGTATGAGTTTTCAATGAAAACTGATATCCTTATGATTCTTTTTTTCTTTCTCTAAACTTAATTTTCTATATAAATGCTAGTAAAGTATGGTCTTTGATTTGGGTCCACTCACAAGCTATTTAATTCAAGTTTAAGTAAACACTGAAATTAAGAGAAAGTATTTAGAAAGTTTTATATCATTTTGACAGAGTAATTGTAAGTCTTTTAAATCTAGTAATTAAAAAATGGGGTTTGTATTTTGTATCACTTGCCTTTCATTGTGCTAGTAATTCATTTTTATTTTGTTTTGAAAAAGTACTTATCTGTACTGAATTAGAAAAAAATAGCTGAACTGAAAACTTATGTCCACACAAAAAAATTGCACACAGATGTTTATAGCAGTTTTATTCATAATTGAGAACACTTGAAAGCAACCAATTTGTCCTTCAGTAGGTGAATGGATATATAAATATGGCTCATCAAAACAATAGGATGTTATTCAGTGTGAAAAATAAATGAGCTATTTAACCATGAAAAGACATGAAAGAATCTTAAATGCATATTATTAAGTAAAAGAAGTCAATGTAAAAAAAACTACATATTGTATGATTCTAACTATATGACATTCTGGAAAAGGTAAAACTTAATAGAGATAGATTATTGGTTGTTCAGGATGCAAAGGAGGGAGAATGAATAGGCAGAACACAAAGGATATTTTAGGACCAGGAAACTATTTTGTCTGGTATTATAATGACGAATATATATCATTATATATTTGTGAAATCTCATGGAATATACAAGTCACTGTCACTGTCCTCCCGTTGCTCATCGATTTGCTCGAGCGGGTCCAGTAACGTCTCCATTGTGACAATTGATACTGTGTTTGGCATATTGAATACATCACAGGTAGCTTTCCAGGCTTTGCCATGAAGGCGAGATACTCTCGGTAGCTTGCCAGGCTCTCCGAAAGGGTGGAGGAATCGAACTCGGGTCAGCCATGTTGGCCGCTTAGCAAGGCAAGTGCCCTACCCGCTGTGCTATCACTCCAGCGCAGAATATACAAGAACAACTCTAATATAAACTATGGACTTTAGGTAATAATGAATTATGTATAAAATGTAGATTTATTGATTTAAACAAATGTGTCACCATGTTACAGGATTATGATAGTGAAGAAGATTGTGCATATATGTGGACAGTGCCACTTACTTTTCCCATGAGCTTAACATTGCTCTCAGCAGTTCTCAAAAAAAAAAAAATCTGTCCTTCAACACAGATGATTTGAAACAAACTTCTCTATTTTTATAATTTTTCTACCCAAGTTTTACCTTCTTCTCTGAGTATAAAAATGCAGAAGTCAAGTGAAAAAAGGAATACACATGACTCCTTATTTAATAAAACAAGGTTGGTATAAAAATTGAAAGAAATAAAATTAGAACATTTTAGATGCATTTAACATAAAAATGTGAAAGTTCATCATAACCTTGTGCTCGAAGACAAGAATCATCAAAACAATGAATGTTCATTGATTGATTCCTTTTATCTTTTGAAGATAGTATTATCCATAGTCATCTGAAATTCTCTGTTGTGTTTTGTTTACATAATCGTACAAATTTTTCCCACAGAGAGAAAAAATATAGCTGCAATGAAGGAAGATTTATTAAGTCTCTATTATGTGCTAGACAGAAATCTGAGAATTTTAGCTCAAAGAGATAATACAGAGGTTAAGGTACTTGCCCTGTATGCAAACTTAGTTTAATGCCCAACATTGCATAAGGTCACTCAAATGCTACATATTGTCCCCAAAACAAAGAGTCAGGGGAGTAAGCCCGTGTACCAGGTATAGCCCAAAAGAAAAAAAAAATTCCAACAAATTTTACAATAAATTATCCATTTACTTCTCATAAGAGTCTATGAAGTGGATATTGTTATTATTATGCCCATTATTCATTTTGAAGAAAATGAGTCATGGAAGAATTTATTAAATTCATGGCAATAGCATATTCAGATTTAAAATATAAATAGCACTGTAGCACTGTCCTCCCATTGTTCATTGATTTGCTCGAGTGGGCACTAGTAACATCTCCATTGTAAGACTTGTTGTTACTGTTTTTGGCATATCAATTAGGACACCAAGGAGCTTGCCAGGCTCTGATGTATGGGCAAGATACTCTAGGTAGCTTGCTGGGCTCTCGGAGAGGGGTGGAGGAATCAAACTTAGGCTGATCACGTGCAAGGCAAATGCCCTACCTGCTGTGCTATCACTCCAACCCAAAATATAAATAGATATACTTATATTTTATGTATATGTATATGTATACATATGTATATATATAGATATATACCTATACATATATTTCTTCTTATTTTTTGCTTTGTTATGTTTTATTTTCAGGACACAGCTGGCTGTGATCAGGGCTTACTCCTGACTCTGTGCTCAGGGATCACTCCTGACTCTGCTCAGGGATCACTCCTGGTGGGGCTCAGGTGTCCATATGGGATGCTGGTGAAAGAACCCAGGTCAGCCGGTCACATGCAAAGCAAGCACCCTACCTGCTACACTATTGCTCCAGCCTTTCTACTTTATTTTTCTTAATGAATACTTAGCATCACTATTTTATTAATTTTTTTATATAATTGCCATTTGGCTTACTTTGTTTCTTTACCATATACATTGGATTCATTTACTTTAGTGTTTCTATAAGTAAATTTGTAGGAAGAAAATACTATATCAGAGGATTTAGTACATTTTCTTTTAAAGATTAGCAAATTGTCCCCCAAAGTGCAAGTATTTATTAATAATCACTTATTAGAGTCCTGAGCTATCCGTCCTTTACAAATGTTAAAAATTATCATTTAAAAGTCCTTTTCACAGCAAAGAAGAAAACCGGCTGGAGGGCCCCACAGCTCCCGGAGAGTGCTCCAGGTCCCAAATAGAGCCAATATCACCGGGAGGTACCAGATGGGGTAGGTGCTGCTGTCCCACCTTCTCCAGATGGAACCCCGGTGACTATGAGCTCCTACAAGCACAGCTCTGGCATACGGGTACCAGGACACTTTTTCCGAACCGCGCGGCCACTCATGTGGCTGCACAACATCTCCTTATATACAAAGTGATCAATGGAAAGTAAATAATCCAACATTTCTCCCTGAAAATCAGGCTTAACTCTTTTGCAAACCGCAATACCCAAAAGGAGAGAGAGAACAAAGGGGAATGCCCGCCAAAGAGGCAGGGTGGGATGGGGGGCTGGGGGCTGGGAGGGATATTGGGATCCGTGATGGTGGGAAATGGGCACTGGTGGAGGGATGGGTATTTAAAAAAAATTAATTAATTAAAAATAAATAAATCAATATACAAAAAAATAAATAAAATTAAAAAAATAAAAGTCCTTTTCTACCTGGATTATAAAAAAACTATATTAGTAGTATATAACTAGTTAGACTAAATCAAGAGGGAATGGACTCAGACCACCCTGAGGAGCTTTGGCACTAACTACAGCCTATAAAGTTTGGCCAGAATTGGTCCAGCTTTTGGAAGAAACTAATTCAACTGTCAGCCAACTTACTGCACTCAACACCTGTCGGAAACTCACCACTGGGCCATACGTGGCTTTGGTCTGATAGCTTAGCTAAGAGCTGCACCAAGGGGCGTGGGAGGGGAGAGGGAAAAATCAAAGCTGACAATAATGCCAAGCAGTATTCATTGCTTTTCCTTTTCACTGTCCTTCACCTTGAGCTTACCAAACATTTCATTTGCATGACATTTCTTCCATGGAACCGTTATTTGCCCTTTAAATGGCATTTTTGCATTTAAGATCCTTCAGCTGTCTTCTTTCCCTTCTTCTTTCACTGACACTCTTCCTAGAAATTTCTAAAAAGTCTTGATATTCATGAAGTCTAAGGTCTTCTGGTGATACCAATGTAACAGGAGTAGAAGCATGATTAGTACTGTGTGACATTGTTTCTTTAGCTTGGTTTGGCTCAGGTTATAGAAGCTGGACTGCTGTAACACAGACAGAGACTGTGGCCATTTCCCTTCTATTTTATGATCATCCTGTTTCATTACTTTGTGCTTTCACGACATTCTGCCCTAGCAGTCTGTAGCAGCAGGCTCGAGAGATAAGGCCTCCTGGTAATAAATAAAGTAGAAGGTTAAGACCACAAGAAAGGGAATGTGGGAAATTGTGATGACAGGGCCATATGTTTAGCTTTGGATATGTTCTCTAATAGTAGTTGGGAACCTTTTACCCTCTTTTAAGAGGACTTTGCATTTACACTTCGCCTATCATCCAAAAATTAATAAAGTCCTATGCTTCACAGCAAGGTAAAGAGACTGTCTGAGAGACCCATTTCTCTTTCTAGTGGGTTAAGCAAAACGACAGATACAGTGAAAATGGCTTCCACAAAAGATATAGTTCTGCAGAATTCTGGATTGTACAGAGGAAATAAATTAGAAATCTAACAGTTTAGTGATGATTAGGCACAAAAAGGATAGCCTCTGTAGTCACGTCAGTTCCCAAAATATGTCGATAACTAAGTTCTACAAAGTAGTGGATGAAGAGGTGCAAAGAGAGGATTAATTCAAATATTCAATTAATTGAACAACAGAACCAATTGATAATAAATAGAAGTGAAGAGAAATTCTTGCTAGTATCTTTGACACAGAGCAGCTTGTATCACAGAGACAGGGGAGAAATCCCCACACGGATGACACATTATTTTATTTTTCATTGAAGCTCTCAAATTAAGTATGTATTTGAATTTCAATGTTAAAGGAGTATATTCCAATAATTGTTTGAGAAGTCAGAGTTAATAATGAAAGAAATTTTAAATCACTTTCCTATGCACAGAGGAACCTGTTTTCTATATAGCTATAGTAACATTTAGGATTTTTTTCGGTTGCAGCTGGTTTTATTTTTTTTTTCAGTTTTTTTTTCTCCTAACCACCACAATACACTGTTTTTGCATGATCAAAAGAGAAATAAATTGAGATTGGACAAAAGGCTCAAATGAAAGGAGTGGCCTGGAAGTCTGAGGTGTATTTACTAAAGCACGAAAGCTCCCCCTTGTGATGTGCTGTGGACAGCTAAGGCCACCAGCCAGGAGCAGCAGACACGAGGGCTGGCTGTGAGATGTGCATTTGAAATTTTTGTCACTGTATCTTACTTGTTTCTAATTGATTCAGACTCCCTTTATTATTTGTGAATAACTATTGAACCTAAGCAGTCTAGGTAAAAATCATTTAAAATTCTTTCAAGCATTTTATAGAACCACATGCCCCTGCCCCCCCCCCAAAAGTGCAACTAAAAATTTAATTGTAATAGTTTATATAGTGAAATTTTGATTACTTGTTTTATGATCTTTGACTAATATCTTTAACCAGGACATCCAAAACAAGGTGATTAAAACAAGAAGTTTTGGGTCATACTACCCCCAGCACCATGTAAGTTCTTTCACCAGTCATGTTCCAAAAACTCATAAATAACTGTTGATCAACAAGATCAACAAGATGCAGAGATTCTTCTGGACCCTAAGCAAGGCGGCGTCATCTGTAGTACCCCAGAGTGGGGCAGGTGAGCCCAGCACCTGCCCAAACAGAGACCTGGCAACTGCAAACCTCCACTCTCCACAATCGCCACCATGCTCCCAGCAGGACTCCACTGCTTGGGACAAGCTTTATCCAGAAATCTATCTGTTGAAAAACTCAGGTTTGTGGGGGGTTTTTTGACTGAAATATCCAGGGTTTCACGGAGTAGGGAATGAGCTATCTCCCTCTATCTCCCTGTTCTTTCAATGCCCCGGCAGTCACACACAGGCCCTAAAGCTGCCACCCACTTAAAAATTTACTTCAGCTGTATCACCTCAAACTCTACAACACTGATAAACCAGGAATATCACATCATATTGAATGGGATGTACTGTAGAAGGCACTCAATCTCGGATAACAAAATATCAACACAGAAGTCTTAAGCTGTAATAACATCTTAGTTATCTCTTATACAAGGGCTTAATAGCTCCATGGTGAGACACACAATCTTCACTAACTTTCTTTCGAGGAAACATTTTTTGATCATTCTTTCAGAAAATTATAGAAAGCAATATAAAATAAATTATTGAGGGGATGCTATGGGAGGTGGTTGGGAAAACTGGAGATAATGGTGTTGGGAAGGTACAGTGGTATGGAATTGTGTTGGTACACTAAATGTCTGTAACTAATCGTCATTAACAACATGTGTACCACAGTGTTTATAAAAGGTGTAATTAATGGGAAAACAAAAATTAAAGATAAAATAGAGCAAGAAGTCTCTGGACCAGAGAGAGTTAGTACAGACTATAGGACTCTTGCCTTGCACCTGGCTGAGCTGGGTTCAGTCCCAAGAACCACTTATGATCCCTGAGCCCTGCTAGGAGTGATCCCTAAAGATAGTGCCAGGAATAATCCTTGAGACTGCCAGGTGTAGCCCCAAAACAAATGTTTCTACATCAATATATAAAATTTCTCTCTAGAATCCAGAGAAATAGTATCAAAGGTGGAAGCACTTACCTGCATGAGACTGACTTTGGTTTGAACATCAGCACTACCTGATTTCCCAAACATTGTGGGTGCAGCCCTGAAAGCCCTGCTGAGGTGACCCAGGTAATTCCTGACACATTAAACGATAGTTAGCTAGTATGGAATCTTTGGAAAGGGCCCTGGATCCCCTGAGTACTGCTTGGGAATTTCTACTTCCACCTCCCAACCCACCCAAACACATTATTACCTCAATTTCATCTGTACTAAACAACTTAAGCTAACTTTTGTTTAAACTTACAAAAAATACAAGAGGCACAACACACTCATAGTTAATACCCTTAAGATAAGGTGAGCTCTCCAAAAATATAAGAAATGACCCTGGTATAATTATAAAATATTGAGACAAATATCCCACTGTAGCTTATATACTCTGATATTTCCAACTTTGCTGGTAATAAAAAACTAAATTAAAAATAGAAGACCTGATATAGATTTACAAAATTTACTTATAATCGTATTGAGATATCGAAAGAGTAATAATACTACACATTATGCTTTTAGAAACAAACATTTCAATGCTATAAATATATGTGTATAACTGCTATATATACATATGCATACATATAAATTTAAAATGCATATTATTTTACTATGAGATGCAAACACAAGTTTATCCAGCAGATATTCTTATAAATCTTACAAATACCTCAAGTATTGTCATTAATAATGTAATAGTCGAGCAATGCTATATTTTATATATGCTAAATATTTATTCATTTTTTGAAGAAGATATGCAATAGCTGTTTAAAATGATGTTATAATCATGCTGTATGATTTCATTAAATGTCAAGGATAAATTGTGAATAAGGTCAAATATTATGTAATACTATTTATATTTATATGCATTTTAAATTTCTAGGAAATTCACTTTAATGTCAAGAATAGTTGTCATATTGTGAGGTAAGAGTTTGTAGAGGCAGAATGGCTAATATGATTTTCACTTTTCTTAGTAGGATCCTTCTGTCTTGTTTGAGTTTTACATAACAGTTGATATGACTTTTATAATGAAAACCTGTTTCTTAATGTGAAGTAATTAAATTTTTATTTTAAACTTTTTCTTTATACTGAATGCTTTTTAAAAACCAAATAATAAATTAACAAACAGCTAAAGACATAGACAGTAAAAATTTTATCTTTGTGTTGACCATTCTTAACTCTGAACAAAATTTACTCTAACAGTTTGTCTGAATATAGATAATTATAACTAAAACAAAACGTTTAGAGTGGCATAGATTTCCATAGTTATTTTCTCCAAATTATATAATTTATTAATTAAAAGTTTAGATTGAGAAAAAGAAATGTCTTCCCCGGTCAGAAAGCAATTGGAAAGCATGCTAGAATAAAAAATCAGATTAATCTTTAACTAATTAATGTTAAATCTTCATATGCATGGTCTCACTTAATTTTCACTACTTAAATAGAAACATTATTTTCTTGCAAAGAAACAAGATTTAGAAGAGTGACTTGGCCAATGGCATAGAGCCATATGACATTCAAACACTTCCTAGGTACATGGAACTTCAAAGTTTAAATAAATAATTTTAAAATAAATAAAAGAATTTTCATAGCTAGCTGAAACTGCTTCAAAAGAATTATCAAAGATATAAAATATATCACATGTCCTCCTGATAGTGGTTTAGAATTATGTACCATTCTTATAATGCCCAGAATATTATAATGTATTATCAGCCATGTTGCAATATATTTTTATGTCATCTTTAAAATTGGCCTCATAAATAATGTGCTAATCAATAAGCAACCTCTACATTACACCTAGAAGCACTGACCCATCACGTCCTCATCAGAAAACATGTTTCTTTTTGCTAAACTACCTTCAGACAACTTAAGAGAAAGTGGTAAGAATACCAATAAATTACTACACAGCACATATTCAATTACTGTTGGACACTAGTTTAAAATAGGTAATAGATGTAAATCTTCAGTCAATGTGACTTTACTAAATTTTCTTGTAAATCTTTTTCCTGATTCACTTGATCTTTTAGTGGTTTTTCTCATATATCCTCACTGCTTTATTTTAATTTCTCTTTCAATCACCCTGTTTGCATTTGTCCGCTGAAATCTTACACTCTTTTAGTTATTCTCCATCATTCACATTTTAGAAACCAGGTACTATTCACTCATCCGATCTTTCTCTAGTAGTATCTCTGGAGAAGGAAAATGGATGAGTAGAGATAGAAGAGAAAGAAGGATGAAAAGAGAAATCCTAAATAAACTAAAATTCAGGAATTTTAATCAGTAAGTCAACAAATTGCAAGGAGAAAAACAGAGATCATGAAGCAGAGTCACACCTCTTTGGTCAGGGAGTTTAGATGTGACAAAGACTCTCTTCCCTTACAAAACTCTACTTCTGCTCTTTTGAGAATCCCTAATTTAAACCTCAATCTTGGTCTAGAGAACTTGAAAAACACTTACATGGTTTTCAATAGTTCAAAGCACTTTCTAAGACCACAATGAACCCCCTTAATATGCCTATCTGAGAAAATTCAAGGTTTCTACAAAAACTGTTCTAACCAACACCTGAATATTCTAACAAAGGTTTCTGTCTGTCTGAGTCTATGGGTGAATAGAAATCTAATTTTGATAACAACCAGTTTGCAAACCCAGATGGATGAATTTTACATGCACCAATTCCTTCTTGCTGTTTTTTGTAATTGTTCATTTCTCTGAATCACACATTCCCACTCCTGTCCCTTGAGATTCTTCATTCTCTCTATCAAACACCAGGTCAACTCTGTACAAGTCAAAGTCAAGTTCAATTCACAGTAGACCCTTTTTTCTTGTTGCTGCTTGAAATCTTACCTAACCACTTTAACTATTTGTCTATCCAGCTTTGTTTATCTTTGACAGTGGAGATATTACTGGAGCAGAGAAATTTAACAGGAAGAAAACCAGAAGGAAACTGGCGGCACATCTAGATACAGTGGACAATGCTTTGCTTTGATTTCCTGAGAGTTCTGTTCCTTTTAAATATTCTTGTTCACTGTAAGTAGGATTTTAAGAAAATAGTCACTTGCCTTGGATTTGTTTTGTGTTCAGAAGAAAAAAAGAAGCAGAGGAGACCTTTAAGTTTCCTTTAAGCCTGTGGCAATCAATTCTCAGGAAAAAGAAAAAAGGAGAGAGAATTAAAAAACTCCAACAACTAAACAATATATATTTCCTACTTGCACTTAATCAGGATTATTTCCCTAAAGAAAGTTAGAATACTTTACAGCCCTGAACCCATGGTGGAGTTTTTAAAAAATAAAAGTATAAAAAGTGCCTGGAAATCCAGTACAGAGCATAAGGAGAATGAGAGTAGGGGGAAAAAAGAAAATAAGTAAATACAATAAAATAAACAAAACGTGCTAGGTGTGGTGAACATACTAGACAGAATTCTGTGATTACCTAAGCTGCTCTGGTGTACAAGTCCTATATAAGTCCCTCCCTTAAAGTATATGATGCATAAATATGATAAGATAAGACCTCCCATGATTATATTCCATGGCACAGATATTTTAAGAAAGAAAGATCCTGGTAATTGAATAAATAATTTGTGACTAGGCAAGATATAAATAAAAAAGATATTCAAATGTTTTGGAAGGGGGATGTTTGGGGCCACTCCTACTGGTGCTCAGGAGTTACTCCCAGCTCTGTGTTCAAAGATCACTAATGGTGAGCTTAGGGAATCATATGAGGTGCTGGAGATCAAACCCAGGTGGGCCACACGCAAGACAAGCACCCTATTCTCTGTACTCCAGTCACTCTGCTCTCAAAATAATCAGTTCTTCAGAAGAATAATGAAAAAATTAAAGAATTTAAATAAGAAAGTGAATCAATTACATTTGCTTTGAGACTTACAAGTAATTATAATTTTTTTATGAGCTGCTAACAAAAAAAAATATGGTGGAGATTATTCTGTATCTTTCTGACCCTATTAGATGAGACTTTAAAAGTGACAAGGCTGGATCAGGAACATAACTCATAATTAATCACGTGTGGCATGAGTGATGCCCAGAATTGGATCCCAGGTCCTAAGTACTTAGAAGACTAAACAACACCAAGTGTGGCCCCCTCACAACCACAAAGTGACAAGGCCTCTTTTGTACAATAAATGTGTGGGGCACTGATGTGTGAGATGAATTCAAATGCAACAAAGTTGGGGCTTGGAGAGATAGCACAGCAGGTAGGGCGTCAGCCTTGCACACGGCTGACCCGGGTTTGATTCTCAGCATCCCTTACGGTCCCCTGAGTACCACCAGGAGTAACTCCTGAGTGCAGAGCCAGGAGTAACCCTTGTGCATTGCTGGGTGTGACCCAAAAGGCAAAAAAAAAAAAATCAAATGCAACAGAGTTTCTTGTTGTTGCATTTGAGAGTTTCTGATTGCCAACAACCAATTCTGCTGACAAAGAAGCAGATGCTTTTGGGTAGGACTTCATAAACAGGAGCATTGCCCCACTGACACTCTGAACCTAGCTCATGAAACCTTGAGTTTGAAAGGGCTCAAATTGATCCTTCCTGGACTTTTAGCTTACAGAACTGAATTTGGACAAAATGTTTGCTATTTTATTTATTTATTTATTTATTTATTTATTTATTTTTGCTTTTTGGGTCACACCCTGCCATGCACAGAGGTTACTCCTGGCTCTGCACTCAGGAATTACTCCTAGCGGTGCTCATGGGACCATATGGAATGCTGGGACTTGAATCCAGGTTGGCTACGTGGCAAGGCAAACGCCTTACCCACTGTGTTATCATTTCAGCCCCAGTGTTTGCTATTTTTAAATCACTAAGTTCATGGTAATTGTGATACAGCAATAGAAAACTAATAAAGAAGGTAATGCTTATCACCTAAAATTTGTTTAGAATAAAGGAAAATGATAGTAAACTGAAAAGTTCTTGAAAGTGACCTAAAAAACATGGGTGAAAGGATTCATAACCCAGTAAAAGTGATAATACAGTAGGTTGGGTGTCTGTCTTGCAGGTGGTCAATCTGGGTTCAATATCCAGAATCCTATATGATCCCCCAAACACCATCAGGAGTAATTCCTGAGTATAGATCCTGGAGTAACCTGTGAGTATTTCCAGGTGTGACCAAAAAAGAAAAAAAAAAGAATTCATAGCCCTGGTTTAGTCATAAGGGGGCTACCCAAACTGACACATATTCTATTAAATATCTGTTCTATATTTCTTAGAAGTCTGATTAATAAACAAAAAAAGAGAAAGAATTGTAATAAAACTGAGGAAAAGAGAGAGAGATGAATAAATGTAATGGGAAGGACCCTGAAACAGAAGAAAGACATTAATTGAAAAACTGGACAAATTCTACAGTTCGGTTTTAAAATAAACATTTAAATGAATAAAAATGATCCTTTCTTTTCTTGGCTTTTTGGGTCACACTTGGGAATATCACTCAGGGGTCACTCCTAGCTTTGCACTTAGGAATTACTCCTGGCAATGCTTGGAGGACGATATGGGATGCCAGAGATCAAACCTGGGTCTGTCACATGCAAGTTAACGCCCTACTCTCTATACTATCACTCCGGTCTCAAAACATGATCTTTAAAGTAACATACAAATACATAATGCAAATGAACTCAATAGTGAGCCATGAAAATCTAAATATATATTGAATTATATATATATTAAATACTGATGTTCTAATTGAATTGAAAAATATTAGAAAATATTTATAATCACTAATTATATGGTTTTTATGTTAAGTGTATTTTTGAATATATATGATATTTTTTAAGTTAAGTGTATTTTTTTTAAGTATAGGTCTAGTATACTTATCTTTTCTTTATGGCCTCAGAAGATCTCCAAGGTCAATCCAAGGTAAAAATAAGAAGTAATGTGTTAAGGCTTTTTATCCCTTTCCATTGCTAACATAGGTCAGGCAGTATTCAAAAGATTATAAGATGTCATCCTCTAATCTGAGCTTCTGATACTTAAGAGATCACTGCAGAACCTACAAGTTTAAAGATTCTCTTCCAGAATGTTTAATGTGCTTTTTAAAGGTGAACTCAAAGATTTACCTGCAGAAGGGATAGAGATCAGGCCCAGGGTTCCACAGTAGCCAGCATGACACTATTAACATCAAATGCAATACATTCCTTATACTGCTTTAATTATGAATGCTAATAGAAGAAGCACTGGGCAATAAATTCAGGATTTAGCTTGCAAAGGAAAGCTAGTTTTCATGTTTCATTTTTAAAGGCATTATATTCCTATTTAACTTTAAGTGTCCTTGCAGGTTCTTTCGGACTAGCTCTTGCTATATTCTACACAGCGCTGTATTAATGTAATGAAAATAAGAAAGAGAGAGATAAAAGGTACGAGCTTTTCAATTTGCTTTTTATTATGTGTATGTCACCAAATATTTACTGTCAACACTCATTTTAAGAGACCATAGACTATGTATATACTGCTTTTACTTATTTTAGGTGATGAGAATTTTATCTGATTTTTAATTTTTGCTCTGTTTTTTACATTATGTTTTGAGGTCAAAACTGACTGTGCTGAGGACTTACCCATGGTTCTGTGTTCAAGGATGACTCCTGGTGAAGTTCAGCGAATCACACATATGTGATGTCAGGGATTAGATACAGAGCAGTTGCAGACAAAACATTCTCCTTACCTCCAGCTATTTTTTTCTGATTTTCTGTCAGCTCTTTGTTCATTTTGGAACATATACATTTATAGATACAGATATATATATATATGTTTATGATATTGTGCTTAGATAACATTTTCACACATATTTTCTCATTTTTTGACTCAGACCAGGCTTCCTCAAGAGTTAGAAATTACATTATATGTAAATGGTGTATATATATATGTATATAATTGAAGTTCAGAGATAATTAACTAATGATTTTGAATTAAACTAGTTTAATTGATGATTAATATTTATTTGCATGTAAATGTACTCCCTGGCTTCCTTTAGTTCTCCTTTAAGGAGTAAGGACTATAAGTCATTGCTAAAGCCCAACAACTGAGTTCCACAAAGTCTGGGTCATTCTGCTACCATTGCTGTTGATCCTGGACTGTTACCTTACTCTCTTTTCTAAATAGAACTTCAAAATATTGTTCTAATATATTTTCTCCCAAGAGAGGTCAAATTCATGAAAAATTGGAACGTCATTTGCTCTTGATGCAGAAGCAGGTCTCTGTTCATCCATGGTTAACAGGTTCTTCAACATTTTCAAGAATGAAAATACTAGGTAATGAAAATGCTCTGACTCAGAGTTAGAAAATAGTAAGTTTATTGGAAAGTAAGTGGAAGAGAAAGAAACTCCCCAGCAGGGGAGAAACTTAGTATAGGACTAAGTTAAGTATGGCTCTAATTGTGAGGGTTTTATAGGGAAACTGGGACTGTGTATAACTTATCCAACAAAGTATAAGAAGATTCCCATTTGTTTCCCAGAGATCACTTGTTAATTTAGGGTCCAGTTGTGTTTTGCTAAGGTTAGATGAATATCCTGCATTCCCAACTAGGCTAGTGGGGAATGTTTATTTAAGATCTTTAGGTTATATATTTCACTTTATGTCCAGGTATTGACCCCATTATCTGTCTCTTGTAAGGCCAAGGTCTGGGTGAAATTTATGGTCTTGAGAAAGTGTAAACTACCCCTTCTCAGAGAGGATCCAGGAATTTGCAGGAATGTCTGAAATGTTGAACTAAGTCAGTTAAAATTGAGTCACAAGTAATAGTGGCCAAGGGGGAGATGGAGGCTTCCTCTTTGCTAGGTCTTACACAAAAGATCTAAAACGTAGACTTTAACATTCTCTCTGAATGACATTGGTGAACCATCACTGAGACACTCATCATCAAACTTTTTTTGAACTCTTTAAATTTTATGGCTGGAGCGATAGCACAGCGGGTAGGGCATTCGCCTTACACGCAGCTAACATGGCCAACCCGAGTTCGATTCCTCCGCCCCTCTCGGAGAGCCCGGCAAGCTACCGAGAGTATTCGATATGCCAGACACAGTAACAACAAAGTCTCCAATGGAGACGTTACTGGGCCCGCTCGAGCAAATTGACGATCAACGGGAGGGCCTTTACCTTTACCTTTACCTAAATTTTATTTATTTAGTTATTGATTAATTATTCAGTCTCCTGCCCCTGCGCCTGGCTGTCCTCACCGAGGCCCCTTGGAGGGGAGCGGGTTGAGTTTCTCTCCCTCCCCCCCGCCCCCGGAGCAGAGCCCCAGCAGCTGAGGACCTCTGGAGCCAGCCACGGCCATGCTGGGACCACTCTCCACACGTCCGGACGGGCCTCATGCATGAAAGAACTGGCAGAGGAACCCAGGCATGTGGGTCCCGGGACTGAGGTCTCCAAGCCTACTCGGATTGAGACTGGGCCTTCTCCACCCAGACCCCCCCCATCTTCCAGTAGGTAGGCGTCACACCACCACCTGCCAACAGTGCCAGGTTGGTCCCATCAACGGCCAAGACACAGAGTCTATAAAACCCAGCTCCTGGAAATGTGCGCGGCCGCATTTGCAGCCGCGCAACAACTTATTATCTTTCCTTTGGAGAACCTGGCAGGCTACCAAAAGTATCCTGCCCACACAGCAGAGTCTGGCAAACTTCCCGTGCCGTACTCAATATGCCAAATACCAGTAACAATGATGGGTCTCATCCTCCTAATCCTGAAAGAGCATTGAAATGGCTTTTTTAAAATCTGAGGGCTAGGTAGAAGGAGACGTTACTGGTGCCTGCTCGAGACAATCGACGAACAACAGGATGATCATGATTATGAATTATTCATTTAGGAGCCACACCTAGTTGTTATTAGGGACTAGTCCTGGTTTTGTATTCAAAGATCACTCCTGACAGAGGCTGGATATCAAAACCATATCTGCTGCATGCAAGTTAAGTGCCTTATCTGCTATACTATATCTTTATGCACTTATTGTCAAACATTAAACTGATATTCAATCCCTAATCACGACTTATCAAAGTATAATTGCACATATCATAGTATAATTGAACACTTATATATTTATAAATCTGATGATTACCATTTGAATGGTACAATTATATAAATTGTAACTGTGTCAATTTGTTTAAAATAAAAATTTGAAATTAGCACAACTTTAGAAACTCAATTTCTATCCTTTTATAAAATTGATTTTAGGCATCACAGTTTGCAAGAATATTAATGATAGTATTTCTTTCAGAACTTATAACAGCACCACACCCTTCACCAGAGTGTCTGCTTGCTCCACCACTGTTCCAGTGTTACCCCATGCCTTCTCCACCCCCTCCACTATCCCCATCCCATTGTAAATCTCCTCTAATAAGAACCAATTCTCACTTTTTATTGCCTTTGGACATTTATTATTCCCCAACTGCTATGTTTTTTTATACCCCACATTTGAAAGATATCTTTCTATATATGTTCCTCTCCTTCTGAGTGACTTCCCTTAGCATGATGCTCTCAAGATCCACTCATGTAGCAGCAAAGTGCATGTTTTCATCTTTTTTTATAGCCAAATAGTATTCCATTATGTATATGTACTATAGTTCCTTTATCCAATTATCTGGATACTTGGATTGTTTTCAGATATAGGGTATTGTGAATAGTACCACAATGAATATAGAAGTGCCAGTGATTTTATAAAATACAATTTTGAGGTCCTTGGAATTTTTTAAACTAAATATGCAGTTTTAATATATCTATAAAATGACTCAGGCACATATCTAATTCTAGGAAATATCCTTTTTCAGAAGATTTATATTAAATTTTAAATACAAAATGAACAATGGAAAAATATACCTTTTAATATAGAGAACTGGAATTTTATCTGAGATGTACCAATCCCAGTAACCACTTTAGTAGATGAATTGTTTTTAAAGAAATCATGATAGAAAATGAGGGACAGATTTTTTTAAATGTGTCCTCTCATTTAATAAGGAAAATTCATTTCTTTCTATTTTGACTATTAGTGAATAATATATATATATTCTTTTTAAAAAACAGAAAAGAATAAAACCAAAGAGTAGAGTTAATAAACGGAACTTTAACAGGAAAGGAAGTTCATTCTGCATGGGTGTAGAATAATCTTGTCTTTATCTAATCTATTTTAAATAATCTTGCACAGCTCCTTCATTTACCAGTGTTTAACTCATTTCTATTCCTTAAAAAAAAAAAAAGAAAGAAAACTGACTATAGTTTAGGTAACCTGTTTTCAAAGTCTAAATGTTTATAATTTCATTTTATACAACAATCTCACTTCACATCATCAAATTGTCCAAGACCTTCCACCAATACCGTCTGTGACTTCCAGTCTATCTCTTTATTTCCTCCAAACTACCTTCTCTCTGTTCTTGACAAGCCAATCTCCAGCTGGGCCTCGCTGTTTTGACTTCATTCACCTTATGCCCATGTCCTTTCCACAGTCTGTATCTCCTTCTAAAGAATTTTTAAAGTTTTCTTCATAAATGAACAATCTTCAGAAGGAAAATAGTGTTCCCTACTATATCCTAATAAACCCACAACCATATGTGTAGTACCAGGAAAGCCCCATTTCAGCACAGTAACAGTTAAACAACGATTATAATTGTGTCCTCCACATTGACATGTATTTTATTGAAAAAACAATTCCTTTCCACTTTTTCTACTGTCCTTTCTTAAAATGTACTGCTCTTCTTTCTGGAAACCCTTTTGTTTTTGTCTGGAACTCGACTACAGTCATCACAAGTAGAGATTTAATTTGCAGTTATCATGAAAAAAGGTACATTTCCATTCCCTCCCACTGTTTGTAACTGCAAACATGTACTGCTTTTAATTCTAAGTAATTTGTTTTTCTCATTTTAATGAAAGATGCTTGCTAACTGTCCTAATTTGAAGGGTTTCCTATTTGAGAATAAAAATAGCAATAAAAAAATAGACCCAGTCCTCATGCATAAAGCCAAAATATATACTAATGCCTGGAATCCAACCCTTCTGGCCTTACCAGAAACAAGTGAGACCTGATTTCTTGTTTCATTTTGTTTTCATGCAAATGTTTTTTTGCACAGGAACACACTATATTTCATTCTGGCATATCTCACTGTTCTTTTCATGTAGAAAGTTGGCTGAGAATGCCCATGTTGAAAAAGGACAAGATGTCATAGTTACATGTGGCCAAAGATAGTGCATACTGTGTAGGCCAAACAGAAATTTTTCTAATGATCAGAAATACTGATTTAGGAAGCCAAATTCTCCCCAGTGCCTGGATAGAAGTTCATGAGAATCCCATGAAAGCAACAGGAAGATAATTTTCCTCTTTCAGTAATAAGAAATTAATGCCCAGGAATGATTATAATTCAAGCAGGAATTTGTCCCATCAGTCCAATTTCTATATTGGATGAGAATGTCATAAATGAAGAATTCTGATGCTAAGAAGGAATTTAAATATATAAAGTATTTTAAATTTCCTCCAAATGATTACTGGTTTGGGTCATTAGCCCTCTTTTTATTGTATTATATTTATTAATAACAGACATCAGAAAAACTAAAATATCAGCCAAACAAAAGGACATGCAGTCACTGAATGCATTCCCCTCTCCTATTTGAGAGATCAGGAGCTGAGCAAAAAGCAAGAATGTACCTTAGGCTAGAAGCACTTGCAACAACACACATTTACAGATTATGAAAAGGGCAGAATGTTCTGAGTCTGCATTGTTCAGCACAAAGAATCCCCAAAAGCTTAGGAGACATGTCCTTTTAATGAGAAACAATAGTTTGCGGCCAAATGCTTCTCATCATTATGAACACTTTAGCATCAGAAAGAAGCACAAAAGAAGCTATGAGCCCAGTGCTCTGAAAATAAAGGCCTCTATGGAGAAGTGCACCTATTAATATAAATGGTTCTGAATAGATTTTGCTTCTGCTTCAAGTCTGTCAATTAACAGAAATAAAAATTTTATTTCCATACTATTCCAAGAAAAGGCAAAACATCAGGAATTTCTGGAGATAATTATTTTTCCTCTAATTTTTCACAGTTATATTGTTGCAATATTATAATAACAGAGTATCCCCCTGAAAATACTGAAACCTCTTAGCTTGCTTTTACACTTGAGACAAAATGACTAATGTTCAATTTGTAATTTTACTATTGAACAGCAGTCAATATATTTTCATTTCATAATAGAAAGAAAAACAGGAGCTTCAGAACAAAAATGTTGTCATATGAACCAATAAAACCATACTGCACCTCCAGTATCTCTATTCAAACTGACTTGGCAAAATAGCAGTTTAATTGATTATTAATTAATTTATGAAATTAAAATAAAACACAAGCATTAAAGTATCACCAGTTTGCATTATCATCTAAGTAGTTCAGTTTAGCATGAACTGAAAATCTCAGGTGTAAGGCCAGAAAGATAATGCACCAGGAAAGGTACTAGAATTGTATGCAGCCAACCCAGGTTCAATTCCAGGCACCATGTACGGTCCCTAAGTTCCACCATAAGTGATTCATAGGTCCAAGAGTTAAATAAGCCTAGCTGGGCATGACTCAAAAACAACAATAAAATCTTGACTCTAACAAAAATCTAACAACAAAAATCTTAGCTCTAACATTTTCTAGTTGCAGAACACTGAGCTTTTTATTTAACCCATCTCTACTTAAACTTTCTTAACTGTGAAATGGGGATGTACATCATGGGGTTGTTGTGAGGATTAAACAAATCAATCCACATACAGAACTTAGTATGGGCTCCAGCATTTGAGTTACCTTCAGCCCACTTCTTTTTATTAGCATACTTAAAGATACCTTAAGAAAATTCTCAAGGAATTTTACAATCAATTTTACATGTGAGAATTGTGGTGGTATTTTCAATATATCCATAATATTCCAAAAAATCAAATTCACTGCCTAAGCTCTATTTTCCATGGAGGTGCATTAATGCAAATTAAACAGAATGACTTTCCCAATTATAATTGGACTGAAATGAGGTGGAAGGAACAGAAAGACAATTAACTTTAGCTCTCTTTTTTCTTTCTTTCTTTCTTTTCTTTTTTTTTTTTTGTAATCTCCATCAGTTCGAAGTAGGTTTTAGTGCCTGATGGTTGTAGACTGTCAATGCTGCCAGAAGAAATTATTCAGAGACCTTCAAGGGGCTTTGTTTATCTCATTTTTCAATTAACCTCTGCATTTTAACTTCATCATAATGCCTATGCCAATTCACACCAAAGAACAAATAAAAATCCCCACTTGCTGTCATTATTTCTTTGCTTCACAAATCAAGTTTTATTTTTTCTTTTTAATGCATAAAGGAAGTACATAAAGGATGAAATTTCAGATTGCAAAAGACCAGCAAAGTGGCAAATGATTTAATGTAAATTAAGTTTTTCTGTTAACCTTTCTCCCTTTCTTTTCTTTTCCTTGTTTTTTCATGTGAGGTTATTGCAGAGTTAGCACTGCTGAGAGTGAAGCATCTTAGCACTGCTGAGAGCAAAGATCAAAGTGTGCTTGAAGACGGATTTTTTCCTACCATCTTAGATTTTCAGCCTACATGTCTACATGTATGGCCAGAGATTAAAATCCATTTCTTCTTCCAGAGAATCATTTTAACTAGACTTAAATTTTAATCTGCCTATCTCTTTCAAATGTTGTTAATAGCATTAAAATACCTCCCTCTTATTTTTATTGATATGGTACCAAGATTTAAATAGATCAAGGTATTCTTCATCATTTAAAATATCCCTGAGATATTAATGCCTAAACCAGTAAAGGTCTATCCAGGAAACTAAAATATCATTTTTAATAAGTGTCAGATGTTGCAAGTATTGAGCATCATTTTCTATTTAACTGCTAAGGAGAAAAACACATACATACATAAAATGTGGTATTTTTCTTCTGTTTAAAATATTTGGCAATGAGTAATAAATTTACAATAAATAATACTATAGTGCCATTTTAAGATGTTTTAAATATCTATGATAAATTAACACAAGCTTGGAGTTAACCAGGCTATCCGTAATTGTTAAGAAGTAAATAAAGTCAAGACTAGCAATCGGTAAAGTGATTTCCACTCAACTGCAGATTTCATTCTGAAGAAAATAACTGTTCTTGGAAATCTTTAAATAGTGAGTATTTTCAATGAAATTCTCTATGGAAGTGCTATGGATGAAGGCTAGAGAGGTAGTACAGGGGTTCCGACATTTGCCTTGTACACAGCCAATTCTGATTCAATCCCTGGCACTGCATGTGGTCCCCTGAGTACAACTAGAAGTTATTCCTGAGCATAGAATCAGGAATCAGAACTGAGCACTGCTGGGTTTGCCCTCCCAAGAAAGGTGTTTTATATGAGGGATGCACTATAAATGCAATCTGGTGAGTGAAAATAGAAATAAGACAACAAGAAAGAGTGTGTATGTGGTAGATTGCATGCCTGTCATGCATAAAGCCCTGACTCAATTCCTCATTCCATAGCTTTCTAGGTACAACTGGGAACAGCCCTGGTGGGCCCCAAGCATCACCAGGCAGACTAATCACTGTCTGCTAAGCACTTTTATGAACCATCAGGCCTATACCTCTCGTTGAGCATTGCTGGGTATATCCTCACTGAAAAAAGACAGAAATAGGAAATTATGAGATTGCATAAGTAAGTGTGGCTGTAACTAGACAGTACTTTTATTTTCTTCTAAAAAATTTGGGAGCTCAAGAAATTTTTTAATTATCTCAAGGCTCTTGCAATTCATTTTTTTCATCAAATTATGAAATAAGATGTGCTGGGAATTTTCATAACGACTTAATTAGAGTTAATTCCTTTTTCAAAGTATTAGTATTAGGTCTCCTGACAGTTTGCAATCACAACTCCTTGTAAGAAGTGTGATCTAAAGTCATTCATAGAGACACACCCAGAAATGGGGCAGAATAATCCTCTTCAAGAAAAATAACCCATTAAAACACAATCAGAAACAGGCTTACTTCTCATGCAGCTATCACCAGAGGCTGTGTCATACACCCCCACACCTGCATTTTGATTTTTGGTGAGTTGAAAGGTGGGATAGTTGCACACCCAGCAGTGCTTAGCACTTACTCCTGGTTCTGTACTCAGAGATTGCTTCTGGGGGTTCTCAAGGCACCTTCCATGGTGCCAGGAAGCATACCAGGTTGACTGCATACCAGGAAGCAAACTAGGTTGACTTGATACCTCTATTACCTGTCTGACCTGCACAAATATTTTTAAAGGTCAGTTGTGAGAAGAGAGAGTTTGGAACTTCAGTCACAGTCTTGGTCAGGTGGGGTGCAGCACTGTGCGGGAACAAAGAGAGGGAAACTCCTCAGGCACACTCATGTCTCCAGACTAAGGTAAGCTTCACTCTGAAGGAAGATACAAGCAGGCCCCTGGAGCTGGAGGCTATGCCTAGGCACCAACCCCTACACCCCACCTCTCATCCCCTCCCCCCTCCTCAGTGATTTGGAAAGGCATTGTATGGTAAACAGTCTCTCTCCTCTAATCACTTTGTAAGCCAGAGAAGGCTGCTTTCAGTGCTAAGAAACTACCCACAAAAAATCACCTGGCCTGCAATTCAGTAGGAAGAGGGAAGAGCAGTAGTGGCCAGGTTTTCTAACTGAAAAAGGAAAGGGTCAGTACCATGGGAATGCCCAGGTTTCCAAGACCCTAGAGCTCCTTCACAGAGCAGAGCAAGCTCAACAATGGCCTTCCAAAACTAGGTGCTGCTCTACATCCCCCAAGCTGTGCTTCTCTTCTTCTCCACCCAGGTCAATTTATCTGCCCATATTCAAACCCAGGACTGGGTTTTCTCCATACCAGCGCCCCAGGCATCCTCTCAGACCTTGGGACAAAAGCAGCCCTGATCTTCTGCCTCTTCCTATTCATCTCCCAAGTTGTGCTGGTCTTCTTCACCACCCAGTCTTTAACCCCAGCCACACACCAGGTCCCCGTGGAGGCGTGGCATCTTCAGAAGTGGACGTGACTTCTATGGAAGTGGGCGTGACCTAAATTTAGGCAGCCACTGGTGGCCTAAATTTAGTCATACCAAGAAATCTAGTCACCATACATGTATGCAAACATGAAGAAACAACGCAAATCCCCACCTTGTGGGAAGGACGATGAAAAGGGTCCAGAATCCTCCATAGGGGCTACTCACCTAAGGGACCTCTCTGACAAAGAATTCAGATATGAAGTCATGAAGATGTTAAATGAATTCAATGAAATAGACAGATATCCAGTAACATGACAGAAAAAATCAACAAATTACGGGAAGAAATGAGAGCAGAAATATCACGAATAAACGACTCTGTAGATGAAATAAAAAACTCAGTCTGTTCCCTCAAAAGTAGAATGACCAAAGCTGAAGACAGAATCAGTGAGCTGGAAGATCAGCTGCACCAAGCCAACAGGCAAAAGCAAACAATGGCAAGGGACCTCAAAATAGCTCTAGAGAGAATCAGAGTCCTAGCAGATGATTCCAAGAGGAACAACATTAGAACCATTGGAGTACCAGAAGCTCAGGGAAACAATCGCAATGAAAAAACCACGGTTAAACAAATCATTGCTGAAAAATTCCAAGAGCTCGACAATGCAGCCATTCAGGTTCAAGGAGCCCAAAGGATGCCAGCAAAAAGAGACCCTAACAAAAACACTCCAAGACATATCAGAGTTATAATGATCGATGCCATGGTTAGAGACACAATGCTGCAAGCAGCAAGGTCAAAGAAGGAAATCACATACAAAGGAGCACCCCTTAGATTCAAAGCAGACCTATCAGAGGAAACCCTCCAAACCCAAAGGCAATGGTGGGACATAGTGAAAAACTCACTGAAATGAATGCTACACCAAGAATACTCTATCCTGCTAAACTCTCACTCAAAATCGAAGGAATGGTACACTATTTTCTAGATAAACAGCAGCTCAGGAACTTCATAGACTCAAAACCAAACCTAAAACAAGGGCTAAAGGGGCTACTAAAAAACAAGACAAACCCTACAATCAGAACAGACCCTTACATAAAGATGACACAAAACCCCATAACAATAATCTCTCTCAATGTCAACAGTCTAAATTCACCATTTAAGAGACACAGAGTGGCTCAGAGACAGAACCCAACATTCTGCTGCCTACCAGAAACTCATCTCAACAGTCAGAGCAAACAGACTCAAAGTCAAAGGTTGGAAAACAATCCTGCAAGCAAGCAGCTCCTTCAAAAAAGCTGGGGTGGCCATACTAGTATCCGACAACATTAATTTCAGGTTGAAAAATATTAGAAGGGGCAGTGAAGGCTATTTTCTCTTCATCAAGGGCTACATACAACAGGAAGAAATCACACTCTTAAATGTATATGCACCTAATGAGGGAACAGCTAAATATTTAAAACAACTGCTAACAGATTTTAAGGAGGACATTGCTAGCAACACAATAGTATTTGGAGACTTCAACATCACCTTATCACCTCTGGATAGATCAATAAGAACAAAACTCAGCAAGGAATCATTGGCTTTGAAAAAAAATTGAAGAGAAAGGGCTTATAGACCTATACAGGGCTTTACACCCCCAAAAGACAGAATACGCATTCTTCTCCAGTGCACACTGAACATTTTCCAAAATAGACCATGTGCTAGGCCACAAAACATACCTCAACAGAATCAAGAAGATAGAAATAGTATCAACCATCTTTTCAGACCACGATGCACTGAGGATAGAAGTGAATCACACACAGACACGGAGAACCAACTCAATGCTGAACAACGAGTGGGTCAGGAAGGAAGTCAAGAACGAAATCAAAAGATACCTAGAAACAAATGAGAATGAAGACACGAGCTACCAGAACCTATGGGATGCAATGAAAGTTGTATTAAGGGGAAAATTTATAGTTCTGCAAGCATATCTCAGGACGGAAGAAAGGATGCACATAAACAACATGACTTCACAGCTCAAGATCTTAGAAAAGGATCAACAGAAGGATCCCAAATCAGAAGGAAAGAGATCATAAAACTTAGAGCAGAAATCAACGACATGGAAACCAAAGAAACAATTCAAAAGATAAATGAAACCAAGAAACCAAGAAAATAAATAAGATAGATAAACCACTAACAACACTCACAAAGAAACAGAGAGAGAGAACCCTAATAATTGAATCAGAAATAAGAATGAAGATATCACAACAGAAACCAAGAAATTAAAAAGATCATCAGAGACTACTTTGAAAGTCTGTATGCCACAAAACACGAGAACCTAGAAGAAATGGATAAATTCCTGGATTCCTATCATCTCCCAAAGCTGAATCAAGATCTAAAGTACCTGAATAGACCTATTAATATCAAGGAAATTGAAACTGTAATCAAAATTCTTCCTAAAAACAAAAGCACAGGTCAAGATAAATTCACTAGCGAATTTTTCCAAACATTTAAAGAGGAACTATTGCCAGTTCTTCTCAAGCTTTTTCAAGAAATTGAAAAACCAGAAGCTCTCCCAAATAGTTTCTATGAAGCCCATATCTCTCTAATACCAAAAGGAAACAAATACACCACAAGAAAACTACAGGCCGATAACCCTGATAAACACGGATGCAAAGATTCTCAACAAAATACAAGCAAATAGAATTCAACAACTAATGAAAAAGATCATACACCATGACCAAGTAAGATTCATCCCAGGGATGCAAGGATGGTTTAACATTCGGAAATCAATCAACATAATCCATCATATCAATGAAAGAAAGATAAAAATCATATGATCATTTCAATAGATGCAGAGAAAGCATTTGACAAGACCCAGCATCCGTTTATGATAAAAATCCTCGCCAAATTGGGGATAAAGGGGACTTTCCTCAATACAGTTAAAGTCATATATCACACGCCTACAGCAAGCATCATCCTCAATGGTGAAAAACTGAGAGCCTTTCCCCTAAGATCAGGGACGATACAAGATTGCCCACTCTCTCCACTGCTGTTCAATATAGTACTGGAAGTACTTGCCATAGCGATTAGGCAAGAAAAAATTATTAAGGGCATCCAGGTAGGAAAGGACGAAATCAAGCTCTCACTATTCGCAGATGATATGATACTATACTTAAAGAACCTAAAACCTCCACCAAGAAACTCCTAGAAATAATAGACTTCTATAATAAAGTTGCAGGCTATAAAATCAATACCAAAAAGTGCATGGCTTTCCTATACGCAAATAGTGAGAGAGAAGAACATGACATGAAGAAAACAATCCCATTCACAATTGTGCCCCAGAAAATCAAGTACCTAGGAATCAGCTTAACTAGTGAAGTGAAGGACCTGTACAAAGAAAACTACAAAACGCTACTTCAGGAAATAAAAGAAGACACAAGGAAATGCCAAAAATATCCCCTGTTGATGGATGGGGAGAATTAGAATTGTCAAAATGGCAATACTCCCCAAAGCACTATACAAATTCAATGTGATCCATATTTTGATACCCATGATATTCTTCAAAGAAATGTATCAAACACTCATGAAATTTTAATGGAATAATAAGCCCCCATGAATAGCTAGAGCAATTCTGGGGAAAAAGAAAATGGGAGGAATCAACCTCCCTAACTTCAAACTCTACTACAACGCAGTAATAATTAAAACAGCATGGTACTAGAACAAAGGCAGAGCTGCAGACCAATGGAACAGGGTTGAATATACTGACATCTCCCCCCAAGCATATGATCATCTAATCTTTGATAAAGGAGCAAGAAAATTGAAGTGGAGCAAAGGAAACCTCTTTAACAAATTGTACTAGCAAAACTGAATGGCTACATGAAAAAAAAACTGGGCTCAGAACTGCCCAAGAACAGATGATTGGTTAAAGTAAGTTTGGTACATCTACACAATGGAGTACTATGTATCTGTTAGAAAGGATGAAGTCATGAAATTTACATACAAGTGGTACTACATGGAAAGTGTCATGCTAAGTGAAATGAGTCAGAAACAGAGGGACAGACATAGAAAGATTGCATTCATCTGGGGAAAATAAAGCAACAAAATAGGAGACTAACACCCAAGAATAGTTGAGATAAATACCAGGAGGTTTACTCCATGGCTTGCAGGCCAGCCGCACACAATAGGGGTAAAGACAACACAGATAGAGAAGGGAGCATCAAATAAAGAGTATTGGGAATATCTGCCCAGGATGGGAGATGCATGCTGAAAGTAGACTCTACACCGAACATGAATGCCACTCAACTCCTCCTTTGAGAAACACAGCACCCAAAAGGAGAGAGAATAAAAGGGAGTGCCCTGCCACAGAGGCAGAGTGGGAATGAGGATTGGGGGGTGGGAGGGATACTGGGATTAGTGGTGTTGGAGAATGCGCACTAGTGGAGAGATGGATACTCGATCATTGTATAACTGAAACCCAAGCACAAAAATTTGTTAGTCTACAACTGTACCTCATGGTGTTTCACTAATAAAAATTAAAAAAAAACTGGGTGCTGGAATTTGACATTGAATCCCGGCAGTTTTCACAGGCATGGCATGCAGACTGAGTGTTCTCTCCCAGCTGCTGAAAAGACCCAGGGAAATCAACTGGAGATGCCTGTGACTCTGCCTAGAGAGAGATCTGTGACCATGAACTTTGTGCTTACATTGGAAATGGCTCTGGTCACAAAGGATTTTATACCTGGGTTGGTCCTCTCCGCCCTCCCAAACTCCCCCCCCCCCCCCCCGCCATAACCATGATTAAAGAAAACTCAGAACAGACTTATCCTGAAAACAGAGCACAACTGCATAACTGGACCTCCAGTGCCTCCTGTTGGAAGCATAAAGCAACAGCCTAAAATGTTCAATTTTGTGACCCAAAGAAATGTTCAATTGTTCAATTTTGTCTTACACAGAAATGAGGATGCCAATAAACAGTAAATTTAAAACAGCTAAAAGAAGATTAGGGACATGTATCAAATGAACAGTAACATCGAATTAAATATTGCTGAAATTAGAATAGAAAGACAGGTGCAAAATTCTTCACCAGAGACTAAAGCTATTAAAAAAAAGTTCCTAAGAAATATAGTATATTTAAAAAATAAATGAATTAATGTATTTTGTAAAAAATGCAACAAACAGATAAATTAATCAGCAAAATTCAACTAATGAAAAATTTCAAGTAGTGACTCAGGAAAAGAAGAAAAAAAATAAGATTTAAGAAAAATGATTAAATCTGAGTATGCCAGTTGATGAGCCAAGAACATGAGACAACAGTGTCTGGTCCAACTGAGATTTTCCCAAAACTAAGGAAGAAACTAACCATTAAGAGCTCAGGAAGCTGGGCTGGAGCAATAGCACAGCGGGTAGGGTGTTTGCCTTCCATGTGGTTGACCAGGGTTTGATTCCCAGCATCTTGTATAGTCCCCTGAACACTGCCAGGGGTAATTCCTGAGTTCAGAGCCAGGAGTGACCCCTGTGAATCTCCAGGTGTGACCTAAAAAGTCAAAAAAAATTCAGGAAGCTTACAAAATTGGCAAATTTCTAAAACATGAAAGACCTACCTACACCAAGACACTGTAGCAGTGTACTGTCCTCCCATTGTTCATCAATTTGCTCAAGCAGGCCTAGTAAATACCATGATCACACCAAGACACATCATTGTTAAATTATAGGTTGTCAATTACAATGAAAAATAGTAAAGGTTTCTGGGCGAAAAAAAAACTGTATGATATATACAACAGTTCCACAATCATGCTACCACCAGATTTTTCAGAAAAAAATCTGTTGGTATATATTCAAGTGGATATATATTTTAAAGTTTGAAAGATTAAAGTTTAAAATCAACAAGTCAAGAAGACTCCTGGGGAGATAAGGAAGATAATTCAGCAGCCAAGGTGCATGTCTTGCATGAATTTGGAGCTGAGTTTCAACCCCAGTACCACCTGCCCCCCAGTACTCCTGGACGTGGTGTTTCCCAGGATAATAGGTTCCAAGAACATCTCACATCTTTAAGTCTTTAATCCATCTCACATCTTTAAAGATCTCATATCATTAAAAAAACTCAATCTGGTTGGTCAAATACTGTAGGGATGGCCCCAGGCCTCTAACATTACATACTCTACCTAAAGATCCAGCTCAGAGAGTGAAGCTCATACTGTCCATCTGGAAGCCCTAGCTCCAACCCCCAATGTTAAATGGTCCCCAAAGTAAAGGGTCAGAAGTAGCCCTCAGGCACTGCTGGATTTGACCCCACAACAACAGCAACAAAAAATAATTCCATTCAACATTTTTATTAAAATAGTGGGCTAGAGCGATAGCACAGCGGTAGGGCATTTGCCTTACAAGCAGCCAACATGGCCAACCCGAGTTTGATTCCTCTGCCCCTTTCGGAGAGCCTGGCAAGCTCCTGAGAGTATCTCACCCACACGGCAGAGCCTGGCAAGCTACCCGTGACGTACTCAATATGCCAAACACAGTAACAACAAGTCTCATGATGGAGACATTACTGGGCCCACTCGAGCAAATTGATGAACAATGGGAGGACCGTGACCATTATGAAGAAATAAAGAAGTTGTAGATGAATAAGGGTTGGAGTGATAGCACAGCGGGTAGGGCGTTTGCCTTGCAAGCGGCCAGCATGGTCAACCCGAGTTCGATTCCTCCACCCATCTCAGAGAGCCTGGCAAGCTACTGAGAGTATCTTGCCCGCATGGCAAAGCCTGCCAAGCTACCCGTGAAGTACTCAATATGCCAAACACAGTAACAATTGTCACACTGGAGACGTTACTGGGCCCGCTAGAGCAAATCGATGAACAAATGGAGGACAGTGACTCAGTGACAGTAGATAAATAAAGTCACTGGGCTTTACAATCACCAGAACTACAATACCAAAAGTAATTAAAAGAATTTTTTATATGAAAAGAAATGGAGAAAAAATAACACAAAACATTGAGTCAGATGACAAAGTAATACAGAATCAGAAGGGAATCAGGAATTAAATGAGACTATACATAATGAGACAAAACATAAAAGGGCAAGAAGAAAAAGGCAGAATTTGTTTCATCTAAAGCATCAAAGTAGTATTGAAAATAAAGTTCATTGCAATTTAGATTCACATTAATAAAAATAGAAAATTCAAAAATAAACCATCTAACTTTACATCTAAAGGAGTCGGGGGAAAAAAAGAACAAAGAAAACAAAAGTTTCTATAATGAAGAAACATTAAAATGAAGAATTAAAAAAAGAGAAAATACAAAAGATCAATAACACACAGAACTGGTTCCTGAACAGATAAACAAAGTAGAAATAAGAAAAGAGAAAGACAGACAGAGAGGAAATTCAAAGCAAAATCAGGCTAAGAAGAAGTAAAATTAAATCATATCTCAGAAATAAGAATCATAAGAAACTATTATGAACATCTATATGCAAAAACTAGAGTGCTAAAGACCAGAGTGATAGTACAATGGGTTTAACACATGCAAAGGTTTTCATTCAGGAAGTGTCACTTTCTGGTATTTCATCACTGGGGAGTAATTCCAAGCACAGAGACTTGCTGTAACCCCCAATTACAGTGGGATGTGGCCCCAAAACAAATGAGAAATACCTCAAAAAGTCTATTGAGGAGGCCAGAGAGATAGTACAGAAGGTAGGCTGTTTGCTCTGCACACAACAGACCAGGGTTTGATCCCTAGCACAACATTTGGTCCCCTGAGCTCTGACAGGAGTGATCCCTGATCCTACCTCTAGGAGAAAGCCCTGAACACTGCTGGGTGTGGCCCCAGAACAAAAAATAAATATAAATAAATAAAATAAAAAATTAATGCAAAGATTCAAAAATCTATTTTGAAAAATATACTCTATAAATTAGGAATAGAAAAGATGTATATTACTTAACAAATACCATATATGATAAGCCCACAGTTAGCATCATACTCAGCTGTAAAAAACTAAACTTTTAAAATTTTTGTTTTCGGACCACAACTGAAGTTATTTCTTACAGCTATTTCTCAAGTCCAAAAGCTGAATGGTTTTCCTAAAATCAGGAAGACAAAAATGATGTCCATTTTCATCACTACTGTACAATATAGCTTTGGAATTCATAGGCAAGGTATTTACTCCTTATAGGTATATAGATATAATTGTATAGCCTAAATACATATGATAAAAAATGAATGTAAATTGGAAACAAACCAAAATGATAATTATTTGCTGAAGGCAAATGATATATAGAGAAAATCATGGCAACTACACAGGCACCGAAAACCTACTAAAAATAATAGATGAGTACAGTAAAGTGGCTTTGTTACTCCACATACCAAAATCTTGAACTGGTCTGAATACACTCATCTTTTTCTTATAAAGATTTTTTTAGAAGCCATTGGTAAATTATGACATGAACTCACTAGAAGTCTTATGATTTAAATCAATAGATTTAAAACTAGATATATAAACTGTCAAATAAAATCCCATGTATCCTATTCATCACTATGAAAAAGGCAAATCATATTTCTATTCTGTTCGCTTTCTTTAAATTTTTTTTATTTATTTTTTTTATTTTTAGTGAAACACCATGAGGTACAGTTGTAGATTTACAATTTTTTGTGCTTGGGTTTTGACTATACAATGATCAAATACCCATCCCTCCACCAGTGCCCATTTTCCACCACCATGGATAATATCCCTCCCACCCCCATCCCTCCCATCTCACCCTGCCTCTGTGGCAGAGCAATCCCCTGTGTTCTCTCTCTCTTTTGGGTGTTGTGGTCTGCAAAAGAGGCATTGAGTGGCAAACATGTTCAGTCCATAGTCTACTTTCAACATGCATCTCCCCTCCTGGGAGGATCCTTCAAACACCCTTTATTTGGTGCTCCCTTCTCCATCTGAGCTGCCCTTTCCTCTAGAATGCCTGGCTGGCCTCTGAGCTATGGAGTAATCCTCCTGCTGTTGATCTCAGCTATTCTTGGGTATTAATCTCATATTTTGTTTCTTTATATTCCCCAGATGAATGCAATCTTTCTATGTCTATTCCTCTCTTTCTGACTCATTTCGCTTAGCATGATACTTTCCATGTTGTACCACTTGTATATAAATTTCATGACTTCATCTTTTCTAACAGCTACATAGTACTCCATTGTGTAGATGTACCAAAGTTTCTTTAACCAGTCATCTGTTCTTGGTTATTCAGGTTTCTTCCAGGTTCTGGCTATTGTAAAGAGTGCTGCAATGATTTGTTCGCTTTTGAAAGAAAAGTGAATCCTTTGAAAAGTCAACATATAAAGATGAGGTCAAGGTAAAAAACTAAATATTTGAAATCTAATTTTAATTAAGAAATATAAAAATTGAATCACATTTTTAAATATAAAAATGTTGGAAATATAATCTAGTTCAGTGAAATGTTCTATACTCAAAGGTAGTCAGCCTAGATAGTCTACATATTAAATAGAATCTTGTAAGAGCAGGAGAAGAAAATTGAGATAACAGTTCCTTTCCTTTTCTAATGTTAATAGATTTTTCCTCATTTGAAACATCCAAATTTTAACTGGGCTACAATAAGAAGGAAAGGCTTGCCAGCTTCTGTGAAGTTTGTCTTAGCATATGATGCTGTCACAAAGTTTCTATTTTGCTCAAGACAGAGTGACTGCCAAAGGATTTTGAACTATGCTCCCATCAATACTCAATATCTCACTTTCTGCATCATTGGACCTAGACATATGGCCCACAGAGTCTGAAACTGAAATAACTCAAGGGTATTCCTGTTGGCATCAAAATATTTAGCAGGGAAAACCCTAACTTCTGTCACTTGCAAAGACAAAGCTAAAAAATACAAAACTAGTTCATGCTCTACTTCACAAATATAAAATATTAAGTATCAACATATATGTAACATTTGGTCTTTAACAGTAGATGAAAATTTAGTCATTATTAAGAAATATGGTATGCTTCCCAATATCCTAAATGAAATTTAGGCATTTTAGCTATTTATTTAGATACTAATACCTAATCAAGAATTAAACAAATGGTTGAAAACAAAAGAAAACAAGTGTTCCTAATTTTTTTTGCAGAAAATTTTCTTTTGAACAGATGACACCATAATCACATATTTCATAATTATTAAATACAATTATTGATTTGCAAATATTTTACTTATTACTTTTATTTTTCTAATTCTTCCTAAGTATAGTTTAATATTGAGTCTTCTATTGATAACAAAAAAACTGTGATAATATCTTTTGAAAAAAATTATACTCCATATAAAAATGTTCTCATTGAAATGAGTTTCAAGCTTCAATTAACCTAAAAGAGCATTAGAAAATTTTAAAGTGATCCAAAAATTAGAGATATAACATGATTATTTTTTAATGTTTTTCATAATAATTACAGCATCACCTTCTAATTCTTCCTCCTAACTCACAGTGGTTTGGTAAATAAAAGATCTGATAAGAATTATCCTACACAAAAACAGAAAATAAAGAGTAAATTTATCAGAATTGTCAACAAAAGTAAAGTAAATTTGCATGAAATCTTCATTTTGATTCAAGCAATAATATACTCAAAATATTGCAGGACTATTCTGATTATTTTATTTTATGATTAATCCAAATTATGACATATAATTCTAATAGCATAAAAATAATGATAATAATAGAATATGGTGAACTTCAAGTGATACTTATGAAGAAGAATACTTTTCCATTCTTTACCATCTAATTTCTCAAGTAATTGATTTTTCAAACACATATTTATGTTCCAATTTTGCTAATCCTCATTTTACATAAAGAAAATAAATTTATAAATAGGAGATGATCCACTTACATAAACCTACCCCAATTTGAAGTTGCAAATATGCATAAGTAAATTTTTACAATATTCTTGGGAATATTAGGATTAACAAAGAGTTCTGGAGAACTCAGAAAAAACAGAACTCACAAGAAAGGGGGCAAAGCCTGGAAAGTATCATGCTAAGCGAAATGAGTCAGAAAGAGAGGGATAGACATAGAAAGATTGCATTCATCTGGGGGATATAAAGTAACAAAATATGAGATTAATACCCAAGAATAGCTGAGATCAGCACCAGGAGGATTACTCCATAGCTTAGTGGCCAGCCGGGCATTCTAGAGGAAAGGGCAGCTCAGATAGAGAAGGGAGCACCAAATAAAGGGTGTTTGAAGGATCCTCCCAGGAGGGGAGATGCATGTCGAAAGTAGACTATGGACTGAACATGTTTTCCACCCAATACCTCTTTTGCAGACCACAACACCCAAAAAGAGAGAGAGAACACAGGGGATTGCCCTGCCACGGAGGCAGGGGGGGGATGGAGTGATGGGGGTGGGGGGGACATTATCCATGGTGGTGGAAAATGGGCACTGGTGGAGGGATGGGTATCTGATCATTGTATAATTGAAACCCAAGCACAAAAATTGTAAATCTACAACTGTACCTCATGGTGTTTCACTAATAAATAAATAAATATATATATATATATATATATATATATATAAAGATAGAACTGGAAAAAAAAAGTAAGGGGGCAAAGCCAAGAATGGCCGAGATTAGTACCAGGAATTTTACTCCATGGCTTGGAGGCCAGCCACACATGCCAGTTGCTACACATGCTAGGGGAAAAGGTAGCTCAAATAGAGAAGGGAGCACCAAATAAAGGGTGTTGGAAGGATCCTCCCAGGATGGGAGAAGCATGCTGAAAGTAGACTATAGACCAAACATGATTGCCGCCCATTGCCTCTTTTGCAAACTATAACACCCAATAGGAGAAAGAGAACAAAAGGGAATGCCCTATCACAGGGTGGGATGGGGGGATGGGGAGGAGGGATACTGGGATCCGTGGTGGTGGGAAATGGGCACTGGTGGAGGGATGGATATTTGATCATTGTATAATTGAAACCCAAGCACAAAAATGTGTAAGTCTACAACTGTACCTCATGGTGTCTCACTAATAAAAATTTTAAAAAAAGAGAAAGGGGGCAAAGCATATTATGAGCATGTGAAAAGTGAAGCCCTTTCCACTCAAGAGAAGGCAATTAAGGGATTTTCCTCAGTAGAAAACCACACTGTTTATTTTATGTTATCCTCTGACCTAAAACACAATAGTGCTTAATATATTACTAAAAATAAATTTTAAGATGTCAATTGTATGAGGAAGGATAGACTTAGATTTTTAGCGGTGAACTTAGTATAATATATATATATGCAGGTATTGACCGTAAACATTATTATGATGCATAACTGAAACTTACATAATGCCACAAACAATATTACTTTTACAGGAAAGTATTTTTAAAATTAAAGATAAATATTACCAATCCTAATTTCAGAACAGTTTAGGTTTTGTATTTTTTTATTTATTCCTAGCTCAGGGACTTTACTCCTATTCCTATTTATTTATTTATTCCTATTTCAGAGACTTTATTCAGTTTCAGTTCCTCAGAGTTTGAGAGTTCACTTTTCAATAAACAGAAATTACAAACAACCATCTTTATGAAGCTGACAATAGATGAAAGGAGGTTGGGGGAGAGAGAGAAAAAAGTGAAAGGAGTGAGAGAGAGCAAGAAAGAGATCATATGTGTTAGAACGGAGGAAACACAGCACCAGAGTTTAAAAATGCAATGAAAAGGACTAGATTCTAGAATGATCTGACCAATTGAGATTGTAGAATTACATTGTAGAATGTAATTACAATGTAGAATTACATTGTAGACTGGGGAATAGCCATGGACGAAATTTTGTGGCTCCATTCTTCTTATTGGGATGTTAGCCTAAAGACCTTCTACTCCAGGTCAGGCTGGAATGTTCTAACCTAGGCTTAATAAGTCCCAGTATGTTATAAACTCTATGGAACCCAACACAAATAGGGATGCAGGAGGTCACTATTCTCCTGACTCCTTCAATTGCTATCTGGGCAGCTGTTCATATTCTTCCTGAAGACTTCAGAGGAAATGTAAGTGGTGAGATGCCATACAGATGGACTATGCCAAGGGGTAGAGATTCAGTCATATGCTAAATTTTAAGTAAACATTATATTACAGTGTGGTGATGAAACTGTTCTCTTTAATATTCATTTAAAGTTCCCGCTGACCTTAAAGTAGAATTAAGTACAGCACATAATCAGTACGGTACTGTCCTGAGAGAATTAATCATTTCTTTATCACTAGTCAGGAATCATTTTCCCAAATGCCAATGCTTGCCCTCTAATAACTCACTTCTACCTTCTGTGGATCCCTGGTTGTGTGCCCAAGCCCTCTCCCTGACCTCAGTAGAATGAGTTGGCTACGGTGCAGACTGTCCTTGAATACCACCTGGGAGCCTCTGATTGTGCCCAGTGCAGCAGCCTGTCAGAAACGGCGACTGCCAGCGCCAAGCAGGGAACACCTGCGCCTCACAGTCTGCGCTGGCCACTCTTCCACTCCCAAGGATCTTTCAGGATACAGCAAAAGCGTTTTCCAAAGTAACTGAAGTGCTGCACTTTCTCCACAACTCTCAGCCCCACCAGATCATTGGCACTGAATAAAAACTTGTGCTACTAGTAGAAGAAATCAAAAATCAAGTTATTAAATTGATTAATAAATTTATTTATTAATAAATATGAATATTGATAATAGTTGTTATTCAGTACACATGTTCTGCCTTTGAGATATATCCCTGGCCCTGTTTAAATTTTTGTTTTTCAATCTATTTTGGTGATTCTTAATGTGGTTATTATACATAGATTTATTTATCATTCACCAGGGGTTGAGTCATTTTCTTTAATTCTCAAAGTCCCATGTATATGACTTGAATTGTATTCTCTGACCCAACTCCTAGTAGTATCCTATTTGGTATAAAGGGGCTCCAATGAAACATGCACACACATACACACACACACACATAAATATATATATATAAGTGTAGTATTACAACATACCAATTACAACAATTGAAGCATATCTGGTACAATTAAGTTACTAAGACTTCACCAGCAATTTCACAAATACTGTGGGGTTTTCAGTTTTTGCTTAGGCACTATGCTTGATGCTGAGCTCTCCAAAAGACCTGTTTCTTCAACTCTGTCACAGTGTGAAGGGGAAGACAAAACACAGTTGAAGAGATAAGGAAATACACTCTCTTTAATACTATCTCAAATCACACACTTGAAAAGAAGTGTGAAAAATATCACACCTGAAAGAAGATCTTTCAAGTAAGAACTTCCACCTATAAATAAAAACAGAGTTCATAAATTGAAAATGCTTCTATTTTTCTGAATCTAGTTCAAACTTGGCATCCTTGCTTTCCTTGAATTGCTTCACACCCACTCATGTTTGTTTAAATGTGAAATAAATACTTTCATTTTCGAGATGGAAACATGACCTGTTAAAACATCTGGAAAATATTTATTTCTTTATAAAGAGTTTAGCAATCTCCTTTTATCTTATCCCAGAATTGCTTTAAAATATTGTGTCTTTAAGTGGTTTCTTAAACTTTATTTTATTTTTGTATTTAAAGCACAATGAGAGCTCAGCAACACAACTGACTGCTAATTCTGTTAGCTGTCTATCTGACAACAGTAACATATACCTGGCAGTTTTTACTTCTTAGGTCAAAAGGAGGGAGGGTTTAAATACTACATCTTTGTTAGTATAAGTGACAGAAAAAGGTCCTATTGGATCTCCTTATTTGGTTGTATACATTATATGCAAGTTTTCTTTTTCTTAAATATGAAAACATCTAATTGACATTTTGGTTGCTATTAGTCAGATGATATAAATCACAATATTCAAAATGAAGTCATTTTAGTACTCAAAATTTGATCTTTCTATTTAGCAGAAGTTTGAGAGTAATGTGTGGTCCTATTTTTTCAATATGTGTAACAAAATTAAGCTGCAAATTTAAAGTCTTAACACCTCAAGACAAGTCCACCACCCTGAGATTTTTATGAAATTGGTGTAACAAAGTATTTTATTTTACTATAAATCCTTTCCCCAAAGTAGTTATTTCATTGTTTTAAATCACTACTAAAAATAATGAACAGAAGTCTGTTGTGTAGTTGTTTTTTGTTCTTGTTGTTTACTTGATTGGGGGGTAAAGGGCGGGCTACATGTTCATTCTTTTGTAGTGCCTAAGAGCAAATTCAGGGGGTTTAATTCATAGTAGTGAAACCTGCACACACACACACACACACACACACACACACACACACACACACACATTAAAGACAAGTGTTCTGCCTTTGAGCTATATCCCTGGCCTTGTTTTTATTCTATTTTCTTTCAGTAGATTTTAGTGATTTTTAAATGTGGTCATTAAACATAGATAAATAACTATAAAAGTAAAATAAAAATTAACAATCGTGATTCACAAAGTAACTTTAGCTGATTTAAAAATTAATAGTAAATATATTACAATGCTGGAAATTTAAAAAAAATTGGAATCTAAAGACAAAGGGCCTGGATTTTAAACCTTGTATATCACCTAAGGGAGAGATTGTCCTTAAATCTATTTGTGAGTCTGTTCCTTCATTCATAAAATAAGGCTGATAGTATTCCTGACCAAGATTCTTATGAGTTTAAGAATAATAAAAAAAAATTGTTTATCATGTATTATTAACCCTTCTAAGTCTTTAACTACATTAAATGAATCATTACAATTTCGCTAAATGTAGGTACTAATAGTACCTTTATTTTTGTTGATGAGGATCGTAAGTGGAGCACCTTGGGCACCAAGGAAGATGTCCTTTCAGAGGTTTTTTTTAGAAAACAGAACTACAATGCTCTAACCCTATGTTATCTATTCAATGTTCACAATGAAATAAACAGGATAAGAGGTTAAAAATCATCTTCTCTCACTTGTTTATACTTAATAAAATGATTTTGGATAAATGGCAGTTACTTTCATCTACAAATGAGCTTGTTTTAAATAGCAAAGATCCTACTTCCTGTAGATGAAAGTCACAAATAAAGGTATGACACCAGATACTCTAAAACATGTAATGGCATTCCCATTATTATTTTTAATAATAATTCAGTTAGTAGTGAAAACCTAGACTCTAATGAAAACAACAGAAACAATTTTTCTTTTATGTTCTGCCTCACATTTTTAATGTCTCTGAAGGGGGGGCCGTGAGGAAGTGGGAGAGATTTAAATGCATACTAGGAAAGTGGAAATTAAAAAATGTATGAAAGAATATTATTCATTTCAGGATTAATGAAGTAGATCAAATAGTATGTGTTATTTGTAGAATTATAAGAATTCCAAAATAAACCACCCTATCTCAGATATTCTTTTTTCTCCCTTAGTTTAACTAGCCGCTAGGCATATTCTGAATACCTCTGAGTAACTACATCTTTTTCTCACAAGCCAAAGTTAGCACTACAGCACTGTCCTACCATTGTTTATCGATTTGTTCAAGCGGACCCAGTAACGTCTCCATTTTGAGACTTTCATGGGTAGCTTGCCAGACTTTGCCATGTGGGCAAGATACTCTGGGTAGCTTGAGGGGCTCTCTGAGAGGGGCAGAGGAATCAAACCCTGCTTAGCTGGGCCAGCCATGTGCAAGGTAGATGCCCTACCGCTGTGCTATTGCTCCAGCCCAAGGTTAGAGAGAGAGAAATTATTTGCAGATTTCTAGACTATGCCCAGAAAACAGCCTAAATAAGATAGAAAGCATTCATAGAGATAGAAAGCAATCATCATTTGCCAGAGAAATAAGTTTGCATTGTATTTGCAGTGTGGAACTTGGTGACTTCTACTTTCCCAGATTCTGAATTCTCTATTCATTTCTTTTCCTATTTCTCTCAAGACATTTGCCTTCCTGAATATGCCTACAGGCTCTTCTGAACAGACCTACTTTCTTTTCCCTGAAGCCCAATACATACATAGGACCTAATGATTTATCTGATTCCTTTGAGAAGCAAGGAATCTTGAGAATCATTTTTAGCTTCAGGGTAAACAACTACATCCAGAAAAAAATGACAGCTCTAGGTCAATTGTAATGTGAGAGGTGGAGGGTTGGTGCTAGAGTTGTTAAATCAAAACCTGTCAAGTACCATTACCCTAAAATAAGGGAAGGGATATTTTCTAATAACACATATATAAACATATACTAATATTATATAGAGATATTTTCAAATTTGAAGTTTTCTTTTGGAAATTCTGAAAAAGTCCAGAGATACAGTCAATAATTTTGTGCAGAGTCTCTGTATCAAGTATCTTTAGTTTTTCTCTATTCTGGGTATATGTATTCAATAAAAAAATGATGTTTTATATGTATCCAGAGTAAAATTCTATTCATATCCAAATAAGTACTGAAGAACTTAGGCTACTTTTTTATATTACTGGAGTGAAGCAAATAAAATCATAATTATTAGGTAGATATATCTTTGCTCTCCTAAATGAAGAAGCATGGAAATATGAGATGAGCTTACAAATAATTGTGATGCATTGGTTTTATCCAAATAGAATATATTTTATAGAATGATACAGAATACTTGAATACAAATTTAAAAACTTTTTTCTTCAGTGATGTATCTTGCCATTCAAATCCTTTTATCAAAAAAAGTCTAAATAAGGATTCATAAGTAATTTCAAGAGAAAGCATATATCCTACAAATGGCATGAATATGGACGTGCCTATAGTGTTAATAGTTGTTTCTTAATATGCCTTCTCTTAAGAATATTCTGATTATTGGAGCTTAAAACTAATCCCTTTTCACTGATCTTGGCAGAGGATTTTTAGCAAGTAATTCTATTTAAATTACTACACAGAATTAATCCTTTTCACTGCTTAAGGCAAAAGAAAACCCAGAGAAAAACAAAGAATATAAACTGGGGTTGAGATAGTTACATTGAATTCTTTCTTTCTTAATTGAAAATACTGAATGAAGTATTTTGTATTATAAGTAAATCCTTCATATTTGTTTTGCTTCCTTCTTGGTGAATAAAAGTTATGTCTTAAAGGCAGGTGCAAAGTGCTAAATGTGAACGTGCGTGAAAATTTATGATTATTTTAAGAATACATACAACTAAAATTCTTGTGTCAAACTGAAAATTAAAAGAACAACATAAAAATGTGTTTCCTATTCCAAATTCAAGGAAAATGTATAAATTGTGTCTATCTCTGAGTCTCAAAAAAAGTTAACGAATAATTTTGCAAATAATATAACCATGCTGTTTTTCAATTCTAATGTTCTGTATAAATCAATTTTAAAAATAAATAAAATAAAACCAGGGAGATAGTACAGTAGGTTGCCTGCATGTGTAACTTGTACACAGTCAATGGAGGCTTGGTCCTGGCACCACAAATCGCCCCCTGACTACTGCCAGGAGTGAATCCTGAGCAGAGAACCAGGAGGAAGCCTTTAGTAGCATAAGATGTGACTGGAAAAAAACAACATCAAAAACAACAAAAAAATATGAAAAGGATAAATGAGGAAAAGTGAGTTGCAAGGTTCAAGATGACAATTATCAAGATGACTCAGTCAGGCAGAGTCAAGGAAGAAGAGAAAGCAAGAGTTTATATGGATTGTCCTTAAGGAAGTTTTCTGCTTAAGTACCATTTTCCAGTAATTACTGAAAAATGCATCAATGTTGAGTTGTACTAAGCAAACACCAGAGTGAGAGACTGTGAAAGGAAGGTCTGTCATTGTGCAGGGAAGAACAAATACTTAAGGAATCAGCAGCAGATTCATACACACTCTGCCTCTGAGGCCAGCAATGAAATCATTCTCCCTCATCAGGGAGATGCAAATCAAAACAACAATAAGATATCATCTCACACCACAGAGACTGACACACATTCTAAAGAACAAAAGCAAGCAGTGTTGGCGTGGATGTGGGAAAAAAGTACACTCTTTCACTGTTGGTGGAAATGCTGACTGGTCCAGGCTTTTTGGGAAACTATATGGACAGTACTTCAAAAACTAGAACTTGGGCTTTCATATGACCCTACAATATCACTTCTGGGAATATATCCCGAGTGTGCAAAAAAGCACAGTAGGATGAATCTGCACCTATTATGTTCATTGCAGCACTCTTCATAATAGCCAGAATCTAGAAACAATCTGAGTGCCTGGGAACCAGACAAGTAGTTAAAGAAACTTTGGTACATCTACATAATGGAATACTATGTAGCTGTTAGGAGAGATGAAGTCATGAAATTTGCTTATAAGTGGATGGACATAAATGGTATTATGCTATGTGAAATGAGTGACAGATATAGGACTGCAATCATTTGTGAAACATAAAATATCATCATATGAGACTGACACCCAAGTACAATAGACAAAAGGACCAGAAATATTGACCCATAGTTGGAAGCCTGTCTCATGAGCTGAGGGAGAAGGCAGCTGGAATAGAAAAGGGATCACTAAGACAATGATGGCTAGAGGAATTGCTTAGGATGGGAGATGTATGCTGAAAGTAGATAAAGGGCCAAACGTGATATCCTCTCGATAACTGTATTGCAAACCATAATGCCCAAAAGTAGAGAGTATGGGGGAAATTGGAAAGGGGGAGTATACTGGGAACATTGGTATTGGAGAATGTGCAATGTTGGAGGGACGGGTATTTGATCATCGTATTATTTAAACTCAAACATGAAAGATTTCTCACAATGATTCAATTCACTTGATCACTTGACATCCCGTTACTCATCAATTTGCTCTAGTGGGCTCCAGTAATGTCTCCATTTGTCCCTGTCGCATGCTAGTGTAGCCAAATAGCATCTGCTCGTTCTAGGAACATAAAGAGCCTCAAACCGATCATTCCTCCTGCACAATTCAGATGCCAGGTCAGACGAAGACGTCTGACCATCTCTTAGGTGGGCAGCCACATGATCTTTTGATGTCCCATGGAATCCAGTTGGTAATGGCTCTAGTCCAGCAGTCATCTCCAAATCTCATTACGTGTCCAGTCCATCTGATTTTCGATGCCTTGGCAAACAAGACAGCGTTCCTGATTCTTGACTGTAGACGGAGGTCGGAACTCCGGATTCTTTCTCTCATTTGAGTGAAGCATGATACTTCAAGCATAGCTCTTTCAATTCCTCTTTGGGAGACCCAAATTGCATTCTCATCCTGTTTTCGTAGGGCCCAGAGGTACGTTAATGCAAGAAGAACAATGGAATCAAAGAGATGTGCCTGGAACCAGAGGTTCTCTGTCCTCTTAGCTATTTCTCCAACGCTCTTGAAGACGTTCCAAAATGCTCTCTTCCTCATGTGCAACTCAGGTGCTAGGTCATTCGTCATGTTGACTTCTCGACCTGGGTACACATAACTATTGCATTCACAGATGTTCATTCTGTTGAGAGACAATGGAATGTCAGGAACGAGACTGTTTCTCATAAACATTGTCTTCATGAGATTCAGCTGTAGTCCGACCTTTCCACACTCACTCATACCCCTGACCCTCAAAGAGCCACCAATATGGCAGTGTTAAGAAGACTGAGGAGGGAGAGGAAGGAGAGGAGGCTGATAAAATCTCAAGGCCGAACTAGGCTGCCAAAATGAAGAAAGACAAAAATGATTCAATTAAAACAAACAAACAAAATTGTTAAAGGAAATCATTTTTCCCATAAGGAGAACACCCACTACTTTTCAAAGGAGTCAGTAAGAACTTAAATGCAGTTTCAGCATGTAGCTGTAAGTACAGAATGTGTGGTTGGTATGATGCATCAAGTCTGGATCTGATAAGTCATGACCTGTGACTAGGGATCTGAGTAGGAGATCATCATAATGAATTTGGGGAAAACAAATCAAGTCACTAAATTAGGCTAGAATAAAAAAGACAGGATCTTTTGAATGGACCATAGCTATTATCTTTGTCTATCTTAAGTAGTTTGGAAATAGTTTCAAACCTTGCTAAAGCCCCTGCTTGTATTGGGTTATAATAGAAGTGGATACTTTGCCCTCTGAATGACTTTAAATTACCAAAGTCTCAGTTTCCCATACAGATTACAATTATGTGACAAAGGAGGCAAGACAGCAACAGGAAAAACATACTGTTAAAAGTCAAAGAACTTTCAATTGTGTTCACAGTCACTGCTGAGCTGCCATAGCTCTCCAATGCCAATGCCACCTCTCACTCACCTAGCTCCAGCGGAAATATCAGTGGGGTAAGGTCTCTCTGCCATGGCTCGTACAAAGCAGACTGCCTGCCAAGTGCACAGGTGGAAAAGCATCAAGGAAGCAACTAGCTGCAAAAGCCACTCGCAAGAGTGCGCTCTCTACCAGAGGGGTAAAGAAGCCTCACCGTTACAGGCCTGGTACTGTGGCACTCCATGAAATTAGGCGTTATCAGAAGTCCACTGAACTTCTGATTCGCAAACTTTCCTTCCAAGGTCTGGTGCGAGAAATTGCTCAGGACTTCAAAACAGATCTGCACTTCCAGAGCGCAGCTATTGGTGCCTTGCAAGAGGCAAGTGAGGCCTATCTGGTTGGCCTTTTTGAAGATACCAACCTGTGTGCTATTCATGCCAAACATGTAACAGTTATGCCAAAAGACATCCAGCTAAAACGCCATATAGGTGAAGAACGTGCAATATATGATTGCAAGTGGAACAATAGGGGACAAATCAGGTATTGGCATTTGCCCATTTTTATTTGTGTGTGAATTTTTAATATAAATGCGGGAACATAAAGCATTAATGAAAGTCAAAATGTTTCAGTGAACAACAAGTTTCAACAGTTCAACTTTATAACAATTATAAATAAAACTTAGCACAGCGGTAGGCCGCCTTACAAGCAGCCAACATGGCCGACCCGAGTTCGATTCCTCCGCCCCTCTCAGAGAGCCCGGCAAGCTACCAAGAGTATTCGATATGCCAAACACAGTAACAACAAAGTCTCCAATGGAGACATTACTGGGCCCGCTCGAGCAAATCGAGCAAATTTTTCTGGAAAAAAATTCAAAGAATTTTTGTGTAGCAGATAAGGTATTTTTCTTGCATGTGGTCAATCCACATTCAAGTCTCATTCCATATGCAAAAAATAAGAAATAAATCAAAAAATTTAATTCATGATTGAAAATAAACAAGGGTCTAATTGGAGACAGCAGTCCTATCCACAGATCCCTGCCCACTTGATCACTTGATCACTTGACATCCCGTTACTCATTGATTTGCTCAAGCAGGCGTGAGTAACGTCTCCATTCGTCCCTGTCACGTACTAGTGTAGCCCAATAGCATCTGCTCATTCTAGGAACATGAAGAGCCTCAAACCAATTGTTCAGTGTCTTGACGAAGAAGTTTGACCATCTCATAGGTGAGTGGCCACATGATCTTTTGACATCCCATGGAATCCAGTTGGTAATGGCTCTAGTCCAGCAGTCATCTCCAAATCTCATTACATGTCCAGCCCATCTGATTTTCAACACCTTGACAAACAAGACAGCATTCCTGATTCTTGACCATCGACAGAGGTCAGAAATCCGGATTCTTTCTCTCATTGGAGTGAAGCATGATACTCCAAGCATAGCTCTTTCAGTTCCTCTTTGGGAGATCCAAATAGCATTTTCATCCTATTTTCTTAGGACCCAGGTCTCTGAGGCGTATGATAATGCTAGAAGAACAGTGGAATCAAAGAGATGCGCCTGGAACCAGAGGTTCTCTGTCCTCTTAGCTAGTTCATGTTCTTGAAGGCATTCCAAGTCACTCTCTTCCTCCTGCGCAACTCAGCTGCCAAGTCGTTCGACTTCTCAACCTAAGTACACATAACGGTTGCATTAGGAGATGTTCATTCCATTGAGAGCGAATGGAATGTCAGGAACGAAACCGTTTCTCATAAACATTGTCTTCGTGAGATTCAGCTGTAGTTCCACATTTCCACACTCATGGATGAAGTCGGTCAGCATTTGTGCTGCTTGGCTATGCTTGGTGTTATTAGAATGATGTTATCAGCAAAGCAAGAAGTGGTGTAGTTGCCGACCATCTATCTTCACTCCCATTCCTTCCCATTCCAGTCATCGCATGGTGTTCTCGAGGGTGGCACTAAAGAGTTTCGGTGAAATGGTATCACCCTGCTGAACCCGTGTCTTGACATGGATGATCACTTCTTTGTAGAATGGTGAGATCCTGGTAGTGAATCTGTAATATATAGTTCACAGAGGATCCTGATGTATTGAGTTTGAACATCCTTTTTGGCTAGGGCTTCAGTGACTGCTTCCATCTCAACAAAATCAAAGGCCTTCTGTAAATCAATGAATGTTAGACAGAGCAGCATCTTAAACTCCCAAGAAACATGAATGAGCTTGGTTATCATGTGGATATGGTCGATCGTGCTGAATCCTTTGTGGAACCCAGCTTGCTGGCATAGTTGTCCTTCGTCTAGTGTTCTGCCAATCCTATTCAGTATGACTCTAGTGAACAGCTTGTAGATAACAAACAATAGGCAGATCGGGTGATAGTTGCCAATGTCATGGATGTCTCCTTTCAGCAGTAGAGTCCTGCTGATTTTCCATTGGGACAGAACCTTGCATTCAGACAGGTAGTGTGAAAAGCCGAACCAGTGTATTGATGAGTACTGATGGCAGATTCTTCAGGTGCTCAGGTCTGACCTGACTGGGCCAGGTGCTGTTTGCTTCTTTACAGATGAAATGGCTCGGATTTCGGAAGGGAAAGGGAATGACATATTGGGAATGACATATCCATCCCAGGTGGGCAGGTAGACTTGGCTCTCGAAGAGATCCGAGTAGAAGTCATTGATAATCTTCTCCATTGCCCTTCTGGAAGACGTGATAGATCCATCAGGATATCAGGACATTGGAGGGAAGTTATCTTGGTCTTGTAGTTGGTGAAGGACAGGTGGGCATTGTTAATGCTTTTCCCAGCTTCTGCCACATCTGCCAGCACTGTTCTCTCTTTGAGGTCTTCCTTTATATCTTCTCTGCACTGCTTTGCAAGCTTGGCCATTTTCTTGTGATTGCCTGAGGCTTGCGCCAAGCCATGTTGGTGAATAAGTTCAAGTGTTGTGGTTTTTTTTGTTTTTTTGTTTTTTTCTTTTTTGTGGTTATCTCTCTCTTGGCGTTCCTCGCACAATCATGGAGGTGCTGGACCAGTCGATCGTATTCCTCGTCAATGTTGTCAATAATGGCATCTTCCCATGTTGCAGCAATAGTGCCAAAGAGCTCCCAGTTGGTGGTCATTCTGGGAGTTCTCTTCTTAAACTTTGCAGCCCTTTCTCCCCACTCCATGAAATAGAATTTTGCATGAAGGAGATGGTGGTTAAATCTCGTTTGGAATTTTGGGACAACAGTGACATCAATCAGGCAATTGAATATGATGTGGTCAATTTTGTTATGGAACCATCTACCAGGAGACTCCCAAGTCTAATGTTTGACATTAAAGCAGACCTGATTGCTAGTTTAAGAGAGGAGAAGCATTAAGGAGCACTGGAAGGGCTCAAGCAAAGCCGCACAATGTCAAGTGTCACCACATTAAGTGTAACAAACCACAGGCAAAAAACAGAAGAAGGTGATTTTGTCCACATTTAATTCCATTAAAGCATACTTATGCTGGGCCAAGAGCAATAGTACAGTAGAAAGGGCATTTGCCTGTGTATCCAACCCCATTTCGATCCCTGGCATCCCATATATTCTCCCATGAACCACCAGGAATAATTCCTGAGTGCACAGTCAGTCAGAAGTAAGCCCTGAGCATCACCAGGTGTGGCCCTAAAGCAAAACAAAACAGTTATTGAATTCCTTTCCTCTCAATCTAATCTATCAAAACCAAGTATTGTCTTATTCAAACACAAAAACTGACATTTAGAAAAGTAGAAAATTTATGTTTTCTGCTTTATATTAGAAGAGCATCCTTTATCTTACCAAAGCACAAATTCACCATGCTCTGTGTTTAGGGGACATAAAACTACTACTATATATTCAGATTTTTTAAATCATAACCTTTATTACCTCTCTTTTGGTGGCCTCCCTTTCAAATTATCCTATTTGAAAAAGTCAAGCCCCAATTAAGCAACATTTTCTTTGCTTCAGCGAAGGTAGTGGCATTTTCAAAGCTCTAAGCACACTGCCTTAAGAAGTTTGGACAGAGAGCAGCACTCAAATTCTATAATTATATAGTGTTTCAGAGCATAAATTATGACAGGTGTGCAGGCCAAACCAAGTAATGAGAGAGTTGGCAAAACAGTGAATTTTCACATAACTCACTGGTCAAAAGCTAATCATTAATAGTAATAACAACAGGTCTTTAAAATAATTAGAGCTTCAATTCTAGCTCAAACTAATTTTTTTATTAAAATTTCAAGTAGATTTTGATGCATCAGTTGCAATATTTTATCCCATCAGTTTATCCAGAAAATGCCTAACATAATTTTTCCATGTTTCTGGTTACAAAACTGATATTATCAAACCTTAAAGACTTTCTTTAGGTAGTTGTGGTTTGCAATTGAGGTATTGAATGGGCATCGTGTTCGGTCTAAAGAAAGTCTACTTTCTTTACCATCCCATTCAAGAAGAAAGTGCACCCCTAATTACGATTGTTCTGCATACCCTATTAGATCCCATCTTAGAAAATGAAATCTCTGCTTGCTCTCTGAAAAACTGAAATAGTAGAATCTCCTTTAAAGACCTGTAAAAACATTCATTAGTTAGATGTGTAAAAACCTTGAAATCAGACCTAGAAAATAATGAATACTAAATACATGTTAAATCAAAACAAGGTGCTTAAGAGAAAAATCTAAATCTAAAATGGCACTACCTGTTCCATTTAGAGAGCTATCGTTGGAAAAGTCTGGAAAAGCCTCCTTTTCTGAGGCCCTCGGTAGATTTTCCTCTTTTTTTTTATCTGCAGCACAGGTTAGCTTTCCCATTGGTGCTCCATGTATCAACCACTATACTAGCTAGTAATAATTTGTTCTGAAATTTAGCTCTCAGACAAGTGTGCAAGACAATATCTAAAAGGAAAATAAGTTAATAACTTTGCAAAAAGAGTTAACTGTATTAGTCATTTTGAAAAGAGTTTTCAAATATGATCAGTCTATCCTCAGATCAATCCATGCCTCTGCTAAAATCACTCAGGATAAAACAAAGTCCTTATTAGTCCTTATTGTGTCCTATAAAATATGGTCCTATGAAACACGTATGATTTTTCTTACTAGATTTCCCTTACCTTTTCCATTCCACACCAACTTCAGTCTGACTAACACAGCCCTAACTACAGCGGTCTCCTTCCAGTGATTCACTTCTGAATATAATCCTTCATCAAAATGCGTGCTTTTGATTTTCTCTCACCTAGACCACTCTCACTCTGCACCCCATATCTGCACTCTCTCATCTTCTTTAGGTCTTTGCTTATGCTTGAGGCCTTCACCAGCCACAATAGTTAATATATAGACACTACATGGCCAAAGCCACACTCTCAGCATTCTATCATTATATTGGCTATATTTCTGCCCTAATCAGCAGAGCTACCTTTCCCTTAGGAATTTCACTGTATTAAATATTTTCTAAAGATAAAATGTAGGTATCTTAATCCTCATGTCATAGGCTTGGAAACAGACTCAAGGAAACTAAATGACTAACTTAATATTCTTAGGTCTGTCTGATACATATCCTATGTTCATATTAGAAAAATATGTTGTCTCATGAAAATATTTCATCCACATAATTTCAAAGCTTAATACAGAAGTAAAATTTAAATGAGATATTCAAGAGAGAACCTGCCCATATTTCTTCATTTTCTCCATATTCCTAGGAATATATTAATATGCTTTAAATAGTATTAGATTAATTTGGAGTCTCTGTTGAAACTGGCGTGAAAGTAAATGTTTCTGTTAGAAAAATAAAGAAAAATACATTATAAATATCCATACATTTTTAGTTTGGTATTTTACTTTTATAATCTTGATAAAAATAGACATATGTTCATCAAATATACTAGGTACTTTAAACCCAAAGCATTTTTCACCAAATTTCTTACCTAAATCACACACTATATCCCTTAAGCAAGTTAATTATATAATAAGTAATATTTTAATAACTAAGTAGTAATAATAAAATCTTATTTTTCTATGTGAAAAGGGAGCTCCCATTGAAATTTTTTATGGACTTATCAGTGTCTGCATATGTACTCCAGGAAATTAATGACCTTACACTAGTCAAATAATATTACCATTTCATCTATATTGACACTTTATTTACCCCAAAGATGAAAAATATATTTTTTCAGGTTTGGAACTATATTACAACAGAAAGGGCACTTGCCCGGTACATGATCAACCTGGGCTTGATCCCCAGAATCCTGTATGGTCCTCCAAGCACTGCCATGAGTGATTCCTCATAATATTTACCATGATATTTAATGAGAATTAAAATGCATGTATCAGAGGTATGGTGCTGCCAGCAGGTACATCTGTACCTGTGAGGTGAGTGTATCAGCAGCCTGATGGCGCATTCAGACTTCTAGATACCACAAAATTGTTGCTGTGCCTTCAGCCAGACCCCCAAAACTTGGGGCAAAGTTTACCAAGAAAGTAAACAGCCAAAAGTTAGGTATGTGGGAGACACACCCACAAACCACCTCTGGCTCAGCTATATAATTGGCCTCTCTGATTCCTGATCTAACTGTTTAATGGGCATGATCCCAGAGACTCAGAAACAAATCTTGAAACCCAGTGGCTTTTGGCAGAAATACATCTGGACCTGACAGTAGGTTATTTGCGCCAGGCCAACCCAGGTGGGAATAGGTTTCATGCCTTGGCATGGTCCCCCTGGTGGCCCAGTGGTCGCCATTCTGCGGAGGCCATTGCACAGTCAGGTTTGGAACTGAAGTGACAAGACACGCAGGGCCTTACTGGATGGGGGTGGAGTCAGTTCTTTCTTCCCCATCCTAACGAGACCAAGAGTCGCTGCCCACGAACAGCCTCTCTGGCTTCTGACCAAGCCATTTAATGGCCATGATCCCAGAGACTCAGAAACAAATCTCGAAACTCAGAGGCTTTTGACAGAAATGCATCGGGTCCCTGCAGTAGGTTATCGGCGCTGGGCCACTCCAAGTGGGAATAGGTTTTGTGCCTTCACCTGTTCCCACTGGTGGCCCAGTGGCTGTCATCCTCCAGAGGCCACTGGACAGTCTGGGCCCACAGTGACAAGATATGTGGGGCCTCACGAGATGGGGATGGAACTGGCCCTTTCCTCTCCACCCCAAAGAGACCAGGAATCACCACCCGTGAATGGCTCCTGATCAAGCTGCTTAACAGCCATGATCCCAGAGACTCAGGAACATATCTCAGAACCAAGCAGGTTTGGGCAGAAATCCTTCCAGATTTAAGTGTTAAAATTTCGGAATTTCAAAATTGAGTGGCCACTACTGCAGTCACACGACATCATATGTTATTCTTAACCAGCAATAGAAAACAAATCATCTATTGTTGCCTTTTCAGCAGATCAGAGTGTTGGGGTGAAACCCCAAATAATAATGGTGGGTCTGGAGTCAAAATATTGAATATGATCAAAGTAGAAAGAGAGAGTAATGTGGAAATCATCTGCCCCACAGGTAGGGGCAGGGTTAGGGATTGGGGTATAGTTTGGTTTTTGCTGGTGGAGAATGGGCATTGGTGAAGGCACAGGTGTTTCATTGTATGACCAAGACTTAAGCCTGAAAGCTTTGTAACTGCTCTCACGGTGATTCAATAAATAAAATTGTAAAAAATGAAAAAAATAGAATAAAATAAAATGTATGTATCAATGTTTATGAAGAGCCAGGAGTAACCCCTGAGCACCATCAGGTATGATCCTAAAACCATATATATATATATATATATATATATATATATATATATATATATATAGGCTGGAGCAGTAGCAGTGGGCAGGAGCGGTAGCACAGCGGTAGGGCATTTGCCTTGCACGCAGCCAACATGGGTGACCCGAGTTCAATTCCTCCACCCCTCTCGGAGAGCCCGGCAAGCTACCGAGAGTATCTCACCCACACGGCAGAGCCTGGCAAGTCACCCGTGATGTATTCGATATGCCAAACACAGTAACAACAAAATCTACAATGGAGACGTTACTGGGCCTGCTCAAGCAAATTGATGAACAACGGGAGGGCCTTTACCTTTACCTTTTATGGTTATATATAATATAAAAGGTAAAGGCCCTCCCGTTGATCGTCGATTTGCTCGAGCGGGCCCAGTAACGTCTCCATTGGAGACTTTGTTGTTACTGTGTCTGGCATATCGAATACTCTCGGTAGCTTGCCGGGCTCTCCAAGAGGGGCGGAGGAATCGAACTCGGGTCGGCCATGTTGGCCGCTTGTAAGGCGAATGCCCTACCGCTGTGCTATCACTTCAGATATAATATATATATAGTTTTTTAGATAGGTTTGCTAATTTTAAAAACTGCTTGTTAGGAAATATGACTTTGTTTCTTATATAAAAGGAGCAGAAATCAAAGGTTAAAGAGGACAAAGCTTTGAGAAGTCCCAAGAAAGAAAACTATCAGAAAATTCTAGTTTTTAACTTGGTGTGTACATGTCACTTGACTTAACCCCTTGTGGTCCATTGTAACAAGACTAGAAATAGTTTAGCACAGTATGATTCAAATGAGTCCTTAAATTAGCAAAACTCTTATTTAGCTACTACTTATGCTTCTTTCTATTTCTAGAAATAGGAATTTCATACTTCCAACGAAACTAAGTTGGAAAACTTTTCTATGAAAAAAATCAATTATATTCTAAAAATTAAAACAGGTTTTCATGAGAAATATCAAATGTGTGCATCAATGTTTAGTGTCTGAGAGACAGAAAGAGGCCACAAAGAATGCTTTGTTAACAGAATGCCTTTCTTTGTTTAACAGCCCTTTGCCAATTTTGCTAAACAGAGTATATACCAGTTGGATGACAGTTCTTTCACAAAGCCATCTGTTCCTCTGAATCAATCCTATGGGAAATAGCTTATACTAAATTTATCACATCACACCTTATTTCCAGGTCAACAGTGACAGCAGTAGAATTCTTATTCTTTTGTTTATTCTATCTAACTTAGAGATTAGTGAAGCCCAGTAAATAAGTTTTGAAAGTTTGGGGACCAAAATATGGTGGGTGGCTTGGCCAGTATATACTACAGCCAACCTGATAAAGATCCCTACACCACTCTCACCAACAGATGTCTTGACTGATAATAAACTCTTGCCTCTTATAATTTTAACAGTCAAAGAAAATGCTATACTTAAACTTTTGATGAACTCACTCGCCTCTTTCATCTGCATTCGATAAATAAATAAAAGTGAAGGTTTTCAAGAATAGCTAAGATAAGTACCAGGAGGTTTTCTCTATGGCTTGGAGGCCAGCAGCACACGCTAGGGGAAAATGCAGCTCAGATAGAGAAGAGAGCACTAAATAAAGTGTGTTAGGAGGATCCTCCCAGGATGGGAGATGCATGCTGAGAGTAGACTATAGACCAAACATGATTGCCACTCAATGCCTCTTTTGAAAACCACAGCACCCAAAAGGAGAGAGAACAAAAGAGAATGCCTTGCCACAGAGGCAGGGTGGGATGGGGAGTGGGAGGGATACTGGGATCAGTGGTGGTGGAGAATGGGCACTGGTAGAGGGATGGGTATTCGATCATTGTATAACTGAAACCCAAGAACAAAAATTTGTAAGTCTACAACTGTACCTCATGGTGTTTCACTAATAATTTTTTTAAAAAGTGAGGGTTTTGTAACAACATGTTAATATATTGTTTGCATTTTATAATGTGAGCTAAATTGTATTCATTAGAATTATTTTGGAAAATATTGCTGAAATGGTTCAAAATAAAGTCATTCAAAAAACATTAGTAGAGTACCACTAAAGTATTTCAGAGAACAGCAATACAGTAAATGAATAGAGATCGAATCTCAGCCCAGGAATGTTGGAACCAAAGCCTTGAATATCATTAGGATTTGTTCTTGATTCCTCATCTCTACTCCAAATGTGGTTCATTATTTTTCCTTTCTAAAGACTGCTTTTGCCTATGTTTTTGCAAAATTAGCCACAAATAGCTCTTGAGTTTTATTTTATGTATAATATTTCATTTATTCTGACATAAATATTTTAACATTTCTAAATCCCAGATGTCTTATAATTATTAGAATAGTTATGGTGCATTAATAATCTTACTCATGTTCATCATCACCAGAAAGTAAAATTGATTATCACACTCTAATATGTATCAGCATGTGCAAAATTAGAATTTTTTATAGGTTCTCATATACTTAGAATGAGTTTCAAAGAAACTTCAAAGAGGATGCTAATCACAGTGATTTCTCAAGAACTGCTGAATCATCACTGGTCATGACAACATAGGAAAATATATGAAAAGCAAAATATGTAACAAGTCTATCAAAAAAATTTTAAAGACATAAGACAAGAAGAATTATTGAAAATATTTTAACCATTTTTAAATCAATGTTTTTATTTTATAATAGAAGAGTGACAGCTAAAGGACAACTTAAAAATATATTTAAGAGCTCCTTACACAAGTATAAAACAACATACAGACCAACAGCCCTGGTCCAGAGACACAGCAACCAGTCCTGGAGGGCACCCCAGATGGAGCAGGTGCTGTCTCCCTGCCTACTCCAGATGGAATCCTGGCATCCAAGAGCTTCCATGAGCAAGACCCAGATATGCGGGTACCAGGACTAAATTTCCAGGCTGCATGGGGGCAGAGTTGCCTTGTGGTCCCACCCCAGCTCTCCACACACTCCGTGGCCTAGCTGTCAGGCCCATAAGCCTCCATCGGGCACCATCTTGGCACACCAACAGCCCTGGTCCAGAGACTCCAATTGAATCCCAAAATATATTAGTGCCCTACAGAGATGTCTCTGGAACCCAACCATATACAACTTATGATCCCAGGAGTGCACAGCCACAAAGCAGTTGTGCAAATTTATGATGATATGAATGAGCAATGGAAAATAAATTATCCAGCTTCTGCCCCTGGCAAACAGGCTTGAATTCTGTAAAAACATAATGTTCAAAAGTAGAGAGGGAGTATTGGGGAAATTTTCTGCCATAGAGGCAGGGTGAGGACTGGGATGGGGGGTGTGGGGGAGATACAGCGGACATTGGTGGTGGAAAATGTGCACTGGTGGAAGATGGGTTTTTGATCATAGTATGGCTGAATCTCAAAGATAAAAGCTTTGTAACTGTATCTCACGGTGATTCAATAAAATAATAATAATAATAATAATGATAATAATAACATTCATTCACAGTTTAATTAGTAGCATTTTTTCTTCTCTAGCACTGAAAATGGGGGCACAAATAACAAAAATATGGAAAATCTCAGAATAAGTGAAATGAACCAATAAGGCTGTCAGGAAACATATCAGAAGATGGATAGTTTTGAATGTACCTTAGATAGTGTTGAAGCAAAAGAGGTAAGGAAAGGCAGATAATCTTGGAGTTGTATGACTTTTGTGATTTAACCATTGATACTGGGGAAAAAGATATCACTTCTGAAATAAGAAAGGTAAAACCTAATTCAAACTTTTGGCCATTTAATGAGGTGCCAGATAAGCTAACTAAACCAACCATTTGAAAATCTGAACGCATCAGGATAAACTTCAGAATAATTATCTTTGCAGTGCCAAACTGTTTTTCTTCTCCTCTACAGTTTAATTAGAGAAAACTATGCTCTAAATGTCCCTTTTTTCCCCATGATGACACAATTCTCACTATTGAATACTGTGATTTTCCTTGTTTTTATTCTTTTCAAATTAGTGTGATCTGGATTCACATACATAAAGTGAATAAAGATGTTACTATACTATAAGGATTACATTATTTATTTTGTTCATTTTTTCCTAAAATATAGATAAGTGCAACTTCTTAATAATTGAGAAATATTTTTGAGTTCCTTGTCACTTCAGGCAAAATTTCATTTGATTCACTTAAGTAATTAACTTACTGCTTCTCATTTATCCATTATTTTAAATTCTTTTGCCAATAATATATTACATAACTGTGTAAATTAATGTTCAACCATTTTAAATGCATTGTATATGTCTACTATAATTATATAATAGTTTTCATCACAATACTGTATTATATCGCTATATGCAATATTTATGCGATATGAAATATAATGCACTATATGAATTTCTATCATTTGTTTTTGTTTTTGTTTTGGTACCACATCTAGCTTTTCCTCAGGGTGTGATCATAGTTCTGTGCTCAGGGATCATTCGTGGCAGACCTGTGGGACCATATGGGATACAGTGGATCAAACCAGGATGGGCTGCCTACAAACTATGAATTTCTAAGTACATCATGATTAGGATAGTAGTTAGCTCATTGTGATGCTGTGGATTGAACTCAGGGCCTCATACATGCAAGGTCTATGGTATTACACAGAGTTTTACCTTTGGACCCCAGGGAAAGTTTTTGTAAGGAATCATGACTAATAATTAAAATTAAACTATACTAAAAAATGCTCTACAAAAATTGCTATATTCTCAGTTTCCATTCATATTAATTGTACACCATTTCTTCATTCTAATTCTAAAAAAACCCCACAAATCCAGAATCAGTATTATCACCTTATCATCTTTTAATTTAAAGAACAGTGTAGCTACCCACAATTCACCTCATATTCTTCATTCACAATCATGCTCTTGTAAGTAATATAAGTTAAATTAAAATAGGTACCAAAAAATCATATTAATTAGTGGAAAGATAGAAAAGAACAACTAAGGGGGAAGAATGGAGAAATAGGGCTGGAAGTAGGGTGCATTGCACATTGCTGACCTGGGTTCAATCCCTGGCACCACATACAGTCCTCTGAGCACCACCAGAAGTGATCCATGAGCACACTTGAGAGTCAAGCGAAATCCCTAAGCACAACTGAGCGTGTCCCTCCCCCAAATAAAAACAGAAAAATAATGACAACTAAAGGTTCAGAAATTTAAACTGAAGAACTATTTCACTTATCACTCACTTTGTGATAACGATAAAACCAATGGAACTCTTTGAACTCATTTTATTTCTTTTTTGTTTGTTAATTTTGTTTGTTTGGGGGCCACACCCAGTGGTTCTTAATACTTACTACAGTCTATGCATTCAGGGATAATTCATGGCAGGGTCAGGGATCATATGTGTTGCTGGGATTTGAACCAGAGTCAGACATGTGCAAAACAAATGTCCTACCCTCTGTACTATCACTCCAGCATCCCCATGGATTCATTTTAAAATAAAGATGTGAAGTACTTCTTCAGGCTTGAAGCCTACTGTTATAAAAGTTTATATTCATAAACTTCAAATCATACTTTATACTTACCAATACTCTATAATAAAAATACTACATAATGGTTTATAAAAATTGATAAATTTACTTCACAGCATCTTTTTTTTCTATAGAGTCTCAAATGTTACATTGCTCAGAAGCATACAGAATACATGACATTGTTGATACAGAAATATCTATGAAACAAGATGGGCCATCACAGATTAGGTAGGTTAGATACCAACTTTTGTAAAGGAATTAGAGTATGATAAACAACTACCAATTTACCATATTCACATTTTACCAAAATCAGAATACCAATATTTTGACAATTGAGTAATATCTCAAAATTTATTTAAAATAAGAAATATCCATAATGATATTGATGAACTCACTACCAACTCACCAGTCAGTTTGCTGACCATGTGCTTAGTATTTTCATGTTTAGTTCTTGCTTGGTCTGGTAAATGATTTTTTCTGAGCTTACTGAGGCTTAAAAAAGTTAAGCTATTTTCAAGATATTAAATGTTGGGGCCAGAACATTTAATGTCTATTAATGGGTCAATTAATATATTAATAGATTAATACTGGGACTTTGCAAGCTGGAAAAATATACAGGGTTAAAGTGTTTGCTTTGTATGCAGACGACCCTGGTTTGAAACTCACAGTATATGGTCCCCTGAGCACAGCCAGTATCAATCCGTGAGCACAGAGCCTGTAATAATTCCTGAATACCACTATGCATGGCCTAAAACAACAAACAAATTCTAGGTCTTCAGGTTCCAAAATTCATAATCACAATTTTATACTTACATCACTTCACAGTAATGCCTATCATTTACAAATAGAAAGCCAAATGAACAGAAAAGACCGTGTGGTTATGGTTTCTTTGTCCTTTATAAATAAATATTCATATTTACTTGCATATTAGAATAGAACCATGATGGGAATGACATTGAGAGCCTTTGGATCAAGCCATTCCTAAATCCAGTCTACTTCTTGCATCAGTGACTCTGTCACTGTCTCTGTCACTGTCCTCCTGTTGTTCATCAATTTGCTCGAGCGGGCCCAGTAATGTTTTCATTTTTGAGACTTCTTGTTACTGTGTTTAGTATATTGAACACGTCAAGAGTAGCTTGCCAGGCTTTGATGGGTGGGTGAGATACTCTTGGTAGTTTGGCGGGCTCTCCACGAGGGGTGGAGGAATCGAACCCGGCTCTGCCAGGCTGGCTGCACACAAGGCAAATGCCCTACTGCTGTGCTATCACTCCAACCCCAACTTGCATATTATGTGTGCTATCACTCCAACTCCAACTTGCATATTTTGTGTAAAAATTCTCAGATACTACTAACGACTTATCACTCTCAATCCCTTTTCCCAGAAGTAATCACTCTGGTAGCATTTGCACTATGATGTCCATGCACATTATTATACTTTTACTGAAAATGTTTTTGTGATATTTTAAAATAATTTTGTGTCATTATGTGTTTTCAAATATCTGTGGATCAAATGTGTCATTTTACAAATTACTTTCCTCGGTTAACTATTTTTTTTAAAAAAATATATCTATATTGATACCTATGTTAATACATTTACCTTGCATTAGACTTCCATTTTCTTACCTTCAGTGATTTCTCGAGATCCTGATTTAATCTATTTAATAGACTATTAAGTAAATTGAAAATCACTAGTAAGCCACTTAATCCCTAAGGAAAAAATGTTTTGTTTGTAGAAGCGCATCTAGAGCAGCAAGATATTTTCCCTTACCATGCTTGAGAAAGTTTCTTTCTGGGTCTCCCCAATTTGCCTTCTAAGAAAGAAGTTTCTCTTTCAACAGCAGTTTCATTAATATTAGTCAGTTCTATTTGAATTACTAAAATAAAAATCTTCTTTCCTATGAGCAATAGTTCAGATGCCAGCTTTTCAATTTGTGATAGTTGCATGTGAATTTGAAAGTGAATTACTGAAGGTCAACTGCAGATTTCTTACATAAAAGAGTAGCGGTGCACTGGGATAATAAGAGAAAACATAAGATTAAGAGGGAACTGCATACAAAATGATGAGACTACCCACTCTGAATTGGATTCAGTATTCAAATTATGTTCATTTTGGCCTGGATCACATTTTCCTTATCTACAGCTGAGGCTTCATTTTAGTTTTCGTCATACTCCTTTTTCTCTATAATGTCAATCAAGTCGCCAAATGTTTGCAGCAAGCTCTTTGGTTCTAAATATTTCTGGAACCTCATAAAACTTCTTGTTCCTGTCATAAGTTTATTATGTGTGTATAAGAAATGCAGACTAAAGTAGACTTTACTTTGTACTAATATGTCTTTTCTTGATTTATTTTATTATATTTTTAGAAAATTAAATACTTTAAAAGATAATATCTTCAAAGGTATTTAAAACTTTCAGATTATATCTTGCTTGAAGATGGGAAAGATTCAGGAGAATCAGAGAATTCCATTTGACTGACGTGGTCACATTTCTGAAGCTACATTGTCATTGATCAATAATAACCAGTTCACAATAGGAAAACTAAAAGTAAATAAGTCATTAATAACCTATTTTTATTTCAGTGTAAGATGAAAAATTAATTTTTATCTGCCTACTAAAAACTTGGTTTTCCCAGTAATTATTCCATGAAATTAATGATTTGGTCACCAAGTGCACATAATTATGTGATATTCAAAAACATATTCTATCAAGTCTATATCTTTCACCTAGTGTGATTCTTATAATCTTTAGTGTGCTTTCAAATCACAGTACTTAACCTTATCCTTAGGACTGTCAGGTGGAACAAGTGAATTTATAGATTATTATATTGAGTTTATAAAAATTATTTCATTTGAAGGTCACTGACAATTAAATTGGTGAATTAGTATCAAAATCCAGAGCTATTAATACCTGATAAACAATGTATAGAATTCTTTCAATATTTTCAAATTATTTATTAGTCATTATTATCAGTTTTCTAGGATTAACATAACCTGGTGCCATAGACTGAAGAGTCACTCAAACTTTAACTACAGAGAGTTATTTTCTCACAATTCCAGAAGCTTGAAGGTCCATACCCGAGTAACAGCAGGATTAATTTCTTCCTGGGATGTCTTACTTTGGTTTATACTATAGATAGCCATCGTTTCCCTGGATTTCATAAGGTCTTCCCTCTATATATGTCTATGCCTGATTTTCTCACTTTTTTAAAGTGATACCAGTCATTTTGGATTAGAACCCACTCTTATGATCCTATTTTTAACTTACTTCTAGAATATTCTAGTTCCAAATAAGGTTGCATTCTAAGGGTTAGTGGTCTTGATGGACAGAATGTGAGAATAGTTACTAAAGATGTTATAGCTCTAGTATTTAAGGTCTTTTCATTTTATAGCTACCTTAGGTTTATCTCTGTGGGTTAAAGCAGCCTTATAAACAAGAAAGAATCTCCTCTTCTGGGATGGCAACCCCAGGGGTGGCTCAGGGCTCACTTATCCCTGCTCTGCCCCTTCCTGCTTCTCACCACATAGTAGTAACACATTGTCCCCATTCAGTCAGCCAGTAGGCTGCCTCCCAGTCTCAGACAGTCTCTGCTCTCTCTCTCTGCTGGTTTCATTACATTTTCTGCATCAACTTCTTCGTCTTGTGTATCTCCATTCTCCTCCTCTCGGAATGCTTGTCCATTTGTCTGTTCAACTCAATTGTTTTCTTTTTGCTGTTGGTCTGTACTCTGATGAGACTACCATTCCATGTCTGCGTTTTGCCAAGCCTGAAGGCTCACTTATGCAGTGTTTGTGTATATTATTTATACCACACTTTGTGGTTTCTGCTGTCTGACTCGCACTATCTAAAATAACCAAGTGTAAATGTTAACTATTTGACAGACCCCCTACCACATTTCACCTATAGCAGGACTGCAAAATATACAATTCGAAACGGTACAGTTCAGTATATCTTTGTTGTCAAACTTTAAAATTATGATCACATATCTTAAATTTCTGCCATTTGTACACATGTCTCAAATGATTCACAGTATTGTAGTCTATTTTTTAAATATCTCATAAAGGATAGGCTGCTATTCAATCTCCAGCTGTATAAACATCTAGGAATTTTCTAGAAGTTGAAATGAGTGCATTAATGAATAAATTCTCAGAGCAGACAGAGAAATTCATTGCTAAAAGTTTTAAGGAGTGTGTGTCTTTTGGAATTGCTATTATTAGATTATATATGTGATATAATAATCTTTTTTAATATTTTAAATGTCTTTTTATAATGGCAAATACCTTGTCATTGCTCAACTCTGGAACCTTAAGAATATTTGAACATTGTGATAGAAACATCTACAACAAAATTATTTTTCTAACCAATGGGAATTCCATCACTCTTGGAAAAGCAATAAAACAAGCAGATAGTGCAAAGAAGGCATATTTCAGAATTAAAACATAGTATTATTGAATTGGTATCACCAAATAAAGCTGTATGGAAAATAATTACTTTTAACACTTATACAATGGACATAGCACATTTCTCATGAACATTGTACCTTGTCAAATTTCTCAATTATTCACATTTTTCAATTTTGAGACATAAACACCAGCCTTTGTTTCTAATTTGTAATTATTATTTATCTCATGCTTTAAATGATAAAAAATGAATTAAGAAAGTTAGGGAGATAGCTCAAAGCTACCTCTCAGCACCGTTTGCATGTTGTAGACCTGAGTTCTTTCTCTGAAGCCACATAACCCTCTGAACACAGCCAGTAGCAATCCTTTAGAAACAAGTTAGGGGTAACTCCCAAGCACCACCAGATGGGTCCCCAAAATGAACAATTAAAAAAAGTATCTAAGAAGAAAGGTAAGGCATAAGGCTCAGAAGGAGAGAGAGAGAGAGAGAGAGAGAGAGAGCGAGAGAGAGAAAGCGGGAGAGAGAGAGAGAGAGAGAGAGAGAGAGAGAGAGAGAGAGAGAGAGAGAGGAAAAGTGTCTGCCATAGAAGAGGGGGCAGAAAGAGAACTGGGAACATTGGTGGTGGGAAATATACACTGGTGAAGGGGAAGGTGTTGGAATATTATATGACTGAAACCCAATTATAAAAAACTTTGTAGCTGTGTATATCACTGTGATTCAATAATAAAAATTTTTTAAAGGTAAAGAAAGATAAATTCTCAAATTTTGGATTGAGAAAAAAATCCATAAGGAAGGAAATATACTGTACTTCTTAATACATCATGTTATTTAATTTTTACTGTAAATCTTCAATATAGATATTATTTTCTTTGTAAAACATTTATGGGGACTAAAAGTAATGAATATTAACCTTATACACATATATGGTTATTTGAACCAAGACTTTTTCCCGGTAAAGTCCAAGGTCTTTCAAAAACTTGGGTGAACAGAAATATTCACGAATAACATTCAAAAGTGGCTGCTTCACTTATATGGCAGATTGTGAAAAAATAAAATTTAAACATAAAACTCCAATTGAAAAATAACATGCAATATCAAAGGCCTGAAACTATAATTCTCAGAAGAATAAGCCACCATTCCTACATTTCAATATAAAACTTAGTTCAACATCATTTACTCTTAGGTGAACCGATAGCTAAAGTAAATTTTTCTGTTAAGGCTGCATGTTTCTTGAAATATTACAGGAGAACTAATATGCTAGAGAGATACATTTGGGGATTTAAACTCTATACAACAACTTAAATGATTATTTGTGCTTGCAGAACCGTACTTATGAGGAATTTCTAACTGCTTTTTTACCGTGCAACCCTCCTTACAAAGAGTCACTAGAGATAAAGAAAGAAATTGTTATAAGTAGAATTTACTCAATATGAATTACGCATGAAAGACAGGCTTCCTTCAGTAAACTTCTTTATATAAAAAAATACATCGCAGAGAAATGGATCACTTAGAAGGAAATGTCACCTCATACAAATTTTCTACTTATGGAATCATTTTTTTCCAGGTCTTGTGCTATGTGTGAAGTTTCATTCACCAAGGCTCATTTTGACTGGTTTTTAAAGGAAATGTGGATTTTATCATTACACTGGAATAAACAATGATGTGATCAAAATATTGAGCTAGATCTTCCAAAATGAGCATATTACTTTATGGAAGCAAAGAAATTTATTTCTTTAACTCACAGGGTTTCATTGTAGACAGTTCTGAATTTGAGGCATTTGCTGTGTCCTTTTACAGTCCAATAGAACCCAAATCCATTAAGAGCTTTGTCTATCTTGTTCATTGATGTTATCTCCAGCACACCAAACCATGCCTGACCCAGAAATAGTTGTGAATATTAAAAGGATACAGCACCCCTTAAAATCAGTCTATTCATATAAAAAATGGTATCAACAGAGGTCACAAAGTTGAAATGTGATAAAATATAAAAAGTAAATCTGACCCAATGCAAGCTCAAATTAAGCCATTTTTAATATCTAAAACTAAGCACATATTCTTGGTCCCAAAACTAAGGCCTCATAAAGCTCATATTATGCTGTCAATTTCCTTTCTTCCTTTTAATAAAGTTTCACACACCTATTTCAGTTATTCACAGATGACCTCTTTCTACTTCTAACTTTTCTCCTCTTTAAGCCCAAATATCAACCTTACATAAGTATATTGTTAGTGTGTAGTAAGCAGCCACATCTCTCTACAAAATAAAAATATTCAGTATTTGTGTCTTTGTGTATATGTTTGTTTTTAAGTTAAATCTGTGTTTTAGCTGAAAGACTCTCTTGTCAAATTTACCTTTATGGGGACTTCATGTTAAAACTAATGGTTATATTTTCCCTGTGTCAAATGTTATGGATTTAACAACTGATATTACTTAAACCATGTTTCTCGAGAGATTTCTATAGTAGATTTTTACAGTAGTTCTACAGTATTTGTAACTTTTCTCCATACAGATAAAAAGTAAATGTCTGATAGTCATGGATATGCAAATAATAATTGTATACATCTCAAAGGTAAATTCTTGAACTAACTTTATATATTCCCTGCCTCTTCCTATGACCATCAAGACCAGAAAACCCCAAATACAATGGATGAGAGTATTCAATTGTACAGATGACTCAGAAACCGTCTAAGTGACCTATGTAAAAGCAAAAGTTTCTACCTAGGTAAGTACAAGTGGTATCAAATTGGCACTAAATAAATCTATGTTCAAGTTGAATTGTACATTGGTCTCTCTATAAAGAGGTTTAAATTTAAAAAGAGGTTAATCAATAGACAATTATCAAAATTACTGCTCTTTTAAAAAGGGACACCATATTCAAAGATTGGAAATTATCTCTATACTTTTCCATTTATAAGAGAATCTTATCCTGTCTAGGAGTCAAAGACTGAAGTCTATAGATTATATCAGTTGTATGAGCCCTCTCATATGCTCATTGAGCAATCTCTTGATCATAATTGGTCCTTGTAAAGTTTTCTACAAGAAAAAAATATATATATAGATCAGTATACATATTTGAGATCCTCTCAACATATTAAGTAGTCAATGTAAATTAATAAATTGACTTTCTGGTTTCTAGTCAGAGTCTTCTCCAAAAGCAAATTTATTACTGATCCACTAATAAATAATATTTTAAGTCTGTCAGACCAGATCAGATTTTAAGGTAAATAATACTGGAGACAGACTCAGAAATAAGTACATTTTCTAAGGTAATATAATATAAGTGTATGCTTTTTCATTCAAGGAGCCAATGGCCATAGTCACATTATAGTCAAGTCTTTATTCCTTTTGTCTTGTCTTTATAGCTTTAACTAAAAACATATCTTTACACATACTTTGCAGTAAACAGCTTTCAAAGTAGTGTAAGAATGTGTAAGGAGATATGGCAATTATATACATATAGGATACAAAACAACCCCCAAAAAATTCCATAATACTATAAAGCAATTTATATCTAAAAAAATTTAAATTTACAGAAAGAAAGAAAGGAAACAGAATAGTGAAACTTGGACATATCCTGAACGAAGAATGAAAAGAATGGGAGGAGTTAGTTGAAAAGGTGAGAGGATCCACTGGGTTGTGGAGGAGGGATTGGGCACTTTGTGGTATGTGTGATATTACAACACTGTATCTTACGATTTGGGTATACATGGTATCCCTGTGGCATATCATTTGCTAACTATTAACTTAATAAAAGTTGTACTGAGTTTTTTAAGTTGGTAGAGTTTCATAGATGCTAGCAGAAGACATAAGACTCCAGGTAGTAAACTTCATAATTCATAGTACAGCAAGCAGAACTGCATTCACATTAGTTCTTGCTCCACGTGCCAAAAGGACTGCGTATTAGGGGCTCAAGTCTGTGCTGCACATAGTGCTGGTTTTGATCTAATTCAGTAGATTACTGATCTGTTATTAATATGTAAAAGCAAACTGTCTTTTGCCCTAGAGTGTGACACTAATAATGGATAGAAATAAATACTCCCTTTTCCAGAGCAAACACTGTCGCTCCATCTTCTCAGGTTGTTATTTTCTAAGGTTTCTGCCCACGCATTCCCGGGGTTGTTTTTGTCTATCTTTGAGAATAATATGAAAAATAAAATGTGCTACTGCTTCTACTCTCAAAAGTTACAGATCCAAGAATTGTCTCCTTGAAATATGACAAGTATCAGACTCCTGCATAAACTCTATGAAGAATAAATGAAAACATTAGATTGAAGTAGCATGTATTCCATTTTCTCTTTCCACCAAACTCTTTTTTTTTATTTTTATTAGTGAAACACCATGAGGTACAGTTGTAGACTTATAAATTTTTGTGCTTGAGTTTCAATTATACAATGTTAGCATACCCATCCCTCCACCAGTGCCCATTTTCCACCACTGCTGATCCCAGTATCCTTCCCACCCTCCTCCCCCCCCCGACCCCATTCCACCCTGCCTCTGTGGCAGGGCATTCCTTTTTGTTCTCTCTTTTTGGGTTCTGTGGTTTGCAAAAGAGGCATTGAGTGGAAATCATTTCATGACTTCATCCTTTCTAACTGCTGCATAGTATTCCATTGTGTAGATGTACCAAAGTTTCTTTAACCAGTCATCTGTTCTCGGGCATTCAAGTTTTTTCCAGATTCTGGCTATTGTAAACAGTGCTGCAATGAACAAACAAATGCAGATGTCCAGGTACCCGCCTGGCGGCAGGGCCCCCTCCCTGGGCTGTGCATCTAACTGGATCCCCTGAGAATGGCTGGTCTTCACCCTTGGTCTGTGGGGGACGGGAATTGAGGCAAACCACACAAAAGAAAATCTGAACCACCCCGGGCACCCTCTCCTTATTCATCCAGGTATCCATCAAACTCTTAATGGTGACAAAAGAGCAAGAATAGTATTAATGGTGTTTAAGGAAAAAACAAATTATGCCCCTAAGCCTCATGTCTTTTACAAACCCAGGGACTGTATCACTGTATCACTGTCACCCCATTATTCATCAATTTGCTCAAGCAGGAACCAGTAATGTCTGCATTCGTCCTAGCCCTGAAATTTTAGCAGCCTCTCTTGACTCGTCCTTCCCAAAAGTGCCACATTGGAGGCTCTATCAGGGTCAGGGGAATGAGACACATCATTGATACTGTTTTTGGCATATCGAATATACCAGGGGAACTTGCCAGCCTCTGCCGTGTGGGCAGGGTACTCTCTATAGCTTGTCAGGTTCTCTGAAAAGGAGAACTGGACTTTAAGAGGTCCCTTCCAAGAGCTTTGTTTTATAGTATCTGGATCTTAGCCGTTGATGGCATTTCATGGAGCCAGGGGCAGTTTGTGGGTGTGACTGCCTAGCTACTGAGAAATGAGGGATCTGGGTGGAGGAGGCCCAGTCCCGATTCGAGCAGACTTGGAGATCTCAGGCCCATGCACCTGGGTTCCTTTGCCAGTTCCTTCATGCATGAGGCTCATCCAAGCGTGTGGAGAGTGGCCTTGAGCATGGCTACGGCTGGGTACTGAGGTCTTCAGCTGCAAGGGGCTCTTCTAGGGGAGCGGAGGGAGCAATAACACAGTGGGTAGGGATTTGCCTTGCATGTAGCCAACCCAGATTCGATCTCCAGCATCCCATATGGTCCCCAGCACCTCCAGTAGTAATTCCTGGGTGCAGAGCCAGGAGTAACCCCTGAGCATTGCTGGATGTGATCCAAAAAGCAAAACCCTAGGGACATTCATTTGAAAATTGGATGGGGAAACAATAGGGTCTGTCTAGCACTTGAATAAAGCAGAATAGTGAGTAGTATGCTTAGAAAACCAATGTAAACAACCAGAAAGGCACATCATTTCAAAAGGTCTTTGATTTGTTTTTCTGTTGTCAGTTTCCTTTTTATTTATGGTCTTTATTTTTGTTCTTCCTTTTTTTCTCTTTCTCTACTATACCAAAAGGGTGTTTACCCTGTTTCTATTTTCTTCCCACTACAAATATTCCAGAAAGTCAATTCCTTCTACAAAAATTCTTATGTACTCATGCTTCCCACCACCACTCTCTATGAACTCCTTTGAGTAAATCTGCTGATTAAAGAATATGTGTATTTCTAGATCCAGCAGACAATGCTGGGTTTCTTTTTGATCGACAATATGAGAGAGTGCCCCTTTCTCCACATTCCCTTTGGAGTAGATGTAATTGCTCATTTTGACATTTTACTCTTTTTCTGCCTAGCTCATTGTTGTGAAGTTCAGGGGCCACACCCATATGGCAGTACTCGCACACATTTAGTTGTGATGCAACAGAGATCATGCACCTGTAGTAACACCAGGTATGTCAGTGACAGTGCTACAAGGATTGTAATAAGTGATAATTCAGTGCTAGAGATTTAATATGCAATTTGATACATGCAAGGCAGACATGCAACTATTGAATTGCTTCTCAAGTCTAAATAATTGTTTTTTGTAAATAGAGCAACTTAAAGTGAGTTGCACTGCAACTTTTAGTTACATTTGCGCTCTATTATTGCATGCTACTGACCTGGATCCAATCCCCAACATCCCATCTTGTCTCCAGTGCACTACTAGGAGTATTTCCTGAGTGCAGAGCCAGGAGTAACCTCTGAGCATCGTTTGGTGTGGCCCCTAACCAAAAAAAAAAAAAAAACAGACAAACAAAAAAGTTGGGGGTGGTTACAGTCACCAAATAGTATACTTAAGATTCTCAGCAAACATAAGTAGCACAGTAGGACTGTCTTCCTGTTGTTCATTGATTTGCTCCATTGGGCCAGTAACTTCTCTATTGTTGTTACTGTTTTTGGCATATCGAATATGCCATGGGGAATTTGCCAGGCTCTACCGTGAGGGTGGAATACTCTCGGTAGCTTGTCAGGCTCTCCAAGAGGAGCAGAGGAATCGAACCTGGGTCAGCCACGTGCAAGGCAAAAGCCCTACCCGTTGAGCTATCACTTCAGCCCAGCAAACATACATCGATGTTTAAATCTATTCTGTCAACTACAGAGTAAGTCAAGTTGGTTTGGACATTTTTAATGCAGTTGTTTTTAAACTAGGCTTAATTATTAAAGTGAAGCTTTTTAATAAGGTAGTGTTTTTTAGTAGGAAGTTTTAATAAATAGCTCTAATGTTTGTTTTTTTTAATTATTTTGTCTTCATTTTCATCTTTCAATATATTCTAAAAACTTAGAAACCATAAGGATTTAGGAACCCTGATTCTGCGTGTCCTTGCTCTATTTTCTCTCAGAGGATTGTCTGCATGATCCAAGATGGCTTGGTTCCAATCGTGTTTTCAATCAGCTCATGGAAAGGAGAAAAGGCAATTGAAGGTAGGAAGCTTCTTTAAAGAGATGACCTGGAAGTTAAACTAAATTATTCTTCCCTAATGATAAAACATAATTATATGACAACAAAAAGTTCCAAGGCAGATTAGAAAAGGTAGTTCAAAGCTGAGGAATAATATGTGCTGCCCATTAATTCAATAGCCCTATTTACTATTTTAGGTCCATATTTATTGTAGGTTTTAGCTCTTTTCTGCAATTTGCATTTTAATTTTGTACCAAATATTTTGTTTTTATTAAATTTATATTTGAAAATTTAGTGTAAGTGGTTTTATTCACATTTAAATAATTAATAGATTCTGAATATCTTTGCTCTAAAAGAGCTTTCCACACTCTCTTATGTAATCTACATTTTCTTTTAAGATAGATCTACCGTTGAATTTTTTTTCTGAAGTCTCTGTGTTGCCAAATGGATAGCAAATTGTGCTAGAACTCATACTTTAAAGCCATGTTTTTCTTATTGAATTAAATCCTTGTAACACCCTTAAGTCTTTCATTTGGTGAAATATACTTCTGAAAACTATTCTATTTAATTGGTTTACTTGTATTTATATGTATCAAATAACATTGTAATCAACATTTAAATACTAAGCACAAAGGGAACTAAATAACAAAATTACTATAAATAAGTTAGAATATGAAATTTAAAATTTGTAGTAGCATATATAGCAAAACTATTAGAAAAAATACCTTAAAATAGGGTAAAAATACACTTGAACACTTTCTGTACTTCAAACTTTAGTGCTATTATCTCCAAGATAGCTAGTATTAGCTATTAAACCACCTGGAGAGCAACAGCAAATTAATTATTTTATACACCAATAACAGAATATATTTACAATAAATTGGTTTCCTGGTTTATATAAATATTATGACTGTTGTATATTTCTAAAAAGCCACTGTCACAATAATTAACAAGGTTGTTGGGGTTTTTTTATAGGAGATACTGAAATAAATTCGTTACTTTTATAATATGCCCTAAATTTTTTGTAGTTGATATTATGTTATTTGGCCAAATTTATAGGTAATTATCAACTAAATGACAGCTGCTAAGATTTATATGACAACATTATTTAATCTGAGGAATATTGGTAGACAAAAATTAAATAAATAACAGCTGCTTGGGGTGCCATTTTGGTCTTCTCAGTAGCTCTAACAGGGAAATAGATTCCACCAATCAGAAAAATGTATTAGCCATTAAAATGTGTTTCTGCTCTTTGTGGGATAACTTGCATTCTACATCTGGCAATCTTTTTGACTGTGTGAAATACAGAAGCAACTGAAGAACTTTTTCATCCTTGTGTATTTGGGTTGGGTTTGTCACTAGTATGACCATTACTACTTTTTTATCAGGAATATCTTGTTACAATTCTTTGTTAAAAGTAGAGTTGTGTGTACAGTAATGGAAATAATAACTGTAGAATTTAAGTATATTTAACTCATCTATGCTTACCCTATACCATGTTTTCAATGCCAGCTTTACTTAAATAAAATTTTTCAGTAAGTCCCATTTCAAAGGATATCCCTCCTTTAATAAAATGGTTCATTAACAATATGAGAACAGTAGAAGATTAGGCATTCTGTTTATTCATCAGCATCTATCCTAATTTCAGCTGAAGATTAAATTGCCTGATGGCCTCACTCTAATAATTACTGGGGCTGACTTTTATGAGGCTATCATGAAGAATGCTTTAAGCTTTCAAGGGAATGTCATTTAAATAACAGAAAATTAGATACTTGTATGCCTATATGACTACTAATAATTAAAATATTTCAATTACTGAGTTCTTTAATATCCCTCCTCTTTCCTAAAACAATGCTAATCAGATAATCAATAGACACTATGATATTGCAGTATTAATACATATACAAGTAATGATCAGCATTCTATGCTTTTTCAGTCCATGCTTAGTTTAAAAAAAACATAATCAAAAGCACCTACTTCATGCAGAGGAGATGCTATACTTCTATCATCCTAATGGTGTGAAAATGTAATGATGTTTTCTTACAAAGGAAGACCTCCTCTCTTTGATGTTTGAGCTTGGCTTCCATTACCACCACCTCCATAAACTGAGAAGGAAACACACATTATCCACACTATCAAAGATGCCATGTCTGTGCTACAGACAAGCATATACTTAATTGCAGGATTTTAAATGATGTCTCTGCTTTTGATTCTCATGATGACAAATCTTCACTAAGACCATATAAGAGGTATACTACCTAAAAATAGCACATGTGATTTCCTATTACTTCATAGAGGTAGCCACAAAAAAATAAGCAGAAATCATAAAGATGCTCCATTTAAATGATGAATCACTGTACTCTGTCATCTTTGTGAGTTTACATCTCTCTGAAACATTCAATTTGACATAAACTTCTTAAACCTGTTTGCATAAGGATAAAACTTCCATTATTCTCAGAAAAACAAATTAAATAGTTGAAATGATTACAGCCCAAATATATAAAATATCCTAGTAGATGTTTTATTTTTTTCAATCTAATTCAAAGATTATACTCCAAATTAAAGGCAGTCTGTGGAAATCACTCTGTCAGTGAGAAGAAGAGAGATCAGGGCTTTAAAAAATTGAATAGCTTATCTTGCAAGGTTCTTGTGGGGATTAAATAGGATAATACATTGCAAAGCACCAAGTCCAATAAAATATTGTATTATTTATCAGTTTTAGAGATAAGAATAAATATTTTAAACTAATATCAGTATTGATATCCTTAATTTTTTAGGCACATAGGAGTGAGAGGAATAAAAGGAGAGGAGGAAGGGAGAGAAAGCATGAGGGAGAGAAATGAAAAACTAAATGTGCATGAAGACTGGACTTTGCCCTAGGGAATCTGTTTCAACAGAAACATTTGGGTTTCTTTGGACAGGAATGTTTGCATCTCAGGAAGGTCTTATTGTTTGTAACCATGATGACTACTGATCAAAATAGAATTTTTGTCAAAGTGGTTTAATAAAATCTCCACAGGAACTCAAGTAGATTGATACAGTCAGCATGCCACTGTATATTAGAATTTAGAGACATCCAAGAATTGTGACTTTAGAAGCCCACATTGCATGAATTCTCATTAGGGCTAGTAGGCAGGATCAAGACTTCTCATCTGCTCTCTCAGAATGATTAAAAAGAAAAAAATTAGGAGATGAGGATGTCAGTCTGATCTTGACAGTTCAAACAGTACTAAAGATATTCTAATAGATATAGATAAAAACGGCCAAATTTTCTGAACTGCTTTTCTCTTGTTCAGACAGAAAAGGCTCTGGATCATTTAAATTGCCCAAGACTAGTCAAAATGAAGCCTATCTGTTAAGTAGTTGCTATCCAAATAATACACACGAATTACATCATGGTCCAAATATATTCCTTTAATTACTTCAGAAACTGTTACATTGCTAGCATGTATGTCTATAAGAAATAGTGTTGGTATACAACAGAAATGTATATTTTGAGCAACACAGAGAATTATTGACCTACCATCTTTAATACTAATATCATCCAAAGCCCCTAAACAAACCAAAAGTTCACTTTGTCTAGCCTTATGCATTTCCTACAATTACCCTGCTCTTCATTGCTAGCAATGATAGTCAGTTAACTGGTAACCTTTTCTAAGTAATAGACAATAAGCCCAAATAGTTTAAAACGTGGGCTTAGAGATAACTGAACATATGATTTAGATTTTTACCACATGTTGTTATTAGAAACTACCCTGTCTTGGGAGTCTGTTGAGCCACAGAAATTAACCAAAAAAATAAGGGAGTTAATCTTATACTGCAAAACACATACTAGTTCAGTGTTATTTTCAGTATATACAAGTAAAAAGAAAAAAATACAAAATAAAGTAGAGTGAAGCTTTCTAATGGGGTGGCAATCAGATTGCCTCTGGAGTTCAGTGGTTTTGTAACAACAAAGAAAGACTAGAGCAAGAAGAAAACTGTCTAATGAATCTAATAAGTGGAATTTTACTGTCACTATAATGAATGATTTTTTTGAAGTATAACCAAGTATATTAAAAATAGAGATCAATCACTACATAACATACAAGAAGAGAAATGGGCAACTTCTTAAAGATCTAAATTGTAAGTGCATTTAGCAGAGTTCCATGATCTCAGGAAAGCTTCAAGAGCCTGAATTCTAAAATGGTACAAGATTACAAGATGATTACTTTATAGAGAGTGAGTTTTGTGGGCTTACTGTTGATACATTTTTTACAGGAAATTTCTCAGACCCCAAGAGTGGATGTGTTCTATGATAAGCGTGTATGTTTATAGATTGTTTTTTATTTGTACTTATAGATCTAGTTCTTTCAAATAAATTTACCAGGATAATTGTGTGGTGAGTAATTCTGCCTAATGCTTTGGTTATTTTCTGAAATAATGAGAAGAGAGTAAAATATGTCACACTGTTACATGCTATGAAATAAAATTTGGAAGGCCAGAGAGATGGTATGTCAGGTAAGTGCTTGCCTCGTGTACTGTTGATCCAGGTTTGATCCTCAGCACCACATTTGGCCACTTGAGCATCTCCAGGAGTGATCTCTTAGCACAGAGTGAGAAGGTAGTCCTGACTAAGCACAGGTATGACCTCAAAACTATCTTTAATAAAAAATTAAAAATTAAAGAAATAAAATTTAAGTAATGTTCACAATTCAAGATTTAACTATCAAAAATATTTTGGGACAAAGATTAGATAGTTCTTTCATTTAAATAGTCAACTATGTTTAAATAAGTATTAGATATGTTATTCTGTGATTGTTTAAGCTAAAGATTCACCAAAATTTTGTTCTCCATTGTTTAATTTCTAAAATATTTTAATAATTTGATCACTTGACGGCCCGTTGCTCATCAATTTGATTGAGCAGGTGCCAGTAACATCTCCATTCGTCCCTGTCGTGTGCTAGTGTAGCCCAATGGCGTCTGCTCGCTCCAGGAACACGAAGAGTTTCAAACCATTTGTTCAGGGTCTTGACAAAGAAGTCTGACCATCTCGTAGGTGGGTGATCATGTGTCCTTTTGACATCCCGTGGAATCCATTTGGTAATGGCTCAAGTCCAGCAGTCATCTCCAAATTGCATTTCGTGTCCAGTCCATCTGATTTTCGACACCTTGGCAACCAAGACAGTGTCCCTAATTCTCTATTGTCGACAGAGGTCAGAACTCAGGATTCCTTCTCTAACTTGAGTGAAGCGTAATACTCCAAGCATAGCTCTTTCGATTCCTCTTTGGGAGACCCGAAAAGTGTTCTCATCCTGTTTTCATAGGGCCCAGGTCTCTGGGGCATATGTTAATGCAGGAAGAGTGGTGGTGTGGAAAAGATATGCCTGGAGCCAGAGGTTCTTCATCTTCTTAACAACTTCGTTGATGCTCTTGAAGGCATTCCATACCGCTCTCTTCCTCCTGCGCAGCTCAGATGCTAGGTTGTTCCTCGTGTTGAGTTCTTGACCTAGCTACACATAACTTCTGCATTTAGAGATGTTCGTTCCATTGAGAGAGAATGGAATGTCAGGAACTAGTTCATTTCTCATGAACATTGTCTTCAGGAGATTCAGCTGCAGTTCAACTTTTCCACACTCATGGTCAAAGTCGGCCAGCATTTGTGACGCTTGGCTAATGTTTGGTGTTATTAGAACGATGTCATCAGTGAAGCAGAAGTGGTGTAGTTGCCAACCGTCTATCTTCACTCCCATTCCTTCCTTCCCATTCTAGTCATCGCATAATGTTCTCGAGGGTGGCACTAAACAGTTTCGTTGAAATGCTATAACCCTGCCGACCCTCTCTCTTGATGTCAATGATAACTTCCTTGTAGAATGGTGAGATCCTGGTAGTGAATCCATAATAGAGCTCATGGAGGATCCTGATGTATTGAGTTTGAACACCCTGTCTGACTAGGGCTTCAATGATCGCTTCTATCTCAACAGAATCAACGGCCTTCTTTAAATCAATGAACATTAGACAGAGCGGCATCTTGAACTCCCGAGAAACCTCAATGAGGTTGGTTACCGTATGGATATGGTCGATCATGCTGAATCCTTTTTGGAACATAGCTTGCTCACATGGTTGTCTTCATCAAGTGTTCTGCCAAACCTATTTAGGATGACTCGAGTGAACAGCTCGTAGACGAAGGACACAGGCAGATAGGGAGATAGTTGCCAATGTCGTGGTGTCTCCCTTCTTGTGCATTAGAAGAGTCCTGCTGGTTTTCCATTGAGACTGAATCTTGCATTCAAACAGGTAGTGTGTGAAGAGCCGAGTCAGTGTATTGATGAGTACTGATGGCAGATTTTTCAGGTGTTCGGGTCTGACCTTGTCTGGGTCAGGTGCTGTTCACTTCTTTACCAACGAAATGGCGTGTTGGATTTCGGAAGGGAGAATGTTGGAAACAACATATCCATCTTGCGGAATTTGGTATGTAGGCTGATGGATGTGGCTATCAAAGAGATCCGAGTAGAGGTCATGGATAATCTTCTCCATTGCCCTTATGGAAGATGTGATAGATCCATCAGGACATCGGAGGGCAGTCATCTTGGCCTTGTAGTTGGCGAGGGACAGGCGGGTATTACGAATGCTTTTCATGGCTTCTGCCGTATCTACCAGCACTGCTGTTCTTCTCTCTTTGATGTCTTCCTTTACTGCTTCTCTGCACTGCTTTGTGAGCTTGGACGTTATCTTGTGATTTCCTGAGGCTCACACCAAGCCACTTTGGTGAATGAGCTTGAGAGTTTCTGAAGAAAGACACATCATAAGACACTTAATATCCATCTTCCAAGATTACACCATATTTTATGGGATTTAAATATGATGTGAGCCATGGGAACACCTATAGGGTGATTATAGACCGCCCTACATCCCTCTCGGCGAGCCCAGCAAGCTACCGAGAATATCCGCCTGCATGGCAGAGCCTGGCAAGCTATCCATGGCATATTTGATATGCCAAAAACAGTAAAAAAAATTGGCCTCATTCATTCATTTAAATAACAAGAATAATATTAAATCACTTTGCCACCATGAAGCAAAGACATGACACTGTAAAAAAAAAGAATTTTAAAAGTCTGATATTAAGAGATATAATGACTCTATAGAAAAAATATAACCAAAATACAAAATAGAAAAAATGGAAAAAAATTAAGGACAATTACACGTTAGTACATAATAATAAGAGTTTCAGAAACATTGACAAAAAATGAAGAACAGTGTGTTGAAATGCATGCTTTGCATGTGGGGGCTCAAGTTCTAGCCCCACTTCTGCATAATAGTCCCTCAAGTACTGCCAGGTGTGCTTTCTTCAAAAAGGAAGGAAATAAAAGGCAAGTGAAAATCTCTACATCTGATAGACATAAGTTTCTAAATTTAAAAGAATGCTAAAGGCCCAGAATAATGGATAAAAGCGATACTGTCCAAGTGTGTACATAATATTATATGTAAGCATGTATAGCGTATAAAATACTATTTATACTAGCATATAAATATATTTATGTTATCTGAAGGGACATCGTACTAGCTGATTCTTACTTTGGACAACCTGGCAGGCTATCGATTGTAACCTGCCCACACGCAGAGTCTGGCAAACTCCCCGTGGTGTACCAAATATGCCAAATACCAGTAACAATGATGGGTCTCATTCTCCTAAGCCTTGAATATGGCACTTTTTAAAATCTCAGGGATAGGACGAAGGAGATGTTACTGGTGCCTGCTTGAGGCAATCGACAAACAACAGGATGATCGTGATCGTGATCTGAAGAGAAACCAGAGTATATGGGCTGGAGTAATAGCACAGCAGGTAGTGTGTTTGCCTTGCACATGGCCGACCCAGGTTCGATTCTTCCATCCCTCTTGGAGAGCCTGGCAAGCTACCAAGAGTATCCCTCCTGCACGGCAGAGCCTGACAAGCCCCCCATGGTGTATTCAATATGCCAAAAACAGTAACAACAAGTCTCAAAATGGAACATTACTTTTGCCTGCTCGAGGAAATCGATGAACAACGGTACTACAGTACTAGATATAAATATATAGTATTAGAGTATAATAATGTATCATAACCATCTATTCCAAACCAGAGTACCATTCTCACCCCACATGTTAGAGTATAAAAAATATTTTTTCTTTGATTGTGGAAGAGTAGCCTCTCAAGTATTTCTTAGGAACCAGGGGCTACTTCTGGTGACCTACAGTTGCATGGTACCAGGTTTTTCACTGTGGCATCACCACAATCACACCAATAGGTATTCAGAGGGTCATGAGGAAACAGGAATTTAACTGAAGACCTTGACCATACCAGGCACATAACCCAGCTCATTGAGTTAACTCTCAGAACTTAACAATACTTTCTTATATGTACAAAAATGGTTACCTTCTAAATAAAATACTGGCAGAAAGAATCCACAAAAAAAGGACAGAGTGTATACAAGAAGTTGAATATCCACTCAAAAATAAATCCACATTCACAGGGCTGTAGAGATAGTACAATGCACTTGCCTTGCATGCAGCAAACCCATGTTCAATCCCCAACACCATATATGGTCCCCTGAACCCCACCAGGAGTGACCCCTGAGTGCAGGAGTAATCCCTAAAGACAGTAAGGTGTGTTCCACAAAACAAAATATAAATAAAATCCTCATTTATAAAAGAAAAGCCAAGGGGCTGGAGCAATAGCATAGCAGGTAGGGTGTTTGCCTTGCACGCGGCTGACCCGGGTTTGATTCCCAGCATCCCATATGGTCCCCTGAGCACTTCCAGGAGTAATTCCTGAGTGCAGAGCCAGGAGTAACCCCTGTGCATCTCTGGGTGTAACCCAAAAAGCAAAAAAAAAAAAAAAGCCAAGATGTAACAACATATCTTAGAAGTAAAAGGATTTACGAAGCACATTAAAGTACCATTATCTGGAGACTTATTATGAACAATCTTCTGGCCCTAACATAAAAATAATATACATATATCTATTTTAAAAATAAAAATACTCATAGGAATCACAGTGGTTGTAAAGGGTCCTTCCATTGCACACAGCTGACTCAGATTCAATTCTTAGCACCACAACTGGGTCCCCAAAACTACCATGAGTGATCCCCAATTGCAAATCCAGGAGTGAGCCCAGAGCATTGCTGGTTGTCATGAACCCCCCCAAAAAATACACATCTTTCATGAACTAACAATATAAAGAAGCAATAAGAAAATTTTCTGCCAGCAAAGTCTACAACTTATAACTTAGCAAAAAGCATAAGAGAAACTCACAGAAACCTCAGACATAACCTCTCATAGATAATGAAATGCAGACTTCATGAACTGCACATTCCTGGGATTCATAGATAATTTATGTATTCAAATACTTTTTCTTATATGGTAGCTATCCTTTGACTAAGTAAATTATGAAAACTGAAAATGTAATTCCATGAAGTACAATCAGATGAAAGGAAAGACTATCTTACTTTTTTTTCACATACTATAGGATAGGAATAACTTTGATGTTTTTAATATATATCACAAATTACAATGCTATTTTAATTGATTCTCACAGAAAGTGGTGAGAAAAATAAATAATTAACATGTTATTTCAAGTCAAAAGTCCCTAAATTTTTTATTCTACATCAAAATAAACACATTATAGAACTTAGAATAAGAGCTTATTTTGGAAAATAGGTTGTCTGATATTATTATATTAAGACATTTGAAAGTTATGAACAATATATTTTTAGCATACTTTCATTCTTTTTATGTGAAAATTGACCCAAATTTGCTTTCTTATTTATTTAAAATTCTTTTGATATCTTACTTGAAAGAAAAAAGGTAATGAAACTGTGGAGCTCTTTCTCTACAATAAGAAAGCAAGACAAGCATCTTTTTATTAAGTGTGATGATGTGCAAATTCTGATTATGCAAAGATTTTATTTAAATTATCAAATGCCAGGTTCATGACAGAAGAAAATCAAAATAATTAGTTTGCAAGCTCACTCAAGTAGGAAAAATACACAGCATAATTTCCTAAAGAAATAATATAAAATGCTTTGAAAAAATAATTTAAAAATTCATTGACTAAACTTTGATAATACCTTTTAAGGAAACAAAGAGACAATAATGATACACACAAAGTTCTAGGGTTACTTAAATCCAAGCTATTGATAATTCCATTTATACTTCACCAATGACAATATTCTTAAAAAATTCTGGACCTCCAGCTCTGCCAGAGTGAACCCTGAGCAAAGAGCAAAGAATTGCTCCTGAACACTGCAGGATGAGATCTCAAAAAACAATAAAATAAAATAGAACAAAATAAAACATTTCTTTTCATCTGTCAAACTAGAATACTGGTTGTATGCCCTTTAAATTGACATCATGGGAAAAATTCCTAAGATGGACATAGAAGGAGCAAACTAGGAGCATTCCACATGACACCCTAACAAAGTTTGTATCAAAATCTGAATTAAGTGCTGAATTCTGTGTGAGACCCAGCTGAGAGAGTTCCCTGGAGAATGCAGCCTCTATCTGTAGGGGAAAAAAGGTGCCATATGGAATTAGTAGCAGCAGTTGAAGTGAAAGCTAAGTTTCTGAATCCCAGAGAGGGAAAAGATGAATGCATAAGAATAAGATGCAGAAATTTGACCTAAAAAAAAGGAAGGAAATGCAAAAAAAAAATGATGTTCCTTAAAATTCTGCTTCTGAAAGCCCAGATCTGGAGGCCAGATCTAATCCAGCCAAGTTATTCAGGGCTGTCATTTACAGCAGGAATAGATCAGTAAGCACCCTACAAGTGGACCACTTCTGATTCTTTTCAGAACAAGAAGCAGCCCTGAGGCAAATTCAACCACTCCAGCCCAGAGCCTAACTAAGGTGAGCTGAGTGACATTTGCCTATCTCACACCACCATCTGCAGGCGAGAAAAAAAAAAAAAAGAAAAGGTTCAAAACAAAAAGAGAACAGATAAGCAGAACCTGACTTTGTATAACAGGGAGATGTCAAAGCAAATGGGAATAAATTAAATAGAAGAAGGCCAAAGAAACAAAGATGAACTTTAAAATATCTATATTCCGGGCTGGAGAGATAGCACAATGGGTAGGGTGTTTGCCTTGCACGCGGCCGGCCGACCTGGGTTTGTGTCCCAGCATCCCATATGGTCCCCTGAGCACCACCAGGAGTAACTCTTGAGTGCAGAGCCAGGAGTAACCACTGTGCGTCGCCGGGTGTGACCCAAAAAGCAAAAAATAAAATAAAATAAAATAAAATATCTATAATCCATATAGACAAACGTGATAAATTCCTTATATCAATGGACTGAATTCACCAATCAAAAAGTACTGATAGGATACATTGAAAAGAGATTCTCCATCCACTCTTAGTGAAGTGATCCTTATTATCAAATTATCAAAGTCTTTTGTGTTGTACTTATAAATTTAGATGTAAATTGAAAACTTTGCCATAGAAATTTTTCCCATCTAGAAATAAAAAGGTTTTTGTTCTTAGTAATTATTTCTTCTTTCTTCAAAGAAGAAAACTCAAAGCTCTACTTAAAACATTTTAAGTTCCTGAGCCGGAGTGATACTGCAGTGGATAGGGCACTTGCCTGAACACAGATAAACCAGATTTGTTCCCCGTACCTCACATGGTCCCCCAAGTTTACCTAGATTGATTCCTTAGCAAAAAGCCAGGAATAAGCTCTAAGAATTGTCAAATGTAGTCCGAAACAAAAAGAAAAATAGATAGGTGGACAAATAACTAGATACAAAGATATCTGTATACAGATACATAGATAGGTAGACAGATACATCACTGTATCACTGTATCACTGACATCCAGTTTATCATCGAATTACTCAAGCGGACACCAGTAACATCTCTATTCCTCCCAGCCCTGAGATTTTAGCAGCCTCTTCTTACTCGTCTTTTCCCAATGATTGGATGCTCTTTCAGAATCAGAGGAAGGAGACCTATTGTCGTTACTGTATTTGGCATATCGAATACGCCATAGGGAGCTTGCCAAGGCTCTGCCCATGAGGGCGAGATACTCTTAGTAGCTTGTCTGGCTCTCCGAGAGGCATAAATGAGTAGGAAGTGTCTTATAATGTGTCTCCTTCTGACTTTTGGGGTTTTAAGCAGGAGGTGTCAGAAAAGTTACCACAATAACTGGCTTGTGGTGGTCAAGCGTTCATAGCAACCTCACTTTTTGATCCTTCAATGTCAGCTCTTCCTCTTCCTATCATTGTGAAGCAGACAGATACATACATAAATGGATATAGAGAGTTCCTAAAACTAGAATTTTAAGCCTTTACCAACTCATCAGAATAGTAATTTGAGTCTGAAATCTATTTATTCTACCAGAGGCCTTTTCAAAACTATCATTTAATATGAGACATATTTCCTAAGGCTTAATGCCTCTATTTAACGTATATGTAGAACCTAGATAAATTGCAAAAGACAAGTATAAAAGAATCTATTTTAGGGGCTAGAGCGATAGCACAGCGGGTAGGGCGTTTGCCTTGCATGCAGCCAACATGGCCAACACAGGTTAGATTCCCAGCATCCCATATGGTCCCCCAAGCACCGCCAGGAGCAATTCCTGAGTGCATGAGCCAGGAGTAACCCTTGAGCATCGCCAGGTGTGACCCAAAAAGCAAAAAAAAAAAAAAAAAAGAATCTATTTTACAGAATAAGGTAGACTACATGTGCTACTGATACAATAAATATAGCAAACATTGATTTTAGGCAATATGTCCCAGGGAATGGCAGAATGAAAGGAAATTAAATGAAGGTTGAAGCAAAGCATAGCCCTTATGCAGATTGCAACCTTTTTCATTCTGAGACTTCACTAAGTTTTTAGGATTATTGATGTGTTGGTGTTTTTCCTTGTCTGGAAAAATGTACAGGATCATTATCCTATTTAATAAAAACTATGAGACATGCATATTTCCTAGGATGAAAATTTCTTGTAAATTCTCATTGTGGTATTGCTCCAATACAAACTTCCACAATAAACAAATAAAAATTCAATACTAGAGACTCATAAATAAATCTCAAAAGGTATCAGCAAACTGCAGAGATGCCTCCAGACTCCATGCCAGGCTAAGTCTCATATCTAGAGCACCCCAGAGGGGGGTTGGTGAGCCCCCCACCTGCCCAAATAAAGCCCTGGCAGATATAAACCTCCATAACCCAATCCCCATCATGCTCACGGACGGACTCCACAGCTCAGACGAGCCTCACTCAGAAATGAATTTGTAGGAAAAGCTTAGATATGAGAATTTTGTGACCAAAATATCCAGGATGTCATAAAGTTGACGTTGGGCAACCTCCCCTCATCCCACTGTTCTTTCCTGAACCTGGCAGTTATGCCCATTAACTGTCTGGTGACTTATAAGCTCATTAACTGTCCACGATCCAGACGCACAAAGAAATCTTAAAAGAGAACAGCAAGCTGCAGAGTTGCTTCCAGACTCTTAAGTCACCATCCAGTTAAAAATTTAACTCTAGCCATATCATCCCATTCAAAATTTTAGAATTACTGAAGCATCAGACGGCAACTTCTCAAACACTATACCACTGCACAACACATTGTATGGGATATAAAGTAGAAGGCAGCCAATCTTAATTTAAAAAAAATATTAAGACACAAAACTTAATCTGTAAAAACATGTTAGTAATCTTTTACACAATGGCTTAATGAGTCCAGGGTGAGGTACAGCAATCTTCACACGCTTTCTTCTAAGGAAATCTTTTTTGATCACTTTTGGCAAATGAATCATAACAAGCAATATAAAATGAATCATTCAGGGCCTGTTATTGGAGCAGGCTTGGATGGTGGTCAGGAAAATTAGTGGAAAGGTGTAGTGGTGGTGAGATTGGTGTTTAATATTGAATGTAATAAATAATTGTGAACAACTTCATAAAACTAAAATTAAATTTTAAAATATTAAAAATGTTTTAAATATATATAGAAAAATAAATAAAAAGTGAAGTATATTTTATAGCTATACAGGCAATTAATGAATAAAATCTTGTATTATTTTCATCATAAAAAATTCAATACCACTATTCTTGTGAGCCGATTTTCATAATTTATCAAAAAGTTGTCAAAATATCTTTCACCATTCATATATTAATATTCTATCTAACATAGACTACACAAAGGCTACATATATAATATATTAAATATAAAATCTATATATAGCTGATATTAGTAAACCTTGCATGTCCATCTAAACTAAACATAGGAATTGAATAATAAATCAGAACCGATTCTGTCCTGAATTTATTCTTACACAGTAGTGATTTTTTTAAATATTGTTATTTTCAATTCCACCAATTCTGTATCATCCCAGAATATTTCTGCAAATTTTTCATTCAATTTTCTTTAGGATTTTTCGTACCAGAGTGACAGAACACTAGGTAAGGCACTTGCCTAGCATGTGGCCAACCCGGGTTTGATCCCAAACATTCCATATGGTTCCCTGAGCACTCAGGAGTGATTCCTGAGTGAAGAGTCAAAAGTAACCTCTGAACATTGCTGGGTATGGTCCCAAAACAAAAACTGACAAATACAAAACATTTTCTATTGTATTTTAATCCACTAAAGAAAATACAAAATAAAATTACAAAAGATTATTAAGATTTCCTTATCTTCTATTATTATCAAGTGTAATTTTTTTAATTTAATGAAAATTCAAACTTCTGGACTTTTCAAATTATGAGAAAAGAAAGATAAATGTAAAAAGTAAGAGAAACGTAAAAATTGCTTGCTATCTCTATTTCTATCTACCTCAGAAAATATAGCAATTTTAATTCACCCACTAAAGAAACTAGAAAATTACACTACAGATTCTCAAAAAAAAAAGTGGGGAAATGATGATTCTAGAATCCAACTCGTATTCTTGACCAGTTTGACTATGTAACTAATATCAAATAAGATAGAAATATTTGGGGAAGAAGAAAAACCAGCATCAGTCTTATGGCATCAACATTTAACTTCAATGTTCTTTGATATTGGCTCTCTTAATTACACTTTGGGTTACATTTACTTTCACTGTCTAGTCATAGGCCTCCCAGAGGCAAGAGGATTATCCCAGTATTTATACAAATCAGCTGTGTTAAATCTTGCCCAAACAAAGATTTACAGGGATTTAATAGTCATTTCTTAAGACTCTAGTCCTTTGAAAGAGGATCAATTCTAGAAAATCAAGTTGTAAATAACATTTAAGTTAGTATTAATAAATATATATTTCACTGCACTTGAATGTGTTCATGACCCAAAAAAAAAATCATTTCTCTCTCAGGAAAATGTAAATCCCATTCACAAAGCAGTCTAAGAACATCTTCCAGTTTTTCATATCTAAAAATATTCAACAGAAATTATGTATTTTAGATATCAAAACTTGTAGTCAAGTATTAGGGAAGAAGACAAGGTAGCAATTACCACAACAATAAGAATATTGTCTTTTACATTTGCATACAGATAGAATAATTAAGATAAACTAAATACTATCTAAAAATAAATTTAAAATATTTTATTTATAAATGCATTTGATGTTATTGTCAAAGATTTTGATCCAATAAACTAAACACAAGTGTTAAACCATAAATCAGAACTTTTTTTAATAGAGATTTCACTCTTAAGCGTCCCAACCTCTGGCTCATATATGACCCCACCCCAATATCATGGCCAGAAGTGATCCTTGAGCCAGAGCCAGGAATAAACTCTGAGCACCAATGGTGCCACAGCCACCAAACCAAAATAAATAAATATCATCTTATAAGTTCCCCTGTGATATTAGGCATTCATCCTTTTCTGAGTAAGACAGCACAATCAATATACTAGAAAACTGCGTGGACTTCACAGTCACACTGCCCTGAGTGTGCATCTGGGTTCCAGCACTGAACTCAAGAAAACTGTCAAATACCTTTGATTCATGGTCTCATTGTTAGCCTGTCAGAGCTCTCCTAACTCTCTCTGTCTCTTTCTCTTTCTCTCTCTGTCTGTCTCTGTCTCTCTGTCTCTGTCTCTCTATCTCTGTCTCGCTCTCTTTCTCTGTGTCTCTGTCTCTGTCTCTGTGTCTCTGTCTCTGTCTCTGTGTCTCTGTCTCTGTCTCTGTCTCTCTGTCTCTGTCTGTCTCTGTCTGTCTGTCTGTCTCTCTCTCTCTCTCTCTCTCTCTCTCTCTCTCTCTCTCTCTCTCCTCCCTTTCTCTCACACAACTTCCTCAATATTCTGCTTCACTTGGGTACCCATAGTCTGATTGCTCTAGATTCCAATCCAGGGCACTGTGCTTCTAGAATCCACCACTTCTCCACCCTGAACAACAGCCAAGCATCAGATATTAACCTAGACTAGCACTAAATCTCTTTCATAACATCAAAAGAGAAATGTAAAATTCTTCAACTAAGAAAACCAGGGAATTCTAATCTCACTGCTGCTTTCATTTATTCAAAACTTATAAAAAAGAAAGCCAAGCATGACAGCACAAGATTTTAAGTTCTTTGTATTTAATCAAAGAACAAACTTCTAGGGCTAATAGAAATTTTGATCTAATTAACACTCACCACTCTCTCTGATATACTCTTTTAAAGTCACCAGCTCAAATTTCCCTTCTTGAATTGTATTACCTTTAGAAATCAGAGTAAGTTGAAAGCTTAGTAACCATTACTATTTCACTGAACATTTTTTCAAATTCTTAAGTAACTCACTTTCAACATAAAGTATTAATAAGCAATTTATACCTTCTCAATGTCACATGTGACCTTTATTCAGAGGTTGTTGAAGTAATTCTGTGATATAACCAAATTAAATTTCAACCTTAGGTATAGGCAATAATTTAAAATCATATCCTTTAATAGTGGCTAAATAGGCACTTGTATTTCTTACATTGTAACTTATTTCCCCACAGAGAGTTAACAACTGTTGTTCCTCTAAAGAGCTATCACACTTTAGAGTTTTCTATAATGCTAAGTCAAATATATGTTCATCCTCTAGGAAAGGGTACTGAGAGTAGGGAAAAGCAGTTTATTCTCACAACATACTATTTTTTAAAATATCTCCCATTTGTCCCATTGAGGTCCTCTATCCCGTTATCATTTTATGGCTTTACTGGCCTCTTTTTCCTTTTCCTTTGTTTCTTTTAATCTTTAATCCTCTATTACTAACTATATACTTATCGCTCAGTTTCACCCACTCTATCTCTGAAACTATTAATGATTTTCTCTAGCTTACATGTTTATGCTTCAATTCACTTTCAATCCACTAAACTACCTTATAAATATGCTGTAGTTTATAGTATGCAATGCCAGATGCTTTATTGAAAAGTGTTAAACAGTATTAAATGAAGTGTTAAGCAAGGAAGACATGTATGGATGGCCAATGTCTTCTTCGTTGTCTTCCTCCAAAGTATACAAAAAATCACTTGTTATTATTTAGTATCAGGGAAACACAAGTTTAAATGGCAAAAAATTATCACCTCATACCAATCAGAAGGGCACTGGAGTGATAGCACAGTGGGTAGAGTGTTTGCCTTGCACGTGGCCGACCTGGGTTGATTCCTCCATCCCTCTTGGAGAGCCCAACAAGCTACTAAGAGTATCCCGTCTGCATGGCAGAGCCTGGCAAGCTCCTCGTGGAGTATTCGATATGCCAAAAACAGTAAAAACAAGTCTCACAATGGAGACATTACTGGTGCCTGCTCGAGCAAATCGATGAACAATGGAAGGACAGTGATACAGTGCTACCAATCAGAAAGGAATGTGTCAAAAAATATGAAAATATCAAGAGTTGATATAGGTGTGACAAGAAAGGGATCCTCTTTCACTGTTTTTTGGAATTTTTTTCACCTGCCCCTGCTCCTATGGAAAGCTATGTAGATTTCTCTAAAAATGTAAGAATGGGGCTACCATTTGGCCCAGCTATATCCCCTCCAAAAAATATAAACCCATTAATTTAAAAATACACATACACGCTTCTGTTTATTGCATTTCTTAGCACAATAGCCAGGGTACAGAAGCAACCCAAATGTCTAACAACAAATTAATGGATAAAGTTGTGATTTGTAAGCATAATAGGAAAGTACCCAGCCAGAACAACAACAAAAAAGTTATACAGTTTGAAGCAACTTGGATAAAATTGGAGGGATAAAATTGGAGGTCCTGAAGGAAATAAGCCAGAGAAAGAAGAACAAGTACATGATGATCTCACTCATCTGTTGTATATCGAGAAATAAAATAAGGACATGTTAATAATAAGCTAATAATAAGCCTTGCATAGTGGAAAACAAACTGAAGACTACCAGAGGGAGGGGAGAATATTGGGTTGACTGGAAGTAAAACAGAAACACCGGGTGGAGGGTCTAGAGCACATGAGTGGTGCTAAGGCAGGTAATGATATGCACAAAAAATAAAAAAACTGTTAGTCAATAAAGAACAAGGGGATGGATGGATGAAAAGGTAAGCAGACCAGAGATGAGGGATTAAAGGGTGATGGGCATTTTGCTGGTGGTACTGTGCGTTAATTCTGTACATCAATACCATAAACTCCAACACTATTGAAACCCTAATACCTAAACTATAACAAAATATTTTAATGAAAATTCTATAGTACTATTCATTGATTGTTTTCCAAAATGTTTATAATTGTGAATATTTTAATTAAATTTTATATCCTTTATTCTACATAGCCCAGAAAACAATAAAAACACTTCTGTTTGTCAGTAATTTCAGAGTGAGTCATATTCCATTCTTATTTATCTACATATATGATTATATTTGAAAGACTATGACCAGGAAATTCTAAAATAAGATACAATGAAAGGTTGTTCATAAGTCTGGGAGTTAGTACAGAGATTAGAGCATGTGTCCTGAACTAGGTTCCATCCACCATACGTCCTGGCCCCCAAAGCATTATGGGTAGATTTGTAGAGGCCCCCAAGCATTTCTCACAGTGGCTCTAAGTGATTCCCTGCATCACAGGGTCTGAGCAGTACCACATCCTTGGACACTCATATTAAGTATCACCAAGAGTGACGACAGCAAGTGTGGAAGCCCCCCTGTGACCCCACTCACTCCTGATACAAACTCATACACAATTTGTGCGTGGAGGAATTGTAGAAATTGTTGTCTGTTGTCTCCCACTGACTTGTATTTTGTTCCTTTTTAGTACAGTGTAATCTCAGCACATTCCTCCAGATTCTGAGTAAGGGACTTAGAACATCACTGTATAACAGTCCTTCCAGGTAACTTTAATTTTTAGCCCATTTTGAGAAACACTGATGCCCAAAAAAAGCCAGTCATATTTATACAACCATAGCCTAACAAGGTAAAGCTTGCTTTATAAAGCTTAGTAACTTCTTTTTATCTTGATTCGATACCTATTAAATAATACAGATACAAATTGATTTTAAAACGTTTTAAACTTCAGATATTGAATTCTGAAACTGATGTATTTTAAAATACTTTTAGGGATTTCATTTCCACTATTATTCCATGCAGATATTTACCCTTGGGACAGACTTGTTTTACAAAGACACTGAAATTTTATGAGATAAGCAGCTGCATTCTTTTGAATAGAATCCCAAGATGGTCCCTCTAATAACATACACATATAAAAATCCTGTTAAGTCAACACATGTTAAACTAAATTTAATCACAAAACCAATTGCTATCACCATTGCCTGTGTCACACCTGTAAAATATTCCTTGGGGTTCCTAAGAAACCTACAACATATTTCATTTCATTTTTACAATACTTTAATCTTCAGACAATCGAAATTGATAACACTGAATACCATGCCTCCTTTGGTTGCATTTTGAGAAACTCTACCATTCCTCTTGCTTGCTTATATGGGACTTCTTATTTTGTTTTACTTTCTTATCCTTAGTAAAGCATCATCAAACAAAGGACAAAATAAGGACGATGAAACAATTGTGTAATGCCTTTTATTTCACAGCTCTGCTCATCTGCTACATGAATTGCAGAACCCATGGTTAATCACCACATACTCCTGGTTCCCAGGGCACTCGTGGAGTTTTCCATATGGTCTGTTAAAAATGAGGGCTCAAATATATATCAAATACAAATTATGCAACAAAATGTGATCATATAGTGGAACCAAGTCATAAGAAAAAATACCTGACAGATCCAAAAACAGAAACCTACTTAATAAACACTATATTTTTGGTTCCCAAGGTAAAGCAATAATGAGCACTCTATATAAATCTTCATCCTAACATTAACTCAGATAATCTCTCAGACATAGTCAACTGGAAGCTTTCATTGTTATTCATCCAGGCATTTCTTATTTCAGACTTTGCATAGCTTGCTGCCTACTCTGGGTGAATTTATCCCTCTGCAGCACAGTTTTTTGGTTTGTTCATCGAATTTCACATTTATATTTTAGTCTTTCCTTTTTTCCTACTGGCTTAGTTAACTTTTTGCCTTTAGGAGGCAAAGCTCACTTTTGAAAGTTAAAAGAGAAATAAAACAGAAAGGGCTTCCAACAACAAATGGAGACAGATCGTGCTAGGCAATCTGGCCAAAAGAGTCATCTAATCTTGGGGTTTACTTTTTTGTTCAGCATAAAGTTTTGTCACAATTTTTTATAATTGAATCACAGTGTTATACACAATTACAACGTTGTTCATAAGAGGGTTTCAATCGCATAATGTTTTAATACCTGTCCCTTCACCCATGTACATTTCCCACCACCAATGTTTCAGGTTCCCCACCCCACCCCATCCACACCTGCCTCTATGGCAAGCTCTTTTGCCATGAATTTTTTAGGTTAGTCCAAAAGTCCCAAATAACCAGAAATTAAATAACTGCAGTTATGTCCTTCACCTTTGTTAACATTTGTAACGGCAGTTAACTTGAGAAAGACAGTTAGATAGATTTGATAGTTTTCATAAGACACTTTCAATACCAAGAATGTATGGAGAATAAAAGAGTAAAATAAACCATTTTGATGCCAGATACTTATTAATAGGGAGAGAGTAAAATTGAGAGATTGTTTCTTCCTAACTATGCTATCATGCAAGTACTAACATTCCCATTTTCAGAAATAGGTAGCCAATTAATTGATAATAAATACGTAAATTACTTCAACAGTTTGAAAAATTAATACAGCAATATCTGTTGAAATGGAAAGAGAGGGACCAGAATGATAGTACAGCAGGTAAGGAGCACCCCTTACACATGGCGTCCCGGGGTTAAATTCCCAGGACTCCAGATGATCACCCAAGCCTCACTAGTAGTGTTCCCTGACCACAGAGCCAAGAGTAAGCCCTGAGCACCTCAAGGTATGTCCCCTCCAAACAGGAAAAGTACCTATCTTTAGACCAAATAATCCCATTTTGGAATATATTTTCTGGAAAAACAAAAATACCTATATACAAAATTGTACGTACATAGAAGCTTTCTATAGCACTCGGTTTCGTGGCAAAATAAAACAATCATAAATCAAATGAATAAAAGCATGCTACAAGGCCGGAGCTCTAGTACAGCGGGTACGGCGTTTCCCCTACAAGCAGCCAACCCTGTTTTGATCCCTAGGATCCCATATGGTCCCCCAAGCACCACCAGGAGTGATTCTTGAGTGCAGAGCCAGGAGTAAATCCTGATCATTGCTGGGTGTGACCAAAAAGAAAAAAAAAACTTAAAAGCATGCTTCAGAATAATATATATATATATTATAATATTGTTTTTAACTAAAAATAAATCCCATATGTTTTATATATATATATTATTCAATTCATTCAACCAAAATTTTTTAGTTCTTAATATATATTACTTTGTGTTTTATATTCTATATTGCTGTATACCTGTAGAAGCAGAAAAGAAGATTAATGAGGATCCCATTAAAATGTTAATTGGATCAGAATAGCAGGACTGACAGGGAAGAGGATAAGAATAATAATGCTTCATACACGTCCACTTTTTGACAGGTTATAAGAAATATTATTAGTTTTGTAACACTTATGGATCCTACTAGGAAATTGTGTGTGTATAGACACATATACATACACACACATATGCACATATATAAATATGCTGAATAAAGCTCACTGCTCTTAAAGAACTAAGTGTTGGAACATTGTATGACAGAAACCTGATCATGAACAGTTCTGTAACTGTGTATTTCATGGTGATTCAATTAAAAAAAAAAAAATTAAAACATCAGCCAAGAACCAAAATCCAAAAACAAAAGCCCAAGCATTTATTATTAGAATTACTATGCATTTCTAGCCACATTTATTTTTAAAACTTAATTATACTTAATAATAATAATAATAATAATAATATACTTAATGGGCTGGAGTGATAGCACAGCGGGTAGGGCATTTGCCTTGCACTCAGCCAACATGGCCGACCCAAGTTCGATTCCTCTGCCCCTCTCGGAGAGCCCGGCAAGCTACCTAGAGTATCTCGCCCGCACGGCAGAGCCTGGCAAGCTATGCATGACGTATTCAATATGCCACACACAGTAACAACAAGTCTCACAAAGGAGACGTTACTGGGCCCGCTTGAGCAAATCAATGAACAACGGGAGGACCATGACCGTGAATATACTTAATAATCCCAACAAAGCACAGGGGTTGTTCCTGACTCTACACTCGAGAATTACTCCTGTCATTGCTCAGGGGACCATGTGGGAATCTGGGAATCAAACCCCAGTCGGCTGTGTGCAAGGCAAATGCCGTACCCACTGTACTATAGCTTCAGTCCCTATACATTTATTCTTTATCAAAATCAATACACAGGTTTTCCTATATCAACTTCTTTCCCTCCCTGCTCACCTGTTTTTGTTCTAGATGTGGTAACAGAAGATCACAGGAACTCATTCAACTAGAATTTATTCCTCACGGTTCACATTTCTAAAGACTAGAATATTTGGTTATGATCACAGTACCTGGCAAAAGAGTTCTTTCTGAGACCTGTAAGTGGCTGCTTCCTTATTTTATGCTCACAGAACTTCTCTGTGGGGGAAGAGCAAATTCTTATTATGTAAGTTTGGGGTGGGAGGGTGCACAGGAGCAAGACCAGTGGTGCTCGGAGCGTGTTCCTGAATCTGGCTTAAGTATCACTCCTAGTGGTATTGGGGGGACCAAATGGGGTGCCTAGGATCAAAACCTGGTGTGTGGAGTGCAAGGCAAGCCCTTCCCCCCTTGCTATATTTCCAGCCCCAGAGAAAGCAAACTCTTTTGAATCTTTGTTTTGTTTGGGGGCACACCTGAAGTTGCTCAAGGTTTGCTTCTGGCTCTGTGCTCAGGAATCACAACTGGGGGTGCTCGGGGGACCATTTGGGATTCTGGGGATCGAACCTGGGTCAGCTGCAGGCAAGGCAAATACCCACTGTACTATTACTCCAACCTCTTTGTTTTTAATTTGGAGACCACACTAGGCAATGTCCAGGAGTTACTTCTGGCTCTGCACTCAGGAATCACTCCTGGGGGTGCTGGGAGGGTATATATGTTTAGAAAGATGACGATCTATCCTGGGTCAACCACATACAAGGCAAACAAATACCTTACCTGCTGTATTATGTTTCTTTCCCCCTTAGATAAGTTTTCAATCATAAATTATAGATACTTAAATAAAATTTAAATCCTTGGTTTGTTCTTGGAGCTCAATACTAAAAACAAACATCAAAATGTACAAAATAAATGAAATTTCAATTTTTTGTTTTGGCACTGAGTCTCTCATGCCTCTACCTCTGTAGTGTGCCTTACCTTACTTACTCAGTTACCATTCTCACAAATGAGTTCGACTTGAGGATAACTGAGAATACAATGCTGGTGACAGAACAGAACAAGCCAGGGATTTGTCAGAAGCAGAATCCATACTTGGTATAGACAACTAAAAACTGGAATTAATATGAAGCGTATTTTTGGGAGGTGGTTGTTTTGGGCCACTCCCAGCAGTGCTCAGTGCTTACTTCCAGGTTTGTGCTCAGGGATTACTCCTGGTGAATCAAGAGGACCATATGAGGTGCTGGGCATCGAACCCAGGTAAGTACCCTAACTATTATCCTATCACTTAGTACTTATAATTATTTTTATAGCACAGCGGTAGGGTGTTTGCCTTGCATGCAGCCGGCCCGACTGAGCCGGGTTCAATTCCTCTGTCCCTCTCGGAGAGCCCAGCAAGCTACCGATAGTATCTCGCCCACAGGGCAAAGGTTGGCAAGCTACCCATGACGTATTCAACATGCCAAACACAGTAACAACCAGTCTCATGATGGAGATGCTACTGGGCCCGCTCGAGCAAATTGGTGAACAACAGGAGAACAGTGCAATGCTACAGACTTTATAAAGTGGTTAGGGCATTTGCCTTGGACACGGCTGACCCGGGTTCAATTCCTCCACCCCTCTCGGAGAGTCAGGCAAGCTACTGAGAGTATCTCGCCCACATGGCAAAGCCTGGCAAGCTACCCATGATGTACCCTATATGCCAAGAATAGTAACAAAAAGTCTCACAATTTGTTGTGAAACGTTACTGGTGCCCGCTCCAGCAAATCGATGAACAACGGGAGGACAGTGCTACAGTACTATACTTAATAATAACCAATATATTAACATTCCTCCAGCACATCATAAGACACTTAATACCCATCTTACAGGATTGCCGCACCATATTTGATAGGGTTCAAATATGGTTTGAACCATGGGAACACCTACAAGGGCGATTAGAGGCCGCACCAAAAGCCTCTATCCCTCTCGGAGAGCCTGGCAAGCTACCAAGAGTATTCTACCCGCACGACAGAACATGGCAAGCTATCTGTTGTGTATTTGATATGTCAAAACCAGTAATTACAATAGGTCTCATTCCCCTGACCCTGAAGGAGTCACCAATACTGCAGCATTGAAAAGGATGAGGAAGAAGAGGCTAATAAAATCTCAAGGCCAAACTAGGCTGCCAAAACGAAGAAAAACATAAATGACTGCCTGCACTTTCCATGCATGTACGCTAGCATCAGATGCATCCATCGAGGACCTGATAGTACAAGCGCAAAAGATCAAGTACAACAACATTGGTCTGACCGAGACTAGAAGGCATCAATTACATCACGCCATTTTCGACACTGGAGAAGTGTTCCTCGGAACATGTGACAAAAGAGGAGTTGGAGGCATCGCTGTCCTTGTCAATATGAACTTGGGTATGAGCACTGATTCAATCGAATGCCTAACAATTCGAATTGGATGATTACACTTGAATAAATGTGGCTCACTGCCAGCAGTTTCTATCTTCATTGTCTATGCACCAACATCCAATTATGATGAAGGAGAAATTGAAAAGTTCTACATGTAGCTGGAAAAGTTCTACATATAAAGAAAACCTTCTACAAGATCATTGTCGGTGATTTTAATGCCAAGATAGGAATGAGAAGATCAGCCGAAGAACTCCACATCAGGACCCATGGCCTAGAATGGAACGAACAGGGTGAGAGACTGAGTTTATCATGTCAACCAAGACTATCCTTGGTAACCAACAGTTCCAGAAAGCTGAATCTAAACGTTGGACATGGGAGTCTCTCGGTGGATAGTTCCACAACGAAATTGATCACATCATATTCAGTCGATGGTTTTGCCTGACCAATGTCACTGTTGTCCCAAAATTCCAAATGGGATTGGGCCACCATCTCCTTCATGCAAAATTCTACTTCACAGAGCAGGAAGAAAGGGCTGCAAAGTTTAAGAAGAGAACTCCCAGAACGACCACCAACTGGGAGCTCTTTGGCACTATTGCTGCAACATGGGAAGATGCCTTCGTTGACAACATTGATGAGAAATACGATCGACTAGTAGAGCACCTCCATGATTGTGCGAGGAATGCCAAGAGAGAGATAGCCATAAAAAAATGCCTGTCTTCGAAAACTCTTGAGCTAATTTGCCAAAGTGGTATGGTGCATGCCTCAGGTAACCACAAGTGAATGTATGAGCTTGCAAAGCAGTGCAGAGAAGCAATAAAGGAAGATCTCAAAGACAAAAGAGAAGCAGTGCTGGCAGATGTGGCAGAAGTTGGGAAAAGCTTCACAATACCCACCTGTCTATTGCCAACTACAAGACCAAGATGACTGCCCTCCAATCTCCTGATGTATCTATCACATCTTCTAGAAGGGCAATGGAGAAGTTTATCTGTGACTTCTACTCAGATGTTTATGATAGCCACGTCCACCTACTCACATACAAAATTCCACAGAATGGATATGTTGTTCCCAACGTTCTCCCTTCCAAAACCCAACATGCCATTATGCTGGTAAAGAAACAAATAGCACGTGGCCCAGACAAGGTAAGACATGAACACCTGAAGAACCTGCCATCAGTACTCATCAATACACTGGCTCAGCTCTTCACACACCACCTGTCTGAATGCAAGGTTCTGTCCCAATGAAAAACCAGCGGGACTGTAATATTGTACAAGAAGGGAGACATCCACAACATTGGCAACTGTTGCCCGATCTGCCTACTGTCTGTCATCTACAAGCTGTTTACTTGAGTCATCCTGAATAGGATTGGCAGAACACTAGATGAAGGACAACCATGCGAGCAAGCTGGGTTCCACAAAGGATTCAGCACCATCGACCATATCCACATGATAACCAAGTTCATTGAGGTTTCTCTGGAGTTTAAGATGCCGCTCTGTCTAATGTTCATTGATTTAAAGAAGGCCTTTGATTCTGTTGAGACAGAAGCGGTCATCCAAGCCCTAGCCAATCAGGGCATTCATACTCAATACATCAGGATCCTCCGTGAGCTGTATTACAGATTCACTACCAGGATCTCACCATTCTACAAGGAAGTGATCATCCATGTCAAGACAGGGGTTCAGCAGGGTGATACCATTTCACCGAAACTCTTCAGTGCCACCTTCAAGACCGTCATGCAATGTCTGTAATGGGAAGGAATGGGAGTGAAGATAGATGGTCGACAACTACACCACCTTTGCTTTGCTAATGACATCATTCTAATAACACCAAGCATTAGCCAAGCAGCACAAACGCTGGCCTACTTCGACCGTGAGTGTGGAAAGGTCAGACTCTAGCTGAATCTCACAAAGACAATGTTTACAAGAAAGAGTCTCATTCCTGACATTCCTTTCACACTCAACGGAATGACCATCTCCGAATTCAACAGTTATGTGTACCTAGGTCGAGAAGTCAACATGATGGAATACCTGGCACCTGAGTTGTGCAGGAGGAAGAGAGCGGCTTGGAATGCCTTCAAGAATGTCGAAGAAATAGCTAAGAGGACGAAGAACCTCCAGCTCTGGCACATCTCTTCAATCCCACTATTCTTCCTGCATTAACATATGCCTCAGAGACCTGGGCCCTACGAAAACAGGATGAGAATGCTATTTGGATGTCCCAAAGAGGAATTGAAAGAGCTATGCTTGGAGTATCACGTTTCTCTCAAATGAGAGAAAGAATCCCGATTTCCAACCTCTGTCAATGGTCAAGAATCTTAGACGCTGTCTCTTTTGCCAAGGCGTCGAAAATCAAATGGGCTGGACACGTAATGAGACTTGGTGATGAGCACTGGACTAGAGTAGTTACCGACTGGATTCCATGGAGCATTAAAAGACCGCATGGCCACCCTCCTACAAGATGGTCAGACTTCTTTGTCAAGACCCTGAACGATCAGTTTGAGGCTCTTCATGTTCCTAGAACAAACAGACGACATTGGGCTACACTGTCAGGAATACATGTCAGGGAAAAATGGAGACACTACTGGCTCCAGCTCAAGAAAACCGATGATTAACAGGAAGTCAAGTGATCAAGTGATTAATCAATAAGGGAAAACTCTCTAAAAAACTCTAAGAAAAAATGTAGTATAATGTTGGTTATGTAATTTGCATGCATTTACTTTCTATATAACAATGTATAATGGGTACTTTTCTTGCTGTGTACACTTAATTCTAAAATAATTCAGAAATACCAATAACTTTGTGTTTCATAGAAATTTCCAGAAAAAAAAGTGGTCAACTTGAGTTCAGATCCATGGTTAAATCCTGAGACCCTGAAGTCCCAGAGAAAAACAACACAATGCTTAGAAATTCAAGAAAGCCTTGAAAACAAAATAGACTAAGAGAGAAATACAACAATATAAGAGGTAAACAGAACATTATCTACTAGAACAATAACTCAATAAAGCCTATGCCCAATGCTGTGAGCACTAAGAAAAATTTTGTTCACTAAACTTCCTTACAAGTTTGAGAAGCTTTCTTTATTTTACCAAATTTGGTCCTAGTTTTCCTGCTTTCATATCTGAACAATTTTAGATATAGTAATAGCATAATAATGAGACAATACCTATGGAAAGGATAAATAAAACACATTTTGCCCAGAGCAGCAAAATCAATGAGAACTCTAAGTGAATAGTAGCACTGTAGCACTGTCCTCCTGTTGTTCATCGACTTACTCAAGCAGGCACCACTTTTTAAAATAAAAATAGACAACGAAAGGTTGGAGCAATAGCACAGTGGGTAAGGCATTTGCCTTGCACGCAGCCAACCTAGGTTTGATTCCCAGCATCCCATATGGTCCCCCAAGCACCGCCAGGAGTAATTCCTGAGTGCATGAATCAGGAGTAACACCTGTGCATTGTCGGGTGTGACCCAAAAAGCAAAAAAAAAAAAAAATAGACAATGAAGACTAAATTTTTAGAGACATGTACTTCCTCCAGTACAGTCTAGCTTTAATACTGGAAATTACATCACACATATAATTAATATGGTCTCACATAATGTTCTCTTTTCACAGGTATCAGTATTATAGTCAGGAGACTCCAGAAAATGTGGCAAGTTAAATATGCAATAAAGTCAGAACAGGTACCACTTAATTCAAATTTCTTTGAATCAAAGTCACAAATAGTAAACCAGTGCAGAATGGAAACAATGCAGGAGGGAAAACAAAGGCACTTGATACAGAATCTGGTCAAAATATTATCACGTCTGAGATAGATTATTCACATTAGGGGATTGAACCAAATATTGAACCAAAGTTAATGGATCCATTCTTCAAAATCCCACTGGTATTGTTGTGCTTATCTCTGAGATGTGTCCACATTCATTTCTTCTCTCTTAGCTAAATTAGTGCACCAAATGATGACTTCAACTCCTTTCATAGTTGGCTTTAGTGCCCACCACTGATTAGCAATGTTTTATTAGTTCAGGGGTAGTGGTTTATAAGTTCAGGGGTAAGTAATTTTAATTGGCCCACATAGCTAATATAATAAAAGCATTTTGTACTAAAACCACGGTCCAACTTGTGGAATGGTTGTCCATGGGCTGGATTGACAATTTAATCCAGATTCCATGTGAATCACACCCACTCAGCAGGTATCTACTGGAACAGAACCATCTGTAGACTAATACATCTAACATGTTTATTATGAGTATGTCATTTGGAATTTGTGCAAGATTTTTTTCATAGGATGAAAGTCAATACTTTACAGTGAAAGCTAATAGAGAGTTTTTTAAATTTGATTTATTCATGCAACAGTCATCTCAGCAAGTTGTTCATGAGATGGCTTATAGATTGTATTTATGATCCAAAAATAACTATTAGCATATTACTAAAAATTATTATCTATGACAAAAGTCCTCAAGACAGGGCTGGAGCGATAAGACAGCAGTAAGGCGTTTGCCTTGCACGCAGCCAACATGGCCGACCCAAGTTTGATTCCTCCACCCCTCTCAGAGAGCCCGGCAAGCTACTGAGAGTATCCGCCCGCACGGCAGAGCCTGGCAAGCTACCCGTGATGTATTCCATATGCCAAACACAGTGACAACAAAGTCTCCAATGAAGATGTTACTGGGCCTGCTCGAACAAATCGATGAGCAACAGGAGGATAGTGACATAGTGACATGACAAAAATAAAAAGGTAAAGGTAAAGGCCCTCCCGTTGATCGTTGATTTGCTCGAGCGGGTCCAGTAAAGTCTCCATTGGAGACTTTGTTGTTACTGTGTTTGGCATATCGAATACATCACGGAGAGCTTGCCGGGCTCTCCAATTCCTCTCGGACAGCCCAGCAAGCTGCCGAGAGTATTCGATATGCCAGACACAGTAACAACAAAGTCTCCAATGGAGACGTTACTGGACCCGCTCGAGCAAATCAACGATCAACGGGAGGGCCTTTACCTTTACCTTTTTATTTTTGTTGTTATGTCACTATGTCACTATCCTCCTGTTGCTCATCGATTTGTTCGAGCAGGCCCAGTAACATCTTCATTGGAGACTTTGTTGTCACTGTGTTTGGCATATGGAATACATCACGGGTAGCTTGCCAGGCTCTGCCGTGCGGGCGGATACTCTCAGTAGCTTGCCGGGCTCTCTGAAAGGGGTGGAGGAATCAAACTCGGGTCGGCCATGTTGGCTGCGTGCAAGGCAAACGCCTTACTGCTGTCTTATCGCTCCAGCCCTGTCTTGAGGACTTTTGTCATAGATAATAATTTTTAGTAATATGAATGAATAATAACCATCATCTAAATAATTTCTATAACAATATATTTCAGGTTTCACTGTGGCCAACTTGGGAGCAAGAACTATATTCCTTCTTCTCCCTGTGTCTCTAATCTAGTGTGAGGCTTATGAGCTCCAGACCATAAGTGTTTCAACTCCAACACCCTGAGAGAGGGGACCAGAATAAGGCACAAATATGAACAGGCAGTTAACAAAGTCAAATACATTATTTCCATTTTCTGAAAAAAATCTTAGATACCATGATTTTAAAATATTGTCAATAATAAGGTTTCATGCCTATAATGTTTTTTTTATGTTTCTTTTCAGCTTTAATTTTTTTTAATTTTTTTTATTTATCATTTTTTTATTAGTGAAACACCATGAAGTACACTTATAGACTTAAAAATTTTTGTGCTTGGGTTTCAGTTATACAATGATCAGGTACCCATCCCTCCACCAGTGACCATCCTCCCCCACCACGGGTCCTAACATCCCTCCCACCCCCCATCTCTCTCCCCCATCCCACCCTGCCACTGTGGCATGGCATTCCCCCTTGTTCTCTCTCTCTTTATTTGGGTACTGTGTTTTGCCAGAGAGGCATTGAGTGGCAATCATGTTTGGTCTATAGACTACTTTTAGCATGTCTCTCCCACCCTGGGAGGGTCTTCACAACACCCTTTATTTGGTGCTCTCTTCTCTATCTGAGCTTCCTTCTCACCTAGCACATGTGGCTGGCCTTCAAGTCATGGAGCAAAATTCCTGGTAGTAATCTGAGCCATTCCTGGGTGTTAGTCTCCCGTTTTGTTGCTTTATGTTCCCCAGATGAATGCAATCTTTCTGTGTCTATCCCGCTCTTTCTGACTCATTTCGCTTAACATGATATTTTCCATGTAGTACCACTTGTATGTAAATTTCATAACTTCATCTTTTCTAACAGCTACATAGTACTGCATTGTGTAAATGTACCAAAGTTTCTTTAACCAGTCATCTGTTCTCGGGCACTCAGGTTTTTTCCAGATTCTGGCTATTGTAAAGAGTGCTGCAATGAACAAACAATTGCAGATGTCACTTCGACTATACCTTTTTGCCTCTCTGGGATATATTCCCAGGAGTGCTATAGCTGGGTCAAATGGGAGATCAAATTCTAATTTTTTGAGAATCGTCCATACTGTTTTCCAAAAGGGTTGGACCAGCCTGCACTCCCACCAGCAGTGAAGGAGGGTCCCTTTCTCGCCACATCCGCGCCAGCACCTGTTGCTTTTGTTCTTGTGGATGTGGGCCAGTCTCTGTGGTGTGAAATGATATCTCATTGTTGTTTTGATCTGCATGATTAGGCAAGAAAAAGATATTAAGGGCATCCAGATAGGGAAAGAAGAAATTAAGCTCTCACTATTCACAGATGACATGATACTATACGTAGAGAACCCTAAAACCTCTACCAAGAAACTCCTAGAAACAATAGGCTTGTATAGTAAAGTGGCAGGCTATAAAATCAATACCCCAAAATCCATGGCTTTCCTATATGCAAATAGTGAAAGAGAAGAAAGTGACATGAAGAAAACAATTCCATTCACAATTGTGCCCAAGACAATCAAGTACCTAGGAATCGCCTTAACTAAGGAAGTAAAGGATCTGTACAAAGAAAACTACAAAACGCTACTTCGGGAAATAAAAGAGGACACGAGGAAATGGAAAAATATCCCCTGTTCATGGATGGGGAGAATCAACATTGTCAAAATGGCAATACTTCCCAAGGCACTGTACAAATTCAATGCAATCCCTATAAGGATACCCACGACATTCTTCAAAGAAATGGAGCAAACATTCCTGAAATTTATATGAAACAATAAGCCCCCACGAATAGCTAAAGCAATTCTTGGGAAAAAGAAAATGGGAGGAATCAACCTACCTAACTTCAAGCTCTACTACAAAGCAGTAATAATCAAAACAGCATGGTACTGGAACAAAGGCAGAGTTGCAGACCAATGGAACAGAGTTGAATATACTGACATCTCCTCCCAAACATATAATCATCTAATCTTCGATAAGGGGGCAAGAAAAGTGAAATGGAACAGGGAAAGCCTCTTTAATAAATTGTGCTGGCAAAACTGGACGGCTACATGCAAAAAAGTGGGCTCAGATCTCTGCCTAACGCCATGCACAAAAGTAAGATCGAAATGGATTTATGACCTCAACATCAGACCGGAATCCATAATGTTTATTGAAGACAAAGTTGGCAAAACTCTCCACGATATTGAAGTTAATGGTATCTTCAAAGATGTCACGCCACTGGCCGAGCAAGTGAAAACAGAGATAGACAAATGGGACTATCTTAAACTAAGAAGCTTCTGCACCTCAAAAGAAACAGTAACCAAAATACAAAGACAGCCTACAGAATGGGAAAGAATATTCACCAAATACACATCCGACAAGGGGTTGATATCAAGGATATACAAGGTACTGGTTAAACTACACAAGAAGAAATCACCCAACCCCATCAAAAATGGGGCAAGGAAATGAACAGAAACTTTCGCAAAGAAGAAATCCGAATGGCAAAAAGGCACATGAGAAAATGCTCTACATGCCTATAATGTTTTAAAAAATATGTTGAATAATAGTAATGGGAGCACAAATTCTTGTCTTTTTTCCTGATCTTTGGAGAAAATTTTTCATTTTTCCTGTACAGTTTTTAATATTATGTATGTGATATTAGTTGTAGGTTTGTCATACATGGCCTTTATTATGTTAAGTTATATCCCTTCTATTCATAATTTGCTAAGTTTTTCTTGTAAGTGAATGCTGAATCTTATCTAATGCTTTTCTTTAATGAATCTAGCTAAGGATTGATCAATTTTGTTTACCCTCCCTTTTTTTTTTTGTCTTTTTGGACCACACCCGGCGATGCACAGGGGTTACTCCTGGCTCTGCACTCAGAAATTATGCCTGGCAGTGCTCAGGGGACCATATGGGATGCTGGGAATCAAACCCGGGTCGACCACATGCAAGGCAAACGTCCTACCCGCTGTTCTATCATTCCAGCCCTGTTTACCCTTTCAAAGAAAGCTCTTAGTTTTATTTCTTTTGTGTTATCTTTTTTGTATCTCTAATTAATTTATCCCTGTTACAATTTTTTAATTTCCTACCTTCTGCTTACTCTTCTTCAACAAAAAAAAAAGGGCACAAAACAAAAATGCAACATGCCAATCAGGGAAAGGTATTTGCACATTATGCATTCAACAAGGAGTTAATACTTGACATTTATAAAGAAATCACACAGTTCAACAATGAAATAAACAATTTAACCAAAGCAAAATATTTGGGAAGATATTTTCTAAAGAAGACATATAAATGGCCCACAGACACATGAAAAAACAATGCTCTAAATCACTTAACCACAATGAGCTTTAATGACTTCCCACCTGTAAGAAAGCATAAAAAAGACTATCCTTTTTATACATTCTTACAGGTAATAAAACAGTACATTAAAAAATGGATGAATCTTTAGAATCATACAACAAATGTTGGTAAGAGTATGGAGGAAAAAGAATTCTTGCAAACTGTTAGGAGGAATATTAACATGTGTAATGTGTATGAAAAAATAGAATCCTTAAAAATACCACACATTAGTACTCCTAAACACTTATCTGAATACCAAAAAAACACTAATTTGATGCAATATTTGCGCCTCTATATTCAAAGCAATACTTTTCACCATAGTCAAAACATAGAAGCAACCAAATTTCCATCCACATCTGACTGCAGAAAGATGTGTGTATTTTAGAACAGAGCAGATAGCACAAAAGGTTGGAGAACATGCTTTGCTTGCACAAGAGCCCCAAATTTCATAACTAATATTATGTGATCTTAACAAGGAGGAGTCCCTAAGCATGTCCAGGTTGTCTCCCCCACCTCACCAAGAGGAGAAAAAAATGTATATATGCTCAGTGGTATACTACTCAACTGCTAAAAAGATAAAGTTATATTTTAGCAGCATGTATTGCAGCTTGGGTGGAGTTAAGAGAAATAAGTCAGAAAGTGAAAAAGTAAAAAGCAGTCACTGGATGATTGTATTCATCTATAGAATATGAATTACCAAAGAAAACTGGTAACAGAAGTCTAACTCTTAGATTCTGTGAAAAAAAATGTGCTGGTTACCAGAGAGAAGGTGAAGAGACACGAGGGGAGTGAATAAATGGCGTCATTTTAAATGTGTGGTGGCAGTAGATTGTGGTGGTGGGTGCAGTGAAATTTGAAGATACATGGAGTTATGAAGGCATGCTCCCAAATGTCTAAAAAAATTAGAAACTATTGGCAAACCAATAACATTTGATCATTTCTTTTTAATGTGGAAATGGTGGGCAACAAAGGCAAACCTTTTAGTCATAGCTCTGAAAGTATTTATGCCTCAATTTATAAATGAGGCAAAAAGGGAAGAGTGTGAGAGAAAGCAGAATTGCACTGACCCTTTCTGGGAAACCCATTTATAAATGCAAGGGCATTCATAAGTCAGGCGTATGCGAGGCAGGGACTGTGTGTAATTGGATCATATAATATGACATTCATACTGACTTTTTCCACTCACCTAGTCTTCTGGTTTTATATTCCACTTTGATGTAAGATAATATGGTCGTACATGAGTGACTTGAGTTAAAAAATAGACGCATAAAATTCTCTCAAGTTAGATACTCAGCAACTTAAATTGTGAGGCACTCTTTCTCCAGAGACAATTTCACAGAGAAGAGAGATGCAGTGCTGTATTACACAAACGAAAAACAGCCTTTATTTCCTTATTAAATTTTCAAGGAGTTGCACAGAGATTTAACCACAAAGCTCGCATTATTTAGGGGGTTTAATTATTGTTTGTTTCTTTCTTTCATTTTCTGTCTCCAAATAAAAGCATATTTCATTACATGGTGAGTGTTAATGTTCATAAAAAGATTCAGAAGGAAAAATCAGCTTTCACAAGTGCAAACCCCTATTCCTTATTACCTACACAAATTAGGAAAGCCCTTCTGCTTAGAAATGAATAGAAAAGAGGAGGTGGAGTTTGGGGTGGCACTTTGTCATAGAAGAGGATGGAAGGGGCATGGCCCCTCCTCTTTTGCAGGAGGCCTTTCTAAATCTGAGTATTGGTTCTGCCTCACAAAGATCCCACAAAGGAAAGATAAGCCTTAAGTACCTAGACTCACTCTAACAAAACCTAAAAAGTTACCTTGGGTTCCAATCCAGACACTCTGGAAACTAAGCCCTAAAAATTTTACCTTCATTGAGATTTTCTGATTATCTCTTAAAGCCTAGAGACACTATTCAATGTGTGTGTGTGTGTGTGTGTATGTGTGTGTGTGTGTTTATTTCTAAACATTGCCTTAGAGTCCCTACCGCAGTGTGATTCTTGTATTACCTTAATTTTCTTGTTAAAAATACATGTTTTTGCATTGCAAACCGTAATGTCCAAAAGTAGAGAGAGAGTAAGAAGAAAATTGTCTTCCATACAGGCAGGGGTGGGCTGCGGTAAGGGTGGCGGGAGGAATACTGAGGACATTGGTGGTGGAAAATGTTCACTGGGGACATTGGTGGTGGATGGATGTGTGTTGAATCACTGTATGACTGAAATTCAATCATAAAAGCTTTATAACTACATCTCATGGTGATTCATTAAAAAAAATTTAAGGTAAAATAAAGAAAAAAATACATGTTTTAAGGCAGAACTTTAGATCAACTGGATCAGATTCTTTTGTAGTATAGTTTCCAGAAATTGTCCTTTCTCAGAAGCAACCCAAATAAGACTATTCTACTGATGTCTAAGAATGCCTTTAGATATTTTAACGTAATACTCTTTCTTTTTCATTTCATAGTTAATTTTTTATTACTACATAATTTTCTCTACATGCTTTGATTACTACATTGATTTTTCTTTTCTTGAACATGTTTTCACTTGATTCTATCTTTACTAGATGTGCCAAGAACTTTAGAGAAATTCTGCCCTTGTAGGGAGAGTTTTCTGGCTCTTTAAACAGAGCCAGACTATAATCCTTCTTTATTTATTTGATGACGGCCTTTACAGGTGTTCATCAACTGACTCAACTTTTAGATTGCAAGAACTTAACAACTTAATCCCTTAAGAAAATATGTACATTGTCAGAGATCTAGTCAGCAGTAGAACACTAATATAAAATCGTGGGTTCAAACTCTGGCACCACAAATAAATAAATAAATAAATAAATAAACACATAACCACATACATAGTTTACAAGTTAGTGCATTCTGCTACCAATAATATCATTGCTGTCAGTTATAAATGAGGGTATTGGTGATATCTATACTTACTAATATATGCTTAATATATAAACATACACTTATATATAAAATATGTGATGTACATCATATAATTATATAATATATGTTTATGCATAATTTTAGTATATTATAATATAAAAGTATATACTTGAGGGCTATCACACAGCGGGTAGGGCATTTGCCTTGCAACCCGGGTTCAATTCCCAGCATCCCATATGGTCCCCCGAGCACCGCCAGGAGTGATTCTTGAGATCAGAGCCAGGAGTAACCCCTGAGCATCGCCAGGTGTGACCCAAAAAGCAAAAAAAAAAGTGTATACTTCTGTCATTTATGCTTAGAGTATAGGTGATATCTATAGAGTTTAACTATACAAATCTGTCCTTGTCTAACCTGCTAAGATTAATGTGGAAATTCTGGAGACACATCTCAACCTATCAGCTATTCTATCAAAACAAACTTTCAAAAGGCTTATAAAATTTAAAATTAAAGACATAGGTACTGAATTATTAAACTCATATGATCTTGTGACTGAGAGAACAATAGTTCATCAAAAGCTTAATCGCAAGGGTGAGGTGAAAGCTCACATATTAGAGAACACCGTTAGCATGTAGCAGTTTCTGAGTTCAATTCCTGGCACCACACAGCTTCCAGGGCACTAACAAGTGTGACTCTAGTGTCCCCCGAGCACTGAGCACCCAACCGTCATCAAGTCCTCACCCCCAGGAGTGGCCTTGTCCCGAGTCCCACACCCACTACCCATTGCCATGTCACTGAATGGAATCTATTTGTTAAAAGTCTTATTTGTAAACATGTTGATTGAGGCATATAAGAAAAGACATTTGATTAAATGAAAAATCCAGAGTGAAGAAGTTTGAAGCAAGCAGCCTCAAGCAAACTAAGTCTGTGTGAGTACAATTATTAATATAATTTTCTCACAGACTAACCAACTAACAATAAATTGCAAATCAAAGAAAACATAGATGAATTATCTTCCCTGATTTATCTAGAATCAGGGAAGATAAAATTTAATAAAACATACGACCATTTTTAAGTGAATTCAGTAAAATCACCTTCACTTTCTATGTTCTTTGAAGGCAGTTTAAGTCTATTTAATTCATGCTTGTCTCTGCAGCACCTAATCAAGTAGAACATTTTCGATATATGCTGGTTAAATATGTTGGGAAAATGTAAATGCCAATGTTATCTTCATTTGAAAAATGTTATCTTCATTTCAAAAATATATTTTTGAAAATATATTTCCCACTACAAAATTAATACATGTACAATGTAGAGGAAATGAGGAAAATGAGCCTATACACATAATATATACTATTTCAGAGATCAAAAACAATATAATACCTTGACCTTTCTCCTACTAGTCCTGCATCTATAAATTTTTTACCCAAATAAAAATGGACTGTTTCTGCTCTTCTGTTCCTCTCTTATAAATATACTCTCTAGACTTTCAATCACATCAGTCAATACCTTCTCAAATATGATTTTAAACTCTGCATTTTATAGTAAGATGAGTTATATTTTTAACCAACCTTTTAGAAAAATACATTTACATTTTTAATATTTTGTACCTATATAAATAAGCCTTTGATGAACATCTTTGTGCAAAATTTTAACTGTTTCATTAATACTAATAAATTAAGCATTGATTAGTATCTATTTTTTAGCTTTTAAACATATTTCCAAATTATTTTATACAAAAATTGTATGTGTACTTTCTAAGTGGTTTCACATCAAATCAAGAGACCAAATTATTTTAACATGTGAACTTTTAATTTTCAATTTTTTTTCTTTTTTTTTAATCCATGGGATGGTGGATAACATTGGATTGTCCTTATTCCTTCCTCGGGGAGCTTAGATTTATTAAGCTACTCCCACAACAGTACCCCTGAGGCACACCCAACTCCATCAAGCACTAATCATCCTATATTGCTTTCTTCTTTCCTTTATGTCACTGCATGGTTTAGCAATGGCCTTTTTGTATAGACACAGGAAAACAGTTCATGCTATGTTTTGTAATTTGGCAGTTAATTGACACCAAATAGTATTTATTCCTGGGCATCCATATTTACCTGAATTAAGTCTCAGTTGCCTTTAGTTCCTAGCACTCCAAAAACAGGGTCCCGATGAAGGAACTGGATAGACCCAGGGCAAGCTGTAACTACCCTGGCCTCAGAAGGGGACAAGCTAAGCATCATAAGTATAAGCTAAGAGCATGGTCATGGAATAAACTGTGTCATGACCCAAAAAGAAGTAAGTTAATAAGGACCCTAATGGGGTTAGGAAAGACTAACCTGGCCTGAGGACTGTAGTCTGGGATATAAAGCGAGATGTCCCCAGGAAGAGTCAACCTTTAAGCTTTATATATTTCTTACTGTGTTCATAAAAAAATGACTAGAAATATTATAAGAAGTAAATTTACTATGATTGCTTAAATAGATTACTAGCTGAGGAAAATAGAAAGCAATACACCCTTGATGGATTCCCACCACTGAATGGATCTTCTAGTAATCTGGAGTGCTGAACTCTCAGATGAGATTTTGTCCTTGAGTTAATCCCCTAGAATTTACCCTGAAGAAGTGGCTTTACCTCTGTTGTTATGACAATGTTCAACCCCACCTATGTGTACTCCTGCCCTTCACAATTGCTATATGACTATGCTGTAAGGGGAATTGACATATGCATTAATATATGCCTCAAAGACCTGGGCCCTAAGAAAACAGGATGAGAATGCTATTCGTATCTCCTAAAGAGGAATCGAAAAAGCTGTGCTTGCAGTATCACGCTTCACTCAAGTCAGAGAAAGAATCCAGAGTTCCGACCTCTGTCGACGATCAAGAATCAGGGATGCTGTCTCATTTGCCAAGGTGTCGAAAATCAGATGGGCTGGACACATAATGAGATTTGGAGACGACCGCTGGACTAGAGCCATAACCAACTGGATTCCATAAGACATCAAAAGATTGTGTGGCCGCCCACCTACAAGATGGTCAGACTTCTTCCTCAAGACCCTGAATGACCAGTTTAAGGTTCTTTGTGTTCCTAGAACGAGCAAACACCATTGGGTTACACTAGCACGCGACAGGGACAAATGGAAACCTTACTGGAGCCTACTCAAGGAAATCGATAGGTAACGAATGTCAAGTGATCAAGTGATTAAGTAAGGGGAAAGGAGGGACTAGGAGACTAAAACAAGACAACGAAGAGGATATAACAAGATAGAGGACTTTGAGGTCTATGAGAAGACTAGGATGATGGAACTATGATGACTGGGACTATGATCAAAATCGACTACGATTGTGCTGTAAGGGAGAGATCAGACTATGCTGGGGAAGATAGAGAAATAAACTGACGCCCAACAAGCCTTGGGGCCCTGTTTCTCCATTTCCTGGTCCTTCATCTGTCCATCTCTGGGGGAAGGCCAGGGGATTGGCTCTCAGCCACCCAACACTTGAGTCCCTCACTTGTCCACACGCTTTTCTTTTGAAACTCACAATGAACTCCCAATTTTCCCAGAAAATAGTGACCTCTCTGATTATCTCATGTCATCATGTCCAGAAAATGCTTTCAGTTCTTTGTTTTCAGGTTATGAGAACTCTGGAATATTGAAGACAAATTAGAATCTGAAGTAGAGGCCATTGTATACAGACATGGTTTGGTAGATGGAAACAGGAACTCTTTTTGTGTGTGTGGTGATGGGATGCAGTGTGCATGAAACCCTCCCAGGGACAGTATTGTGAAACTGTCAATCACTATGACTAAAATAAAATTGAAACAAACAGAGCAAGTAAATCATTCTGGCAACCACAGCAATATGAAATCTAGCAATTTTAAAGACATAGGCGACCCTTAGTTAGAAAGTGAGTTTTCTCCATGTAGATTCACAGACCTTTGGCAGTGCCTCCTGTTGATGTCATTCATGAACAGGGTTTTGTTCGAGTTGTGTGCTATGAGTTTTAGGATTGTCTGAATCTAAAAGTTTGAAAAAGTTTTTCTTTTCATATTTGTTTTTTAGTTTTATGTGTTGTGTGAGTGAAGGCCTCTCTTTTCTGTTAAGAAGAAAAACCAAGAGCCACAAATATCAGGTCTGACCTTAGTTCTAAGCTCCAAGAGATCCAAGGCATACCTAAAACTATTCAAATGTTGATTCATTCCTTTTGTACTGTCTGATGGAATGAATTAATTATGTTAGAAAAACAAATAAGGCTGGAGAGAGTTTGAGTTAAGGCACCTGCATTGCATGCTGCTGCCTCCACGAATTTGACTCCCAGCATCAGGAACAGCAACTGAACAGAGAGCCAAGAATCACCCCTCAGCACTACTGGGTGTGATGCCAAAACAGAGCAGAAAAAATATATGAATCGAAAAATACAAATAAAATGTGTTCAATTTAGTTGGATCACAATTGAAAGGTTTCTGGTTATTGGGCCTATGAAAATTTTTGGAGTTTTCTACATTTCTTTGATTGAATGGATTTAAAATGTGAACATTAATTTACAAAGAAATAAAATTCAACCAACTAATTATTATCCTCATGTATATATCTTTTGGCATCAGATATCAACCTAAACAATTTGAAGTGGGGGGTGAGGAAGGGGGACAGGGATTAGGACCTTAGAATTTTCACAAGCACCTCAGTCGTACTGCTAGAGATTAATAACTATGTTCCTATGTTTGGTATTTTACAACACAAATTTGATATACCTGTAAGTACTGAATGTCTGCTTGATTGTTTATAAAGAATGGCAGATGTTTCATTAAATAGCTGAAATTGCCAAAAATATTCATTATCAAATGCCAGAAAAGGGGAACCATCTTTTCAATTTTATCCTTAAAACACATCAAAGAAAGATAATACTCAGTGTGAACTAAGAAACTAACAAATAATATTTTAAATGACAATTTTGAAATTAAAATTTCCATTTCATGAGTAGGAATCACTTTTCTTCTTCAGCAAATCAGTATTTGGTCTGTGAAAAACGATGCTAGCTCATCATGTCATGCATCACACTCACAATAAATCTTTCTTATTAACTGCTTGGCTACAATTTATTTTCCTCTCAGGCTACGAAAGCGCGTGTGCTAGTGCAGCTGACTCTGGCGGGAGCTGATAAGCCAGTCCATAGCAGCCGCACTGCTGGCCTGATGAGATTTGTAAGAAGACAATATTCTATTGGCTCAGAAAACTATGCTGTGTATCAAACCTATCAAAAATAATATCTACAAACAATGCCTTGATGCATTTGCCAACTCTCAAAGAAAAGCTCACTGGTGGTGTTCTAAAAATATAGTTTGATTTCTGTTTTAAGTGAAAGTATACAGACTTGTTTGAAAGATTCTTGCTTACAATTGCTTTGTTTTTTGTTTTTTTGGTTTTTTTTTTTTTGCTTTCATTCTTGCTTTCATTTGCTTTCCACTAATCGTGGTAGTCCAAAAGAATATTTTTTCAGCATTGGCTTTCAAGTAGATATCACTGTAGTTCAAGTAGAAGCAAGATTACCCACCTTTAAAGGATCGGTCATATATTTCACAGAGGAGAAAAAATGTAATCAAGAAATGATCACAAGAGAAGTATATCACAATCCCGCAAACTAAAATTTTCATTTTAAGTTTTCCAGTGGTTTTCAAATGAAATAACTATCTCTGAGAGACACAAACACCCCTCACCTTAAAAAAAAAAGTAGCATTTTCTTTTGCTTGAAATAATTGCTTACTCTTTGTGTTATCGACTTTGCACAATTGTTTGTCTCAAAAGCACTTGCAGTATTCTAATCCATGATATCTCTGAGATCATTGTTTTCATCCTAAAACGGATACTATGAAAAAATATTACTTTAAAGACAAAGCACCAAGATGAATTAGTGTACTGGATATATTCACATTATACAAGTATTACATAATTTAAAGGAAATAAGGTACAAAGATATCATATTTATATAATGTTTTGCAGCTTACAATATACTGACATTTCCCACAGCGCTAGATAAGATAAAGCTTGCACAAAAATTAACTATAAATGCTGATTATTATTATGACTGTTTACTACATACTCTGTATATTGATATATCATTGACTCCTCAAAACCACTACATGAAATTTCTTAAAAAGTAATTTTCCAGTGGCTCAGAAAAACCTCTGCTATATAGCAAACCTAGACCTCCAAATCATGTATATCTAAAATAGGCTTTTATGTTTAGCTCTATGCTCAGAGATCATTCTGAGTGGTGCTCAGGGCACCATATGTGGTAATGGGCCTAGTGTTATTACAACATTCTTCACCCCTCACTTTCATTTTATATTTTGTTTTCTATACAATCATATAGCAAAATAAACTTTTTATCTATATGTTCTGCAAATATTAACTCTATGTACTGTCAACTCAATACTTAAGAGTAGTCACCACAATCAGAATAATAAAAGCACCTCAAATCCTCCTTTGTTCTTCCCCTTTGTTATGACACACACAAACAACTTATTCCTAAGTACTGCTAATTACTTATTGGTTTTCAAGACTGTCATGTTATCACAATCAAAGGATATTTTACCTTTTGACATAGGCTTTTCACCATATATTGTCTTTGAAACTCATCTGTTTTTACATATATCAATCAATAGCTTATGCCTTTTTATTCATTTTAAATATTAAAATGGATGAATCATTTTAATATGACATAAATATCTACTATTTTCCTATAGTCATTTTCATTTCATCATTTGTGCATAGCTTCTTTTTTATTAATTTTTTAATTTTAATGTATCAGCATGATGTACAGTTACATACTTACAAACTTTCGTGCTTACTTTTCAGTCATACAATGATCAAGTACCTATCCCTCCACCAGGGCAAGTTCTCCACCACCAATATTCCCAGTATCCCTCCCAAAACCCACCTCCACTTCACTCCCTGCTTCTGTGGCAGGCACATTCCCTCCTACTCTCTCTCTCTCTCTCTCTCTCTCTCAATCTCTTTCTTTCTCTCTCTCTCTCATTTAGGGTGTTGTGGTCTGCAATGCAAGTATTGAATGGCCATCATGTTCAGTCTATAGTCTACTTTTGGCATGCATCTCCCATCCCAAGTGGGCCCTCCAAGCACCCTTTGCTTGGTGTTCCCTTCTCTATCTGAGCTGTCTTTTCCCCCAGCATGTGAGGCCAGATGCAAACCTCCTGGTACTTATCTCTACTATTCTTGGGTGTTAGTCTCCCATTCTGTTACTTTATATTTAAAAATATGGAACACTTAATAAATTTTTGTGTCATCTTTGCCCTGGGGGCATGCTCATCTTCTCTGTATCATTCCAATTTTAGTATATGTGCTGCTGAAATGAGCACTGTGTATGGCTTCTTAAGACATAAATTTTGGTCCACCTTCAGTTATTTTTTTAAATGTTATGAGATGATGGATCCAGTTTTTTTAAGTTTTTTAAATGTAGTTATCCAGTTTTCCCAATACCATATGCTAACCATGTTTTCCTTGCTTCAATTTATGCACCACACTTCTTTGTCATAGATTAAATTCCATAAATCTGATGATCTACTTCCAATATTCCAAGTCTGTTTCATACATTTGACAGTCTATTTTTAGTCCAATACAAAGTAGTTTTGATAACTATAGCTTCTAAGTATTATTCCATGTCAGGACAGGCAATACATACTTTCTTCTTTCTTTCTCAAAATTGCTGTGGCTCTTTGAGGAGTTTTACCATTAGGGATTAGACAAAAATCCATCAAATACATTGGAAAAAACAAATAGAACTCTTCAAGATATGGATCTCAGAGGTATCTTTTTTCTTTTAATTTTTTATTATCTTTTATTAAATTTATTTATTTATTTTGAATACCCATCCACCAGTAAATATTTCCCGCCACCACGGATCCCAGTAACCCTCCCAACCCCCCATTCCATCCCCATCCCACCCTGCCTCTGTGGCAGGGCATTCCCTTTTGTTCTCTCTTTCCTATTCAGTGTTGTGGTTTGTAAAAGAGTTAAGCCTGATTTTCAGGGAGAAATCTTGGAGAATTTACTTTCCATTAACCACTTTATATATAAGAAGATGTCACGCAGCCGCATAAGCGGCCACGCGGTTTGGAGTAAGAGTCCTGGTTCCTGCATAAGCGAGCTATGCTTGTAGAGGCTCATGGTCACCGGGGTTCCCTCTGGAGGAGGCGGGATGCGGCACCTATCCCATCTGGGACTTCCCAGTGATCTCGGCTCTCTTCAGGACCAGGAGCATTCTCGGTAGCTGTGGAGGCCAGAGGTATCTTTAATTATTTGATGCCATGGACAAATATAACAAAATGAGAAATATACAAATGGGACTACATCAAATTTAAAAATTTTTACATTAATAGAAAATCAGAAGAAAATTTTAAAACATCACGTTAAATGGGAGAAAATAATGCACCTAATACATCAGATAACAGTGATAATATCTGTTAGATACATAAATCACTCACAAAGACTGACAACCAAAAACAAGAATCCCATCAAAAATAGGTAAAGGAGATAACAGTCATTTCCTGCAAAAGCCATTTAAATAGCAGGTAGGAATATTAAAACGTATTCTTCATCACTTATTGTCAGAGGAAAGTATATCAAAACAACAATGGGATATCATTGCACACTAGTGAGAATGACTCATACCAAAAGATTGAGAACAGCCAGTGTTGGTGGGATTGTCATCAGGCCCATTCTCTATGGAAAACAATTTGGATATTCTTAACAAAGTGAAAACCAAATCCCATTTGACCCAGCAATTCTACTTCTTAGCACCCACCCCTCAAAAAAATATTAATTCAAAAACATATATGCACATCTATGCTAATTGTAGTGCTTAGCAAAGTAGAAAGGATATGGAAATAACCTAAATGTCCGACAACAGATGACAGATAAAAAAGTCATTTTACATACATTATATATACACATTGGAGTTCAGTGAACCTATCAGAAAATAATAAATCAGGCTGTTGACTGCAATATGACTAGAACTGAGGATATCATGTCAAACAAAATAAATCAGAGATAAAAGGACATATACCAAATTATCTCACTCATCTATGATGTATAGAGATACAAAACAAGGAAATGGGAAGTATTGAACAATGACAAAGTATTAAACAATTGCAAAACTCTAACAAACTGTGGGGGGAGAAAGGGAAAAATAATACTTAGACTAAAAGTAAGTGATACTAGACTAAAATATAACATAGAAGATTTTAGGCATTTTGGTGGTGGTGAGGTGCAGCAACTTTGTACATTGATACCAAATACATTAACACTATTGTAACCATGTTGCCTGAACTATAATATACTTTTAAAATTTAACTTCTGTGTCCATTGGCTTGTCTTAATTGGTTTATCTAATTAAGTTTTGATTCCCATTTCTACATCATTGGAATAAAGAGTTATTATACTATTGAAAGTTGATTCTAGAACATTTTTCTCATATTTAGAAAACTATCTTTACTTGAGTTCTTAGAATTTAGATATAGGAATGATCTAGGATTTTATACAAGATTTTAATCAAAAATGTATGTGAAAGTGGGATAAACAAAAGGGATTCTGTATTAGTAAGTAACTTTGAGCAGGAAAGTTTCAAAACCAAAACTTATTTTTGCTTATATTTAGCATTTTGCTAATATTCAGAGAAACTTTCATTGCTACATGAATAAGATGTGAAATATTAAGTATTACTTTACTTTAATTAGAATTCCACCTTCAAAATCATAAAATTAAAATTTACTGCCTATTCAAGCTATAATGAACCTGATCCCATCTTTCCCAGGAGCTCAGAGCAATGTTTTGTGCAAAGATAACTCTAGACACAGTTGATTAAAAGAGCTGTTTCCTATCTTTCAGGGACATTGCTTTTCTAAATGCTCCAGTGGCTCCTTGTGTTTCCATTGGCATAAAAGAGAATGTATTTATTCCCAATAACATAACCAACAGATGTCTCCAAGGTCATAAGGCAACTAGGATTGTAGCAGTTTGTGGTATTTTTGCATCCCTTACGGCTCATTGGAAATAAATGTGCAACCACCTGTGTTCTAACTTCTTGCCCATGCAATCAAGTTTTTTTGTAAAAGAGCCAAGTTAAAAAATAAAATGACTCTAGAAATTAAAATTTCTCTTTCAAGTTTTAATATCCAGCACAAAATTGATGTGAACTTTAAGAAATTAAAGGAGCAAAATTTATTGGGATTTTTGAACTGTGTCCTGAGCCTGAGGTGTAGCTCAGTGGTGGGGCACTAGCCTTGCACTGATGAGGACTTGGATTCTATCCCCAGCACAATTTTTTAATTGATTTTTTGTTCTTCACTATAAATTAACCTGGGTTGTTAAAATATTTTTACTGATATACAAAAAAAGATATTTTTTTCACAAGCTATTACTCCATGGTCTGCTCAGAATATTTCTTCTGACTTTCTATAACTTTATGCTGTGCCTCTTGACCTTGCTATGATGCCATCTCTCTTACCATGAGGCATTTTCAGAATCTTATGACTTCCCACATCACTGCAAGAAACCGTGCTGATGTGTACAAGTGTTAAGAGACAAGACTATTTCCAAAGAGATGCTTCCCATAGGAAAACTGCTTTTAAATATTAACTGGTCATGTTAATGTCCTACTAGAATCATCTCTGACCCAGCAAGGAAAGTAGTGAATTGAGAGAGACACAAATCAATTAAAAAAAAACCCAAACTGCGTATTAGTTTTAATTTGGGTTTCTCTTGATTAAATCCTTAGAAGGTGAAAGAATCATAACTATTACAAAAATACTTATCAATTCCTCACCAAACTATAATTCTACTGCAGTTACCTATTAAGTAGTTACCTAATAAATATCACACACATTAGTTATCATATCCTGATATGGTTCTTTTCCACCTCTTTTAGATAGATTTAGCATAAAATCTGACTAATCTAGTGTGAACATAATGGAACAGGTCCTTGTTGGTACAGTTCATTCCAACATGCTAGAATGTCTCACTTAACTGTTAAGTAATAATTTAATTTATTACAAGTCAAAATTTCATAGTTTTGGAAGTAAACCATTCTTAACATGAGATTACATTCAAGGTCATTCATGTAAGTATACCTATGAGGTAGATTGTTTAACAGAGTAAAATTCGTTCCTTTATCATTCATAGTGTTCCTCACAAAATAAGCTTTTATCAAAATACTTGCTAAGAAAATAAATCACAGTATCCCAGTGCTCTTTTTGAGAAGTAAAGTCAGAGAGATATTACAGTGGGTAACGAACTTACCATGCATACTGACCTGAGTTCAACCCTCATCCCATATGGCCCCCATATGATGGAAGCCCTGAGTACAGAGCCTGGAGCAAGCCCTGAGCACTTTCAGATGTGGTACCAAATCAAACCAAATTTGGAAAAATAAATAAGAAACATGTGTTTTTAAACATGGGGCAAAGAGATAGTATAGTCAAAAAAGTGCTTGCCTTATAAGTGACCAACCATATTCTATCCCAAGCACTACAATATGGTCTTCCAAGAACCACCAGGAATAATGGCTGATCACAGAACAAGGGGTAAGCCCTGAATATAGCCAGGTATGACCCAAATTTTCCCCTCACAAAAAAATGAAGGTGTTACTTGTCACCCATGGGAATTCAATTGCACATAGGAGTATGACAGCAATACTATTTATCAAAAGCACTGCATGCATGGCAAAACAAGACAGAATTAGTATGTTAGAACTCAAACACACAATTTCTAAAAGAATCTTTTTTTTAACCTTGAACAGAATGTTACGCAGCAGCAATAGTCACCATAAAAGAGTGATTTTGTAATACTTCAGTTTACGTCCATAGTGCCTTTTATTCTCATGCCTTTATTACATTAGGTGGTCATTTTTATTTAAAGAACAACTAAAAAGGACTGGGAAAGGGGCTGAAGAGGTAGCATAGTGGGGAGGGCATTTGCCTTGCACACAGCTGACCCGGGTTCGATTCCCAGCATCCCCCGAGCACTGCCAGGAGTAATTCCTTAGTGCATGAGCCAGGAGTAATCCCTGTGCATTGCCGGTTGTGACACATAAAGGGAAAAAAAGGACTGGGAAAGTAATTCAAAGGCTGCTGTGACATGCCTGGCATATGGAAACTCAGAGTTCAATTCCCAGCACGGCATGGTCTGCTACACCCTACCAGGGTCACTCTGAGGACCCTAACAAATCTGGTCCCAAGAAGCACCATGCTATATATATATTGCTGGGAGAAGTCCAAGTTTCCTCTTGCACTCTTATGGGAAAAGCACCACACCGAAAAATTATGAACCAAAATGATCATACTGGTAGTATACAAACTGTGTTCAGTCATATCTATATGCTGTTCAAGTTCATGCTCTTTCTACCTCAAGATGCTACCTCTACTGAGCTAAATAAAAACAAACCAGAATTTCCATCAACTTTTTAGCCTCTATTAATGGCAAAATTGTTTCTAAAATTTAGAAATCCAAGAAAAATCAAATATTTCTAATTTATGCAAAAGTTTGTATTTCTCTCTATTACATCACAAACTAAACAGTGAGTAAAACATTGTATGTAAGGATCATAGATCTTCAAGAGAAGAAAACTTTTTGGAAAAACAAATAAGCTGCACTTTTTTTTATTTCCCCATACGAAAGCTAAGCTTTTCCCTTGATTTTTCAAATAAGGGTTAGAAGTAAGTGTATTTTGCCAATATATCTACCCAGAAAGATTGCTCTTTCTGTATAAAAAGATGATATGCTATACTAGTTCCTATGCTAAATTTGGCCTTTCACATAAAAGGCTTTCCTGAAAAGTTGTGCCAAATGAGTAGCAAATTTTGTGCTATCACCTCTATATGTATAATACTCAGCCAAATTACCTAAGTAATTTCCTCCAAAAGAATTTGGAATCAGATCTCTCATAAAGAAAATCCAACCTAAATAATTTCCTCCAAAAGAATTTGGATTCAGATCTCTCATAAAGAAAATCCAGGAAAAGAAAATGCTTTTTCAAGTAGGGAAATAATGCCAAACAAAAAGAATCCGGTGTCTAATTTTACAATGCAGATAGTAAGATGGGTTCATGTTTCATAGTGTATTTCAATGCCATGTAACACTTTCTAACTGTAGACATCCCAATGCTTAATAAATCCATAGAACAGTATTGTGAGTCCACCTCTCTTCATTCGCACTAGCCTCTACGTTTTTTGTGACTTTATGTAAATGATTTTACAACTCCATGCAAATAATCCACTGATCTACATGTAAATAGTTTAGAAAAGTTTAGCCACACCAGGCTACCTGGTAGATCATCAAACAGAAAATATACGAGGGTATGGTGCCGCCAGCAGGTCAATCTGTACCTGTGAGACGAGTGCATCAGCAGCCTGATGGTGCCTTCAGACTTTCAGATATTCCAAAATTGCTGCTGTGCCTTTGGCCAGATTCCAAAAACTTGGGGCAAAGTTTACCAAGAAAGTAAACGGCCAAAAGTTAGGTATGTGGGAGACACAACAACAAACCACCTTCGGCTCAGCTATGTAATTGGAGGCAAGGCCTCTCTGGTTCCTGATCAAACTGCTTAATGGCTATGATGGCAGAGACTCAGAAAAAAATCTCAGAACACAATGGCTTTTGGCAGAAATGCATCCTTTCCCTGCAGTAGGTTACCAGTGCCAGGCCACCCCGGATGGGAATAGGTTTCGTGCCTTGGCCTGTTCCCCCTGGTGGCCCAGTGGCCGTCATCCTCCAGAGGCCACTGGACAGTCAGGTTTGGGCCCGCAGTGATGAGACACATGGGGCCTCACGGGATGGTGGTGGAGCCGGCCCTTTCCTCCCTGTCCCAAAAAGACACCGAGTCGCTATCCATGAATGGCCTCTCTGGCTCCTGATCAAGCTGCTTAACGGCCATGATCCCAGAAACTCAGGAACAAATCTCGGAACCCAGCAGCTTTTGACAGAAATTCCTCCAGATTTAATTGCTAAAATTTTGGAATTTCAAAATCATGAGGCCACTACTGCAGCCACGCAACATCATATGTTATTCATAACCAGCAATAGAAAACAAATTGTCTACTGTTGCTTTTTTGGCAGATCTGAGTGTTGGGGCAAAATCCCAAATAATAATGGTGGGTCTGGTGTCAAAATATTGAATGTAATCAAAATAGAGAGAGAGTAATGTCGAAATCATCTGGCTCACAGGTAGGGGGAGGGTGTGGGATGGGGCTATATTGGGTTTTTGAGTGGTGGAGAATGGGCACTGATGAAGGTATGGGTGTTGAATTGTATGACCGAGACTTAAACCCAAAAGTTTTGTAACTGCTCTCACGGTGGTTCAATAAATAAAATTATAAAAAAAATAAAAAAAAATTAAGGTGGAGTTCATACCCAATTCAATCAGCCTAATCAGTGGCTGAATAAGTAGCAGTATTCCTATATTTAAAAAAAGAAAATATATCGTCTAACATTAACTCATTCTTTTCTCTTCCAAGTTCATTTGCTTCTTATGATCCATTTTTGTTTTTATTGCACTATTGTGATATTGCAGTATCACTCTGACTCTGCTTAGTTTAATCTTTTACTCATAATAAGCAAACTTTATACCATATGGGATGCTGAGAGTCGAACCTGAGTCAGCCATATGCAAGGCAAGAGCCTACCCACTATATTGTTTTTCTAACACCATTAATAAGCAAATGTTCTATTGCATCAGTAACAGAAATTTTTTTAAAACAAATTTTATTGGATCACTGTGAGATACAGTTACAAACTTGCATGATTGCATTTCATTTGTACAATGCTCAAGCACCCATCCTTCCACCAGTGCCCATTTTCCATCACCATTGTTCCCAGTGTCCCACCCACCACCCCCACCCTACCCCACTCCTTGCCTTTGTGGCAGGTACAGTTCTTCTTACTCTCTCTAATTTTGGGTAGTATGATTTGCAGTGCAGATACTAACAGGTCATCGTGTTTGGTCCTTGGGCTACTTTCAGCACACAACTCCCAGCCTGGGAGATCCCGTCAATCATCATTTACTTAGTGGTTCCCTCTGTATTCCAACTGTCTTTTCTCCCAGCACTTGGAACCGGCTTCCAAACCATGGTGTAATCCTCCTGGCCCTTATCTCTTTTGTCCTTAGGTGTTAGTCTCACATTATGCTACACAAATGAGTGCAGTCATTCTAAGTCTTTCCTTCTCTTTCTGAGTAATTTCACTTAGCATGATACTCTCCATGTCCATCCACTTATATGCAAATTTCATGATTTTATCTCTTGTAACATCTGCATAGTTTTCCATTGTGTAGATGTACCAGAGTTTCTTCAACCAGTCATCTGTTCTCGGGCACTCAGGTTTTTTTCAGATTCTGGTTATTATAAACTGTGCTGCAATAAACATACAAGTGCAGATATCATTTCTACTGAAATACCAAAAGTTTTACTGCATCAAGTACTCAATAATTTTACCTTCTCCTCTCACTTAGGTCCACTCATTGTTTCTCACCTGGATTATCAAAATGATTTCAGAGTTGTTCATTTTTGCTTCTTCACTTCCCCTGTCTTCAACGAAAATGGGTATTTCAGTGTGAGAAAACACCCAAAGTATGACTTTAAACAAGGTTTTATTTTTACACACACACATACACACACACACACACACACCGCCTGCTAAAGGTAATTCTCCAATAACCCAAAAGATCAAGTAGAAAATAGAAAAGAATAGGATTACTCTTAAATTTTGTGGCATTTTTGAATTTTAAATAATATGATTCTTAATCATTGTGTGACCACTTAACTATAAAGGATTCAAACAAAAAATAAGCACATTACTGAATATTAAGTAGGATTTGAGGCTTTAGGAGAATGTGACAAATTAAAAAGAGACTAGTCATGTTGAGGATATGAACAAACTGAGAGTAGTCCACTCCTCCAAAGTAGATGAAAATGTGAATAAAGACAGTATCAAGATTAGTTGGAAGGCTAGAGTTATAGTACAGAGGATAGGGCATTTGCGTTGCACAAGGCTGACCCAGGTTCGAATTACAGCATCCCATATGGTCCCCACAACACCGCCATGTGTAATTCCTGAGTGCAAAGCCAGGAGTAACCCCTGTGTATCACTGGGTGTGACCCACTGTAGCACTGTAGCACTGTCCTCCCATTGTTCATTGATTTGCTCGAGAAGGCACCAGTACTGTCTCCATTATGAGACTTATTGTTACTGTTTTTGGCATATCAAATACGCCACAGGTAGCTTGCCAGGCTCTGACCTGTGGGCGGGATGCTCTTGGTAGCTTGACGGGCTCTCCCAGAGAGATGGAGGAATCAAACCTGGGTCGGCCATGTGCAAGGCAAATCCCCGACCTGCTGTGAACCCCCCCCCCCCCAAAAAAGATTACTTGGAGAATGCTCACATGAAGAAAGCAGGAATTAAAGAACCCCAGAAGAACTACCAGAACATGCACAAGTCTGACGAGTGGAACATAATGCTGGGTGTAAGTATCTGAGGATTCCTGCAGACGAAGGAAAATTTAGCAAGTCATCAGAGTCCTTGAACCAAAGCCACAGACAAAAGAGACCATGGCCCTAGAACAGATCTGCCTTAGAACACTCCTCCCACTCTTGTTATAGGCTTCTATATAAATACAGCAACAGATTTCAGGATGGGGTGCCTGGGACCCTCTGACAATCCACTTCTGCAGCAGGAAGACCTACAAACTACATTCTCACGGTAACCCCATTAAAAGGCAGTACAGCAGATAAGGAGCCTACCTTGCACAAGCTCACCTGGGTGTGATACTGGTCACCTACTATGAACCTTCAAGTTGAACTCACCAGGAATGACTCTTGAGTGGAGAGCCAGGTGTAAACCGACAAGAGTGTGACCAAAAAAATTAAAAGAAAGCAAACAAATCAAAACAAAACAAAAAATTATAGAATGAAAGATTTTTAAATTTTAAGAAGTTAAAAATAATTTTTGGATGGTAATATATTAGCAGGAGTAAGCTGGTTAGATGGGAGTAATAAAGTCTAAAACTAAGAATTTCCCATGCTGGGCGGATCTTCCCAGCACCCTTTATTTGGTGCTCCCTTCTCTATCTGAGCTGCCTTTACCCCTAAAGTGTGCAGCTGGCCTTCAAGCCATGGAGTATACCTCCTGGTATTTATCACAGCTATTTTTGGGTATTAGTCTCCTATTTTGTTACTTTATGTTCCCCAGATGTATGCAAACTTTCTATGTCTGTCCCTCTCTTTCTGACTCATTTCACTTAGCATGATACTTTCCATGTAGTAGCACTTATATGTAAATTTCATGATTTCATCTTTTCTAACAGCTACATAGTACTCCATTGTGTATACATACCAAAGTTTCTTTAACCAGTCATCTGTTCTTGGGCACTCAGGTTTTTTCCAGATTCTGGCTATTGTAAAGAGTGCTGCAATGAACAAACAAGTGCAGATGTCGCTTCAACTATACGTTTTTGCTTCTCCGGCATATATTCCCAGGAGTGGTATTGCTGGGTCAAATGGGAGCTCAATTTCTAGTTTTTTGAGAATCGTCCATACTGTTTTCCAAAAGGGCTGAACCAGTCGGCATTCCCATCAGCAGTGAAGGAGGGCCCCTTTCTCGCCACATCCGCGCCAACACTGTTTGCTTTTATTCTTTTGCATGTGGGCCAGTCTCTGTGGTGTGAAATGATATCTCATTGTTGTTTTGATCTGCATCCCCCTGATGATTAATAATGATGTAGAGCATTTTCTCATGTGATACATGCTAAAAGTAGACTATAGACCAAACATGATTGCCACCCAGTGCCTCTTTTGCAAACCACAGCACCCAAAAGGAGAGAGAGAACAAAAGGGAGTGCCCTGCCACAGAGGCAGGGTGGGATGGGAAGCTGGGGGCAGGAGAGGGATACTGGGATTGGTGGGGGTGGAAAATGGGCACTGGTGGAGGGATGGGTATTTGATCATTGTATAACTGAAAGCCAAGCACAAAAATTTGTAAGTCTACAACTGTACCTCATGGTGTTTCACTAATAAATTTTTTTATTTAAAAAAATAAAAATAAAAATAAGAATTAAGAGGGAAAGTATTCACCAATGATTGCAAAACTAGGATGTGACCAGAAGCATAAGTAAGTGACATAGGAAAATACTAATCTTATAAGGAATGGGATGGGTGGGGGTGGGGAGACAAGACAAGGGTAGTCTTCTGCCTTGAACATTCAAAGTCAGATCCTTCTGGGGTCAAAGTTTCTTTTGTCTGTGGCTTTGGTTCAAGGACTCTGATGACTTTCTAAATTTCCCTTTGACTGCAGGAACCCTCAGACATTAAAGACATTTTCCTCTTGGGATAGAGAGCCCATCATCAGTTATGAATAGAGTAATCTGAAAACAATGTGGACAATCCATGTAGCATTATCTTTAAAGAATTAAGAAAAATACTTTTGGTCTCCAAAGTACTCTGTAAAGGAGCAAGAGAGCAAGGGAGCTAGTAGGTAGTATTTTCTGATTAGCAGTTTTAAATCTGTGGCTCTTTTGAGTAAGACAGAGAAAAAAAGTTTGAAAGTAATAGAATAGAAAGCAGAGAATGAGTGTATGGAGGGAAATAAAGCACTCAGCATATGGGAAAGTAAGCAGTCACCCGTCAAGGACAAAGAGAAAAATATTATGTTGTTTTTTTAATTAAATATTATCTTATTATACTTTTTACTTCAGTGTTCACCACCACCATCACTCCAAAAAAGTGAAGCTGACAGAGAAAACACTGACCTTTAAAGCTGAGGAATATTCATTTCAGGGACAGATAGTAGTGAGAGAGAAGGGCACTCTAGCACGTAGCCAGCAAGGGTTCAATTCCCAGCACCCCATCAGCAGTTGAGCACAGTCAAGAGTGATTCCTGAGCACAGAGCTAAGTGTAAGCCCTGTGTACCTGGAATCCTAAGCAGCGCTGGGTGTGACTCCAACCTCCACAAAAAAAAAAAAAAAAAAAAAAAAAAAGACTCCAGATTTCTTTTAACTAATGCAAGTGTAAGATGCAGAGCTAAAAAGAGTTGTTACTGAATCCAGAAGATTTTTCTCCCTTCTTAGGGATTACTCCTGTATCTGCACTCAGAAATTACTCCTGGCACTGCTCTGGGGACCATATGGAATGCCAGGGATGGAACCCAGGTAGGTCACGTGCAAGTCAAGAGCACTACCTGCTACACTATCAGTCCAGCCCCTTTAAACTCATTTCTTTTATTTTTAATTTTTTTAAAATTTATATTTGTTCAAACACCAATCATACCACCATTAAACCTTCCCACAACCATATTTTGAATGTTTCCAACCCAAACCCCAAACCCTGCCCCAAAGCAGAATTGAAATAATTTATTTTGTATTGTTATGAATAATCCACCAAAAATGATCCATAAATGTTTCTTAGAGGAAAGTGTGTGAAAACTGCTGTATTTCATCCAGGAGCCATTAAGTCCTTCTATAAAAGATTAGTAAAATATTGTTAAAAGTTGATCCTTGTGTGCATATATACATACCTGTATAAATATATTTGCCCCTAAGATTGGTTGCCTTCTACTTTAAACCCCATCAAACATGGTGTGATACTCTTGGTATATTAGTGGTGTAAAGTATGAGATGCCCAGGAATAGATTCTCTTATGGGGGGGGCTCGTCTGAGCATGTTGAATCCAGCAGATTTCAGAAGTAGAGCCCTCTTCTTTTTTTTTATTTTTTTTTTTAATTTTTATTTATTTATTTTTTTACAGTTGTAGATTTACAATTTTTTTTGTGCTTGGGTTTCAATTATACAATGATCAGATACCCATCCCTCCACTAGTGCCCGTTTTTCACCACCATGGATAATATCCCTCCCACCCCCATCCCCCCATCCCCCCCTGCCTCTGTGGCAGGGCAATCCCCTGTGTTCTCTCTCTCCGTTTGGGTGTTGTGGTCTGCAAAAGAGGCATTGAGTGGCAAACATGTTCAGTCCATAGTCTACCTTCGACATGCATCTCCCCTCCTGGGAGGATCCTCCAAACATCCTTTATTTGGTGCTCCCTTCTCTATCTGAACCGCCCTTTCCTCTAGGATACCCGGCTGGCCTCTAAGTTATGGAGTAATCCTCCTGGTGCTGATCTCAGCTATTCTTGGGTATTAATCTCATACTTTGTTACTTTATATCCCCCAGATGAATGCAATCTTTCTATGTCTATCCCTCTCTTTCTGACTCATTTCGCTTAGCATGATACTTTCCATATTGTACCACTTGTATGTAAATTTCATGACTTCATCTTTTCTAACAGCTACATAGTACTCCATTGTGTAGATGTACCAAAGTTTCTTTAACCAGTCATCTGTTCTTGGGCATTCAGGTTTCTTCCAGTTTCTGGCTATTGTAAAGAGTGCTGCAATGAGCAAACAAGTGCAGATGTCACTTCGACTATACATTTTTGCTTCTCTGGGATATATTCCCAGGAGTGGTATTGCTGGGTCAAATGGGAGCTCAATTTCTAATTTTTTGAGAATCGTCCATACTGTTGTCCAGAAGGGCTGAACCAGTGGACATTCCCACCAACAGTGAAGGAGTGTCCCTTTCTCGCCACATCCACGCCAGCATTGGTTGCTTTTGTTCTTTTGAATGTGGGCCAGTCTCTGAGGTGTGAGATGGTATCTCATTGTGGTTTTGATCTGCATCTCTCTGATGATTAATGATGTAGAGCATTTTCTCATGTGCTTTTTTGCCATTCGGATTTCTTCTTTGAGAAAGTTTCTGTTCATTTCATTGCCCCATTTTTGGATGGGGTTGGATGTTTTCTTCTTGTGGAGTTTAACCAGTATTTTGTATATCCTGGATATCAACCCCTTGTCAGATGTGTATTCGGTGAATATCCTTTCCCATTCTGTAGACTGTCTTTGTATTTTGGTCACTGTTTCTTTGGAGGTGCAGAAGCTTCTTAGTTTAAGATAGTCCCATTTATCTATCTCTGTTTTCACTTGCTTGGCCAGTGGCGTGGCATCTTTGAAGATACCATTAGCTTCAATATCATGGAGGGTTTTGCCAACTTTATCTTCAATGTACCTTATGGTTTCTGGTCTGATGTTGAGGTCTTTAATCCATTTTGATCTTACTTTTGTACATGGTGTTAGGCAGAGTTCTGAGCCTATTTTTTTGCATGTAGCCGTCCAATGATGCCAACATAATTTATTAAAGAGGCTTTCCTTACTCCGCTTCACATTACTTGCACCTTTATCAAAGATTAGATGACCATATGATTGAGGGGAGATGTCAGTGTATTCAACCCTGTTCCATTGGTCTGCAGTTCTGCCTTTGTTCCAATACCATGCTGTTTTAATTATTACTGCTTTGTAGTACAGTTTGAAGTTCGGGAGGTTGATTCCTCCCATTTTCTTTTTCCCAAGAATTGCTTTAGCTATTCGTGGGGGCTTATTGTTCCATATAAATTTCAGGAGTGTTTGCTCCATTTCTTTGAAGAATGTCATGGGTATCCTTATAGGGATTGCATTGAATTTATACAATGCTTTCAGTAGTATTGCCATTTTGACAATGTTAAGTCTCCCGACCCATGAGCAGGGGATATCTTTCCATTTCCTCATGTCCTCTTTTATTTCCTGAAGTAGCGTTTTGTAGTTTTCTTTGTACAGGTCCTTTACTTCCTTAGTTAAGCTGATTCCTAGGTACTTGATTTTCTGGGGCACAATTGTGAACGGGATTGTTTTTTTCATGTTGCTTTCTTCTCTCTCACTGTTTGCGTATAGGAAAGCCATGGACTTTTGGGTATTGATTTTATAACCTGCAACTTTACTATACGAGTCTATTGTTTCTAGGAGTTTTTTGGTGGAGGTTATTGGGTTCTCTAAGTAGAGTATCATATCATCTGCGAATAGTGAGAGCTTGATTTCTTCCTTTCCTACCTGAATGCCCTTAATATCTTTTTCTTGCCTAATCGTAGAGCCCTCTTCTAAACAGTCTAAATTTATTTTTTGGTGTGACTGAAACACATGCATGCAACTTTGCAACTATTTCGTGGTGATTCAATTGAAAAAGGAATTTATAAAAAAAATTTTAAATAAATAATGTTTTTCTTTGGTGAGATAAAACTACCAAAGGTAGTCTATACTGAGATATGTTCTTTAGACCTGACTCAATTGTTCTTTTGGACCTACATTTGACTGTATTTTAAAGAGAGCTTTGTATGCCTCGAATTCTGTTACTAATAGCATTGTAAGCCAGTAACAAAATTTTAAAAATTTATTTTATCATAAAAAAAATAATAATAATAAATGGCTGAAGGCAAAAGAACCTGAGAACTTGTCCAAGAACTTTGCACACCACAGCATGGAGAGGCAGAGGAGGCTGAGGTGAAGAACAGGAAGTGGTCAAAGGAAACCAACACTGGTGGAAGTTACTGTGCTGGACCTTTGAAGGTATGAAATTGTATCATTAACAGTATCACAGTGCCAAAATAGCTACAACAAGATAATCATCTCTGTATGTGTTGCAATGCTGTAAAAAAATTAGAGCAAACATTAAAACAATACAGGAATATATGGCTAAAAATAAATAAAAGAAAGATTCAAATTCAGTCAAATATTAAGATATGGTAAATGTTAGTGTACTATGTCTGACTTAAAGGTAGAAATTGTCAGGGTGAGGTAAATTCATAAAACAAGACCCAACTTGTTTTTTATATAATAATAGATTTTAAAAAAGATAGGGAATGTTACATCATATTTAATGGCAAACAGGGGATTGGAATTGCTGTAGCATTATTAGATAAGAAAACTTTTGGCAGAATGTCCTGACCCCGCACCAGGCTATCTTCACCAGGGTACCTAGGAGCGGGACGGGTTGAGTTTCCTTGCCTGCTCCAAGCAAACCCCGGCAGCCGAAAATCTCCAGAACGCAACCCTTAACATGCTCAAGGCCACTCTCCACATGCTCTGATGAGCCTCACCCACAACCCCTTGTTGTGGCAGAAAAGCCCAGGCATGTGGAAACCTGTGACTGAGATATCCAAGCCTGCTCAGATCGAGACTGGGCCTCCTCCCCCTAGATCCCAGTTTTCCAGTAGGTTGGCAGTCACACCAACTAACTGCCCCCAGCGTCATGTAATCTCATCAACGGCGAAGACCCAGGGACTATAAACTAAAGGTTCGGGAAGAGAGCAACACAGAATTTTCGCAGCCACGCGACCTCTTACACTCTATCTCACTTATTCAAAAGTAGCACACATTTGTTTGGTTTTAACATACTTGCTTGTATTCTCTTATCTACTGGCTTAAATGGCTCCAGAATGAAATACAACAACCTTCATACACTTCCCTCTTATTGTTGTGGAAGGGTGCTTGGTGGTGGGATTGGTGTTTGAATATTATCTGTAATGAACTATTGTGAACTACTTTTATGAAAATAAAATATATAAAAATTGAAAAAAAAGAAAACTTTTAATGATAGAAAGGTAACTTTCTTAAGTAATTTGCCATTTAAGGCCTTGCCTCTCAAGAAAGCCTATGATCAGTGTCACTCTTGCCAAAGCTGAGAGAAATTGAGAGGAATCTGGTTTTTCTAAACTACAGAGCTGCCATTCTCCCCTTTTTCTCACGTACCTGTCTATTAAACCCTGATCAAGCACTACTCACTTCATCATGCATTTCACTTTAATTAATACTAAATCTTGTGGCTCATTGGGAATTAGGTCTGAAGCATTAATTTTTCTCGGAGGACTCTATTGATCCAAAACCTAATAACACATTGTCTGACTCATTTCTAATTTTTCTACCTGATTATTTAATGCAATAATAATGTAAAAAGTTTTTCGCATTCCATGAGAGTTTTGTTGTTTTGCTTTTTTTATAGTTCCTGATATTCTAGTCCAAATATCAACATTATTAAAATTCCCCCTATCAAAGAAAAGTAAATACATGTTTATATTGCTTAGACATAGCCTTAAATGATATAAAATATCCATATGTCTATGAAATGATATTACATTATAATCCAGAGAGTTTAGAATTATTTTTTCATGTAAAGTGAGAATTTGTTATGAAAGCAATCCTTATATTTTGTTCTTTTCAGCTACAAACACTAGTGAACTTTTTTTATAAATGGATTCACCTCAAAAGATAAATATGGCAGTTTTCCTTCTATTGTACTCTAGAAAAGAGTTGTTAAAAAGATAACAATACTCTCTAGAAATAGGTATACTCATATTGTGAGTTATACAAATTATATCAAAGCTTTAGCTGTGAGCATTATTTTATTTTACTATTTCTTTAAACACTCTACTTTCCTAGGCAGGGAAAGTTTGTCTCTTTTTTCCCACTCCAGGTCTAATATTTTTTTAAATAGTTTTGTAATCTATATGATCTCTTTTAGACTCTGCCAACTTTTAAACCCAATAAGCCTGGTGGTGGGTTGGTGTTTGAACAGTACCTGTAATTAAATATTGTGAACTATTTTTATAAAAATAAAATCTAAAAAAAATCTAAAAAATAAAAAATAAAATAAACCCAATAAGCCATTGCCTGAGCCCTCTAATAGGAAGTTAGTATGAGATTTCACTCCTTTACATAGGCAGGTCCATGCCACTTTTCTGTAAAAAGTAGCTTTAGAAAATAGACCTTTAAGCATGTAATTCTTAAAGATTTAAGGCAATGAAATGGTGGGGGGGGAAGCGGGGAGAGTGGGCTAGTTGCAGGCATGCAGGCAAATGGAGGGTGTCTGGTAGTAAGGTTTTTTTTTAATTAAAAACTAAGAATGAATTTCCTATCCATGAAGTATCTAAAAGACATGAAGCCCATATTCCTTTGAAATGAAAATACTGAACTTTTTAGAGATGGAGAACATTAAGTCATGCAGAAACTGAGGCACCACCCAGATGAATTGGACTGCCTCAGAAAGGAAGCTGTGGAGGTTAAATAGATGGTTCGGTGGGGAGAGTGCTTGCCTTGTATTCTGCTGAGACTAGGGTTCACACCTTGGCACTGCATATGATCCCCCTGCCAGGAGTGATCCCTGAGCTGAGTACAGAGTTCGAAGTAAGGCCTGAGCACAGATATGCGTGGCTCAGAAAACAACAAAATCAATGAAGAAGGAACTTTTCGAGAAGCTAAAAGTCATGGTGAAAATATGAAAAGAGGAGCCAGAGAGATAGTATAGAAGATAAGGTACTTACCTTGCATGCAGCAACTGGATTTCAATCCTTGGCACTGGATATGGTCCCCAGAGCCTATCAAAAGTGATTCCTGAGTGCAGAGTCAGGAATAACCTTAGTTCTTCTTGGTGTGACCCCCAAACACTATATATATAGTGTAAATATATGTGTGTGTGTGTGTGTGTGTGTATATATGTGTGTGTATACACACACACACACACACAAAAAAACATGTATCTCTTTCTCGGCCCTCACATTTATCTAAATTTCTTTAAATGAAACTAGTTTATTTCACTAAGAAAAAAAAAACAAGGGTAGTAAAACCCATATTCCAATTATTTCTCTTTACACAGAGATCAGAAAATTGCACCCAATCAATCTTAAGCTGCTTATGAGAGATACATTTTAACTGACTTGATAAATAGAGGTTCAAAATAAAAGATGCGAAAATAATCATACACACAAATAGTAGACTAAAAGGTTTTTGAATGTCCTATCAAATAAAGTAGGCTTAAAACAAATTAATGAGACACAAATGGACACTATATAATGATGATAACATCTTTGTATCATAACTCTTAATACTCATTAAGTATATGTATTAATGAAGGAGCATTAAAAATACATAAAAAATATTAACAGATCTAAAGAAAGATGTTGATAGCACCACACTAGCATGAACAAATTTTAACACTTCTCACCACAGGATAGAATAACTGAACAAAATTAATCAACAAGAAAACATTGAGTATAACATGTACAGTGCTCTCCATATCTCAAATGTTGAATACACATTCTTCTCCAGTATATTTAGATCATTCTCCAGAAAGGACCACATTTTGGGACCACATTGCTAATTCATAATATATGAATAATGCCAAGTATCTTCTCAGAAGATGGAAATAAATTACAACAATAGTACCTTTGTAAAGAAAACAAAAATACTTTTGTAAAAAAGAAAAAATAAAGGTGGAAATATATTGCCAAAAAGAATACTGGGGAAACTCAAACATTTGGAAACTAAACAATATACAACTAAGTAACCATTGGCTCAAAAAGGTAACTGAAGGACAAATAAATTCCTAGAAAAAATGAAAAGACAAAAACTACCAAAATATATGAGAAATATCAAAAAATGTACTAAGAGGAAAACCACAGCAATATGGGAATTTACCAGGAAACAGACTCAATCTAACCTCGCATCTAAAAAAATTAGAAAAAGAGCACCAAAGAAGGACTAAGAACATGAAAAGTAACAAAGTTGCAGTAAAATTTAATGATAGAAAAAGAAAAACAAAAAAAAAGAGAAAGTTTCACATCGCTCTGCTACAGTTTTGAAGCAATGAATATTACTCTATGGTAGATATGAAGTATTAAACTACTTTGCCATTTGATTGTTTTAAATAAATGTTTTAAACTATTGTGTGCATGCAACACAAATACACATATTTTCCTCCTTCTAAAAGCATAACATTGATGGTCCAAATAGGGAATAATTATTCTTAATTCTTTATCAAACATTTTCCTCCTTATAGCTTTCCATAAGAGACCTTGAAAGTAAAACAGTATTTTTTTTTACTTTATTTAATCACCATGAGATATAGTCACAAGCTTTCATGTTTGAGTTACAATCACACAATGATCAAACACCCATCCCTCCACCAGTGCACATTCCCCACCACCAATATCCCCAGTATACCCCCCATTTCCCACCCTCCCCCTGCCTCCATGGCAGACAATATTCCCCATACTCTCTCTCTACTTTTGGGCATTATGGTTTGCAGTGCAGATACTGAGAGGTTATCATACCTGGTCCTTTATTTACTTTAAGCACACATCTCCCATCTCAACTGATTCCTCCAACCATCATTTTCTTAGTGATCCTTTTGCTATTCCATCTGCTTTCTCCTGCCTATGAGGCAACCTTCCAACTATAGAGCAATCTTCCTGGCCCTTGCATCTACTGTCCTTGGGTGTCAGTCTCATGTTATGTTATTTTAAAATACAGGTTCCTCCCGTTGTTCATCGATTTGCTCGAGCAGGCCCAGTAACGTCTCCATCATGAGACTTTGTTGTTACTGTGTTTGGCATATCAAATACGTCACGGGTAGCTTGCCAGGCTCTCTGCCGTGCGGGCGAGATACTTTCGGTAGCTTGCCGGGCTCTTCGTGAGGGGCGGAGGAATCGAACTCGAGTTGGCAAGGTTCGCTGCATGCAAGGCAAATGCTCTACAAATGTGCTATCGCTGCTTCGACAGCACATATACTAAAAAAAAAAATGTTATTTTATACTCCACAAATTAGTGACTGCTTCAAGTCGTGCCTTACTCAAAAATTAATCTGCCAAAAAAATTAGGTATGTGGATTTTGTAACTGAAATTTCTAGGTTTTCAGGGAATCGAGACCAACTAATCTCTCCCATCTCTGCCAGAAGCCCCAGCAGTCACACACACCCAAAAGCTGCCAACAAGTCAACATTTAACTCCAGCTGTATCATTCCCTTAAAAAATCCCTGGAGAAACTGTACAGCTCAAATAAACCAATAGTTTAGTTGCACACCAGATTGGATGTGATGTAGTATAGAAGGAAACCAATCTTAGTTAAGAAAATATTAACAGACAAGGCTTACTGTAACATCATCTTAGTAATCTCTTATACAAGGACATAAAGGTTCCATAGTGAAATACAACTTTCTTCTAAGTAACTTGATTCTAAGAAAACATTTTTTCCACCATTCTGTTAGCAAGTTATTGATAACAAGCAGTATTCCATTGTGTAGATGTACCAAAGTTTCTTTAACCAGTCGTCTGTTCTCAGGCACTTGTGTTGTTTCCAGATTTTGGCTGTTGTGAAAAGTGCTACAATGAACATATAGGTACAGATGTCATTTCTACTGTGCTTTTTTGCACACTAGGGGTATATTCCTAGAAGTGGTAATGCAGGGTCATATGGAAGCTCAATTTCTAGCTTTTGAAGGACTGTCCATATTGTTTTCCAGAAAGGATGGACCAGTTGGTATTCCCACCAATAGTGAAAGAGTGTCCCTTTTCCCCCTGCATCCACCAGCACTGGTTGTTTTTGTTCTTTTGAATATGTGCCACTTCTCTGTGGTGTGAGATGATATCTCATTGTTGTTTTGATTTGCATCTCCCTGATGGCTAGCAGTGTGGAGCATTTTTTCATGTGCCTTTTGGCCATTTCTATTTCTTTTTTGAGGAAGATTCTGCTCATTTTTCCTCCCCATTTTTGATGGGGTTGGAGGTTTTTTCTTGTACAGTTTTACTAGTGTCTTGTATATTCTGGATATTAATCCCTTATCAGATGGGTATTGGATAAATATTCTTTCCCATTCTGTGGGCTCTCTCTGTATTTTGGTCACTGTTTCTTTTGAAGTGCAGAAGCTTCTTAATTTGATGAAGTCCCATTTGTTTGTGTTTGTAAAACAGTATTTTCAAAAGCTATTATCCACTAAATATTTGTTAGATTTCACCTATATTTATGTTTATTACAACAATTTCAGCTTTATTTCAGGGAATGAACAGTTTCAAATATCAGTTTTCCTATTTTGAAAAAAAATTAATCAGAATTAAAGTGACACTACGGGCTGGAGTGATAGCACAGCAGTAGGGCATTTGCCTTGCACGCAGCCAACATGGCCGACCCGAGTTCAATTCCTCCGCCCCTCTCGGAAAGCCCGGCAAGCTACCGAGAGTATCTGGCCCGCACGGCAGAGCCTGGCAAGCTCCCCGTGATGTATTCGATATGCCAAACACAGTAACAACAAAGTCTCCAATGGAGACGTTACTGGGCCCACTCGAGCAAATCGACGAACAATGGGAGGGCCTTTACCTTTTTGTATACAGGAAAAAGAAAAAGGACTTCTCCCTGTAATATTGTCTGATTCATTACCAAGTTTATTACTTAAAAATAAAATAAATCTGTGTTATGATGAATGATGTAGATACTAGGCCATTTAAAGTCCATTCATTTTTGTCACTTTCCTCATCAACTTAACTAGTCCTACAGCAATACACATTGATCAGAACTAAATTAATAAATAAACCAGGTTTTAGTCTATTCATTTCATCAATATAGCCAAAAGAAATATAAACAAAAAATGTGAAAGGGAGAAAAATAATAGTCTCTTCCTTAATTCTTTGTGTTTATTTTTAATTGTGAAGATCTTTAATAGGAAATTTACTTGATTTATGAAGGAAATACTAATGAGTCATTATTCATTTTGTGTTCTTTCAAAAAAGCAATCTACCAATGATCAATATTTATTGTGTATGGATTATTATCCTGCCCCTTATTAACCAAAGATAACCCCCACCACACAAACTACCATCCTCACATTCACTTTAAAACTGTTCCCTTTCACTGCTGCTGGGAAATGTAGACTGGTGGAGAACTGGGTGTTGGAACACTGCATGACTGACACCTAATTATGAATAGCTTTGTAAGGGTCTGTCTCAGAATGATTCAATAAAAAACAATAAATAAACTGGTCCCTTCAAGATAAAATACTTGGGGCTGGAGCGATGGCACAGTGGGCAGGGTGTTTGCTTTGCATGGGGTGGACCCATGTTCCATTCCTGAGCACCGCCAGGGATAATTCCTGAGTGTAGAGCCAGGAGTGACCCCTGTGAATTGCTGGGTGTGACCCAAAAAGCAAAAATAAATTAAAAAATAAGTAAAGATAAAATAGTTGACTAGCCTTAAAAGAAGGTAAAGGTAAAGGCCAAGGCCCTCCCATTGATCATCGATTTGCTCGAGCGGGCCCAGTAACATCTCCATTGGAGACTTTGTTGTTACTGTGTTTGGCATATCGAATACGTCACAGGGAGCTTGCCAGGCTCTGCCGTGCGGGCGAGATACTCTCGGTAGCTTGCTGGGCTTTCCGAGAGGGGCAGAGGAATCGAACTCGGGTCGGCCATGTTGGCTGCGTGCAAGGCAAAGAAATCAAATGTAAACTTTTAATATTACAGGTTCACATGTTATCAATGTACAATGTATAGACTTTCTTGTAGAGCTTTTGTGTAATTGTTTTACTTTGTTTTTTGTTTCTTTGGGGGTCACACATGCTCTGACTATTCCCTACTCTGTGCCAGGGTAGACCATGGGGCCCATGAGGTTCAAGTCAAAGCCTGTATGCTCATTCCACTGAATTTTCTCTAAGACCCATTTATATTTTTAATGCTTAAAACACACTCATGTATAAACATGCAAGCATACACACACACACACACACACACACACACACACACACACACACATTTTTAAAAAAATATTTAGAGGCTCATAGTAGACATGGGAAACACAAAGGTGACTTTCATGAACCTGACTATCAGCTTCCTCACTCCTCAGTCTTCTCATTACCAGATTATTAGAAATGATGAAAAGTTCATTCATTTTACAATATAAAAAATTTTTCAGCAAACATTTATTTTAGATATATGTCAGGCGTGGACAATGTTATTAAGTTCATTGACAAGTGCTTCCTAAGCCTTCTTCTTTGCTGTCTGTGGTCAATATAAAACTAGGTATCTCACAGTGCCTCTCTTTCTCTTTCTCTTTCTTTTCCTCTTTTTCACTTTCTCTTCTCCATGTAAACAAACTATATGAAGACAGTTTCACAATTTCTGAGTTTACCTTGTGCACTCTAAACCTATCTTAACATGCCCAAATAAAACATAAATACAGTTTTAATATTGAAGATTTAGTCATAGCACAGCGGGTAGGGCGTCTGCCTTGCACGCAGCCAACATGGCCGACCCGAGTTGGATTCCTCCGCCCCTCTCAGGGAGCCTGGCAAGCTACCGAGATTATACGATATGCCAAACACAGTAACAACAAAGTCTCCAATGGAGACGTTACTGGGCCCGCTCGAGCAAATCAACGATCAACGGGAGGGCCTTTACCTTTACCTTTTACCTTTTAGTCATATTTTTATCAGGAGATAAAAGAAAAAAAAAGGCTATAGTCAAAGAAAAAAAATGTGTGCTAACTACCCCATTAAGCCCTACTGCTTTTATTTTTTTCTGCCTATCCTAACATTCAAAATCCTTTAGCTTATATAGTTACTAAGCAACACAAAAATCTAGTAGAGTTCTTTTAAGGAACCTCCTTTAAACAAAGCTCTGGGGGCTAGCGAAACATAAAATAATCACTGTCACTGTCACTGTCATCCCGTTATTCATTGATTTCTTTGAGCAAGCACCAGTAATGTCTCTATTTGTCCTAGCCCTGAGATTTTAGCAAGTGCCACATTGGAGGCTCTTTCAGGGTCAGAGGAACGAGACCCATCATTGATACTGGGTTTTGGCATAATGACTATGCCACGGGGAGCTTGCCAGACTCTGCCATGTGGGCAAGATACTCTCAGTAGCCAGCCGGGTTCTCCAAGAGTGAGAACTAGACAATAAGAGGTCGTGTGGCAGTCTCTGGATCTTGGCCATTGATGGGATTACATGGCACCGGGGGCAGTTGGTGGGTGTAACTGTCTAGCTATTGGAAGATGGGGGATCTGGGTGAAGGATGCCCAGTCCAATCTGAGCAGACTTGGAGATCTCAGCCCCGCATCCTGAACACCTGGGTTCCTCTGCCGGTACCTTCATGCGTGAGGCTTGTCAGAGTATGTGAAGAGTGGTCCTAAGCATGGTTGTGGCTGGGTTCTGGAGGTCTTTAGCTGCCAGGGCTCTGCTCGGGGTGGAGAGGGAAACTCAATCTGCGCCCCTCCAATGAGCCCTGGTGAGGACTGACAGGCATGGGAGCAGGAGACTCTGTGTTGTTCTCTTCAGAAAGCTTGGTTTTATAGTTTCTGAATCTTGGCCGTTGATGCGTTGGCTGTACCTGGCTGCTTGGATCGGGACTGGGCCTCCTCCACCCAGATCCCCCATCTTCCAGTAGTTAGGTGTCACAGCCACCAACTGCCCCTGGCGCTATGTAAACAAAATACAAATGAGAAATATATTCTCATTCCCCTAAACACTTGCAATTCTCTATATCTCTGTTTATTTACTGCACATCTCTATGTATCATCAATTTTTTTTCTCTTTGAATCCTGACCATTGAACCCATGAACCCATTTTGATCACGCAACCTTCTCAGCGTTTCATTTATCTAAATAACCATGGTAAATATACCCAGGGCCTTAAAGCCTTAATTTCACAGAAAAAAATGTCACACCTGGATTCTTGATGCAAAGAATATTCCCAAATGACATACAGTCTTGACTTTGCTGTGATGCTCATCTTAAAGCATCTCAAAAGCCGAAGTCCGAGTTGGGATAGTAAAGTCAAATCGTTTGATTGCTTTGCACATTACAAGGGGGGCTGCTTACAAGCAACTTCACAGATGGCAATAGATTCACATAGTACCTCCTACTACATACATTTATTTATCCTCCTGTCACGCCCTTACTCAGTTCAAAACCCAATCTGACTTCTCCAGTGGCATGCTGAGAACTCTCTCTGAGTTCTTAGGTGCAAAGTAAGGAGAAATGAAAGCTATACAAATGTAAAAAAAAAAAATAAGGCAAAATTGTGCTACTTGCTTATCTTCATAAGAAACTTTTTCAATAATCCTAAAAAATAAATACATAAAGTTGGTAAGAAGCCTCATAAGTCCTCAATAAGTGTTCATTGCTGTTACTGTAAAGACAAGTACTATTTCTGTTTATTCCTCCACCGACCACAAGAAATAGTGACTAAATCTAGTTATTCTTTAAGAACTGACACTTGCACTCCAAGCAAAATGAAGTAAAGAAGAACTATCCTTGCCAAGGACAAGTTTTAATTGATGATGGCTGCAGCAGTAACGAGACTGCCTCCCACTGATAAGGCTCCTGCTCCTGAGTACCCCTTGGAGGGCCAGCCATAGAGGCAGACAGAAATGACCCACTCTCTTGCCAGAACCTCCCATGTGGCAGCATCAATAATCAAAGCAGCACTGATCCCCCACCTTTAAATCTGTCTTGTCAGCTCATACCGTGCTAAGGATATAATATTGTCCAGAAAAGTATCACTTAATAAAACAACCAAAGAGAACTCAAGTATTGCTCTAAGGTGATTCATATGGCAGATGACCAATGTATACTGTCAAGAAATCCTACTAGCATATAAAACACTTCAATCAAGGCTTAAGTTGTCAGTAGAAATATAACGGTTACAAATAAAAATAGATATATAGAGTTTCAATTTCCTATGTAAGCAAAATATTTTAAAGACAGGTATTCATTATAGAAAATATGAGTAATATAAAACTAAAACAGGGTAGAAAAGATAATTATCTAGCACCCCAGTAAAATTCAAATATCCAGATAGCTGGAATGATTTCTTTTTCTTGTTTTTGGATACCCAGAATGACTCTCTGACCTGCCCATTTTGCAAAAAGGAAATTTTTTTTAAAAAGTTCTGACAGAGTGTTTTCCATGTGCTACAAAATGACAAATATTTTTGGTACTTGATGCATTTGTAAGCAAGCCCTTATTCATTAAGTGCAATTGCAAATAAAGAAATTGAGAGATGCAAAAAAAAAAAAAGTAATTTTATCAAGGTGACATAGCTACCATGCAACTGAACTGAGATCCAACCTATACTGTCTGTTTTCCATACCTGCTCTTATAAACTCTTATCGTTATTGCCTGCTTGCAAAGTTTTGGATAATATAAAATTCAATTAACTTGGTAAATTCTAGTTAAGAGTAAAAGATTGAACATTTAGAAACCCTTTGCAATCTTCTTTGATATTTTCAAATTAAATCTAGACCAGTCAGTGCAAATTTCAATATATACAACTTTGCTAAATTGTTTTATATCACAATTCCCCTCTCTTTCTAAAATCGACTATCAAGAGCTGTCAATTTTACTTCCTCCAAATCATGAATCAGACCATTAGTCTCCAACTTCACTACCATAATTTTATTCTCAGTATCATCCCTTTTCTGAATTACTGCAATCACTTCCTACTTTTTTCTTTCCATTTAAATCTGAACAAGCCCCCAGAAAATCAATCCTGCTACATAATAATATGATTCTTGTGAAGTCTAAATCAGAGTATGTCCCTCTCCTGCTTAAAGTCTTTTGGAAACTTTGTACCACCCTTAGAATAAAATGTAAACTCTCCAACAAAGGCCAACAAAGTCCTCACAATCTGGCCATTCCTCTTTATTTCATGTCAACTCACACCACTCTCCCTCTGGCTCACTATGATTTAGCTACTCTCAGCCTCTTCCTCTTGTCCTTTAAACTAACCTCAGGGCCTTTTCGTTTACTCTTACCAAGAATACTTTCCACCCGGCTCTTTGTATGGATGGCTGGCTTCATCTCATCCATTAGAGTACAATTAAACAGCACTACCTCAGAGATGTTTTCCCTAACCTTTTTTCTGAATCAATGCATGTGTGCACAACACCCCTTACTGTGACCATTACCATCTCTCAGCACCCAGGCTTTAGTTCCATGAAAGTGTGTACCATAATATGCAGTTATTCTCTGCAATTTCCAGTAAAATGCAACTCCATAGGGACTGTCACTCTCTTACTTTTTGTTGGTTTTTTTCACTATGACAACCCAAGTTCTAACATAAACTTAATAATCTATGGAGATCTTATCCAAAGTGATCATTTTCAACCGTCTTTGTCATATGGTCCCTTCTCTATCCAGAGAAGACCCTTCTCTATGGTCCCAGATACATTCTCCCTCAGCACTTGAGGCAGGCTTCCAAGTGTGGACCAATCCTGGCTCTTGTTTCTATTGTCCTTGAGCATTGTTTTCATATTATGATTTTTTTTATATCCCACAAGTGAGTCCAATCATACTATGTCTATCCCTCTCCTGACTCATTTCACTCAGCATGATATTCTCCAGGTTCTTCCACTTACACGTAAATTACTTAACTTGATTTTTCCTAATAGCTGCATAGCTGCGTGCTGAAAACAGGTAAAGGAACAAACATGATAACTTCTCAGTACGTGTATTGCAAACCATATGCCCCAAAAGGGGGAGAAAGAGAGAGAGAGAGAAAGAGAGAGAGAGAGAGAGAGAGAGAGAGAGAGAGAGAGAGAGAGAAACAGAGACAGAGACAGAGACAGAGACAGAGACAGAGACAGAGACAGAGGGGGAAAGAAAGAAAGTGCCTATCATCCAGACAGGCTGGGGGAAGGTGGTGAAACTGAAACTGGGGACATTGATCGTCGATTGTTGTTACTGTGTCTGGCATATCGAATACTCTCGGTAGCTTGCCGGGCTCTCCGAGAGGGGCGGAGGAATCGAACTCGGATCGGCCATGTTGGCCGCTTGTAAGGCAGACGCCCTACCCGCTGTGCTATCGCTCCAGCCCGGTGGTGGGAATTTAAGATGGTGGAGAGATGAAACATATAGTGAAACACTGTATGACTGAAACCCAACCATGATCAGTTTTGTAACTATATATCACGGTGATTCAATAAAAATCAAATAAATGTGTTTTTCAAAAGACCTGTGTAGAAAATGCAAATAAACCTTACAGAAAAGAAAATATAAGAATTTGTGACTAAACAAATGAGTTCCCTCAATTTTTTTGTTCTACTTCTTTTTAAATATCTATAGAAGTTCTTCTGTAGCACTGTAGCACTGTCCTCCCATTGTTCATCAATTTGCTCAAGCAGGTACCAGTAACGTCTCCATTGTAAGACTTGTTGTTCCTGTGTTTGGCATATCAAATACATCACGGGTGGCTTGCCAGGCTTTGCCGTGTGGGCAAGATACTCTCGGTAGCTTGCCGGGCTCTCGAAGAGGGGTGGAGAAATTGAACCCAGGTCGGCCAGGTTGACCGCATGCAAGGCAGATGCCCTACCACTGTGCTATCACTCCAGCCCTTACAGTTTGATAAAAACAATGGACTTGTTCAGGCAAAAGAAAATTCTGTAAAACAACACAAACAACAAAGAAACCTAAAAATGACCTGCATATCCCAACAACTAAAAATATGTCCCTGATTTAAAAGAGGGGGAAAAAATAATTTGTACTAATATAATGTTTCCTAAATATTAAAAATTTAACTTAATAAAACTATTTTAGAGGACATAGGTGTTACTCAGTGGTAGAGCACATGCATAACACATCTGAGACCCTCAGTATTATAAAAAAATAATAACCTAAAATTAAAATAAATGCATTTTCTAAATAATTCTAATTGTAAAATGAAGGGGTTTTTTTGTTTGTTTGTTTGTTTATTTTTGCTTTTTGGGTCATACCTGGCGATGTTCAGGGGTTACTCCTGGCTCATGCACTCAGGAATTGCTCCTGGCGGTGCTCAGGGGACCATATGGGGTGCTGGGAATCGAACCTGTGTTTGTCATGTTGGCTGCGTGCAAGGTAAACGCCCTACCCGCTGTGCTATTACTCCAGCCCCCCATAAAATGAAGTTTTTAAGCAGCCTAATTTTTTCTTGCTTCTATAATTTCAGTTTTATTTTTGCTTGTTTAAAGTTAATTTGAAAAAATTCAATCCCACTAAGCTTTCATGCTACTTGAAAAACAGATTTTATTTTCTTAGTGAAAAATCTACAAATATTCTCAAAACTTCATAGCCAACAAGATGTTTTCAGAACAAGTTAGATATATGTATACATCTTTGCTGACCTGTGTCAGCAAATTTTGTTCATTGCCTAGTGGGCAAATTTCTTTATAAATTTACTATTAATCTCAAAGATTGAAAGGTATCTTTATTTTTCATGCAAAATAAAGATAATATGCCAAAACATAAAATACAAAGAGAACTCAAATAAAAGTGTAACTTAAATACTTTAGACATATACTATTCAGTATGGTGCCTAAATTTATGTATTTTTGTATAGGATTTTGGAAGGAAGCCACACTCTGCCATCAAGGGTGCTTCCAGATATATGCTTGGGGGTCATTTTTAGCAGTCCTCAGAAAGAACATGCAGTATCAGAGGTCGAACCCAGATTACCTGCATGATACACATGCCCTCTGTCCATTGAACTAGCACCACAGGCAGAACAATGGGTTAAAACCTGGGTACCATTCGCCCTCTCCTCTCTGGAAAGAAAGATGGCAGCCGCATGGGAGCCTTGTGGACAGCAGGTATGAGCTGGGGGTGTGGGGGCGACTAAAACCTCATGGGAAGGGGGGCGTCTCGGTCTGCCCTTCACGCCCTACCGAGGCCACCAGTTGCCCCCCACGAGCGGCTCTCCGCCACGGCCACGACTCCAGAGCACAGAAACCAATTTCTTAATTATCTGACTTTCAGTAGAAATACTTCCAGGGTTAATAAGTAAAATAGCAGGAATCCAAAACCAACATTTAATTCTTGAACCCAGCTGTAGAAAGCAAATCACTTCACAATGCTTTTTCAGCATGTCTGATTTGGGGGGTGGGGGGGTAAACTCTAAATAATAATGGTGAATCCTTTATTGAAACAATGAATCTAATCAAAGCAGATAGAGTGCTAACTAGAATTCATCTGCCTCACAGGGACTGGGAGGGGTGGGGGGTGGGGTTTCATTGGGGTTCTTCATGGTAAAAAATAAGTATTGGTAAAGGGAAATGTGTTTGATATTTGCATGACTGAGACCTAAACCTGAAAGCTTTGTAACTTTTCCCGCAGTGATTCAATAAATAAATAAATTAAAAAAAACAAACCTGGGTACTGCATGCTCCCCCCAGCACCTTCAGGAGTGAGCCCCAAGTTCCAATAATTTAGAACTATCACCTCAGCTCCATGGGATGTAAAACTTTGTTTCCTTAATTTAAGTGAATAAATAATAAAAAAAGAATTTCAGTTTTAATATCAATTTTAACAGAAAACCAAATATCTTAAAAACACTTAAGTAAAAAGTACCAGGAGAGGGGCCAAAGCAGTAGCAGAGTGGGTGGGTAGTAGCACATGGCGGATCAGGGTTCAATCCCCAGCATCCCAAATGGATCCTCAAGCACTGTCAAAAGTAATTCCTGAGTACAGAGCTAGAGTAACCCCTGAGCATTGCCAGGTGTGGCCCCCAAACAAAGAAATACTAGGAGAAACTAACTTTTCTAATTAAGGGGTGTATTGAATGTTTTCTAAATACCTTACCTATACTAGACACCTACGTGATTCTGCTTTTTCAATTAGACAATATTTAAATACTATTTACTTAAGGAACACCCAGGCAAGCAAATATATACCAAAGAGTAAAATGTTCAATATAATAAATTATTTCTGCTTAATAAAACTTTATACCTGTCTACAAAGAATAGCTTACCTACCTTATACTTTATTTAATATAATTTTGCTATACTCAGTGGAGTATGGTGAAGTGGAGACACCAGGTTCTTTCTTAAATGTAAGAAAATACAGGGTCTCTTACCTTTACCTTTTATGAGTTGCCTGCTCTCCCGTACTTGGCAAGACAAATAGAATTACATACTGTGAGTGACTCAGAACAGAACTTCACTATCAATCATCTGCCTGGCTCTGCGCATATTCTGTAGGGCATTCAGGACATTTTCTACCTATGAATATTTCAAACAGGAAGGATCCCTGAAAGCTTCCTGATGGATTAATACAAGGAAGGAGGACGTTTTCATGTTTTATAGCTATTTGCTAAAGTACTATAGCCATTACTACATTCCAATGAAAAGATACCCCTTTAAACAGAAAGAAGCAGCCTTGTGGAAAAGTTCTACTCCCTTATCATAAACTGATTTCAAAGGAATGATATATAATATACAAATATTGTATGCACTCCTCTGTAGAAAATGAAATGCTGTGCTGGTGTCAACACCTTTATACCTACCAATAATTTTAGATAAGAAGGAAGAAATGTATGCCCACAATTTAAGACAAAGGGTTTATTCACATACCTCTTCAGTTTTATCAGTGAAATAAAAAGCAATTTATTAGCTTCCCTATAATTTCATTTTGGGATTCACACCCATGAATAAATATCAGAATGTCATTTTCAATAGCAGTTCACCATTTGTCAAATAAAGCTTATTGTAAAGGTAACAAAATTTAGAAAACAGGGCAGTGGGGAGTTGTAGTAAACAAGAAAAATTAAATTGTGAACCCACTACTAATGATATTCCATTCAAATTTTTAATGCATCTAATACAGAGTATTATGGGGTTACTTTCTGACAATATTTAAAGACTTTCTTGTGTCAATATGAAGTCTTTATAAATATTTCAATAACTACATAATAATCCATTAAGAATATATAACAAGGGCTAGGGAGACAGCTTAAAGGTAGGAGCACATGTTTTAACGTTGGGAATAGGGGTACCACATGGTCCCCCAGCACTTTCAGGAGAGATTTCCAAGTACCAAGCTGGCAGTGATTGCTGAACGCAGTCAAGTATGGCAACAAAACAAAACTAAACATTTTACAAATTTATCAACATCTGTCCATGTCTGATATTTAGAAAGTGCCCAATTTTAATTATAAATTTGATTATAAATATCAATTTAAAATATTGTCATAATTTAATTATTAATATCAATTTAAATTATTGTCATAATTTAATTATTGTTTCCTGCCCCCGCGCCTGGCTGTCCTTGCCGGGGCCCCTTGGAGGGGGCCGGGTTGAGTTTCCTTCTCCTCCCCAGCAGAGCCCCGGAGCTGAAGACCTCCAGAACCAGCCACAACCATGCTGAGACTACTCTCCACACGCATGAAGGTATCAGCAGAGGAAAGAAGGCATGCGGGTCCCAGGGCTGAGATCTTCAAGCCTGCTCGGATCGGGGTTGAGCATCCGCCACCCAGATCTTCCATCTTCCAGTAGGCAGGGGTCACACCCACCAACTGCCTCCACCACCCCACAGCGCTATGTAATCCCATCAACAACCAAGACCCAGAGACTATAAAAACCCAGCTCCTTTCCCATACTGTAGACTGTCTTTGTATTTTGGTCACTGTTTCTTTTGAGGTGCAGAAGCTTCTTAGTTTAAGATAGTCCCATTTATCTATCTCTGTTTTCACTTGCTCGGCCAGTGACATGGCATCTTTGAAAATACCATTAGCTTCAATGTCATGGAGGGTTTTGCCAACTTTGTCTTCAATGTACCTTATGGTTTCTGGTCTGATATTGAGGTCTTTAATCCATTTTTATCTTACTTTTGTACATGGTGTTAGGCAGAGTTCTGAGCCCATTTTTTTGCATGTAGCCATCCAGGGATGCCAGCACAATTTGTTAAAGAGGCTTTCCTTACTCCACTTCACATTTCTTGCACCTTTATCAAAGATTAGATGATCATATGATTGAGGGGAGATGTCAGTGTATTCAACCCTGTTCCATTGGTCTGCAATTCTACCTTTGTTCCAGTACCATTCTGTTTTAATTATTACTGCTTTGTAGTAGAGTTTGAAGTTAGGGAGGTTGATTCCTCCCATTTTATTTTTCCCAAGAATTGCTTTAGCTATTCGTGGGGGCTTATTATTCCATATAAATTTCAGGAGTATTTGCTCCATTTCTTTGAAGAATGTCATGGATATCCTTATAGGGATTGCATTGAATTTATACAATGCTTTCGGTAGTATTGTCATTTGAACAATGTTAATTCAGTCTACAGAATGGGAAAGGATATTCGCCGAATACACATCTGACAAGGGGTTGATATCAAGGATATACAAAGTACTGGTTGAACTTCACAAGAAGAAAACATCCAACCCCATCAAAAATGGGGCAATGAAATGAACAGAAACTTTCTCAAAGAAGAAATCAGAATGGCAAAAACGCACAGGAGAAAATGCTCTACATCATTAATCATCAGGAAGATGCAGATCAAAACCGCAATGAGATACCATCTCACACCTCAGAGACTGGCCCACATTCAAAAGAACAAAAGCAACTGATGCTGGCGCAGATGTGGCAAGAAAGGGACACTCCTTCACTGTTGGTGGGAATGCCGACTGGTTCAGTCCTTTTCGAAAACAGTATGGATGATTCTCAAAAAATTAGAAATTGAGCTCCCATTTGACCCAGCAATACCACTCCTGGGAATATATCCCAGAGAGGCAAAACTGTATAGTCGAAGTGACATCTGCACTTGTTTGTTCATTGCAGCACTCTTTACAATAGCCAGAAACTGGAAGAAACCTGAGTGCCCAAGAACAGATGACTGGTTAAAGAAACTTTGGTACATCTACAGAATGGAGTACTATGTAGCTGTTAGAAAAGATGAAGTCATGAAATTTACATACAAGTGGTACAACATAGAAAGTATCATGCTAAGTGAAATGAGTCAGAAAGAGAGGGCTAGACATAGAAAGATTGCATTCATCTGGGGGATATAAAGTAACAAAATATAAGATTAATATCCAAGAATAGCTGAGATCAGCACCAGGAGGATTACTCCATAACTTAGAGGCCAGCCGGGTATTCTAGGGGAAAGGGCAGCTCCGATAGAGAAGGGAGCACCAAATAAAGGGTGTTTGGAGGATCCTCCCAGGACGGGAGATGCATGTCGAATGTAGACTATGGACTGAACATGTTTGCCACTCAAAGCCTCTTTTGCAGACCACAACACCCAAAAGGAGAGAGAGAGAACACAAGGGATTGCCCTGCCACAAAGGCAGGGTAAGATGGGAGGGATGGGGGTGGGAGGGATATTATCCATGGTGGTGGAAAATGGGCACTGGTGGAGGGATGGGTATTTGATCATTGTAATCGAAACTCAAGCACAAAAATTTGTAAATCTACTACTGTACCTCATGGTATTTCACTAATAAAAATTAAAAAGAAAAAAAAAAGAAAAAACCCAGCTCCTGGAAGAGCACAGCCACAAATGTGACATCTTATTATCTCATTCTTACTTTGGACAACTGGCAGGCTACCAATTGTAACCTGCCTACATGGTAGAGTCTGGCAAAGTTCCTGTGGTGTACCCAATATGCCAAATTCCAGTAACAATGATGGGTCTCATTCTCCTAACCCTGAAATAGCCTTGAATGTGGCACTTTTTAAAATCTCAGGGCTAGGGTGAAGGAGACGTTTCTGGTGACTGCTTGAGGCAATCGATGAACAACAGGATGATAGTGATCGTCATATAATTTTCCCTTTGGGAGATGCTAGGATGGAAGGTTTGGACCATATCCCAAGAGTCCCCAAGGGTTATTCCTGGCTCTGTGCATGAGTGACCTCTAAGCAGTGCTCAGGGTACCATACATAGGCAAAGAATTCAATGCAAGTACATTGCCTCCTGTAGTATCTCTTTGGCCCATTTTCCTCTTATTGTTGATCAATTAAACTTTATTTCAAAATTTAAACAGTATTTCTCCATCTAGAATCATGATTCCAACTTCCCCATTAACAAAGTAAAATTTTACATCTCTTTTATTACTAACAGTAGAATATATAAGGCTCAAATAACTAATAACTACTAATTAAAATGTGCTTTATAATTATTAAGATTCTCACAGAAAGGGCTGGAGCAATAGCACAGTGAGTAGGGCATTTGCCTTGCACGCGGTCGACCCAGGTTCAATTCCCAGCATCCCATATGGTCCCCCAAGCACTGCCAGGAGTGATTCCTGAGTGCATGAACCAGGAGTAACTCCTGTGCATCACCGGGTGTGACCCAAAAAGCAAAAAAAAAAAAAAAAGATTCTCACAGGAACCATGCAATATGGAAATATCTTACCTTTTTCAAATTAATATATTTTGGGCAAGTAGGGCCCAAAGATAGTATAGGGGGTAAGGCACATGCACGTGCTGGTTTCATCCCCAACAGCATTTGGTCCCTACCTCAAATGATCAGTAAGCACAAAGTTACCTCTAAGAATCACCAGCAGTACCTCCAAAACAAAGCAGACAAGCACACAAATAAAATAATCTTCACTACAATCAAAATTCTTCTTAAGGATGATATATTCTAGAATTCCTAGCAATGATCTAAAACTCCACATTCACTTTGAAGAGAAGTACCATTAAAATGCCGTATGCAATCTTTTAAAAAAATATTCTCAGAGAAACAGATTTAAGTACGGCACTGGCAATCCTCAGAGATGGAGAAAGAAGTGTCCAGACTGTATAAAAGGGTACAGGGTAAAGGTTCTAGAATTTAGGAACTGGAGCAATAGTACAGTGGATAGGGCAATTCCCTTGCATACAACCCACCCAGGTTTGATCCCCGGCATCCTATAAGGGCCACTCAGCAACACCAGGAGTAATTCCTGAGTGCAGAGACAGGACCAACCCCTAAGCATCACTAAGTATAACCCAATTTTTTTTTAAAAAAATGATTCTAGGATTTAGAAAACAAAAACTAGTAAATTATCTGCCTATCATCTTTCATAGCTATCATACAGCTCAGCTTAATCCTGGCTCTCATATGGATTCCTCTCTTAAAATATGTTGATTTAAGGATCAACTTTAAATCACCATAGGTCTGTACATTGTACAGATCATGTCTTCATTCTGGTGTTTTGTGAAGCTAGTCTTCACATCATTACTGTTTCAACTAATATATGTGACCAAAATTGACCTGATCATGGTTCAATTAAAGAAGTAGGGAGACCATAAGTTGCCTGCCACAAGCAGCTCTCCAGCACGACCATGGACCCAGAGGCACACAGACCCAATTCGGAACCCAGCAGCTTTTGGCAGAAATATGATTAGACTTTGCATTAAGCTATGACACTGTGCCCCATCAGGTGGGAAAGGGTGTTTGTCCCTTCCACCTTCCCTCAACCCCTGCTGCCGTGGCACAGTGGCTGCCACCTTAGAGCCTATTGGACAGCCAGGTATGAGCCAAAGGTGACAGGACAACTGCAGCCTCATGGGATGGGAGGTGGAACCAGCCCATCCTTCACGCCCCACCACAAGACCACAAGTTCCCTCCCACATCTCTTACAGAGCGGCTCTCTGGCACGGCCATGGCTCCAGAGGCACATGGACCCAATTCAGAACCCAGCAGCTTTGGCAGAAATCCCTCTAGACTTAATTAGTAATATGTCAGACATTCATCGCAGCTGTGCGACATAATATGCTCTTCATAAACAGCAATAGAAAACAAATTATTTAACGATGCCTTTTCAGCAGGTCTGATTGTTGGGGGAAAATTCCAAATACTAATGGTGCATTGTTTGTCGAAATAATGAATGTAATATAATGAAAATCCAATCCATACAATGCTTACACTTATTAAAAACTCAGAGTAAGCCAGAGTAATGCTACAGTGGTTAGTGTGCTTACCTTGCTGACCTAGGTTCGATTTCTGGCATCCCATATGATTCCCCTAGCCCACCAGCAGTAATGCCTGAGTGCAGGGCAAAGGAGTAAGTACTGAGCACTGTGAGTGTGGCCAAAGAATAATAAATAATAATAATAATAATCACTTGATCACTTGACATCCCATTACTCATCGATTTGCTCGAGCAGGTGTCAGTAACGTCTCCATTCATCCCTGTCATGTGCTAGTGTAGCCCAATGTCATCTGCTTGTTTCAGGAACACAAAGAGACTCAAACCATTCATTAAGGGTCTTGACAAAGTAGTCTGACCATCTCTTAGGTGGGCGGCCACGTGATCTTTTGACGTCACCTGGAATCTAGTCAGTAATGGCTCTAGTCCAGCGGTCGTCTCCAAATCGCATTATGTGTCCAGCACATCTGATTTTCAGCACCTTGGCAAATGAGACAGCATCCCTGATACTCAATTGTCAACAGATGTCAGAACTCTGGATTCCTTCTCTCAGTTGAGTGAAGTGTGATACTCCAAGCATAGTTCTTTCGATTCCTCTTTGGGAGAGGAATAGCATTCTCATCCTGTTTTTGTAGGACCCAGGTCTCTGAGGCGTATGTTAATGAAGGAAGAATGGTGGAGTTGAAGAGATGTGCCCAGAGCCTGAGGTTCATCGTCCTCTTAGCTATTTCTTCAATGCTCTTGAAGGCATTCCATGCTGCTCTCTTCCTCCTGTGCAACTCAGGTGCAAGTCTTTTGTCATGTTGAGTTCTTGACCTAGGAACACATAACTGCTGCATTCGTAGATGTTCATTCCATTGAGAGCGAATGGAACAGGAACAAGGTTTTGTTCCATGAACATTGTCTTTGTGAGATTCAGCTGCAGTCCAACCTTTCCACACTCCCCTTTCCACACTTCAACTGTGAATAATAATAATAATAATAATAATAATAATAATAATTCAAAGTAACTTATCTATTATACCACAATAAGGACGTAGTACAATTCAAGTGATCTCATATGACCTCTCTAGCATAATAGACCTTTTAAAAATAGCAGCTAACAGAGCCCGGCAGATTGCGGCAGAAAGGTGAACAAACCATGGTTAAACTACGGCGCCATGCCTCCCCGGGAGGGAAAGGGTGTTGTTCTCTTCTGCCTTCCCCCCCCCGCCCCCAGCAGCAAGGTGGCCACTGCCTCAGAGCTTATTGGAAAGCCAGGTATGAGCCAGCGGTGACAGGGCAACTGCAGTCTCATGGGAAGGGGGGCAGTACCAGCTAGTCCTTCACACCCTACCAAGGTCACGAGTTGCCCCCCATGAGCGGCTCTCCAGCACAGCTATAACACCAGACACACAGAAGCCAATCTTGTAATTATCTGGTTCTTTGCAGAAATCTACAATCATTATATAATTCTCACAACCAACTATAGAAAACAAAGTATTTCACAATGCATTTTCAACAATTCTGATTGTTGGGGAGGGGGAAATTCTGAACAATAATGTTGTACCTTTTGTCAAAATAATGAATGTAATCAATATAGAGAAGAGTTTAGTAGAAATCATCTGCTCCACAGGCATTGGGAGGGGTGGGAGGGGGGTATATTGGGGTGTTTTGTGGTGAAAAATGATTACTGGTGAAGGGAAAGGTGTTTGATCATGGTGTGACTGAGACTTAAACCTGAAAGCTTTGTAACTTTTATTCAATAGATAAATATAAGACGAAAAATAAATAAATAAATAAATAAAATTATGAAAAAAAAGGTAAGGTGGAGTTCATGCCCAATTCAATCAGCTAACCAGTGGCTGAATAAATAGCAGTACTCCTACATAAAAAAAAATTTAATTTAAAAAAATAAAAATAAAAAATAGCAGCTAAGGGGCTGTAGAAATAGTTCAGTGAGTAAGGCGCTTGCCTTGCACATGGCTGACCTCACATTTCATATGGTCCCCTGAACCCCACCAGTAGTTATTCCAGAAGCAGAGCCAGATGTATACTGAGCCACTGAGTATCACTGAGTGTGACCCAAAACTTTAAAAGAAAAAAATGAAAATTAGCAGCTAAGATATTACTACAACCTCAGTTAACTTAGACAACACTAGAAAGAGAACACAAAATAACTTTTTTTTTCAATTATTTTTATTGAGATACTGTAATTTGCAAAGTCATTCATAGCACCCAACTTTACAATCAGCCATGATCAAATTCCATGTGTATAGTTTACCCAACCTCAGATCTCAACCCCGTCATGCCAGTATCACACATCACTCACACCTGGGCTCTGGGCCATATGGGGTGCCAGGGATTGAACCTGTATCAGCCTTATTGCAAGGAAAACACCATAACCACTGTCCTATCACTCTGGCTCCAGAGAACACAAAATAACTTTGGAACAATTAATCTAGACTTTGTGCCAACAATGAAAATCAAATTTATTTATGTCAAGGGTAAGTCTTAATTTTTTTTAAATATCATAGTAATTCATGAAAAAAGACAAATGGGAAAGGGAAAGACTTCAGAACAAGTTTCAGCATAAAGAATGGAACCAGAAGCTGGTCAGTAAGCAGACTGACCGGGAGCTATGACTAAGCAATTGATATAGAAATTGAATCTTGCACATTTACAGAAAGGACTGAGCAAATGGAGGCTGTAGAAATAAATTGGAGGATTAGAATGAGGGTGGTCAACCAATGTGTCAGAGAATCCTGGCACAGCCAGTCACTAAAATGGGGCTATGAAAGGAAGGTGCCTCGAGATATCTGTTCAAGTGTTATACGTGCAACAACTATTCTGGAGTCTGCAGCTAGGAATGGGCCTCTAATCACTGTTGATTAAGAAGCTGAGCACTCAGAAAGAAAATCTGGACACAAAGCATGGAGAATTTGGAAACTTCCTGATCCTCTGTTTGTCAGTACATTTATTTATCATTACATCTAATCACATCATCGTTCTGAAGTAATGGTTACTATTTTAATTCTATCTTTAAAAATGTTGCATAAAGTAAGTCTAATGCTAATCCCAAATCATGCTAGAAGTATTCTAACACATATGGTTTTTTACTGTGCCAATATAATTGACACAGTAAAAACCACAAGAATTTGGATTAAATGAACAAGTGATAATCATTATAATAAAAATGTCTCTTCAACCATTAAATTTCTATAACAGATAGAAAAATATCAAAATTGTAATATCAAGAAAAAATACAACATCAACAGAAAACAAAGGAAAAGACTTCTTATAAAATATGAGAGGTGGGGGTATGGTGCTGCCAGCAGGTCAGTCTGTACCTGTGAGGTGAGTACATCAGCAGCCTGATGGCACCTTCAGGGCTGAGCATCTCCACCCAGATCCTCCATATTCCAGTAGGCAGGGGTCACAACTACCAACTGGGGCCGTTTAATCCCATCAACGGCCAAGACCCAGAGACTATAAAACCCAGCTCCCGGAAGCACGCAGCCGCATTCACGGCCGCGCGACATCTTACTATCTTAAGATGGAAATATGGAAGAAAATTGTTGAATTTGTATATCTGGGAAGAAATATCTAAGAGTATTCCTCTCAATTTAGTAATAGATTTTCCTTATTAATCTGTTCTACCCTTAAAACAGATTTAACTAGATGATCATCTATTATTGATCATGAAGAAATTTCCAGCTTTGAGGGTTTTTTTCAGGCTTTTAGGAAAAAATAAAACCTAAATATCCCAAAACATAAAAGAGAAGAAAGTAAGAGAAGTGCTAAATGATTGCACTCCATCAATCTGAATGGGACTGATGGAATGTGAAATAAGTTTCAGGGCAAAACATACTATGGAACAATAGGAAATGTCAAATATTATTTATTCGTTTAGCATTATAATGCACAGGTAAGAAAGGAGACATTGGAATATGTTTTTGTTAAATAAAATATCTAAATCATTTGAGGCATTAAAATGCGCCCTATGTCTCTCAACTGAAAAATTCAAAGCCATTCTTATTTTGAAAAAAATGCATGTTTCTCTAAAAACAAATCACATTGGTAAGTATAAAAATTTTATAAATAAGATCAAATTTAAATGATATACATTAATTTAGTAATAAGCAGTCTATATATCCAAAATGAAGATATTTTATATGAATACTCTAATTATTTAACATTTTACAAATTCAACTGGACTGGAGCAATAGTACAGCAGGTAGGGCATTTACCTTGTATGCAGCCAACATGGCCGACCCGAGTTCAATTCCTCTGCCCCTCTCGGAGAGCCTGGAAAGCTACCGAGAGTATCTCACCCGCACGGCAAAGCATGACAAGCTACCTGTGATGTAGTCGATATGCCAAACACAGTAACAAGTCTCACAATGTTACTGGGCCCGCTCGAGCAAATAGATGAACAATGGGAGGACAGTGACAGTGACAAATTCAACTATAATTAATTATTGTTTAATATGAGCTACATTTCCTTAAGATGTTAGTATACAGAGGTTAATGTGATATCTAAAAGCAGAAATCTCTTTGTGAATTATCCGTCCAGAATCTACACCTGTTTCTAGTTTGAGTACAGACATTGAGTACAGTTTTATTATCTTTTTATTTTAAGTAATTTATTTATTGAATCACCATGAGAACAGTTACAAAGCTTTTAGGTTTAAGTCTCGGTCATACAATGATCAAACACCCATCCCTTCAACAGTGCATATTTTCTACCACCAAGAACCCCAATATACCCCCATCTCACCTCTCCCGATGCCTGTGAGGCAGATGATTTCTACTTAACTCTTTCTCTCTCTCTACTTTGATTATATTCATTATTTCAACAAATGATGTACCATTATTATTTGGAATTTTCCTCCCAACAATCAGACCTGCTGATTATGCATTGTGAAATAATTTGTTTTCTATATGAAGACTATATGCTTTTGGATTTCTGATATTTTACCAATTAAGTCTGGAAAGATTTCTACCAAAAGCTGCAGTTATGAGATTGGTTTGTGTGCCTCTGGGGCCATGGCCCTGCCAGAGAGCCACTCGTGGGGGGCAACTCTCGGGCTCAGCAGGGCCAGAAGGACATGCCGTTTCCGCCCCCAACCCATGAGAACACAGTTGCCCTGTCACCACTCACTTATACCTAGTGTCCAATAAGCTCTGAGGCAGTAGCCACCTGCTGCTGGGGTGGGGGGGCAGGGGGAGGTGGAAGACACAGACACCCTTTCCCTCCCGAGGGGGAGGGGATGGCACGGCACCATAGTTCAATGCATAGTCCATTCACATTTCTACCAAAAGCTGCTTTATTATCTTGATGGAAAGTTAGAATCTTCTTTCCTCACAGGAGTTGAAAATATTTTATTTATTTGATTTGAGTTTTGCTTTTGGGGTCACATCTGGCAATGCTCAGGGGTTACTCCTGGCTCTGCACTCAGCAATTACAGCTGGCATTTCTTGAGGGACTGTCTGAGATTCCTGAAATTGAACCCAGGTCAGCTGTATGCAAGGTAAACAACTTACTATCACTTTGGCACAATAGTTGAAAATATTTTAGATAATCACATTAGCTGTTACTCTTGCATTGAGAATAATCTTGTGCCTTAGGTCATTGCCTATTTTTTGTGCTATTCACAATTTTTTTTTAGTTGGGGGGGCACATCATGCAGTGCTCAGGAGCTATTCCTGGCTCTTTGCTCAGGAATGACCCCTGGTGGTGCTCAGAAATTCATATGTGCTTCTGGGAATTTGAACTGGTGTCTCAGCACCTGCAGTTGCATGCAAAGCTAATACCATATCCCCTCTCTAGCCCATGTTGCTCACAATTTAATGATTACATTCAGCACAGTTTTAAGTTGAATCAACAATATTTTCTTCAGAAATCCTGGTGGAATGACTCAGTGGCTTAGAAGAAGTATGAGAACACAAGTCCAATTTCTGGACTGCCATGATTTTGGCAACTCTATTTTTTAAACCTTGCAGCTGGTTCCAGTGGTCTGCCAGCAGTTGCAGCTATACCAGAGTCAGGTCCTGTACCACAGTATCAATGTGAGCAGCACAAGAAAGGGTTGTGGTAAATACCACAATCCCTCACAAGTACCACAACTAAAATGTGTTAGCATATTTTACAGCCAGGAAGTGTAACCCTCTAGCAAGCATATTATTGAGCAACTTATTCAGCCACTCTTCAAAAGAGTTACAACAGAATGTTCAGAAGACCACAGCTAAAGAGAACAGTGCCTGGAGAACAGTTGTGCTAGCAACACAACTAAAGGAGTAGGACCCAGGGAAAGCACATCTAAAATGTGTGACCCATGGTCATCAAATCAGAGAAACATTGGGCGGAGAGCAAAAAAGAACAGAAAACATATAAATCAAAATTTTAAGAATATCTTTTCTAGTTCTATTTAAGTCTAGATCATTAGCAAAGAATCAGTCAAGCTCAGTTTCATAGTATTTGCTAATTGCTGAGTTTAAAACTCCAACTATGACTGCTGTCAAAATGCCAACAAGATGCAAATAACAAAATTGAGAGTGATATATATGCTCAGCCACTACCCACTGTATAGCATTTAGAGCTTAAGTCTGTATTTACAGCTGTAGTGCATATTGCTACTTCTCAGAGGATAGATAAAAGTAAAATTTAGGAAAATAATTAGGAAGTGATACGTTTTTGAGTATCTGATATCTTTGCTTTTCACTTTTGTGTTGCTGGTGGTATAACAATGTTTAATAATGGCAATGTTTAACAGATTTAGAATACATCCAGAAATTTTAATAATGAAAGCTGACTCCCAGAACTTCACTATCTATATCAAAGTACTTCGCATCTGTCACTTGTTCTTACCTAAGAGTGAAGACAGGGCTCTCCAGTTTGAAATGACACAATGGCAAAAATTTCTATTTATTTTAAGTAACGCTGATTGAATAGAATCAGTATTGATATGTTATTGAATATATTCATAACTCATTAAACTTTTTAAATGAGGGAAATAAGGGAAATCCACTTTAGATATTTTTTAAATTTTTATAAAATCTTATAAAACATTACACTTGGTGCAGGGACTAATGTTCACATACAGCTAACCCTGGTTCAATATCCAGCACCACATAGTATTCGAAGCATTGCCAGGTGTGGCCCTAAAGTCTCAAAAGCACTGCTAGGCCTGATTCATGAGCAGGCAGGGAGAGGACAGTTGGAATATAGAAAGAATCACTTAGAAAATGATGGTTGGGGGAATTGGTCAGGATGGGAGATGTGTGCCCAAAGTTGATAAAGGACCAAACATGATAACCTCTTAGTATCTGCATTGCAAATCATAAATGCCCAAAAATAGAGAGCAAGTATGGGGAATGTTGTCTGCCATGGAGGCAGGGGGAGGGTGGGAAAGGGGGAGGGGCGGTATACTGGGGATATTGGTGGTGGGGAATGTGCACTGGTGGAGGGATGGGTGTTTCATCATTGTGTGATTGTAACTTAAAAATGAAAGCTTGTAACTATATCTCATGGTAAATCAATAAAATTTTTAAAAATTTTTTAAAAAATTTTAGTCAGTGAGACTAAAAGATCTAAAAAATAAAAAAATAAGCATGTCAGGGTGACCCTGGTGGTCCGTGATATTTCAGGGCCTGATCAATAATGCATTCTTGGGTGCTGGCATTAAATACTGACCTGCATATCAACAGTAGAGGCCCGAGAGCATCACTAGGAAAGCCCCCAGAACAACGGGCCCTCAAAATGCATGTTAGTCTAATAAAAATATTCATATCTAAGTCAATTATTATTTAAAATAAATAAATCACTACATTTAAATGAATAAAGTTTAATTATATACAACTAGAAAAAATAATATTTAGTTTAAAAAAAAGACATGTCTACAGTGGGATTCTGAGTGATAGGTATTTTTTTGTAGAAATTCTTCCAGCTGCTATGAGAGTTCTTTGTGAATCAGCTTAGCTAGACAAATGTTGGCACTGTGTAAACTATTTCCAAATAATTTTCTCTTATTTCTCTATCTTCAAAGAATCATATTTTACACTTGATAAAAATACTGGTGACTTTGGAGTGCTCTATTTGAATAACTCAGATTATTTTTTAGGAACTACAGTCGTTGAGAGCAATCTGTAGTTTGAAATTCAAAGAAAGCATTCTACATTGTTATCTTTAGTTTTTAAATGTTTAGATGAAAATACAAAGACTAAGACACTAATCGAAATTGAAGATCATATATTATAACCTAATTTCGTGGAAAATTTTTAACCTAGGGTAAGACTTCATCTTGTAAAGAATATTTTGTTATTTCAATTATCAGTTGCATCCTCCTCTAATAATTACAAAAGTTTATAGTAATTATTTTTAAATATACCTTTATTGAATTAACGTTTTTTACTACTTCAGATGCCATTTTGAGTTTTAAAAACTGAGGCAAACTTGTTTTCTCCACCATGAAATGAGTATCTATCTTAATATGACCATGATATCAAATTATCTTTCATAATCCATTATGTCTCAGTAGAGAGGAAATTAGAATAAAATGATTATATCAAACAATACAAATATGTCTCGTTTTATACTATAGTCTCATAGAATTATTGTTTTCAGTAACTGTGATATCTTTATCACAGTTTTTCCGATTTAAGCCACACCAAAAAAAAAACAAACATTCCTTTAAATGCCATTGGAATTTAAATTTCAAAACCTCATTGTCATTTGCAATTTTTTTTTAGCGACCAAATTAGAAATACTAGTTTTCCTGGACACAGATTTGTAGACTGAACTCATTGAACGTCTCAGACTCTATAATTGCCTGAGCCAATTCTTCATAATATGTGTGTTTGTGTGTGTGTGTGTGTTTCTGTGTATGCGTAACCAAAGAACAGATCATATTGGTTTTGTTTTTCTAGAAAAATATTTAGGACTTATCTGTGCTACAGGTGGAGTGACAAAACAAGTGAAAGGTTACAAAACTTTGAAGAGTATTGCTTGGGATCAGAGAAGTATTTCAGGAAATTATATTTTCAATGTAAAGCAATCTTTAAAAAAAGAAAAAAAGTTTGAAATCAGATTTTTTGGTGAATGTATGTTGTTACTAGTTATAGAAAAAAAAGGAGAAGATACCAGATTACAACATTTAGTTCTACCCTGGAGTTTCTAGGATGAAACTTTATAGAACACACTATTAGTGGTGGTTTACGATTTACCATTGTGCAATACGAATTTTCATTCCTTGTGCCTTTAAGTAGCATACTAGCAAACGATTTCACTGAACACAAGTTTACCAATTAAAATTAACAATACCTGAAATAATTTAAGTGCCTCTAAATGATATAAATTGTATCCATGTGTTCTACTTTGATTTGTAGCACTGTAGCACTGACCTTTCCTTGTTCATGGATTTGCTCAAGCGTGCACCAGGAACGTCTCACAACAAATTGTGAGACTTGTTGTTACTTTTTTTGGCATATCACATACATCATGGGTAGCTTGCCAGGCTTTGCCATGCAGGAGAGATACTCTCAGTAGCTTGCCAGCCTCTCTGAGAAGGGTGGAGGAATCAAATCTGGGTCAGCCGTGTGCAAGGCGAACACCCTACCTGCTGTGAGGTTGCTCTAGCCCCTACTTTGATCTATCAATCAAAAAATAATTAAACATTAACTACTAATTCTAATTTTTCACAATAAAATTTTGGATAGCAGTGCTGGAAAAGCAGTGCTGATTACATGTTTAGAATATGGAAACTAAGAAGATTCTGCACCACAAAAGATACAGTGACTAAAATACAAAGATGATCTATAGAATGGGAAAGGATATTCACCCAATACCCATCTGATAAGGGATTGATATGACGGATATACAAAGTACTGGTTGAACTCCACAAGAAGAAAACATCCAACCCTATCAAAAAATGGGGTGATGAAATGAACAGAAACTTTCTCAAAGAAGAAATCTGAATAGCTAAAAGGCACATGAGAAAATGCTCTATATCATTAATCATCAGGGAGATGCAGATCAAAACAACAATGAGATATCATCTCACACCGCATAGACTGGCCCACAGCCAAAAGAACAAAAGCAACCAGTGTTGGCATGGATGTGGCGAGAAAGGGACTCTCCTTCACTGCTGGTGGGAACCGCCAACTGGTTCAACCCTTTTGGAAAACAGTATGGATGATTCTCAAAAAATTAGAAATTGAGCTCCCATTTGACCCAGTAATACCACTCCTCAGAATATATTCCGGAGAGGCAAAAGAGTATAGTCAAAATGACATCTGCACTTATATGTCCATTGCTGCTCTGTTCACAATAGCCAAAATCTGGAAAAAATACCCGATTGCCTGAGAACAGATGATTGGTAAAAGAAACTGGTACATCTATACAATGGAATTCTATGCTTCTGTTAGAAATGATGAAGTCATGAAATTTACATACAAGTGATTCTACATGGAAAGTATCATGCTAAGTGAAATGAGCCAGAAAGAGAGGGACGACATAGAAAGACTGCACTCATCTGGGGAATATAAAGTAACATAACAGGAGACAAACATCCAAGAATAGTTGAGATAAGTACCAGTAAGTCTGTTCCACGGCTTGAAAGCCGGCAGCACATGCTGGGGGAAAGGCAGCTCAGATAGAGAAGGGAAAACCAAGTAAAGGGTGTTTGGAGCACTCACTCGGGATGCGAGGAATCCTCGAACCACTGGATTCATTGGTGGTGGAGAACGGGCACTGGTGAAGGGATGAGTACTTGATCGTTGTATAAGTGAAACCCAAGCACAAAAGTTTGTAAGTCTACAACTGTACCTCATGGTGTTTCACTAATAAAAATAAATAAGTAAATACACTATCAACTCCTCCCTTAAAAAAAAAAAAGAATGTGGGAATCACAAATTCAATCCCCAGAATCTCAGTTTCTTCAGAGCACCTCCTGGAGCAATCCCCAAACACCAAGTCAGAAGTAGTTCTCAAGCACCACCAGATATGACCTCCCAATAAAGAATAAAATCTGAAATGATTTATATTGCTGAATATTTTTCACTGGTCCGGGTATTTACTGATAAGCATATTATCATTTTATATATATAGATTTTATGGTGAACATTAATTAAACATATAACACACATATTTATAATAAAGTCTGGTTTATTAAGTGTTAACATTGATGCCACAACAGCCCATTAAATTACTATAACATGTCAGAATAATATAATTGAACAATAATATAAATCTTTTATCCTTTATGTATGCTAATGCTGAAAATTTAGTTGATTGAAAAACACATCATGTTTGATATATCAAGAAAAGTGCAACATATAAAATGTCATCTGCCAGGTGTGAATGCAAAATTATTTCTTATTTTCTAAAATTCCCATTCATCTATTATATAATGCATCATGCTTCATGCTGTTTTACATTATGTAAAATAAACAATGAATACAGAGTCTGGTTTCAATGACTGAGGTGTGAAATTAGTTATCTGCCTAGTGTGCATTTGATTGCTAAAGATTTAAAACATTCAAAAGTATGTCATTCTGAGACATCATTTTCAGTTCTCTTATAGGAAGTGAAGAGTAATCTAGACATTTCAAAATCTAGAAACTGTTGAATGCACTGTTATGATTTTGCACACAGGCTTTGGTGTTTATTGGATTTTATGCATGCTAACTCTGGCAATAAATAGTTTGCATACTCAGTTTTCTAATTTTTCCTCTGAGGCTCCTTTACATTGCACTTATAACAAATCCTCCATTATAACAAGATGATGTTGTTTACAAAAGTATAATTTCAAAAATAATGTTTGCATAGCTAATGTAATTAAATACTTGTTCACATGATAATATGTTCTACCTAATCTTCTACTTGCAAATTTCCATATCTGCACAACAAATAGAAATATTTTTTCTGTTTAATAAAATGCTTTGAGGACTTCCTAGCTACGATGGTGGATTAAAACTGCTGTACAAAATTTTGTCTCCTGGTACAGAAGGTAAATTAGATAAAATCAAAATGGCTGAAAGAAAGATGGCAGCCGCTTGGGAGCTTTATGGAAAGCCAGGTATGAGCTGGTCGTGATGGGACGACTAAAACCTCATGGGAAGGGGGGCATTCCTGGCTCATCCTTCACGCCCTACCAAAGTCACTAGTTGCCCCCCACGAGCAGCTCTCCAGCACAGCCCTGGCTCCAGAAGCACAAGGACTTAATGCAGAGCCCAGCAGCTTGCAGCAGAAAAGTGAATGGACTATGCGTTAAACCACGCCACCATGTCTGCCCAGAGGGGAAAGGGTGTTGATCCCTTCTGCCTTCTTCCCTCTGGAAAGAAAGATGGCAGCCCGCTTGGGAGCTTTATGAAAAACCAGGTATGAGCTGGTCATGATGGGGCTACTAACGCCTCATGGGAAGGGGGGGGGCGTTCCCGGCTCGTTCTTCATGCCTTACCGAGGTCACCAGTTGCCCCCCACGAGCGGCTCTCCGGCACAGCCCTGGCTCCAGAGCACAGAAACTAATCTCTTAATGATCTGACTCTCAGCAGAAATACTTCCAAGGTTAATAAGTAAAATAGCAGAAATCCAAAACCACGCAACATCATTTAATTCTTATAACCAGCTGTAGAAAGCAAATCATTTCACAATGCCTTTTCAGCATGTCTGATTTGGGGGTGTAAACTCTAAATAATAATGGTGCATCTTTTATCGAAACAATGGATCTAGTCAAAGTACATAGAGTGTTAACTAGAATTCATCTGCCTCACAGGCATTGGGAGGGTTGGGGGGCTGGGGGTTTATTGGGGTTCTTCGGGGTGAAAAATAATTATTGGTAAAGGGAAATGTGTTTGATATTTGCATGACCGAGACCTAAACCTGAAAACTTTGTAACTTTTCCCACAGTAATTCAATAAATTAAAAAAATTCAAAAATTTAAAAAAAAATTCAAAATGGCAAAATCAAGAAAATTTTGCCAGCAAGAATGGAGGATCTAATATCAAGTCATCTTAAAATTGGAAGCTATAGTGAGGTAGAGGAATATTGAACACAATGATAGAAATTTTAGAGTGAGAAGTAAATGTCTTACCCAATCCTGTTCTTCAGAAATCAAGTACTGAATTATGGAATCAGAGTTGTCATGGAATACTCCCAAATTTGAGAAAAGTAAACTTGTTTTGAATGGGAAAGTGAAAAGAGCAAAACAAAAGAACCAAATAAAACTTAATGAACACTGAAGCTAAGAAAATGAGTTTCTTTAGTGGAAACAAAGTCTCAGGTTATACAAGTATTGAGGACCAGGACAAATTCATTTATGTGGTCCCTCAATAAGAGTAGGGCAAATCTATAACTATATATCTCACAATGATTCAATTAAAATACTTTTTAAAATAATTAAAGTAGGGGCTGGAGCAATAGCACAGCGGGTAGGGCATTTGCCTTGCACACGGCCAACCCAGGTTCGATTTTCAGCATCCTATATGGTCCCCTGAGCACCACCAGGGGTGATTTCTGAGGGCAGAACCAGAGTAACCCCTGTGCATTGTCAGGTGTGACCCAAAAAGCAAATAATAATAATAATAATTAAAATAAATGAACAAAATTATTTAACAACTTTTAAAAAACAGAGATTAAATATGTTAGTCTTACAAAGATTAAATATGTTCTATTTAATATCAAAGAACCCTAGTGCCATGTGTTTAATAAAGTCTTAGTTAGAAGTGAGACTAGGGAGACAATTCAAAGAGCTGGAGCACATGCTTTGCATTCAGGAGGCCCCAAATTAACCCCTGGAGTGTTGGGAGGATCCTCCCAGGATGGGAGAAGCATGCTGAAAGTAGACTATAGACCAAACATGATTGCCTCTCAATGCCTCTTTTGCAAACCACAGAACTCAAAAGGAGAGAGAGGGAAATGCCCTGCCACAGAGGCAGGGTGGGATGGGGGCTGGGGAGTGGGAGGGATATTGGGATCCATGGTGGTGGGAAATGCGCACTGGTGGAGGGATGGGTGTTTGATCATTGTATAATTGAAACCCAAGCACAAAAATGTGTAAGTCTGCAACTGTACCTCATGATGTCTCACTATTAAAAATAAATAAATAAATAAATAAATAAATAAATAAAATAATAAAAAATAAAAGAGGTTTTGCAGTATAAAAAAAAAATTAACCCCTGGAACTGACACCTGTTCCAGTTTTTTTTTTTCACTGAAATTTACAAAATGACTAATGGGTATATAAAGAGGACATCATTTGAGACGAGGTAAATGAAATTTTTTTTAAATCAGATATCACCAGTTATTATGAAAAAATGGCTATTATCTTTTAAAATGAAAGATAGCAAGTTTTGACAAGTATGTTGAAAAAATAAAACACACTTTGTGGGAAGGTAAAATGTCACAGCCATTATGGTATATGTATGTATGAATATGTATGAGTATGAAGATTCCTCAAAAAAATTAAAAAACAGAAAAATCCATATCATTCAGAAATGCCACTTCTGAGTTTTAATCCAAAAGCATTGTAGCACTGTAGCACTGTCCTCCGTTGTTTATTGATTTTCTTGAGCAGGTGCCAGTAATGTCTCAACAAATTGTGAGACTTGTTATTGTTTTTGGCATATCAAGTACCTCATGGGGAGCTTGCCAGGCTCTGCCATGGGTGAAAGATACTCTTGGTAGCTTGCCGGGCTCTCCGAGAGGTTAGAGAAATCAAACCCAGTCCGCCACATGCAAGGCAAATGACCTGCCCACTGTGCTATCGCTCCAAAAGACCTTACTTAAATCAGTACTTCAAAGAAGTATTATACTCATATGTTCCATGCCACAATAGTTACAACAACCAAAATGTGGATGTTCATTGACAATTAAATGAATATAGAAAATGTGCTATAAACATGCAATAGAATATTATCAATCTCCACTACCTCCCCTACCCAGCCGCCGCCATGCTCCAGGACGCTTTATGGAATGCGCGGCAGCAAAGAGGCCGCAAAACATGTTATAAGACACTTAATACCTATCTTCCAGGTTTGCCACACCATATTTGATAGGGTTTAAATATGGTTTGAACAATGGGAACACCTACAAGGGCTATTAGAGGCCGCCCCAAAAGCCTCTATCCCTTTCGGAGAGCCTGGCAAGCTACTGAGAGTATCCTGCCCGCACGGCAGTGCCTGGCAAGCTATCCGTGGCGTATTCAATATGCCAAACCCAGTAAATACAATGGGTCTCATTCCCCTCACCCTGAAGGAGTCAGCAACATGTCAGTGTTGAGAAGGATGTGGAATGAGAGGCTGATAAAAATCTCAAGGCCTAACTAAGTTGACAAAACAAAGAAAGACAAAAACAATCGTCTGTACTTTCAATGCATGTATGTTGACATCAAATGCATCCATCGAGGACCTGATGGTACAAGCACAAAAGATCAAGTACAATATCATTGTTCTGACTGAGACGAAAAGGCATCAATCACATCATGCTGTTTTCGACATTGGAGAAGAACTGTTCCTCAGAACATGAGAAAAAAGAGGAATCAGAGGTGTCGGTGTCCTTGTCAACACAAACTTGGTCATGAGCATTGATTCATTCGAATGCCTAACAACCTGAACCAGATGATTATGCTTGAATAGATGTAGCTCACTGCTGGCACTTTCTATCTTCATTGTCTATGCAACAACATCCAACTATGATGAAGGAGAAATTGAGAAGTCCTACATGGAGCTAGAAAAGTTCTATAAAGAAGACCACACCTTCTACAAGATCATTGTTGGTGATTTTAATGCCAAGATAAGACAGAGAAGATCAGCTTAAGAACTCCACATCGGGACCCATGGCCTAGAATGGAATGAACAGGGTGAGAGACTGTCTGAGTTCATCATGTCGACCAAGACCATCCATGGTAACTGACAGTTTCAGAAGGCCGAATCTAAACGCTGGGCATGGGAGTCTCCCGGTGGATCGTTCCACAATGAAATTGACTACATTATATTCAATCGACAGTTTTACCTGACCAATGTTGCTGTTGTCCCAAAATTCCAAACGGGATTGGACCACCATCTGCTTCGTGCAAAATTCTACTTCACAGAGCGGAAAGAAAGGGCTGCAAAGTTTAAGAAGAGAACTCCCAGAATGACCACCAACTGGGAGCTCTTTGGCACTATTGCTGCAACAAGTAAAGATGCTGTTGTTGACAACATTGATGAGGAATACAGTCGACTAGTTGAGCACCTCCATGATTGTGCGAGGAATGCCAAGAGAGAAATAGCCACAAAAAATCGCCTATCTTCGAAAACTCTTGAGCTCATTCGCCAACGTGGCTTGACGCATGCCTCAGGAAACCACAAGCGAATGTTGAGATCACAAAGCAGAGCAGAGTAGCGATAAAGAAAGACCTCAAAGAGAGAAGAATAGCAGTGTTGGTAGATGCGGCAGAAGCCAGGAAAGGTATTCATAATGCCCTCCAGTCCTTCGCCAACTACAAGACCAAGATGACTTCCCTCCAACGTCCTGATGGATCTATCACATCTTCCAGAAGGGCAATGTAGAAGATTATCCATGACTTCTACTCGGATCTCTTCGTTAGCCATGTCCACCTGCCCACATACCAAATTCCACAAGATAGATATGTCATTCCCAACGTTCTCCCTTCCAAAATCAGACACAGCATTTCGTCGGTAAAGAAACAAATAGCACCTGGTCCAGACAAGGTCAGACCTGAACACCTGAAGAACCTGCCATCAATACTCATCAATACACTGGCTCAGCTCTTTACATGCTACCTGTCTGAATGCAAGGTTCCATCCCAATGGAAAACCAGTAGGACTGTACTACTGTAAAAGAAAGGCGACATCCACGACATTGGCAACTATCACCCGATCTGCCTATTATCTGTCATCTACAAGCTGTTCACTCGAGTCATCCTGAATAGAATTGGCAGAACTCTAGATGAAGGACAACCATGCAAGCAAGCTGGGTTCCATAAAGGATTCAGCACAATTGACCATATCCACACGATAACCAAGCTCATTGAGGTTTCTAAGGAGTTCAAGATGATGTTCTGTCTACTGTTCATTAATTTAAAGAAGGCCTTTGATTCTGTTGAGATGGAAGCGATCATCGAAGCTCTAGCCAACCAGAGCATTCAAACTCAATATATCAGGATCCTCCGTGAGCTGTATTACGGATTCACTACCAGGATCTCACCATTCTACAAGGAAGTGATCATCAATGTCAAGAGAGGGGCTCAGCAGGGTGATATCATTTCACCAAAACTCTTTAGTGCCACCCTCGAGAACGTCATGCAACAACTGAAATGGAAGGAATGGGAGTGAAGATAGACGGTCGGCAACTACACCACCTCCACTTTGCTGATGATATCATTCTAATAACACCAAACATTAGCAAAGTGGCACAAATGCTGATCGACTTCAACCGTGAGAGTGGAAAGGTCGGACTCCAGTTGAATCTCACAAAGACCATGTTTACGAAAAATGGTCTCGTTCCTGATGCTCCATTCATTCTCAATAAAATAACCATCTCCGAATGCAACAGTTATGTGTACCTAGGTCGAGAAGTCAACATGACGAATGACCTGGTACCTGAGTTGCACAGGAGGAAGAGAGCAGCTTGGAACGCTTTCAAGAGGATCAAAGAAATAGCTAAGAGGATGAAGAAACTCCAGCTCTGGGCACATCTCTTTGATTCCACTGTTATTTCTGCATTAACAGATGCCTCAGAGACCTGGGCCCTATGAAAACAGGATGAGAACGCTATTCGGGTGTCCCAAAGAGGAATCAAAAGAGCTATGCTTGGAGTATCACATTTCACTCAAAGGAGAGAAAGAATCCAGAGTTCTGACCCCCGTCGACAGTCAAGAATCAGGTATGCTGTCTCATTTGCCAAGGCATTGAAAATCAGCTGGGCTGGACACATAATGAGATTAGGAGAGCACCACTGGACTAAAGCCATTACCGACAGGATTCCATGGGACGTCAAAAGACTGTGTGGCCCCCCCCAGAAGTCTGAACATCTTCAAGACCCTGACCAATTGGTTTGAGGCTCTTCATGTTCCTAGAATGAACAGACGCCATTGAGCTACACTAGCATACGACAGGGATGAATGGAGACGTTACTGGCACCCTCTCGGGCAAATCGGTAACTGGAAGTCAAGTGATCAAGTGATCAAGAATATTATCCAGAATATAAAAGATATGAAATTTGCAATAAACAGCATGGTTAAGACCTGAGGACGATGTAAAGTGAAATAGCGAAATAAGGCAGACACAGGACAAAGAATGCATATTTCCCCCTACATAAGATATCTGAAATAGTCAAATGTTTAGAATCATCGTCCCATGGTGATTGCCATGGGTTGAGATGAGAAGAAAATTGGATGGTTGTTAATCAATGAGCATAAACTTTTCGGTAATAAAGATTATTAAGTTCTGGACATCTCCTGTATAACACTGTAAAATTAACACTTTACATTGCAGTTAAATTTTTAAGAAGGTTGACCCATATTTAATCACATTAGCAAAACAAAATTAAAAGTTTTAATTTAAAATAAGTGAGTCACCGGGTTAAAGAAACTTTGGTACATCTACACAATGGAGTACTATGCAGCTCTTAGAAAAGATGAAGTCATGAAATTTACATACAAGTGGTACAACATGGAAAGTATCATGCTAAGCGAAATGAGTCAGAAAGAGAGGGATAGACATAGAAAGATTGCATTCATCTGGGGGATATAAAGTAACAAAATATGAGATTAATACCCAAGAATAGCTGAGATCAGCACCAGGAGGATTACTCCATAGCTTAGTGGCCAGTCGGGCATTCTAGAGGAAAGGGCAGCTCAGATAGAGAAGGGAACACCAAATAAAGGGTGTTTGGAGGACCCTCCCAGGAGGGGAGATGCATGTCGAAAGTGGACTATGGACTGAACATGTTTGCCACTCAATGCCTCTTTTGCAGACCACAACACCCAAAAGGAGAGAGAGAACACAGGGGATTGCCCTGCCACAGAGGCAGGGGGGGATGGGGGGATGGGGGTGGGGGGGATATTATCCATGATGGTGGAAAATGGGCACTGGTGGAGGGATGGGTATCTGATCATTGTATAATCAAACCCAAGCACAAAAAATTGTAAATCTACAACTGTACCTCATGGTGTTTCACTAATAAAAAAAAATAAGTGAGTCACCATACAATAGAAGTTTTGGACAGAATTGCACAATTAATAACTTTTAAAAGACTATACCATGCTTAGTGGGTAGAGTGTTTGCCTTGCACGCAGCCAACATAGTCAACCCTAGTTTGATTCCTCCGCCCCTCTCGGAGAGCCCGACAAGCTACTGAGAGTATCTGGTCCACACAGCAAAGCCTGGCAAGCTACCCGTGATGTATTCAATATGCCAAACACAGTAACAATTGTCACAATGGAGACATTACTGGGCCCGCTCGAGCAAATCGATGAACAATGGGAGGACAGTGACAGTGACAGTGATGTATGCACAAATACATATGCACACTATACAGAAAGAAGTGAACAAAAAATATATATGGGAGGAAAAAATGGAGGAAGAAGGAGAAAAATGAGAAATAATTCTACATTTAAAAGTACCAAGTGTCCCACTAATAAGGATAGCCTTGAAAAGAAAATTTCCAGTAATTTATAGATGAACTTAGAAATCATTATCTCAGTTGAAAAGATAGGTCATGAGGTACAATAGCACTTACCTTACATGAAGCCAACCATAGTTCCATCACTATGGCATTGCATATAGTCCTCCAAACATCACCATGCAGCACACTGCCAACAAAGCTCTTGAGCACCACAGGATGTGGCCTCAGACACTCTCCCCACTTCAATAAAACAAAACAAAACATTAGCTCAAAAAGAAGTTCGGGGCCGGAGCCATAGTACAGCGGGTAGAGTGTTTGCCTTGCATGGCCTGACCCGGATTCAATTTGCAGCATCCCATATGGTTCCCTGAGCATCACCAGGAGTGATTCCTGAGTGCAGAGCCAGGAGTAACCCTGTGCATCTCTGGGTGTGACCCAAAAAGCAAAAGAAAAAGAAAAAAATGTTCAAGTTCAAATAATAAAAGAGTAGAAGGTGAGAGCTAATAATATTTTCTAAAAATCTATATAGTCATATTATATAATTATTTTATATATTCATATATTGGTGTGTCATATATATAAATTTATAGGGCAGACTTAACATTTTTAACAGGAATCAATATTGCAATCTTTTTTCTTTGTTTGGGGCCACAGCTAGCAGAGATCAGGTCTTACTTCCAGTTCTGCTCTCAGTGACCACTCCTGGACACTGCATGTATTCCAGTGGTGGACCCTGGATCAGTCATGTGTAAGGCTTACCCACTTTGCTTTACCCACTGTACTATCTCTCCAGGCCATGATGCTGCAATCTTGAGTCTGCAGAAAGTTTGTGTGTAAAGGTCCTGTCATTTGGAGGAAACTTGTTTTTGTCTGAAATGTTTAACTGATTAGAGCCACACCCACAACATTAAGGTAATCTGCTTTACCTAAAGTCAACAGATTTTCATGTTAATCACATGTGAAAATCACCTTCAGGGAAGAAAAGATAATATAATGGGCAAGGCAAATCTGGGCAGCTGACCCATATTTGATTTGTAGTACCATATGTGCCCCCCCCCCACCTTTGAACTTTGAGAGTGCAGAGCCAGTAATAACCCCAAAACAAACAAACCTAAAAATCACTGTCATAGCAAAGTCTGGACAGGTTAAACACCTGGGCACTATAGCAGAGCTAAACTGAAATAAAAGCAGCTGAGAAGAAGAATAAGAGGGAGGAATAAGGAAAAAGGAGAGAGAGAGAGAGAGAGAGATTGAGATTACAAATTCAAGATAAGAAATTGGGGCCCGGGGCTAGAGCAATAACACAGTGAGTAGGGCGTTTGCCTTGCATGTGGCAGAGCCAGGTTCGATTCCCAGCATCCCATATGGTCTCCCGAGCACCGCCAGGAGTGATTCCTGAGTGCAGAGCCAGGAGTAACCCCTGAGCATCGGCTGGGTGTGACCCAAAAAGAAAAAAAAAATTGGAGCCCTAGGGATGACTCTATGTGGCAAAATGTACCTGCAGTGCAAGCGTGAAACTGTGTTTCCTCCCTTGTGTCACCCACATGTGCAGAGCAGTGCTAGCACCTTATGGGAGAAATAAGGACATTTCAAGAACCAATGGTGGGTTAAGGGCCCCTGAGTACTGTCATGGTGGGTCCGGGAATCCCCAGAAACCCAAGACATCTCTGGCTCTCATTGAATAACCAGTTTGATCAATCAAAAATCGTTGGAAAGGGCTGGAGTGATAGTACAGCGGGTAGGCATTTGCCTTGCACGCAGCCAACCCATGTTCACTTCCCAGCATCCCATATGGTCCCCTGAGCACCACCAGGAGTAATTCCTGAGTGCAGAGTCAGGTGTAACCCCTGTGCATTGCCAGGTGTGACCCATAAAGGGAAAAAAAAAATCACTGGAAAAAGCCCAGGATTCCTGAGCACCTCTTGAGAGTCCTGAAAAATGGGGGCAGGGGCAAAGTTATTGCATTTTATTGTTGATGTTTTTCTGTTTTTACTGTACTGCTTTGGAAGCCAGGATATCACAAATGCAAGGCAAGAACTCTACCCCTGAGCTGTTTTGGGTTACAAAGTCATTAGGAAGAAGCATTGCAAGTCCTTTGAAGAAAGTTGGATCTATTTCCAGGAAATGTCCTTAGTATCAGCACGGTTCTTAATGAGATGATCGCAAAGAAACTTGCTCTAATAATTTATTTATATCATTGGAAGGTCAAATTGAACGTGTCAGTATTTTGTGATCCTAATCGTCAGTAAAAGATAGAGACACATTTTATTCAAATGTAATTAAATTATTATTGTTAGTCCAAATTTTAAGAACTATAGTGAAATGCCAGTTGAATTCCCACAAAAAGCTGTCATAGAGGTCAAAGTGGTAGTAGTACAGGGGTGAAAGCACTTGCCTACACCAGGCCTGTTCCTGTTCATTCCCTGTCATTGAGTCTGGTCCCGCAAGTACCATCAAGGAATAATCCTTGATCAAAGGAGGCAGAAGTAAGCCATGAGCACTGCCAAGTGTGGCCCAAACACAAACAAAAAAATTACCTACATATTTTTCAAATTGTTCATAACACCATTATAGGAGTTAAATAAAAAATAAAATATTTTCATGTTCTTAAATGCCTCTGTCAATGTATTTATGGGTGTGGCAGACACAGGTGAGAAGGTCTAAAAATGATTCATGGGTACTTATACCATGTACTTATTACCCAGATTAAAATATAGATGTAATTTTGTTATATTAAAATTTTTTTAATTAAAAAAACATAACCTGAAATTTTATTCATAGAAATGCATATGTGCTCTGAAATTTTATTTTCTCATTCTTCAATACAATTGAATTCCTTGCTTTATTGTGTTTTAAAATTATGCTTGTTTCTAGTCTTTAAAAATAGAAAAATCAACTACAAAAGAGCTTAGTTTTCTGTTGTTTTTTAATTAAAATTGAGCAATAAATTCTCTTAGGAAAAAATTAATTCTAACCAGTTCTTTTATGACTGATTCACATTTGTATTCCTCCTAGGTAAGTTTTAGATGCTACTCACCTATCATGTATTTTATACAATGCAGATAAAACATGGGTTACAGCTGTTATTATAATGAAGCATTCTGTTTTATTTCATATTGTTCACCTCATTTTCTCATACCTTTATAGCAATTGTTAGATGCTAATTATAAATTTTGAAAACTCAATCTCCAAATAAACATGTTGATACCAATTTGTATTAAAGTAAAAATTGTGCACTTTAAGCTTTAATCATAAAAAGTATAAATATGCTCCTAGTCTATTAATGCTTAAATTTTGTAGATTAATATACTACTATTCCAATTCACAGTTTATTTATTTATAAGAAACAGTTTAATTGTTTATAAGAAACTGGTGATCAAGACATAGATTCAGAATGCTTAAACCTACTTTAATTTTTTTTATTAAAACCTGCCTGGTCTGTGCCAATGGATTCATGTATTTTTAAAGTGAATCATTTATCTATATATAAAAAAAAGGTTAAAAGGAAATCCTATAGAACAAAACAATCCTCTTGAGTGAAAGTATTGTCTTGCCAAAGGATGACATAGCATCTATCAGTGAAATGGAGCAGCTGCCTCAAAAAACAGAGATAAAACCAGAATGTCTTCATAAGGAAAAAGGAGATAGAAGAGCAAGCTGTAATATTCACACTCAGTAGTCCTAGAGACAAAGAAAGGTCATTGGCAGGATATGAACTGTGTTTGGACTCCCCTCACTGAATGATGAGGTACACAGTCAACTTTGCTCTGAGTGGTTTCAGTGGAAAGGGCCTGCTCACAAATCCATCCTGACCTAGTTACAGAGAAATTGAGAAGGGAGATTCATCTAATTAAATCTTTGTAATTCCACCAAACATTATAATAATGCTACTGCTGCTGCTTCCAGCCATTCATTCACCCACTGTCACTGAGGCCTCAAACTGCTTGAATGGCTTCAGTGGCTCTTATCAATTTGGTGCGTTTTATTCTAGATTTTGACTTTTCTTGACTTTTACCATTTGTGTTTCATTTTCTCTTGACTTTTGCCACCTTGAGGTTTTATATTTTTGTTTTGGTTCATGCTGTATTTTCCAGCAGCTTCTGCAACTTCCACCATTGAAGTGGGAGAGAAGGCTCTTTCTGGTGCTGTAGACACCAAAGACCTCTGCTGTTGGGAATGATTATCACTCCATTCACCAGGATCACCAGGAGTAATCCAGTATTCATTGTGACATAGGGCCATCCGTGGGAGAGCTCCTTTTGATGGAATATGTCCTATATAACCTCAGTCATGCTCCAAACTCATTTTTAGTCATACCCTCTGTTCGTTTCCATTAAGGTACTTACCACTTTATGGAACTTGCCTATAATTCCAAGAGTGGTTTTTGAATTGTTCAGTATATTTCCAACAAGTAGTATCTAGCACGTAGTATCTAGCACATACCAGGCATGTAAATAGTCATTAGTGAGTGTATCAACAAATGTTCCACTGCCATGGAAAGAACACTTAAAGTCAGACTGTCATCAAAAAAATATGTCTCCAGAGTACAGAGAGATAATATTGAGGTTAAGATTCTTGCCTTGGACATAGTTGACTTCGTTTTGCTCACCAGAATCACATATAGTCTCTGGGTTCCTCCAGAAATGATCCCTGAACACAGAACCAGAAATAAGCAATCAGCCCTACAGGGTGTGGTCTAAATCATCTCCTTAAGAAAAAAAGAAAGGAAAGAAAAGAAAAGAAAGAGAGAAAGAAAGAAAGAAAGGAAGGAAGGAAGGAAGGAAGGAAGGAAGGAAGGAAGGAAGGAAGGAAGGAAGGAGAGAGAGAGAAAGAAAGAAAGAAAGAAAGAAAGAAAGAAAGAAAGAAAGAAAGAAAGAAAGAAAGAAAAAGAAAGAAAGAAAGAAAGAAAGAAAGAAAGAAAGAAAGAAAGAAAGAAAGAAAGAAAGAAAGAAAGAAAGAAAGAAAGGGCATAGCTTCCTAAGGACGGGTTCTAGATCTTTAGCTTCTGTATCACAGTACTCTTTCCAACTGACTTCATAATATCATGAACCTTGATACATAGAATCATTTGGGAAAATGTTAACAGACTTCTAACAAGCTCTCCCCTACACCACACACACACACACACACACACACACACACACACACGCACGCACACACACACACACACGCACGCACACACACACACACAGAGCTTCTACAAATAGAATATATGAAACTATAAGAGAGATTAGAAGTATGGGTAGAAGATTTTTTTTGTGTCATCTGTTTGCTAAAGATATTATCATCATGTATTGGAAGAAATACTCCTTTGACGATAACTACTATGTACTCTGCAGGAAAAAAAAGAAAGAAAGAAAATGAACTGCCATCAGTACCCTAAATATAGATGTAATATTCTTAAACTTCAATGCAACACTTTTTAAGTGGTACTTTAGTGTGACTAGTTTCTCAAACATGACTTAATAGAAAACAGGAGATAGCATTTCTTTGCTTTGTTTGTTTACCTGTTTCTGGGTTTTGCAGTCACATTCTATTGTGTTCAAGGAGGGTTATTCTTGGTGCTGTTTAGAGGACCAGATGTTGTGCCAGGGATCTGAGGGTCAGCATCATGCAGCACAATACCTTAACCCATGAATTATGTCTCCATCCACTGATAATGTTTTCTCCTTAAAAGTTATTTTTAAGTATGGGCCAGGAGATAGCACAGCCATTAGGGCACATGCATGGCAGACACCCGACCCAGGTCTTTCAGCATCACCTTGTGCCACCCTGTGGCCCCTGAGGCTGTGTTCCTGGAGCCCTCTAACACTGTTGGAGTGGTCAAGCTGTCTGTCTGTCCCTCGCATGCCAGACCAAAGAAGCATCACATCTTGAAGCCCTTACACTGGATAACTGGCCAGATTGGCAAATAATTTCTAACCGGGTCCCCAAATCTTCTGAATCACATCCTCTACCCCCCGAAAAAAGGTTTTGCTTTTAGAATATAAATAAAATGCAATAACTCTGTTTAGAATACCATAGTGATCTGTCATAACTATAATAGTTATCACAGAATGAAAATAGATATATAATTTGATTCTCACAATTTCACGAGAATTATAGTTCTGATTTCCATCTAAAGAAATAGAAGCTCAGGCTGGAGAGTTAGTACAACAGGTAGGTCTTGCATGTAGCAGACCCAGGTTCAATTCCCAGCATCCCATATGGCTCCCTGAGCATTACCAGTACTGATTCCTGAGTGCAGAACCAGGAGTAACCCCTGAGCATCATCAGGTGTAGCCCCAAAACAAAACAAAACAAAACAAAAATAGAGGCTCAGTAATTTTTTCTTTAATTGTCTGGGGTCCAGTAGTTAGTAAACAGTAACTTTAGAAACTTCGAACAGAGCAGAGCACAGTCAAATATTTTGATCAGTGGAGCAGTGATCTCATACCTGAAGAGCATTATTTATCCAGGAAAAAAAATTAAAGAAGAAAAATTACTGGTTAAGTTTAGGTTCTCAATATTCAGGTTCTTAAAAGCAAAAGCCATTGTTCTTTCACTTTGCCTCAGCTAGCTGGAAGCCCATCTCACACTGCTCTTACCTGGAGGAAATTCTTTCTAACTTACAGTCTTCATATCTGAATTGTGATGTTAAAGAAAGATATGAAAGAGGATTGTAAGAGATTTTATTATACTCACTAAAGCTCTAAACTGCAAATCTATGCTGAGGACGCCCCTGGTGTGGGACAGTTTGTGCAGCCTAGTTAGGCCTTCTGCCTCACAGAGAGTCTCATTGTTCTGGGGGCAGATCCTGGAAAGTGGGAACAATTCCTGCCAAATTTAATTTATTCTCTTTGCACTCCAGTCTACTTGGATTGAATGTAAATTATTTTTACCAATTTCATTGTTTCTTTAAACACATCTACAAATAGATGCATCCTATATTGCAACCATTGTATGTTCACCCAAGCAGCTTTTTTTGAATGCAACAAAAAGGTGGGTTTTTTTTTTCCATTTATGATCTTATGTGTCTTGAGTGAGCATTGACTTTGTGTCTTTCCTAACAGATGACCATGAAGTCTGAGACAGGTTGCTTAGCAACTGCCTTATGCCCAGGAGTAGAAATAACTCTTTGATATACTCACTAAGTGTATTTCTCCTGATTTATTTCATTTGTGTTTAACATGGTAGATCAAACAGAATCATTAGGATCCTACTATCATCCCCAAGGGTAGAAGAGTTCCTGGTCCACTTTAAGCTAAATTACTCAAAGATAAAGACAGCTTACACGTCATCACAGAACAATACTGCAGAGTAAAAAGACAACACAATGCACAGCACCCAATACCAAGTACTAGATGCATCCATTCTCTCAGTGCTAGCACCATTATGTTCTTGGAGACTTGAAAAGAATTCCCAAGATGGTTATTGTAACACTCACTTTTGTGAAATGATAAAGAACTCTATATTTGTCATCATGTTATTTGTAAAAGAGTCTTTGATATCCTGAAGGACAATTCATTGCTTTATGTATGATATAGTGTAATTCATCATGCAGGAGGAACAATACTAATCACCCTTCTTGTTTGCATCAACCATCACTCTTCAACCCTCATTGTATCAGATCCAAATCTTAGCTCATTTATATCATTCATGACTTGTTTACGTAGAGAGAAGTAACCCAAACGTGCAGTATTACTGTCCCTCAAAATAATAATCTATGTTGAATCATCCTGGGCCCAAATTCAAAGCCGTATATCTTAAACAATAATCTGAGAGTGAACATATGTGGTTAGTACTGAAATACAATGAATATCAGGAAAGATAGAAAATAGAGATAATTTTAACAAAGGAAACAAGATAGATGCTTATAAGCTTATTATTTTAACATAAGTTAAAAAATTTTTGTGTTCTGGAAACCTGAAAATTTTTTATACCAAAGCAAAAACAAGTAAAAATATTTTTAAATTGTACAAATTCAGTTTATAAGCCACATTATTAAGATAATATCAAGACAAAAGTCACTCCAATTGGTAGTGACCGTTTTTAAGAAACTTTTTTCCCATTATCTTAAAATAACTATAATATCAATGAATATAGAGAATTGAAGTAAAGTATAATAATCAATATAGTTAGCCAGAGAGACAGTAATGGGATTGAATTGCACACAGCTGACCCTGGGTTTGATCCTCAGCACTACAAGTAGTCAGTTTCCCAGGCATTACCAAGAGTAGTAACTAACTACAGAGCCAGGAGTAAGTCCTGAGCACCCCTGAGCATGTTGCCCAAACTCAGTGGGGGAGAAATCAGTTTCCAATCCAATCTACCCACCTACCCAAATGCCACAAAACAAGTTTAACAAGAATGAAAAATTAATATTTTCAGACTGTTAAAGAATAGTGCTTCTCTTTCAGAATGTTAAAGAATAACTTTTTGGTGAAATATTTCTTTTAAATTTTAAATTTAGCTTTTCAGAATTCCAGCAACAAAGAAGGATTTAATGGGAGGTGGGGAGAGTGCTGGGCCAATCCAGAGATGCTACAAGGGCTGACTTCTGGCTTTGTTCTTAGGGATCCCTCCTGGCAGTGTTGGGGGAGTCATGCATGGTGCCAGGGATAGAACTAGAGTCAGCCTCTTGCAAGGCTAATTTCTTACTCCCTGTACTATTACTAAGGTCCAAGAATTTAATTTTAAAAACGTTGCAAATTGATGTGAAAAGATTAAAGCTTATTTAAAGTCTGTTGATTATTGCTATACAGTTGCACCACAGATATACTATGCAGTATAGAGAGAAAGAGAGTGCTCTGAAGCAATGAATTCAAAATGGGTTTCACAGAATGAGACACTCCCATAAGCAAAGATTTCATTGTAAGTAAGCTAAGGATATTGTACACTACATTTCACTCACACATACACATACACACACACACACACACAGACACACACACACACACACAAAGTGGTGGCTGGAAAGGTAGTTTGCCTTACTCTAGATGACCCTGGTTTGATCCTCGGTACCATATTTGGTGCCCCCAGAACTGCTAGGAGTGATCCCTGATCATTGAACCAAAAGTAAACCTATGCATAACTGGGCATCACCCAAAAATCAAACAAAAGTAAAAATATATATTGGAATCTCTGCATAATTAACACAGCAAAGAAAATTATTTAACTTCTGTAATTAGTTATATATATATATATATATATATATATATATATTTTACATACATGGAATGATTAAGATTCCCTGGAAAAATACCTCACTGATTATATTTTGGTAAACACTGCTCTAAAAATATGAAAGTCAAACTGATGACCTTTACAATGAGGAAAAAAATACATCAAAAAATCAATCCAAATAATATTAAAATGCTACAATTAAAATAATTTTTCTACACTTACATTGAGTTACTTACATTGAGTTATACGTAGTTACTTAATAAGACATTGCAGTTAATTTTTAATGTTAATTAGTTTAACTACTTTTAATCCACGCTATCAGATCACTATTTCATTTTCATCATACCTGGGTTTTTTTGCTTGTTTGATAATGTTCATGCTTCTTATTATCTTTATTCACTGCAGTATAAACTCAGTGGAAGTTCTAACTTTTTCATTTTCTAACTTTTTCTTATTCTAATGATTTCATTTTCATCATACCTGGTTTTTATTTTGTTTGATAATGTTCATGCTTCTTATTATCTTTATTCACTGCAATATAAACTCAGTGCAAGTTCCCAGTAAGTATTGAGACCTTACTTGTCTTAATGTTGTATCTCTTCTACTTTGAATAGTATTGTTCATATAGTAGTTTCTCAATAAATGTTGACAGAATATTTGAATAAATCTATTCTCCCTTTGTAACTTCTGTAAATCAAAAGAGCACTTCCCACTTTTATCTCCTTATGCACTAGTCACTAAAAGCATGTTCTAATCCATATATTACTGCACTAAATTTACTAGTTGCGTCACCTTAAATAATTACTTAACTCTCTATGCCTCAGTTTCCCTATCAGTAGTAAAATTGTTGAGACAATGATTATACATGTAAAGTGCTTAGTACAGAGTCTCATGCATGGCAAACACTACATAAGGATTATCTGTAATAATTATAGAAGATAAAAATGATGTGTTTATCTAAGAAAAAAGTCTTAAACTCAAATGAGTTTGGGAAATGCTTCATTTATGAAGTTAAACAGCTCTTTGGCATCATTTAAAATAGCTCTTTTTATAGAGGGACGAACATCGAAAGATCACATTCATCTGGGGAACATAAAGTAACAAAATAGGGGACTAACACCCAAGAATAGCTGAGATTAGTGCCAGGAGGTTTACTCCATGGCTTGGAGGCCAGCCACACATGCTAGGGAAAAAGGCAGCTCAGATAGAGAAGGGAGCACCAAATAAAGGGTGTTGGGAGGATCCTCCCAGGATGGGAGATGCATGCTGAAAGTAGACTATAGACCCAACATGATTGCCACTCAATGCCTCTTTTGCAAACCACAGCACCCAAAAAGAGAGAACAAAAGGAAATGCTCTGCCACAGAGGTGGAGTGGGATGGGGGGAGTGGGAGGGGTGAGGGATACTGGTATCAGTGGTGGTGGAGAATGGGTACTGGTGGAGGGATTGGTACTCGATCATTGTATAACTGAAACCCAAGCACAAAAATTGTAAGTCTATAACTGTACCTCATGGTGTTTCACTAATAAAAATTTTTTAAATAGCTCTTTTTAAATTACTATTAATTAGCTTTTGTGAATCTATAAGAATTTGACATGGTTAGAACAATTCCAAAAATTGATCCTCAAACTGCCTTTCACAGAACATATTAATATCTCCCAGAATACCAGCACTTCCAGAAACAGAGTTTGGGAATAATTCAATTATATGTTCTTGCCTAGAGCAAATATATACAGAAGACCTCATTCCATCCATCCCAGAACACACATAAATTCCCATGATTAATAAACTAGAAAGTGATTGACTACAAAAAGCACTTACACCCATGCTCTAATTTATTGCCAGTCTCTTTTTCAACCAGTGACTCTGGTCATCAAGCATGCTTTTGCTGCCAATGTTGTCTTCTCTTGAGATTCCCTGATATATCTTTATCTCTTTAGCCAGCTCAGTATTTTAACTGACACCTACCCCCCTGAATTCATGTCTCCAGATTACTCCACTTTGGACTATTGTAATTTTTGTCTTTCAGCTACCGTACATTGAAAAAACATCTAAGTTAACTTTCCCTATCACAGCCATTTCATCTATGAGATTTCAAAGGATAAAGAAAATTTTGCCATGATCAAAAGACTGAAGTTGTAGTAAAAGAAAGAAAATCTAAAGATCTTTGGCCTGACAATCCTCTTCCTAAATAAAAAGGATTAAGGGTTGATTTTCAATGACTTTTAAAGGAAAAGAATTTTTACTTAAACATAGATCAAGACAGAGTCAGAATCTCAGGGGCTATTAAAGACAACATGAGGGATTGGAGAGCGATGGTGATGAATTAAAGCATAGCAGGAAAGCATAGTAAAAACATGAGAATGGAATGCAGCACATCTAAAGTAGATTTCAGCACTACTGCTTCCCAGCTGTGGGTCCTCTGTGAGATCCCATACCACCACTTAACAAAACTCATGAAGCACTAGAGAGAATATCTAAATGGGATGAGCACAAGCTTTCCAAGGAGGAAAACTGACCTTGATCTCTCAAACCCAGTACCACATTTTTCCCCCAAGCACCAGTTGGAGTGATCCAGAGCAAAGTCAGAATACTATCAGGTAGGCTCAAAAACAAAATCAAAGCAAACAGTAATTATAAAGAACTATATAGATAATATTTACTAGGAACTTACTACATATCAGGTGCTATTCTTAGTGCTTTGTGAATTAAACCAGTGATTTCTGAAATGAAGATTCATTTGCAGTGAACCTTTGGTCACAGTTGACTAAAGTATGACCAAACTGGGCTTACTGATTTGTTACAATGAAGACTTCACATCATGTAGAACTGTGGGACATTTCAACAAGTGGGTGTTTGAACTAGGATTCAGACTTGTGTTGGGTGATTTAGAAAGCATACGAGGAAGCAGAATATTCTTCTTTATTGAAGAATATAGAAGATTGATAATGTTAGAAAGCAAAGGTAATTTTTTTAATTGGAATTGGAAAACTTTCTATTTTTTTAACAGTCCAGCTTTTTATTGAACATATTACAAAAGGTCTAGTCAAAAAGACCAAAACCCATGTCCTCGTCAGACTCCTCAGTTTTTTTCTTTTTTTGCCTCCACTTTCTTCTCCTCGGCTGGAGCAGCAGCGGTGGAGGGGGCAGAGCCACTTGCAGGAGCAGCACCTGCTGCTGGGGCGGGCTCACCAGCCCCGACGTTGCAGATCAGACTTCCAATGTTGACAATGGCCAGGCCTTGGTGAACAGGCCGGGCCAGAAGGGCTCCAGCCACCTTGATGAGCGCGTTGATCTTGTCCTCCATCACGGTGACCTCATCGTCGTGCAGGATGAGCGCCGAGTAGATGCAGGCGAGCTCCGAGACCGAGGCCATGGAGCGGTGCTAGTCGCCAGATGAAGTGAGGGTCACCCCAACGCGGCCTTAGCTTTCTCGGAAGGACCTAGCACCTTGGCGGCAGCTGCGGAAGAGCCTATTTATTTTTTTATTTTGCCATTTCTCTCCAGTAGAGTTTATTTAAAATCCAGAACATGTCCCCACCACCATCGATTACAAATCCAAAGATTCACTCCACTTTATACATGGAGAGTCTTCTTATCCAAAAATTGTATTCCCTTTGTTCTCTTGATTGGAGAATAATTCGCTACACTTGAAAGGGTCCCTATATATGTCATATACCTTAATAATTCGCTAGACTTGAAAAGGTCCCTACATATGTCAAAAACTTTAAGGCTGGAGAGATAGAGAGAAACCCTTGCCTTGAGCGTGGCTGACCCAGGCTCAACACCTGGCACTGCTTATGATCCCCCAAGGACTATCAGGAGTGACCCCTGAGCACCATCAGATGTGGCACAACCCCAACCCCAAGTCTAATTTTTAGAGGTCACTTTTCTAAGGCAAAGGGGTCGAGGTAGAGGCTTTCTCCCTTCAAAGACCATGCTCTTGAATTCTAAGTTTTGCCTTGTTTTTTATGCATCTACTCTAAATGGATCTTATTCATTCTTCTGTGTACTAAGTTTCAACACTTATGCTTATCTTAAGGAAAGAAGAAAGTACTTTTTTTTAAAATTTTTATTAGTGAGATACCATGAGGAACAGTTGTAGACTTACAAATTTTTGTGCTTGGGTTTCAATTATACAATAAATCAAATACCCATCCCTCCACCAGTGCCCATTTCCCACCACCACGGATCCCAGTATCCCTCCTACCCCCCCACCCCACCCATCCCACCCTGCCTCTGTGAGAAGAAAGTACTTTAAAGAGGAACAAACTACAGGGTATAGAATCCTAAATAATCCAGTAGGGCTTCTAGAGAAAAGAGATTGGGAGATAAAGCAAGTTTAAGATGAGATGAACTAGGAAGGCAGATGACTGGAAAATAATTGTTATTTGGGGAAATAAAAGACCTGAAATAATTGTTATTTGGGGAAATAAAAGACCTGGCACACAAATAAAAATGTAGGACAAATTTTTATTAAGTATGAGAAAAAAGGAGGTTTCAGTAAATAAATGCCTGTTGACAATAGGGAAAGCACAAGAAATTAACTCTAAGACTCTTTAGTTGCCATAACCAGGAAGCTGGTGAGGTGGAGTCTACTTACCAGCTGTGTTCAACTATCCCTTAAGCTGTGTCCAGAACAGGCCATCTGAAATCAGGGAATTGAAAAACCTTTTAGATAGAATTCAGAAAAAGTAGAATACAGCTAGATTTTTAATTAGTATAGAAGTTATAGTCATTTATTTTAACTGGGATAGAAGTACACTTGATCATTTTCATGATTTAAGCAATGTTTTTGGTTTGATTCATGTTCAGACATTGTTCAAGAATAGTTTTATTTGTGTCTTGCATAGTCACAAAATAATTTTTGTCATTGGGAGGGCTTTATCCAGTGATGCTTAGGGAATACTCCTGGTTTGTGTGTGTGCAGAGATCACCTGTAGTTGTGCTAGGGATCCATAGATGTGTCAGGGATCAAATTGAAGTTGGCCACTTGCAAGTAAGCACCACAACCCCGCTACTATCTCTCTGGCCTTACAAGAAGCAATTTTTAACAGAAAAAGAGAACAAGAAAGAAAATATTTTAGGAGTTGTGGATTACAGACTGGTGAGCACCAAAATAAACATTAAATTCTCACAGGGGCTCGTCCTCTGAGGCATACTTCCAATGAATCTGCAAATAAATACTAAGATTCCCTCCCCCTTTTTCCATTAGGAAAAGATAGGGTGAATATTCTCAATATTTGCAACCAGTCTTTTCCTGACATGTTTGGTTTCTAATATTAAATTCACCCCTTAATTTCCTTGGCCCAGTTTCAGTGGTACCCATTAGCATTAACAGAAAAAATGAAAACTTTTCAATTTAGGTTTATTTCAACTCATCAGGAGGCACTGCTTTTTAAATTGATCATATCAAGAAGAGAACAAAACATCATCATTTAAGAAAAACAAATAGGGCTGGAGAGAGAACCCTATAAACTGCTCCAGTTCAATCCCTGGCACAATATGGTCCCCCAAGAACCAAAAGCAAACCCAAAGTACAAAGCCAGTAACACCTCTGAACACCAGCTGGTGTAACTTGTCACCATCACTATCACTGTCCTCCCGTTGTTCATTGATTTGCTGGAGCAGGCCCAGTAACATCTCCATTGTGAGACTTGTTGTTACTGTGTTTGGCATATCGAATACATCATGGGTAGCTTCCCAGGCTTAGCCATGCGGGCGAGATACTCTCAGTAGCTTGCTGTGCTCTCCAAGAGGGGCGGAAGAATTGAACCCAGGTCAGTTGAGTTGGCCACACACAAAGTGTAACTTAAAAAGTAAAAAACCAAATATTAGTTCCAATATCTTTATTCATATTTTGCAAAATATGTGAACTTATTATTCATTGCTATAAACTTTAATGATTATACTAAGGTAGAGGAAATATCAAATATCATAAATCACATGCTAAACTTGCCTCAATACAACTTTAAGCTACTGGTAGTCATCCAACTGTCCATTAAGAAAGGTCATATTCCATAGAGTGGCAGGATGGATTAGAAAATTGAACCCAACATTCTGCTGCCTGCAAGAAACGCATCTCAATAGTCAAAGCAAACACAGACTCAGAGTCAAAGGTTGGAAAACAATCCTACAGGCAAACAGCTCCCATAAAAAAGCTGGGGTAGCCATCCTTATATCAGACCCCATCGATTTCAGAGTGAGGAAGGTCATAAGAGACAGTGAAGGCCATTTCTTATTGATCAAAGGATCTGTACAACAGGAAGAACTTACAATAATAAATGTATATGCACATAATGAGAGACCAGCAAAGTACTTAAAACAACTACTCATAGATTTGGAAAAAGACATCAATAGCAACACAATACTAGTGGGAGACTTCAACACTGCCTTGTCACTTCTTGATAGATCAACCAGACTCAAGCTTAGCAAGGACATACTTCATTTGAGGGAAACAATGGAAGAAAGGGACTTAGTAGATATATATAGGACACTTCATCCACAAAAAGCTGAATACACATTCTTCTCGAGCGTACATGGAACATTCTCCAAGATAGACCACATGCAGAGCCACAAAACATGCCTCCATAAAATTAAGAAGATAGAGATTGCATCAACAATCTTCTCAGACCATGATGCGCTGAAATTAGAAGTAAATCACACACAAAAACAGAAAACTAAATCAAACACCTGGAAATTAAACAGTGCACTATTGAACAACGAGTGGATTAGACAGGAAATCAAAGAGGAAATCAAAAGATTCCTAGAAACGAATGAAAATGAGAACACGAGTTACCAAAACTTATGGGACACAGCAAAGGCTGTGTTAAGAGGAAAGTTTATAGCTCTACAAGCATTCCTCAGGAAGGAGCAGCGAGCACACATAAGTAACCTAACCTCACAGCTTAAGAGCTTGGAGAAGGACCAAAAAACGGAGCACAACCCGAACAGGAGAAAGGAAATAATAAAACTCAGAGCAGAGATTAACGAGATGGAAACCCAAAAAACAATCCGAAAGATCAATGAAACCAAAAGCTGGTTCTTTGAGAAAATTAACAAGATCGAAAAGCCTCTAGCAAAACTCACAAAGAAAGGGAGAGAGAAAACCCTAATAAACCGAATCAGAAATGAAAAGGGGGTCATTACAACAGAAACCACAGAAATTTAGAGGATCCTCAGGGAGTACTTTGAGAAGCTTTATGCCACGGAACATCAAAACCTCGAGGAAATGGATAAATTCCTAGACTCCTACAGACTCCCAAGGCTGAACCAAGAAGACCTGGAATACCTGAACAGACCTATCACCATCAAGGAAATTGAAATGGTAATAAAAGGTCTCCCCAAGCACAAAAGTCCTGGCCCGGATGGATTCACTAGTGAATTCTTCCAAATCTTTAAAGAGGACTTACTCCCAATGCTCTTTAAGCTTTTCCACGAAATTGAAATATCAAAAACACTTCCGAACAGTTTCTACGAAGCAAATATCACACTGATACCAAAAGCAGACAGAGATACCACAAAGAAAGAGAATTACAGGCCGATATCCCTGATGAACACAGATGCAAAGATCCTCAACAAACTACTAGCAAATAGAATCCAACTACTCATCAAAAAGATCATACACCATGACCAAGTAGGATTCATCCCAGGGATGCAAGGATGGTTTAACATTCGGAAATCAATCAACATAATCCACCATATCAACAAAAGAAAAGATAAAAAGCATATGATCATATCAATAGATGCAGAGAAAGCATTCGAGAAGATCCAGCACCCCTTTATGATGAAAACCCTAGCCAAAATGGGTATAGAGGGGACCTTCCTCAACATAATTAAAGCCATCTACCACAAGCCTACAGCAAGCATCATCCTCAATGGGGAAAAACTGAGAGCCTTCCCTCTAAGATCAGGGACGAGACAGGGATGCCCACTCTCTCCACTTCTGTTCAATATAGTACTGGAAGTACTTACAATAGCGATTAGGCAAGAAAAAGATATTAAGGGCATTCAGGTAGGAAAGGAAGAAATCAAGCTCTCACTATTCGCAGATGATATGATACTCTACTTAGAGAACCCAATAACCTCCACCAAAAAACTCCTAGAAACAATAGACTCGTATAGTAAAGTTGCAGGTTATAAAATCAATACCCAAAAGTCCATGGTTTTCCTATATGCAAACAGTGAGAGAGAAGAAAGCAACATGAAAAAAACAATCCCGTTCACAATTGTGCCCCAGAAAATCAAGTACCTAGGAATCAGCTTAACTAAGGAAGTAAAGGACCTGTACAAAGAAAACTACAAAACGCTACTTCAGGAAATAAAAGAGGACATGAGGAAATGGAAAGATATCCCCTGCTCATGGGTCAGGAGACTTAACATTGTCAAAATGGCAATACTACCGAAAGCATTGTATAAATTCAATGCAATCCCTATAAGGATACCCATGACATTCTTCAAAGAAATGGAGCAAACACTCCTGAAATTTATATGGAACAATAAGCCCCCACGAATAGCTAAAGCAATTCTTGGGAAAAAGAAAATGGGAGGAATCAACCTCCCTAACTTCAAACTCTACTACAAAGCAGTAATAATTAAAACAGCATGGTACTGGAACAAAGGCAGAACTGCAGACCAATGGAACAGGGTTGAATACACTGACATCTCCCCTCAATCATATGGTCATCTAATCTTTGATAAAGGTGCAAGTAATGTGAAGTGGAGTAAGGAAAGCCTCTTTAATAAATTGTGTTGGCATCACTGGACGGCTACATGCAAAAAAATAGGCTCAGAACTCTGCCTAACACCATGTACAAAAGTAAGATCAAAATGGATTAAAGACCTCAACATCAGACCAGAAACCATAAGGTACATTGAAGATAAAGTTGGCAAAACCCTCCATGACATTGAAGCTAATGGTATCTTCAAAGATGCCACGCCACTGGCCGAGCAAGTGAAAACAGAGATAGATAAATGGGACTATCTTAAACTAAGAAGCTTCTGCACCTCCAAAGAAACAGTGACCAAAATACAAAGACAGTCTACAGAATGGGAAAGGATATCCGCCGAATACACATCTGACAAGGGGTTGATATCCAGGATATACAAAATACTGGTTAAACTCCACAAGAAGAAAACATCCAACCCCATCCAAAAATGGGGCAATGAAATGAACAGAAACTTTCTCAAAGAAGAAATCCGAATGGCAAAAAAGCACATGAGAAAATGCTCTACATCATTAATCATCAGAGAGATGCAGATCAAAACCACAATGAGATACCATCTCACACCTCAGAGACTGGCCCACATTCAAAAGAACAAAAGCAACCAATGCTGGCGTGGATATGGCGAGAAAGGGACACTCCTTCACTGTTGGTGGGAATGTCCACTGGTTCAGCCCTTCTGGACAACAGTATGGACGATTCTCAAAAAATTAGAAATTGAGCTCCCATTTGACCCAGCAATACCACTCCTGGGAATATATCCCAGAGAGGCAAAAATGTATAGTCAAAGTGACATCTGCACTTGTTTGTTCATTGCAGCACTCTTTACAATAGCCAGAAACTGGAAGAAACCTGAGTGCCCAAGAACAGATGACTGGTTAAAGAAACTTTGGTACATCTACACAATGGAGTACTATGTAGCTGTTAGAAAAGATGAAGTCATGAAGTGGTACAATATGGAAAGTATCATGCTAAGCGAAATGAGTCAGAAAGAGAGGGATAGACATAGAAAGATTGCATTCATCTGGGGGATATAAAGTAACAAAGTATGAGATTAATACCCAAGAATAGCTGAGATCAGCACCAGGAGGATTACTCCATAACTTAGAGGCCAGCCGGGTATCCTAGAGGAAAGGGCAGTTCAGATAGAGAAGGGAGCACCAAATAAAGGATGTTTGGAGGATCCTCCCAGGAGGGGAGATGCATGTCGAAAGTAGACTATGGACTGAACATGTTTTCCACTCAATGCCTCTTTTGCAGACCACAACACCCAAAAGGAGAGAGAGAACACAGGGGATTGCCCTGCCACAGAGACGGGGGGGATGGGGGGATGGGGGTGGGAGGGATATTATCCATGGTGGTGGAAAATGGGCACTGGTGGAGGGATGGGTATCTGATCATTGTATAATTGAAACCAAAGCACAAAAAATTGTAAATCTACAACTTTAAAAAAAAAATAAAATAAAATAAAGGGAAAAAAAAAAGAAAAAAAAAGATGAAGGCATGAAATTTACATACAAGTGGTACAATATAGAAAGTATCATGCTAAGCGAAATGAGTCAGAAAGAGAGGGATAGACATAGAAACATTGCATTCATCTGGGGGATATAAAGTAACAAAGTATGAGATTAATACCCAAGAAGAGCTGAGATCAGCACCAGGATGATTAATCCATAACTTAGAGGCCAGCCGGGTATCCTAGAGGAAAGGGCAGTTCAGATAGAGAAGGGAGCACCAAATAAAGGATGTTTGGAGGATCCTCCCAGGAGGGGAGATGCATGTCGAAAGTAGACTATGGACTGAACATGTTTGCCACTCAATGCCTCTTTTGCAGACCACAACACCCAAACGGAGAGAGGGAACACAGGGGATTGCCCTGCCACAGAGGCAGGGGGGGATGGGGGGATGGGGGTGGGAGGGATATTATCCATGGTGGTGAAAAACGGGCACTGGTGGAGGGATGGGTATCTGATCATTGTATAATTGAAACCCACGCACAAAAAATTGTAAATCTACAACTGTAAAAAAAAAATAATAAATAAATAAATAAATAAAAAAGAAAGGTCATATTCTTCAGAGTCCTCAAGCTATTGACAATTATTTTAAGACTGTAGAAGAAGTAATGTACTTGCTCATGGCAAGTCACTCTCAATGCTAGAACTGGGGATAGTGGAACAATAGGGGATTTTGGTCACACCCCTGTGGTGCTCACAGGGAGGATAAGGAGGAGAAGTCGTGTAGTTCCATGCCAGAAATCAACCGTGGTGTTAGCTGCATGCAAGGCAAGCACTTTAATCTCTTTCATCTCTTCTTAGTTTCACCTTTTTTCAGAATGTCATAAAACTGGAATCAAACAGTCTTTCTTTTTTGAGTGGGGTGGTGCTTTTTGGGTCACACCCAGCGAAGCACAGGGCTTACTCCTGGCTCATGCATGCAGGAATTATTCCTGGCGGTGCTCGGGGACCATATGGGATGCTGGGAATTAAACCCAGGTCAGCCACGTGCAAGGCAAATGCCCTACCCACTGTGCTATAGCTCCAGCACCACAGTCTTTTATATTGGATTATTTCACTTGATATGCATCATTTTAAATAATATATTTGTAATTTTACCTAAAACTAGGTGCAAATGCAGATTGAAATTTAAGTGGATAATTAAAATTTTTTGACCCTTCAAAATGTCTATATTTTTATTCCCCTTTGCCTGCTCTCAAGAAACTAGATCCCTCAAAATTCTTGCAGTCAGACAACTATACAATATCTAATTACTAACTTTTTCCATAAAGTTAAAAAATTTTCAGTAGCAATAATTCTCATTTATAATAAGATGGGCTGGAGTGATAGCACAGCAGGTAGGGCATTTGCCTTGCACACGGCCGACCCAGGTTCTATTCCTTCGTCCCTCTGAGAGAGTCCAGCAAGCTACCGAGAATATCCCACCCACGCGGCAGAGCCTAGCAAGCTCCCCATAACATATTCAATATGCCAAAAACAGTAACAACAAGTCTCACAATGGAGATGTTACTGGGACCGCTCCAGCAAACCAATGAACAATGGGAGGACAGTGACAGTGACAAGTTACACTAGACGGGAGGACACTGCTATAATAATTTAACACATAAATTTTAAAGAAATTTGAAAGCAAAGCTTTGAACTACTTTTACCCTCTGGAAAGAAATATGGCAGCTACTTCGGAGCTTTATGGAAAGCCAGGTATGAGCCGGTCATGACGGGGCGACTGAAACCTCATGGGAAGGGGGGCATTCCCGGCTCATCCTTCACGCCCTACCGAGGTCAAGAGTTGCCCCCCACAAGCGGCTTTCCGGCATGGCCATGGCTCCAGAGCACAGAAACCAATCTCATAATTATATGACTCTCAGCAAAAATACTTCCAGGCTTAATAAGTAAAATACCAGAAATCCAAAATCGCGCAGCTACTATCGCGGCTGTGCAACATCATTTGATTCTTGTAACCAGCTGTGGAAAACAAATTATTCCACAATGCCTTTTCAGCATGTCTGATTTGGGGGTGTAAACTCTAAATAATAATGATGCATCTTTTGTCGTTAAAAAAAAAGCTTTGAACTATACAATGATTTCAAAAATATAATCTTTGGCCTAGAGAAATCTAAAATACCCTATGATCCTTTGAAGTTGTCCTGACTGACTCAAAGTGGCAATGATTTAAGATTTTCCATGAATTTTGTGCATACTTTTACAGATTTGTTAAAAATTTCACAAAAGGTTCACAAACCTTACTCCTTCTATTCCTTTGACATGAACATACATAAAACCTCAAATAACCTGGCTTCTTCTGCAAGTAACTGGTGGGATTGTAATGCTCTAGCTACATTAGTTAGAACAGTTTGTAGAAAGTAAGGAATAATTAAAGCTGAAAGACTGTAATCTTATTCTAACTATACATTGTACTAGGGTAATGATTTTAATTAAACTTATCACTAATTAATTCTTTCATAGAACTTCAATATCTTAGCTATCTCAGAATTCATCATGTCTATTTCATGGTAAACTTAATATGATATATTCATGTGTTGGTTTTCAACTAGGCACATACAAAAATTATATACTACTAAGATGCAAAGCTAGCTCAAGAAAAATTTTATGAAGAATTTATTCAGTCCAACCCCAATTTGTCCATGCAAAACCAGAACTGCAATATGGTGACTATCTCATAGTCACATAATTGTTTGGTCACTTTATCTTAAAGCCAACTCTCATGACTTTCCCAATATCTTTCTACAATCAGAAGTTAGAACTATTTTGCTAAAATGTTACATCCTTTTCTGTAACTTGTTAATTTTCCAGATTAATATGCCCTAATTTTTACTCATTTGCTCTCATACACGTGGACTCCTCAAAGGAGAGGTTGACTCAGATGACACACTTTATGCTGTCACAACCTTCAGACAAACCCACGTTGAGGGCATCTTATTTCCCTGAAATGTGAATTTCAAGCCTGACTGAAGCTTTAACTCAACTCCAATCTCTCTTTCAAATGGGTAAATTGGTAATCTAGGACTTCTGAGTAAAATTGGGCCATTCATCCTAGCCTTCAGTTGTTTGTTTCAGTCATCCAAAAGGTTGAAGGTAAGTGCTGGTTAAGCACCCATAGAATCCTAATTACTTTGGCTTTGCCAGTCTGCCAAGTTACTGAATAGGATTTTATTTCAGACCTCTTCAACTCAGTCTTCTGTCTCAACCCTCAGCAGGTTTTCCAGGCCTGCTAGTGCCTCTTCAGCCAGTTCAAGCTATTGCTACTTCTTACAGTTTCTGGCTTCTGCTGCCCTCTTGTAGCCATTAGTAGCATGGCAAAATTTGAAACAAGGTCATACATTTACTGACTTAGATTCAATGGATTGTTTCAGCACCATGAAAATACAAAGTTTACAAAAAAAAAAAAAACCAACTCATTGGTGTCATTTTTCTGACTTCCACCTCCACACCTGAGCCCCAGTTAGAACCTAGTTTTATTGGTGTTGTAGGGAGGTTTGGAACTCCTGTATTGTACTCTGGGCCCTGATAAGGCCATGATCACCACTCCCACCCCAAAAGCACTGGGTGTGGCCCCAGGCCTCCTGCATCACCAGACTACAAACTGCTTACCTGGGGATAGAACAGTCCCACATTACTGAACCAGGTATCTGGACCAAGTATCACTGGTGATGGCCTGTGGGCATACAAATGCCACTGAGCAGACCTCATCCCTGCATCAAAGACCTCCTCACAAAATGTTTTGTAAGGACAAAAGGAAAAAAGTAACTTTATGTCAGAGACTCCTGGCAGAGACATTCTATTAGCATTATTTTAAGAAAAAATGTTGGCTGAAGAAATATTTTGAGAATTAAAGTGCTGGACTTGTATGTGGCTTATTCCAGTTCAACACCCAGCATCCCATATGGTCCCTGAGCACAGCCAGGACAGATCTCTGAGCACAAAGCAAAGAGTAATCCCTGTGCATTGCCCAACAAAAGAAAAGAAATAAATTGTTTGAAATCACCTATTACTCAATGAGTATAGTAAGAACACAATTTCAAAGGATTTGCACATGGCAGGCACTATCTCTGACACTTTATGGTACCCAGATTTTGGTAGTGATCACTGAGCACATCCAAGAGTAGGCCCCTTGCCTAGACACTGCCATGCATGGTACAAAACACACTAAGGGGTGGGGGGGGTGGGGGAGGAATACAGTTTCACTTACGTGAAATTCTTCTTTGGGGAGTTGGGGGTGGTGTTTTGAGTCATACCCAAGAAATCTTGGGCACTATTGCTGGCTCTGTAGAGCTCAAGGGTCACTTCAGTCAATCGTTTGATCAAACCTGGCCTCCAGCATGCAAAGCAAGCACTCAGTCTGTTGAGCTTTCTCTCCAGCCCGTGAGGCCTTCCTATTGAACTGTATAATTGACATCTAAGCGTAAGAATCTTCAGAGAGACACATTTATTCAAGAAAATAATTGTCTATTTGCTATGGGGACAGGTTTATGGGGCAGTTGGAGACAAAGGTTGAGGGAAGGTGTTATGGTGGTATTGGAATATTGAATGCCTATAACAAGCCATCAATAGCTTTGTAAACCACAGTATTTCTATAAAGTGTAAGGGGAAAATTTACATATATAGGCCTTAACTATTCCATGTAAACTCCCAAATATATTAACCCCAAATTACTTTAAAAGTGCTAATAATGACAGGTGAGACATGATTATTACCATAATGGAATGAGATCCAAGCATAAAATAAAATTTACTGTAATATACTTTAGATTCCAGAGTTGAAAATGTATATATATATAAGAATAGGCATTTTTATATTATATTAAATTGTTTTAACTTTCTTATTTACATAGGTCAAAATCATATAGTAATCACTAATTAACCCTCACTGATTTATTTTCTGATCATTCTATATGCCAGTTCTTAAAGTTTTGTTGGAATAAGCAATATAAAGTAAATCTATTTTGTGTCAAAAGGACAGGTTGGGATTTGGAGGGATACTGGGTGTATTTGTGGAGAGAAGATCACACTGGTGTGGTTGAAACTCTAAATTATTGAAACAACTATATAATCAACAGCTTTGTAAATCATGGTGCTTTTAATTAAAAATAACTGTCTAGTAATCTTCAGGAGTCTTAAGATTGAAAGTCAAACACTAAAAAATTGTTTTCTCCAGTTTGAGTGAAACATAATTGATAAATATAGTTGTGAGGTCATTGAAAATATACAGTGTGATTGTTTGATATACCTATACATTATAAGAGGATTCTCCCAAAGTTTAACAAAAAGCACTTCTTATTGAAGAACACTAAATAGCTACAATTAAATATAATACATAATCCTCATATAGTTTTTTTCTATAAAGAACACTATGGATTTAAAACAAACTAATCACTCATTTTCAAATTACTTTAAAAAAGCATATTAAAAGGTGAAGAAGGGAGATAGTCCAAAGGGCACAAGGAGAGGCCTTGCATACAGAGGTTTCAATTTGGTGTCAGCCTCCACATGGTAACTGAAGCACCATCAGGTGTATCCATGGTAGGCCTGAGTGTGAGCCTGCTGACCTCAGCATTTTCAGCCCGAGCAGTACAGGTTGGCAGGCTCTCACACCAGAGCTGAAGGCCCACACAGCTGGGCAGGTATAACCAGGACTAGCCCACACCTCCCTAAGCACTACTTGGGAGGCCCTCCTTTTTCAAAAACTAGAGTAAGATAATATTATAGTCTGAAAAAATAGGCTTCAGTCTAGCTTTCCCAATTACTAATAATATAATCCTGATAATGTTATTTAATTTTTTATTTGTCTATCTGCTTTGGCTATACCCTGTGGTACTTGATACTTACTCCTGGCTCCAGAATCACTCCTAATGGTGCTCATAATCCATTTACTGTGCTGGAGATTTAAACCAGGAAAGCTCCTTAATCCCTGTACTGTCTCTCCAGTTCAGACTATTTACTCTTTTAAGTGTGTATTTCCTTATTATAAAATTTGTAAACTAATAATAGTATCAGCCTAATAAGAAACTTGTGAAAATTTAAAAGTTATAAAACACTAGGCACAGAGTTAGTAAATGATGATGAATATGTAAATGTTCGCCTTTATTGTTGTACATGTAATTTAAATATCAATCCATATATAATACAAATGTGCAATAAACATAATTAAATAAAATATATAAGCCTTTGGGTTTTTCTTCCAAAATCTACTCTAATTTTCTATAACTCACATTAACGTGGCAACAAAAAAATTATACCACAAGATATAAATGTTAAGACGTATTTTTGACTTTGAATTGTTAATATTTATGAAACTCAAATTGACTTAACAGCAGTTATATTATTCTAGCTTGAAGCTGGTTTGTGAAATATGACATTACATTTTAATTTACACATATTTTGTCTCTCATTGACAAAATTTTCTAAATCAGCTTGAATTTGTCATATCTGTTTATAGCTGAAGATAGCAACCATTGAAGACAATATAAGACTAAGTATAATAGTCTTATATTGAATCTAGTTTCACAGAACTATAAATTTGCTATTAATTCACATAACTTGAAGTTTTGGTAGCATGGTAGCATAATAAAGCATAATTCTCAGGCCTATTTGAGTCCCAACTATTCTGGATTATGCCAAATCAGGCTAATGCTGAGAAAGTTCACACCAATTTATGATGCAAAGATAGTGAATACTTCAGCAGTAATAACCTATGTGCTCAATGTAGTATTATTCCAATTGTGTTTTAATTGCCTACTAGAGCCCAGACCTCTCTCAACAGTTAATTATGTTTATAATAAAGATTAGATCAATGTACTTAATGTATTCAAAATTGTTGTTGTTAGTTTATTTGTTTTTGTTTTTGTTTTTTTAGATTCCATGAACTGCCAAGCCAAAGACTATTGCACAGACTATTGCACAGACTATTGCAATATTCTCCACTCCACTCCACAGGAGTTGAGGTTTTCATCCTGCAAAGACCCTGCAGGAAAGAAAATTTATATCTATGTTGCAAGCCAGGAAGATGAGATAGCATCAAGTCATATAACACTTCTTAAAACTTTACCCAGATATGACATATTGCTGGTTACATTTCATTATTCAAAGGAAGACACATAGTCCAGCCTAAGTTCAAAGATATAAGAAAAACAATTTTACCATATATTCTAAAAATAAAGTGAATGCCAAATAACAAATTGTGAACAACAGTACTAATAACTATCATAACAAGTCGGACATCTCACCACTACCAGAAACAAGTCATACATCTTACCAAATACCCTGTTTATTGTTCTTCCACAAAAAACTGCTCACCAATCTCCACAGAATTAACTCAAAAATAAACTATTGGAACTAGAGAAATAATATAGTGGGTAAGGCATTTGTCTTGCATGTGACCAACTCCAATTTAATTCATGGCACTGCAAATGGTCCCCCAGTACTTCCAGGAGTGATTCCTGAAAACAGAGGCAGGATGGGTGTGAGCACAGTTGGGTGTGGTCCAAGTACCTTTCCCAAATGAAATGTACTGAAGGGATATTGGTACCTTAAAGATAGGTGTAGTGTGGCAACACTGCACCCTTCAAGCATATAACAATTACCAATGATTCTTTAAATTAAAAATAAATATTTCAGAGAGACAACAAGCTGAGGTTCAGGATCCCAGGATGACACGCAAAAATATCTACTTCAGAGCACGATGTCCCACACAAACTTCCTCTTGACCCAAAGATGTAATAGCTAAAAGGCTAGTCTACAAACTCAGCATACATCAGTCATGCAGGACAGACAAATGAAGATCATTGAACTTAGACATCAGAAAAATGGAAGACAAAATGTATAAAACACTGTTCTTAGCAATTCTAAAATCTCCTTTGTATAGGATGAGAAATTTTCTCTGAGAAAATTTTATAGTGATTTAAAGTTCTATATTTAATGTTTTAGAATATTTTAGTACTTTGTGTTACATGAAACAATTAGAACATCACAGTCTTGACATTTTAAGAATATATTCTGGAGTTATGTATTTTCAGAAATCTCTATTCAATTCAAATTTAGAATGTAAGATATATATGTACATATTAAAAAATTAAAATGTATTAAGGGGGGTATGATGCTGCCAACAGATCAACCTGTACCTGTGGGGTGAGTGCATCAGCAGCCTGATGGTGCCTTCAAACTTCCTGACACCCCAAAATTTCCGCTGTGCCTTTGGCCAGACCACAACAACTTGGGACCAAGTTTACCAAGAAATTAAATGGCAAGTGTTAATTATGTGGGAGGCATGCCCAAAAACCACCTCTGGCTCAGCTATAAAAGCTCATTTATTGGCCTTATTTCAGAGACCCATGGATAAATCTTCAAAGAGATCAAAAGCCACAGTTAATCTCGGACCCATGCATGGCTGAACAGATTGAGGTAAATTGGAAGGGGGCAGGTTGGCCTGTGCCTGCTCAAGCAGAGCCCCCAGCAGCCGCTTGCTTCTACAATCCACAATCGCCACCATACCCCCCAGCCTGACTCCACTGTCTCAGTACAGACCTCACCAAGATATAATCTGCTGATTATATTATTGCGGATTTTTTGACTGAAATCTCCAGGCATTCACAGAGTTGGGGTGGGCTACCTCCCCCCACTTCCCAATACACATGGAAGCACTGGCAGTCACCCCCATGAACCAACTCCAACACCACTCTAAACTCTATTACTGGTCTTGCTTCAGAGACCCATAAATAAATCTCGAAAGAGATCAAAAGCCAGAGACACAGCAGCAACTCCTGGAAGACAGCACAAAGCAGGAGATCTCTCTGGGACCCATTCCATCCAATTTCACCAGGGCACCCAAGAATGAGCAGGTACAGTCTCCCTGCCTACTCCAGATGGAATCCCGGCGACCAAGAGCTTCCACAAGCAAGACCCAGGTATGCAGATTCCAGGATTAAATCTCCATGCCACATGGTGGAAGAAGTTCCTGCCTGTCCTACCTGGCTCCTCACTCGCTCATTGGTCTGGCTGTCACACCCACAGTGTGCCTCCAGGTGCCATCTTAGTACCAACAGCCCTGATCCAGAGACACCCAATTGAATCTCCAAATGGATTAGTGCCCTACAGAAATGTCTCTGGAACCCAACCATTTACAATCTAGGATTCCAGAAAGCATGTGGCTGCGGCACCCAAGATATTCAAAATGAGCAACGGGCAATAAATGACCTAGCATCTGCCCCTGCAGGCAGGCTTAAATGGTGGTGAGAAAATTCAATCAAAACATAATGCCCAAAAGTATTGGAGAAATTGCCTGCTGTGGAGACATGGTGAAGACAAGGATGGGGGAGGGGCCTGTGATATATTGGGTACACTGGTGGTGGAAAGTGTGCGTTGGTGGAGGGATGGGTGTTCAATCATTGTACAGCTGAACCTCGAACATGAAAGCTTTGTAACTGTATCTCATGGTGATTCAACTGAAAATTTAAAAAAGTAATGTGGAGTTCATGCCCATTTCAATCAGCTTAATCAATGGCTGAATAAATAGCACTACTCCTACATTTAAAAAAATAAATTAAAAAATGAAATATGACTACTGAAAAAAAAGTAATTTTGATTAGACCTTGATTTTACTTCTGACAAATAGCACACTTCCCTCTTTTTAAAAAAATGGTCACTAACTCACTATTTGGGATGTTCTTACCTTCTCATAGTTTATTTAGCCACTTAACAAGTGCCACCAAGATATATGTTGAAAGTCCAGGTTGATTTCTCCTGCCAAAAAATCACACACACACACACACACACACACACACACACACACACACGAATCCTTTTTTACTCCAGGATAATGGTTTATCAATACGATTTCTTACAAACACAGCAAGCTTTTCATCTATTTGATTCCAGTTCATTTCTATGTGCCAATATTCACAACCATAGTTCATTTCCAGAGATAGAATTAATTTGCTATTTGTTTTGCTTGTTTTGCTTTTCTATTCACTATGCCATACCAACATCCAATATAATTGTGTGTTCTATGGTCAATCAAGATAGGAGGATACCACGTTAATCTTTTGCTGAGCCATTTTGCTCAATTTAGTTGATTTGCTGAATGTATCCTTAAGCTATTCATGCATTTTTGTGATGAGTATAATAAACAAGCACTTGGTTTGATCCTTAATATATGGTTGAATTTTAACATACGTGTGATTTTGTTTTTATTAGTTTGGATTGTGAAATAGGCAATTTATTTAGTTCTGCAAGTTTCTGAATTTTTGGACTTAGTCTGTTCCCTTTAATTTCTGTTTATAAGGACATAAATTATTTTACAAACTTTTTTCTTTCATGGCAGCCTGTCAACTACAAATGAGAAAAGCTAGATTAATACTTAGAATGCTTTCCTCACAAATTAATTTGATTTATGATTTTTCTCTCAAGTCATTTCATGTAAAATTTCCCCTAAATGTTTGACCAACGTTATATATGGTTTTTCTATTCTTGAAATTTCAAATAACCATTTAAAAAATGTTGTTCTCAAATACCTATGTCAATATCAAATATTTTAGACTTTTTTATAATAACAGTCCCTACTTTTGATTTGTATTTTTATATGATAAAGTTGATTGTGTTATGGTAACAAATTTGGTAGCAAATTTCCAGTTTCTTAGAGCAATGGTCTCTATTTCTTTGATTCTGTGCCCAAAGGGCACTACCTGTGATGCTTTGGGAACCACGCAGTGCCAGAGATTGCAAGACAAGCACTTTAACCCCGGTTCTATATTTCTGGTTCCAACACTGGTCTATTTCTTATTTGGTACATGTTCATTATGGGTAAGCTATACAGGGATTTGAATTCTATGCCATTCTGATTAAAGAACCCTCACTTAGGGAAATCCATCTCCCTGTTTCCACAAGAAATGTAGGGAAACAAGTGGTAAATTGCGGGCCTAGTCAAAACCATTGGCTCTTACCACTTCTATCTAGAAATGCCTTGAGTCACCTGTGTTCAAATTTCAGACTCTGTTTCTGAAAATATTCAGTGAGCAAAATTAAATAATCTTTCAACTGTTAAAACGCGTATATTTTATAAGAATGAAAGAGCTGTATTGTTCAGACATCTTCCACTTCACAAGTACTTTATTACACAGAACTAATTGTGTTTTGTGGAAGAATTCTCTCTGTAAGCCTATGTATTTCCTTTTGAAAGCTGCCATTCTCTTGAAGAGGAGCACTTATACGACAGAGTTAAATCCTTCTTTAGACTTCAATATATTCTTCTCCATGGATCTTAATCCATTCATAAAGATTTTAATAAGACATAAAAAAAACTATAGACTACTTAGCACAAATAATGCAGCAAATAAAGAAATAGGAAGGCTCACACTTCCCAATTTCCAAACTTACTGAAAAAAAAGTGAAAATTAAGATTGTGGGCTAGAGATAACATAGAGTAGTTAAGTTATTTGTCTTGCATACTGCCAACACCTATTCCATCACCAGCACCGCATATAGGCCCTCCCTAGAAACCCAGAGATCACTCCTTAGCACAGAATCAAAACTAGGCCCTTGAGCACTGCCAGGAGTGACTAATATGCATGCCTCTAATTACCACCAAAAAAATAAATATCTTTGCATTTTTCCTGCCATGATGTGAAAAAAGTTAAAAAAGCATTACGCTGAATTCAATGGCTCAATCATTTTAAGGAAGCCCTCATCAATATAGTGACTATACCCCACCTCCGCCACTACTCTCTCAGACATTCTTTCCTTTTTCTACTCTCCTACTCCCCTCTCTTTCCCTTTGTTGTTTTAGAAGAAGAAGAAGAAGAAGAAGAAGAAGAAGAAGAAGAAGAACAAGAAGAAGAAGAAGAAGAAGAAGAAGAAGAAGAAGAAGAAGAAGAAGAAGAAGAAGAAGAAGAAGATGATGATGATGATGTCATTATTGCAATGACTGAGTGTTGCACACTTGGTGGCTGTGGTTCCAGTGATGAGCAGAGGTGTTTAGGGAAGAGGGAAGGGAGAATGTTGTAGGGTTGTAAGTTTACAGAGTTGACCACAGTGTTCGATAAGGTTTGCAGCCCTTCTAATTGCAGTTTTGGGAATGATAAACTGCAAATCTGCCAGACTCAAACAGAGAGAGTGACCAATATCACATTCAGCCTGTATGAGGCATCAGCAATGTGAACTCATGACCATTTGCTCACAAGACAAGTGTTTTAAGCCGTTGTGCTCTCTCTCTCCAGACTCTCCAGACCTTCGTGTTTATAGCTACCATTATAGTTCCCAATCCTGTGCAAACTCAGATTACAGTCTCCACTCCTGGACTGCAATGTCTTGCTTGGGAATGTAATCAAACTATGACAAATGGGAGCTCAATTCTTCCATATCTTATATCTAAAGTCAGAGGGGATGCATTCCTTTTTAAAAGTAAAATTATCTCTTGGTAAGTGAACCATGCTCTTCTGAAATGTGTATGTTAAATAAAGTGACTGCATCTAGAGGTAAGTCTTTGTGGAAGTAATTAAGGTCATATCAGGACATAAAGAAGGAACTCTAATCTGACACCAATGGTATCCATGGTATCCTAAAAAAGGGAAGAGATACCTTAATCTTTCTCTCCCTATTCTCTCCCCTACCTCTTCTCTCACATGTGAAGTCATAGGGAGAGGGATATAAACTAGGAAGAGTATTCTCACAGAAACCAAACATGCAAACCCTCCAGTCCCAAGAACTGTGAGAAATTACTTACTGTTTTAGCCATGAATCCAATGGAATTTTGTTATGCCATCCTGAGCTAAGACAGAGGCACTAGTTTATCTTAACTATTAATATTAAGTCATTTTAAATAACCTTTCCAGTGAAGTCCCTGATTTCAAGATATCTTTTCAACTTATTATTCCAGCTATGCCAGATGAATCTCCCCAAAACAACATGAGTGTCCATCATAAATACTCTTTAGCTACCATATAAAATACAGTCATCCCTTTCCCTCTCTTGATCTGTCCTCAACATATATTCAGACTTACCTTTCACTACCAGGTTACACACCTTATGTTATAAACCTTATATGTTATATCCCTATTTATCACTATCCAGATATACCTTTTACTTCCTTGACTTTCACGACATAGCAAGGATTGTTGTGAGGTATGAAAAAATCCCCAGAGTAATTAAAGAACTACGTTTAAGTTTCCTTCCCTCTTCACACCCCTCCCTATATCCCAGTCATTTTTCCAAAAGAAGCAAAAATCACCAGGAAATGAAACGAGCTGGCAGTGAAGAAGAATTATATTTCCTCCTGCAAGATGCCTGACACTTTTGCACAGTGGTTAAATGTGTGCACCCTGCCATTAGCCTGCCTGGTTTCAAATCCCATTTCAGTAGTTTGTATTTTGTGTAACCATAGGTGGTAATTTATTTAACCTCAATATTCCAGCTCTTCGTCTGTCAAAACAGGAATAAAATTAGCCCAAAGGCAATGAATCAAAGCAATCTACAGTTAAGTCAAGGTTAAGCCACCTGCTCCAGGTTTGCAATTTTACAAAATCGGATAATTTTATCAATGACTTCAGGACTAAAAATTACTGACCCCTTTGATGAGCTCCCCTGAGAAGCATAGTTGCAAGTAGACTTTGAAACTATAGAGATTTGGATTCAAATGCCTGACTTTGTGAGCAAACTTTGTAAGTTTGAATCAAATATTCAATTTGTATTCCTGAACTTTATTTCTCTTACATGGAAATGAGAAAAACAAAAGCAATCCAATAGGACTGAGGTGAGGATAAAAAGTGAGATAACCGGTGTAAATACATTGCACATTTCAACAAGAATTCCCTTTTCTATCCTCCCTAACCAGTACAGAAACAAGAAAAAACTAATCCTCCTAGTTCCTAAGCTTTATTTTTAGCCCTATCAGTATTATTATTCAAAATTTTGCCATATTCTGTGCTTTCTAAGCATTTGTTTTCTAACACAATATTTCATTAGGTTTGTGCTTTTAAGAAGCAATGTAAATTAGCTAAAATACCTTTCTGCTTTCTTTTCAGTAAACTAATTCTCACTGAATTCTAATAAATAAATAACACTGTATTTCTTGTAATAGTTTATGATCTGTGATCATGACTACATATTGTTATGCAGTAGACAAATAGTCTACTCATTTTCTTCTCAAGGCAATATTCATTTGAACTCAAAAATTGTTCTTTATCTAAACATCAAGTTAAAACTTGAATTAAAATCATATGTGCCAATACTGATTAGTAATCTGATCTATTTTGTTTTTAATGAACTTAAAATTAATAATAGTCATCTAGGTTTTTTTTCCATGAAGTAATATATTGTCATTTTCCATTAGGTCTTTTACTTTATTTGCCTATTATAAGGAAGCTAAAAGAAGAGGACATTTCATGTTCAGAGTTATTTTACTTCAATATGAAAAACAGATCTATAAATTTATTCATGACTGTTAGACACTGTGGGATTCTCATAAAAAAAGAGGGGGTATGTCATCATATAATAATGATAAACTGCAAATGCCTCTATACATTATTTTTCTAGAGTAATTCAAATTAATGGTCTCCATCTAGAAAAATCATATAAGGTTTCTACACAGTAAACAACTGTCAGTAATCAGGGTTTTGCACAGCTATTTTATTACTGTTTTATATGTGCTCCCTTAGGTGCTTATAAAAAACATTTACTGAATTTTATTTTCCTTTTAATAACCTATAAGCTCTTGAGTTTCTACTTCTAAACATTTATTCAAAATTTAGTTACTATCTACAAATTAAGTTTTACTATCACTCAGAAAAATAGCTACAAATAGAAAACCTCTGGGAACACATTATATGTAATGTATTTAATCAATGAAAACTTGCGTGTCTGTTAAGTGCAGACACTGTTCCCTGAAATTACAGTTGTGAGCAAAGCAGACAGAGACCTTCGACTAGTAGACACATGGAAAACCTCAGTGCTTTAAATAAGGTGTGTGAAATGGGTTAGCAGATGCATACACGAAGTTTTTGTAGTCATCATAAGTGTTCAATCCATGGTCATTTGTCAGAAGTGTTAATAGGAAAAGAGCAAAAACTAGAAAACTAGCTGATAATCATATCTTGTCTTTGTTTTTTTTTTAAGATTTTGTATTTTCAAGGCATTTTTTTAAATTCAAAACAAAAATTCATGGATATGTACAAAGAATTCCTATTTATGTCTTTCCCTGTATATAACGTTCCCTATATATAAATTTTCCCCTTTTCCCCCATCAAAGTGACACATGTTAGAACTAGTGGAATACATTACAAAAGTTATCTATAATCTACTCATAAGCTACCCAAGATTCATAGTTAATGTTATGGTTCATTCTTGGTGTTCATTTGATGAGTTTTTACAACTGTGCTCCTCAGAATGATTTCTTTTGGGATGTTTTGACAGGCTAGGACTGAAACGGAGTTTTTATGATGCCAAATTACAAGATTCTTTCCCTATTTTGTGATTTTGTGGCTTGTTACATTGAAACATTATGACTGTGTGGGGGGGGGGCAGTATTAGGCCAGTGCTCAGGGGCTACTCTGGGCCCTATGCTTGGGGACTTTTCCCCGGTACTCAGTGGACCATATACTGCTGAAGATCAAACTGGACTCAGCCACATAAGCCAGATACTATTTCTCCAGTTTCCCTATTAAGACTTTTTTTTTTAAAGAAAATTATTTAGGACCAAAGAGATTTTTTTCCCATTGCCTTCTTATTTATTTCTTCTTGAATTTTCAGAATACAGTTAGTTGACAAAATGCTGATTTTGATTTCTTTGACCTTTTTTTTATTTTAATGAATCATCATGAGATACAGTTACAGACTTACAAATTTTTGTCATTACGTTTCAATCAAACAGTATTCGAGTACCCATCTCTCCACCAGTGACCATTCTCTACCACCAGTGTTCCCAGTGTCCCTCCCACCATCCGCACCCCTTCCCACCCCCTCATCTGTGGCAGACATATTCCCTCCAAAGAGATCTCTCAATGGGCTAAGTACATGCTCTACATAGAGGAGGCTCAGGTTCAATCCCTAAAAATCATATTGAACATTTTATTTTTCTCAGCTTCATGGGGCATCATTGGACTTCAGTCATTTTGAAAAGACCTCCACAGGAGTTGTGCAATGTGAGAAGCCTTTCCCCTTAACTGCCTCCTTGCTATTTTCCAGGTGCCCTAAATCCTTGAGATGGGGGAGGGAAACAAAATTAATAAAAATAATTATTAGAAAGCAGCGCTTAAAAGTAGTGTGGGATTTTCAATCAGCTACTACCTGACTAGTTTTTTTTTCTACTATAAAACACAGGGCTGTGATGAGAGTAGACTATAGACCGAACAAGATTGCCACTCAATGTCTCTTCTGCAAACCACAGGACTCAAAAGGAGAGAAATAACAAAAGGGAATGCCCTGCCACAGAGGTAGGGTGGGATGGGGGGATAGGGAGTGGAAGGGATACTGGGACTGGTGGTGGTGGAGAATGGGCACTGGTGGAGGGATGGGTATTCGATCATTGCATAACTGAAACACAAGCACAAAAATTTGTAAGTCTACAACTGTACCCCATAGTGTTTCACTAATAAAAATTTAAGAAAGAAAAAAAAAAAACACAGGGCTGGACTGATAGCACAATGGGTAGGGCGTTTGCCTTGCATGCGGCCGACCAGGATTCGATTACTTCGCCCCTCTCAGAGAACGTGGCAGGTTACCTAGAGTATCCCGCCGGCATGGCAAAGCCTGGCAAGCTACCCATGATGTATGCAATATGCCAAAAACAGTAACAAGTCTCACAATGGAGACATTACTGGTGCCCACTCGAGCAAATCGATGAACAATGAGAGGACAGTGCTACAGTGCTAAAACACAGAGGGGCCGGAGCGATGGTACAGAGGATAAGGAGCTTGCCCATGTCCAACCTGAGTTTGATCCCCAGAACCTCCAATATTCCCTAGAGCCTGCCAGGAGTGAACTCTGAAAAAAGAAAGTTGGAGGAAAAAATGAACAAAGCATTTCTTATTTTATTTGTTTCAGTTTGGGCCAATACCTGGTGGTTCTCAGTGCTCAGGGGCTACTTCTGCATCAGTACTCAAAGCTTGCTCTGACAGCGCCCAGAGGACCATGTGATACCAGGAATTTAGATTGTAAGGGGAACAGGAGAGCAGCGACAGGGAGGGATCTTGGGATAGTGATGGAGGCTTATTGACAGTTTGGTGGTGGAGAGGATAAAAAAAATTCAGATATAAAATGATAACATGGAAACAGCTGTAAATCACCTTCCCACAATAAATAATCCATTTTAATAGATTTTTCTCTTTCTACAAGTTTCCCACAATCCTTGATTTGTGGTGGCCTCTGCATCTTAATTCCAGCAACATTGCATTTCCTTTGTAGTCACACACATCTCTGATTTTTTTTTTCTTTTAATCTCCTTTTCTAGTTTTAAGAACTCTTCTGTTTGCACTGGGACCTAAATAATCCAGGATAATCTTCCAATTTTAAAGTCAATTGATTAGAAACATTAATTTCATCTGCATCCTTACTTCTCCTTTGCCATTTAATGTAATACATTCTCAAGTACAGGGAACAGGAATTGAATTACTTGGGGGGAGGGAAGGCATTAATCTGCCAATCACAGAAATTGGTAAATGCTACAAATTGGAATGTTGTCTTGAGAGGTTGTTGTTAAACATTACTAGCACACCAGCCCAGTGCTACAATTAATCATGAGGAAACATGAGAAAAACCTCTCAGAAGAGTTATAGGATTGAATTAGTTTAACAGGATTCTTCTAATAAACTTGGTTTGTAGTTTAAGATTTTTAAATAAACTATATGAAAAGAAAGAATAAGTGACTCACTGACCAGTTTTAAACAAATTAGATTTATGAACGGAGTTCACTGTATCACTACTGTATCACTGTCATCCCCGTTGTTCATCATTTTGCTTGAGCGGGCACCAGTAATGTCTCCATTCACCCCTGCCACGTGCTAGCGTAGCCGGATGGTCTACTGGGGGTTCTTTGAGGGTGAGGGGAATGAGGACTGTCATTGTTACTGTTTTGGGCATATCGAGTATATCATGGGTAGCTTGCCAGGCTCTGACGTACATGAATGGAGTAAGACACCAAAATCCTGAGGGGTTTGAATAATGGGTTGATAAAGAAATTTAAAAAATAGTGAGATGTTCTTTTGGTAAAAAAAAAAAATTACTCTGGAAAAGTAATTATTAGAGTACATTGGTCTCAAAAAATTCAGATATAAAATGATAACATGGAAACAGCTAACCAGTAACCTGCAGAACCTGGTAAGCTAGGTGAGTGATTCAGATGCGAAGAAAGCAAGAGAACAAGCTGGGTCCAGGGAGTTAAGTGAGTTCCAGAGGGATGCAAGGGATGCAGAGATCAAAGAACATTTATGGGGTGTGTTTAACTGACTGTTTCCATAAGATATTTCCTTCACAAACTTTTCTTACGCAAATCTGTTCTTCTGGGGAAAACAGACTGGGGATTTTTCCACAGGAATTAAGGCAGACTAGTTCAGTTTGTAAAAGTATCTTCACTGAGCGTGGATTAATAAAGTCTGAAAATCTCAAGCAGCATTAACTCCTCTCTCTGGTTAGGAACAAACAGAACAAAATCATAAGAGAAAAATACAAGCTGTTATGTTTTAAGATGAAAAAACAATAGAAGAGGAAGAGATCTGGAATGATTTTTTGCATATCCTGCTTGTCATTCATAGAGAACGAAAGAATTTATTTAATATCAGGCATGAATGGACTCAGTATCATTTTCAACCCAGGAGAAATAACCTACATATCAAGATTATAATTCACTGAGTTATAATGCAAATTAGAGAAGGTAGAACATTATTAATAGGCATACGAAGTGGTCAGGTATTGCTTTTCCAACTGAGAGAGAAAAAAAGATCAGACCACTTCTTAGTTCATCACTTTGTATATGTATTGAAATCAGTAAAAGTAAAAGGTAAAAGGCCCTCCTGTTGATTGTTGATTTGCTCAAGCGGGCCCAGTAATGTCTCCATTGGAGACTTTGTTGTTACTGTGTCTGGCATATCGAATACTCTCGGTAGCTTGCCGGGCTCTCCGAGAGGGGCGGAGGAATCGAACTCGGGTCGGCCATGTTGGCCGCTTGTAAGGCGAACGCCCTACCCGCTGTGCTATCGTGAAATCAGTAAGGTTTGCAATAAAAAATAATTTGAACAGACTATTGACCACTTTTAGTACATAGTCCTTTTCTTTTCTCTACATTTAAATAATATATAATGTGATGCTTAGACGTTCTCCATAAGATTTCTATGCAGAAGAAACAGAAATTCCTAAGTACATAATAGCTTTTATTTTGCTTATTCTGCCAGGAGGAACATAGTAGCCCTCTTAAATACAGTAATTAATTTAAAGATGATTCTATGAAACAGATCAGATTGAGAGAATAAACTAAAGTAAAATTACTTGAACTGGTATCCTGGCTCCACCACTTCCTAGTTATTTTTTCACTTTGGTTTCCTCATTTATCTAAAAAAGGGAATAGAGTAATTATGTCTGCCCTACATTTTACTGAGTAGTAAATGAACTAATACATGAAAGAGTTTAGTGTGGTGCCCCCTCAATTATACTATCTCATTAATTTGATCTTAACATGAGATGCTATCTTATAACTGTCCATTTTTTACTTATAAATAAAATAAATTGTAGCACTGTAGCCCTGTAGCCCTGTCCTCCCCTTATCCATCGATTTGCTTGAGTGGTCCCAGTAACACCTCCATTGTGAGACTTGTTACTTTGTTTGTCATATTGAGTATATCACTAGTAGCTTGCCAAGCTTTGCTGTGCAGATGGGATACTCTCGGTAGCTTGCTGGGCTCTCCAAAAGGGGCAGAAGAATTGAAACCGAGTCAGCCGGGTCGGCCAGGTCGGCCCGGTCAGCCACATGCAAGGCAAATGCCTTACCTCTGTGCTATTGCTCCAGCCCACAAAATAAATTGTAGCAAAATAAAATTAAAATGAAAAAGCTTTCCAAAGATGACTCAGTCACTACTAGGAAAAGGGATCAATTTACTACAATGGGAAGGGATTAATTTACTACAATGGGAAACATTAAAATTTAATAAAGAAATATAACATCAATATGTATTTTTTATTAATTAAAAATTTAAATTTCAAATTAACAAAGTGTTTTGCCCAAGAGCAACTGTTACTTGATAAAATGTGGTTCCCACTTGACATATTTAAAGATTCTTTAGAAACAAGCTACATATTAGCAGATTCTAATATATCTTCTACTAGGAACATTTACTATCTAAATAAAATAAAACATTTTCTTATATTGTGCTGAAACCTGTATGGTATTTAGAGTTTGAAAGAAAATAATGGGACTAAAGAAAATGGGTAAAGGCCCTCCCGTTGATCGATTTGCTCGAGTGGGCCCAGTAACATCTCCATTGGAGACTTTGTTGTTACTGTGTCTTGGCATATCAAATACGTCACGGGGAGCTTGCCAGGCTCTGCCGTGCGGGCGAGATACTCTCGGTAGCTTGCCAGGCTCTCTGAGAGGGGTGGAGGAATCGAACTCATCATGTTGACTGCGTGCAAGGCAAACGACCTACCGCTGTGCTATCGCTCTAGCCATAGCGTTCTTTCTGAGACAGAAAGAATAACCCAGAGCCCTGGAACAAACTGGGTCCAAATGATCAATACAAGGTAAGTTACCACTGCAAGTGTATTTTATAGGTTTTGTCATGGAGTAGGGTTTTTTGGTATTGATTTTACAAGTAAAAATTTCTTATAACTATATTATGAATATAATTTTGATTAAGTGGCTTCTTTCCCCAGTATTTTTTCCCTAAGGATTTTGTTTTCACAGTGTAGTGGCCTAATTGTTTATAGAAAACATCTGGGACAGATTAAAGCACTTTCACCTCCACCCAGCAGAGATTCTGATTGAATTGCTCTGTTATGGAAACAAACTTGGATTTTCTAACCCTGTTTCATGTGATACCAATACCTCTGATTCATGGACCTCTATCTGAATAGTACTAATCTAGTGCATGACTAGACATGACTTATTGGCTATTCTAAAGGCATAAATGAAAATCATTTAAAACTTAGACTTTTACTATGAGTTGTCTATAAAAATTTCAAAAGTCTTTATTGGAAGTTGAATCCAAAGCCTTATACAAATCTGAGGTATGGGTTGTTCCACTGAGCTAGATTCCTGACTATCTCAGCTTACAAGAGCTTGTACCAATGGGCCTTCCACTTGGGAAGTATGCACTTCAAACTGTTGAGCTCTCTGACCCCTTGGTAAACTTTTTAATATCTTTTCTCAAAGAGAGGATTGTAGAAGTACTCTTCCAAGGAGTTTTTTTGGATTGAAACTATTTATGTTTTTATCTGCTTTATTGGAATGTGATTGACATATACTGTGCCACTTTGATATATTTTTCAGGGTGGTTACAATAGTATAACTTTTTTTTTAATTTTTGTAAATTGTTTTTGCTTTTTGGGGCCACACCCAGCGATGCTCAGGGGTTACTCTTGGTTCTGCACTCAGGAATTACTCCTGGCGGTGCTCAGGGGACCATATGGGATGCTGGGGATCGAACCTAGGTCTGCCGTGTAAAGAAAATGGGTAGTTTGGAGCAAAGATCACTCTGGTATTATGAACTCTAGGGTACTTTTTTGTTTTCAGTAAAAGAAAGACCTGTAATATCTCTCCAGCCCCTTCATCAGGTCTTGATTACCTATTCTAGATACTTGATGAAATGGCCCTCTACCAATTTATAATAAATATTTGCTGGGAACTATTCTAGGTCTTGAAAATACATCAAGAAAATTGGACCACAACAGTCATTTTGGGGGGAGTTTACATTTTAGTAGTGAGAGGGATTTTAAATAAGGTTGCTTACATATTAGACTGGGCTGGAGCGATAGCACAGCGGGTAGGACGTGTGCCTTACATGCAGCCAACATGGCCGACCCAAGTTCGATTCCTCCGCCCTCCTCAGAGAGCCCGACAAGCTACCGAGAGTATCTTGCCCACACGGCAAAGCCTGGCAAACTACCCGTGACGTATTCCATATGCCAAACACAGTAACAAGTCTCACAATGTTACTGGACCCGGTCGAGCAAATCGATGAACAACAGGAGGACCATGAAAGTGACATATTAGACTAATGATTCTAGACTAAGAAGAAAAAAGGAGGGGTGGGAGAATGAGGATTAGGTCGGAAGTAAAATTTCTGACAGGGAAGGCCTCACTGGAAAGTTAGGGTACTTTTTTTTTAACTCTGAAACCAATAATTTCTCATGACACATATCATTGTGCTTGTGTATTTTATTTATAACTTGATTAAAAATAAAACATTTACAGATCAGAGGTGGAGAGATAGTATAGGAGGTCAGGCATTTGCCTTGAATGCAGCAACCCTGATTTGAATCCCTGGCACCACATGTTCCCCAGAGAACTACAAAGGGTCATTTCAGAACTCCAAGCAAGCAATTACCTCAAAGCACAGCCAGATATGACCTCCAAACAAACAAAAAAACAAACTCCACTTTCCAAAAATATACAGATCTTCAGAAAAGTTTAAAACTGAAGTACAGTAAATATTGCTTGGCTTCTGTTAATTGAACCTCTCATTTAAATTATATGGAATTTTTTATTTTAGCAAAAATAAGATTAAAAATTATAAATGATAATAAATAAATAAATAGTAACACTGGAGCAAGGGCCAGGAAAAAAAGAGATCCCTCAGGCCAATGTTTGGGGAAGAGTATTTGGAGAAAGGCAAGAGCAAAACCTTGAGTAAGAATAATCTTGTTTGTGGAAGATCAGGTACAGTGAAATGTAGAACAGCAAAAATAGAACCAAACTTTGGTTTTTGTTTGTTTGTTTTTTTATGTCACACCCAGGGATGCCCCTGTTTAGTGTTTTTTTAAGTATGTAGTTTGCATAAAATGGGGGGAGGGGGAAACAGTGGATTTGGAGCAAAGGAAAGTATCCTGACATATGTGGTTAAGATTATAGAAAAGGAGATGGTTGAAAGGTATATTTAATTTATTTATTTTGCTTTTGGAGTCATATCCAGCGATGCACAGGGGTTACTCCTGGCTCTGCACTCAGGAATTATCCCTGGCAGTGCTCAGGGGACCATATGGGATGCTGGGAATCGAACCCGGGTTGGCCACGTGCAAGGCCAACACCCTACCTGCCATGCTATTGCTCCAGCCCCGAAAGGTATATGTTAGCAATCAAGGTAACAGTGGCTTCTGAAATGAAAGAAACTAAAGGACCAAGGTAACAAAAAGGGAATTATGTGAACTGAGAATCTACGTATTTTGAAAATAGAGCAAACATGAGTTGATACAGAGTGTGATAAAAAATTAATGAAGACTCAAAGGATTATGGCATGAACTACTACAAGACTGATGCTTCTGTGAAGTGGTAAAATTGAGGACAGTAGGATTTAAAATGTGAATGCAGCTATGGAGATGTACACAAATTCAAAATTGAACATGTTAAATTTAAGATGCTTCTGGGGCCGGAGTGATAGTACACTGGGTAAGGCATTTGCTTTGCACTCGGCCGACCCAGGTTCAATCCTCGGCAACCCATATGGTCCCCCAAACACTGCCAGGAGTAATTCCTGAGTGCAGAGCCAGGAGTAACCCCACCGAGTGTGACCCAAAAAGAAAAAAAAAAGTAAGATGCATCTCATTTGCCCTTAACTTTGACAACGTCTCTCAAACCTAAAAGATGCTCTCATTCATTGTAACTATTGGAAGCCAGGTCATTATGGTTAAAAAGGAAAGATCCTTGGAGGTCATTACAGAAACAATGCTCTGGAAATGGATGACTGTTTAACCATGTTATCTTAAAATTTTGCAAGCAATAGGATGAATAAACCAAGACTAAACCCCTCCTGTCCTTCACATAACCATAAACTTCTGTTCTCAATTAGCCTTATATAACCCTAGCCCCAACTTGAAAGTAAGATGAGTATTTTGAGAACAAGAAGTTCACCCTCCTTTCAGATTGCTAGTACCTGAATAAAACTTTTGGCATCAACCCATATTAAGTGATTGGCATTTAAGCATCAAGCACCTGAAACCTGAGTTCAGTAGAATACTGTATTCTAGAGACTAAAGGAAGAAAATGTTTCAAGGAAGAGATGAAATGTGAGGGAGGGGATCATAGACAATTATGTCTATCAGGTGTTGGAGTTCTCCCTGGCACAACCCTTTAGCCACTAGAGGTTGCTGGGCCTTTAGGGAATGCCTCAGGTCCCGACTTCTCTGGGGACCAGACTGTTGCCAGGGAAACCTGACATTTTCAAAGATTAACATGGACTAATTGGCTTCAATTGCTTAGGTGTGAGCAATACTTCAACCTTGCCTTGCCTTATAGTATCAAGGACAGCGCTCTAGCTGTTACTTCTAGCCATAACCCCTTGCTTCCCTCTGCCACCTGTTCACTGGTGCACAGACATATTCCTCCAACCTCTACTTAATCATTGCCTCTCTAATAAACTTTGTCATATGGCACCTAATAAACTTTGTCATGTTGTATGAGTCTATTTCCCATCTGGATGGCTTTGTCTCAGCCATGCTTCACGAGTTTTTGAGCATCAGTTGTGCCTGACTTGAGGAACAGCCCTCCATTTTCTGGGCTTCAGTAAGTTAGTGGATAACTACAAATCAGGGATCATTTTTGGTATTCACAACTTGGAGAGGGAATGTGTGTTAGAGGTCTGTACTTGTAGAGGCCAGAATCAGGACTAATTATGCTAAAATTGGACAGAGCACTACTTCAAAAAGTCCAGAGGAGCTGGAGAGATAATATAGGGGGTGGAGAGATAATATACTGTGTGCCACTGATCTATGTTTGACCGGGCACCCCACATGGTCCCCGGAGTCCACCAGGAGTAATCTCTGAGCACTGCCAGGTGTGCTGCCATTCCTGCACACCTTCTCCCCTAAAAATAAAAGCCAATCAAGGCCTTCAAAACAACCTAGTAGGTTGAAGCATGTGGTTTTTTTTTTTTTTTGGTTCACACCCAGTGATGCCTCAGGGGTTTCTCCTGGCTCTGCACTCAGAATTACTCCTGATGGTGCCCAGGGGACCAAATGGGATGCCAAAGATCAAACCTGGGTCAGCCATGTGCAAAGCAAATGCCCTACCCACTGTACCATCACCCCGGCCCCTGAAGCAAATGGTTTTCATGCAAGAAATCCACCAGGTTCATCCTCAGCCCCTTACAGTTTTTGGAGCCCCATAAGGAGCAACAGAACCAGGTAGACCCTGAGCACTGCTGGAACGTGGTCCCAAAACGCACAAAAAAGCCAACAGTGAGAAGCTTAAAAAGCTAGAGGTAGAAATTATTCAACTCAGAAGTTTAAAGTTCAGTCAAGTAACTGAAATGTACTTTACACTTGAGATTTAAGATTACCTGGGTTCAAATTCCCACATTTGACTAAGAATGAATTTGAGTAATCTGAATAACCCGTCTTAGTTCCTCAATCTTTTTTAAAAACTAACTTTTCTAATACACATAACTCAAGATGTTATCATTTATCTTGGTTTGCAGGCTACACCCACTGGTGCTGGAGTGGGGGTACTATTTCTAGTTTAGTGCTTGTCAGTGCTCAGGAGACTTGCCCTAGGAATCTTGCGTACAAAAGTACTGGGTAGGATTGGGCAGAGTTTAACCTCTGGTTACATCCACCTCTCTACCTGGCAAAATATGCTTCCCATCTTATAAACATTTAGACTAATACAGTAAAATACAAAATTGTCACTAATTCCTCAAAAGTTTCTATAATGTGGTAACTTTCAAACATATACATACACCTATATGAAAACTTAGTATGAGATATAGTTAATTCAATTGTCAATTGCTGACATGTTAGCATGAATATGTTCTCCTTACTGGATCATTTGAGAATCAGAGTTTGAACTATGTAACAAGTTCTACAATTATACAATGAACATTTTCAGCTGAATTCCAATTCCACAGCCCATTAAAAAAAATTAACACATTTCCCCATCTTTAAATGGAGATCTCTCCATTCTGTCTATATACATATGTAAATACAGAGAGAAAAAAACTCATCAGAAGTTCTCAAGTTCATTCATTGCTACTACTTTCATGGTTATAAAACGACTGACTCAGATGCAACTTTGATCTTCAGTCCACAAATGATAATCTTGAAAATCCTAGCAAAAAAAAAGCAATAGTTAAAATACAAAAAAAAAAAACCCCAAAGCTATATAGGTGCTTAAGAGATACTTCGCAGGTAGAACACATGCCTTGCATGTGGCCAATCTGGGTTTAACCTCTGAGTACTCCATAAGGTCCCCTGACCCTCTAGAAATGATCCTAGAAATGACCCTTAAGCTCAGTGTCATGATTAAGCCTTATGCAAGCTGGGTGTGGTCCAAAAGCCGGCCCTCCACCCCAAACACACAAAAACTTAGCCAGTAATAAAGTCAGTCCTTGTTTCTTCAATGCCAGAGAAGCAGTTAATATTTTCCCTGATTTACTGCTATATATTTCAATTTCAATTATAAAATATGCTGGCCCAAGATTTTGTGTTGTTAGAGCAACTTAAGTCTTATTTTCAATACAAACAGAGATTTTTAAAATTCCTTAAGTTCTAGTGATTTATTTCCTATTCACTTTTGAATGATTGAATGTTTAGCATTGATTTCCTAGCTTTAAATAATGACACATACTATGTTTCATATATTTATTAATCATTGTAATCCCCAACATAATACATCAACATGTTTACATGCATTTAGAGGGGAAGTATTTCCTAGTTCAGTGAAAAATTGTGCGATGGCTTCTGGAAGACCTTCATTTTAAGCAGCTTTACAAGTGAAACATTTTGTTTAGAAGTCTGGACCTTCTTTCTTCAGTTTGCTGTAATCAACATTCACTGCAAAAAACTTGGAAAAGAAAAAAAAAGATATTTTAGATAATCAAATAAGCAGATAGTACAGAAGATTTGAGTATTTTTTTATTCTACTGTAATAATTACAAATATCAAGAATGCTAAAAGGTCCTTCGAAGATATTAGAATTCCAGTCCTGTGATAACAATTCTGAGGAAGTGAAATACTGGATCTACAACCCTGGAACAAGAAGTTCATTGGTATAATCTGTTAGTAGAATCAATTAAAACACTTGTCTTAATGTGAATAATTAACTTTTCCTTCTCATCTCTACTAAATGCAGTAGTCGGGGCTGAAGCATGGCCGGTAGGGTGTTTGCCTTGCATGCAGTGGACCTGGGTTCAATTCCCTGCATCCTATGTGGTCCCCCGAGCACGGCCAGGAGTAATTCCTGAGTGTAAAGAGTAAAGCCAAGAGTAATCCCTGAGCATCCCGGGGTGTGACCCCCCCCCCCAAAAAAAAAGCAGGGGGGAAAAAAAGCACAGGTTAATCTCCAACAACAACAAAAATCATCCATATCGAGTTAAAAAAGTATCATAATTCAGATGAAAGATTCAAGCAAATAAAAAGCCCATGTTTTATTGTGTTTTATGCTAACTTTTTAGACAAATTGGCTTTCTATTTTTCTGTCTCTCTCATTTGAAAGTTTAATTTTCTAAAAAAAGAATGCATCAATATGAAATGAAACTGACTTTTGGCCACCTCTAGTAAAAAGGCTTTAAACAATATTGTATTTTAATTTAAACTAATACTTTAAATGAGGTATATATCTGAAAAATTCTTTCCAAAATTGTCCTTATATGTAATTAAATTTCATAAGGAATCTAAAACTCCTCCCCAAAACTCATAATTTTCAAAAAAAATTTAATTTCTAAGTGCTCCAACTTTTACTTATATACTTGCATTTAATAACAAATAAAATTATCATGTTGGAAGGGTCTGCTCATTCCGTGTTAAAAGAACACTTAAAAGATTGTATTCTAGTTATATTTAACTCAACCCCCCCCCCCACATCCCACTAAAACCCAAACCAAAAAAAACCACCAAACTGCAAAATCACCAACAATGTGTTCAGTTTTTAGGTAAGAAGCTAATCTGTATCCAGTAAGTTTCATCTAATTTGTTTTTTCTTTTTGGATCATACTAGTTGATGCTCAGGGGTTTCTTCTGGCTCTGCACTCATTAATTAATTACTCTCAATGTTGCTCCAGAGTCCATATGGGATGCTGAGGGCCAAACCCTGGTCACGTGCAATACAAACATTCTACCTGCTGTATTACAGCTCTGGTCCCCAAGTTTAATCATAAAAATAAAATTTATTTTAATTGAAAAATTCTTAACTTTTCTATTGGGGAAGGTTGCCTCTCAATCAGTGCTCAGCAGGTCAGGCCCTCAGATGCAGTGCTGCTCAGGCCCTGAAAGGCTGGGGATTAACCAGGGTGGTGCTGGGGAGCTTCCAGAACCACATCAGCAGTGCCCACTGATGCACGGGAAAACTATGTAGTAGCAGTGATTAACTGTAGCCCACCAAAGGAAAGTTAGGTGCCTTAACTCTTGAACTATTTCTCAAGCTCCTTGACTTCACTTTGAAAAGTTCTAGAGGTAAGCAACAGTTCAAAGCGCTTTGTATTGAAGTTCTGGTCACCTGAGCACTGCTGGATGGTGCCAGCTAAAAAGAAAGGTTCTGTATCAACTTTATCCTTAAAATACATAAACATGGGCTTTATGAAACTGAACCAAAAAAACTTTAAAAAAGAAACGGTGCTATGCCTAACATATTAAACATTAAAGAATAGGTATAAAAGGAACTGCAGATTATATATTAAAAAGAAAACAAACATTTGCCTGATAATAATAAATGTCAGGCACTATGGGGCAGAATGCTTTGTTTATTTAAGTCGATTATTACAACCTTACTCATCCTAACTTCATAAAAGAAGAATCTGCAAGATCAAGTTAAATAATGTAAATATCATCTTCCTTGAAGGTATCTGGAAAGGTACAATTGGGAAGTTGGGATGGCACAATATATTAGGATCTTTTGGCTTTGGGAAAATGTTATGCAGTTCCAGAGTCTCTTTTGCTTAGATTCTACTTTGATTCCTTCTTTTAGTTTTGCTAATTATAAAGGAGTAAAAACTCCCAAATTTTAATAGCTTCCAACAATGAAGAATGTACAATGACTGCTCCATATTCACTTTATGCAGACCTTCACTGTTAATTTTGGTCTCACAATAATTAAAAAAAAAAAAGTACAGGGGGTACTTCCCTTGCATGTGGCCCACTGGGTTCAATCTAGATACCCCACAGGGTCTCCTCAACACTGCTAGAAGTGATCCCTGAGTGCAGAGCCAGGAGTAAATACTAAGCACCACCAATGGTATGACTTCAACACACACACACACACACACACACACACACACACACACACACATATACACCAGAGAAGTAAGTACACACAGGTTCTGAAGTGACAAAATGTTCCCTCACTTATGATTTGCTAAAGTGAATCAAATAATCTGAAGTCAATGTGCCAGGAAAGTTATTTTCTGTGAGGCACAGTGAACAGTAAGAGTAACTTAACCTACTTCACTGTTGGATTTAGATGCAGTAGCAGGCTTCACATAATCTATAGCTCCAAATTTCTGGGCTTGATTCTCACTACTTCTATTAGCAAATCACCAATATTTTACATAATAGTTTATTTTCTAAAATCTCTTCTATAACAAGTTCTTCAGTCAGAGTCTATCTTCCATACTAAAGGACTAACATCTACGAAAATATTTTGCATTCAGAACTTTACTCTCCCTTCATTTCCCACCACCCCCTCTTTTTTCTTTCAATTTTATTGGATGTAGAATCAATTATCTCCAGAATGAACTTGCTTTAAACAAATTTTTGAGAAAAAGAAATCAGGATACAGTGTTTACCAATTTTTGAATACAAAATATAACATCAGATAGCTCATTTAAATTTCACCAACAAATTTTTATTTACTTCCTATCCTAAAAGTTGTTGACATCAGTAATGATTGCATGCATCTCTATCATGGGTTAGATCTACTGCCAGTGTCCCAGACATTCACTGACAAGGGCCCATATTAGAGAGCCTAAGCAAACCATTTTCCTTTTGAAGAAATAACCAAGTGTAGTGAAAAGTATAGGCAGGAGAGTCATACACAGTAAATGAGTAAACTGTATGAGATGGGATTTAAAAACGTGAGATCTAAAAAGATGAGATCCTTAAAAACTTACCCCTTTTGACAATGAGAAGGTTTACCATTTTTATATGGAAATAAAATTGATAGAGGGAGGTTATTTAAGAGGTATCAATAAATGATCTCGTATTTGCAACGACTGGACCTTGAGGACATTGTATTAAATGGGCTAACTCAAATGGAGAGAGATTAAAAAAAAAGTATTATGTCACTTGTGGAATAACAAGTCAGACTTACAAAAAGAGTAATGATGATTAGGGGCTGGGAAGCAAGGGAACAGTAAACAGGTTTAATTATGGGTACAAATTTACAACTAGCAGGTATTTTGGAAATCTAATATATACCATAGAGGATATCATCAATACTGTATTATAAAATTCAAAGATGCTATAGAACAAATTGAAAATTGTTTTCAACACAAACTTAAAAAACAACCATATGACACAATGAAGTTCTGATCTTAAAAAATAAGAGTCAGAGGGGCTGGAGCGATAGTAAAGCGGGTACGGTGTTTGCCTTGCACGCGGCAGACCCAGGTTCAATTTCTAGCATCCTATATGGTCCCCCAAGCACCACCAGGAGTTAATACCTGAGTGCGAAGTCAGGAGTAGCTCCTAGGCATCACCGGGTTTGACCCCAAAAAAGCAAAAAAATAAAATAAAATAAAAGTTGGGACTGGAGAGATGTACAGTGGATAGGGCATTTGCCTTGTACACGGCAGACCTGGGTTCGATCCCTAGCATCCCATACGGTCCCCTGAGCACCGCCAGGAGTAATTCCTGAGTGCAGAACCAGGAGTAACCCCTGAGCATCGCTGGGTTTTGGGTGTGGCCCAAAAAAGCAAAAAACAATTTAAAAAATAAAAAAATAAATAAAAGTTATACTATTGTAATCACCCTGAAAAATATATCAAAGTGGCACGGTATATGTCAATCACATTCCAATAAAGCAGATAAAAATATAAATAGTTTCAATCCAAAAAAACTCCTTGGAAGAGTACTTCTACAATCCGCTCTTTGAGAAAAGATATTAAAAAGTTTACCAAGGGGTCAGAGAGCTCAACAGGTTGAAGTGCATACTTCCCAAGTGGAAGGCCCATTGGTACAAGCTCTTGTAAGCTGAGATAGTCAGGAATCTAGCTCAGTGGAACAACCCATACCTCAGATTTGTATAAGGCTTTGGATTCAACTTCCAATAAAGACTTTTGAAATTTTTATAGACAACTCATAGTAAAAGTCTAAGTTTTAAATGATTTTCATTTATGCCTTTAGAATAGCCAATAAGTCATGTCTAGTCATGCACTAGATTAGTACTATTCAGATAGAGGTCCATGAATCAGAGGTATTGGTATCACATGAAACAGGGTTAGAAAATCCAAGTTTGTTTCCATAACAGAGCAATTCAATCAGAATCTCTGCTGGGTGGAGGTGAAAGTGCTTTAATCTGTCCCAGATGTTTTCTATAAACAATTAGGCCACTACACTGTGAAAACAAAATCCTTAGGGAAAAAATACTGGGGAAAGAAGCCACTTAATCAAAATTATATTCATAATATAGTTATAAGAAATTTTTACTTGTAAAATCAATACCAAAAAACCCTACTCCATGACAAAACCTATAAAATACACTTGCAGTGGTAACTTACCTTGTATTGATCATTTGGACCCAGTTTGTTCCAGGGCTCTGGGTTATTCTTTCTGTCCCAACTACAAGAAACAGAACATTAATAGTTTTTGAAGACCTTTTCTACTTTTTAAAATATATTTTCAATAGATCTAACTTTTTATGAAGTGAAATAGAATGTTTTTTCTTTATGGAAGTGGAAAAAAAATCATCTGTAGTACACAAACCCATGTAATCAAATAGAGATAAGATTAAAAAAAAAGCCTTCTGGGAAAATTCTCCTTGTCCCTATCCCTCTCACAAGAAGCTTAATATATGACTTTAGTTATAAAAGTTTTATATTTTATCGATATGTAAGAAAGTAAACAATAACGAATTCATCTTTCCTATGCATATGTTCTGATAATATAAGTTGACGCAGAAATTTAAATAACTTTAAAAAACAGGAAAAGCCAATGAGAATAGAACTGAGATTTGGACTTAACAGAAAAGTACACAACTCAAGTTTCTTTTTATTTTTCCTGGAACTGAGGTTTTCTTTCTTAAAAAGACTGTGGATCTGACAAAGAGCTTGATAAACCATCAACAACCTCGACGTTATTAAGTTACTTACCTGACATCAGGATTGAACAAGGCCAGGCGGGTGACATACAGCGCTGCGCCGGTACCTCCAGCTCCAATAAAGACGAAGAGGGGAATCAACTACAAGCAAAGTAGACAAGAATGAAGAGTCATCTTTAAACGCTAAGAGTCTACAGAAATACATGACACCTTCGCCCAATATTTAGATACCATCCCCATAAAATGTGAGATCTTCTTGTGTCTTAAGGACCTGCATAAACAAACTTTTGACAAATTCCTTTCGGTTGCATCGATACAGATATGATGGAAAGCCGATTCTGTCCAATAAGTAACCTGATCTAAACGCGCAAAAAAACAAGAAACAAGCACACTTTAACTGAGGCTATCAGTTCTAGGTAGAAGTCTGAAATTCCATCGCTACCAGACTCGATAGGCAGACCGTGTGACTAAGCTTTAGGAGTCCAGAATGCTGGTGCACCTGGGGGCAAAGCGAGTCACGGTATTTTTATTTATACATGAACTAGCGTATATGCTCCCCGGGAGTGCCAAGATGCCATCACATGCTGGAAATTGATTGCAAGATCACCGAGCCTCCAGCATTAGCCCCAAGGCCCGGCGGCGCATTGTTTTGACTTGATCCTTGACAGAAAGCACAAGCACAACCACAACGCAACGCTCGACTTTTGTGGGTCTCTAACCCAAGCAGGGCGTCCAGTGTTCCAGCATTCCCTGGATTACTTTCGGGCCACACCAGCTTCCAGAATACCTCGAGTGGAAGGTGGGCGCTGAAGGGCCTTGGGGTGTCGACCAGAAGGCTTGGGTCCCAGCCCTTGCAAGGCGGCTGCGGAGAAGGAAATACCCAAGTGCAGCAGTCCCGGCACAGGAGGGCCAGGACCCCGGGGGAAGGGGTCAGGAAGGTCATGAACTTACGCTCGGATGCTTCTTAGCCTGGCTGAAAATCATGCGCAGCATGGTTGCGGCAGAGGCCTCAAACCGGGGAGGAGGAGAAGGGCAAAAGCGCAAGGCCTGGGTTAAGTACGACCTGCACCGAAACTGTGCGGACGACCAAAGTCACTCAGGACCTCCTACCTGAAGGACCCCTGGCTCGGAGGGCACCCTGCGGCAGGAGGACCCGGATGCAGCTGTCTTTCCTACTGCCTGATTTATTCCAGCGCCTCGTGAGCGTGCCCTCCCCTGACCCGGCTATCAACATTCTGGTCTCTAGAGAAACACTCTCTTTCTTGTTCTCTGTGTGCTCCAGAGGGGTCAAAGTTGCGTCGAAAGTAGAACTATTCTCCCGACCAGACAGGCACTTTCTTGGGCGGCCTCGCATTGAGGCTTGGGTCAGGCTGGAGTCGGGACGGCGGCGCGCCTTCCCCCCCTGCGCGGCGCCCGCGGGTCGGGTCCAGGCGCCGAGACCCAGGGGGCACGCGTGCTGGGCGCGCGCCGGCCGGTGCTGGCGGCCGCTGAGGGACCTGAGCGGCGCCTGCGACTGCAGCGCGCCGGGCGCCTGGAGGCGGGTCAAGGCTCTGGCGACTGAGGTCAAGCGACTGCGGTTTAGGGCTACAGCTGCTTCCTGGCTTAGACTGTCCTTGTAGGCAGAAGTTAAAACCTAGTGAATGACTTCAAAACTGCAATGTTTCTGGTCATGTCATCTCCAGACCCGGAGTTCCTGAGTCCTTGTTGTCTGTTCAATGCCACAAGGACCATTATTCCGTGCCCACTCGCACTTTTCCCGGGACCCTAAATTGCATTCTTTAAACGTGATTTCTCAGGTCGGAAAGAGCCCTACACATTGTAATCTATTGCCCAATACAGTTTTCCTTTTCCTTTCTATTTAACCTTCCCCTCACTTCCTCCCCTCCCACCCCCCAATTTCCCTGCCTTTCCTCTACCCTAAAATAATTTCGTTTTCTTTTCTCTTTTTCAATCCCAAATTTTTCCTTGGGACTGGTTTTATGGAGCATTAGTGACAATTTGAACCCTGCCGGACCTCTTTCTTAAAGCATTAATCAGATGCTCACCCAAGGTATTGGGGCTGTGAAGAGGAAAAGGCACCTTTGATCAACCTTAGACTTGAAGAAGTGGGCATTAAGCAAGTGAACATGAAGAACATAGTACAAGGTTAGCAAATAATAGTCTCAACTAGAGAGACTCTTGGAGGAGAGGAAGGATGTCTGCCGTGATTAGAATTGGAGTGTAAGAGTGTGAGCAAGTTGGGTTTATTGAGTTACTGAGTTTTAGGCTACCAGTACCAGGAAGTGGAGCAAAAACAAGCACTATAACTCCAAAATGAGTGTCTTGTCTATGAAGAATGGATCACTGGAGGGAAATATGAATAGGAAGTAAGGGACCTTATCCATATAAGTAATCAGGGTAATATTGGGAATGTGATAATGAAAGGATTTAGGAGGTCACACCAATGGGACTTGGCAACAATTAATTATGAATGAGTCACAGATAAATAATGTTGGAGATGGGGCTTGGTCCAGCTGTGTAGATATATTGATGTCAATTATTAAGAAACAAGAATGGTAGATACATGGAAGAGATATTTGTGTGAAATCAAAGGGAATGTACATATGTAAGGCAGAGGAGATCTAGAATGTAAGACTATACTTAGGATTAAGTTTATTGGTGGTAAAGAAAAGCCATATCGCTCAGGGAGAAAAGTTAGATAGAGCAGAGAAACGAAGGACAGAAAGCTGAAGAATTGTGACTTACAGGGCTTGAGAGAGGAGATAGAGCCATTGGAGTCGGTGGGGGAAAGGATAGTGAGTGAGGAGATAGCCTTATGACTGGAGAGGAATATGCCTTGCATGTAGAAAGTCTTGTTTTCTTTGAACACTGCAGGCCTCCCTATTTCCACTTCCTCTCTCCCTTTTTCCTCCACTTCTCTTCCCGCTTCCTGCACTGATGAGTGTCATTCTGATTCCCACCATACTACAACACCACAACTAAGTCCACAATTCTGTAACCCCTGGAAAATACTACAGTGTTCCTGAGCACCATAACTTAAGTATACTACCCTCTGAAAGCACCACAATCAGAATAGGTAGGTAGGCCAGGTGTGACTAGCACAACTTTAAAAGGATAGATGTTGATTGTAAAGATAATATGCAGTTTATTAAAAATGACTATCTTTTAAAATTAATTTTGTGATCATTTCTTAACTACTCTGTACCAAGTACTATTCAAACTATGTGTATAAGAGAGAAAATTTTTTAGTTCTAATAGAGCCTGCATATCACTGGAGAACAAATACTATATAAACTCTGTTAGCTTACATGTCTAATATAACTTGCATATATATATTTGTGGGTCATATCCAGGTTTGGGGGTCATACCTGGATGTGCTCAGGGCTTATTGTGGCTCTGCCTTAGGGATCACTCCTGACTGTGCCCTGGGAATCGTGGGGAGTGCCGTGTTGGCCACTTTCAAGATAAACACACCACTGTATTATACCTCCATCTCCTACTATAGCATGCATATTGAAAGTTAAATAGTGGCACACTAATATAGAAGAGTAAGAGAGAGAAAAGGGCATGATGAAAAAAGGAAATGAGATTACTTCAGTGAAGTCGTTGAAGGTCTCTGAGAAGCAATATTTAAGGTGAAACATAAAAGAAATAAGTTATCTGGCTAACAGCCAGTTGAGTCAATGAACATTGCAATTGTTAGGAAAAATGGTTACTATTTAATTATATATATATATGATTATAGGAACCAGGAGAGAAGGAAATATGATCAGAGAGGTTGTAAACATCTTTCTGACATTGACCAGATAGACAATGGTAAGGAATATGATCATGTTTTTGTTTTTTATATTTTATAAGTTATTTCAAAACAGATTAAAGACCTCAATATCACACCTCAATCCATAAAGTATATTGAGGAAAGTATAATCAAAATCCTTTATAACATTGAATCTAGAGGTATCTTCAACTATTCAATGCCATTGGCCAAGCAAATAGCAGCAAAGATAAGTAAATGGGACTACATAAAATTAATAAGCTTCTGCAGGACAAAATAAATTCTGACCAGAATAAAAGGATACCTTACAGACTGGGAGATAATATTTGCCTACCACTCTCCTGACAAAGGATTAATATCAAAGATATGAAGAAAACCAATATTGCAAATTCATTAACCAGAATGAAAATGAACAGATGAAGATATATTGATGGCCAAAATTATATAAAAAAAATCCTATTCATCACTTATCAGGGAAATGTAAGTCAATATAACAATGAGTCATCACCTCACATTTTAAGGTGAGAATGGAACACATCAAGAAGAACAAAAGCAAGCAGTTTTAATATGGATGCTTGGTTAAAAAAAAAAAAGGACATCTCATCCACTGCTGCTGGCAATGTTGACTGGTTTAATTGTTTGGGGAAACAATAAGGGAACTTCTCTAAAAACTAGAAATTGAGCTTCTCTATAACCTAGTAATTCAACTCTTGGCCATCTACCCCAGAGACCCAAAAACTGATCAGAGAAGACACACTTCTATATTTATTGAAGCAGTATTCATGATAGCTAAAATTCTGAACACTTGGAAAAAACCAACATCTCTCTCTCTCTCTCTCTCTCTCTCTCTCTCTCTCTCTCTCTCTCTCTCTCTGTGTGTGTGTGTGTGTCTCTTCTCTCTTTTTACATATAGTATGTATGTGTGGTGGAATACTACTTGGCTATAAAAAAAGACAAAATTATGTATTTTCTATTACATGGATAGTATACGCTGAGTAAAGTCAGCCAGATATTCTTATATGTGGAATATAAAGAAGCATAGTCACAGCATTAAAAAAGGTCCAAAGACATAGAAAGATTGCATTCATCATCTGGGGAACATAAAGTAACAAAATAGGAAACTAACACCCAAGAATGGCCGAGATTAGTACCAAGAATTTTACTCCATGACTTGGAGGCCAACCACACATACTAGGGGAAAAGGGAGCACAGATAAAGAGGGGAACACCAAATAAAGGTGTTGGGAGGATCCTCCCAGGATAGGAGAAGCATGCTGAAAGTAGACTATAGATCAAACATGATTGCCACTCAATGTTTCTTTTGCAAGCCACAACACCCAAAAGGAGAGAGAGAACAGAGGGGAATGCCCTGCCACAAACGCAGGGTGGGATGGGGGGGATGAGGGGTGGGAGGGATACTGGGATCCGTGGTGGTGGGAAATGGGCACCGGTGGAGGGTTGGGTATTTGATCATTGTATAATTGAAACCCAAGCACAAAAATGTGTAAGTCTGCAACTGTACCTCATGATGTGTCACTATTAAAAACTTTTTTTAATTAAAAAAAAGGTCAAAAGAAACAGAACCTAAGAACTGTTCCACAGAATTGAGTTTATCATGACAGTGAAATGTGGGGAGCTGAAAGTGGGGGAAGGGTAGATGATTGGAAATGGAGCTTAGCAAAGAAATAGGTAGAGTAAGTGGGGGAGACTCAGAGACAACGGTGGAGGGAAACAGACAATCTGGTGAAGTGCAGTTATTGATAATATTATAAACTTGTAAATTAGCATGATTAAAAATTTAAAACTTTAAAATATGAACATGTTTTTAAACCAGCACCAAAAAAACATGAAAAATATTTTAATGTGAACACAGAAATCAAACAACAGTAATTAGATAGCTTTCAGCAAAGATATAAGAGAAAATCTCTCCTTGTAGTGTTTTATTTTTACAGCAGTTCATAATACAATAACTAAATAGGTTAACTGGAATGCCACCAGTAATAAGAATATAAAATATTATTTAAAGTGGCTTAGTGACCTAGTTTCTAGAGCTAACAGTAATGTAGGTGGTTAAATGATGCCTTTGAAAAGATTAACAGAAATTATAGAAAATAAAATTTATTAAATACTAATTTATTTAAATTATAAAAATTTAAACTTTTATCTTTTTTTTCTTTCTAGTTCACACCCGGCAATGCACAGGAGTTACTCCTGGTTCATGCACTCAGGAATTACTCCTGGCAGTACTCGGGGGACCATATGGGATGCTGGGAATCAAACCTGTGTTGGCCGCGTGCAAGGCAAACTCCCTACCCACTGTGCTATTGCTCCAGCCCCAAACTTCTATCTTTTTTTAAGGCAAGTAATCCGTGACCTATTTTAAAAAAAGTTTGGAAGATTTGACATGACAATTTAGAAAAAAGTCATTGAAGAGGATGTATATTATAAAAACAACATTTAAGTTTACAAGTAGGACTGGCATTTATATCTATTATTGTATACAAATATCTGCTTCCTCTTTCTGAAAAGTGATATCACTTAATTGCCTCATTAGCATCAGACTTATGCATTGCTTTATTAGCAAATATGATATTAAAATTAATGTATCATGCACAAGTGGAAGCTTTAAAGAGCTGACATCTGCTGTGCTCTCCCCTTTTTCTTCCAAAATAGAAGCAACCTTAGGTGAAAACTACTTGGCATTCATTAAGATCTGCAGTGGACACATATTGCAAATGAGTAATAAACCTTTATTGTTGCAAGTTGTTATGTTTGCAAGTAATTTGTTATTGAAGATAAACTAGCCTTCTCTGAAGAATTATTTGTTTCTGAAAATTTGGTGGCATGTTATCATAATAAATATCCTAAAGCATCTGGCATTGGATTCAGGTAAGAGGATAACTCTTAACTGGAGTCTGGAAGCAATCTCCAAAAAGCAGTAACAGAGAATTTGTTGAAATAATTCTCAATTGGAAGGCAGTGAATATTCCTGATAAACCTGTAGCTTCCAGTGAAATGTCAAACAAAAATTAGGTTAGTAGTATATATCAGTTACTATTGTTAACAGTTGAGAAAGCAATACAACAATGAGATACACTCAGAAATTAATTGGTTATATTGCAAAATGTCAGTAGGGAATGGAGCATCTGTTAATGACTTAGAGACTTGGGTAATAGAGAGATAGTACAATGGGGAGGGCACTTACACATAGTAGATCTAAATTTAATCCTTGGAACCCCAGGTCTTCCCGCAAATCTCACAAAGAGTGATCCCTGAACACAGAGCCAGGAGTAAGATCTAAGCATGACAAGATGTAGCCCTACATCATCACCCCTCACATCCCCCACCAAAAAAGAAAAAAAATAGAGAATTGTATAATTAGAAGACATGACGTTCTCACATTTAACTCATTTCTATAAAAATGAGAAGTTTGGACTACAAAAATGTTTAAAAAACCTTAAGATAATGACCAATCATCTTCAAAGATGTCATGCCACTGGCCAAGCAAGTAAAATCAGGACAAATGGGACTATCTTAAACTAAGAAACTTCTGCACCTCAAAAGAAACAGTGACCAAAATACAAATACAGTCTACAGAATGGGAAAGGATATTCTCCCAATACAGATCCGACAAGGGGTTGATATCAAGGATATACAAAGCACTGGTTGAACTCCACAAGAAGAAAATATCCAACCTCATCAAAAAATGGGGCGACGAAATGAACAGAAACTTTCTCAAAGAAGAAATCCAAATGTCAAAAAGGCACATGAAAAAATGCTCTACATCATTAATCATCAGGGATATGCAGATTAAAAAAAACAATGAGATATCATCTCACACCACAGAAACTGACCCACATCCAAAAGAACAAAAGCAACTGGTGTTGGCACGGATGCGGTGAGAAAGGGACCCTCCTTCACTGCTGGTGGAAATGCCAAATGGTTTAGCCATTTTGGAAAACAGTATGGTCGATTCTCAAAAAATTAGAAATTGAGTTCCCATTTGACCCAGCAATACCACTTCTGGGAATATATCCAGGAGAGGGAAAAAAGTACAGTTGTAGTTACATCTGCACTTGTTTGTTCATTGCAGTACTCTTTACAATAGCCGGAATCTGGAAAAAATTTGAGTGCCCGAGAACAGATGACTGGTTAAAGAATCTTTGGTTCATATACACAGTGCAGTACTATGTAGCTGTTAGAAAAGATGAAGTCATGAAATTTACATACACGTGGTACTACATGGAAAGTATCATGCTAAGCAAAATGAGTCAGAAAGAGAGGGACATAGAAAGATTGCATTCACTTGGGGAATATAAAGTAACAAAATATGAGACTAATACCCAAGAATAGCCGAGATCAGTACCAGGAGGTTTACTCCATGGCTTGAAGGCCTGCCATACATGCTAGGGGAAAAGGCAGCTCAGACAGAGAAGGGAGCACCAAGTAAAGGGTGTTGGGAGGATCCTCCCAGGATGGGAGATGCATGCTGAAAGTAGACTATAGAACAAACATGATTGCCACTCAATGCCTCTTTTGCAAACCACAGCATCCAAAAGGAGAGAGAGAACAAAAGGGAATGCCCTGCCATAGAGGCAGGGTCGGATGGGGGGAGAGGGGGGTGGGAGGGATACTGGGATCAGTGGTCCTGGAGAATGGGCACTGGTGGAGGTATGGGTACTCGATCATTATATAATTGAAACTCAAGCACAAAAATTTGTAAGTCTACAACTGTATCTCATGGTGTTTCACTAATAAAAATTTAGAAAAAAAAGATAATGACCAATCAAGAATAGAACCATCACACCTTAGTAGAAGCATCTCAGTGAAAGTATGTCTCAATATATCCTTTCGGCTGAACAGTTTGAGAATCTGGACAAATAGATGAGAATCTAACTCTCGTACTAAAGTCTGTTAGGATGGAGATAACTAATTTTAAGTGGAAAGTAAAAAGGAGCTATGTCTAAAATGAATTATGGTGGAGTTCATGCCCAATTCAGTCAGCCTAATCAATGACTAAATAAATAGCAATACTCCTACGTTAAAATAAATAAATAAATAAATAAAATTAAATGAATTACAAACATGTCCATTGATTAATGAAGGTAAGTCAAATGAAACAGCAGAGACGAAGAGTAAGTACTAATAAAAGAAGAATTAGCCTTGAATTAAAAAAATCTATGACTATATAAATGTGAAATGATACTTGGAGTTTCTAGTTTTTGGCAAATGAGAAGCTGGTTGAAAGATATCTTTCTATGAAAAGCGTATTTTACAATGTCTTCTTTAGGTGGATCTAAGGCAAGACTTTCTAGAGGATGAAGCAAGAATCATGGTGAAGAGTAGGTGAGAATGAATCCATAATAGAAAATTACAATCTAATCATGAATTATTCCATATTTTCAGTCAGCTACAGCTATTGCCTTGTGAGATTTCAGGACTCGCATATGCTTCCCATCTCTTCTGAATAGGTGTGTTAATTGTGTTGTCTAGTCTCTATTCCACCATTGGATTTTGTGTTTTGTGGGATCATAAACTTGTCATTAGTGCTTCGTAGTTCTCCAGATTGAACAGAAACAAAGAATGGAAGATGTACCATCATTCAAACAAGTGCTTTATGAGTTGGAAGTAATGGTCATTTAGAATTTTTATACTATCTTCCTTGGTGAATATGATGGTATTTTTTAAAAAAGAAAAAAAATAGGATGATTGTGATAAGGGCAGAATGTCAAAGACTGTCTTTTTATTATTAAATATTTAATATCTTCTTAGAAAAGGATTATTTTCCTATTGATATTAGACTTAGATGCCTTGATTGGAGCATTAAAGCTGCAAGAGTAAAACAACTGATAATACAGAAAGAAATAATGCTGTGGGATCTATAATGAACTAAAGACTGTGGGGGATAGAGGGATAGTACAGGGGTTAAAATGCTTGCCTTGTGTGTTCCTGACTCCAGTTCTGTCCACCAAGCACAAAGCTGAGTGGAAAAAAACAAAACCACCTCTGAAGCACCCCTTGCAAAAGACTTTAAGACTATGATCTATGCTGAATGATAGGCCAGGAAAGGGGACAGAGCAAACAGAAACAGCCCAATAAAAAGGCATAAGAGTAAAGTTTCCCATTGCAAGAACAAAATGTGTAGACAGAAGAGGTGAGTTCTGTATGATGGGAGCTTAGTTTTTAAAAAGAAGAGCTCTAGGAGATTCTAGAAAAGATTAATCCGTATTTTTAAGAACGTTTTATTTGATTTTGTGTCTTTGTGTGATGCCAGGGATAGTCCAAGACATCACACACTACCACTGAGCTTTGACCCTGGTTCCAACAGTTATTGATTTTGGCATTTATTCTTTAGACATTCCGACTTAGAAAAAAATGTTTAAAATCTAAATAAAAGATAAAGGGACTGAATTGAAATTAAAAAGTGCTGAACATATTGCATGTGGGGGACCTGGGATTGACTTCCAGAACAGCATGATTCCAGCATGATTGGAAGTGACCCCTGAGATAGCCAAGAGCAGAACCCAGGTACTTCCAGGTGTAGCCACCAACCAAAAATATATTAATTAAAATAAATATAAGATAAAACAACTGTCAGAAATGGTTTCTTAATAAATCAATGTAAATGATTTTACTACCTTACTTCGAGATTTATGCCTCTGGATTTCTTGTTCCTTTGTTTTTTCCAATTCTATGAATCATTTTAAAATACAAAAGACATAAACATGCCATTTTAATATTTAAATGTAAATATTAAATGTAATTAAATGTAAGTTGCCTGATGAGTTCTGAAAATATCTATGTTAACATATAACATATGGTTATGATGTTAACAATGCCCAAGAACAAAGATTTCTTTTTAATAGTACTTTGAAGATTCAAGCTTAAAAATACTGGACAGTATGTGATTATATGTTATTATAAATATGTGATGGAAAGGAAATTGTTTTTTTCAGAGATTAATTTGATTAGTGAGCCATGGAATATAATTATGTTAATACAAATTAAAATCAGAATGTTATTTTTTTCACTCAGTTTTCATCTAGGCATTTAATTATTTTTCTCACAAATAAATTGGTAACTGCAATTGTTTTCCTGATTACAAAATATAAATTACACCTTTATTTACCAACAAAGACTTTATAGTTATCCTTAATCTAAGAATAAATATGTCTATTAGTTTTATGGCTACATGGCATAAACTTATTTAATTATAAAATTTCTGTTAGAAAACTAAAAATATTTGTTTTTTAATTGTTGTAAATCTTAAAGTGTCACCCACTGCCTTCAGTTTAAATACTTGAAACTCTTTACATACAAAATCTAATAAGTACTTAAAAGTTAAAAAATAACCCTTAAGTTTAAAAAACGTTATTTTGGGGGGATGGGGTAAGGAGACTTAGGCCAGCCCTGTCTTTGTTTGCGAATTTCTCCTGGCTTTGTTCTCAGGGATCACTCCTGGTGGGGCACCAGCAGTCCTGGTCCCGACACGCCCAATTGAATCCCCAAATGGATTAATGCCCTACAAAAATGTCTTTGGAACCCAACCGTTTACAATCTAGGATTCCAGAGGTGTGCAACCGTGGCACCCATGGTATTCAAAATGAGCAATGGACAAATGGTCTAGCATCTGCCCCTGGCAGGCAGTCTTGAATGGTGGTGGGAAAATTCAAGCAAAACATAATGCCCAAAAGTAGAGAGAGTATTGGGGAAATTGCTTGCCATTGTGGCAGGGTGAGGAATGGGGGTGGGGGGAATATACTGGGGACACCGGTGGTGGAAAGTGTGCACTGGTGAAGGGATGGGTGTTCAGTCATTGTATGACTGAATCTCGAACATGAAAGCTTTGTAACTATCTCACGGTGATTCAATAAAAAAAAAAAGGAAAGTGGAGTTCGTCCCCAATTCAATCAGCTTAATCAATTGCTAAATAAATAGCAGTACTACTACTTTAAAAGAAATATAATGCAGTAGAATCAGAGAGATTGCTTAATGGACTGGAATACATACTTTGCTTGTGGGAGTCCTGAGTTCAACACCCCAGCACCACAGAGTTCACTGAGCACTTCCAGGAGCAACTGTCTAACACTGAGACAGGGTAGCTCATGAGCACTTCTGACCAAAAATTAAAACAGAATATTGCAATAGACATTGTTATATGGCTTATATTGCAGACTATATGTAATATACCAAATATATATACCAATATATAGAATATACCAAAATCAGAAATGTATTTTATTTGGGGGAGCACTAAAATCTCAGATTCTATGGAATACCCAACTAGAGATGTTCTGAAAGTTAGCAGAAACATCACTTGTGAACTATGAGAACTTTGAGAATTTAGGAGTTGAAATTACAATTTAGAAGGAATAGGCATAGAGGACTGGCCCATGGTAGGAGGCATGCCACAAGGGGGAGGTGGAATGCAGTTAGGACAGAGAAGGGACCACTGTAACAATGATAGTTGGAAATGATCACTCAGGATACAAATGAGTGCTGTTAGGAGGTAAAGTGATATGCATAGTACCCTTTTAGTAACAGTATTGCCAACAGTGCCTAGAAGGAAAATGAGGGGGAGGTGTTGTGTGTGTCTGCCATAGAGGCAGCCTGGGGAGCAAAGGGGGAGGGAGGTGGGCAGGTGGGAAACTGGGGACATTGGTGGTGGTAAATGTGCACTGGTGAAGGGATGGGTGTTGCAACATTGTATGACAGAATAGATCATAAACAACTTTGTAACTATATCTCACAGTGATTCAATTAAAAAAGGGAGCAGTTATATTCATGAGATTGTACACACATACATGCATACATACACACAGTGTGTAAGAAGGGAAGTATAAGAAGAAGAAAGGGTCAAAACTAAAATTTAGGAGAAAAATAAGTTAAAATTTAGGAGAAAAAAAAGAGGATTAGGCCAGGATGGAGAAGACAAAAAATTTAAAAATAAGAAAGAAATGTAGGTAGGTATATTAGAGTTCAACTGGAAAAATTGTCTTTAGAACAAGTATTTATATACCAAAGAATTTCTCATAAGAAAATGACATTAATTGTGAGAACAGAAATTAATACTTTAGCCTGAAGTTAGCACTGGAGATACTCAGGATTGGAAAAGGGACATGAAGTAATGAAAGACAGATCAAAATCTGTGGGGATAGGTGGAATGTGAGGTAAGAACAAATCATCTTTGCTTCCAGACTCTGGTTTGTAAATAGAGTATCTTTTAGAAAAAGTACTATCCTTTGACATATAACTATCCATCACTGTGGCTGTCCTCCCATTGTTCATCAATTTGCTTGAGTGGGCCCAGTAACATTGTGAGATTTGTTACCATGTTTGGCATATCGAATACGTCACGGGTAGCTTGCCAGGCTTTGCCCTGCGGGCGAGATATCTCCATAGCTTGCCAGGCTCTCCGAGAGAGGCGGAGGAATTGAACTCAGGTCAGCTGTGTCAGCCGCATGCAAGGCAAATGCCCTACCCTATGTGCTAACTATACATAAACCCTATTTCAGGAATATAGAAATTGAAGGAAGAATTTATAAGAATCGGAGTATACTACTCAGTGCCTCAAGGTATTGTATACATTCTGCATATTCTTGTCGTCATTGAGTTGTGATGCTCCATTTCTCCTTACCATGAAAAATCATCCAAGCTATTCGAATTACCCTATTTGCTCCCTTAGTTATCCTTTGATTGAGTAGCAACAAGAACCCAAAAATGACCAGAAGACTGTCTCAATTTATAGCTTAAATCATTGCTTTATCTCCAGATTGAAGTAGCCTTCTCTTGCCAATAAGAATTCTAGAATAGTAAAAGCAAAAGTTGTAAGGCTGGTAAGATTTTTGGTTGCTTGTTTTTTTTTATGTTTTTTTCTTGGGCCGAGATCTCCAAGCCTACTCGGATTTGGGCTGAGCATCCTCCACCCAGATCCTCCAAATTCCAGTAGGCGGGGGTCACACCCACCAACTGGCCCCCTGGCGCCGTGTAATCCCATCAATGGCCAAGACTCAGAGACTATTAAAATCAGCTCCCGGAAGAGAACAGTGCAGTCTCCTGCCCCCTCGCCTGGCTGTCCTCGCCAGGGCCCCTTGGAGGGGAGTGGGTTGAGTTTTCCTCCCTGCCCCGACCAGGGCTCCAGCAGCCAAAGACCTCCAGGACCAGCCACCACCATGCTGAGACTACTCTCGGCACACATGAAGGTACTGGCAGAGGGACAAAGTCACGCGGGTTCCGGGCCGAGATCTCCAAGCCTACTCGGATTTGGGCCGAGCATCCTCCACCCAGATCCTCCAAATTCCAGTAGGCGGGGGTCACACCCACCAACTGGCCCCCTGTCGCCGTGTAATCCCATCAACGGCCAAGACTCAGAGATTATAAAAACCAGCTCCTGGAACTGCGCAGCCGCATTTGCGGCCACGTGACATCTTATTATGACATCTTATTATCTCATTCCTACTTTGGACAAACTGGCAGGCTACCGAATGTAGCCTGCCCACACAGCAGAGTCTGGCAAACTCCCCATGGCATACCCAATATGCCAAATACCAGTAACAATGATGGGTCTCATTCTCCTTAAGAGCCTTGAATATAATCTCAGGGCTAGGATGAAGGAGACATTACTGGGGCCTGCTTGAGGCAATCGACGAATAACAGGATGATTTGTGATTTTTGTGATTTGTTTTTTTATGTGGTGTGGTGACAGGGGTTGAACCCAAGTTTTCCATCTGCAAGGTATGTGCTCTCCTATTGGGCCACATCCTCAACTCCAATGGTAAGTTAAAATTAATAAACTAGAGAGCATCTACTTTGAGACATTGATAGCATTTCATACAGAGTAAACTGTAAAGCAGGCTCAAAAATCTGTTTCTCAGTTAAATAATCACAGGGAATACTTCATTGTTACCACAGGTATAAATGAAAAAGAAGGCATTATTGAAAGAGTATGGACCATGGCTATCTGTAATAGTTATTCATGCAATTTACTTATATTATTGAGACCTCAAGTTCATGGGGTTTCTGTTATTTTCATTTGGTGATAGAATGTTGTGGTGCACTTTCAATCCAATGACTCTGTTGGTCAGGCAAAAATTCAGTTCATGTTGGAAAATTCAGGTAGCATAAAAACTTGCTTCAAGTACCCAGAAACCTGCTGAATTATGCATTTCAATTTAAGAGCAATTTGTATGATAGCCTAAACCTCTTGCAGACCCTTAGCCCAAGCTAACAACTTTCTTTTCTTTTTTTTTTTTCTTTTTGAGTTACACCCAGCAATGCACAGGGGTTTATCTTGGCTCTGCACTCAGTGCTCTGGCAGTGTTCGGGGAACCACAGGGGGTGCTGGGAATCGAACCCGTGTCGGCCATGTGCAAGGCAGACGCCATACCCACTGTGCTATCATTCCAGCAAGCTAATAACTTTCATGGTAGCTTAGTAAATGAATCAGTTTAGCATATCCAGATTAGATCATAGTTGACTTTAAAATCCAAAGTGGCTTATATACTAGTATGCATCTTTGAGAGAAGACCAACTAGATGAATTAACTTGTCTTTTACTTTTAGGTTACTGACTATTATAACTTTAACCATTTCACCGAGATGTCAGACACCTGATTTTTTGGATAAAACTCAATTCTAACTGGATTAGTTACAGCAGTTGCATCAAAGAACTATTTTAGATTTCTCAAAATATAGGACCCTAATAAGATATTATAAATTAAATCTACTTGCTTTTTTAAAATGTTTGTGCATGTTCATTTTGGATATTTGAAGATTTGATTATTCAGGCAATGCATTTTTTTTTGGTTCAAAGACTTTGAGGGATATAGTTGATCAAATGATGTCCTCTTATGGAAACTTGAAAATATGTATTTATAGGGAATTAAGCTATTTATTGATGTAACTAGTTAAGGTCATACTGGATTAGGGTGGGACTTAAGTGTATCCTTATAACAAATAGTCTTATAAGGTATTTTTTTTCTTAGTGAAATATAATGATTTTATTTAAAGAAGTTTACTTAGAGAAATGTGAGGAGAGTGAAAAAGAGAGATTCATGTTCAAGCGAGAACATGGGCTTCTCCAGGGTGGAAAAGCTTCATGTGACTTTTGGGAGAAAGTTATATATAATTCCTCCAAATTGTCATGGCCTGGAATTCTATGCATACATTAAAGTTAGTCAGGGAGTTGTACCAGAGAAAGCCTTGGACTCTAGATTGTCCTTTCATATTTATATCAGGACTTTTAGGGTCTCTTGTAGCTTCTTCAAAGTATTCTTAAAAGAAGAGGTCAGCAACATATGACAAGAAGCACAGAAAGAAGATTAAGGAAGTTGAAGGTTGAGACTGGAGCTATTTTACAAAAAACACCAAGGCACGCCAGGATTCTCTACGATCTGAAAAAGCCAAGGAAGGATCTTCCCCAAAAACCTTTGAAGGACGCATGACCCAGCCAATACCTTGATTTTAGACAGAGTTACCTATTACTTTAATCCATTCAGTTTGTTGAAGGTTTTTTGTTTGTTTGTTTGTTTTGTTTTTAATGGCTGTCCTTAAAAGCTAAGTGATACAGATTTGATAATGGATACATCTTGTAACAAAGTGTAAAGTGTCTTTGTAACAAAGTGTAAAGTGTCTCAAAACAAGCCAGTGTCTTTCAAATTAGAAAATGAGTAGTTGGAGAATTTTGAAGTAAGTGTTAGGAAAAGACTATATTGCTTTGAAGAGAGTTGGCAGAAATATGGACATCAAAGACAGTTTGGATAAGTGTTCATATAGAAGTGAGGCTCTATATGCCAGAATTTGGTAGAATTATAAATATTAAAGGTGCATCTAGTAAAGTCACATAAAGAATTGAAAAACCTGCTATTAATCATTGGAACAACAACAACAACAACGACAAACATTTTGGACAACTTGGATGGAAAGGTTCTATTTGGGAATGTAAAGTAGAATTACTTAATGATAAACTTAGATTTTACTTAAGAAGTCTTCCAAGTAAAGTATTGAAGGTATAGTGTTGTTCTCCTTGCTAAAGCAAAATGCAAGTTATGATAAATTTAAGAGAATTGTTGAGATAAGATATCGTGAGAGACAATGCAGATAGAATGAAAATGCCAATATACAGGAATTGAAATCTTCTCTAAGACTAGGAGACTAGAGTAGAAAAAAAGTCTTTGGAGATACAACAAAAAAATCATTTCAAATGTGATGTAAGATATTAAGTCAAGGATAAGGACAGAAAGACAGCTTAACAGACTGAGTGCATGCTTGGATTTAGGAGACGGGTTCATCTGAAGTACATCCTGGAGTGACCCCTGAACATAGAGCCAGAAATACTCCCCAACAAAGCACTGCTGGTATGGTCCCTAAATGTAGTAGATAAATAATACCAAGGATTTAAGGGACCCAAGAAATAATATAGGGACCCAAGAAAGGTAAGGCAGTTGCTTGCATGTGGCAGAACCTGGTTTGATGCCCTGCATTGCTTATGGTTCACTTAGTATCATCAGTGCTGTCCTGAGCATAGGGCCAGGAACAATCCCTGAACACTGCCAAATGTGCACCTGCCCCCAAGCTAAGAATTTGAGACTCTCTTTAAGTACATTTTATAAGGGGGAAAAAAACCCCTAAATACATTACTGTTTGACCGCTGGTACTACATGTTGCCTTAAGTAGTACCAAGACGGAACTTAAATCAATGAACTAGAATTATCCCCCTGAGCACTGCCTGTATAACTCCTCCCCCTCTCCCCACTAAGAGCAAAAATCTGTTTGACTACCAAAGTTGAATATTTTAGTACAGTTGAATGCTATAAGATCCAGCAGTTTCACATTGAGGTATAACCATATATAAATGTGTACATTTGTGCTCCAAGAGACAAGAATTTTATATATAATCATTATAATAGCAGCATTGAACTAGAAAGTAAAAAATGTTAATCAGAATAAGATTAATGAATTATGGTATATTCAAGCATGAGATTCTAACATTTTTTTATGATTCTCTATAATAATAATAATAATAATTAACATTATTTATGATTCTCACAAAAAATTGTCAAAGAAACCAGAAACAATACACATAATGTATGATTTATATAAAATTATAGTTTCACGTAAACATTTTTAAATAGGGTTTGACTCAAGATAACTATAAGCAATGGGTTATTATTTAAGTAACGGAAGAGAGGCTTCTTTAGTCTTGGTATGAATATAAAATGATATTTGTAAAGGTATTTTTGATGATACTTTGAAGTAAAGTAAAGTAAAGGCCCTCCCGTTGATCATCGATTTGCTCGAGTGGGCCCAGTAACGTCTCCATTGGAGACTTTGTTGTTACTGTGTCTGGCATATCGAATACGTCACGGGGAGCTTGCCAGACTCTGCCGTGCGGGCGAGATAGCTTGCCGGGCTCTCTGAGAGGGGCGGAGGAATCAAACTCGAGTCGGCCATGTTGGCTGCGTGCAAGGGAAACGCCCTACCGCTGTGCTATCGCTCCAGTATTAAAAAAAATTTTATACTTTGAAGTATAAAATTATTTTTCACATTTTATAGTTTTCTATAATGTACATATATGAGCATATTATTATATATAATGCATAATATATATACAGAACCATAGAGTATTATACATAATAATCTTGCTAGAGAGACTTTTTAAAATAGGTTTAAAGCAATGTTAGGAGTTTCCTTATTATCACTTAGAGACCTGAATGATTAAAAGATCAGAAGATAACATTTATGCGTTTTTGTTTTTTTGAAAGCTTCTCCATCATTTTAGTTGATGACATGGAACTCCTGTCTCTAACTAACCTGATTTGTCTGTCTAACATGCAATAAACTGTAAAGTTTACTGTGTTGCTCCATTGATGTTGTCTTTGCACATCTGTTTTGCTTTCTTGGGACTTGCCCTGTGTAAAATACAACTCCTAAGACTGCCATTCACATGCATTGAAACATGATTAAGTACCTTAGCTTGTGTAAGAGATCTATCTGATAAACAGCCCTCACAGCAAATGTTGAAATATCTACTTCACACGTTTGTCTTTTCTCCATGGAGAACAAATATTAACATTTCACAAGTAATGACATTTTATATTACACTAATTTAAAATCATGTTGCAATGGATTATTAATAAAACAATATACTAGGTAAATGAAAACAGAAATACAAGATGGCTTTTTAAAATTAATTTTGTTATTAAATTTTGGTTTACAGGGGGGTTTAGCTTCACAATTCATATATATGTAATATTTCAACATCAAAATTCCAGTTATGTTACCATCAGAAAGACCTCTGGACTCATTCAGTCATCCCATCCCAGGAAGTTTTCACCAAGTCTAGTTTTGTTACTTTTTGACAGTAGTTTTAATTATTCATGTTTTACATATGAATGAAATCACTTGGTAATTGAACATTTTTTCCATTCCATTTATATGAAATATCTAGAATTAGCAAATCGTCAATTAATCATTCTCAGAGGTAAAGAAGTAGCTGCTAATGAGTATGGATTTTCTTGCTGGGGTATTGTAGCACTGTAGCACTGTCCTCCCATTGTTCATCAATCTGCTCGAGTGGGCACCAGTAACATCTCCATTGTGAGACTTGTTACTGTGTTTGGCATATCAAATACATCATGGATACCTTGCCAGGCTTTGCCGGGAGGACGATATACTCTTGGTAGCTTGCCAGACTTTCCGAGAGGGGCGGAGGAATAAAACCTGGGTCAGCCAGATCGCGGTGTGCAAGGTAAACGCCTTACCTGCTGTGCTCTCCAGCCCGATTGTGTAACCCTACAAAATGCTAAAAATTAATTATGTACCACAAAGAGTGAATTATATGGTATATGAATTATATCTGCTTAAATCTTTTATAAAAATTTATCCTTGAGAGCTCTGAGTATCTTTAAACCTTGTTATTATGTCTAAGGGCTGGAGTGATAGCATAACGGTAGGGCATTTGCCTTGTGCACAGCTAGACCGACAGAGCCCGGCTCGATTCCTCCACCCCTCTCGGAGAGCCCGGCAAGCTACTGAGAGTATCTCACCCCCCACAGCATAGCCTGGCAAGCTACCCATGACGTATTCAATATGCCAAACACAGTAACAACAAGTCTCAAAAATAGAGACGTTACTGGGCCTGCTTGAGCAAATCAATGAACAACGGGAGGACAGTGTTTGTTTGTTTGTTTGTTTGTTTGTATTATGTCTAAAGATAACAGACTGACTGGAGTACCGAAGTAAGATAAATATTTAGCTTTTACGCATTGTAAAATTTTATACTTTGTAGGACCTGAGAGATAGTACACAGGGTAGGGCATTTGCCTTGCACATGACCAACCCTGGATCAATCCCAGGCATCTCAATGGTCCCCAAACCTGCCAGGACTGATCTCTGAACACAGGGCCAACAGTAACCCTTGAGTACTCTGGGTTGACCCCCTCCAAAAAAAACAATCAAAATTTATACTTTGTCTAAACTCTTTGAAAAATTAATAAATCTTAATTTTAATACCATTTGTTCTGTATGTAGATGACAATTTTACTACTATTTAAAGAACCATTTTTTAAAAATTTTATTCAATCATCTAAAGAACCATTTTTTGCTGCCCAATTTTTTAGACAAATTTTTGTATTTGGTAATTTTAATACAATTTTAAGAGTAATTATATATTTTATTATTTATTAATTATTATCAGGAAATTGTCTATGTATTATATATTGTCACTGTCACTGTCCTCCCGTTGTTCATCGATTCGCTCTAGTGGGCCCAGTAACATCTCCATTGTGAGACTTGTTGTTACTTTGTTTGGCATATCCAATATGTTACGGGGAGCTTACCAGGCATTGCCATGCGGGCAAGATACTCTCCGTAGCTTGCCAGGCTCTCTGAGAGGGGCGGAGGAATTGAACCTGGGCTGACCTGGTTGGCTGCGTGCAAGGCCCTGGCTGGAGCGATAGCACAGCGGGTAGGGCGTTTGCCTTAAACATGGCTGACTGGCCAATTCAGGTTCAATTCCTCCACTCCTCTCAGAGAGCCTGGCAAACTACCGAGATATCTTGCCTGTACAGCAAAGCCTGGCAAGCTACCCATGACATATTCGATGTGCCAAACACAGCAACAAGTCTCACAATGTAGACATTACTGGACCCGCTCTACTAGCGAATCGATGATTAATTATTATTATAATTTGTTGTACATTTTATCACTTTATTAGTAAAAAGTGAAATTATTTTAGGCATTTGAAGTCAACCAGAATTGTTGTTGGGAGTATGAATTTGAATCCGATTCCTATTCTTTCCCTTCTTGGTGAATTTATGATTCCTTTGGACTTAAGTAATTTCATCATGACCTTTTCTTACTGCATCTGGAATTTGGCCAAGACTACTACACAACTGTATCTGCAATGGAGTTGTCAGGAAGCCAGTACTGCTGCTGCCTTTGTGACTGCTCACACAATAAATACCTACAACTCACAACAGTTATATAGGCATTAGAACAAGGAGTCTGGTTAGTACATCCCAAAGTGTGTACACCTACTGGAACTAACTTGTCTCTTGGCACAGGAAATCCACAACTTCCTTTTCTTTCAAACCATCAAAGTCCATCATATCAGTATAACTTATATACTTGTTTTGAAGGAGACAAGGAATGTTTTTATTCTACATACCTTGCGCTATGGAATAAGAAGTGGGTAGGGGCTGGAGTGTTAGTACAGTGGGTAGGGCATGTGCCTTGCATGAGGCTGACCCAGTTTTGGTCCCTGGAATCCCACTTGGTCTCCCATGCATTGCCAGGAGTAATTCCTGAATGCAGAGCCAGAAGTAACCCCTGAGCATCACCTGGTATGACCCAAACAGGAAAAAAAAAAGAGTGGTAGAAATAGATTTTGAGTTTTTCCTTTGTTTACTCAACATCCAGAGACACCCTTCTACACATACACTTCTCCACAACATCAAAAGAAAAAATGCTACCAAACATAAGGCAATCAGAGCCAGCAATATACCTGAAAAAGTAAGTGTGCATAGTTTGCACGTGGAAGACTTTGATTCCATCCCTGACACTGCATGATGCCCTGAGCACTGTAGATGATATTCCCAAGTACCATACCAGAATTAGATTCTAAACACTAACAGATGTGGCCCAAATTCTCCTCCTTAAACACAAGGCAGCTATTTTTAGTATAAGTGAGACTATGATCTCTTTCAGAATCAGGATCAGAATTTGTTCTATTGAATTCAGGTGATATAGTTAGTGGTAGAGTACAAACTTTGTATGTTTGAATCCCTGGGTTCAATTACCAGCATAAAAATAAAAATAGTTCCCTTGTCACATGGGAGTCTTTGTTTCTTACTAGTCATAAGATACAATGAGAAAATCAATAATGGTCAAGAAGAGAATCAGCATCTTTTTGCACAGCAATGGTCTCAGGTGAGGTCACATATCACAAAGTCTTAAATAAGGAAAGTAACATAGACAGGAAAGAAAGAACTAAATCAAGTGATGAGGGTCTATATCTACTTTAAGTCTCTGTGTATCTGAGCACCAACTGCCAATTCTCAAGGGCACCATTTCTTAGACAACAAACGTATCTAATTCTTATTATCTGGCATGAAATCTGCAACTTACACTATGAAACATGTTTATTATTGCTACACGAGATGAAATTCTTTAAGAGTAATGTTTCTCAATGGAGGATTTAGAGATGGTGATTTTGATGCACACCCAGGAGTATTTGGCAATGACCAGACATTTTTGGTTGTGAAACGTGGGTGAAAAGCAGTTATTATTGGCATCAGTGGGTACTTCCCAGGAATCCTGGTAAACATCCCTGAATGCATATGGCAGCTCCCTAAAATAATTATTCAGCTCCCCACCCCACCATAGTGATAATGGCAAGGGTCATAAGCCTTATTTAGAGCAATCACAGAAGCTGTGTTTTTCTTTTCACAAGTTTGAATCAGAAATTTAAAATCCTAGGTTTGGAAGTATTCTTTTCCAATCTTCCAAAGGCTATTGGCTCAGTATTTATAATTTTCATCTTAATTTTTCTATAAATAAGCACTTGATACCAAATGGTGGCTGTCTTTTGTTTCTGTTTGGTTTTTGTTTTTCTGTAGCAATTGTCCACATCGACATTATGCTAGTCACTTCCTTTTGTAGAAATAGCCTGAAAGACCATTTCTAAGTATAGCTGTCAGTATTCTTGTTCTTTTTTTTTTCCGCCACACTGGGCATATGCGACGTTACACCCAGCTGAAAGTCATGTGGTAACAGGGAGAGAAACAGGGCCCCGTCACTACATGTAAGAAGATAAGGCACTCTGGTCACTGTTTTGGGGTTTTATGGGTGACAGCAAACTTCCCTTTGTGGAACACTTCTCTCTTTTTTCTTTTTGGGTCACACCCAGCGATGCACAGGGGTTACTCCTGGCTCTGCACTCAGGAATTAACGCTTGGCGGTGCTCAGGGGACCATATGGGATGCTGGGAATCCAACCCAGGTCCGATGCGTGCAAGGCAAATGCGCTACCCGCTGTGCTATTGATCCAGCTCCGGGAAGCTTACTCTGAGGAAATCCTTAAAATAAAAAGATTGGAAACAAGTATTGGCTTTTCACGGATTTGCACTAAAGACAAGATTAAGAGTACGGAGGCGCGAGCCTCGCAAGGTCTAGCAGAGTCCTCCAACACTGCTCCCACCCGCCTCAGCCTTCCTCCTCGGCCACTTCTCCATTTCGGCTTCCTTCGGCTCCCCTCGACTCCCCTCGGTTCCCCTCGGCTCCCCTCGACTCCCCTCGGCTCCCCTCGGCTCCCCTCGGCTCTCCTCGGCTCCCCTCGGCCCTGTTAAGCCCCTCCTCGCGGAGGAGGTGCCGCGGCGAGCCCGGCACATGCGCAGTCGGCTCCTGCTGCTCTCAGGGCCACACTCGCGGAGTGTTTTCACTTCCTTGTCTTTCCGAGCTGTATCCGGGTCGTTGCTTTCCCTATTGTCTCAAGCAACCGGCCTCGGACTGTGTCAGTTACGTGGGTCTTTTGTTGCTTTCTGGTGCAGGCTAATAAAGTTTAAAAAATTATTTTTTCTAGTCGTTTTAACGGGGGGGAATCGCTTCCCCAGGGCCGGAGGGCTGGCCGCGCTGCCAGAGCCGTCGGGCGCACCGTGGGGAGGGGAGCTAGCGGCCGAGGCCGGGTCTGCGAGGGTTGGGGGGCGGGGGGCGGGAGGGGACGGCGGGGCCGGCGTGCCGGGGGCTCCCGAGGCCGGTCCGAGGCGCCGCTTTTAAATAGCATCTTCGGACTTGTTTCCGCGGTCCCAGTCCCCGACCTCGGCGCTGCTCGGGCTCTCGCAGCCTCTGCTTAGGTCTTCTCCAAACGACCACCTCACGGATTCCTTAGTAAGTGTGTGGGAGGCCTCCGCGGGGAGAAAAGTGCATCTGAGCCCTTGTAGAAGAAGTCAGGCGTGGCGGGACCAGGGGGGCTTTGGGGAGGGACCTCCACGGGTCGTCGAAGTAAGTGATCGCGGCTGCTTGCATTCCCTGGCTTTTATTACTGTCTTCGCCTATAGACTTGTGACGATGCCTGCTTGAGGGATTTCGAGCGATCTGCAGGAAATTCACAAGTTGATGCTAGAGCATTGGTCAGCTTTGATTTTGTCTGACCTAGGTTCGCGGTGGCTGCACTGTCAGGCTGGAGCTGCCCTTGCAGCCGCCCTACCCGCCCCTTATTCCTAGCCAGCATTCCCACCCCAACCTTCCCCCGACCGACCTTTTGCTGAAAACTGTAATAGATACAAATTCCCTGCACGGTGTCACCTGCACCTTCTCTCAGCACCGCTGCCCTTCTGCCTGGTGTGATTATGAATGACGGTCTAATATTTTTTCTCTTTGACAGTGGATCGCAGCTCCAAGAGGAGGCAGGTGAAGCCTTTGGCAGCTTCTCTGCTAGAAGCTCTCGATTATGATAGTTCAGATGACAGTGACTTTAAAGTTGGAGATGCCTCAGGTAACTGTTTCTTCACTCTTTCCTTTACCCAGCTTTTTTTGCAGTTGGGTTTTTTGCCAACTTTTTTTTTTAAATTACCGAGAATCGATTTTGATTTTTAGTGCCAGTTTAAAGTTAAAGCACATAAATCTCATTTACTTTGTCCATCTGATTCCCCATATTTTCTTAAGATCCCATCACTAGATCCTATCATGGCTTCTGTTTTTGTTGGTAGCTACTTAGAGATAATTGCCAGAGAGGAATTAACCTAAAATTTTTTTTATCCTTGGGTAAAGGAAACAAATCGAGTGAACCCAGAATATATTATCCTCTAAACACTGTGAGCAATATTCTTTTCTATTCAAATTAGCAACCTCTGAGGGGAGTTTGTTTTTCTTCACATTTTTTGTAATAGAATAAGATTAACCTCAGTGAAAAGTTGTGTTTTGTGGTAGGTTCTAGACCTTGTGGATTGGGACCTTTCAAAAAATTGTGGTGTAAGGCTTATATTTTGTAATTTAAAAACAGCTTTTTTGAAAGGTTGCATATTAATGTTGTGAGAATTGTGAAAGAAAAAAATACGATTTTCTCTTGTATCTTCTGTTCATTGTACCACATGTATGTGTGTATATCTCTCTCTGTATACACACACATGCATGCATATTTATGTATATAAATTTATAGTTACCGAACTCTGAGAAACATGGATTATTTTAAGAGACTTTATGTGAAAAATGCAAATAAATGCATGAGTAATAAAACTTGTGATTCTGCTCCCTTTGATGGAAATTTTAAGAAAGTGAGAAAGGAAAGCCTTTTAATTTTTATCACTTGAAATTTAAGAGTTTGCTTTTCTTAGTCACATTTCTCTCTTTTAATTTTTGTCTCCTGATAGAGATGGTAGGAGGGATGTGTTGTGTTACTATTATTACTTTCTTTTCTTGCTTCGGGCCACATCTCCTGTGCTTAGGGCCTATAACCCAGGGTCTATAACCCAGCTTTGTGCTTGGGGTCCCTCTCATGCTGCTCAATGGAGCAGGTAGTGTCAGGGAACAAACACAGGCCTCCCACATGTAAAGCATGATACACACGGTACACAGCTCTTTGAGCTATATCTCTCTGGCCATTGTTACTAAACTTTGAAAAAAATTGAGGTTGCATTGGTTTGCAAAAGTGTTAAGAGCGTAAGCTTTAGGGACTCAATCTTGCCACACCATGCCACTTGCTAAAGGGCCAGTAGCATCAATAGGCAGAATTTGCTTTGTGATTGAGAACATTTTTTTTTTCTATATAATGAAAAACTTTTATTGGGAGTCACACTCTGAAGTGCTCAGTGCTTACTCCTGGCTGTGTGCTCGAGGGTAGCTCCAGGCAATACTCAGGGGACCATATGTTTGCTCCAGGGATTGTGGGGTCTGCTGCATATATGGCAAGTACATTACCCACTGTATATTCTCTTTGGTCTTAATAATCATTTCATCTGTCCAGCATTTCAGTCATAGATATTATTTTAGAGATGATTGGTATTGATTTTAAGGAATTTACTTTAGTCAAGTAGTAATAGGTCAATTTTTGTCTTTTTTGGTGATGCTACAGTTATTAATACTTGGTGGCTAGAGGTGCCAGGTGACCATGCATGCTTGCTGGGCACTGAACCTGCCAAAGCATGTGCTCCAGTCCTTTGTTTTACTTCCCCAGCTGTATTCTTTATCTCTCTCTCTCTCCCTCTCTCTTTCTTTCTCTCTCTCTCTCTCTCTCTCTCTTTCTCTCTTTTGCATGTTGGGTGACACTGGTGATGCTCAGGGCTTAGTCCTGGCTCTGTACTCAGGAATCACTCCTGTTGGAGCTCGGGGAACCGTATGAGATGGTGGTACCAAACCAAATTTGGCCTTGTGCAAGGCAAACAGCCTGCCCACTGTACTATTGAACTGGCCCCAGTCTTTATCTTTTGACTCCAAAATTTGCTATTTTTAAACTGTAGATTCTAGAGTTCATAGATACAATGTTAAATTAAAAATACTTGATCATTGTGGTGGGACTAAGAATGCTTGCAATTCTAAATTGTTATATTTGCCTTGATCAATTCTTTTTTTAATAGTTGCATGTTTTTTCCCATCTTCCAGTGAATTTGATGTTTGATACTTAGAAGAAAAGAGAGGGAAGACAATTATAAATTTAATCTGTTTTACTTCTCTTGATGACAACCTTCATAGAGAATATTTTTTGCCTTAGAATACAGTTTAATTTGTTATGGCTTATGTCAGTAGCTGGCAAAAATAGTTAAGTCTTAAAAGGTATGTGTGTTTGAATAGCATATGGGGAAAACTGTAAAACTTGATTTTTTTTGAGTATTCCCTAATTACCTCTGTGACATTAAATCCTGACTTTTAAGTTATATTTTCTCTTATTTTATTGAAATGAGTCATTTGCAGGTATTTTTCTTTTCACAGGGGTTTGAAACAATTCAAAAATAAAGTAAAATACATATGCAACTTTCTCAAAATAATTTATGGTATCAAGAGATTCCATATGGTAAATAGAAATTCTTGACCTTGTTAAATTAAAATCAGAGTTGATTGGAATTATTATTTAATATTTGTGATGAGTGGTAAGATCAGTTATGTTAGACTGATAATTAAAAATCTTTCTCCTTTAAAAATTCTTAAAGTGCTATGTCTGTGCTGTTTTGTCATTGCAGCTAGTCTGTTGTACTTGTATTTTACTTCACCTGCTGGCTTGCTATGGTCACAGATTATCTGTGTAGTTCTTGATATGTTAATATGAATCAAAGCTTAATATAAATTGGTTTTGTATAAAAAGTTAATAGTCAGTGGAAATTGAATTGTATTTTTTATTCTTGTGGAAGGTGCATTGGTGCCCCCATAGTTGAGGTAATGTCTTATCAGTATTTTCTGTTGGAGTCCTTATTTTTCTTGTTTTTGAGCCGCTGGTGGTGTTGTGACTACTCCTGCCTCTGCACTAAGGAGGTTAGGTCACTCCCAATGGTGCTCAGGTGACCATGCTGTCTTGGGATGGAACCTAGGCCTCCCGCATGCAGAGTATGCACTTAGTCCTTTGAGCTGTCTCTCTGGCCTCTGAATGTTTTTATACTCTGCCTGTGATCATCAGACTTCATTTGAAACTCTTGGATTAGATTTAATTGGTTTTCAAACATGCTGAGTTGTGGAATCCTAATCCTACTTCTGAATAGGAGATTAAATTGGAAGTGGAAAAATAATAAACTTCCGTCCCATTATGGTGTCTTTCAAAACAGTCTGTGTTAAATTGAAATGTCTTATTGACTGAACTGCTGACTTCCTAAGAACTTAATGTTAAGGTGCTTTATTGGTTGGTCTAAATTTTTGCTAACTGGTTTTGTGCATCAGTTTCCTCTGATGTTCATTTTGGAAACTGAAAGTTTGACTACAAAACTTCATGTCTGTGTTCAGCTTTTATAAAAATACAGACAATGAAATACCTTTGCAGATAAACATAATGTTATTAATATGCTTTGCAGATGATAGAAAACAATGCATATTGCTAAAAAATAACTTGCTATGAGATTGGCATGTGATTATCAACACTTAATAAATCTGTTACAGTCAGCAAATGTTCAAGTGAAAATTGTTAATCTTTTATTTTGCTCTAATGTAAAAGTTTACACTGAATTTATAATATTTGAGTTGAGGACAGTCAGTAAACTTTATAATTAATGAATCCCAAAGTGACGAAAAAATATGTTTACATTATGGTATTGACAATCAGAATAATCCTGTATAGCATTGTCAAAGTGTAATGCCATATGAAATTACTGGTTTTGTGGGTCAAAATCAGGAAAATAGTGGCAATTTCATGGTTTGCCTATTTGAAGTGTTTATTTTTGAGACTTAGATCTAGGATTGGGGATGAAACAGGAGACATTTAGGATAGAATAGACCAGCATTTATCAACTGGGGGACACACGACTCGCTGTAGGCTCTCAGATATTGCAAGGGGGCCATAGTTAACAGTTACATAGATGGGGGCACACGTTATGAGACTGGGGGGCTAGTTGGTAGGATGGGAGCTTACAGGAAGTAAATAAGGAGGAATAAGAAACAAGGAAACAAGGTGTCACAGGAAGGAACAAGAAGTTGGGGAAAGGTTAGAAAATAGACTCCCCTTAGTGGTCTGCTATATCTGCTGGGTATTTCAAAAGAGGAGTGTGTTGATTACTTTTATTAATATGCTGTGTCCTCCTAAATCCCTTGGTCAAAGGAAAAGGCTTAATTTTAGATATAAAACTGTAGTTTAGTTAGACCATGCTACAAAATAATAATTTATCTGACAGAGATTGAAACTTTGGTACTATTTTGTGCTTAACCCAACAATGAGTAGGTCGACCAAGGTAAGTTCAGTATCTCTAGTTTTACTTAAAGCATCGTGCCAGATAATATGTGGAATTAACAAAGAAATTTTATTACTAGAAAGATTAAGCTTTGAAATAATGGTAGACGACTTGATTGATGACGTGTAGTCCAAGTGTTTCAAAGTAGATGGGATTACTTTAGACTATATAGAGAACAGTTAAATGATGAAAGAGTTGCACTAGGAACTGAAAAAATAGAACTGTAGGTGGGGAAGGCAATAACTGTTAGTGTGGCATCTGGAAACCATTTATATTTGGTTTTCAGAAATAAATAAAATAATAAGAGAACAGCCTGGGAAAGTGCAATGAGGTTAAAATGAGGTTTTATATGCTAAGTCACCTTCTCAGCCTTGGTGTTACTGGTATTTGAATTGGATAATTCTTTATTGTGGAGGTTTGTCCTGTACATAGTAGGATGTTCTGTAGCAATCCCTGTATTTTTCCTACTGAATGCCAATAGTATCATTTCCTACTTTCCTCCACACCCTCCACCCTTTCATAGCAGCTAATCTGTGGACTGAAAATTACCTTGTGTCCTCTTGTGGGACAAAGTTGTTCCTACTTGGGAATCACTGCTCTATGTTTATCTTTAAAATGCAAGATGCATAGCTAGAACTATAAGAAATAGAGAATTAGTTCTGTTGATTTAAGTCAAAGGTGACCTTAAGAATATAACTGAATAATCAGTAGATTGATGATCCATTACCTATTGTGTTTGTATCTATATGTATACAAACATTTCTATATATTTGTATATAGATTATACACATATCAGTACTGATATATAGTACTGATGACTGGAACTATATCAGTGTTTCCTCAAGTGGACAGTACTGTCCCCTGCAAGGGCCTGAAATGATTCACGGGGGTGGTAGTAGCCTTTGGTGCTATGGTGGGGGAATTTCTGTTTGCTTGCTTAAAGAAGGTAGATTTCCAGGTGGATTTAAAGCAAATTTTTTTTTTTTCTGAAAAGAAGGTGGTAGGTTAAATAAGTTTGGGAACCTCCACAAGATGGAGGAATGGAAAGAATAAATAATTAGAATTGATGAGCAAAGATGATATTTTATACTGCAAATCTAATGTAAGACAAAATTAAATGATATTATTTAGTATTTTTCAGGGAGCAACTTAGCTATTGCATATTGTGAAGGAGTTCTTGAAGGATTTTAAAATTTTATAAGCTGTAATAAATATTTGGTAGTTGAAATAGTTATTGCTTAGAGAAATTTGGATATGTTGTATGTGTGAGAAAGTTTCTTTTTTCATGATACCTGGGGTTGAACCAGTGCAGAGCATTCTCTGCTTCTGAGCTCAATATCCTGAGAGAAACACCTTTTATTGAACTAACAAAAAGTAGAAATTCAGTTTTAAAGGCTCCTTTCTAATGTAAACAAATGTTCTCATTATAGACTCTAACTTAACTGTTCTCCCTTCTCCTCCACCTTTCTTTTCCTTTCTTCTCTTCTTTTTCTTCTTCTTCTTCTTCTTCTTTTTTTTTTTTTTGCCCAACCCAGTGGTGCTCAGTGGTCATTCCTGACTCTGTTTTCATGTGTCACTCCTCGGGAACCATGTGGTGCTGGGAATGTAACCGAGGCTTCTTGTGTGCACAGCATGTGTTCAATCAGTTGAACTACCTCCTTTTCCCAAACCTAATGCTGTTTTTTGTAGAAGCATCCCAAGTGATGCTTGGGACTCTACGTGTTACTCCCAAAGATCTTGGGCAACTGGAGCTGACAATTTTGTAAAAGTGTTGAGGATTTGGTGCTGCTTTGGCACGGGTATTACCTGGGTGACTCAGGTGATGCTCAGGGAGCCACCAGGACTATACCTGGAGATGGTCAGGGGGTACTGAAGGAACGTTTATTGAACTATGGTTGGCTACATACAAGGCCTTAAATACTGTGTTCTCTTACTGGTCCTGAATCTTTGTCAGTAATTTCTTTTGTTTGAGTTTCCTCCCTCTCTCCCTTCCTTCTTTCTGTGAATTTGTTACTTTGCACAGAGGCATAATTTGAATTTTTAGTGTTAGAACATTTTTCTTTGTATTCTATAAGATTATAATTATAGACAAGAGGCCTTTTCTCATTGTTGTTATTCAAAGCTATGTTAGGAACTGAACATTGTTTATATCTCCTTAAATAAATACGTAACAAAAAGAAGTGATGACTTATTAGATGAAGTTATTTTTCAGAGGTCAAAGAATGATATAATTTTTCAGAGATCTGAGGTATATTTCTGATTCCTACAGTTGGAATGTGGATAAATGTGATATATATATAATATATATATGATTTTTTTTGTTGTTGTTTGTTTTGGGGTCACACCCAACAGTGCTCAGGGTTTATTCCTGGTTCTGCACTCACAGATCACTCATGGCAGACTTGTGTGAGGGAACTATAAGGGTCAAACCTGGTTCATCCAAGTGCAAATCAAACTCCTACCCACTGTATTATTTCTCTGGCCCCTAAAATGTTATATTTAGAGGGAAGGGTTAGGTAAGCCTCTAGCATTTGGATTTGTAAGAAAAATCTCATTTTAATAGAAAGTATAAGATTTAAAATTTTAAAGTTTGGCTTTCTACTCAGGTATTATCAGATAGTATTAATTTTCTTCTATATGATTGATGTTATTATTATTATTTTTAAATTATTATTATTTTGTTTTGTGGCCACATCCCCCAGTGCTTGGGTACCATGCTGTACCGGGGGTCAAACCTAGACCCCCACGGTACAGAGCATGCCCTATGTCTATTGAGCTATTTCTGACTCTTTTCACTTTAAGACATGAGTGGTGGCTCTGGCAATAACCAAAACTACTGTAAATATAACTGACATTCTGTAAAACTTACCCTCAGTTTTAATTAAATACTCACGTTTCTTCCATGGTTAATCTTATTGTCTGTTGATTTATTTTTAAATCTGAAATTACTGGTAAAAACTCCATTTCTCAGTTTTCCAGCTCTTAATTATGGCATTACTTGTGAGGTGTTCCAGTTTTTCAGTCAGCCTTGTATAATGGTACCTGGTCAGTTCTGCTTATTTTTTAATTTTATGAGTTGGGGCCATACCCGGTGATGCTCAGGGCTTTCTCCTGCTTTGCACTCAGGAATCACTCTTGGTGGTGCTAAGGGGGACCATATGGGATGCCGGGGATCAAATCTGGAGCAACTGTATATAAGGCAAACACCCTTATTGGCTATACTATCACTCTGGCCCCCTAGCTCTTAATATTATTATTTTCTTATATAAAAAAGTTTAGAAATTGTTTTAATTTGTTTTCTTTTAATCAGAATTTGCTTTTCTTGGTAGACTGGGTTTAATTGTGAGTGATATAAAATTATAATTTTTAAGGATTTTTTTTAGAACTGTTCAGTTAAAAAGAAATTAGTTATTTGTGATGGCATTGGTTTCACATTCTTTTTTAAAATCCACATGCTTATAAATCCAAAAATATTTCCAAATTTGGCACAAATGTATTTGGTGTTAAAACCTGGCTGGAATTGATAGCAGTTTATTTTTATATGGCTTATATATCATAGTTGTATATATTTTTACTTCTTCTGCAAAAATGTGTTTGATCATAGAACAGTACCTTACATTTTACTGGAGGCGTTAACTTAATATCAATATGCTGTGCTACCTCTCTAAAATATGAAAAAAAAGTAAATTCTGTAACACATTAAGCACCAAAAGTTTCAGATGAGGAATTGTTAACTTGCATGATTGCTCTTATGTCCCATGCAAGATTGTTTAGGATGAAAATGTTATTTCACAATATTCTTAAATAACCTGTAGATACCTGCCTGATCATCTTGAGATTGATAAAGATTTTATGACACCAGTCAGCATCTGCTGACCTTGTCTTCTTTACGTGATTTACTTGCAGGGTTTTTCAGTTTTTTTATTTTCTGTTTTTTTTTTAATCAATTATTTGTGAAGAATTTGCAATTACTGGTAACTTCCTTCACTTTTAATGTCAGGCAAATTATTGGGGGCAAGACTGGTTGAGCTAATTGAAATTAAAATGGTCTGTAACCAGAGGTTTTGTCATCATTTAAAATTTTCTTTTCTTGGCTACAGGTGTGAAAAATTGTTAACCTATAGATTTTTCTATCAATATTGGGTAAGACTTACTGTGACTAGTTGGTTTCCCCCTTTCTTCTGCTCTACAGTTTTTTCTCTTCCAAATTTTCTCTTTTCCTAAATAGTTTAGATTTATATGATTAGTTGCTAACATTTAATATGAGTATCTGCTGAAAGATGAGAAAGCTTTTAGGTGTGTAGAGTAAAGAAGGCATGTAATGCCCTATGTATGATGTAAGAAACATGTTAAAAAGTTTATTGTTCTGCATGAGCTTCTTCATGTCCTTGGTCTGTTTTAGAACGTATTGCTCATTTTCAGGATGGACTGATTTCTTAAAAAATTGACCAACTTTCTAATTCTAGTGTTTCAGTAATTATTACCATAACTTTTTAAGAGCTTTGGTGACTCTTATCTATATGAAGAGTATCCTAAAAAGCAGGAAAACTGATAACTTCTCTTGCAACCTTCATTTTCAGTGGCATTTCTATTGTGTCATCATCTCTGTAGTTAATACCTCAAATTGACTTGGTTTATGGTAAAAATTGATGTCATAAATGTCTATGTTCATTTTTGCTGGGTAAAGAGTGATATCAATGAAACAAGGGTTTTTTATGTCAGATTTTTTTGCTCTGAATGTGGCTCATTGCTCGAAGTTGTACAGTTTATGAAAATAAAATTTAAGGGAAAGGAAATGGTCTATATTCTATCATTAGTAAGCTGAATTCAGGTTCCCGATTAGGAAAAAAAAGCATATTTACTTTTAGAAAAAAATTGCCTCTTGCCTATTTTAATTTAGTTACGTATATTCATCTTCATTAGTAATTTATTTAACTAAATCATTATATCAACTTCATCAGTTTATTTAATCTGGTTGGGAATGTCTACCATCCTTTGACTTAAATTTGTTTATATTGTTTTGCAAGTTTTTCACAAATTTTGGTGGTTTCATTTGTGTCAATGTTGTGTGTGTGTGTGTGTATGTATCTACATATGTGTGGTTTTTTTTCTCATATTTTCAACAGATTCAGAAGGGAGTGGTAATGGAAGTGAAGATCCCTCAAAGGACAGTGGAGAAGGTTCCTGTAGTGATTCTGAAGAAAATATTTTGGAGGAAGAACTAAATGAAGATGTTAAAGTTAAAGAAGAACCACTTAAAAATTCGACAGAGGAAGAAATACTGTCATCGGAAAAACAGTTAATTAAAATAGAAAAGAAAGAGGAGGAAGAAAATGGAGAAAAACCTAGAAAGAAAAAGGAGAAAGAGAAGGAAAAAGAGAAGGAGAAAGAAAAAGAGAAAGAGAAGGAGAAAGAGAAGGAGAAAGAAAAAGCAACAGTATCTGATAATGTGGCTGCTTCTGCTGCTGCCAGCACACCAGCCACAAGTCCTCCTACTGTTAACACTTCTCCTTCTGCCCCCACCACAACAGCAACTACAGAGGAACAAGTCAGTGAACCCAAAAAGTGGAACCTTCGTCGAAATCGGCCACTTTTGGATTTTGTTTCCATGGAAGAACTGAATGACATGGATGATTATGACAGTGAAGATGACAATGATTGGCGACCCACCATAGTAAAGAGAAAGGGAAGATCTGCATCTCAGAAAGAGGGAAGTGATGGAGACAATGAGGATGATGAAGATGAGGGAAGTGTGAGTGATGAGGATGAGAATGACGAAGGCAATGATGAAGATCATAGCAGTCCTGCCAGTGAAGGGGGTTGCAAGAAGAAGAAGAGTAAAGTTCTTAGCAGAAACAGTGGTGATGATGAGGAACTGACCAATGATAGCCTGACACTATCTCAAAGCAAGAGTAATGAGGTAGATGAACCCAATTTTTATGATATCTGTTTGTCTGGGGAAAGGGAATCCTTCTCTAAACCTACTTATTATAAACCCACTCATTCTCTAAATTCTACTCATTATATTAAGTGGCTTTTTTGAAATCTATGGGAGTGAATGAGTAAACTAACATTTATTCATTGGCCAACCAGTCTTTATTGAGTATCTACTGTTTGTCACCGTTCTCAAGGAACTCACAGTCATCGCACTCAAGGAGCGCACAGTTAATATATTTAAAAATTTCTATACCTATAGACTTGGGAAATGGTAATGTGTTCCATTCAAATTTGTGCGCTCCTTCCCAGTTCTACATAGGACTACTGAATGATACTCATTGGAATATGAAAATAAAGGTTATTTTGTTTGAACCTAGTCATGTTCATATTTACATAAAATTGTAGACTTTAGAATATTTTAGAGCAGGACAATGAACAACATGATGATTGTCTTAGGCTTTTAGAGATTTTTAAAGGTTCATTTTAAAGGTTATTATTTTTTTTCAGTTAAGCACCCATCATCTGAATAGTCACCAAATTTTTCCTTTAGTTATATGGGAGTAAATAAAAGCTACGTGTTTACATATATCTAGTGAATAAATCTCCACAAAGAAGTGAAAGAAAGCAAACATTTCTCTCACAAAACAAACATTCCTGTCATAAAACTACCGTAATGATTCAGTTCTTCACTTGAAGTTCTACTACTGAAAGTTAGGTTTGTCCATTGGGCCCAAGATGCAGCATTCAAGACTCTTCAGTCAAACATATTTGTGTCTCTTTGTCTGTGTGTTTATGTATATGTTTTTCTTTTAGAGATTTAGTTGTTTCTTACATGTAGATGTACCTGTTACATCACATGTAGAACTGATAATTGTATTTCATTTCCATTAATGTGTTTCTAGTTACCAGATTTCATTTATTTACCAAACATTTACCAAACATTTATTTTTTCCCCCATATCATTGAAGTAGGCTAAACTGGTAGAAAGATTTTCCAGCTGTGTTTTATTCTTTTTTATACTTTTCTGCTTTCAGGTTTTACATAGCAGTGATTACCTTTTAAATTTCAATAAAATTTTGGTGATTTTCTTACCAAAGTTATAGCAGGCTGTGAGGGGCTACATATGACAGTAGGGATGAAACAGAAGCTTATATTTTATATTTATAAACATTGGCTTTGTTTGGTAAGTTGCCCACTTTCCTATGAAGAATGTTGCCTACCTCAGTGTCAGTGCTAATTCTTACCTTCAGGTAAAGAAGCATTGTGATTTGCAATTAAATTTAAGATTTATAATGTTGTAGCACAATGAGTTCCATACAACTAATTTGAATTTAGGAAACAGGTTTGGAGAATCCAATAGCTAAATTTAGGCATATACCAGTCTATCTTATAGTACTTAGCACTTGTTCTGTATCTGTTACGAAAGTTTACCTTTGACAGCATCATTTCCCTCATTTTTATTAGCCTGACAGTTAAAAAAATTTAGGCTAACTAATAGTAGAAATTGTATAGATTAGATTTAATGTTAAGGTATAGGGAGGATCCTCATTTGTTTAGAAATTTTTCTCGTAAAATATACTTTATCCATTTATATACATTGTTAAATCTTTAATATATAACATATTGCTTAAGACCCTACAGTGTACTTTGTGATGCAAAGATGCATTGTTGGTGATCAGCTTTCTCTTATTAAAAGAGACTAGTAAACGAAGGGATTTTATATATTTCAGTTAATGAACAGTCCCCCCAAAATGAAGTTACAGAGCACTTTTTTGTTGTTGATTTTGGGGCCACACCTGGCTGTGCTCAGGGGTTATTCCTGGCACTGTGCTGCAGGATCACTCTTGGTGGACTTGGGGGACCATGTGTGGGTCCAGGGATCAAATCCATGTCATCCATGTGCAAGGCAAGTACCCTACCAGCTGCACTATCATTCCTGTTCCTGCAGATCCCTTCATAGATAAAATTATCACAAAGTTTCTGATAGACTACATTAATGATTTTTGTTAATTGCACAAGCTTTCCTTTTTACTCTGCTGTACAGAAATGTAGAACATCAGAAGGTTAACTTCATTTAGTAATATTCTACCTGAAAGCTTCATTGCTATTTTTCTTTTAATACTATTATTTAAACTCTTTTTTAAAAAATTTATTTTGGGCAGCCAGGCTGTTAGATCTCTGATTATTGTAGATAAAAAAAACTTATAATATGAAACATTTTAGGGGAATTTGACCATTTTTTAGTTTTTTGTTTTGGAGGGGCAAGACCTTTTTATATTGCTTAATAGCCCTGTCATACAGAGTCTTAAAATACTCTGGAATAGTGATCTTAAATTTTTGGTTTCAGTGCCTTTTTACCCTTAATATATTATAGAGGACCTCAATTATGTTAAAGTATGTCTGCTAATATTTACCATTTCAAGTTTGATAATGTAAAAATAGAAGTAAAAAGGTGAAAATTCAATGAAAAAAATAAAAGAAAAATGCAGAAAACAAAAATTAAAACTTAGAACTTTATAAAAATGAAATTTATTTCGGGCAGCCAAGCTGTTAGATTGATGATGCTATCCCGTGTCACAGATTTTCTAAAAGACCTCACCCACCCTGTGAAAGAAGGAGTGATAATGGCAAACAATCTTAGTGTTCTGAGAGTAGCTTTTACTTTTACCTGGAAGAGCCTTACCCATAATGTGAGAGCTACAATTCTGGAATTGGACATTCGATAACCTGTATTTTCTGTGTAGGTACTTGCTTTTGTCAGTGGTGTTATCGCTTGGAGAGGATTTGGGACTATAGCAGGTGGTGTGACCCAGAAACCTTCCCCCCAAAAAACTCTTGTTATATTGGGGCTGGAGAGCTAGGACAGCAGGTGGGATCTTGCCTTGCACATAGCTGACCAAGTTCAATCCTTGGCATCCCATAGGGTCCTCTGAGTTCCACTAGGAGTAATTCCTGAGTGCAGAGCTAGCAGTAAGCCCTGATCATTGCCAGGTGTGGCCTCCAAATCAATAAATAAGTGAATAATTCATAAATCACAGACAACCAAGCTTTGTTACATTAAATTAATTGATCTTTTGCTGTGTGGAGAAATGGCAGTTCTTATCTGTTTTTTCATTAAATGAATATATAATATTTTGTCAACACTTCTCTTTGGGCCTCCAGACTTTCCTAATTACATTTAAAAATAGGGAAATTGCTCTAAGGTCTTAAAAAAATCAGTGCAGCCAGAGAGATAGTACAGCAGTTAGGGTGCTTGCCTTGCACGTGACTGACTAGGGTTTGATCCCTGGCATCCCATATGGTTCCCTGAGGACTGCCGGGAGTGATTCCTGAGTACAGATCTAGGAGTAACCCTTGAGCATCACTGGGTGTGACCCTAAAACAAAACAAAAAAATCATTGTAACAAGGTATAAAAATCACTTGAGATTCTTGAGAAGTGAATCTTTAAAAGTTTAGAGGGAAAATTTTTGGTCAGAGGTCTTGGTTCAATAATTATTTTTCCAGAGTAATAGGATGTTTTTCATTTTTTCCCCTTAGTTTTGTTTTTGAGCCACATCTGACTATGCTTAGGCATTATTCCTGGCTCTCCACTCAGAAATTTCTACAGGTGGTGCTTGGGAGCCTATGAGATGCTGGGCATTGAACTAGGGCTGGCTCTGAAGGCAGGCACCCTAGCTTCTGTACCATCTCTCCAGCTCTCTCATTCTGCTGTTGCATGAAGTGTATTAGAATTTCCTTTCCTCTTATTTTATTTCCATTTTTTATTTTTTGGCTACATTTAGCGGTGCTCAGGGCTTACTGCTGGATCAGCGCTCAGGAATCACTCCTGGCAGTGCTCGGGGAACCATATGGGACACTGGAGATCAAACCCTGGTCAGCCAACTACAATACAATGCCCTACCCATTGTACTATTGATCCTGCCCTAGAATTTACTTAAGTACATGATTTACTATTCTATTGATCATCTGTAATTATCTGTGTGGAATGCATATATTGGTTTTTTTAATTTTATATGTGTGTGTTGTTATGGAATATATAAATAAACTTTAAACATTTTGGAGACTATGGAAAGTTTAATTTAAAATTACTCAGATTTTTGGATCAACTTTAAATACAAAGGGCAAAATCAAAAGAATTAGTCATTGACTTATTGCTGTGGTACCTTTTATTATTATTATTATTTTTTTCTGGTGCCCAGAGAGCAAACCCAGGACCTGATAAGTGCAAAGCATGTATTCTGACTAAAGTAACTCCCTGACATGATACTCTTATGCCATTAGAATTATTATATTCTGAGGCTTAGGGATGTATCTCAGTCAACAGTGCGTGGTTTGTATGAATGTGATCCCGAGCTTGATCCCTAGCACTACACACACACACACACACACACACACACACACACACACACACACACAGACACATACACCACACGAGTTGTGGGGTGAACTCCTGCATTCCTATGGAGAAAAAATCTACTATTCCTATTTCTGTCTTTTTTGTAATTTATATTTTCAAATTATTTATTTTATACTTTATGTTTGCCAGAAACTTGAAAGATAGAACTTTGAGAATATGCTAATTAAAATTGATAATAAATAACCTTTTAATTTGATCATAAGTGTGCTTATCCACATATTTGATCTGTTAAAGAAAGCTTATGATTCTCAAGAGAATGTTATTCAGATATCCCCACTGATATACTATTGGTTAACAACTTGGCTAGAGTAAAAATGTCAGACTCTTGTCCTTCCATTTCTTTCTCTTTATGTATTGCATTTTTAGTAAATCTGAAATGATGAGAATTAGAGGGCCAGAAATAACTAGTTTTGATAGGTGTTGTTTTTATTTTTTGCCTCTAAATGGTATTATATGTAGAGAGAATCTGTTGTAAAAAACAATTTTTGTATTTGCTTTTATTTGTTAATTTGGAGAGGTCCTTTCCAGTGGTACTGGGGCCCATGAAGGCAACTCTTGGTAGTGTGTGAGGTCATGGTGTGCAAGGGATCAAACTGAGAGCCCTCAGCATGCCAGGAATATGCATCAGCCTATTGAGCCATCTCCATGACCCCTTTGTGTTTTTTTCCCCTTTCTTTAACTTTTTATATGGCATTCTAAGAACATGTCTCTTTTAAAGTTACTGCAAGAAAATATATGATAATATTGAGACTTGAAATTTTTGTTTTGGAATTTCAAAAGAAGATTCCCCAGTTTAACTCATGTTTAACTCGTGTTTCTTGAAACACCTGGAAGTGCAAAAGAGAGGAGAAAGGGAAAAAAGAATTTGTAGAAAAACATATATCAGAGGATGACCTGTTTTAACTCATTAATTCTCACAACAATTTCATGAGCTAGGGTTTTTTTGCTTTTTGGGTCACACCCAGCGATGCTCAGGGGTTACTCCTGGCTTTTCATTCAGGAATTACTCCTGGTGGTGCTCGGGGGACCATATGTGATGCTGGGGATTGAACCCAGGTTGACCACTGCAAGGCAAACACCCTACATGCTGTACTATCACTCTGGCCCCCGAGCTAGGTATTATTAATTTCTCTCTTTCTCTTTCTCTCTCTCTCTCTCTCTCTCTCTCTCTCTCTCTCTCTCTCTCTCTCTGTGTGTGTGTGTGTGTGTAGTGGGAGGGGTTGTTTCTCCCAAGAAGTATTCAAGAGCTGGTGGCAAACTGGGCAAATGTTTTACTGTTTAGACATGATATGATGCTGGCCAGATACAATGGTGCTGGGGGCTAGTAGGGCCACCTTTGTGGTGCTTGCTAGTTTCTGAATTTTGTAGATGAAAAATCAACAACTTCAATGTTAAGTATCTGTTAGTGAGAATTGATTGATAACAAATGAATTATTTGACTTAAAGTCAAATGCTATTACACATTAGAGATGGCTAATGTGGTGAAAGTCTGGACAGATTTTTGTTTTTCTTACAGCACCAAGTACTATAAAACATGATTTATTTTTAGGAATTTTTTAAATTAGCCATGCCCAAAGCCCCAAACTATAAATTATATGTATTTTAACAAAGAGATGCAAAATAATAAAACTTTATAATACTAGGGTTCTCAAGAGAAATGTCTACTTGTTTCCCTTCTGAACTATTTTGTGTATCAGTGTAAGTTTAATGTATTATATGGGAAACATTGAAATGACATTAATGAATACCAAGTGTTATTCAACTCTAAAAGTTTAGATATGGGTTGAGTTTAGAAGAATATAAAAATATGAAAAAACGTTAGTATGAAACAACGTTTGTAGTATATGAATGATCCTATTATTTTTCTGAATCTGGCTAGGTCTTAAAAATCCTCATTTGCCATTTTTTTTTGCTGTGTGTATTGGGGTTTTGTGCCACTGGCTCTGCACTCAGGATTCACACCTGGTGGGCTTGAGGGATCACATTGAGTGCTGGGGAATCAAACTTTGCTTGACTGAATGAAAGGTAAACACCCCACCTGCTGTACTTTTGCTCCAGACCCTCCATTGTCATCTTTTTTTTTTGCATGTAATGCTAAACCTAATTTGTAAATGTAAGAAACAGTATCTTGTTAATGTTTCATTTAAACTTCAAATCCATTAATACGGAAGATTTTCATTATAGGAAGCAAATTCTTAAAATTGACTTTACATTTGTCTATTATATATTCCATTTTCTTTTTAAAATTAGTGAAATGTCTTTATTACTGTTTTCCACCAGATACTTCTTGACATTAATATAGTATTGTGACTCTTACCAACAAGTCAGCTTGCACCCTTTCTTAGCTGGTGTTCTATACATATACATATACATATACATATACATATACATATACATATACATATACACATACATATACATGTATATATATTCATGCACACACATATATACATAGAAATGATACCTAATTGTCTTTATATCTATGTAGGTTCCCTTGGAGGGTTTTTTTGTTTGCTTGTTTGCTTTTTGTGTCACACCCAGGGATGCACAGGGGTTACTCCTGGCTCTGCACTCAGGAATTACTCCTGGCCGTACTTGGGGGCCCATATGGGATGCTGGGAATCGAACCCGGGTTGGCTGCATGCAAGGCAAATGCCCTACCTGTTGTCCTATCACTCCAGCCCTTCTCTTGGAGTTATTATACAGTAGCCTGAATTTCCTTCCATTCTTCCATTTAAGAAATACAGAGTCTAAACTATGTCATCATGTACATACTTGCTTATGTTACCTAGAATTATTTCTTGTTTATATTTGTCTTTCTTGTTTCCCCTTGGTAGGGATTATAAAAAGGATTTACAGGTTAGGATTATAAGCTTCCAAATTAGGAACCATACTTTTTATTTTTTATACCCATATATGGGATTAACAGTTAATTGTGGATGAAATTTTCCTTTTTCCTCTTTTAAGGGACATAATTATCATTCAAAACGGTAAAGCAGATGGAGAATTATTAGTTGCACGCCTACTTTTTCATTTCCTAGATGAGAGAGAGAAGATTTGGGACTTGCATAGAAGTTAAAATTAGATAGAGGCTACTTAGAAGGTCCTTTCAAAAAGGTATTCTGTTTCGATTTAGCGCACTTTGAAGAATGGATAAAGGTATAATTTTGGAAATGCATTAAATAAGTTGATAAAAATTACCTTTATATTTAAATATGTGATTTTTTGATATATTTTAATATTAATAGGACTCGCTGATTCTTGAGAAGAGTCAAAACTGGAGTTCTCAAAAAATGGACCATATTATGATTTGCTGTGTTTGTCTTGGAGATAATAGCGGGGATGCTGATGAAATAATTCAGTGTGACAATTGTGGCATTACAGTCCATGAAGGTAATTTTGCGCCTCTTTTTGTTGTATCTCCTTTTATAAGTGACTTATTGACACATATGCAAATGAAATCAACTTGTATCTCTGTAATATGCTAAGATATTTTATTCAATATTTTATGGTATTTTAATTAAATTCTTTGTACAAATTCTCGGTATGGTAGGTACCGCTTTCCAGATTATTTTTATTTAAATGTATTTTAAACAAAATAGAACTTCTATTATGTAAAATTAGAGTATTGGAAAATTTTTATTATGAATTTTTTTATGGTATTGTATCTCGGTTTTAATTGTAACTAGAAGTAATTTCATACCAATTTTATTGAAGAGCATTGTTTCCGAAAATGGGCATTATCATTCCTCTCGGAAGTGCTTGAATGAGGGGGTTACTTCCAGAGAAATTGGTATAGGGAACTTTCTGTTTGTCCTCGTAAAGAAGGTAAATTTCTGTGTGGGGCACTATTTGTTGTATTTCTGAAAAGGGGGTAAAGGTAAAGGTAAAGGTAAAGGCCCTCCCGTTGATCGTCGATTTGCTCGAGCGGGCCCAGTAACGTCTCCATTGGAGACTTTGTTGTTACTGTGTCTGGCATATCGAATACTCTCGGTAGCTTGCCGGGCTCTCCGAGAGGGGCGGAGGAATCGAACTTGGGTCGGCCATGTTGGCCGCTTGTGCTAGGGGGTAGTAGGCAAAATAAGGTGAGGGACCTTGGGTTTTTTATATTATTGCAAGAGCTACATTATAAGTCTAGCAGCGCTATATAGTTTTCTTTCATGGAAATAAGTTTTTATTTTGAACTTGAAAGGAGAATTTATAGAGATTAACACTGCATTGTAGCACTGTCCTCCCATTGTTCATCAATTTGCTTGAACGGGCACCAGTAGCATCTCCATTGTGAGACTTGTTAATGTGTTTGGCATATCGAATACGCCATGGGGAGCTTGCCAGGCTCTGCTGTGGAGGCAGAATACTCTCGGTAGATTGCTGGGCTCTCCTAGAGGGACGGAGGAATCGAACCTGGCCAGGCCCCTGGCTGGGTAGAGACACTGTCCAGAAGCTGGGTTCCTGGGCAGTGCTGGGGACGGACCCCAGTGATTACCATGCATGTCAGATGCCACATCCCCCCCTCTGTGGACACAGTGGCTCTGCCAAGGGGCTTCCACCAGAAGTGCTGCCGAGCTCGTGAACATGTGGGGTCCTGGGGACTCGGTGTCTCCACAGTCCCTCCCACCCGGGCTCTAGGGCTGGGTTAAGCCGAGTCCCTAACTCAGGACACAGCGTCCTTTTGCTCTCTGTCACTGGGAACAGGGGCCCCTGTGCCCCTGCAATGCTGCCAACGTGTGTCATGCTGTATCCCCGCCAAATGTTTTGTGGTCTCAGTTTTCTGGGTCACATTGGTGTGCTCAGGGGTTGCTCGTGACTCAGTGCTCAGGGGTCCTTTGTGCTGTGGGAATGGGACGGCAGAGTGAGTGCCTGGGGCCGTCCCATCTCTGTGGCCTGAGGGTCACTGTTGCAAGTGCCTCTCTCTCTCTCTCTCTTTCTCTCTCTCTCTCTTCCTGCTTGCCTCTGACCCCCATGGTACCCCGAACCATGCCCAGGCCCTCCCTACACCAGCACCTTACAGAGATTATGTTTTAAAATCTCAGCTAATAGCTCCCATAATATATTGGAAGTATCTTTTCTGGTGATAAAGTCAAAAACTTTAAATTTTTTGGTTGCATACTCAGCAGTATACAGGGGTTCTTAATGAATTATGGGAAAACCATGTGATACTAGGATCAAACATGGGCCTCCTGCATGCAAAGCATGCATTCTGCTTATTGAACAGGCCCCTGTTTAAGTGGCTATGTCTTTTGTTGTTGTTGTTGTTCCTTAAAATCTTTTTTAGAGGGCTGGAGTGATGGTACAGTGGGTAGGGCGTTTGCCTTGAACGTGGCTGACCTGGGTTCAATCACTGGCATCCCATATAGTCCCCCATACTGCCAGGAGTAGTTTGTGGGTGTAGAGCCAGGAGTAACCCCTAAGCATTGCTGGGTATGACCCAAAATGCAAAATAAATAAATACTAAAAAAAATTTTTTTTGAATCTCGACAAAATTTTGATTTGAAATTACAGAAACTGTATAGAAATATTGCAAAAAAAATTCCCATATATTTTCACTCAGATTTCCCAAATGGCAGCACTTGCCACATTTGTCATTTATCTTCTCATGACAGTTTTTTTCTTCCTGAACTTTACCAGTAAATTATGATATAATATCTCCTTTTACCCCCTAAATGCCTCAGTGTATAATTCTTTTGTTGGCAGGTGAAGGAGGGTGCTTTCATTGGTGCTTGAGCAGATGGGGCCATGCAGTGCTGGGGATCAAACACAGAACTTTTATTTACCATGTGAATATTAAGATGCTATATGAATATTATATTCCATATGAATATCAAGGGCTGGAGCGATAGCACAGCGGGTAGGACATTTGCCTTGCACTCGTCTGACCCGGGTTTGTTTCCTCCACCCCTCTCGGAGAGCCCGGCAAGTTACCGAGAGTATCTCGCCCCCACAGCAAAGCCTGGCAAGCTATCCGTGATGTGATTACAAGTCTCACAATTTGTTGTGAGATGTTACTGGTGCCTGCTGGAGCAAATCAATGAACAAAAGAAGGACAGTGCTACAGAGGACATTCAGTTACCATGAATATCAAATATTCAAAATTAACATTGAATATTCAGTATTGCACTGTAGCATTGTCCTCCCGTTGTTCATAGGTTTGCTCGAGTGGGCACCAATAATGTCTCCATTGTGAGATGTGTTACTGGTTTTGGCATATCGAATATGCCACTGGGAGCTTGCCAGGCTCTGCCGTGCGGGCGGGATACTCTCGGTAGCTAGCTGGGCTCTCCAAGAGGGACGGAGGAATTGAACCCGGGTTGGCTGTGTTGTGTATAATCAATCATTTTATGTTCAGTATTATATACCATATATGAATATTAAGATCTTGGAAGAGGGAGTGGTGAGTATAAAAAGCTTGGAGCTGAATTACACTTGAAATATTTATGTAATGTCACAGAGGTTAGTTTTCTCGGAACTGAGTTGGTGAGGGTAGATCTGGGGGCAAAGCAAGTAGGATATTGTAGGTCATAGTGCCAGTTTAGGTTTTACAAAGAAGGAAATGGAAGACAGATTACTTTTGAGCAGAGGATTGATATGGATTAATCTATATTTTGAAGGATGACTGTGCCTGCTGAATTGGGAATCTACAGTAGTGGTCTAAGGTGGGAGTCAGGGAGATGGAGACTGCGTGGTTGAAGCGGAGAATAGAGATAGATAGTTTGGTTTTAAACTGTGTGTAGTTTCTGTAAGAGGTATAGGTCTAGAGGTCTAAATGTTGAACTGCAGATGTTATATAAAGCTGTTAGAATGTGCATGTATTAAGAAAGTAGTAAACCAGTAGTAAAGATGTCTTTATATTTCAGGGGGGATAAGACACATGACTGATGAGATAATAAGAGAACTATGAGTAGAGACTTGAGAGACTTAAGTGAAGAAAATGTTTTAAAAAGAATAGGTTGGAGCATAGATACAGTGGGCAAAGTTGCTTGCCTTGCACATGGCTAACCTGGGTTTGATATCCCCAGCACCTTATATGGTCCCTGGAGCACTGCCAGAAGTGATCCTGAAGCACAGCACCAGGAATAAGCCCTGAGCACTATCCAGTGCAGAGAGAGAAGAGAGAAAGAAAGAGATTATGATCACATGGTTTATAACATAAATTTAAAATACATGGAGAGAAGCAAGGGGAAAGATAAAGGATTGGTTATTTGTCACACTTAGAATGGTGCTGCATACCCCCCCGCCCCCCGGCTCATTCTGATTATAAGGACTGGACCCACATGGAATGTACCCTGAACCAAAGAGACACTTAAAATGAGAGATCCAAGGAGCAAGTATGCCTAGCCATAGCGTCAGCTCTCCAATTAACCTGTGTTTCTTAGACTGAACAAACACTTGGGCCAAAATAGGAATCACAGATGGGCAGCTAAATTAAGACTTTGTGAACGTTGTGTTCTTCATGTCTTTGTTTGCATTTTTAATATATCCTGACTGTTCAATATCTTCTGCACATAGATGTCTGAAACTTGAGTTTTTCTTGATCCTTTTTTCCCTGTGTTTACTATATACATATTTGTATTTACTTTTAAAAAATAGATTTATTTAATTAAAACTTTTTTTTATATTCCCAGTGTTTATTTACTAGTTATGTATACATCGTACACAGAAGTTTGTTTGATCTTTTTCCAATTTTTTTTCCTCTGTAGCAGAATTGAATTTTTGTTTTATTGAGCCACCCCTGGCATTGCTTAGAAAACTACTCCTTGGTCATTGCCTAGGGGAGTCTCCCAGTGAAGCTCCAGGGACTATGCAGTGACCAGGCCTGAACTCAGGCCTTGTTGCATCAGACATGTATTTTGGCCCCCTGAGCTAGAGTGCTCGAGCTGAATATTAGCAGACACGTAATTGAATTTATCATTGAGCTTAGTAACATGAGTGTCTTTGTTCTTGATTGTTGAGAGTTTGTGTACTTTATAGGGAAAGTGAAGATAGTGACAAAATGCAATGTTTTTAAGAAATTGAGTTGGTTGCTCATATGTAAATTTTTTTATTTTATGGGGTTTTTGTTTGTTTTTGGACCACACTTGGTGGTGCTTAGGCCTTACTCTGGGCTCAGTACTCAGGAATCTTCTTTAGAAGGTCTCAGGAGACTGAATATGGTTCCACATAATGCCTTACTTTCTGTACTATCTCCCATTTCTCTCCCCTTATCTTTGGATGAGATTTAAAATTCTTTTAGTGGGTTTTATATTCAGAGGTCTGATGATAGGATGTTAAGTTAAAAAAAATGATAGCTTTTGTGTTTGACATTTCTCCTTTACAGAGAGACAATTAGGATAAATATTAGCAATTTTTATATTGCAAAATAGCAGAAATCCTTGCAGATGTTGTTTGTTCAAAACTTTTTGTTGTTTCTTTTTGGGTCACACCTGGTGATGCTCAGGGGTAAAATTACTCCTTGATTTGCACTTTGGAATTACTCCCGGTGGTGCTCTGAGGACCATATGGTATGTCGGAGATTGAGCCTGGGTCAGCTGCATGCAAGGCGAGCGTCCTACCCACTGTAATAGCTAACCATGCCCATGTTTGTTCAAAGTTACATAGCCAAAACGTGGAGGAATGCATGTCTTCTGATACCCACTGGCAACTTGACTAGGTAATACTTGAAGTGATTTGGAATACCCAATCTTCTAAGAATTAAAGCAATAGTAAGTAAAGTAAAGGCCCTCCCGTTGATCATCGATTTGCTCGAGCGGGCCCAGTGACATCTCCATTGGAGACTTTGTTGTTACTGTGTCTGGCATATCGAATACGTCACGGGGAGCTTGCCAGGCTCTGCTGTGCGGGCGAGATACTCTCGGTAGCTTGCCGGGCTCTCCGAGAGGGGTGGAGGAATCGAACTCGAGTCGGCCATGTTGGCTGCGTGCAAGGCATTTTAATTTTTTTTTCTTAAATACGATTTGTATAGGTTACATGTGCAACTCAGAAGTAAATATTAATTGTGTGGAGATGGAAACATGTTTTATATGATCACCTTTTGAAATTTTTTTTTTAATGTAGGAGTATTGCTATTTATTCAGCCATTGGTTAGGCTGATTGAATTGGGCATGAACTCCACCTTAATTTTTTTTTTCTTTTTTTATAAATTTATTTATTGAATCACCGAGAGAGCAGTTACAAAGGTTTTGGGTTTTAAGTCTCGGTCATACAATAATGAAACACCTGTCCCTTCACCAGTGCCCATTCTCCACCACCAAAAGCCCCAGTATAATCCCTATCCCACACCCTCACCCTACCTGTGGGGCAAATGATTTCCACATTACTCTCTCTCTACTTTGATTTCATTCAATATTTCAACCCCAGATCCACCATTATTATTTGGGATTTTACCCCAACACTCAGATCTGCCGAAAAGTCAACCATAGACAATTTGTTTTCTATTGCTGGTTGTGAATAACATATGATGTCACGTGGCTGCAACTGTGGCTATGCAATTTTGGAATTCCGAAATTTTAACAATTAAATCTGGGGGAATTTCTGCCAAAACCTGCAGGATTCTGAGATTTGTTCTTGAGGCTCTGGGATCATGGACCTTAAGCAGCTTGATCAGGAGCCAGAGAGGCTGTTTGTGGGCAGCAACTCGGGGTCTCATTGGGGTGGGGAGGAAAGAGCTGGCGCCACCCCCATCCCGTGAGGCCCCACGTGTCTCATCACTGTGAGCCCAAACCTGACTATCCAGTGGTCTCTGGAGAATGGCGGCCACTGAGCTGCCAAGGGGCATAGGCCAAAGCAGGAAACCTATTCCCACCTGGGGTAGCCCAGCGCCAGTAACCTACTGTAGGGACCGGACACATTTCTGCCAAAAGCCGTTGAGTTCTGAGATTTGTTTCTGAGTCTCTTGGATCATGGCCATTAAGCAGGTTGATCAGGAGCCAGAGAGGCCATTCATGGGCAGTGACTTGGGGTCTCGTTGGGGCAGGGAGGAAAGGGCTGGCTCCATCCCCATCCCATGAGGTCCCATGTGTCTCGTCACTGCGGGCCCAAACCTGACGTCCAATGGCCTCTGAAGGATGGTGGCCACCGAGCTGCCAAGAGGGAGCACCTTTTCCCTTCTGGGGTGGCCCAGTGCTGGTAACTTACTGTGGGGACTAGACGCGTTTCTGCCAAACGCTGCTGGGTTCCGAGAGCCCGGCAAGCTATGAGAGTATCCCGCCTGCATGGCAGAGCCAGGCAAGCTCCCCGTGAGATGCACTGGCGTTACTCCTGGCTCATGCACTCAGGACTTCTGCTCGGGGGACCATATGGGCTGCTGGAAATCGAATCTGGGTCAGCTACATGCAAGGCAAACACCTTACCGGCTATGGATCCAGCCCTTTGTTGGTTCTTCTAACTTACGAATTATGAATTTTGTAGATGATACCTTCAGAAATTATTTCTGAGATTTGTAGGTGGTTTAATGCTTATGGACACAGTATCCTTGCTTTTAGTAGGTTCCAAAAAAAAAAAAGAATGAAAAGTTTGCTTCCATTTAAAATACGCAAACTCTTGTAATTTACCTTGGTTTCAGTGAATGTTATTGATAGACCCTTGGTAGCTTTGTTGGTAATTGCTTACTTGTTACTGGTGGCAATCAATAATAACTACTCCTAAGATGAAAATAATTGCTTATTTTACGATTTGTGATTTTAGAAAATGTGTACGGCTAGAGAGATGAGTTAATGACTAAACCATGCACCCAGGTGACCTTTGTTCATCCCTGGTGCTGTGTGGTCCTCTAAGCATCATCAGGATTGATCCCTGAGCACTGAGCCAGCAGGAGCCCCTGAGCATTGCCAGATGTGGCTCAATGACAGCAAAACAAAACAAAGTTAACAAAAAGTGTTTCAGTAGTGATGAAGTGAATATTTAGTGTCATTTAAAAAGTTAAAGAGTTTTGATGACTTTGCTTAGCTTGTCAGCTGTAGTTTAGCTCCTTTACAATATTTTCTTTGACATTCTTTTTTGTACTTTTCCAATTATATTAAGGTTTAATTTTATGAAGTCTGAATAGCATAAGAATGACAATAATGATAGCATTTGCTTGAGACCTCTTATGTAAGTCAGTAGCAACAAGCTAACTTTTATTTTTCTGGACATTCTTGTGAAAGGTGGGGCTCCAATGCTACTGGGGGTCCCTGGGACTACTCTGCAAAGCTTAACCTGAAGTGTCGGCCATAAATATTCAGTGCTGTGGGAGTCAATATGGTTCTTGTGGGTGGGGATGGGGTGAGTAGTGGAACTGAGGTAAGAGCCAAATTGAAATATATATTGCATGAATTAAAAACTGTCATATGATGATTAAGCTATTAATGATATTGACTAAATTAATACTGGTACTTAGAAGTTGTTTACTAGTTGTACTTGACTCTCTCTTTTGAATAATTTCTAAATTACTGAATAATTTAACTCAGTATTTATATATTTATAATATTTTAACTCAGTATTTATATATGCATGTTATGTGCATTTATATACACATATATTATGTTAATTACATCTGTGGTGAATGTGAGAAGATACACTCCAGTTTAGGCTATTTTTAAAAGTTTGGTATATGCCTCAATAATGAAAGCTTTTGAGAGATAAATGTCACGTAAGTATTACCCACAGTGTTTTTTCTAATATCCTAAGTTTATTCTAGTTTATTTTTTGTATCCCTTAGACTTTGGTACTAAGACTGTAGTCTATTCTAATATATCTACTACAGTCTTGGTATATATTTGGCTAAAGCATATTAGAATAGTTTATCAGTAGTTGATCTGTAGCTATCTTGAGAGCTAATATAATGTGTTTTAAGAGATAAGAGAAACACCCAAATTCAAAGATAACTAGGGTATATATTGGAACTAGACTTATGCATATAAAGTTGTTTTTCTGAGGAATGTCTTATCATGAGGGGGAATGCTTTCCCTTCTAGAATAAGAAAAAAATTTTTTTTTGTATTTTTCCATCTATACTAAGGTTTAATTGTATGAAGTCTGAGGTTGGTATGTAACTGGAACCACTTAGGAAAAATCTGTTTTTGAGCTGTGATTGGTGTAGTTACCAGGGATTAGTCTTTATTTGAAGTCTTCTGTACTTCAGCATGTTTTTTTAATGGTCTCGGTGATATCTTTCAATGCTTCAGTTCCCGTTCATCATATTCCATTTTTATCACTACTTTTTTGATGTCAGTACATGGCAAATCACAAACAATCTTAGTGTCTTTATACTGAGAAGAATTATTTGGGATGATATATATGTTATCACTTTCAGTGTGGTTGGTTTGTCAGATACTGTGAGTGTTTATCAACACCGGCTCATAGATAGAATTGAGTGCCATTAGTGATGAGAACCTGATCCTACCAGGATAGAGTTATGGTTTACCTGAATTTCAAAGTGATTTGCATCTTGATATCAAATGTATTCTTTGTTTAGCTTTAAATAAAATCTATTTTGATTTTACAGAACTTTTGTAGGATATGGAAGCCCAAACAATAGCTTCAAATATCTTTTATTCCAGATATGTGTATTTAAATTCACAAGGGTTTTTGTGAATTTAAGGGATTAATTGTATGATAATTTTGCTTTTGATAATTAGAAGACAGTTGAAATATGTAATATATCCTACCCGTAAATGCAAAAAACACATTATGCTGTTATCTTTGGTCTTTGTATTCACAAGCATCATGTATTTATGTATATACATATACATATAATGTGACATCGGCTTTCCATGCAGCCAATCTGGGTTCAATCCCTGGCACCTCCAAGCATGGCCAGAAGTAATTGCTGAGCTCAGAGCAGGAGTAACTCCTGAGCATGCCGGGTGTGGTATAAAAATTAAAAAAAAAAACAGTATTAATGTGTTTGTCATTGACAAGTAAAAAAGAGAATGACCCCTTGCTTTCATTCATCTCAGTTATGGGTAAACTTTTAAAGATGATAGAATAATTATAAAGTTTAAATTCTAGCATATACCTAATTGCTAGGGCTGGAGCGATAGCACAGCAGTAGGGCATTTGCCTTGCACGCAGCCAACATGGCCGACCCGAGTTTGATTCCTCCGCCCCTCTCGGAGAGCCCGGCAAGCTACTGAGAGTATATCGCCCGCACGGCAGAGCCTGCAAGCTCCCCGTGATGTATTCGATATGCCAAACACAGTAACAACAAAAAAAAGTCTCCAATGGAGACGTTACTGGGCCCGCTCAAGCAAATAGATGAACAATGGGAGGACAGTGACCTAATTGTTAGAAGTTGGTTCACTCATGAGTGGAACTTAGATTATCTAATTCTTGTCTGAGTGATTTACACTGTTCAATAGACTGAATTTGTTTGTGTCTTTCTATATTCTTCCCCTCCTTTTAAATCTCCTTTTCTGTTAGGTCTAAAATCATTTAAGATAGTAAATTTAAGTATGCACAATATGGTAGTTGATAAAGTATTTTTATAAGACGATTCCATATTTGTTTGACTTAACCATTTAAAGAAGGGCCTGAGGATAGTACAGGTAAGGCGCATGCCAGGAGTGATGCGCCAGCAGAGCCAGGAGTAGGTGTGGTTCTGAAACCAAAAAAATATATTTTAATAAAACAATTTGTTTTCCAGAATTTTTACCTAATTTTCTTTTTGTGTGATTTTTAAAATGAAATAAACACTCTTTAACCACATTTTAATTTTTTTCAGGTTGCTATGGAGTTGATGGAGAGAGTGACTCTATTATGAGTTCAGCTTCTGAAAACTCCACCGAACCTTGGTTTTGTGATGCCTGTAAATGTGGTGTTTCCCCTAGCTGTGAACTGTGCCCCAATCAGGATGGAATTTTCAAGGAGACAGATGCTGGAAGGTCGATGTTGTAATTATATTGCATTAATATGTGTGCTTTGTAATATTTCCGCTTCCAACAGTTCATTTATTTATAATTATCTCAGTTACACCCTTAATTGCTTCTATGACTTTTTAGGCATAGAATAAGTGATCGGGAGAGTACAGATCAAGATGAGGAGAAGAAAAGTACATTTACTGAGTGTTTGTATTTGCTTTTTTACCCATAATTTCATTTATGATCTTAGGATGGGACGGGTGGCATACTATCCTATTTTATAAGTAGAGCACCTGAGGCTCAGATCATTAAATAATTTTAATTGGATCTGGGGCACAAGCTGACGAATACTCAAATTTGAGCCTAGGTTTGTCTGTCTCAGGTATATTATCTATTACACAGAACTCTCATAATATGTAGAAGGGAGAAGTTTAATTTGAAAAATTATTAAGCTATGATAAAGAATAACCATAAGATGGAAGAACCCTAAAGGGTTCTTCTGAGGGAGAGTGTCTAGGGATGGCTGAGCTTGGAAGGCAGACCCCCTTCCTTCAGATTAGGGCTTAGACATTGGTGGAAAAGTTAGACGTTTGTTTGCCTTGGTCAATGCTGATTTCTTATTGTTGGCAAATTGTTGCTGGGCACAGGATAAAGACTAAACTTGAGCACTGGTGTGAAACCTGGAACTTGTGTTCAGTGGGTTGCAGAAAAGTGAAGTTCCGGTTATGCCTGCAAGGTCACCTGAGGGATAGTGCATGTGACTGTAGCAGAAACTGGAGAATAGTTTCTTGTCTGCTGAGACCCTTTTCCTCCCCATTGTCCTCCACTGCTCTCTGAAGAAAATTTTGTATCATTCTCACTCTAACAGAGTTGTGAAAGGGATTTTGTGCATTATTGAGAAATAATATAGATATTTCTCAGGCAGTAAATCGATAGTTGGCATAAAGAACAATGTTCTTTTCACTGTATTCTCTCACGTTTATTACCATATCGGAACAGTTGCAGAATAGAATTAGCATCTTTTATGTTTTCTTTTTTTAAAATTTGATTGGGGGCCACACCTGATGGTGCTCAGGGCTTATTTCTGGCTCTGTACTTAGGGGTGACCCCTAGGCCATGCTCAGGGGACCAGTTAGGGTGCTGCGGATCAAGCCAGGCTGGCTGTATCCAAGGCAAGCTGCCAGCTTGCGTTACTATGTCTCCAACCCTTTCGTGTTTCTGCCCCATCAAGAGACTACCAGCCAGGATGAGTGACTTAAATGAGTAGTTGCTGCCTTTTAGTAAATTTCAGTATTGTCATTTAAGATGTTAGATATTTTAATATGAACAGTAAGTCAACACATACAAAGCATTGCAATCATTTCCTTTTTTTTTTTGCTTTTTGGGTCACACCCAGCAATGCTCAGGGGTTACTCCTGGCTTTGCACTCAGGAATTAACTCCTGGCGGTGCTTGAGGGACCATATGGGATGCTGGGGATCAAACCCAGGTTGGCTGCGTGCAGGGCAAACGCCCTACCCACTGTGCTACCTCTCCGGCACCACAATCATTTTCTATATTTTAATGTAGAAGATAAGGTATATTTTCCTCCAGAAATAAAGGATAGGTTTTTTTTTTTAATGTAGGAGTACTGCTATTTATTCAGCCACTGATTAGCTGATTGAATTGTGCATGAACTCCACCTTAATTTTTTTTTAATTTTTTATAATTTTACTTACTGAATCACCATGAGAGCAGTTACAAAGCTTTCGAGTCTGTCTCGGTCATACAATGAAACACCCGTACCTTCACCAGTGCCCATTCCCATCCCCAACAAACCCAGTATACCCCCATCCCACACCCTCCCCGTACCCATGGGGCAGATGATTTCCACATTACTCTCTCTCTACTTTGATCACATTCAATATTTTGCACCAGACCCAACATTATTATTTGAGATTTTACCCCAACACTCAGATCTGCTGAAAAGGCAACAGTAGACAATGTGTTTTCTGTTGCTGGTTATGAATAACATATGATGTCTCATGGCTGCAGTAGTGGCCGCTCGATTTTGAAATTTCAAAATTTTAACACTTAAATCTGGAGAGATTTCTGCCAAAACCTGCTGGGTTCCAATATTTGCTCCTGAATCTCTGGGATCATGACTGTTAAGCAGCTTGATCAGGAGCCAGAAAGGCCATTTGTGAGCAATGACTTGGGGTCTCGTTGGGGTCGGGAGGACAGGATCAGCTCCACCTCTATCCTGTGAGGCCCAACATGTCTTGTCACTACGATCTCAAACCTGACTGTCCAATGGCCTCTGGAGGATGACAGCCTCCGAGACACTTAAGGGGGAGCAGGTGGAGGGACAACACCCTTTCCCCCATAGGGTGGCCCGGCAACAGTTAACCTACTGCGTGGTCTGAATGCACTTCTGCCAAAAGCCGCTGGGTTTCAAGATTTGTTTCAGAGTCTCTGGGATCATGGCCGTTAAGCAGCTTGAACAGGAGCCAGAGAGGCCGTTCGTGGGCCATGACTTGGGGTCTCCTTGGGACGGAGAGGACAGAACCAGCTCCACCCCAATCCCATGAGGCCCAAAATGTCTCGTCACTGTGGGCCCAAACCTGACTGTCCAATGTCCAATGTCCGAACGGGATTGTTTCTTTCTTGTCACTTCCTTCTCTCTCACTGTTTGCGTATAGGAAAGACATGGACTTTTTGGGTATTGATATTATAGCCTGCAACTTTAGTATGCAAGTTTATTGTTTCTAGGAGTTTTTTGGTTTTTATTTATTTATTTATTTATTTATTGAATCACTGTGGGGAAGTTTACAAAGCTTTCAGGTTTAGGTCTCAGTCATGCAAATATCAAACACATTTCCCTTTACCAATACTTATTTTTTACCACGAAGAACCCCAATAAAACCCCACCCCCCACCCCTCCCAGTCCCTGTGAGGCAGATGAATTCTAGTTAACACTCTATCTGCTTTGATTAGATTCATTGTTTCAATAAAAGATTCACCACTATTATTTAGAGTTTACCACCCCCCACCCCCCCGAGGCTGGAGCGATAGCACAGCGGATAGGGCGTTTGCCTTGCACGCAGCCAACATGACCGACTGAGTTCGATTCCTCCGCCCCTCTCGGAGAGCCCGGCAAGTTACCGAGAGTATCTCGCCCACACGGCATAGCCTGGCAAGCTCCCCGTGATGTATTCGATATGCCAGACACAGTAACAACAAAGTCTCCAATGGAGATGTTACTGGGCTCGCTCGAGCAAATCGATGATCAACGGGAGGACCTTTACTTACTTACTTACTTACCCCCCACCCCCCCCAAATCAGACATGCTGAAGAAGCATTGTGAAGTGATTTGCTTTCTACAGCTGGGTTCAAGAATTAAATGTTGGTTTTGGATTTCTGCTATTTTACTTATTGACCCTGGAAGTATTTCTACTGAAAGTCAGATAGTTAAGAAATTGGTTTCTGTGCTCTGGAGTTGTGGCTGTGCTGGAGAGCCGCTTGTGGGGGGCAACTGGTGGCCTTGGTAGGGTGTGAAGGGCGGACTGAAATGCCCCCCTTCGCATGAGGTTTTAGTCGCCCCCACACCCCCGGCTCATACCTGCTGTTCACAAGGCTCCCAGGCGGCCGTCATCTTTCTTTCCAGAGAGGAAAGGGCGAATGGGCCAACACCCTTTCCCCTCCGGACAGACATGATGGCCTGGATTAACGCATAGTCCGTTCACTTTTCTGCTCCAAGCTGCCGGGTTCTGCATTAAGTCCCTGTGCTTCTGGGGCCGTGGCTGTGCTGGAGAGCCGCTCACGGGGGGCAACTGGTGACCTCAGTAGGGCGTGAAGGACGGACCGGAACGCCCCCCTTCCCATGAGGTTTTAGTCGCCCCCACACCCCAGGCTCATACCTGCTGTCCACAAGGCTCCCATGTGGCCGCCTTCTTTCTTTCCAGAGGGAGGAGGGTGGAAGGGAGCAATACCCTTTCCCCTCCGGGCAGACATGATGGCCTGTATTAACGCATAGTCCTTTCACTTTTCTGCTCCAAGCTGCTGGGTTCTGCATTAAGTCCTTGTGCTTCTGGGGCCGTGGCTGTGCTGGAGAGCCGCTCGTGGGGGGCAACTGGTGACCTCGGTAGGGCGTGAAGGACGGACCGGAACGCCCCCCTTCCCATGAGGTTTTAGTCGCCGCCCCCCGGCTCATACCTGCTGTCCACAAGGCTCCCATGCGGCCGCCATCCTTCTTTCCAGAGAAGAGAGGACGAATGGGGCAACACCCTTTCCCCTCTGGGCAGACATGTTGGCCTGGATTAACGCATAGTCCGTTCACTTTTCTGCTCCAAGCTGCTGGGTTCTGCATTAAGTCCTTGTGTTTCTGGGGCTGTGGCCGTGCTCCAATCTTAACTCTGATTTTCAGGGAGAAACGTTGGGTGGTTTACTTCCCATTGATCACTTTGTATATAGAGAGATGTCGTGCGGCCGCTTACGCGGCCGCTCAGTTTTGAGAAAAAGTCCTAGTTCCCACATACTCGAGCTGTGCTTGTAGAGGCTTCTGGTCACCGGGGTTCCATCTGGGGGAGGCGGGATGCGGTACCTATCCCATCTGGGACTTCCCGATGATCTTGGCTCTTTTTGGAACCTGTTTTTTTTTTTTTTTTCCCTCCGGGAGCTGTGGATCCCGCCCTCCATGTGGCCCTTCTCTTCGGCTGTATGAGTTTTTTGGTTTTTTAAGATTCTCTAAGTATAGTATCATATCGTCTGCAAATAGTGAGTGAGAGCTTCATTTCTTCCTTTCCTACCTGAATGCCCTTAATATCTTTTTCTTGCCTAACTGCTATTGGAAGTACTTCCAGTACTATATTGAAGAGCAGTGGAGAGAGTGGGCATCTTTGTCTTGTCCCTGATCTTAGAGGGAAGGCTCTCAGGGATATTGGCCTGTAGTTTTCTTTTCTTGTGGTGCCTTTGTTTCCTTTTGGTATTAGATATGGGCTTCATAGAAACTGTTTGGGAGAGTTTCTGTTTCTTCAATTTTCTCTAAAAGCTTGAGAAGAACTGGCAGTAGGTCCTCTTTTTATGTTTGGAAAAATTTCTTTGATTTCTATTGTGATATTCTTCCTTCTCATTTCTGATTCGGTTTGTTAGGGTTCTCGCTCTCTCTTTCTTTGTGAGTGTTGCTAGTGGTTTATTTATCTTATTTATTTTCTTGAAGAACCAGCTCTTGATTTCATTGATTTTTCGGATTGTTTGTTTTTGGTTTCCATGTTATTGATTTCTGCTCTAAGTTTTATGATCTCTTTCCTCCTGCTTGATTTGGGCACCTTTTCTTGATCCTTTTCTAAGATCTTGAGCTCTGATGTCAAGTTGTTCATGTGGGCCCTTTCTTCCTTCCTGACAAAAGCTTTCAGAGGTATAAATTTTCCCCTTAACACGGCTTTAGCTGCATCCCATAGGTTCTGGTAGCTAGTGTCTTTATTCCCATTTGCTTCCAGGTATTTTTTGATTTTGTTCTTGACTTTCTTCTTGACCCATTCGTTGTTCAACATTGAGTTGTTTAATTTCCAGGTGTTTGATTTGGTTCTCTTTTCTCTCTCTCTCACTCTCTCTCTCTCTCTCTCTGTGTGTGTGTGTGTGTGTGTGTGTGTGTGTGTGTGTGTGTGTGTGTGTGTGATTATCTTCTATTCTCAGTGCATAGTGGTCTGAAAAGATTGTGGATACTATTTCTATCTTCCTGATTCTATTGAGGTATGTTTTGTGTCCTAGCACATGGTCTATTTTGAAAAATTTTCTGTGTGCACTGGAAAAGAATGTGTATTTTTTCTTTTTGGTGTATAAAGCCCTGTATAGGTCTATAAGCCCTTTCTCTTCTGTTTCTTCTTTCAAAGCCAATGTTTCCTTGTTGAGTTTTGTTTTTTTTGATCTATCCAGAGGTGATAGGGTCATGTTGAAGTCTCTGGCTACCTTTGTGTTGCTAGCAATGTCCTCCTTAAAATCTGTTAGCAGTTATTTTAAATATTTAGCTGTTCCCTCATTAGGTGCATATACATTTAAGAGTGTGATTTATTCCTGTTGTACGTATCCCTTGATGAAGAGAAAATAGCCTTGGCTGTCCCTTCTAATCTTTTTCAACTTGAAATTTATGTTGTTGAATACTAGTATGGCCAACCCAGCTTTTTTGAGGGAGCTGTTTGCTTGCAGGATTGTTTTTTATCCTTTAACTTTGAGTCTGTGTTTGCTCTGACTGTTGAGATGAGCTTCTTGTAGGCAGCAGAATGTTGGGTTCTGTCTCTGAATCCATTTTGCCACTGTGTGCCTCTTAATTGGTAAATTTAGACAGTTGACATTGACAGAGATTATTGTTATGGGGTTTTGTGTCATCTTTCTGTAAGGGTCTGTTGTGGTTGTAGGGTTTGTCTTGTCTTATAGTAGCCACTTTAGCCCTTCTTTTAGCTTTGGTTTTGAATCTATGAAGTTTCAGAGCTGCTGTTTATCTAGAAAATAGTGTACCGTTCCTTTGAGTTTGAGTAAGAGTTTAGTCGGATAGAGTATTCTTGGTGAAGCATTCATTTCAGTGAGTTTTTTCACTATATCCCACCATTGCTTTCAGGCTTGGAAGGTTTCCTCTGATAGGTCTGCTGTGAATCTAAGGGGTGCTCCTTTGTATTTGATTTCCTTCTTTGACCTTGCTGCTTGCAGTATTGTGTCTCTATCTGCGGCATCCATCATTCTAACTATGATATGTCTTGGAGTGTTTTTATTAGGGTCTCTTTTAGCTGGCACCCTTCAGGCTCCTTGAATCTGAATGACTGCATTGTCCAGCTCTGGGAACTTTTCAGCAATGATTTGTTTAATCATGGCTTTTTCATTGGGATTGTTTTCCTGACCTTTTGGTACTCCAATGATTCTAATGTTGTTCCTCTTGGAATCATCTCCTAGGACTCTGATTCGCTCTAGAATTATTTTGAGGTCTCTTTCCATTGTTTATTGTTGCCTGTTGGCTTGGTGCAGCTGATCTTCCAGCTCACTTATTCTGTCTTCAGCTGTGGTCATTTTACTGTTGCGGGCACAGACTGTGTTTTTTATTTCACCTACGGAATCTTTTATTTGTGACATTTTGGTGCATAGTTTTCCAATTTCTGCTCTCATTTCTTCCCGTAATTTCTTGATTGTTTCTCTCATATTACTGGATATCTGTGTCACTGTTTCATTGAGTTCATTGAACATCTTCATGACTTCATATATGAATTCTTAGAGAGATCCTTTAGGTGAGTAGCACCTACTGAGGTTTCTGGACTCTTCATTGTTCTCTTCATGTGGTGGAAATTTGTGTTGTTTCTTCATGTTGGTGTGGAGGTATGGAGACTGAGATGTTACACGAGATTACTGGATATGAGTAAACTGCTTGTGGCCCAAAATTAGGCCACACCCATTTCTACAGAGATTACGCCCACTTCTTCAGAGGCCATGCCCCTACGGGTACCTGGTGTGTGGGTGGGTACTAGCTGGGAGGGGAAGAAGACTGGCACAGCTTTGCAGATGGAAAGGAGGCTCAGGGATGCTGTTGTCCAAGAGTCCTAGAGGACTCCTGGGGCACTTGCGCAGAAAAAGCCAAGTCCCCGCTTCCAATACTGGAGGATTAGATGACCGGGCAGGGGAAGAAGACCTGCACAGCGTTGGGGATGAAGGGTGATTGTTATGTTTTTTGGATGGGGAGGTGTAAGGCACTGGGCATGGAACCTAGGGCTTCTTACATGCCAAGCATGCCCTTTACCACAGATCTTTGTCCCTGGCCCCCAAAATGGAACTGTTTTTGAAACTGACTAATATCACATAGCCTGATTACTTGTTTTCCCCTTCTGTTTCTGGTGGAAGCCACATGTTCTACATGAAATGATGTGACTTAACATAAGAAAGCCATCAAAACATTCTTTTTTTTTTTTTTTTGCTTTTTGGGGGTCACACGTGGTGCTGCACAGGGGTTACTCCTGGCTCTGCACTCAGAAATTACCACTGGTGGTGCTCAGGGGACCATATGGGATGCTTGAAATCAAACCTGGGTAAAATCTACCTGCTGTAGTGTTGCTCCAGCCCCCTTCAAAACATTCTTTTTATTTTTTTAATTTAATTGAATTTTTTAAAATTTATTAATTGAATCACCATGAGAAAAGTTACAAAGCTTTCAGGTTTAAGCCTTGGTCATACAATGATCAAACACCCATCCCTTCAGCAGTGCTTATTTTCCAGCACAAGGAATCCCCATATATCCCCACATTCCACCCCTCCCGATGCCTGTGATGCAGATGATTTCCACTTAACTCTCGCTCTCTCTGCTTTGATTACATTCATTATTTTGGCAAAAAATGCACCATTATTATTTGGAATTTTCCCCCAACAATCAGACCTGCTGAAAAGGCATTGTGCATTAATTTTTTTTATTGCTGGTTATGAAGACCATTGCGGCCGCGTGATATTGGATATCTGATATTTTACTAATTAAGTCTGGAGGGATTTCTGCCAAAAGCTGCATAGTTCTGAGATTGGTTTGTGTGCCTTTGGGGCTATGGCCATGCCGGAGAGCCACTCGTGGGGGGCAGCTTGTGGTCTCTGTGGGGCGTGAAGGACGTGCCAGTTCCGCCCCCCATCCCATGAGGCCGCAGTTACCCCATTCCCCATAAAAATATTTTTTTCATTAATTTTTAATTTTAATTTTAAAGAACAATTTACTCTCTTAGATGGTCTTATACAATTGATTGTGGAGTATGTAATCCATACTCAATACTTAAATATAGTGTGCCAGACATGATGCTGCAAGCATTTCACATTATGCTATTATATCTTTGAAATTGCTTATGTAGCACTCTGTGCCTTGTAGACATAGCATTTGATTGCTAAAAACAAATGAAAATAACGTTTTGGAAGTAACTTTGTTTTATGTGTTGTTAAATACATGACATTTAAAAATATTTTGATTGATTAATGTAGTTCTCTTTCTGAAATGAAATTTTTGAGAAGTAACTTTCTATTTAGTGTTTTTCATTGAAATATGTGGGTTTAAAAGAACCCACTGATAATTTCTATGAGAGAATTATAACTCTGACTCTTGTTTTCTTGGTGGCTTTGTGTGTTTTCTGCTCTTTGCTTTTTGCTCTTTTTTCCCAATCAACATGTGTCATAGCTCTAAGTAAAATGCATGGTAAAGCAGTAAGGAAGATTATTCCTTTCTGATTGCACCATTTGTCTTAATTACAAAATATTACAACATATACAACTAGAAAAATGAATTAAAAATACTATTCTTATAGTTATATAAGAAAAAAAGGATCAAAGTTATCTTCATCATTTGGTAGGTTTTTTAGTAAAGACCGAAGTTTATATCCTCATGTGAATGGTTGGGGGAATTATATACTTGTTGGCCACTGTAAAATAGCAGTTAAAATCAGTAGTACTTGTGTCACTTGAAGTAAAACATTTTAAGCAGGTCAGTGTGAAGCAAGCAGTCAACTGTTGGGTTTATCAAATATAAACTCTGACAGAGTACAGCGGCTTTTAATACGCCAGTGGAGCATGAAAAACCTCTGTAAATTAAATTGAGAAAGCGTCTGTTTTTTGAAGATGTGTATCTTTATATTGAACTCCACTTGATGCATTCGGAAGGTTGAAATAGAACATTCTATCAAGAAAATCTCAAAACCTTCGGTTTTCTTCTCTAGAAAAAAATAATTTTTACCGATTTTTAACTTTTTCCCATTATCTCTAAAATGATTCTTAGGCTTATTCCTAAAAATTCATAGTATTTCAGAACACAGAACTTTGTAGAAATCATAATTCCATGGACTATGATAAAGCAGAATATGCAGCTAATATATTCACAAGGTTAAGAGAGAGTTGCCATCTGATTTTTACGCTAAGTGTTTTGCAGTTTTCAAAATCTAGCGGTACTGAAATGTTCAGAACAGTTTTTATTTTATATTTTGGTTTCTGGGCCACATTCAGCAGTGCTCAGGCTTCCTGGTTCTGTACACAGGGATCCCTGCTGTGCTTGCAAGACTGTGTGTGTGGTGTCAGAATTCTAACCAGAATTATAGCCAGAGCAGCCACATTCGAAGCAGGTGCCTTAATTATTAGCTCTCCCTCTGGTCCTTGGAGCAGTTTGTAAATACAGAATTAGAGTCAACCATTATTTCTTCTTTTTACCCTCCCAATATTATTGAAACTTCAAACTTTTTTTTTTTAATATTTTAGCATCACTAAGACACTAAAATTACTGCATGTGTGTTACTGGTTACTGTGGTGAGCTAATGAATTGCATGAATTATTCCTTGATGTTGTTTAACTGTTCTGTATAGCCCTCTCACAGTTTGTACATGGGAAAAAAGGAAGTCATGATGCATAACAACAAGCAAGAATCTTACCTGATTACTGCAGAGTTTCTTTTCAGTTAATTCATATCCTAATTCTTAGAGTGTAGAAAATAGTGAATGTGAATATTTTTTCATGCATGTGAAACTGATACTTTGTTTCATTGGAAAAGTGATTTAGTGCAAATATACGAGAAAAATGAAAGTGCAAAGTGTGATAAAAATTTTGGGGATGGGGCATGTCCAGTGGTGCTCAGGGCTTACTCTTAGTTCAGTGCTCAGGGATCACTCCTGGTGGTAATTGGGGGCCAATTTGGGATGCCAGAGGTACAGCCCCAGTTGACTGCATGCAAAGCAATATTTACTGTACTATTATTTCAGCCCATAGTGATAATAATTTTAAGTGAAAGGCACCTGTAGTTAAATCTCAACATTGGCCAAGCTTCTGGAAAGTATTACTTAATGATTTTTTCTGGAGCTAAATGATATTCTGCAGGTGTTAACATATTCTTCAGTTATGTGTCTGAGATTTTGATGTCTGACCATAAACCTTTTTCAGTAGTTGTTTAGATGGCTTATATTTTATATTTATGGGCTTTTTTTTTTTTAATTTATTTATTGAATCACTGTGGGAAAGGTTACAAAGCTTTCAGGTTTATGTCTCAGTCATGCAAATATCAAACACATTTCCCTTTACCAATACTTATTTTTTACCATGAAGAACCCCAATAAAACCCCACCCCCCACCCCTTCCCGTCCCTGTGAAGCAGATGAATTCTAGTTAACACTCTATCTGCTTTGATTAGATTCATTGTTTCAATAAAAGATTCACCACTATTATTTAGAGTTTACCCCCCCCCCCCCCCCCCAAATCAGACATGCTGAAAAAGCATTGTGAAGTGATTTGCTTTCTACGGCTGGGTTCAAGAATTAAATGTTGGTTTTGGATTTCTGCTCTTTTACCTATTGACCCTGGAAGTATTTCTACTGAAAGTCAGATAGTTAAGAAATTGGTTTCTGTGTTCTGGAGTCCTGGCCGTGCTGGAGAGCCGCTCGCGGGGGGCAACCGGTGGCCTCGGTAGGGCGTGAAGGGCGGACCGAAATGCCCCCCTTCCCATGAGGTTTTAGTCGCCCCCACACTCCCGGCTCATACCTGCTGTCCACAAGGCTCCCATGTGGCCGCCATCTTTCTTTCCAGAGAGGAGAGGGCGAATGGGGCAACACCCTTTCCCCTCCGGCAGACTTGATGGCCTGGATCAATGCAGAGTCTGTTCACTTTTCTGCTCCAAGCTGCTGGGTTCTGCATTAAGTCCTTGTGCTTCTGGGGCCGTGGCCGTGCTGGAGAGCCGCTCGTGGGGGGCAACTGGTGACCTCGGTAGGGCGTGAAGGACGGACCAGAACGCCCCCCTTCCCATGAGGTTTTAGTCGCCCCCACACCCCCGGCTCATACCTGCTGTCCACAAGGCTCCCATGTGGCCGCCATCTTTCTTTCCAGAGGGAGGAGGGCGGAAGGGAGCAACACCCTTTCCATTTATGGGCTTTTTTATGAAAGAGTTTTAAAGGAAAATTGTGTCTACTTTTCTTATAGATGGGTTCACATTGTTTGTGCCCTATATGTTCCTGGAGTAGCCTTTGGAGATATTGACAAATTACGACCAGTAACACTAACAGAAATGAACTATTCCAAATATGGTGCCAAGGTGAGAGAAAATGTTTTTGATTGTATGAAACAGTAAATTTTGATTTGTTGATGTACATTTTAAAAAGCTAATATTGTTGAATGATACTAGTAATACTTATTACTAATTGTGCTATTTCTAGAGCATTTAGTACTAAAATTTTTCTTTTCAAGAGTGATTTATACAGAAAACCTAGAATGTATAAATTCTTCCATGTATTCTTAATTTTGAATCCCCAGTGAGGTGAAGAGGTAATTGATAATAATTTGTTTCCTTAGCATACAGCATGCTGCTTAGTATATACTGATTTTTCAGATCCATGCTTCTTCCCCCCGCTTTTTTTTTCCATAGAACCAACGCTTATTTTTGATTAGCTGGATTATATAGAAATTAAATTTCTAGCTTTTATTTTGAAGTGGAGGCTTACCAAAATTATGAGAAAGAGTTCTAAGAAGCATTTGTTATTTACTTGTTATTATTCAGGTTTCAAGGTCTGACTTTTTCTTTCTGAAGACACAATCTGCCTAGCTCACAGTTTCACACCTCCCTCCCCAACACCCCCCCTCATACACTCACTTCCTCCACCCCTACTCTCTTTTTCTCCCCTCCCCCTCCCCCTTTCCCCTTCCCCTCCACCCCTACCCCCACCTCATGCTAGCATGAATCCAGAGGCAGGCAGTAGTAGCTTCAGTGCAACTGTGGGGTGGCTTTTGTTTATTTTGTATGGAGAAGGTAGATTTCTAGTGGGAATGGTAAGTAATTTTGAATGTTTTGAATAGTATCAATAACATTATAGATGGGTGGAAAACTTACAGATTTCTGGAAAATTCTGACATTGGTAGTTCAGAAATTTGAAATTCAATTTCTGGATGTTACATCTGTTTCTTCATGGAGCTGTCACCCACCTTATTTGTTGACTGCCCAGTCTGCTATTCTCCACGCTCTTTTGAATGTTCTTGGGCAGTTAACTTTTATTGAGGTATCTACACCTTCCTCTTCCAGAATTAGCTATAGCACCTAAAAGAAAAATAAGCCCAAGTATTTAATTTACTTTTCTGGTGTTTTGGTAATTTTACAGTATATTGTCCCTCTTCGATGCCTTGGAGCTGCAGTTATAAAAAAGTTCATATTCTCCTAGTTGAGTGACAGTAATACAAATAGTGAATAAAAAGTTTAAGAAGCCCCGGTCTCCAGGAGCTGCCCAACTTATATTCTGCTATACTTTTATTAATTTTATATAAAAGCTAATGTGGATGTGTGCGCGCGCACACACACACACACACACACACACACATACATTTTACTCTATTTCACAAAATCATTCAAAATAAAAGCAATCATAATGGAAATATCGGCTGGGAATAATACAATTAATGATTCTTCAGTCTAGAGGTATCTGCTGACTTTACTTATTGGTGTATATAATGCCATATTTACATTTAAAATGTATTCCTATTTGAAAATGACTAAAGCGGCAACTTCTATTTCTAAGTAATAGTGTTCCCAGGACCTAGTCCTTGGTAATATTACCCTCAGTATATCACCGGATTTTTGGCTTTATTTACAGAGGATCAGTTTTTTTCACATAAAATCTTATTTTGCCTCGACTGTTTCTTGTATTAACAGATTATTGCCTCTCAATTTGTGTTTGTGGAAGTTCTGTGTTAAATGGAGTCTGTGATCTGCAACTATTTTCACTGAGAAAATGTTATTCTATTGCAGGAGTGTAGCTTCTGTGAAGACCCTCGTTTTGCAAGAACAGGAGTTTGTATCAGCTGTGATGCAGGGATGTGCAGAGCTTATTTCCATGTGACCTGTGCCCAGAAGGAAGGTCTGCTTTCAGAGGCAGCTGCTGAAGAGGTAGATGGGACTTCATTTTTATTCATCTATTAATTTATTTTCTGGGGTCCTCTCCTGCAGGAACCTGGGAAACACCCCCTTAAATACTTAGTCTATTAGTTGTGCTAGGCCTGACGGTTAGGGCTAGTGATGTGGTGCTGTGGGTCACCATGCCTGTAACGTTTTGTGTTTTTCTTTTTTGGGGGGCACATTCCACGATGCTCAGGGGTTACTATTGGCTCTACACTCAGGAATCACTCCTGGAGGTACTCAGGGGACCTTATAGGATGCCTTGGGATCGAACCTAGATCAGCTGTGTACAAGGCAAGTACTGTACTGTACCTGCTGTACTAGCTCTCCGGCCCCAGGCCTATAGGTCTTAATTTTAACCCAGAGATTGTGAATATTTTTGTAAAACTTCTTGTGATTCAGTGTTGCCTATAATGGAAATGTGTTGTAGGAGAAACTTTATTTTGTATTTAACGATTTTGCCTAGCTCTGTGGTCTAAAACTTGAGTAAACAAGTATAAGAGTTTTTTAGTCTTAAAGCTAGAGATTTAGAAAATGTTAAAATTTTGATAGTGAGATCTGACATATGAAATGGAACATAATTTAATGTTTTTCAAAGCATGAAAATGTGTGTGTATAATTTTTGTGTGTATTTTTTTTACAAGAATGAAGTTGTACATAGGTATCTTGCTTTGTTTCTTAATAAAATCATTATCCTGATGTAGTAAATTTGCCCACCAAAGCAATAAATGGTAATAATATTGTAACCATGTTGCCTAAACTATAAAAAACAAAGACAAAAACAAAAAAACATTACCCTGCCCTTAATATCTGTATTTTTATCTTCTTGAGTTACTTTTCTTGTTTTTACACCTGCCCCCTGCCCAGTTACTTCCTGTCAGCCTCTTCTTTTTCCCTCTATTATTTCTATATAAATCCGGGTCAGAGGGGTTAGATACATTTCCCCCTACTCAGATCCCCTTCACAATCCTTTTTAGAGAACTAGCTTTCTAGCTGGCAGCTGCCAGTCAGCAGTCACTAGGAGATACTGATGACCTGAATGAAGAGATTAGTGATGTTTAAACTGTTTGAGTCTTCGAAGGGTGACCAGGAAAAATAAAAGGCTATACTCTGAGAATGTTTTATGAATTGAATTATGGAGATAGTGCAGAGTCTAGGAATAGTCATACATAGCAATTAGGTGACAGAAGTCAAAGAAGACCGATTAAAGCGTTATAATTGAAATTCATGTGCTATGTTCTCAGTTCTATATTGTATTTAGTTCTTCTGGTTTCAATACACTTTTTATTCTGTTACAATTTTAAATATAATTTAAAACATTTTGTTTTGAGGTTGGTTTTTTTTTTTTTACAGAAGTGTTTGTATTTTAGGGGGAATGATTTTATATCTTTGTGGAATACATGTTACCACACTCTCCACCACCTCAGCACCAGGATCTCTCCACTACGGTCCACTGACCCTCCTGTTCTTGGCCATTCTCCCTCCCTCCTCTTCTGGGAACTTGAGCTTTCTGTGGTTTTGAGTAGACTTTGTCTATTCCTTTACTTGATTTCTTTATATCCTACATATGAGAGAGATCATCTTATACTTATCATTTTCCTTGCTTATTTTCCCTCGCTTGACTCCCTACAGTTTTGTCTGTTGTTGCAAAAAGGCAAATATTACCTTGAATGGGAGAAAATACTCACATGCTATACATTTGATAAAGAGTTAATATCCCAAGATAAATAGGGATCTCGAGATACAATGAGAAAGCAAACAACTAGGACCAGAGAGATTATTCAAAAAGCTGGAGAACATGACTGTGTACATAGGAGCTTCAGATTTGGTCCCCGGAACCACATGCTCACCCAAGCCCCAAGTCAAGAGCAATCCCTGTACCTGCCAGATGTGCCTTTTTACTCTGCAGAACATAATACGTCACCAGTCACCAGGATTTAAAACATGCCATGAAGGAATTAGCTGTGTCCATGTATTAATGCAATCATCTTACCTACTTTTTTATATTTTCTTTATATCCACATGAAGTAATTAATAATAAGTTCATTTTAATGATGAGTTAACAGAGATCCTGAAATGTCTAGCAACTTGTTTGCAACTGTGGAAGCTGTAAATAGTGAAGCCAAGATTTGTTTGTAGGTTTATACATTTCCAAATTCTGTGATCTTATCAACAATGCTGTTTACTATGGCATCTATGTATATCATGTTACAAAATTTATATATATGTATAGATATACTTTCACTGTCCTCCCTTTGTTCATCGATTTGCTCGAGTGGGCACCAGTAATGTTTCCATTGTGACACTTGTTATTGTGTTTGGCATATTGAATATGTCACAGGTAGCTTGTCAGGCTTTGCCGTGTGGGCGAGATACTCTCGGTAGCTTGCTGGGCCCTCCGAGAGGGATGGAAGAATCAAACCTGGGTCGGCCAGGTCGGCTGCATGCAAGGCATATGCCTTACCCTCTGTGCTATCACTCTCACCCGTATAGATATACATATAAATTTATATAGCAGTATTAAGAAAGCCTTCTAATTAAAAACTATAGCAAATTCTATTCTATTTTGTCATTCTACTCTAATATTTCTTTTTAGGATTACCATTTCTCTTTGGATTATGAGATCTGATTTTATTAACATAATCTTGCCTTTTACTCTTAGATAAGACATAATATAGCTAAAATACTGTATGACTGAAATCTAATTATGAGTAACTTTGTAAGGGTCTATCTCAGTGATTCAATTAAAAGGTAAAAAAATAAATAAAATAAAAAGATCTTAAAAAAAACATAAATATTGCTAGATAGTGTTTTATTTTCTCTCCTTGGAACAAACCCAAAGAATAAATAGTCATTTTATTGACAGTCAAAATATAGGACCAGTGTGACTGTGTGTGGGAGGTGTGTGTGTGTGTTGTGTGTGTGTATGTGTGTGTTTGTGTCTCCTAACTGGTACTGGTAAGTTAAATTCTCCATGGATTATATTATTTAGAGAGATATTACTACTTTATTTTTGACTAATTTTTAGAGGGACCTATCCAACAGTGCTTGGGATTCTAGAGGTTACTGTCAGCAGTACTAAGTCTGGCTTTGTGAATCTGATGGTCCTATGTCACAGCCCGGAAGAGTCCTGTGCTGCTCAAGCCCAGTGATAGTCTGAGACCACCAGAACAATACCCAGTGTTGCTGAAAGTGGACTATACTGTGCTCTGTGCTCTGAGCTGTCTCCTTGTCCACACAATACTCTTCAGCTATATAGATACAAATTATTTCTGTCTTCATTGGGATAAATGTCCAATTTTGGCACCCTACTTTTTTGTTTTGCCTTTGAACCATACTTGGTGATACTTGAGGTTACTCCTGGCTCTGTTCGTGGTCACTCTACACAGTGCTCCAGGGACCATGACTGTGAGGAATCAAACCCAGGCCTTCTGCTTGAAATGCATATGATCAGTCCTTTGTTATCTCTCTAACCCCTGTACCCTAATTTTTTTTTGGTTAGGGGTTGAGGGATATGTTCTCATTAAGCTAATACCATGATGTTAGAGAGCTCTGTTTTCATTTGAAGTTATAGGACTATATTTAAGGAAGATACCTTAATTTTATTACTGACAAGGCCTGGCATTCCTAATCTATTTGTGTCCTGGGCAGAATCTATTTTTTTCTAACCAGTTAGAAATGCCTGCACTGCCCCAACTTCCATTCAAAACCTCAATCTAGCCCATACTTTATTATGTATTTTCTGATGTTGCAGTTTCATAGTATTGATCTACATATTCATAATTTTAATTACTTTAATGCCGCATTCGCGGCTGTGCGACATCTTATTATGACGTCTTATTATCTCATTCCTACTTTGGACAAACTGGCAGGCTACCGAATGTAACCTGCCCACACGACAGAGTCTGGCAAACTCCCCGTGGCGTACCCAATATGCCAGTAACAATGTATACCAGTAACAATGATGGGTCTCATTCTCCTAATTCTGAAAGAGCCTTGAATATGGCACTTTTTAAAAAAAATCTCAGGGCTAGGACGAAGGAGACGTTACTGGGGCCTGCTCGAGGAAATCGACGAATAACAGGATGGTTGTGATCGTGATCGTGACCAAATGACACATGATGAATTACTTTAATTAAGTAGTTTAATTAAATAGTGATGATTTCTACATAAGATTATTAAATTATGTTTGTTTCAAACTGAATTCCTTTTTAGGTACACACATATAATTTTGTATGTGATTTTGTTTTATTATTTTTAATTTACAAGGATCTTTCATGAAAAAAAACTGTTAATTTGAAAATGATACTTAGAAGTAAGTTCCTAGAGCATCAATCTTTGTATCTGAGTATAAAGATTATGTTTGTAATTTATTTTAGTAAAAAATACACTATAAAAATTTCTTAAAAATATCCTTTATGTTAGGCTTTTAAATGATTATTTAGAATAAAATTACTTATGCTTTATTCCCTCCTGTTTTTGATATAGGATATTGCAGACCCATTTTTTGCTTATTGTAAGCAGCACGCAGATAGACTAGACAGAAAATGGAAGAGAAAAAACTATTTGGCACTACAGTCCTATTGTAAAGTGTCTTTAAAAGAGAGAGAGAAACAACTCTCACCAGAGGCACAGGTATGAAATTCATGCTGAAACTCATTCTCCGCCCCCTCCCCAAGGTTATGAATTTTAAATCTCATACGTGTTTTCAATGAAATGTGAATTATAATTATGAAATTTGGTTACTTAGGATATGGATTGTCAGTAAGGTACATGTAGAATACAGGTTGTGATGACATATTTTGCTCTTTATCTAGTCAATGGAACAGCCATTTGTAAAGCGTATTTCTAAATACATAGAAGCATTAACTTAGACAAGATTATTTTACTGCTGCAGGGCATTGACCACATTCTCCTTCACAACCCTCTTCCCCAATCCCTCCACCCTGTCTATTCTAGTATTCATTTAGGCTAGGAAATTTGTCAGCTTGTCTAGCATTTAAAATTTATTTCTGTGTGAAATAACATTTATGGAGATAATTGCATTCACTGAGAGGAGAAATTCCTGCCTAATCAAATCAGTTTCTCAAACTCTGATCATAGATTAATACTGTTTTTATTAGGGGAAACCTAATTTGTTTTAATTTTTAAAATCAAAGTTTACTTTTGTGAATAGATTTAATTTTCCTTGATAGAGACTTCTGATTATTTTTACTTTCTTTTACCATGGATGTAAAAATTATTAAAAGTTAGATGTTCCATTTTTGTATCTTTTAAGATTTGTATAATTTTCTTTTTTTTTTAATAGGCAAGGATCAATGCCCGGCTTCAGCAATATCGTGCCAAAGCAGAGCTAGCTCGATCCACAAGACCCCAGGCCTGGGTTCCCAGGGAAAAGCTGCCCAGACCACTCACTAGTAGTGCTTCAGCCATTCGTAAACTGATGCGGAAAGCAGAACTCATGGGAATTAGTACAGATATCTTCCCAGTGGATAATTCAGATACTAGTTCTAGTGTGGACGGAAGGAGAAAACATAAACAACCAGCGCTCACTGCTGATTTTGTGAATTACTATTTTGGTCAGTATAGATACAGTTTTATTCATACAGAGAACAATTTGCTACTGAAGATAATTTGAAATGCTGTCAAATTTTAGAATTTGTTAGTCCTGTTTTATATATAAAGTAATGAAATGCTAGACTCATGTTTTTGTCAAGAGATAAAAGTGTTTACAATAGTGTAAACTTTTTTTTTATGTGATCATCTCTATGCTAGCTACTTCCATTGTATATCATATATTCTTTCTTTCACTAAAGTAAAATTGGATATTTAATTTAAATAGAGAGAAATATGCGCATGATTCAAATTCAGGAAAACATGGCTGAACAAAAGAATATAAAGGATAAGTTAGAGAATGAGCAAGAAAAGCTTCATGTGGAGTATAATAAGGTAAGTTGGTTGCCAAGCAATATAATACAGTCTTGTCACTGTGTGTGGGTGTGTGTGCGCGCGCGTGAGAACCTATAGCATTTATATTTATGTTTTCTTTTGAAATTCTTCTGGAGTTTTTAGGGTCTTTCTGTAACTTAGTCCAGTTGTCTTCATTATTATCATATTGAGGCACAGATTTGAGATCTTTACATGTATTAATTCATTAATGTAGTTTACAAAATTGTATAACTTTCAGAGAGAAAACTGATTTATCACTTCTGCATGATAATGAGATTTCATGGGTTTAATTTCCTACTTAGTATATGAATAAATTAGTCAGACATAACACCAAGTTCTCATTCTACCACTAAACAGGCACATCTGCTTATTACTATTATCCCAGTTTCTCATCTGTAACCATTTTTTTTTCACCAAACAACTTTGCTTATTCCATCTATCCCAGCTTCTCTTCTGCAATTATTTTTTTCACCAAAGACACCTTTGCTTATTCCTCTATCCCAGCTTCTCTTCTGTAACCATGTTTTTCACCAAGTCTAAGAGTCAGTTTTATTTTTCTTTGCCAATTTACTTGCTTTCGTTTATAATATGTATGGATGAGATCATTTGGTAATTGAAGTTCATTTTTGTATTTATTTTGCTTAGTGGGTTACCATATCTCCAGTCTCTATTTTTGATTCTTCCCCAAAGGAATAATGCCCATGTTAGATTTCTTTTTTAACTATTTTTAATGATGAGGGAGATAAAAAGTACATGTATAAAAGCAAGATAATGACTGAAACTTCAGGTAATAAATATAGTTACTTTGTAGCTGGTATTATGTTAGATAAGATTTTAAGTGATGAAAATTTAAGTGATAAAAGTTGTTTTTTGGGGGGGGGCGTCACACCTGGCTCTGCACTCAGGAATTACCCCTGGCAGTGCTCAGGGGACCATATGGGAAGCTGGGAATTGAACTAGGGTTGGCCGAGTACAAGGCAAACGCCCTACCTGCTGTGCTATTGCTTCAGCCCCAAAGTGATAAAAGGTTTAAGTGATAAAAAGTTAGTTTTTAAAAATCAGTCATGCTGTAATGACGAACACTGGATTAGGTTTGAAAATCTGAATATTCTTAATAATTTTATAATCTGGATCTAGTCACAAAACCCCTGATGCCATTTATCTTATTGGGAAAAAGATGACAGTGTTTTGGTAGAGTTATAAAAATTACATAGTAAATGTAACAGGATACATAAATGTAGGTATTATTATCATTAATGACGATGCTAACAGAAGAGCATACTTTTATTAGTGCTGCTTAAATTACTAGTGCTGCCTATTTCAGATATTGTGTGTAACTTAAAGTATTAAAATATATAGACTATAAAAATACTGTATATTATTGATAACTTTTTTACATTTTATATATGTTACTCAGCATTTTTTGTCATTTATTTGATTTATTTACATTGTAGCTCTGTGAATCTTTAGAAGAACTACAAAACCTAAATGGCAAACTTCGAAGTGAAGGACAAGGAATATGGGCCTTACTAGGCAGAATCACAGGGCAGGTTAGTTTCTTTCCAATTGCTATTTTCTATTTTTGCTCTTTTTTATCAATTTTCCCACATCAGATTTTTGGTACAAGTGTCACTTTGCTAACTGAAGAATTCTGAGTTAATTAGGGCTAACTAATTCTTTGGGATTGGAAGCTTAGCCTGTGAGTACCTGCAGCTTCATTTGGCTGTCTTAATAGTAATCTTGTTTGTAATTTTTTTTTTTTTTACTTTTTGCTCTGACTAACCTATCATTTGTAGTGAAGTTAAGATATGAAGCATGAATTTACTTCAGTCTCATTCTTTTCTCTAATTTGAATAGTTTTGGATTCTTTAATTCATATCTTTCTGTTCTGTTCTTAGGGTTTTTATTGAGTTTTTCTTTCGAGGGGAGGGATGTAAGATTTAAAAGAAAAACTGAGAGATTAATATTCATGTTGATTTGGTTTTGAACTATGAAAAGATAGTTATTTAAATTTTAATGGTAAAGTATAATTTTTCTTTTGTAGTGCCAGTTGTTACAGTTATGGGAGAATTTGCTTTATCATTGAGTTTTTTTAAGCTGCTAAAGGTCTTGGTGTTGAAAAGAAGCATTGCCAATTAAATTTCTTTGAATGATTTATTTTTATTGTACTGCATATATAATTTATAAAGTCAAATTTACTTAAATTATTTTAGTTGTTTCTTGGTGTGGAGTCTCCCAGGCAGTACTCAGAAGGCCAGTGGCATTCTTGTTCACTGGGCCAGACAGTTTGGTGCTCAGGCCCAAGCAGTACTGGGATCATACCACCTTCTTGGCTGTGTTTGGGAACTTCTACTTCCTGTCAGTTCCCAGGGCATCTAGTCTGTTGGGGATCGAACTTAGCGCCTCACATATGAAAGGCAAGTGTTCAGTGCATTAATCTATCTCCCAATCCTTGGTTGCATTTTTTCAGGGTGATGGGTTCTCACTGTATTCCTGTCACTATGAAAGCTGTTTTATTTCTGAAGGAGGCTTTTCAGAAAACAACTCTATTTTACTTGTTGTAGAGGTTTATAAAAAGTCAGATTCATCATCCGAACTGTATAGATATTGCAATTACAATTATAATTATATAGATATTACAATTGTATAGATTTTACAAGCTATGCTTACTGGTAACTATTGTGTTTACTAGCTTTGTAGGTCTTAATTTTGTGTCTTATGTGGAGTGATAGCACAGCGGGTAGGGTATTTGCCTTGTACGTGGCTGACCGGGCTTTGATTCCTTCGTCCTCTCTTGGAGAGTCCGACAAGCTACTGAGAGCATCCTGCTCCCACAGCAGAACTGGCAAGCTCCCCATGGCGTATTTGATATGCCAAAACCAGTAACAACAAGTCTCACAATGGGGATGTTACTGGTGCCCACTCGAGCAAATCGATGAACAGCAGGAGGACAGTGCTATAGGACAGTGATATATTAATGTGTAATAGAATATATTTTTTGATTTTTTTTTTTGTTTTTTGGGCCAACCCATTGGTGCTCAGGAGTTACTCTTGGCTCTGCACTTAAGAATCACTCCTGGTAGGCTTGGAGGAATCATATGGGATGCTGGGGATCAAATCCCAGTCTGCCTCATGCAAGACAAGCTCCCTGTCCATTGTACAATCTGTCCTGCTCCACACAATATAATTTAAAGGGTGAGAATGCATAGTTGCTTATGGAAAATTGACCTTTGTTCCTATTGATAAGTTATTAAAGGGTTTTTTTAACTTTAAATATTAAAAATTATTAATTATATTTATATTATAATTAATATTATTAATATTAATATTAAACCCATATTAAACTATGGGTTTTAATATTTAAAGAAGAAATGTTGATGCCAGCCTTTTAATGTTTGCCAAACTAACATTATCTTTGGCTTGATTTGAAAGTTAATCTCATAAGGATATCCTGTTTAGTGTGAAACATATTTTAAGAGGACATTTTTATTATTAAATTTTTATCAGAAGTTTATGACTTTCCTTGTGCAAATGTAAAAAACGAAAAAGTGGAAGTAGAATTCATTTGTACTGCTTTGATGACACTTTTTTCCAGTTGGTTGAACAGATGCTGGCCCAACGGGCCCCTGAGAAATGACTTTGATCGATAGTTGCTGTCTGAGAAGCCAGTATAGTATAGATTAGTGGAAACCCTAAGAGAATCTCATTTGCTTTGTGGAAAGTTTGGTCCAATAAGATAATTTTTCTAATTAACCTATGGAACACCAGTGTAGCTTGGATGTTGAGGAAAATGAATGGCTTTAATATTAGTTTTGCCAAATGTGCTATACTTTTTTTTTTTCTTTTTTTCATGTAACTACTTACCTGTTTGCCCATGTCCTTTAGTATGTGAAACTTAAGTCAGGTCTAATTTTCATAATGTTTTAGTGTTCCTCTGTAAGTGATGGAAGTATTATTATAGGTTTTTAAAGGTTGTAATTCTGGGACAGAAACTAATTCTAATACCTTTCTTTATAAGAATAATAAATAGTAAAAGATTTCCTATTTATAATCCCTGCACAGTTGACTTGTGCCAGAGGAAAATGTTGCTTTATTTTTCTTCTTTAAAACTATGTAAACTACATTTGTTCAAATCAATAGAAGTTGAATATACCAGCAATTTTGCGAGCACCTAAGGAGAGAAAACCAAGTAAAAAAGAAGGAGGCACCCAAAAGACATCTATTCTTCCTGCAGTGCTTTATAGGCAAGTAATTATGATAGATCAATATTGTACACCTATGAACTGATATTTTAGCAATGAATGTTGTATATATTTTTAAATGAATTATTCTAATCAGAATTTAAGTTCCATTTTAAGATTTTAATTGAATGTGAAGTTCAGTGTAAAGTGTTTTTATCAGAGATACTTTTCAAGTTGAATGATAGAGAAGTGAACTTACTCATTGTATAATGACAAGAAAAATGACTTGTATTCTGGGAATATATCTACATAAGCTCCAATTCCGGGATGAGATATGGGAAAATTACTATAATGATTATTTTCTAATGTTGGAACCAGTATGTTACGTAAACAGGTGTTAATAGTTTATTTTATATGAATGAGCTTTAGAGTTTTTCCTATTTTTTTTTGTTTTGTTTTTTGTTTTTTTGTTATATTTATTTATTGAATCACTGTGGGAAAAGTTACAAAGCTTTCAGGTTTAAGTCTCAGTTATACAATGATCAAACACCCTTCCCTTCATCAGTGCTTATTTTTCACCACCAAAAACCCCAATATACCTTCCCTCCCACCCCTCCCGATGCCTGTGAGGCAGATGATTTCTACTTAACTCTCTCTCTACTTTGATTACATTCATTATTTCAACAAAAGATGCACCATTACTCATTACTGTTTAGAATTTTCCCCCAACAATCAGAACTGCTAAGAAGGCATTGTGAAATAATTTGTTTTCTTCTATAGCCGGTTATGAGAACCATATGATGTACCATATGAACCATATAAACCATATAAGCTCTGAGGCGGGGGGGAGAGGTGGAAGAGAGAGATACCCTTTCCCTCCCCCATAGACAATTCATTTTTATGCCTCAAGCTGCCGGGCTCTGGATTAAGTCCTTGTGCCTCTGGGGCCTTGGCTGTGCTGGAGAGTCGCTCATGGGGGGCAACTCGTGACCTCAGTAGGTCGTGAAGGAGAGTTTTTCCTGTGTTTTTAAATAGCGATTGGTATCATTTCACACATTCAGAATCTGTTGCCTTTGTGTTGTAGTGGTTAATGGATAAAAGATTTAGATTTGAGTTAAGGTTTAAATTTGAGTCTGTCTATATTTTCTTTCTTTTCTCTATTCTTTAGTTGTAATAATATTTTTTTCTTCACTATTTGACTCATATTTCACCATAAATGTAATTTTATCTAATGACTTAGACCTATTCATAAATTGATTATGATACTACTTTTTCCATATATCTGATTATATTAAGTGAAAAAGGGTTAGAAGAGCTGTACTTACATGAATGTAGATTGATATATATGTGTGTGTATATATATATATGTACATATATATATATATATCCTGAGTTTGATTTATCTGCCCCTCTCGGAGAGCCCAGCAAGCTACTGAGAGTATCTCACCCACACGGCAAAGCCCGGCAAGCTACTTGTGATGTATTCTATGTGCCAAACACAGTAACAACAAGTGTCACGATGGAGAAGTTATTGGGCCCGCTCAAGCAAATCAATGAACAATGGGAGGATAGTGCTACAGATTATTTACAAACAGAAATACTTCCCACAATTTTTTCATAAATTGCAACACTAGCAAGGATAATAGTTTAGGAAATTTTAATTTTTGTTGGTGGTATTTTGCATAGGTAGTAGCAAAGAACTTCCTTGAAATGCTGGAAAAGTCCTGTGATACAGGAAATGTTTTGTGATACAGGGTGGAGACTAGTATGTCTGAAGTCCAATTTTTCAAAATTGACTCATTTGTATCACTAGCTTGCACTTAGGACTACAATCATTTTTATTTCAGTTTTTTTTTTTTTTTTACAAAATGTTTTCTAGTCTAAGCAACTTTGAGACCAAGTGTTGGTTGTCATGCGTTTGTATGTATGAATCCTTCTCTTCTCAGAAAAACTGGTCTTTTTTCCCTCCCCAAGTATTTGAAAAATTAAACATCATTTCATTTTATGCATGAATGATCCTTCTGGGTTCTCAGCATTTCCCTTATTTTGGAGGGAGCAGGGAGGTTTGGGCCATACCCAGTGTGCTCAAGATTTCCACCTGACTATGTGCTCAGGGAACACTTCTGGCTGGGCATTGGGAACCATACTGGGTGCCAGGGATTGAACCCAGGTTTGCCATGTGCAAGTCAAGCACCATACCCTCTCTACCGTCTCTCAGTTTCGCGTTTTTCTCACTTTTACACTTCCAATTTGAATATACGCTGGATTTTCAGGTCTAGAATTCTTTAAGTAGTTAAATTGCCTTTTTTTTGATAAGAAAAAGATATTCCTTAAAAAACAAGATAACAAAGAAAAACTTTTTAAAAAATATCAACTGTTCTATTATTAAACTGATTTTGATAAGAGACTTATTTTCACATGTGGTTCATTTACACATTGAAACAACTTTGAAAAGTTTATAATTACAAATATCAATAAAATATTTTTGTGTTGTAAAACTCTCTAATTTTTGAAAATTTGTTTATTACACATATCTCAAGGAACAATTGAACTAACATTAAATGATTCTAAAATTCTAGTTTGACTTAATCTTTTAGTAGATAAGAGTCCTTTAACTATACTGCATTATGTTGCTCCAAGCCTACTCGGAATTGGGCCGAGCATCCTCCACCCAGATCCTCCAAGTTCCAGTAGGCGGGGGTCTCACCCTCCAGCTGCCCCCCTGGCGCCATGTGATCCCATCAACGGCCAGGACTCAGAGACTATAAAAACCAGCTCCCGGAAGAGAACATTTTATTACGACATCTTATTATCTCATTCCTACTTTGGACAAACTGGCAGGCTACCGAATGTAACCTGCCCACACGGCAGAGTCTGGCAAACTCCCCGTGGCGTACCCAATATGCCAAATACCAGTAACAATGATGGGTCTCATTCTCCTAAAGAGCCTTGAGTATAATCTCAGGGCTAGGATGAAGGAGACGTTACTGGGGCCTGCTCGAGGCAATCGACGAATAACAGGATGATTTGTGATTGTGATTGTGATAGAATCTAAAATAAAGTCATTTTTTCTGTCCTTAAAAAAAAAAACTTTGACTATAGGTATATTTAAATTTATGCCAAATTCAAATTTCCTAGATTCTGAAAAATATCTATTTAGAGCTAAAATCTGTTGACATTATAAATACACTATGAATACATACAGCGATTTCAGTGAAAGTAGTATTTCGGCACTTTCTGTCTTGTCACCCACAGTTGCTCACACCTGCTCCCTTGGAGGGTGCAGCCATTGTCCTTGACTGTATGGGGCACACTCTCTCTTTTGAGTCATTGCCTCTCACCTACGATTTCTAATTCCTTTGCTATGATGCTTTATTTTTTTTGATAAATAGTAGTCACTCTGGAATATCTCTGTCTTCTTATATTTCCAAATATAGTACTATACCGCCCTTAAATAATATATTAGAGATATATACATACATCTATGTATACTTGTGTATATATAATAGATACATATGTATTTTTTGCTAATCAAGATCAAATTTTAAAATTTAAAAACGTTGTATAAATTTACTTTTACTATGGCAATTTTTCTAATCCTTTATTTGGCACCTTTATTCCAGTTGTGGAATTTGTAAGAAGAACCATGACCAGCATCTTCTTTTATTATGTGATACCTGTAAACTCCATTACCATCTTGGATGTCTGGACCCTCCTCTTACAAGAATGCCACGAAAAACAAAAAACAGTTACTGGTAAGTATAGTGGAGGAAATTTGAATGTTAAAACTGGTTTATTGTTCATAGTTTCTTTCATCTGTATAGGATGAAGTAAGTATATTTCTTTGTGATAGTATTTTGAACTTATTTTTTTCTTCCTATTTCTGCTATTCTTTTGGGCCTTCTAGATGACCCTCAAGAAGCCCAGAGGCTTCTCCTGATGATTTTTCACTGGGTCAGCAGTGAAATTTTTTTAGTGAGGATGCACTGCTGCTAATGCCCTGTGATGTCAAAAATTGCCTGGGCTTATTTGGTGATGTTTTGGAGCCTCCAGGGTCAGTGGTGCCCTATGAAGCCACACCTGGTAATACTTGGTGAATTCGTTTTGGCCCCGTGCACCCTGGTCTTAGCTCATTTTTGAATTAATTTTTTATTAGAACTTTTGCAACTTTATTGAGGTATACTTGACAGTCTAATATTTATATTGCTGATAGACTTGATTGTATGTTATATGTCATTAAGACATCTATTATCTCATATAATTGTCATGTTCCTTTTCTTGGTGAGGACAATTAGATACCAATACATATTTGAGTCTAGAGAAATTATATGGAGGGTAAGGCCTTGCACACAGCCAACAAGGTTTATGGTCTCCTGAATACAAAGCCAGGATATTATAATATTATGAATACATCGGTTAAAAAATTTTGAGACATAAATTTTAAATCAATTGAGTATGTTTTAATGTCTTGATGATGGATTTTTCTTTCATTTGTTGTGGGGCTGCTTGCTGAAGTTCTCTTAGTATGTGGTGCTTAGAATTGAACCCAGGGCCTCCAGCTACATCACTGGCTTACCAGTGGCAATGTATGATTTTCTTTTGCTTTATTAAAAGGCATTCTCAAACGCCTCCTTTTGAAATTAAATTTAACAAGGTGTGCTTTCATAGCCATTTCTTCATATTCTATTTATTATTTTGTTTTTTGCTATTTGTGTCGGGCCACACCTTGGTGTATTCAGGGCCTACTGGTTCTACACTCAGGAATCATTGCTCATGGTGTTCAGGAGATCATATGGGGTAGCAGGGATCAAACCTGGATAAGCCACTTGTGGCTCTGTATTGTCACTCCAATACAGTGCCCTCTTATTATCTCTCTGGCCTGCATACATTAATTTAAATTCATTATTGTATTCTGAATTAATGTCATTGAGGTCTTTTAGTATTAAGCTTATCTATTCCTTGCATATCTAGAAACATTTTATGTATGCTTCTAAATTATTACTCATCTGGGCATATTGAATTACTGCAGGCTTTCCTTGCGGGAGGGGTGGTGGTGTGCCTTTGGGTTGCACCTGGCAGTGCTCAGAGATTACGGTTGCCTCTGCACCAAGGGATCACTCCTAGTGGGGCTCAGAGTGCCCTATGCTTTGCTGGGAATCGAACCTGTATTGACTGCTTACAAGGTAAATGATTTATCCATGTCCTACCTCTCTGCCTCCAAATCACGATAGGTAGCTGACAAAAGCTTATGGTTATTTACAATTTTAGTTTTTCTTCATTTTTATTGAAGGGAATGACAGATTTTCAAATTGTAATGAGTCAATTCCTTATCGTAATAGTGTAGTACATGGGAGAACTTTGAAATGAACATGAATGATCTGTTTACATGTTGCCTTTCTGATTTTAGAAGACAATGAACCTTGCATTTATGAATGCAAGATTATCTGTCCTTAAATACATTTGTACTGCCTCTCTGGTTCTCACAGTTCAATTTTGGATTAATCCTCCAGCTCCCCCCACCAATCTGTGTTGCATATATGTGGCATTTTCCATTACATCTATTGCTTATGTTCCTGGTACTATGTTGGAAGTTTGAAATTGACCATAGTTAATAATCATAAGATGAAATTGGAAAGTGCTAAAGGTAATCTCTTCAAGTTAAATTTCTGTAGTCCACTGGTGTACATTCCTGAGTGTCTTCAGTTTCACTAGCTTTTTAAATGCTATACAGACCCATGATAACGATGCTTACTACTATATCCCCTTAAGTATTGCTAACTGGAATTACTGTGCAGCCTGTTATCCGCTTCTCACATACTTATATAATGTATTTTGTTTATTCCACTATTCTAAGCCCCTTCTTTTCAGCTTTTTCTTCCCATATCTGTACTTCTTTCGTGGAGTATTTGTTTTTTTTTATTCTGTATGATATGTGTTTGTCTCACTTTTAGTTTATGTGACTTGTTTCTTTCTTGTTTAGTTTTTTCTAAATATGTAATCTTACATACAGGTTTATATTGTTTTGAAAAACAAGCTTCAGATGAATTAATAAATAGTAAGTGGTCACTATATTACAGGTTTTCTTTTTTGGTATATTCAGCATAACTTGTCATTATGATAAAAAGATACAGACACAAAATTACAAACTTTACTCTTTGCTCTGACAAAGAGTAAAGTCATAGTCCATGGGTTACTTTGATTTTTAAATGTTGCAGTGTCTGTTTTTTAAGGGAAATCATAATCTTTAAAGGGAAACTGTCTAACTACAGGGCCCATCCTGTTCTTCACTTTTTGTAGAAATTGTATTCTTCAGATGCATTATAGAAATCATAGCTAATATTAGAAGACAAAAATAAAATGAAAATTTCTATTTTTTCTTGCATAGGCAATGTTCAGAATGTGACCAAGCAGGGAGCAGTGACATGGAGGCAGATATGGCGATGGAGACCTTACCAGATGGGACCAAACGGTCCAGGAGGCAGATTAAGGAACCAGTGAAATTTGTTCCACAGGATATGCCCCCAGAACCAAAGAAGATTCCTATAAGAAACACGGTAATTTATTTCTTGTTCAACATTATCATCATCCAAATTTTAGGCCAAAATTTAAGAGGTAATAAAAGCAAAGAGTGAGTAAATACCTAAAGAGTCAAAGAAACATGTATGTTGTTATTCTTAAATGTGTATTATTGTACATTATAATATATCATACCTGAACATTTATATTTCACATATTCAACTTGAGCATAAAATAATGGACACCGGTGGGATGAGTGGAGTCTATTGATGTACTTCAAAAATAGAACATTTTCAAAGCCTCACAAGAGCCCTGTAAATCACTCAGTAATCACACCCCCATCCTTCTTGTGCAGAGGTCTCCTCTTTCTTCAACTTTATATTTCTCCTCTTCTTTTTTGTATTACCATGTGCCTGGAAGCTCTACCAACCTAAAATCATTTTAAATAAAAATGAGTGCAACTTTTCTGTTATATGAATAGCATGAATTTCTGTTCAAAACTCATGATAGTTGGCTTATGCAAGAATTCCTACGGGAGAAATATTTAGCCAGGCCGCCACATTTCAAAAACTTCACTCTCCTTGAGGGAGATATAAAGATATTTTTATGGTTTGTTGTTATCATTTATGTTATTTGTTACAGGCTTTTAGAGTTATTTTTTTAAGCTAGGTTTTCAAAAGTTTTTTTTAATTATAGTGATTGCCTCAATTATCATGACCTATAAGAGTCATTACTAAAATAATAAATTTTAATTTATGTATTTCATTGTGAGTTTCCAAAGAAAGCGTGTTGGAGCGTTAGGGACTCAAGCTTCCGGTGATCTAGAACCATTCCCCTGGTTGGCCCACGGTGATAGGCAGGTGGTGGTGGTGTAGGGCGGGGGAGGGGGTGGGCAGAGAAACTGGACACCAGGCTGGTTGGTAGTCAGTTTATTTCTCTTTCCTTCCCAGCGAAGTTCAACCTCTCCCCTTACAGCACAATCATAGGCGTAGTTTTGGTCATAGTGCCAGTCATCATAGTTCTATCCTCCTTGTCTCCTTGTAGACCTCAAAATCCTCTCCTTCTTTATATCTTCTTCCTCGTCTCATCATAGTCTCATAGTCCTTCTTTCCTCTTACAGCTTAGTTATATAACTAAGGGTGGGGGTACACACAGGTGGGGTTGAACATTGTCATAATAACAAACAAGAGGTAAAGCCACTCCTTCAGGAGAAGTTCTAGGAGATTAACTCAAGGACAAAAATCTCATTTTAAGGTTCAGCACTCCAGATTACTAGGAGGTCCGCTGAAGGGCAGGATTCCATCCAGGGTGTATTGCTTTATCCTTTCCTCAGCTAGTAATCCATTTAACCAATCATAGTAAATATGTTTCTTATAATATTTCTAGCATTGTAGCACTGTCCTCCCGTTGTTCATTGATTTGCTCAAGCGGGCCCAGTAACAGTAACGTCTCCCATTATGAGACTTGTTGTTACTGTGTTTTGCATATTGAATATGTCACGGGTAGTTTGCCAGGCTTTGCTGTGTGGACGAGATATTCTCGGTAGCTTGCCGGGCTCTCCAAGAGGGGTGGAGGAATCGAACCCACCTCTGCCACACCGGGTGCACGCAAGGCAAAGGCCCTGCAGCTCTGCTGTCGCTCCATTCATATATTTCTAGTCATTTTTATGGACACAGTAAGAGATACATTAATCTTAAAGGTTGGCTCTTACTGAGGACACCTTGCTATATTTCCAGGCCAGACATAAAAGAAAGAGAAAGGCAATATAGGATTATTAGTACCTGGTGGAAATGGGTGTGCCTCAGGGGCACTGTTGTGGAGTAACTCAATAAATCTAAGCTCCTGTGGGAGGAGCAAGAACAACCCAATGTTATGGAACATTTCATATTCCATATTTATACCTATATCAATTATGCTGCCTTGCATGCAGCCAACATGGCTGACCCGAGTTCCATTCCTCCGCCCCTCTCGGAGAGCCCGGTAAGCTACCGAGAGTATCTGGCCCGCACGGCAGAGCCTGGCAAGCTCCCCGTGACGTATTCGATATGCCAAACACAATAACAACAAAGTCTCCAATGGAGATGTTACTGGGCCCACTCGAGCAAATCGATGATCAATGGGAGGGCCTTTACCTTTACCTTACCTATTACTATTTTATATACTAAAATTTATATATTAAATATCATTTGCAAGAGAGAAAATTTATACAAATTAAGTTCATATTATGTATTAAGTATTATAAAGGTAAAGGCCCTCCCGTTGATCGTCGATTTGCTCGAGCGGGCCCAGTAACGTCTCCATTGGAGACTTTGTTGTTACTGTGTCTGGCATATCCAATACTCTCAGTAGCTTGCCGGGCTCTCCAAATGAAGTATTATATTTCGTATTTATTGAGTTTCATATTTAAAATACTTTTTTTAATTTTTCAATTTTATTTTCACAAAATTACTCACTATAATTGATTACATTCAATATTTTATCACCAATCCCACCACCATTACACTTTTCCACTGCTATTGTTTCGAATTTTCCCACCACCACTCAAGCCTGCCCCACAGGCAGATGCTAAATAATTTATAAAATACTTCACAATCGTGATCATGATCATCTTGTTGTTCGTTGATTGCCTCGAGCAGGCACCAGTAATGTCTCCTTCGCCCTAGCCCTGAGATTTTAAAAAGTGCCATATTCAAGGTTCCTTCAGGGTCAGGAGAATGAGATTCATCAAGTACTGGTATTTGGCATATTGGGTACACCATGGGAAGTTTGCCAGACTCTGCCGTGTGGGCCGGTTACATTCGGTAGCCAGCCAGGTTGTCCAAAGTAAGAATGAGATAAAATGTCTTGAGGCTACAAATGCGGCCACGCGCTTCTGGAAGCTGGGTTTTATACTCTCTGGGTCTTGGCCGTTGATGGGATTACCTGGGGCAGTTGGTGGGTGTGACCCCTGCCTATTGGGAGATGGAGGATCTGGGTGGAGGATGCTCAGCTCTGATCCGAGCAGCCTTGGAGATCTCAGTCCCGGGACCCGCATGCCTATGTTCCTCTGCCAGTACCTTCATGCATGTGGAGAGTGGTCTCAGCATGGTTGTGGCTGGTTCTAGAGGTCTTAGGCTGCTGGGGCTCTGTTTAGGGATAAAATATTTATTGAGATAAAATTATTTTTGAGAGCAGCCAACTAAGTTATTTAACTCAGTATTGTGTTTGGGGCTTATTTAAAACTTAGATGGTAAATCTGAGAATTGTTCTTTTTAGATGACTGAGATAGTTAAATTTTGGTGCTCTAAACTAATGGACTTAAAGTAATTTTATTTGTAATTCCCACAAGTTTAAGAAGCATTTTAAAAAATTTGTAAGCATATTTTATTTACAAATGCACTAGAGGGAATTTATATAATTTTCTCATTTATTTTTGGGTCTCCCAGAGCAGCACAAGAGGCCCAGATGCTGCTCCCTGTGATTCTTGGCCAGCAACCTCAGACTGGCAGCAGTTCAGTGCAAGGCCCCTGTACAGCCAGGGATTTCTTGGGCCACACTCCTGGTACTGGAGGTCTCCAGGGCCACATGGGATTGCCAGGGCTGCAGACCACAGTGTTCAGATACCATGTGGTGGCAGGATTGAACCGGAGTCAGGGTACATGGTAGGCATGAGTACTTACCACTGTACTATCTCCTGACCCTCAATTTCTTTATTTTCAGTAATTGATTGTTTTAGATGACTAAAATAGTTAGATTATTGTGCTCTAAACTGTTCGACTTAAAGTTGTTTTATTTGTAATTCCCACAAGTCTTTTTTTTCTACTCCTAAATTATTTTCTGTAACAATTGGTTTTGAGATCTGCAGCTATTCTTAAGATATCAGAGAAATGCTGTTTTGTTTCTTCTTATGCCCTTGTATATAAGGAGTATCCCTTGTGAAACTTTTAAACTTTATTATTTTCAAGAAATTCTTAGGACCAGTGTTATCTTTAATGTGGAGTTATAGAGTAGAATTTTGCGCATATTATAATAGTAATTTATGTATCGTTTAGCATTACTTCCGATTAAGAGGCTCCTTTAATAACTAAGATAAAAGAGGATCTTTTAATAACTTAATAACTTAAAATTCCTTCTGTTCTTTTTCTAATTTATCTGTTTGCTTCTGTAGACAGGAATTAGGGAGCTTTAAAATTTTTAATATTGAACTATTCTCTGTTTTTTTTTTTTTTTTTTTTTTTTTGGTTTTGCATATACCACAGTAGTGCTCAGGATTTACTCTTGGCTCTGTGTTCAGGGATTAGTCCCGTTGAAATTCAGAAGACCATTTGGTATGTCAGGGATCAAACCCCATAAGGCCATGTGCAAGGCGGGTACCTTGCCATTGTGCTCTCTCTAGCTCCCAACCTATTCTTTTTGTCTTAGTCTTTGTCTTTTTGTTAAATAAAAAATTGTGGGTTTCTTACAGATATTGACCAATAAATAAGAAAGTTTCCAGGGTCAGTAATTTTAGTAATTGTGGTATGATTATTTTCTCATTTGAGAAATTGAATATATATTTAAGCTCTGGTAAATGCTGCTGTTCAGAAAAAAATGATTGTTTTCTCATTCATTTGTTCTATTTTGTTTTTTGGGCCACAAGTGACTGTGCTCAGGGCTTATTTCTGGCTCTGTGCACTGGGATTGAGCGCGGGTGAGTCACAAGTCCAGCTCCCTACCCTCTGTACAGTCCCCTCCAACCTGCTGCATATCTATACTTCATCCAGTTTGTTTGTGTTTTTTTTAATCAAAGAGCTGCTGTTTAAAAAAGAAAAAAAGATACTCCCCCCCCCCCGACACACAAACACATACAACACACTGTGACATAGATTAGTGTGCATCTAGCTTTGGAAATGGGGTTCTAGAATAGCATTTCTTAACCCTTTTGTAGCCTCCTTTCCAGCTATGTTCCTCCCTTGGGCCCCTCCTGTTTTGCCTCCTAATATTTTGCCACTGCCTTCTACTTGCATGCTATTCACTTGTGGCCACTTTGGAATTTCCTGTGGGCCTAAAAGGGGTCATATGTCCTCCAACTGACGCTGTTCTAGAGGTCATAGATTACATGTATCATGCTGGGGGAAAAGGCAGCTGGGATAGAGAAGGGACCATTAAATAAATGATGCGTGGAGGGCTCACTTGAGATGGGAAATGTGTGCTGACAGTAGACTGTGGACCAAACATGATGAACACTTAGTATCTGTATTGCAAACCATAATACCAGAAGGAAGAGAGAGAGTAAAAGGGAATGTGCCTGCCATAGAGGCAGGGGGTAGGAAGGGGTGGGGGTGGCGGGAGGGATATGGGAACATTGGTTGTGGAGAATGGGCACTGGTGGAGAAAGGGGTACTCACTCATTGTCTTACTGAAATGTAATTACAAAAGTTTGTAAGTCTGTAACTGTATCTCATGGTGGTTCATTAAAAAACATTTTTTAAAAAAATTACATGAATCAGACACCATGGCTGTTTGTTTAAATATAGAATTAGAAGCTGCTTGGCTGGAATGATGACCCAGCTTTGATCCCAGGCAGTGCAAAAAATTCCTGAGATCCTTCCAGTACCGATCCCTGAGTGCAAAGCCAGGAATAAGCTTTGAGTACTGCTGGGTGTGGCCTCAAATCAAAACAAAACGAATTAATAGCAGCAGCTCTGTAATTACATCAATGACATGTGTATATGAGCCACCTGAAAATATATATTTTGTCATTCTTCATTGTTCTCCTTTATTTTATCCCTGAGCCCTGCTAGGAATGATCCCGGGGCAGAGTCAGAAGTAAGCCCTGAGCACTCAGGTATGGCCTAAAACAAACAAAAATTCAAGAGAATATTACTTCCATAAAGAGTCTGAATGTAGAGAAGCATATGTTGATTTTCTTTCATATATATATTTTTCTAACTAGCCATTCCAAATATTTATAACAATTTACATCTATTCTTTGGTGATTAGGCAATGAATGTGTTTTATTTGTTGACTTTAATCAGTTTTGAGTGGGCCCATAGATTCCAATCGTTGTTCTAATACTTACTTTTTACCAAATAAAGCAGTTATTACACTTTTTTCAACTGATGTGCAGTTTCCTTTTACGATGGCCAGAGACTGCAACAGGAATAGAACTATTCTTTTTTGTTATTTGAATATTAGAAATATTTCATTTTATTCAACTCTGATTTTCAATAGAGATTTCTAGAAATTTAAAATGAACATACATATTTTGAGATCTATTTTGAGTAGATTCAGTAAGATACATTTTCAGGACAGGTTGGTAGTTCCTCTATTACTGTCTTCTCTTATATTTTTTCTACCTATTATAGTTAAAAATAGTTAATCAGAGAAGTTAACAAGAAAAAGTTATTGTATTAAAGAGATATTCATAAAAAATAAGTCTTTTCTAAGAATGAAAGCATAGTATTTTCAGAAAATTCCCCTCGTATACAAACATAAAGTTTCTCGTTTTATATTTTAATATTATGTCATCAAACCCAGAATCACACACATGCAAGGCAAGTGCTCTACCTCTGAACCAGGTTTATACTACACCCCTGTTCCAGATGGTTAATTTAGAGTTTAGTGGAGAGCCTGCATAGACTGTGAGTGAGAGCTAATGGAAAGATCCACAAAGCTGCAATTTGAAAAAAACAAACATTTGAAACAAGTATTCCCATGATATCCTGAACAGTGCCCTCCACTTACTTGTTTCAAAACTGTTGTCACTGCACTTAGACCCAGATAGTCAGGGCCACTGTGGGAAATTTTAAGATTTCAGAGGCTTATATGAGGTGGTAGTAGTGCTGATGGTATATGCCCGTTCGACCATGCATAATCTAGAGACGTACCTAATACTTGGTACACGGTAGCACTGTAGCACCGTTGTCCCATTGCTTATTGATTTGCGCGAGTGGCACCAGTAACATATCCATTCATCCCTGTTGCATGCTAGTGTAGCCCTATGGCTTCTGCTCACTCCAGGAACATGAAGTGAGACTTATTGTTACTGGTTTTGGCATATCGAATACGCCACGGGGAGCTTGCCAGGCTCTGCTGTGCGGGCGGGACACTCAGGGTAGCTTGCTGGGCTCTCTGAGAGGGACGGAGAAATCAAACCTGGGTCAGCTGCCCTAAAAATAATGCTTGCAGACCTCATCTCTTGTTCCTTTCTCTTTCCTCCTCCAGGACTACAGTATTACCTTTTTCATCCATTTTCTTCTAGCATTGTACAAGGCATGCAATTAAGTTCTTGGTTGAATAGTTAAAATGAATCACCAATAGAATGAAAACAGACAGCAACTTGAAGAGTTGTAAAATAGCAAATGAATAACCTTAATTATTCAGGGAAGGTGAACCTGTATTTTTTGCAGACTCAGCAATATTTAAAATACTGAGAGGGCTAATTCCTTTCATAGCATGCGAAAGACAAGTGAGTCCTCACAGTGTTTGCCATATATTTCAGTAAGTCTCAGGGGTTTTTTTTCCCTCACCTTCTTTTCTCTCCCCACGTTCTTTCTTCTGTCTTTATTATGTCCCATTAATCTCCCTCTCAATAATATAGCTCCCTTTTATTTCTATTCTTTTTTCTTTTTCCTAACCTCTCTTTCTCCCTCTCTCTCTCCCTTTCTTCTCCCTCCTCTTTCTCTCTCTTCACTCTCTCTTTTTTCTGCCCCTCTGCCTTTCTTCTCCCATCTTTCTTTTCCTTCTCCCCTTTTTCATTGGAAGGACGACACGGGGTAAGTAAAGAATCTTAAATTATGTATTTTTATGGCAATACCACTGAATATAGAATTTTTCTCATCGAATACTTTGGCAAAGCCATTTTTTTCTCATAACCTTAAGTAATTGTCCCGTCAGAATATCTATAATTTATTCGTTGTCAGTATCTCAGAAGTCAGCTTTGATATAATCTCTGTTTTAGTGGATGAATTTTTGCTGTTGGCTCCATACATTCAATGTGTAATACTAAATTACTTTATAAAATAGTATTTTCATATGTCTAACTATATGTTCGTGGAAGAGGCGGTGCTACACGCATAGCCTGTAGTAATAGTTGGGGATAATTTTTAGCACATTATTTTATTGTAGAAATGGAAATCTTAGGTTTTAGGGACTGAAATCTCATTTATCATAATATAATTCAACTTCTATTATACTAGGAGAATTGCTTTTCTTCAGCTGTAAGAAAGTCTTTTTTGAGAGGGAAGTTAATTTATTTATGTACTTAGCCCACCGTTGAACATAAAATTCTTTATTGTTTTCATTTGATTTCTATATTATTGTGTTAAATTTTTTTCTTGAATTTTATGTTGTGTGGCTTTAATCTTTATTATAATATTTCCTATTTGCTCATTTCAGATATTATCTTTCCTTACACTAAGTTGTCTTTGGCATTAAGTTAACACAACTTTGTAATCTTACTGACCTTGTGGGTAGCTGTTGCTCTCTTTTAACCAGTGATGATATACATTCACTGCCTAACATCAGTAATTCATTTTGTAATTTTATAAAATTTAAGGCATGAGACTTATTTTTACAGCATTTCTAATTCCGTAATTATTTTATCCACTTTGATTTAGCTAATTTTATATTTATTCACAGCACTTCGCAAATTGTGTTTTTTTTCTTGGGTAAACTTGTCCTCAGAGATTAGAAGAGTCAGTACACTGTTTATGTACGTCTTTATTTAAATTTGTCCTGTTTGACTCTAATTTGATTACCTATTTGGCCCAGGGATGTAGTTCAGTGGTAGAGCACTTACCATGCATTTGTGTGATCCTGGGTTTGATGAAGTAATATTCACTGTATCACTGTACCACTGTCATTCCATTGTTCATCGATTTGCTGGAGCGGGTGCCAATAACGTCTCCATTCATCCCAGCCCTCAGATTTTAGCAGCCACTCCTTACTCGTCCTTCCCAGTAGTGCCATATTGGAAGCTCTTTCAGGGTCAGGGGAATGAGGCCCATTATTGTTACTGTTTTTGGCACATCAAATATGCCAAAGGGAACTTGCCAGACTCTGCCATGCAGGATGGATACTCTCGGTAGCTTGCTGGGCTCTCCGAGAGGGACAGAGAATGTATATAAGAGAATACAAGCAAGTATGTTAAAACCAAACACGTGTGTGCTGCTTTAGGTACATCAGTGGGCTAGACTCTTTTTTTTTTTAATTTTTTTTTATTAGTGAAACACCATGAGGTACAGTTGTAGATTTACAATTTTTTGTTCTTGGGTTTGATTATACAATGATCAGATACCCATCCCTCCACCAGTGTCATTTTCCACCACCATGGATAATGTCCCCCCACCCCCATCCCCCCATCCCGCCCTGCCTCTGTGGCAGGGCAATCCCCTGTGTTCTCTCTCTCCTTTTGGGTGTTGTGGTCTGCAAAAGAGGCATTGAGTGGCAAACATGTTCAGTCCATAGTCCACTTTCGACATGCATCTCCCCTCCTGGGAGGATCCTCCAAACACCCTTTATTTGGTGTCCCCTTCTCTATCTGAGCTGCCCTTTCCTCTAGAATGCCCGACTGGCCACTAAGCTATGGAGTGGGCTAGACTCTTAAGAGGTCTTGTGGCCGATTTGTGGCCACTTGCTTCTGGGAACTTTGTTTTATAGTCTCTGGATCCAGAGAAATGATATTAAAATATGAAATGAGAACCTTTATCTTACTTTAAGATAAACTTTCAGTTATAGTATACAGAAATATAAATTTGAGTCCTACCTTTTTAAAAGTTGTTGAAATTATGGTCAGTTGCCTATTCATTTTTTTTTTTAAGTAGGGGACTCTCAGTGGTCCTCAGGACACGTTGGGGCCCCACCTGGCAATATAGCCATTCATTGCCAGCCCCTGTGCATTTCCTAGACCACTCCAATGATGATCTAAGGGCCATGATGCTGGGGATCAATCTGGGGTCAACTGTATGGAAACTCTGTTCTATCTCTCCAGCCTTAGTCTTTTTTTTTTTTAATTTTTATTAGTGAAACACCATGAGGTACAGTTGTAGATTTACACATTTTTGTGCTTGGGTTTCGATTATACAATGATCAAATACCCATCCCTCCACCAGTGCCCGTTTTCCACCACCATGGATCCCAGTATCCCTCCCACGCCCATTCCCCCCATCCCAGCCTGCCTCTGTGGCAGGGCATTCCCCCTTGTTCTCTCTCTCCTTTTGGGTGTTGTGGTCTGCAAAGGAGGCATTGAGTGGCAATCATGTTCAGTCCACAGTCTTCTTTCAACATGCATCTCCCCTCCTGGGAGGATTCTACAAACACCCTTTATTTGGTGCTCCCTTCTCTATCTGAGCTGCCCTTTCCCCTAGAATGCCCGGCTGGCCTCTAAGCCATGGAGTAATCCTCCTGGTACTGATCTCGGCTTTTCTTGGGTATTAATCTCCTATTTTGTTACTTTATGTCCCCCAGATGAATGCAATCTTTTTATGTCTATCCCTCTCTTTCTGACCAGCCCTAGTCATTTGTGTGAGTACTTTGATTATATTTTTTCTTAAGTTGAGTAATTCTCTATGTTAGTCAGAATTGACTCATTGAGAATTTAGATTCTTTTTTCTCCTACCCTAGTCTTGAACCATGAGCTGGTTAATTTTGTGTCACATATATCAATTGGACCACTAATAATGTGAAACACTGAACATTAGATGCTGAATAGAACACCAGAGTGAAGGCATGTTCTATACCCCCTGAGCACTGTGGTGATAGCATCAGTCCTCAAAGCAGTGTATTTAAAGAGAGAAGTCTAGAGAGATAGGTATCACATGAAAGGAGTGATAGAAATGAAAGGGGGACAGACAGAAGATACAGCCTGCTTTAACTATCATCCTAGATTCTTTCCTGCTCCTCCTCACTAGTTTGAACTTTTTTCTCCAAAATTGAGGATTGCCAGTGCCAGTCTCACACTTATATCTATTGCTTTGAAAATTATATATATATATATATATATATATATAAACATTTTATTTTCTCTGTAGCTCTCTTTAAAGTAAATTGAAAAGTGAATATCAACTATGGGTCCTAAAATAAGACTCTTATATTTAAGAACACTTTTGATTGGAATTGAGATTTTTGGTTTTGGTTTTTGGACCATAGCTGGTAGTGCTGGGGAGGGGGAGCTGTATCTTGCTCTGTGCTCAGGGGTTACTTCCAGTGGGGCACCCTGTGGACCTGGGACTCCTGCCTTTAAAGCATGTGCTCTAGCGGTTTGAACCATCTCCCTGATGCTGTAGTTGAGATTTTGAGGGATGGAAACAATATGTGACTTTATTTGTATGATTCATCTTAATTGTATTACTATATTACATAGATAATTATTCATCTAACCACTTGTTATCTGCAGACTCACAGTGAATAGGAGCTGTCCTGTTCACCAGTGTTTATCCGCTTCCTACTACAGTTAGTTTGTTGTAGGTACTTAGTATTTCACAAATGAATTATTTCTGCCTTCAGCTCAGTCTTCATCCGTATCCTGTTCACTTTGGGAATAAAGAAACTAGACCCTCATTAGTGAGTGAATTGGTCCCCTTATACTTATATATTTATCATATTTCACTTGTGAAACTACAGAATTGTAAAGGTGGCTAGTGATACTTCTGTTTAAGTACCTTGTTACTTAGACTTTTTTTCCTGCACTTTCTATGTAGAAACTTTTTACTTGCTTTTAGGCAAGGAAATTGCTTTTGAAGAAAAGATAAATTAGCTTATCTGTGTCCCTTTTGAAGTTACTTTAAAATGATGTTTGTAGTTTGGGGCATACTTTCTAATAACTTTAATGTAACTTGAAAGCTTTCAGATTTTCTTCTCATTTTCTTTACCACTGTCATCTAGTGACTTTTCATCTTTTATACAAATACCAAAGGATTTGTTGTACCTATCTTTCCATAGTTTTTCTTTTTTTAAAACACATTCATCATTTTCTGCTCTCTTTGAAGTTGCCAGATCTTTCTTCCTGTCTCATACATTTTTATTTTGTTTTATATATCTCTTCTTTTTGAAAAACAAATGCAATGAAGTCAGAATACTTTGATTGAAAACATAATTTTTCAAAATGACTCCTTTATTGATAATTATTTTAGTAATGGATTTAAATACATGGTTAAATCTGTTTTACACTTAGCATGTTAGACCAAAGTATAAGTCTTCCAAGTATCAGTTTTTAAGAATTATTTAAATAACTTAATTTAACTATCCCTAAAATAGCGTTTTAAATTAATTTTTCACATAAACAATGTAGTGTATTGTTTAACAAGGATAGAGATAAAGTTTTAAAATTTGAAAATCTGAAATGTTGTTTGAAATGTTGTTTCCTAGAGATAATACTTGTAAGGCCACCTTGAATGTGGCCAGATTTCAATCACTAGCACCCCAGAAGGTCCCTGAGTATCACTAGGAGGGATCCCTGAGCACAAAGTTAGGAGTAATCACTGAGTATTGCTGGGTGTGGCCAAAACCAAAAAAATTTCTAAAATGTTAAGTATAAAATGTAGAAATATTATTTTTATATACCGGGCTGGAGCGATAGCACAGGGCTGGAGCGATAGCACAGCGGGTAGGGCGTCTGCCTTGCACGCAGCCAACATGGCCGACCCGAGTTCGATTCCTCCGCCCCTCTCGGAGAGCCCGGCAAGCTACCGAGAATATTCGATATGCCAGACACAGTAACAACAAAGTCTCCAATGGAGACGTTACTGGGCCCGCTCGAGCAAATCGATGATCAACGGGAGGGCCTTTACTTTACTTTACTTTACTTTACTTATGTGTAACTATAAATTGGCATGTATATTTTTATATTATCACTATCACTATCACCCTGCTGTTCTTCAATTCACTCGAGCGGGCCCAGTAACGTCTCTGTTTGTCTCTGTCATGTGCAAGTATAGCCCAGTGACCAGTTGGGGGCTCCTTCAGGGTCAGGGGAATGAGGACCATTCATTGTTACTGTTTTTGACATATCGAGTACGCCATGGGTAGCTTGTCAGGCTCTGCCGTGCGGGCGGGATACTCTCGGTAGCTTGCTGGGCTCTCCGAGACAGATGGAGGCTTTTGGGGAAGTCTCTAATCACCTTTACAGGTGTTCCTAGTTGGGCATACAGGCAGATATGATACACTCAGTAGCCTGCCGGGTTCTCTGAGAGTGAGAACTAGAGAATAAGAGGTTGCGTGGCCGCAAATGACCTGCGCGCTTCCGGGAGCTTGATTTTATAGTCTCTGGATGGCTATTGATGAGGTTACACGGCAGTTGGTGTGTGTAACTCTCTAGCTACTGGACGGTGGGGGAGCTGGGTGAACTGAACTGAGCAGGCTTGGAGATCTCAGCCCCGGATCCTGCACACCTGGGTTCCTCTGCCGGTTCCTCGTCCATGTGTGTGGAGAGTTGTCTCAGCATGACTTTGGCTGGGTCCCGGAGGTCTTCAGCTGTCGGGGCTCTGCTCGGGGCGAAGAGGGAAACTCAACCCGTCCTCCTCCAAGGGAGGTGAGGCAGCCAGGCATGGGGGCAGGAGACTCATATATAGACAATATATGTGTATATATTGTCCCTAACACTATATCATATTATGTCTTAATATTATCTTTTGTTTTCAGAAAATATACTTACTATAGAAAAATGAAAAAGCGTGTCATTGAGGCATTTCAAATTGTCATAGTACTTTTGGCAAATAAATTTTTTTTAAAAGTAACACAACAGAGACAGAGACATCAGTACAACTGTTCAAGTGCTTGCCTTATACATGGCCTATCTGGATGTGATCTCTGGCATTGTATATGGTCCCTTGAGTACCAGGTGTGATTTCTGAGTGTACAGCCAGTAGTAGCCTCTGAGCTCATTGCCGGGTCTGACCCAAAATCCCAAAAAATTACAAATAAAAAAAATTAAATAGAATCCTGTCATCTGTTGGCAGGAATTTCAAACTTTTAGAATTCAAAAAACAATTGCAGATTGAAGCACAATTTATTTCTCAGTTAATGATTTAGAACTTGTAGATAAGTTAAGTTGTAAAGCACATAGATCTTAAATAACATTTCAAAAAAATCATACATGTGCTGTTTTTACTCTGCTTTTTATTCTTTTTTATCCTTAAAATGGTGTCATCCTTAGTGTATATTATGAAATATCAAGTTATTAGATGGGGTAAATGCTTGGTAATTGAAATTCTTAGGAGAACTAAACAAAGATATTTTTCTCCCTTTTAAAAAATTTGTATCATTTCTTCTTCTCTTTAAGCTCTCCTTATGCTTTTGTTTCATTCACGGTTACTGTGTTTAAGATGTTCATCTATTTGGTCATATTCGTGAGTTGTCATAATTACATCAAAAGAAATCTACAATCTTAAACATTTTCTTGACTGTATAACTTGATATTGTCAAGAGTTATATTTGGACTAAGAAATTCTCATTCCTCTCTGCCCCCCGCCCCCTGTCCACTCTTCGGAAATCTAAGTATTGTGTTACTTCAGTAATGGGTTGTGCTAATCATTGTGCTTTATAGGATACCAGATTGGATAGAATGCAGTGTCATGTGGTTCTTCTATCTCGTGCGTGTAATTGTCACTTTTTCTTCAAAGCACTTCCTTTATCATGGTGTAGTAATATATTTTGATTGTCAGATAAATATATGGTACTTGCTTTGTTATAAAAGTTTAGCTCATTTCTATTTAGGATTAAATTATTGACCTTAAGTGTGGCATATAAGAAAAATCACTGCATTGAAAGCTGAGATACCTTGATATAAGGTTTATCACTGATAGCTATCAATTCTGTGTATCATCAAATCATTTCTCTGGACTGCTTTTTCAAATCTGTAAAATGTAATAGTTTCATGTTGCTTATAATTCTTGCTGGCTAAAAATATTATTGCCTATGTAAAACCATTTAGAGCTACTACAGGAATATATCAGATTGATATATTTGATAATAAGTTCACTTGATATAAAGCAGCATGTTTAGATAAATATATATGTGTATATGTATACATATATAAGCACACTTATTTATTTTAAAATAACACTAATAAATGTGTGCGTTGTCATATAAAATGAGTTTTCAGCATGGAGAAATTTATGCGTCTGTGATAGGATCACATTGAAGTATGTCTAATCATACTAATTGCAGTAATGGCATTAAAATGTGCAGAATCTTCTTCACTGTTATCAAACTTTCATGCTTATGTTATGACATACTTGAGGAACTTGCTGAAAGACAGATTCTAATTCAGAATATTATAGTGAGCGTGAGACAGATCGTGCATTTTACCTTAGGGGATGCTGTGATTGATAGTTTGAAGGGCAAATCTGAGTACTAGTCTTTGAAAGTAGGCTTAGCTGTAAGCCTACACTGGTGTGCGTTTGTTTGCTGTCCCCAGCGGTATCTGGTGGTGTGGGCATGATGGTTCCATGTTGAGGTCAGGCACTCCGGTATTCCAGTTGAACAAGGGCCATGCTAGAGATTCTTTTAAAAACTTTTTTTTACAGCAGTCCTGTTGTATTTGTTGCTTTTATGTACTTAGATATTGACTTTTAAATGACAGGAAAATACATTCTGAATATAGAGTGTAAACTTGAATTAAGTTTAAAATAAAAAATTTATGCCATGTTTCAATGAGTTTCATCTTAACTAGTATTTTGGTACATTTGAGACTTTTTCCTTGTTCTTTTTCACAGATGTTAAAAATTATTTCTTTTTGTTATACCAACATGAATACACTTATACACATGGGCTATAATAGATGTAGCATAAACCCAGATTTAGCATTTTTGCTGCAGAAGTCAAATATAAGAAGTATGGAAAATTTAAGTGCACCATGAAAGTCATACTTGCATATGTTTTAAGTTTTGATAAAACAAATCCGTCATAGCAATTTGGAGAACTTTCCTATCTGGTACTTGTGTTATTTAAAAGTATTGTAAAACCTGTTTAATTTGTTAGGTTATTATTTTCTCTGATACAAATTATTAAAAATGCATTAGATCAAGGAAGCATTAGAAATAATTTCTAAGAACTTAGTTTAAGCACTAATAACAGAAATTTATTTAATAATGTATTAATTTAATAAAATAAATGTTAGGTATCTTTGTTTATTCATATGTATATATTTATTTATTTTTAGAGAACCAGAGGACGGAAACGGAGCTTTATTCCTGAAGAAGAAAAACATGAGGTTGGACTAAGTTGAGCATTTTTTGCAGTCTAAACTTAGAACAGTTATGCTTAAAATTATCTGCTTTCATTATACCTAATTTTTTTGTTTTGTTTTGTTTTATTCTCTCTGTATGACAGGAAAGAGTTCCCAGAGAGAGAAGACAAAGGCAGTCTGTGTTACAAAAGAAACCCAAAGCTGAAGATTTGCGAACTGAGTGTGCAACTTGCAAGGGAACTGGTGACAATGAAAATCTGGTCAGGTAAGTTAAATTCAGTGTCCTTCTCTATATGCGAGACTATTTTCATCATCATTTTCTCATCACAGATATTATGGGGGCAGGAGGGAAATCACATTGTGTAAGACCTTTCTTAAAATCTTAAAATCTTGTCTTGCTTTTTCAAAAACAGATTTCATCTATTTACTAGCCTGCCACACATGGTTATGTATGGAGTTAGATGATTAAGAGTGATGCTTTGGGTATTGAGGATGACCTTTTATTTTCTCTTGACAAGAAGTTGGCAGTTTTTTATGCAGAGGGACCCTGAAAGCTTGATCCACTTTGTTTAAAACTAGTGTCTTATTGAATAAAAGAAAAAATTACAGTTTGTTGCATTATGAAAGCTAAAGCTTATTAGTACTAAGACGTGTTTTATTGATTAGAGCTTCATCAACACTTCCTTTTTATACATCAATATGTGTTAAATGCTTCTCTCATGATATAAAGAAAGGTGAAAAGGTGGCCTGGATAGATTTTGTTGTTGTTGTTGTTTTCTTTGTTTCTTTGTTTTGTTTTGATACTTTCCCCCCCACCCTGTTAGACATATTATTCATCAGGAATCTCAGCTGGTGTTGCACAGTGGCTTTCCTGAACATCAGAGATGACTAATTTTAACCCTTTACCTTTTGCTGAGATGAAGAAGTTCTAGGTCAGAGAGGAGGGTGATTAAGTGAGGTATCACTCTTCAGAGGAAAGTGACACAAAAAATCTTTTAGTATATTGATTGGGAACCTGTACTGATACTTTTTATTAACTATTATTTGGCAGAACCCTGTTAATTGAGGACTAGATATTAAATATTTCGAAAAGAATAAGTGTATAAAACATAATAACGGTGGCATTTTAAAATAAATATGCTATTTTTCTAATATTAAGAGGTTAGCATTTGTTAGCATTTCAAATGAAGCCAAGCAATTTTAAATTTTTGAGGTTTTATTCTACCACAGAAGAATTAAAAGGGAAGGTAACGATAGCTGCTAAGCTGCTTCAACAAAGTTGTCTATAATATTGTGTCAACGCTATTTGAAGTAGTTCACATTGATAATGAATGAATGATTTTGAAAATTAACACATTTAAATTTAGGGTAAAATTAGTTACAGTATCAGATAAACACGTAATAATTTTGATCATCATACACACATAATCCCATGTATATAATCCCACATATGTATAATTTGGATTTACATAAAATAGCAGAAGCTCCAAACATAACATAGAGTGCATAAAAAACACACGCACAGTAAACAGAAGGGAAAAAAAATGTTAAAACAATCTTTTATAATGAACATAAAAGTCGATCCAGAGAAGATGACCTTGAGTTTAAGGGTGGTGTTGTGGATTATGATTAATTTGAAATAATAGTTTCACAAAACTTAAGAGGGACTGATGATTATAGGAAGGAGATTTGTCTTGCACTCAGCCAACCTGGGTTTAATCCCTGCATATCCCAAATGGTTCCCTGAGCACTGCTGGTTGTAATTCCTGTGTTTAGAGCCAGGAGTAACCTCTTGAGTACTGCCTGGCCCCCAAATAACAAAAAAAAATCTCTCTACCCTCCCAATTTTTTTTTAAGACATCTGATATCCTTTTAATTATTTTTTTACTTATATATTTTATCCTCATTTTTTCCCCTTTTCTTTCTTTGTTTTTGTTTTTTGAAGAGAATTTGAACTCTTTTGCCATCACACCGATAGGTATTTGTCATTGTTTTATTTATTTGGCTCTGTAACTGAAAGAATGGACCTAGCATTTTATTTTAAAAACACTGTATGCCAAGAGTATCTTCAACACATCATATTTCAGTTGTACTAAAGAAAAGCAACATCTTTCTTCTACTCTTGCTGGTATTTTCTGTCATTTACTTTATTTGTTTTGGTTACAAATTTCCATTCCTATACACAGCTTGAATTATAAACAGATTAGTGTCTGCAAATTTGTAGAAGACTTCTGTAAGATAAAGATACTTCTGTTACTCTAGATGGATACACACACATATGTATATATGTATTTTAATTTTGTATAATAATTGATATACAAAATCTTCTTAGTTTTGCCTTCAAATTTTTTTGTTTTAAAAAAAGTTTTTGTTTTTTGGGCTACACTTGGCAGTGCTCTGAGCTTAATTCTGGCATGTAACTCAGAGATTGCTCTACTCCTCACTGTGTGCTCAGAAATCACTCCTGGTGAGTCCTGGGGAGCCATACAGGATGCCAGGGATTCAACCTCGGTCAGTCACGTACAGGGCAAGCAAGAACCCTACCCACTGCTTTATTGCACCAACTCCAATCTTAAAGAAGTTAGAAAAGTAATATACAATGTATAGCACAGCGGGTAGGGTGTTTGCCTTCCATGCAGCCAACATGGCCGACCCGAGTTCGATTCCTCCGCCCCTCTCGGAGAGCCCGGCAAGCTACCGAGAGTATTTGATATGCCAGACACAGTAACAACAAAGTCTCCAATGGAGACGTTACTGGGCCCGCTCGAGCAAATCGATGATCAACGGGAGGGCCTTTACTTTACTTTACTTTACACATGTATTCATATACATATATATGCACACACATACACACACCCCGCACACATATATCCTTGAATATAAAATGAATAGAGTACTAATGTTATAACTTTATGAAGTTATAAAATAGTTATTTTTATTATATAGTCTGTTAAAATAATAATAACACATATAAATAAATTCCGTTTAAACATAATTGATCTTGATTTAAAGAAGATTTTTATATAGAATTTCATGTGTTTTAAATGGTAGTTATACAGATCAGTGCCTATCATTTCACCTGAAACCTTTTAATTTTATTATTGTTGCCATTATTATTTTCTAGTACCCCCTAAGAGCTTGCACCTTTTTAAGTTATTTCTTTAAACGTTGTGCATACATACTTTTCTTTTAACTTTAATTTTAAGTTATAACAGTTTTTTTTTAAAGATATATTTCAATGCTTATTTGGAGATACATCATTAGCTCCTCTTCAAAATGAAAGTTTTCGGGTCATAATTTAGTTAACAATCTTTTATGAATATGCTATTTATTTTCTCAAGTTTTTTTAAGCCGTGTATTGTACATAGCTCACTAGACCCTGCTGTTCAGCAGCTTTAATTTTGAAACCACACTTCTCTATGTAATTCAGGCTAAGTAGAACTTTATTCTTCTTTTTTCAATTATCTGTATATGCTTATATGTGAATCTATATGTATATGGTTTTTATACAGTTAGAAAATCACATTCAGTTTATTAGTTAGCTGTACTAGTAGGTACCCTTCTGGTTTATATCTAAGTTTTTCTCGGGTCTTTGGCAGGTAATGTAGTATTTCTCTGTGTTGGGTTTCCACTCTGTACTATGATTAAACTCATACTGTGTTCCATTTAGCAATGGGTATAGCGGCAATATTATATAATAACACAAATGGAGCTTTATGTTTGCTCTAAAGAATTTCATCAGTTGTGTTCAGCTAAATAGTAAATATTTTTTTCCCTTTTCAGAAATGTGCATGTCCTTTTTATGTATAATTCTGAAGAATGGGGGATAAGAACTTAAATTTCTTGAAATACATTTTCTAAAATGATTAGACTATACTAGTTCCACTGGCCATGGAAAAATAGGAAAATGATCAAATTCTAAAAGAGATAGGAAGATATTTCACCCATTTAATGAAACGTAGAAATACAGAAAATATTCAGAATTGGTGTACCAAAACTTCGTAACTGCCAAATCACTGCAAAGAGAATAGTAAACCTAGGGGTCTGGCTGATAGCTCCAAGGGGTCGAGCACATGCATCAGATCCAAGTTTGAGCCATGGCACCACACGTCCCTTAGAGCAGTTATCTCTACTGGGGGCTTTGTGGGCCCCCAGAATACTCTAAAGGGGGCCACGGGTAAAAAATCATGTAAGTGGCAAGGCCACAGCATGAGAATATGTGGGCAGAGGAAGGAAACCGTCAGAAGCCCCCACCTTCACCCTAATCTGGAAAACACTAAGAAATACAGCCTTAAAGTAGCTAGGAGTGGCCATGGTAGCTCCTCTGCAACCTGCTAGGCCAAGTAGCATCTCGTTGCTGGGCTGAGCATTAACTATTAATCCACACCTCCAGGCCCCTGAGCACTGTTGGAGAGCATCCCACACCCCCCTCTGTCAAAGAAAAGTTAATCTACTTAATTCAATAGGTTGTGTGTGTGTGTGTGTGTGTGTGTGTGTGTAAAACTTGCACAGTGAACTGTACAAGTGTTAAGTGAATAAATTGGTGAATTTTCACTAAAGCAGACACGTAAATCCCATTTTTATTAAGATAGAGATCACTGTCAAAAAGCTGTGCCCTTTCACATTCAGTCCTTTTTCTCAAAGGTGATGGTGTGGTTTTTTTTCCATTAATTTTGCTTCTTACAAAATTTTATGTGAAAGTCATGTTTTAGCTTTATTTGATGTGTCAGAAATAGGTAAGTGAGGGTGTCCCACTGTGGTTTTAATTTGTATTACTCTGATGTGTAATGTGTTGAGCCATTTTACATGTTACTGACTCTTCCTTAGTGAACTACTCCTTTTGCCCCCTTTAAAAAAAATTAGGTTGGACTAGGGAGAGAGTACAGGAATTATTGTGATTGCCTTGCATGAGGCTGACCTGGTTAGACACCTCTGCCATCTCCCCAAAATGCACATGTTCCCCTGGGAATAGCCTCTAAGCCACAGAGCCTGAAATAGCCCCCCCCCCCCAACACTGCTGGGGTGTCAACCACCCCATAGCCCTCATTGAGTTGTTTGTATGTTATTGAGTTGTTGATTTGGGGACCACACCCAACAGTGTTAGGACTTACTCCTGGCTCTGTGCTCAGGGATTACTCGACATGGATTTTTGGCATAAATTGAGGTACTGGGGATTAAAAATCCAGATTGACAACATTCAAGGCAAGCACCGTAACTACTGTACTATGTCTCCCACCCCATCTGTTTTTTTACTGATGTTATTTAAAGAGCAGAAGTTACTAATACTATTTGAAGTCCAGTTTGGTAGCTTTTTAAATTATGATTGATGCTTTTTTTATGATATAAGCATTAAGAACAAGATAGAGTTGATTTTATAAGAATTCTTTGTTCTGTCATCTCTGGTGGATTGATGGTGAAACTGAGGCATAGAGAACTTCATAGCTTTCCCAAAGTTAAAGAATTAAAAAGCAGTAGAACGAATTCACAGAATCAGTGCTCTTGGTCCCACATAGAGTAATTTATACTTAACACTGAGGTTGGCTAAAACTTGTCTTTGCTGTGTGTTTGAATAATGACATCTCTTTCAAGATCATAACTGATGTTTTATTTTAATTATTATTTTAAGTTTATATTTGATGTTCTTTGAGATTTTAGTGCCATAATTTTAGGAATATTTTCTTTAAAAGGTTTAAAAGGACTTATATAATATACTAATGGCTTTTACTTTTTAAACTGTCAATATCAATATCAATTCATACTTTATATCAAATGGGGATTATAACTCTACTAATATATCTGAGCTTTATAGGTTCTGCTTTGGGATATTTGTTTTTAAGGAAATATATATATTATTCTTACATGGAACACTTTTCAGATAATTTTATATATATGAAATCTAAATATTTGAATATTATTGTATATATGTTACATATACACAAAATGTATTTATATTTAATTGGGTACCTTTATATTTGAAACCATGTATATTTGTAGGCGTTTGTATTTGTCAAAATCAGTATTTATATTTTTATGGTTAGTTTTCATAATTGTATATGCCATCTATTTATTAGATACATCCATAATCCCTCTGTCGTCTTAAAGAACAGCATATCGTTACTCTACTTACAGATTGAAAAAGTTGCAGAATATATAGGCACAATGTTACGAAATTTTAGAGAGATATGTATTTGTACTAAATGCATCATAAAAAAATCAATCAAAAAGCTTGCCAACACTATGCTACTATATTTGCATTTTGTGAGTTATATTTGAACTACAGATCAGATATATCCCCCAATATGCTTAGTATAGAGAGCACTGTAGCACTGTCCTCCCACAAAGGAGGACAAATCGATGTTATTCATCGATTTGCTCGAGTGGGCCCAGTAACGTCTCCAGTATAGAGAGAGGAATTTATTTAAATTAGTGAAAAAAATACTGGATAATAGACACAGGACATAGCAAGCTTAGCAAATAGCATTAGTAAGCTTAGCAAATAATATTATACTTTTAGAATCTTTGTAAAATTTTAATATTTCCTTATCTGGGAATTTTTATATAAAATAAAAATTATTTCAATTTGATATTTCAGCCTCCATAAAGCTGAGACTTAAATCTCAGAATATAACCTCAGAATCCTATAACTTTAGGATGATCTGTTAATTTTTAAAATGTGAGCATAGTCAGGGAGGTGGCTCAAAGGGCTGGATTGATTCTTTGCATGTGAAAGCCTTGGATTTGATCCTCTATTCCTGGCTGCAGCACTTCAGAGTGCCCCCCCACACCATGCATCCCACCCCCCAAAAGAGATCGTTCTAAAATACTTGTATGGTGTTTAGTTTCATTATATATGAAAGAAATAATTTCACTTTTCTATAATTAGAAAATCTATCAAACCTTATTAACCCTCTCATATCGTCTTACTCTTTCTCTAAATGTAGTTCAGGTAATTAATATAACCCTAGTTTTCTACTTACTGTTATTGAACTATGTGGATATTATTTAATTAGAAACAGAAGGGGAATAATATTTCTGCTTATTGAGAGGTAATTTCTTTTTGTAGGTGCTAGTAGTATATTTAAATCTCATCTTAATATACTAAAAGCCTGAACCTCCGTGACCGGAGAGATATTATAGCAAATGGGCCACTTGTCTTACATGCTGCTGACCTGGGTTTTATCCCTGGCACCATAGAGCGTCTCCCAACTGCACTCCCAACCCTGCCAGGAGTGATCTCTAAGCATAGTGCCTACAGTAAACCCTGAGTACTAAAGGGTATGGTCCCCCAAAAAACTAAAAATTTAAATGAAAAAATAAACTGCTCTTGAAAATTTAAGTAAGGTAAAAGGTAAAGGTAAAGGCCCTCCTGTTGATCGTCGATTTGCTCAAGCGGGCCCAGTAACGTCTCCATTGGAGACTTTGTTGTTACTGTGTCTGGCATATTGAATACTCTCGGTAGCTTGCCGGGCTCTCCGAGAGGGGCGGAGGAATCGAACTCGGGTTGGCCATGTTGGCCGCTTGTAAGGCAAACGCCCTACCCGCTGTGCTATCACTCCAGCCCAAAGTAACCAGTAAGAATAGAGGAGAAAGAAGGGGATTGAATTTGAGAGGCTGAAATTTTAGATAATATTTTGCAGACAAGACATTCTTTTACTAGAAAAATGCAGATGACTTCTGTGGGGACCAGTTATATCATTCTTAGAAGGATTAATGGTGTTAATTCAATTTGAATGTTTATTTTCTCACATTCTATGGTTTTATAATACTATAAGAATGAAGAAGAGAAAGAAACTTTGAAATTAAAGGTATTATCCTATCATAAGGAAATCTGAGTAATTTGTAGTATTAACCCTCTCACCAAAAATATTAATTGTGTAATTATCCCATGATGCTTTTCTAATTTTTGTTTTAATTATATTTCATATCCAAAGAAGATATGCAAACTAAAAGTCAGCAACTGTTTGCTGTTTATTAATTGAGATGTAGATTAGTAAAGATGGAATATAATACGTGTTTTCCTTTAATCTGAAAAAAAAGTTAAGATGTTTTGAAGATAATATATGTTGACTTGCTATCTTGTTATTTCTAGCATTTCTTACATTTATGTTAATGTTTTCTTATTGCCTTATAGTTTTTAATTATTTCACATTTATGACATGGATTTTAAAGCCTTAATTCTTAAGAATATTTAATTCTTAATTTTAATGCTCTTAGGGGAAACTTTTTGAAGAAGAAATTGTGCTTTAACTGGAATGAGTTGCTTGCATGTTTTCTGAATTAGCTCTTTCCATTACAATGCATTTTAATGGGATTTAAAACTAAATTTAGTGAACTTATATCTAGAAGACTTCCATTTAAAAAGAATTTCCTTTAATTCTGTACTCACTTTCTAGGCTGACCTCATGTATTATTAAGAAAACACACAATCAAAAATTAGGCTGACATTATGGGATGACTTGGTAGCTGACTTTTACCATTGCACGTAAATAGAGCAGTTATTCTAAATCACAGTATCACTTTCAACTAGATAACCACTAAAATCACTGCACTGTGGTTTCCTGAAAATGCCATAATCCTTCAAATGCCACATTAAACCAAGAGAGAAAACCATCAGTAGTGCGTGCACAGTTATATAGAAGGATGAGCCATGAACCAAGGGAAAAGACGTTCTGGAAGAACAGTAACCTTTCCCTTGATGTGTGCATTTCCCATTACATTTTTGACACAAAATGTTGCAAAATGATTTAATGGTGGCATTTTGTTTTGCTGACTCCCTTTTTTCATTAAAAGGAAGCCAAAGTTAGAATAGGAATGTAGGGGAAGAGTGACCAAGCACTGAATTCTATTAAAGGAATCTCTGTTTTCAAAATAAATAAAATATTTTAGGAGCATGGCTTTTCCCCTTTTATATTGTATGTTAACTGTGATCTACAAAATCCTTTAGTTCTATTTTATCTTCAGACTGATGTTTGTTAAAGTCAATTTTTTTCCTGCATTCCTCCTTTTCTTCCTAGAAACACTTGATCATAAATAGCATGTCGTAAATCAAGAAAATTTTGTTTAGCAATTATATGCATTATACTTATTACATGTAACACAAAGTGTTCTCCTTTTATATAGTTGCTTTGGATCTGTATTACTAATCTCTGATTAATTATAAAAGGAAACAGAGTACAAGTAGACTCAGTTATCTAAAATCAAACTCAGTCATCTCAGTATTTCCCAGTTGGATTTGCCCCAAAGATATTCCAAGAAGGCCACAGGGCCTTTTATTAGGGGGCCATATCATAAGACTACAGAATCAACTCATAGAATAGGGCCACATGTAGAAAGAAAGACTACAGCCTGATAAAGGTTGTGAAAGATCGATGCCTGTTAACTCTGAGAGGACTGATTTCTGTTAGGGAGAAGTTGTAAAGTTGTCCCATATAAAGTTAGTACTCAGGTGTTTTTTGTACTTGGAAAATATGGCTGTTAAGTGAGAGTAACTCATTTGAATTATTTGCTTATTCATATTTACTTTCTCATGAAAAAAAGTATCAGATAGCATTCAGCTTATCACTACTCTGCCACTTCTTCCACAGGATTATAGCATAGTTCTTAAAAACGTCAGTCATCAGGAATGAAAATTTAATTTGGAATTTCTTGATATGCCATTAATTCTTTTTTTTACCTAGCTGTTCTCTGGAGGGGGTTTAACTGCATTTTATGAAGTTTAGGTATAGATGAATTTTTTTGTTAAAAATCATTTAACTGTTGCTTTCTTCTCCAATGTTGTGTTGTCAAAATATTTTATACTGAGTAAACAATTATTTTAAAATCTTAATTTCTTGCAGAGAACTCTGCTCTGGATCCAAATAGCTAATTAGTACAGTATGTACTATGGTTATATACATTCTTTGCTTTTATTTTATTTTATTTTTCTTTTTATGTAGGCCCTCCCGTTGTTCGTCGATTTGCTCGAGCAGGCCCAGTAACATCTCCATTGGAGACTTTGTTGTTACTGTGTTTGGCATATCGAATACGTCACGGGGAGCTTGACAGGCTCTGCCATGCGGGCGAGATACTCTCGGTAGCTTGCCGGGCTCTCCGAGAGGGGCGGAGGAATCGAACTCGGGTCGGCCCTGTTGGCTGCGTGAAAGGCAAACGCCCTACGGCTGTGCTATTTTTATGTAGGAGTACTGCTATTTATTCAGTCACTGATTAGCTGATTGAATTGGGTATGAACTCCACCTTACTTTTTTTTCATAATTTTATTTATTTACTTTATTTCTTCTTATATTTATTTATTGAATCACTGTGAGAAAAGTTACAAAGCTTTCAGGTTTAAGTCTCAGTCATACAGATCAAACACCGTTCCCTTCACCAGTACTCATTTTTCACCACCAAGAATCCCAATATACCCCCCTCCCATCCCTCCCAATGCCTGTGAGGCAGATGATTTCCACTTAACTCTTCTCTACATTGAATACATTCATTATTTCAACAAAAGATGCACCATTATTGTTTAGAATTCCTCCCCGCCCCCCACAATCAGAATTGCTGAAAAGGCATTGTGAAATACTTTGTTTTCTGTAGCTGGTTATGAGAATCATATAATGATTTTGGATTTCTGCAAAGAGCCAGATAATTACGAGATTGGTTTCTCTGTGTCTGGTGTTATGGCTGTGCTGGAGAGCCGCTCCTGGGGGGCAACTCGTGACCTCAGTAGAGCATGAAGGACGAGCTGGTACCACGCCCTTTCCCATGAGACTGCAGTTGCCCCATCACCGCCAGCTCATACCTGGCTTTCCTATAAGCTCTGAGGTAGCAGCCTCCTTGCTGCTTGGGGCGGGGGGGGGGGGGGGGTGTGAAGGCGGAAGGGAGCAACACCCTTTCCCTCCCGGGGTGGCATGGCGCCATAGTTTAACACATGGTCCATTTACTTTTCTGCCACAAGCTGCTGGGCTCTGGACTAAACCCTTTTGCCTCTGGAGCCATGGCCGTGCAGGAGAGCCGCTTGTGGGGGGCAACTCATGACCTCAGTAGGGTGTGAAGGGCGAGCCGGTACCACCTCCCTTCCCATGAAACTGCAGTTGCCCCTTCACCGCTGGCTCATACCTGGCTTTCCAATAAACTCTGAGGTGGCGGCCACCTTGCTGCCGGAGGGGAAAAAGGCGGAAGGGAGCAACACCCTTTCTCTCCCAGGGAGGCATGGTGCTGTTCTTTAATGCATGGTCCATTCACTTTTCTCCCGCAAGCTGCCGGGCTCTGGATTAAAGTCCTTTTGCCTCTGGAGCCATGGCTGTGCCTGAGAGCCACTAATGGGGGGCAACTTGTGACCTCAGTAGGGCGTGAAGGACGAGCTGGTACCGCCCCCCCTTCCCATGAGACTGCAGTTGCCCCGTCACTGCCAGCTCAGACCTGGCTTTCCAATAAGCTCTGAGGCAGTGGCCACCTTGTATGTGGTCCAGATACATTTCTGCCAAAAGCCGCTGGGTTTCGAGATTTGTTTCAGAGTCTCTGGGATCATGGCCGTTAATCAGCTTGATCAGGAGCCACAGAGGCCGTTTGTAGGCAGTGACTCGGTGTCTCACTGGGATGTGGAGGAAAGGGCCGGTTCCACCCCCATCTCGTGAGGCCCTGCGTGTCTCGTCACTGCAGGCCCAAACCTGACTGTTCAGTGGCCTCTGGAGGATGGCGGTCACAGGGCCACCAGGGGGAACAGGCCAAGGCACGAAACCTATTCCCACCTGGAGTGGCCCAGCACCAGTAACCTACTGCAGGAACAGGATGCATTTCTGCCAAAAGCCTTTGGGTTCCAAGATTTGTTTCTGAATCTCTGGGATCGTGGCCGTTAAGCAATTCGATCAGGAACCAGAGAGGCCATGCCTCTAATTATATAGCTGAGCCGGAGGTAGTTTGTGGGTGTGTCTCCCACATACCTAATTTTTGGCTGTTTACTTTCTTGGTAAACTTTGCCCCAAGTTTTTGGGATATGGCCAAAGGCACAGCAGCAATATTGGGGTATCTGAAAGTCTGACGGTGCCATCAGGCTGCTGATACACTTGCCTCACAGGTACAGATTGTTAATCTGTACCTGCTGGCACCATACCCCCATTATTCTTTGCTTTTAATTGACAGTAACTCACGGACTATTTTAGTAGAATAAATTTTGCCCTATTGACCAAGTATTTGAGGGTCATCAAATACAGAGTCTTGAGTCTTTACAAAAACTTTCTAAAATCAGTCCTTATACTTTTTTATATACTACTTTTATTTAGTGATATTATTATTTCAATTTTTTAGTATATGATTAAATAATACACAGAAATTTTCTTTTCTAAAAAATTTGAGACCTGCTTTTCTCTAATTTATATCAATTTTTATTTATTTATTTATTGAATTACCATGAGAATAGTCACAAAGCCTTTTAGTTCAAGTCTTGGTTGGTCATACAATGATCTAACACCCTTCCTTTCACCAGTGCATATTTTCAACCACCAAGAACCCCAGCATACCCCACCTCTCACCCACTCCCTGCCTGTGTGGCAGATTTTCACTATACTCACTCTCTCTACGTTGATCATATTCAATATTGCAACAAAAGACCCAACATTGTTATTTGGAATTTTCCCCAACATTCAGACCTGCCACAAGGACATCATTAGATTATTTGTTTTCTGTTGCTGATTATAAAGAGCATATGATGTCGTGTGGCCACAATAGCAGCCACACAAATTTGGATTTCTGATATTTTAGTAATAAACCTAGAGGTATTACTGCCAGAAACCCCTGGGTCCCGAGATTGGTATGTGTGCCTCTGGGTTCATGGTCATTTAGAAGCTGGAGGAGGCATTTGAGGGTGGCAACCCGGAGCATTGTCATGGTGGGGAGCAGGGCCGATTCCACCTCCCATCCCGTGAGGCCCCACATGCCTCATCAATGCAGTCTCATACCTGGCAGTTCATTATTCTCTAAAAGATGCAAGTCCTTATACTTTTAATTTACTTTATTTAATAACTGTAACTAGTTTCACATGTTTTTATCTTATTTAGATGGTGTGGTTTTGTAACTGCACCACTCTCATTGCCAGTGTCTGTAATTCCCCACTATCCCAAACTGTTCCCTATTCCATGGTACTGATAATATGCTAGTGATGAGGATAGGAGACTACTCTTTGCTGTTCTCAGAGAGTGATTGTGGTTTACCATTGGTGAAAAAAGGAATACTGAAAGAAGTCATCTCAAGAAATTACTCTATTTTGAAAAACGATGGAAGCTTTGGAAAGTTATAGTATCTACATACTTGGGTAGTAGAGAATTGAACTGGTGTGATTTTCATGAAGAATATAATTTAATAAACATAATAACAAACATAATGATATCAAGTTTATAAAGTAATAGCACTTATAGGGATCTTTATAGAGTAGTTTTCCAAAAGTAACATAACTTTGGGGGCCAGATTGATAGTACAGTGGGCAGGGCACTTGCCTTGTATATGTCTAAACTAGGTTCAATCCCTGGTATCCCAGATGATCTCCCAGGCACTGGCAGGAGTAATTTCTGAGTGCAGAGCCAGGAGTAACCCTGAGCATTGCTGAGTATGGCTCCAAGTCCCCACATCCTCAAAGAAAATAAATTAGGACAACTTTTGAGTGTTCTTCATGATGTTCATTGCAGCAATGAAAAATATGTATATTGTTAGGCCTATTGTTAGATGACGTGATTGAGTGAGTGAAGTAAAACATATTCTTGTGTGACATACATATACTCTTTGATTATTTAACCATTTTAGTAGACGAAGCTATGAGGAATAGTTAAATTTTTATAGTTTATATAAGAACATATCTTAACTTTAATAGCAGTAAAAATATTTTTAAATAGTAAACATAAACCAAATAGGAGACTGAGTGTTAGATAAGGGGACAAATCAGAATGGGAAAACTGATAGCATGCTAACCACAGCTTCACTTTGGACTTACTTTAAAAAAAAAAAATCAAGTAAAACCACAATGGAGAAGCATGAAATAAAGCAAACTGTGTTTTTTTGTTTCCTAAATTATATAATGAGATCATGCATTCTCTGGATTGCTGTTGATAACATACACTCCAAACTGTTTTTCTCTTTCATTCCATTGTTTATTTCAATGTTCAGCACCTTTCTTACTTAATGACTGAATGGCTAATTTCTGCATTGAACCTGTATACTCATGAATACCAAGAATAAGTGTAAATTTAAAACTGGGTTGATAATACATAGTCTCTTCAGGCTCAGGAAATACTTGTTTTGCTCTCACAACTTCCATCCCCCTCCACTCCACCCCCCACCCCCAGTTTATAACTTTTATATTTTTTAAATTTTGTCTGTAACGTTAGAAAAGTAAAAAAGTTTTTTTTTTCCCCCTGAAACAGCTCAGAATTGTAGTTGTCTTTATTGTATTTTAACGTTTTGTGAGATGACAGGACACCTCTGAAGTGGTGTTCAGGGCCACAGGGCTACTACACATGCTGCTATTCTGGAGACTGTCTGGAGATCAAACCCTACACTGCAGATTTCAGAGTATGTGGTTCAGTCTTTTAGCTATCTCCCCTGTCACTAGCTTTTCCTTTTCACAATAATAATTTATAGTATCCTGGCTTAGTATACATTTATTAAGTTACTGTATTGATTTGTTTTATGCACCAAAGCAATCCATCTTATTTGCAATCATTTTAATAGCCAGAAGGTATTTAGAGGACTGTTATTTTCCTTTCACTTACTCAGAACCTCTCCCAGTTGAGATAATAAACATTACAATTTAGTGTGCAGTCATAGATACTTACTCCTTCTAAGTTCAAACGAATATTCTGATACCATTTTAAGCACCTTAATGCCTTTGAATCCCCAGCTTGTGGCCATACCCAACAGTGCTCAGGGATCGAACAATTGATTGGCAGCATGCAAGGCAAGAAACTTAGAACTGTACTTTCTCTACAGCCTCAGAACTAGTCCTTTACCACAAAATATGTTATAATGCAGATATACTATAATTTATTGTGATATTTTCCTGTTGATAGGATTTTGTTGTTTAATTTTATCCTAAAACACATTTCTTAAATTTTGTTGTTAAATTTCTATCCTAAAACAAGTGTAGTTTGAAAATATACTTGATAAACTGCAGGTAACTGTCACTGTCACTGTTCTCCCGTTGTTCATCGATTTGCTCGAGCTACCCCAGTAACATTGTGAGACTTGTTACTGTGTTTGGCATATCAAACACATCATGTGTAGCTTGCCAGGCTTTGCCATGCTGGCAAGATACTCTCACTAGCTTGCCGGGCTCTTTGAGTGGGGTGGAGGAATCGTACTCGGGTCAGCCATGTTGGCTGCGTGCAAGGCAAACGCCCTACCCACTGTGTTATTGCTCCAGCCCATAGGTAACTATTAATAGATAAAATAGAGAACTGTTTCAGTAGACATGGACGTGTTAATATGTGGTAGCATTGGATTTTGCCTAGTAGATGTTAGCATTTATATGAATAAACCTATAAGATTTATTCATATATTAGTCAACCGAATTTTCACACTTGTGTGTTATCATTCCTTAGATTGGTCTTCTATATCTATTGAGATACTTTTCATGTTTTAAAAAAGGATTTTATCACATTTTCATATTTGTTGCAAATTTTTTTTTCAGATTCCTTTTTTTTTTTTGCTTTGCATGCTAGTGGTGCTTCTTACAAAAACAAAATTTTAATTTGCTTTGATTTTTACATAAATTTTTAATCTGGTGTGTTATTAAAAAGCAATATCTTATATATTACTTAGATAGACATTGCATATTACCTGTCTCTTCTCTCAGATGTATATTTTTAATTTTATGATTTTATACTTTGGTAGTGACAGAATATTAAAAATACTACTTTGCTTTGTTGTAGTATGTCATGTTGATTTTAAAACATAATTTGGGCAGCTGAGACATTGATTCAGATAGCAGAGCACATACCTTGTGTTGTAGCGTTGTAGTTTTGGTCTTTAACACTGCATGATCCCATCACATGGACACCACTGAAGTGTTCCTGGATCCCTAGGCACACTGTATATGACCCTCCCAGCAACAATTCAAACACAGTAGAAATAAAACACATTTTACTAGTTTTCAGAGAGTATTTCGTTAATATATAAGAAAGCTGCTTATTATGTAACTATTGTGTAATGTTTTGAAACTTGCAGAAAATGAATATGAGTCCTGTCTGGTGATTGATACTGAAGGCAAAAACTGTTGCTCTCTATTGAAAAACTATAGGGAACTCTGATTTGCTAAATTTTACAGTTTATTTTCTAAGTCCTCAACATACTTGGTCTCATTTTTTCATTTACTATAGAAAACCCAGCCTTCCTTCTTAGTGTTCTGTTTCTTGATTTTCATAGCATATAGTTTTGTTCTGGTTCTTATCATTAGCAAAATAGTGATTAAAATGCTTGAGCATTGGAGCTAAGTTATTAAGCATTGCATGGTTCAAATCTCCATTCAGTACTTAATAGTTGTGACAATTAATTGATCATATGCTCTTAGTGTCTTAGTTTCCTCCATTGCAAACTAAAAGTGGTCGTTTTTTGCCTCATTATTGCTAAGGATTTAATGAACAGAAATATGTAGTGTATGTTTACCTCATGGGCTCTCTCCTAGTCTAATTTGTAATCAGGAATTTTTCCTTCAGTTTGAGTATTTCTAATTTCTATCTAGTTTCTTAATCTTTCTGTTGCCTTTTTAAAAAGATTTTTTTCTTTTTCTTTTTTTGATGCTTTTTCCTCTAGTATCTTGATAAGACACTACTATGATCATGTTAGAAATAGTTTATAACATGTGTTCATTTATATATGTTACATAACTATTATGTTCATTTATGTAATTTTCAAGTCCTTCTAAATCTGGCTTAGTCTTTTTAGCTTCATATCTTATTAGCAGCTTAAAATGTAAATAATAATACAAGTAGTGAAAAACATTATTCACTATATTTAGTCAAACTGTAGCACTATTTCTCTTTCATAAACCTTGTTTCTTTCATGCCAACTTGCTTTTACACTGTATTATACTCTCTAAAACAAGCTCCCCCAACCCCCCCACCGCCTTTTTTTCTGGAGTTGAAAGTATCTCATGAGACTTTTATATTTAATTATGTCTTAGTCTACAATTCTTAGCTTATAAAGACTTAATATTTAAACTAACTAATGCTACTATTCCCAGGCCCCAAGTTTAATTCTTATTATATAGTATTCCTTTTATATAGCTAAAAATGTAATCTTTAAATTTTGATTTTATATTTTATTAACTTATTTATTTTGACTTTAGGGCCATACCTGGCTGTGTTCAGGGATTACTCCTGACTCTGTGGTCAGGGAACACTCCTGGTGGTGCTCAGGGGACCAGATGTATTGCCTGGGATTGAATTCAGGTCAACTGCATGCAAGACGAATGCCTTACCCACTGTATTATCACTCCAGGCCAATATTTATTTATTTTCTGAGCTGTTCACATAGTACTCAAGTATCTTGGGAACCATACCTGATAAAGCTTCTCTTTGACTGTAGGCTTAGTGCTCAGGCCCAGTGAGGCAGCGCTGCTTGGATATAGAGATGTTGAGGACCATCATGGCTATACCTCGTAGTGCTTGGGAGGTTTTGAGCTGACATTGAAACTTGGGGTCCTGTGTTTGCAAGGCATGTGCCTCTGACCCTGTGCTAGTGCCTCACCCCTTACTGATTTTAATTTAAGTTCCTCTTAATATTTTATAGTTATAGTAGTCACTATTTTTAGGAACATGCGAGCAATTTGTATATTTAAAACTTTGGAACATAATTAGATTGAAATATTTTTGTCATTATTTTTTCAGTACAATTTATTTAGTTTACTTTTTGTTCTGTTAACTGATAAATTTTTAATTCTTAAAATGATTTTTATTATTCTTAGTATTATGTGTCTCTATGAATCATACTTACTGAAATTTGGTTTAACATTCATCAAAAATATGTGTATTCAATATTTTTAAATTAATTTTATTGATTAAACTTTTAGTTTTGCTATTTTTAACTCCTGGATATGTAGAATCAGTTGTTCTATTAATGGAGTTTTGGTCAGAATTGAGAGAATAAAGTTACCTTTTCTTTATTAATAGAGAACTATATTAAGCCCTTTTACTCTTAAGTTGCTAGAAATTTATTAATAGCATATTAATTGAGAACTCAAACTTTAACATCCTGTAATAATTCCATGCAATGGAAGGCACTGCTTGTTTATTTTTTGTCCTGTTTTTAAACTTGGCTTTTTCTTTTGATATAGAGACTTTACAGTTTTGCTCTACTTCAGTTAGGATTGTAAGGAATCCTTACCATGAGTTCTCTTCCATCTCTCTTGCTGACATTAATTATATCTGTAAGCTATCTCTTTGATCCCAAATTGGTAATTAATTTTCAGTGATTCAGAAGTAAAGAAGTGGAGCATCAGACAGAAGTAAAATGGGTTGGAGCAAATATTTTGCATGTAGGTGCCAGATTTGAGCTCCCCATAGCACAGAGTTAGGATTAGAGTCTGAAGGCAAAAACTGTTGTAACTCTCACAACAACAATAAATAAAAAAGGAGCTGAATACGAAGATTGATATCATACTCACTATAAGATATGGCCATGAGGACTGGGGAGATAGCACGTATCAGGTGTACATACATTGCATATGCAAAGACCAGAGTTAGACACCAGGCCTTTCCCCCATTCTCAGCACCATTGTAATTGTGTCTGTGAGTAAGATACATACGTAATTCAGTAATTCCAATTCCCTTTTGTATTGGGTTAGCATTTTAAATATCTAAGAAGAAAATAATTTATTAATAATGTAGGAAAATTTTATTTCTAAGAATTTTAATGGAAGAAAAGTAGAAGTAAACATCTTAAAGATCATATCAGTCCATTTATAAATCACTCAGTTACTGATTTTTTGAGATACACTTTTACAAAGTTTATTACTAGTGTAATGTTCCTTACTTTGTTTCAGAATAAAATTAACCTTGCAATAGTTTTATTAGCTTCAGAAAGAATTTTGTTTTATTAATACTTACACATATATACTTATTTCTGAGTATTTCGCAAAGGATCAGATGATTTAGACATTAAAGACTAATGAAAACAGTATAATAATTTTGATTATGAAGTATTTTATTCAAAACTTTACTGGGTTTTATGCATAATTTTTCTTTTAAGGAAAAAGGCAAATTTTATATAAATATTTTTGTTAACATTTCTCCTAGATATTTATTGAAATATGAATTAAAACTACATTAAAGAACATTTGTAAGTATATTCACAAAAGAAAATTTTTCTTCCAAAAATATGCATCCCAAATAAAAATATACCAAACATTGTATTGGGGATGGAAGATAAATTGGTACCAAACCAGTCTACAAAAATGTGTATATTCAGTATGTTGAAACTTAATTGTATGTATTTTTGTTTTTGTTTTGTTTTGTTTGTTTATGGACCACACCTGGTGATGATCAGGGCTTACTTTTGGCTCTATGCTCAGGGATCACACTGAGTGGGACTATTTGCGGTGTCATCTGGTGGGTCATATACAAGATCTGCCCACTCTACTGTCTCTCCAGACCAACTCAATGTTAATGAAGAAATCTTTTTTGGGATGTAAGTTTATTCTCCCTTCTTGCATGTAGGTAATTAGTGATTGGCAGAGAATAAAAAAAAGAAACAACAACAAAAAACTATGCTAAGATTAGAAATAAAGTAATACTTTTTGTTAAAGTAGTAACCTTTAAGTAATATTTTAGTAAGTTAATTTCATGAATTAAATAGTGAAATAGAATTCTGTTTTACAACACATCAAAAAGATTAATATTTTAAAACATTGGAAATGATTAACCAAACTTTTTTTTTTTAAAGAAACCTATTACAAGCTTACTTCAGGAAATACTATTCCTGGGGAAGGTAAAATTTTGTATTCACGTAAAATAAACATCAGAATTCTCCTTCAAAAGACATTACAGGGAGCATAAACATTTAGTTAATATGCTTACTAAGGTAAATGACACCCAGAAGGACAGAGAGAACAAAAGGGAATCTCCTGCTACAGAGGCAGGGTGGGATGGGGGGGATGGGGCGTGGGAGGGATACTGGGATCAGTGGTGGTGGAAAATGGGCACTGGTGGAGGAATGGGTATTTGATCATTGTATAATTGAAACCCAAGTACAAAGATCTGTAAGTCTACAACTGTACCGCATGGTGTTTCACTAATAAAATTAAAAAAAAAAGATACCGATAAACAGTTCATTGGTTTCAAGTATACTTTTAATTTTGATCATGCCTACTATTTGTGAATTAGGACTCAAGTGTTATCTGGAAGTCCTTCGAGTGTAGTTTCCTAGTTAACTTGAACTTTTTTTCCCCATGGTGCCTTTCTGTCCTCAGGTTTCTAATCTCATCACCCACTCTTCCTCTTTCATGTTGAACAAAAGACTTTATCTTCTGCTTTGCACAGAAAATAGAAGACATCAGGTTGATGTTCATACATTTTTTGAAATCTGACCTGAAATCTTACCTCATTAGCTTAGTGGTATGAAAGTCCTTTCTTTGTTCTCTCTTACTTACAGTGGGAGATTTGTTTCCTTTTCCTTCTAAAGCTAATGTTCTACCAGTATCACATACACCATCATCCTTGGTTCTTGATTATTTTCTATTTGTTTTGCTGTGGTTTTGTTTGGGAAATCATATCTAACAGTTTGTGGGGTTGCATTCAGCTTAGTGCTTCATGATCACTCCCAGTTCTATGCTCTTATAATCAGGAGATCTGTGGTTTTGGAGATGGCATGTTCTCAGCCCAGGATGCTCTCTCTGATTGCTTGTTTCCTGCCTTTCTTTATCTTCAGCCTCTCCGTTGACCTCTTTGACTTTGAAGAGAGTCATTCACCTAGGTATTCTCCTGTCTCTGGATTGTCCTTCTGTAGTCTTTTCTGAATCTGCTTTTGCCTCTCATGTTTGTTTTTCTTAACATTCTGTCTGAGACCCTTTCAACACATTCCCTGGTCATCTCATCTAGTCATGCTTCAGTTAACCACATTAATTATCACATTAATTAATACCCAGTTGTTTAACCCTAGCCAGCCTCATTCTGTTTAATTTCTGACTAATTTACCCATTGAGATTCTTCAGGCACATCAGATTCAATATGTAGTTTCTCACATCTCCAGCAATTTTTATCAGTCTGTATCTTTCTTCCTATTGCTTCAGTTTGGGTCTTCTGCTCTCTCTTGTGAGCTTTTGCAGACAATTTAAATTTTCTTCCTTCTTTAAGTTTTGCTTTTTTTCCAGCCAATGTTTTCATAGCCTCCCCACCCCTCTTTTTTTAATATCAGTACTTAAGCGACTTATTTAAGTCCTTTAAAAGAAGGTATCCAAGAAAATATCTGGACCCTTGTCATGTAAGAATCTATTCTCTAACCATACTAGCCTGTGTGGAATTTATAATATACTCCATTAAAAGTTCCTTTGTATATTTGATTTTTTTCATGCCTCAAATTTTATTTCAAATATTCTTTACCTGATAGTACCATGTTTTTTTTTTTAACATTTTCACTAATTCTTTGTTGAATTTTTTTGTTAATCCTTTCTCTAACCTTTTCTCCTACTTCTCAGGCAAAGATTGTCTATTTGGAATGCATTAAAACAGCTTATGCAGGTCTCTGTCAGTATTTGTCACACATAATGAATTTCTTCTGTATTAAGAATTTTATGTTTTTGTTTAATTGCCCCATGTTCCGCATCAGACTATGAACTAGATAAGAGAGTTTTACTTAACTTTATATTACAAGACCCAGATACAATGGGGCATGCTGTTATTTTTCAGTGATTTTTTTTAAATCGATTGTGAAAGTTCATTTAGTTGGTATTAGATTTGGAACTAGATGGTTCCTGTGTTCATTATTATATTGCTACATTTCTGTATTTTATATTAAGTTCTTAGAATAATCCTACTCTTTAGTCTCTCTCGCTCTCTATGTATGTATATATTTTATGTGTGTATAATGTATAGTTTATTTGTTTGTTTGTTTTTTGGGGGGTATTCATGACTTACTTCTGGCTCTATGATCAGAGATCATTCCTGGTGGGGCTCAGAGACTCTTTGGCTGTGTGCAAGGAAAGTTCCTTCCTAGCTATACTATCTCTTATGGTCCTCATTCTGCTCTTTTAAGAGAAACAGTTTTGATATGTAGTTGTATCTTTACATGTCCTTGCACAGTCTTATTTTTTTTTTAGATGTCATGGTTTATAATGGTATTAAAGTTGTTATTTTATGATTGCAGAACACTATCCCAATCATTCCTCAATATATTTTAATATGTGTACTTTTTAACAATTTTACTCTAGATTCTGAACTACTCATCATTTGAGTACTTTCTGAGAATACATTACCTTCTGCTTTAATGTTAACAATCTCTTCATTGATTCAATGCTTTAAACACTAAAGACTTTTGGTGTGTAATATAGCATGGCACTGGAGCTTTTATAGTTCCCTTATGAGTCAGAGGATACTTTTCATTTTGTGACATTTTGTTCATTTATTCTCATCATTTTAATGTAATTGGTCATCAGTCTTAATATTCTCTCCCCATAGTAGTAGTATTAAATCTCAACATAAAATTGTTCACCTCACAAGTTTCCTGGAGTTTTCTGCTCTGATACCTGTCTTAAATTTTTAAAAGCGATTTTTGGTAAGAGGGTGTGATTTTTTTTTAATGTCAGACATACTATCTGAGTGCATATTTATTAGTTCCATTAAGCCTGGTATGTAGTTGTATCTTTACATGTCCTCACTGGGGATAGAGGGCTTCTAAGTTGTGCCCAGGAACCCAAGGGACCCAGCTGGGCTAATGATTCAGTACCAGAGATCATTGCTGGGTTGCTCCAGCCCTGTGATGACAGGGAGCAGGACAGGACATAGCCTGCAATATCCAAGTGCCACTTGGGCCAACCCTGGTGAGGTGGTTGGGGGGGATCTACACGACTATAACCAAAATCACAGTGACTAGGCAGTCATGTGATGCCAGGGTCTAATCTAGACCTCTCTATACTCTGTCTGGCCTTCACTTATTCTCTTTTTTGTGCCAATAGCCAAGAGTAAAAACATATATATGTCAAGTATAGGTAAAAGGTAAAGGTAAGGTAAAGGCCCTCCCGTTGATCATCGATTTGCTCGAGCGGGCCCAGTAACGTCTCCATTGGAGACTTTGTTGTTACTGTGTCTGGCATATCGAATACTCTCGGCAGCTTGCCGGGCTCTCCGAGAGGGGCGGAGGAATCAAACTCGGGTCGGCCATGTTGGCCGCTTGTAAGGCGAACGCCCTACCCGCTGTGCTATCGCTCCAGCCCATATAATAACAATAAAATATAAAACTGTATGAGATAAAAAAAATTCCTTATCTTATTTATTACTTACCTAGTTCTCTAAAAATTAGATTTGGTGCTAGATTGTCTTCATCCTGATTTTTTTTTTTAATCAATTACAATTTTAACTTAAAACTTTAGGAATTAGTAGAGCTAGAATTAGTAGAACCAGAACACAAATGAGTAACTGATATACTAGAATTTTTAATAAATTTGCTGATAAATCTGTACTTTTCTCTTTAAAATTCTGTGTGTTTTTGGGGGGCTGGAGTGATAGCACAGTGGGTAGGGCGTTTGCCTTGCAAGCGGCCGACCCAGGTTCGATTCCCAGCATCCCATATGGTCCCCTGAGCACGGCCAGGAGTAACCCCTGAGTGCATGAACCAGGAGTAAACCCTGTGCATCACTGGGTGTGACCCAAAAAGAAAAAAAAATCCTGTGTGTTTTTTTAAAAAAAGTTCTTACGAAGTTTTTCTGTTGCATATGTTTTCATCTGAAAACTAAACAAATATCCAATTTATTATCTCCAAACAATACTGTTTTCTTTTATTCAAATTAGTTATTATGACATTAAGTTCTGTCTCAGACTAGGGCATACTGTTAGTTAATAGAAGATTTTTATTATACTCCTTAGTTCTTTGGTAAAAGAAAGTGAGAAAAAAAGTTTAGGAAAAATGGATTTGGTTCAGTGGAAGAGCACATACCACTCATGCGGTCTTGGGTTCAACCACTGCACGGAGTATAAAATTAAAAAAAAAAACAGTTTCTTCAGCATTTTTCTCATCAATGGCTGTGGCATTAGTTGAATTGTTTCTGACTGTCCCGTGAACCTTGTCTGAACATTTCATATTTTATTTTAAAGGTAAAATCCAGCTCTGAAAATATTTTGTAATGATACAAAATAGGCTTTATATCTGTATTCCTAAAATATTAAGGGAAGTTTTATGGGTGAGGAGAACAAGAAGTTAGAGATTATTTCCCTCTTGACTGTACTCTTAAAAGTATGCCACTGTAGCTGTGGATAATGACTCCACATTCAAGTCTCCTACAAGACTTATTAAGCAAGAGGCATTTGGAATATCATGGAGTATTATCTAAGAGTTTGTCTTTCTAACAAGAGCTCATTGTTGATTGTGATGGATTTCAGAAGCTCCTTTATCTTTTTTTTTTTCTTTTTGGGTCACACCCAGCGATGATCAAGGGTTACTCCTGGCTCTTCAGTCAGGAATTACTCCTGGTGGTGCTTAGGTGACCATATGGGTTTCCAGGAATTGAACCTGGGTCAGCTGCGAGCAAAGCAAATGTCCTACCCTCTATACTATTGCTCCAGCCCCGCCCCTGTATCTTAAGCTCCTAGATTGTGCTTCTCAGCTTTGTTAGGGATGTGGGTTACATGAAGAATTGCAAAAAATAAATGAATTATTGCATAACTGTCATATATACATTTGTACCAGCTCCTGGCCTAGATTCCAAAGTTGCAGAAATCAAAAGTTATTGCAGCCGTATCTCAAAACACTTCCCACCTTTTTGGTAAATACCCACGAATTCATTCATTTAAACCTACATGAGCAAATGTTTGTGATGGAGCTGTCTTTGTTGTGTACCTTTTAACACCAAAAGCTCCATTTTCTACTAGCTAAACCTGATTATTAGAGATTTTAGGAAGGAGACAGTTCTTTTGGCCAAATTGGCATTATAAAATGTTGAAGAGTGCTGATAAAACTCTGCATGCAAAATGACAGACCAGTTAAAAAGTGTTTTACTTCACTGGTGACCCAGGAATGATATTGACGGTGGTAGTAGCTTTCTAGACAGCTCAGGAGTTGCAGCATCTAATAAGTCTCTTGAAGATCAGGACTGGGTACTTTAAGTAGTCAGTCATTACAATAGTCAGAAAGTATAAAACTGTCCTGCCAACAAAACTGACATTTTCCAAGTGTTTCTGAAGTGGTTGATGCCATGACCCTGACTACCCTGGAATGAACCTAGGGGGCATTAGCACCCCCTGGAGGGGTGCTGAGTAATTTTTTTCTTTTTCTGTGAAGCGGTTGATAGATATTAGTTTGGGAACTTCTATAAATGGAGGCTCTAAACTTTCGATTTCTCTTTGTTATTTTCTCTTTTTACTTTTTTTTTAATAGATTATGTTTAAAAATTTTATTTCCAGGTTTGTTGGGGGGGGGTCATTTTCCTTTCATCTTTCTGATAATTGTTTCTAGTTTAGTTTCATTGTGGTCATAGAACATATTTTGTATAACTTCAGTACCCTTAACCATTGATATTTATTTTATGACCCGGAATATCATGTCCTGTGCTATATGCAATAGGGAAAAAATGTAATTCTTTTTGTCATTCAGTGTCTAATGTGGGTTGTAACTCCATGTGATGTTTTGTAAGTTTTTAAAAATTGTTTTAAAATAAACTTATTTATGATTTGTTATCAAATGTTTTACCTGTATATCTATTTTATGTGCTTGTATACTCAGGATCACATAAAAATAATCTCAGGCAAAAGGGATATCAGGTGGATAAAGTAGGTAATATTTTATCCTTAAGAGCTAACATTGGTAGATTCAAGTTAATTGCTAGAAAGGCCCTGGCAACCTGTCAGTTTAATAAGAGGTATTGATGGGTGAACTCCCTCTGTTTTCTAAATCAAAAAACAGAGGGTCATGGTAGGATGGGGCCAGGGGTGGGAGTGGGGGGCACAGGAAGGAGACCGGATCAGAAGAGGGCCATGGTAGGAAAAGCGTGAGAATTGCTTTTCTGAATTGCCACTTGGAATTAACATTAGGTATGCTAGACCATGTTACTTAAAATTGTAGTATAATATTTTGTAAATTAGAAGATCAAGGTAGGAGGAATTTGAAAAATTGAGAGCTCAAACATTGTCATAAACTTTTTATCCTCTTTAGCAGTAAATTGCCCTGTTGTTAATCCATCTATTGTTTGAATATTTCCTCTTACCAAAAATGTACACTTAGGGGCCAGAGAGATAGGAAAGTGGGTCAGGTGCTAGCCTTGCATGCAGCTGACGCAGTTTCAGTCCCCAGTAGCCCACATGGGCCCCTAAACCCTGCCAAGAGTGATCCCTGTGCACACAGCCAGGAGAAAGCCCTGAGCACCACTTGGTGTGTTCCCAAGCCCCCTCCCTGTCTGTCGCTGTTTTTGGGGGGTTACTAGAAATGATATTTTAACACCCCAAGGGTCCCCTTGGTGCATTCAGGGCCAAATCACTGCACCCCCCTCCCCTGGCCAGCCAACAGACTACAGATTACCAAAGGAATGAGGTCACAGGCTGGTTGGTAATCTGGCCATTTGCTCAATTCTTACAGTGTTATTTACAGAGAAATCACAAAGGGTTGGGGGTAACAATTACACAGAGTATGATTGAACGTTAACATAAATAATGAACAAGATGTAAAGTCCTTAATTCAGGAAAAGTTCTTTGAGGAGATTTGTTCAAGGATAAAATCTCAGCTAAGGACTCAGAACTCTAGATTCCTACTAGGAGATCCACCCAAGACTGGAATTCCATCTAAGGGTGTATTGGTTTCTCCTTTCCTTATCCATAATCCGTTTAAACAGTCATCTTAAATTCACTTCTTAATAATATTCTAGTAATTTTTTATGGACACAGTATGAGATATATTAAGCTTAAAGGTTGGATTTTCCTGGGGACATCTGACTATATATCCCAGACTATAGTCCTCAGACCAGGTTAGTCTTTCCTACTCCCAACAGGATTCTTATTCAGTTATTTCTTTTTGAGTCATGACCGGTTTGTTCCATGGCTGTGCTCTTATTATATTTCTTGTAGCACTTGACCTGTCCCTTTTTGATGCCAAGGTAGCTTATGGCTTGCTCTGGGTCCATTCAGGTTTCTTGTCGGGACCTTCCTTTTGGGGTCCAAGGAAGTAAGGGCAACTGAGGCTTAAGTCAAGTAAAAATGATGGATGCCCAAGAGTAAATATTATAACTCCCATGTTACAAAAGCATCGTATTAACTGTCTTCCTGTGTCTATACAAAAAGGACATTTCACTAAAATAAACCATGCAAAGCATGTAAAGGAAAGAAAAGCAATGTTTCAATTATGTATGCAAAATCCGGAGTCCTCAAAGGAATTTGACTTTACAAATTACAGAATCTGGTTTGGGTCATATATGTAATGAATAGATAGGGGAAGAGGAGCACAAAGGAGAGGTTAAAGATAAACACAGAGAATTAGGAGGGCCTGATGGAATTGGGTGTGCCACGGAGCATTGTGGTGGGAGTAACTCAGTAAGCCTAAGCTCCCTGGAGGGGTGGGGGTTGAGAAAGGACAGATCAATGTACAAAACTCGTCTTCCCAAAACTTAATACCAGATGCAGTGAACTCTAGCTATTTTCAGCTGAAGGTTACTCTTCTCTTTACATTCTCAAATTCAGTTTATCTACATTGTATTCAGTAACAAAAGTGCAAAATTTTTGCACTCAGTAAGAATCAGGACGTATGTACCCTAAATTTTGGCATATTTGCCTTCTCTGTTTCTGTCTTTATGGCCTTTCCCCCTCCATTTTTCTCTACTCTTGATTATCAAAGATACCATCTTGTAGAAATGAACACTTTCAGCATTTAAAAAGAGGTATGTCTGTGTTTGAGTGTGTGTGTATATGTGTGTGTGTATTTGTCTGTGTGCATTTACAAGTCTGTGTTTAGGAGGGGAAGGAGTATGTATTAATCTCCATGCACCTCCTCAGCCCCCCTGCTCTTTTTTTTTATGTAAACCTAAAACAGTTCTAAAAACAAAACCTATGAAGTTTTTTTTTAAAAGGCATTTATGTGGTAACTATGTTTTTAATTTTTGATCATATAAAATACATAAAACATTAAGAATATAAAAAGTATCCCTTACACTCATAGATCTCATACATGTATCATAGTTATTTGTATTTACTCATTTTATTACTATTAAAAATTTTTATAAAGTGGCAATTCTGTGAAAGCTAAAACTGTCAGAATCATTTGGAACCAATTTCTGTCATAACATTTCCTCATCTTCATTACCTCGCTTTCCCATCTGGTGGCTTCCTTGAGTATTTTCTCAGCATCTGTTTTACTGTCTTCTACACCAGGTTTCTTTTGACTTTTTTCCATGTGCTCATTTCTGATTAGCCCTCCTTAGATCTGTATGCCTTAGTTTTCCTCATTTTCATTGATTATGAGTAGCTGCATTTCAGGAGCTCTAAGACATCTTAGTTCTTCCAACTCTGTTGATCTTTCTTTTGCCCAATAAAATGGCCTAAATCTGAACTTCAACCATTGTAGAAAGTAAATTGCTTATAAACAGAAAAGAACATATGTTTTCCTGCCTTCTCATTCTCTGGTGTCTTGTTTATTCTTTAATGGCTTTATTTCAAGGCTGTTAAGACATTTATTGAATAATTGAGGGTAGTAGAGAGGGCTTAGAGCATAGAACGGCTTATTTTGGTTTATTGTTATTGTCTTTGACCACATCAGGTGGTGCTCAGGAGTTACTCCTAGCTCCATGTTTGAGGGTCAGTTCTGGCAGTGCCCAGAGAACATGCAGTACTGGGAATCATATTTGGGTCTCCTGTGTACAAAACATGGACTCTGGTGGCCAGAAACATACTACAGCAGGTAAGATACTTGCCTTGCATATATATGAATGACTAGGTTAGCTCTCTGGTACTTCATATATTTCCCCCAAGCATCTCCAGGAGTGATCCTTCAGCACAGAGCCAAGAGTAAGCTTGAAGTATAGTTAGATGAGGACAGACAATAAAAAATAACAAAAACAACAGCAATAATCTCATGCACTCAGCTCTTTGAGGTATCTCTTCAGCCTGAGCACAGAACAGTTTAAACCCGAAAATTTAATGCTTTATATAAGATAGTCTTAAGGATTTATGTAACTATCCCTATCACTAAGAATGTTGCTTTTTGTCTTACACCTTTATAAAAAATTATGGTCAAAGAATTAAGTTAATATCTTTAGATCTAAAATGTGTCTGTAGTGGACATCAATAAAAAATCAGATTATAAAGAGGAGATTACAAAATGAATCGGGCCTTGTGAAAGAAATACACCTAGAAGTTATTATTTGGGGTGGGGGCTGGGAGGTGGGCCACACCCTCTGCACTCAGGGTTTACTTCTGACTTTGTGCTCAGAGCTCACTTTTACTGGAGATTGGGGGACCATATAGGGTGCCAGAGATCAAACCTACATATATAAGTACCCTTCCCGCTGTACTATTGTTCCAGCCCTTAGAAATTATTTTATGTTTTATTTATTTAATTTAATTTATTTTCTTTTTTCATTTTATTTATTTTAGTTGAGGGAGTTAAATAGTGTTAAAATATCACGGTCCCGGTCCTCCCGTTGTTCATCGATTTGCTCAAGCGGGCCCAGTAACATTGTGAGACTTGTTACTGTGTTTGGCATATCAAATATGTCACGGGTAGCTTGCCAGGATTTGCCATGCAGGTGAGATACTCTCAGTAGCTTGCCGGGCTCTCTGAGAGGGGCGGAGGAATTGAACTCGGGTCAGCCATGTTGGCTGCCTGTAAGGTAAACGCCTTACCCGCTGTGCTATTGCTCCAGCCCAGTGTTAAAATATATGGTGTTAATATACAAAGGTATTACTTCACATCCACCATCAAAGTGCCCATGACCCTCTATCGCTACCTTTACATCTTTCTAGAAGTTATTTTTTTTTAAATTTTTTCCCTTTATTTTAATTTTTTTTTTACAGTTGTAGATTTACAATTCTTTGTGCTTGGGTTTCGATTATACAATGATCAGATACCCATCCCTCCACCAGTGCCCATTTTCCACCACCATGGATAATATCCCCCCACCCCCATCCCCCCATCCCCCCTGTCTCTGTGGCAGGGCAATCCCCTGTGTTCTCTCTCTCCTTTTGGGTGTTGTGGTCTGCAAAAGAGGCATTGAGTGGAAAACATGTTCAGTCCATAGTCTACTTTCGACATGCATCTCCCCTCCTGGGAGGATCCTCCAAACATCCTTTATTTGGTGCTCCCTTCTCTATCTGAACTGCCCTTTCCTCTAGGATACCCGGCTGGCCTCTAAGTTATGGAGTAATCCTCCTGGTGCTGATCTCAGCTATTCTTGGGTATTAATCTCATACTTTGTTACTTTATATCCCCCAGATGAATGCAATCTTTCTATGTCTATCCCTCTCTTTCTGACTCATTTCGCTTAGCATGATACTTTCCATATTGTACCACTTGTATGTAAATTTCATGACTTCATCTTTTCTAACAGCTACATAGTACTCCATTGTGTAGATGTACCAAAGTTTCTTTAACCAGTCATCTGTTCGTGGGCTTTCTTCCAGTTTCTGGCTATTGTAAAGAGTGCTGCAATGAACAAACAAGTGCAGATGTCACTTCTACTATACATTTTTGCCTCTCTGGGATATATTCCCAGGAGTGGTATTGCTGGGTCAAATGGGAGCTCAATTTCTAATTTTTTGAGAATCGTCCATACTGTTAGAAGTTATTTTTTTAAGTAACTTTCTGTTAGTAGTAAAAGTTGGGGAAGAGGTACTGAATTTCCCAAAATTCCTGTTTGAATAATGAAGACAGTCCATCCGCTGTTGAATTTTCCTTACTAAGTAGTATTCCAATAATTTGGTTGAAAATGGTTTTCTGGAATATCTTTTCTTTTATAATTAAGTTGATTTAATGACTTTATTGTATGTGTGGAAAGACCAACCTGCCTCACACATATATTTATGTTTGGTATCCCTTGACATTCAACTCTTTATTTAAAGACAGTAAACCGTTAAGTGACATTTTATGTTTTATAAGTAATTTTTATTTGTTACAAATGTTTGAATTTAATTTTTTTCTTTTTGAAATAAATACATTAAGGAGAAATGTTTTTATTTTTTAAAAAAAAGCCTGAATATGCAGTGTATTACATAGTGAAGTGTGGTATTTTGGGGGTATACAATTTTAGAGTAGGAAGCATAATTTGAAGTATATGTTATGGCAATGAAATATCTCTCATATTCATTTGGTTTTTTTGCTAAAAACCAAAATGAATAAAATTTAATTTTGCAAATGTTTGCTTATGTTTTTGTTTGTTAATGGTAACTTACACAGAAGGGATGCCTATCAGATATTGATTTAAGTTTTTATTGGATTATTTGGAAAAACTGGCCCTCTAGCTACAGTTTGATTACTTGCTAGATGAAAGGCCTTGAATTGTTATCCATGAAGTAATTTTCTCTTTAAAATAAAAGCATCTGCATAATTTTTTTTCTAAAATACATAGTATTTGTAACTCAAAGATGTTTTGAAGCAAACTAAAATTCCTGAAATGGAACTTGAAGTCTGCAGTTCTACCATCCAACAATTGAATAGTCTGCTTAGTATCACTACTAAGTATTAGGGAAAGAGTTTCTGCCAAAAATGAGGTGTGGATATAACCCATTTCCTGTTAAGGCAACTCTTGACTATTCATAGTTACACTTCAAGTGAACTGACCAGTTTTTCCTTAATAATTTCAATTCTTGAAGTCATATAAAAGAAGTATAGTCTAGCTTCTTGTATTTGTAAACAGCTGTTTTAGTAAACTTTCTGTTTATTTTTAACCATCTACTTACAAAATTTATGATGAATTTACTTTAATACACCTGTTCCTCCTTTAACAAGGGTTTGATTTGTTTAATTATAAACTACATGAAATATACATTGATAAGATTTGAGGTAAAATGAATTCAAAAGTAAGATTTTAAGTTTAGAGTCATAGATTTTTATATCTAAGCAAGGTATATATGCATATATACCTTGCTTAGATATAAATATATGTATATATCTTGATTAGATATAAATATATATATAAGAATGTCAATTTTAATTCAATTCCATATAATTCTTTACAATTTATATGGACCGGGAATTATAATAACGTAATATCAGATCCTTAACTATGTGTAAACTTTTTTCTCTACTCTCTACATGAATTTTTTCATTCTGTTTTTACAGCAGTCCTACGAGGTGTGCTTGTCTCTTTTAAGAGATTAGATAACTGAGGTTGAGTCACTAAGCATCATTAAGTAGAGTAGTAATTATTCCAATTATATATTAAATGTATTATATATTAAAACATATTATATATTTTATGAAGTAGAATAAATGTTTTTTATCTTCTAATAAATACTATTATGATGTTTGATAATCTAGTTCATACTAATGGCTGAGATTTATGGAGTGCTTATTATGGGCTTTTCAATGTGTCCCTGCTTTTCATATTTTATCTCCTGTAATTCTCAAAGTAACCCCATGAGATAATGATCTTATTCCTATTTTATGGGAGAGAAAACACACTAGTATGTATAAATTCAGCTTGAAAGTAGTGAAGTTAAAGTTGGAGTGCTGGCAGTCTTGACTGCCACTCTTGTCACTCATCAGGCATACCCCCATCGGACTGCACTATTTAGCATACTTGATTTTCCTAAGGTATAAGTCAAATTTGCAGAAGTCCTCTGAGTGACAACCAATTCCTACTATTTCAGATTCTGATTGCTGGTACATGAGTCAGAGAAGTACTTTGAAAATACTTAATTTTTAAAGATTCCACATTAATTTCTAAGTAAGCATCCTGATTGTGTATATGAGAGATACAAGTTTATCGCTTGTCTCTGATATAAAAGTCACATCTTTGTCCTAGGAATATAATAGCCAAGATAGGTTAATACTTTTTATTCTGGCTCTGAGAGACATTTGAAACATTAAGTGAGGTTTTTCAATGGAAGAACCATATCAATAGCTTTTTTTTAAAACTTAAACTCAGATTTTATTGTTCTTTAGAGCAGATATCGAGATAATATATTTTTATTAAAATTCCTTTTTAAAGTACAAATATACTTTGGCTGTATACTAGGCTTCAGCATTTGTACTTGTAATTTAAAGGCAATTGTATTTTTATGGTAAAGGATATATTTGCTTCCTCCTGCATTATACTTATCAAGTGGTACTTTACCTACAGGAAGAATGTATTTAAAGTTCTTCACTTAAGAGTCTGAGATACTGAGAAAAGTTAGCACATATTGCTATGCAACAGGGATTCAGCTCTTCCATATTTCTTTCCCTGTTACTCAATAGTGAAATTAAATTTTTTCTATTTCTCTTATGTTGTTAAATACATTTCTCTGAAAACTCTATTTCACCTTATATTCCTTTTTTTCTTATAAAAATTTTCCTTTCTTTGGAAGTTATTCAGTTTTGCATGATGCCTCTTCTCAGTTCTGCTTTACTTGTCTGTGTGATTGTGCCACTTTTCACTTTCTTTTTCTCAGTAGAACTTAGAAGCATTAAACACATCTCTCTAATAAGATAAAAATAAACTTTCTGTGTGATATGCAGTACTTGACAATTTCACCTCAAAGACACAGTTATCTGGAGGAAATAATCATTTTATGTTAACAATAGTCCAAAAAATGGTACTTCAGATCTCTGAGCACCTAAATATTTCTCCTCTAAAAATAAAGGCGCAAGGTAGCAAATAATGTGTCTCAGTAAGAGAAAGTGTCAGTAAGGGAAATAAATGCAGGAAACACAAAGAAGTTTTGAATTACAAATGCAAGTGAATGAGTTTGAAAATGTGGCTCAAGGTAGTGTATTTGTTAATCAGTGTTCATATTTGAACAGTGAGATGTACTCTTACTGGGATATGTTTCTCACAGTTGCAAACAAATATTACTAATAAAATCTTTAAAAGAAGGCACAGGGAATGAGTCTTTTGTGGTTTTTCTTCCTAAGATTTAGTAGTTGCACAGAACCAGCCTGCTAACTTTTATAACCTGATTGAACATGCTCATTTGTAGCAGTTGCTTGCTTTTTTAAGTATTCACCTTTTTTAAAAAAAAATAGTAGACTGCTATCATTTATGAGTCAAGTATACATTTGCTTATATAAATATAAATAATGTTCTTTTTTAAAGTTTCTATCAATTTTATTTTTACACAAGTTATAATAAATAATAATACAAGAGGAAGCAACTCTATGTTTCAAGTGATAAATTTTATTGATTTGTTTTTGGGCCACGCCCAGTGATGCTCAGGGCATACTTCTGGCTCTGTGCTCAGGGATCATTCTTTGCAGACTTGGAAAACCATTTCGGGTGCCAGGGATTGAATCCAGGTTGGCCACTTGCAAGGAAAGCATCCTACCCACTGTATTGTCACTCCGGCCATCAAATGATGAAATTATTTTGTTTTAACCAGTGAGAACCTATACAAGATCTTTGCAGATAGGTTTAGGTTTAGGATATCTATCTCCTTGAACAAGATCACATGTTTTTGAATCCACTGTGGTATTGTTAGTATGTTTCTTAAGACATAGTGCAGATCTGCTATGATCTTTAAATGTTAATGTTCTTTTCTTATCACTTTACTGTGTAGATACCCTTCATGAGACCCAACTCTGCCACAGCTCATCCTCGGAGGCAATCCTGGAAACCTCTTTTATAAGTGTGGTTTTAAAAGTGTGGATTACACTCAAATAGAATACATAAAGGAGAACAGCTATCTTGTCCTTTTCATAAGCTTATCACTGCAAAAAGTTGCCTTTGCTTGTCAGGTTTGGATAGAATGTAATTGGTTTGTTTCTTGGACTAAGAAGGCAGTTGATTTGCTGGTGTGGATTTTTTTTTCTATTTTCTTCTATTTTCTTGCACTAATCAGAAGCATTTGATATGCACCTTGTTGAAAAATATTAGATAATGTCTTAAAATACTGTCCCATTAAGTGATGTCATCTTGCTTCTTTGGCCTATGTTTCTGGATTTACCGAAGAGTTATGGAAGCCTTTGGGACTAAAAGAAAATGTGCGACTTAGTTTCATTGTTGAACAATACCAATAACAACCAAGGAAGACAATACAATCCTCTAGTTGGCTATTCTTTCATCCAACTGATTACATATATTCATATATGAAATACTGCATTTGGAAACAACTATAGACTCTTATAGTAAATGTTATTTCTATTAATATTTAGCAAAACTGAAAGACTTGAGAGGCATATGACTTTCTGGTTTTGATTCATTAGTCCTAGTGTGGAAGCGCTAAACAATTAGCATGACAATTATACAGCTTTAGATTTTGAGCTCATAAATGAGAGTATATCTATGCTGATCTCTAGATTCTGTAGTAGTACCAACATTTATTCAGTCTTTATTGATTCTGTGTAAACGTTGTGCTCATTTTCACGTAATTTTTCTTGACCTTAAATATGGTATTGTGAAGTAAGCAGGGAGAGGCAAAGCTTATTGGTTGTACTACGTGCAAGTTCAAAGACCTTCATCAACATCTGTATCTTTCCAGAGGTATACAGAATTAAAGTTTGCTCTTCAAGCTTTAATGATCCAGTTTTAAGTCAGCAGAAAAATGATTAATATTTCTTCACTCCATTTTCAACTGATTTAAAAGAGACTTTTTGCTGAAATTGAAGTGGACATATTGAGTATTCAGTGTAAATTGTCAACATATCTCTTGGAATTTTCTGATTTGTAAACTTTATTTTCGACAGATTTTTAGGTATAATGGCAATTGAAAATAGTTTAAGCTTTAGGAATAGAATAGGCAATGTTATATCAGCAAGAAGTATAAATGTTAGTTGCTGTATGCTAGTTATAGTAAGAAAAGCATTATTGAAGATGCTAATTAAAACTAACATGTATATACAATATGTAAAAAGATCTTATAGTATTGAAAAAAAATATACGACCCATAGCAAAACAAGTTATTTTGCCTTAAGAAATCAGTAGTTATTTATTACTATATAAGCTTAAAAAAAGTTGTTAGTCATTACTATTAAATTCTGATTGATTTTAAGACAAATGACAGATTGGCATTTTTTTAATAGAAAACTGGTACTGTATTCTGGCACTGATTTGTATATGGTGAGACATTCCTAGTGGCCATTTTATTTTAGATTTTTAAAAGTAATCATTGTCGTATATTGTATTTTTAGTATTATTATTATAAAAAATATTTCCCAACTTGATTTTAACTCAGTTACTACGTTATCATTATCCTGTGGACTTTAGTGGTGTTTATGCTATCCTATGTTGGGTGCTTACTCTTGACTCTCATAATTATAAACTGCTTATTAATTCATGAGCTGGTTAGTATTTCTCCCATGTTTTTGGAGTAAATTTTGAAGGGTAAATAAAACACATTCTCCTGACAATCTCCATAATGTTACTAAATTTGCATGGTGGTATGAAATTAGTTTTTTTTCCGTAGTTTGTACAGTTGTTATTCAAAGGAGGTGTTAGTGTATACTTAAGAAAATATGCACAAAAATTGTTTCTTTTGCATAGAAATGTAAGAGCTATGACCTAGAGATACATCATTGCTGTCATGCAGGAGAGAAAGGGAAAACACTCAAATTCAGGAAGAAAATGAAATATCTGTGAAATACAAGAAAATGGATGTGGTAGCACATAGCAGTGATTTTAAAACTCTGCCATGTATCAGAATAATGAGTTGTATTTGTTAAAAACCAGGATTATTGCCTTATTTCCCTTCTTACACTCCTTCAGCTTACTCTTCTATTCCTGTGTTCCTGTAGTTTCTGATTCTTGGGTCTAGGATGAGGCTTGAAACTTTTCATTTCTAACACATTTCCAAGTGATATTAATGCTGCAGGTCAAGGACAGTGCTTTGAAAACTCTTTGTATATAATCTACTTAAAAGAACCATTTTGTTTTGCTGAACATTGATTGGATGTCATTTTAATGCTCTTTAAAGGACCCTAAAATTTTCAAAACTCTGTAAAGCTAGATAAGTGTTTAGCAATTTTATGTATAACAAATGCAATATAATTTTTTTACTTTTATAAATTTAGTTAAGATTAATTTTATATGCTATGAGTGACTGTTATTTTAGATACAGAAATGAGTCAAGGGACATAACCTTTGACCATAATTCACTTATTCCTGTGTTAAAAAAGGATTTGAAATCAGTTCTGTTTGATGTATTAAACAGAATTTAGCTTTACCCTTTGTCATTCTTAAGCTTAGAAATGATGTTTGTATATCAATGGATTCATGTGCTTCTTGAATGTTTATCTGATTTAAATGTTATTAAAAGTAGATTGCTGACTAATAAACTTAATATAAGAGCATTACAACTGATTATCCTAATTTCCCTGTTTTTACATCCTATTAATTAGAATACCCTTTTCAACATTCAATGCTCCTTATTTGACTGTTTTGTTTTATTTGTTTAATAATATGAAGATGTTTTATGTACCTTCACCAAAACTGGTTTTAGAAAAATCAAAAAGACATTTTGTAGCATGGTAAACTATTAAAATTTAATATTATTTGAATGCTTATTTTTGACAGTTGAAAAATTAAGACAGACTTAGAGTGGCATTACATAAATATAAAATTGTTTTTCTTTCTGAGTCAGCACTTTTTAAATTTACATGACATTATGAATTGTGATTAAGATATTTCTGAAGTGAACATTCTTTGTAAATACTTTCTTTACAGAAGTATAGGTTTCTTTTCCCCAGTACTTACTGTGAGACTTGCTGGTAAGATTCATGGCAATCCAGGTGCATAAGAAAATGAAAATGGATGTTCATGCTGTGTTTTGTAAATAAAATAATGACTCCAGCCATTATCTCATTTATCTGATTTACACTGTAAAATCAAAGAACTTTACTATTGATTAGAGTAGAGTTAGTTAATTATAAAAAGGGAAACACAAAAGTTGTTTGAAATGAGCATAGAAGGTTGCACTGCTGAAAGATTTCCAAGAGTATAAGCAGATAGAAATCAGTTTATTAAAGAACAAAGTCAACGTGTTTTCAGTATGGAAATCTAGGGACATTCTCTGATGGCCAGAAGAGATACTTGACCTTATTCTGTATTTTATCAAATTCTTTGTATTTTTTGTTTTGATAATATTTTTGTTTTAATTAGTGTTTTGATCTGGCTTCTGCTGATGTAGGTGAGAGAATTAAACCCTTAATTTAATGATTATTAATTATGCATTTGGGTTTTGCTAATTATCCAAACATTTTTTCAATTAATATTAATTTTCTTAATACTTGTGGCAGTAATAAAAAATAACCCCCTACGTACAAAAGTCTTATTCAACTAAAATGGCACTGAGAATTTAGACGTGAAGAGGTCTCCAACTTTTATCTCCAGCAAAAATAGCAACTGGCAGTAATTCTACTGGCAGAAAGGTCCCAATTCCCTGTCTTTTGTGGTGCTGATAACATATAAGGAAGCCATTAGCACCAACAATCCTGATCTTCAGGTTCAGGATTTGTCCCTAATTCTGCACTACCCTGACCACCACCATGACCCTCCTGAATACACCGTAAAAGAATGGACGACAGGTGGAAGCCCAAATTGAGGGAAAGGGAGTTGAGCTTTATAGAAAAAGACCATCTACAGAATCTGATGTTCTTCTATCTTTACAGAGGGGAATTAAAAACTAGCTCCTCCGTCCACTGAGGCAGCCTGTCCTGCACAGCTGCCTGTTCCTGTTTCCATAGACCATATCTCCTTCCTTTCAGCAATTTCAGCCAATAAAAAAAGGCTTGGTGTGTTTGTAAATTCTGTATTGTACCTGGGGCCACACTTTTATCTGAAGAATATTTTTGCTGTTTTTGTTTTTCTGGTTTTTGGACCATACCCTGCAATGTTAAGAGCTTTACTCCTGGCTGTACACCCTGGGATCACTCCTGCTGGGAGTTCACAGCTCCAGTGCTAGGGGCATGGAAACAGAGTCAGCCACATAAAGCCACCATACTGTTGCTCTAGCACTTTTTTTTTCTTTCTTCCACGACTGATTTTTCATTTCTTATGATAAAAGTCTATAGTATCATTAATGAAAATAAAATTCAAAATCTCTACATTTTCTTAATCCATGAAATTGGATATTAAAGACATTTTCTGTTTTTTTTTGTTTAGAAAATGTTAATATAGGTTGTTCTGTACTGAAGTCGTAAAATACAAGGAATAAAGATTTCTTTATTGATATTAAATGCTACTGTTGTATTTCTAAAATGTAGAATATTGTGTAAGGCTGTAATATTGTAAAATTGATTTAATTTATGGCTGCAAGTCTGTATTTCTCCACATGTGAAAGCAATTAAAGTATTGGCTACTGCAGTGAAAAAAATCTGTCACTGTTGCTTCATATATTTGTGCACATGTTTACGCTACTAATGAGATTTTATTTAAGTAAATTAAAATAAAGCAAGATCAGTTTTTTGATCATGTGTGAAATTTTTATGTAGACACAATAATGAATATATTTGCTTTAATCCACATAGGATATTAAATTAATAAAAAATGCCTATAGTTATAGGTCAACTAATAATATATATTCCTTTTTAAATTTTATATTAGGAATTTCTCTTATTCTTGGAAGTTTAACATTTCATCTGAGTTTTACTTATTTGCATAGGATGTGTGTTTGCTTGGGTTAGTTTTAAAAAGTAATTATTTAGGGCACTCTTGTTAAAATTGCAATTGGAAATTAAGGGAGTCAGACCCTTTACAACACCATCTTATACCCAGATCTCTTGGGTACAGGATGAAATGAATCTGTTATTCTTATTTGCTTGATTAATTTTAGTGAAGTAAACACATGAATATTGTATGGGTCAGAGTACATATGAGCATAAATCATTGTCTTCCTCTTCTGTGTGTAGGGTGCTATACGTAATCATGCTAAATAAGTAAATACATACAGAAGTGTGTTTGTTGGCGACTGGTTTTGCTCAGTCTGTGTGTGAAAGATACCACATACAAACCCAGCTTATTATTTGTATCTGTATTCATTAAGAATCTGAAGTCTAGGAAATTGTATTTAGTAAGAATATAATTAACATAATCAGATTTCCTCTTATAAATGAAATTCATTTTATCTCATGTAAAATGATAATTTTCAATAGCCTATAATAATACATGCAATATTAGGTGTTTAAAGAATATGTTTTTAAGAATCAGTTTGTACTTTATTTTTAAAAATTCATAATGTTGATAAGTTAGTTTTATATATTAGAGTTTTAAGGTAATATCTTTCTATTTAATAATGCTCTATTAGTCTAAAGTCTGTTTTTATTATATAGACATTAGTGTTATTGAGTAAAGCATATTATGTTAATAATCATGCTTTTATGAATCAATTTGTTTTGCGAAAGATTTTTAAGACATTTTATTTACTATTTTGATAAATATGTACTATATTATGTGCTGCACTTGTGTTTCAAAGTTTATATGAAGTGAAGATAATCCATAAATCTTTTTTTTTTAATGTTCGACTCTTTCATCTTTTAGATGACAAAATGATAACAGACCTTATGACTACTCTAACTTTGGGGTGTTTGAAATAACCTAAATTTGTAATGTAGGCAAACCTTATTGGCAAGAAAGTTTGCTCATGTATACAACGTGTGTGTCTGTGTGTGTGTGTAATAAATAATTCACTGTCTTAGCCATCTATATTTGATTTCTAGGATTATTAATGGTATCTCTGACTAGGGAATATTTATTACAAATTCTACTCAAGTTCACTTTTATCTTTTAGGATGTTTTTTGTTACCCTCACATAAAGTTACATATATCATCAGTTATAATGTGAAAACAACCAATTTTTTCCACATAGGGTTAATATTAGACTTCTCTAGAAAGAGTATGTACTTGCTTGTTTATTAACAATTTCAAGATTGTGTTATTTCTTTTTGTGTTTCCTCTCCTGGATTTTGGATGTTCCATAGGGTATATGTACTCTATTTTTGTTACTTTGTTTTAGAATTGCAGTTTTTATTTATTGATGAGTAGACTTTAACTCTAGAGAATTCCCATATTACCCCTTAATTCTGACAAGTAAATTCTGTCTTCCCTTTGAAACCCATAACAAATACATTGACCTTCCATATCCAGTTATTCTAAAAAGTATTATTGATGAATCAGTAAGGATTTCATCCTCTACAAGTAGCATATATTTTGACATTTCCTTTTAACAAATCTAGCATATAAGCCATTTTTCTCTTTTGCATGTATTCTTGCAATGAAAAATAGCTTGATTTTACAGTCAATTGAAATCTGCTACAAATTAAATTCTACCATATTAGTAGATAAAAATTGTTCTCAATTAGCTGGGAATTCATAGTTTTCTAGCTGTTTCTTAAATTTGTATGAATACAAATTTCATATACCTATGTATATGAATGTGCATTACCTTGTATAAAGCTGAGAGAATTACTTATGTGGATGAAGAATTGATTACATATGTGAAAGTGACAGTGTGATTCGCCTTTACATTAATTATGGTAGTGTTTGATTTAGTTACATATGTGAAATAATTTTTAAGTTGAGTGCACTGCGCTGTCCTCCCGTTGTTCATCCATTTGCTCGAGTGGGCCTAGTAACATTGTGAGAGTTGTTGTTACTGTGTTTGGCATATTGGATATGTCATGGGTAGCTTGCCAGGCTTTTGCTGTGTGGGCGAGATCCTTTCAGTAGCTTGCTGGACTCTCCAAAAGGGCAGAGGAATTGAACTCTGGTCGGCCGTAGGGTGCAAGGCAAACCCTACCCCCTGTGCTATCGCTCCAGCCCTTTTAAGTTGACAGTAATTATAAAGTGTGTAGTAATAGTACTGTTCTAACTTTTTATCTAACAAGAGGCCAAAACATTGAAAATCTAAATTATATATAACATTGCCTGAGTAATTTTGTAAGACATAAAAATTTTTAATCAGCCAAATAAATTATAGTTAAACCAGAATTAAATCTATGTACTATGTAGAAATTCACACTTTTATATCTTTTACTATAAATTTTCTCATTCTTACTAAGTTTGGTGATCTGGCTGCTGAATCCATGGCAAATATCTGGGGGAAATGCTTCTAGGACAAATAAATATCCTGACAATGTAAGCTACTAGTGCTTGCTACTTTTCAAGCAAAGAAACTTGAAAACCTACAAAGGTTGAATAAAAGAAATCAAACATAACAATAGACTAATGGTAGTACTGTAGCATTGTCCTCCTGCACCAGTAACATCTCCATTGTGAGATTTGTTACTGTTTTTGGCATATTGAATACACCACAGGGAGCTTGCCAGACTCTGCTGTGCACTCAGTAGCTGAATCGAACCCGGGTCGACCCCGTGCAAGCCAAACGCCCTACCCGCTGTGCTATCACTCCAGATTAATGGTACTCACATAAAATACAAAGGCACGTGTGCAATAGATATGTAGTACTCATGCTATTAACTGATGACCCTGACATAAAATAGCTATAGTAAATTCTGTTTATATTTTCTTTATCAAGCAAAGAATGTGATTTTTTTTTAAATTTCCTGAGAAATGGCTGAAATATTAGTTTTCCTGCTTTAAATACTATACTTTTGTTTTCCTAATTATCTCAACCGTCATAAACTTGGAAATGCTTATATTCTGGTATGTCTGATATAATTGAATTATTAAGTACTGGAAAAGTTAAATAACTTACAATGAAAAAAAAATTGAGTGGGATTTAGCTCTAGAGTTTGTATGCTTGAGGCCCTTAGTTAGATCCCCAACACCAGAAAAAAAAACTTTTTGATTTAATTTTCCCTTAGTCCCTTTATTTAATATTTGAAGCTAACCATATATATATTCTGTTTTATTTTTAAGTGTCAGAATAATTCATATTTTGAACATTTTAGCTACTTTTTAATGTATTTGGGTAGTTTTTATAATATTAGCAGTGAATAAAATAGTACTGCTTTTTGTTTTTCCTATAGCTATAGTTAATCATAGTAAACTTTTTGTTTTGTTTTTGAGAGCTATATCCTGAATCTAAAAGAAGGGTTGGCAAAATTGCTTAAGGTTGTTTTACACGTAAAGGTTATAGAGAAAATGCATAAACTTATGAAATATAATTTTTTTAGTTTCTTTGGACCTGAATACATTAGCTAAATTATTATCTTTTCTAAAGTTCTTTATTCACAGATATCTTTGAAACATTTTGTATTATAGCATGATTTAAATTTTTTTCTGTATTGTAAATATACATTTATCGTATTCATGATCGTTTCTAAAAAATCATTTGTTGCACTTCATATTTTTATAACAATATCATTCTCCCAATAACTTTTATCCAGTAAAGTTATTGAAGAGTACTTTTGCACTTTATTCAAGTTTCTGTGTCCTTTAAGTTTCCCTCCTTGTTTCCTAGTAGTGGATTTCTCAACCTAACAAAGCTTGAACTCAGTAATAGAAACTATATAAAATTTTCTGACATTGGTTCAGCAAAAAGTGTTTAATTTAAAAACAGCTAAAAATGAATATAATCTATTCTATAAGTTTTATGCATTTCTGTTATTTGTTGTTAAAATGGGATCTTGTAAGTCCAACTGATGAGAACTTTCTTATAACACTGAAATAATACAGATCTTTCTTCATTGTCAGCAGGATGAGATTGTCTGAAACGAAGAATAGGTATGATAGTTTTCTTAGATTTTGTACATTATAGGTGGCAAAAACTATCAGAACATTTGTTAATAAATTTTAGATGTTCTCAGAGGTCTTAAAATAAGCAAATCCTATCAGAAAATAATATCTAAATTTTGAGGAAAATTATCTTTGAGAAAATAATATTAAATTTTTGGTATGGAATTTATATGCTCTAGTTGAATTAGCATGCTGTAAATAATAGAAAGTATTTACAATCTAGTTTAACTTGGAGAAAGAGCATCATGAAATATAATTTATATAGATTCAATTACAGTTTAGTGTAACCTAACAGAATTCCTTAGATTAAAAACAAACTAAAACTATTATGTATTGCATTGAATTCATAGTCTTAAGTTATAGGCATCTCATTAAATGATTTTATTTTACCTGAAGGTCAAATGATTTTTGAAGTTCATATTGAAATTTGTTTGTTCATTTTGACCACATGTGACTGCATACATGCATTCTTTGTCATCAACATATTCTGAGGAATATTTTAATAGTAACTGTTAATTTTATTGTTTTTCCTATAGCATTTATTTCAAGTTTAGCTTGTCTTTTTCAGAAACATGAATTTAATAGTCTTGTGAGTCAAATGTAGACTTTTAGTATTAAAATTAAAATGTACAAATAATTTACTCTGTGAAAAGTTCTCTTTAATCTTATTTATATACAAACTATTAATCTGTTTACTCTGCAGGTGTGATGAATGCAGACTGTGCTACCATTTTGGCTGTTTGGATCCTCCTTTGAAAAAGTCTCCAAAACAAACGGGCTACGGATGGATATGTCAGGAGTGTGATTCTTCATCTTCTAAAGTAAGTTGAGGGAGTGGGGGAAGGTGTTATAAGAAGAAGTATTGTTTATTTTTCCTTTTGATAGATTTTCCATACAATAGGTCAGCTTCCTGGCTTTAAAGAAAATTGGAATATGAAGGAGCAACATTTAAAATACACATAATGCACATTAAAATTATATTTCTATGGTGATTTTATCATCCTTAAAGTAAGAAGTAAAAAATTCTGTTACAATTATATAATTTTTCTCTATCAAACATCTTAGTTGTTTTGCATAATCTATGCTATTGTAGTATATTAAATACTCTTGTAATCAAAATTTAGGTGTGCTAAAGATGGCTGGAAATTCTGCCCTGAGTCTTAAGAAATTTATTTTGACAAATTAAATATATATACTCATATCTATGTATACTTAAATAGATATATATTTCAGTATTAATCATTAAACAATAGTGATTAATAAAATCCAGTTTTATTTGATTTATTACTCATCTTAAAATATGTTGTGTATGTTTTATATCTATCCTTTAATAAAAGTAGTTTATAACATGGTAAAGTTGATTTTTAATAAGGTTATCTATTTATCTATTTCCATATAGGAAATAAAGAAATTATGTCATAATCTTACATTTTTGTAATCTAAAGTTTAAGATTAATGTGTTTCTTTTAAAATGGGTAAATGAATAGGTAGATTTCTAATGCTTTGACTCATTTGACAGAAATATATACATTTGTACAAAGGTCTGCTGTGGGTTAATCAAATTTTTCTTCCATAAATGAGCAAGAAGAGTTAAAAGTCTATTGTAATATAAATATCATGCCATCTTTCTTTACTGCCACTAAGAATGGATTTGCCCTAGAATGAATAAAACTTGTTACTAAGTTTCCTGTCTGATCATGGAACCAAAAATTCTTTATTAACTAAAATTATTTCCTTGTAGCTTAACACATAAATCTTCTATAAACATTTATGGATTGAAAACTCAAGGAAGCATTTGTGATAGAAAAGACTAGTTTTTGAAACATACAGATTTATTAATTTTTAATATTAACAGTTATAGAAGTTGCTAAAGTGTGTTGCATTTTAATTAATAATAAAGCATTTGTGACCATGAGTGGAAACTATCATACAGCAATAATTAATTTTCTAGTCATTTTATTAAAACACAGATTTAAGAAAGGCATATTTAATAGCAAAATATATTATCAACATTCCAAAAATAGTGTTTAACTGAAAAAAATAGTGGTCAATTTTAAGTAGTTGCCTTATAAAACTCTGTGGTATCAAATACTTTTCCTGAGTATTTTTATTTTGTTGTTTGGGGTTTCATCCAACAACTAGCAAGGAAATTAAAAAAGTGTTTTTTAAAGGGAATTATTCTGCTTGGGATGAGGCTCAAGTGATAGACTGTATCACTTGAGCAAGTGATGTGTGGCCAGGCCATTGCCTAGGACTTTTGCTTGGCATCCCCTACCTCCTTTTGCTTGGCATTCTCCTCCCTCTAGCTCAGCATGGCGGTGTATGGCCCTTGACCCTCAAGTACTGCTAGTAGTTTCCTTGTGATGAAAGAAGAAGAAGCCATTACTTTGCCTTTTGTATGTACTCTTTCAAAAAAGTTCTGTCCTATTGTAAAATGTAGCATTATATCAAAGACAGAGTGACTTTGTTAAGTTACATATAGTTGTGTTGGCATTAATATAGAAAATGCAGTGGGGCTGTTTCAAATTTGATGGAAGTATATATTTTGTTTTTATAGAAAGTGTTAGTAGCCATTGAGATGGAGAAAGTGATTTATTTCTGTGTTCACTTTTCCTCTTCTCCCAGAGGATATGTGTTTCTTGGGTTCTTGATGGAATTTCATTGACATGGCAGATGATTAGCATACTAACATTGTGTTTGATGTATTCAGTTGGACTTGTGATTGAATCAAGACAAAAAAACAACATATTTAGATCCCTACCCAAAATATGGTATGTAATTGTTAGAATAGTAAAGCAGTTTACCGTAAGGATTATAGCAATGAAATTATTTATATTTTAATCATAACGACGTTAATATAGATCTGGGGACATAGTATGTAAGTTAAGGTGCTAGCCTGTTCCCTGCTGATCCTGGTTTGATCCCCAGCACCAAGGTATGCGGTCTCCTGAACGCTGATGTGCGCGATCCCCGATCATTGCCCAAAACCCGAAACAGCAGTAAAAAACAATGTTATTGTTGACTATATTTTATAAATGAAAAATGCAGTTATTAAGCTGAAGTTAAGGAAATTCATCTGCTTGGATTCTGTGTTGCATCATTTATGTTTTAATTACTTATGTATTCTTCCTTTTCTAGCAAGCAGGTACTATATTTCTGTTTACATTTTCTCCTGAGAGATGTTTGCTTGTTTCTAATAAGTCCAAAAAGAAAACATACAGAGATAAAGTCATATGCTAGAGGTCAATGAATTGTAGATGCTTTTAAATTAATAAAGCAGTATGTTACAAATATGAGTGAAGAAAATTGTTACCTTCCTAGAACTTAAAAGAAGCACAAAATCCAAGTTTAAACACAGGTTTAAATATACGTTGGCCTGAAAGATAATGCAGCAGGTAAGGTCTTGCCTCGCACCTGGCTATGATCCATGGTGCCCACATGGTCCCTTGAAGACCTCAAGCGTGATCTCTGAGCACAGAGCCCGGGAGTTAGCCCTGAGCACAGCTGGGTGTAGCAATAAAACCTCAAATATTTATTTATATTGTCCCTTCCTTTCTTTGGTAAAATTTTGTTTGGTAGGTAATTCTTGGTACATTTGCCCTGTTCTTATATTTTACTAATAGGAAAAGCAAAGATAAAGTAGTTATTTTCATTAGAATGGATGCAAATTCATTGCTATAGTGCTACAAGTATGAACTTTCAGAATGTATCTGTGTCACACTTCTGTTTTATGTCTGTGCTTTTCTATAACACTACATGTTCAAAATAATCAACAAAATTGAGGAATTAACATTTACACTTTATTAACATTTAATCCTCAAGAGATCATTCAGATATTATTTGCTCCACATCATTTGTTACATGGGGTTCTTTTTTACCAAAAGGATCCAATGTAGAATCAAATTTCACGTAATTTTAGTGTTTGTTTAGTCTTTAATATGGGTAGTCCAATTTGCTTTTCATTTTTTTGTTTTTGGCTTTTATTACCTTGGCTACTTTCGAAGATTACAGGGCAGTTGTTTTATGGAATATCTTTCATCTTAATTTCTGTGATCTTATAATAAGATCCATTTAATGCATTTTTTATAAATATGCTTCAGATGTCATGCAGTGTGTAATCTGCAAGAGCACATAATCAACTTGAATCACAAATGATGTTAACCTTAGTCACTTAACTAAGGAGTTATCTGAAGATCTGTTCCATTCTCTTCCCATTCTCAGTAAATAACATGTAGTGAATAAATTAGAAACTACAATAAATATTCTATTCCTCATCAGTCTTTCACTTTCTATTTTAATTTTGGTTATTATCTTTATTTTAATCATTTAAAATGTTTCAAATTTAGCTAATGGAAGCCACTTTAGGAACATAGCTTTCTGCCGTTTCAAGGTGACATCTGTTGTGTTGGAGCACTTTTCAATCTTTGAGGACTTCCTTACTAAATTCAGTCCAGTCTCAGCTTGAACTTCTCTTCATCCCACTCCCAGCACCCAAAGTTTTTCCATGAAGCACTGGCTCCTGTTAATGGAGGCTGGTATTTAGAACTTAAGATCTGAATGCTAGAGCTGGAGAGATGGTACAAAGTTTAAGGTGCTTGCCTAGCATGTAGCTGCAGCCAACACCTTGGTTCGAATTCTGAGGCTGCATATAGTCGACTCCTTGTCACAAAGCTAAGAGTGGCCCCTCGATACCATTGGGTATTCTCCTGAAACCCCCTCCAAAAAAAAATTCTGGGTACAATGTATGTTTACTCTCACTAGGATGTTGCTTCTCCATCTTTGTAAATAGCCAGAGAAGATATATGTATATAATTCTTATGTAGCTTCATTTACGTATAGTATCTATGGTTTTATAGATTATTTCATTTCTTAACAGAAAACTAGATCCTTTTGCCCTTACTATTTTTCTTTTGATTGATTTCCTGATAGCACTGTAGCACTATCCTCCCATTGTTCATCAATTTGCTCGAGCAGGCCCAGTAACATCTCCATTGTGAGACTTGTTGTTACTATGTTTGGCATATAGAATATGTCACGGGTAGCTTGCCAGGCTTTGTTCTGTGGGCGAGATGCTCTTGGTAGCTTGCTGGGCTCTCCGAGAGGGGTGGAAGAATCGAACCTGGATTGGCTGGGTTGGCCACATGCAAGGCAAACACCCTACCTGCTGTGCTGTCGCTCCATCCCAGATAAATTGGTATATTTTGGATGATTATATACAAGACATTAGATCAACTTGCTATTACATTTTTTGGGGGGGTGTTTGGGACATGGTTTGCTCTTCAGTCCTTTCCTGAGACACACTTATATATGCGCGTGTGTGTGGTGTGTGTGTGTGTGTGTGTGTGTGTGTGTATGTGTGTGTGTATCTGTAATGCTGCTTAAATACCCAAAATGAAAATAGTTTATTGTGGCTTAGTTAAATGAACAGTTATAAATATTTCTCTTGAAAGTGTTTTATCCAAATCACACATAGTCAAAAGTGTCACTGAGGATTTAAATATGTAGCACGCATTTTATAGTGACTTGTTGCTTTCATCCTTGCTTAAACTATTTTTATCAAAAGGCATAGAGTACGTGACAGCTTATTATCTGACTGTTACCAGACGAGCTGTCTTAGCTTGGAGACCTCCATTTGGTTCAGTCTTATTTGATCTTTCTAGTATACTCCTTTTCTGGAACAGTAGTAAATTGAATTCATATGTATTAAATCTCATCTAAATCCCTATAGATTTTTGTAAAATAAAAATGCAGAATATAGCAGCTAAGGCAAGTGGTACTTCTTGATATTCATTTGTATTAGAAACATCCGAGTAAGGGAAATAGGATTTAATTTTTTTTTCAAAATTTTCTTCATGAAGCAACTATAATTTTATAACTTATATACTTGTAACAGAAAAACATTTGTAAATAATTTCAAGTTAAACATTGAGAATTTTGCCTCTGATGGCACTGAATAGAATAATCTCTCCAGGGAGTATCTTGCCACAATACATTAAACAAGCGCATTTAATTGAATCTGATATTATTGGAAATTGAATGTCTGAATTTTATGTTTTATTAAGATTTATGAAAATATAAAGTTTAAATGAGTTATTCTTTAAAGTTCTTTTAAATTTGAAGCATATAAGTGACTCATAAAAAAACTTTTAACTGTTCATTTGACCTCTGGGATTTTATCTGACTTCACGTTGAATTTTAAGTTTCTGAATTTAGCATGGTTGACAGAGAGGTCATTTTTAGTTAAAACTTAACATAATTTTAGTTCAGTATACTAGCATTTTTAATAAAAGTGCTAAAACTCATAATAATGTGTGATTTGTCCATCAATATAGATATATAAAAATCAGAATACAGGACAAAAGTTATTTGTCAATACTGTGATTAACATTAGAATCCCCTAGAATTAATATATGGTGGTTTGTAAGCTTAAACATATGATATTTAAAACTGTAGTGTAGTTATCCTATAGTTTTTAGTGTAGTGACTACAATAATCATAGATAAAGCCCCCAGACTTCTTATATACCAAGTTCAGACTGTTCCTGGATACTCTAGCATTGTTTTACATTCAAAATTGTTTGTATGAACGTTAAGTCTTCAGTTTCTTAATTGAGTGCTATAATTTGAAATGAGTTAATGCCTATTGAATTCAATACTCATTAATGATTTCTAGTTATAGTTGTTAGTGTACTTTTTAAAAAGTAAAAAACAAAGCTACTTAAACTGAACATTTCAGTACAGTGCTGATTTTATTGACAGAATAACAACAAGAATAAATTGTTGGGGCCAGAGAGATAGCACAGTGGGTAGAATGCTTGCCTTGCATGCGGATTCCCAGCATCCCATATGGTCCCCTGAGCACTGCCAGAAGTAATTCCTGAGGGCAGAGTCAGGAGGAATCTGTGAGTATTGCAGGGTATGTGACCTCCCCCCCCCCCAAAAAAAAAAGAATATATTTTCATCATCTGCTTAAAGAGATTACTTGGCTTTTCCAGTCAAGTTTCCGAAACCTATTTCTAGATAACACTTTTTATCAAGTAACAATTTTTAGCAAAACAAAATTCCTTTGATTATTCTTTACAATTGAATTGGAATCTTTACTGATCAAATTGTATTTCTTTCATGTAAGGTCTTTTTAACATATTATTTCTTTCCTCCAAGTAAGTAAGTTTGTCAGTACTTCTGACGGACATATTTGTGTATATAAGTATCATATTCACAGGGAAAGGAACAAGATTAGATCCTCCAAAATTGAACAAATGTTTTCCACTTATTAATAAATTAAAAACTTAAATCACTTTTTAAGTGATGATTACAAACTGAAGATCAGGCCATTATTTTGATGGCAAGTGGGACTGATGAGTATATATAGCATGCTGTGGAATACTGTATGTGATGAAAAACTAAATCATAGTTAAGTAATTAATCAAACTACAGTAGGGTGCCATGTTGTTTATCTTTTTAAAACTCAACAAGTTTGTGTTCTGCCTTTTAGTTTTGAGATGATTTTTCTTTGATTGCCTTTTTAATAATTTGGAGAAAAGTGTCACCAACTAATATTTTGGTAATTAAGGTGAGAGGTCTTTCCATCAAAACTCTTAAAACAGTCGTTATTTTGGGTAGGGAAGTATCTTAAAGGGTTTGGGCATACATATGAGCCCCAAGTTCTATCTCCTGCACCTCATGATCTCTCAGCACCACAAGAAGGAGCTTCTAAATCAATGCTACAAAGAAAATAACAGAAGTGCAACGAAGAAACTAGAATGTTTTTGCCTAATTAATTTAGCATTTGCAGCATTAAAGTTGAGTTGTGTAATAGACCGGTATAATTTCAGAAGGAATGTCAAGTATATTAACTATGTTAATTTGTTATTCCAATATTTATGTAAAATTTAAATAAGAGAAATGTTAAGAGTTGTCTCTTAACATTTAAGATAAACTGGATTGTTCTCACTGCTATGAAAAAAACTCCTGAATATGAAATACTTAAATTCTATCTTCAAAAAAAAAAGGAAATTTATGTATTCTGTGTATTGATATAACTTTGTTCTTTCTGATTTCTTAAACATTTAGTTGACTATTTCATGGTTTTTAGAATTATTTGTTTAAAAACCTAAATATTGTATTTAAGGAAGTACTCTATTTACAACTTAGATTTCTTTAAATCCAAGTACAAAAGAAAAAGTACAAATAATAAGAGTATGAACTTAAAAGTGAAATTGAGTTCTGAAATGTATTTTAAATCATGTAAGTAAATTTCTATTCACATATATTTAAGTGTCTTAATGTTTTTAAGATTGATGAATAATTGTAGATTAAGTAGTTGGGACCTAGTGAAAGTGTCTTATGACATGCTATATTTTTAGAATAAAAGTATTTTAAGTTACCTGCAATTATAATACTAATTTCTGTTCATGCTATAGTAAGTAATATCATAGGTTGCATCATATCAACCTGCTCTTAAAAATTGCAGTCATATTACATATCATGTTACTTTTTTCATATAATAATAGCAATATAACAATTTCCTATGTTGTTAAATACTTTCTAATCTGATTTTTAAGTAATGTGTAATATTCCTTTTTATAGATACATGCTTTGTAATTTCAAGTGTAAAACAAATGAACATTTTAGTAATAAGTATCATATTATCAATAATAGCAATTAACATTTATTAAGTGCCAATATGTGCCTAGTTTTATCTAAGCACTTAAAGTCTATTAGCCCATTTAATTCTCACTACAGTCTTTAAATTGATTTCCAGTTTTTGTAATCTTTGTTCAGGTCTAAAAAGAGTTTTGAAAAAAGTTAAAGGTTATATAGCTAAGTATAACAATGACTCAGACCTAGATTTATTTTAGAGCCCAGATTTTAGAAACTCACCATCATTTCTGAAATATTTTTTCTATTTATTATTGCAGGAGCTTCTCAAATCAGGTTTTTATTTTGTCCTGAATTGTTTAAAATTTTTTGTAATGTAAAATTTAGATAATTTTTTTATTATGAAGAAACCTCCTTGGTAATAAATACAAAACAGGAATGATCTGTCAGACAAACAAGAGAATAAAACCTGGAGATAATTGTTAAATAAACTGAGCATAGACAGACCTACCATAAGGACAGAGATAACTCCTCAAGGCCCCTCTTCATGGTACCACATGGTCCCCCAGGTACTGATGGGAAAAACCCCAGCACAGACTTAGTTGTATCCCCCATGCACCATCTGGTGTGCTTCAGCCACTCCCCAATCGCACACACATACACAGATTCAGTGAAATAAGTGCCTATTAATGGCACTTGTCAGGGTGGATATTTTATATAGATTCAGCAGAATTTAATCTGTTGTACTTGGAGAGAAATGAGGGAACTATATCTAAAATTTAAAAATTTGTTATTAAGTGCTAAGCACAATTTTATCTAAATCATATATTACTTTTTAAGGTTGATGACAATGAAGTTTGAAACCAATCTGCATTGTAGAAGAGTCTAAAACCATTACATTGAGTCTCCTTGCAAAGATAGTTGGGGAATATTCTGCTATATAGTGTGCCAACCCCTGTGTGTGCCCTTGTGTATCTGTGTGAGGTGGAAAATACCCTGTTCAAAAATAATGCCTTATTTGTATGGATAAAATGGTGATTGTAATGTAATTTAGACTTTTTTGGGGTGATTTTGTTAATTATTTGTTAACTACATAACATGAGACCATTACATATAAAAAGTTGCAAAATTGTTGTATATTTATTTGACAAAGATACTGGTAAAAAACTAATTTTTTATTGTACTAGATTTCTGCTTGTGACTTAATTCAGCCAGTTTCCTTTAAAATTCAGAGTTCTACAAATTGTTTTAGCATATATGTGTGTGTGAGTGTATGTGTGTGTGTGTATGTGTATGTATGCTAAAACAACTTGTTTTATTATTGTATGTATTTTTGTATGTATATATATATATTTTACTTCCAGATTTTACTTATATGCTAAATCCAAATCTGATCACCTAAGATACGATCTATTTTAATGTTTCCTTTGAAGGTTCTTAAAGATTTATATTGTAGTGTTATATCTTCATTGAACTTAAGTTGAATCTTTTGTTAAATGTAACTTCAGTGATGACCACAAATAATTATCTGCTCCACTGGTTTGAAAACTCTTTAAAGTATGTTTATAGAGGCTGAAAAATTTAAGAATCACTTTGAAAAGTTCAGAGTGTACCACAGCATTTTTATCAGTTCTCTTTTGTGTTTTTGAGGGACTGCTGTTTTCTCAACTTTTAAAGATAATTGATATTCTATAAATTCTGTTCTTAAATTAAAATTTCTAAATTTAGATTACTACATATTTGTGAGTTAGCTACCTAAGCATAGATATAAAGGTAACTTAAATCATGCCATGAATGTGCTCAATTAATTTTTGTCTAATTTTAATGCTGCAGAATTAACACTCTATGCAAACAACAAAAATTAGTACCTTAATAACTAACTATAAAATGTATTTATTTATTTGGTTTTGGGGTCACCTGGCAATGCTTTGAGCTTACTTCTAGCTCTGCACTCAAGAATTGCCCCTGGGGGTGTTTGGGGAACCATATGGAACGCCAGGAATTGAACCCAGATCAGCTGCATGCATGGCTAATACCCGACCCACTATCACTCCGTGCCCCTTACTATAAAATTTATTCCAATTAACTAGTTTTTATTAATTAATTTTTTCCAATTCAGGTTGATTTAGGAGTATTAATGAAATAGATATTTTCGATGACATTGTATTATAAGATGACAGAGTGCTATAAAATGTGTCTGCCTTAACTCTGTGACTCAGTGACAGTGTAGAGACTCTACGCCCCACCCCCACCTTTCCACCAGAAAGATTTTATTAAGTAATTTTATTCATGATATAGCTATTCCAAAATCCTCAGCTTTTCTCTTTTTTCTATTCTTTCTCCCATTTTCTTTTTTTTTTCCTGAGTTAATGAAAGTGCGTTTTGAAGCAAACTATTTCCAAAGTAGATTTTTCTTCTTTATCAATACAGAGTTTCTCCAAATCAGGAATTGCCCTACCAAAACTAAGTTTGGGCTTAGTTTTTTTAATTTATTTTTTTTATTTTGATTGTAGTTTGGGGGCCCCAACTGGCAGTGCTCAAGAATCATATGTGTGGGGCCGGAGCGATAGTACAATGGGTAGAGTGTTTGCCTTGCACAACACGGCCGACCTGGGTTCAATCCCCAGCATCCCATATGGTCCCCCGAGCACTGCCAAGAGTAATTCCTGAGGGTAGAGCCAGGAGTAACCCCTGAGCATCGCTGGGTGTGACTCAAAAAGCAAAAACCAAAAAAAAAAAAAAAACCTGAACCATATGTGGTGCTAGGTATTGAGCCTGTCTTGACTTACCTGCTGTACTGTCTCCCTAGCCCCAAATAGAGTTGTTTCTAATTCATCATAGCAATATATATATAAAAAAAGCCTGCAGTTTGAAATTAATAGCTTTAAACAAAAAAGTTTATTTTACTCTTTTCCACTTCTTTCTTCCCAAGTGATTTTAAAGGTAAAAATATATAATGATACCATAGAAATAGTTTTATTAGTTGTCCATATTAAATGATTTAAAGGCTGACCAGGTTCCTGTATTTCAAAGATCTATCTTTCATCTTACTGATTTATTTATTAGTACGGGCTGGAGTGATAGCACAGTGGTAGGGCGTTTGCCTTGCACACAGCCAGCCCGGCTGAGCCAGGTTCGATTCCTCTGCCCCTTCTCGGAGAGTCCGGCAAGCTACTGAGAGTATCTCTCACGCACAGCAAAGCCTGGCAAGCTACCCGTGACGTATTCAATATGCCAAACACAGTAACAACAAGTCTCAAAATGGAGACGTTACTGGGCCCGCTCAAGCAAATTGATGAACAATGGGAGGACAGTGACAGTGACAGTAGTACACATTTATTAGTACATTTTATTCATGAATTCAAGGCAAATAAAAGGCACATTTATTAGTACATTTTATTCATGAATTCAAGGCAAATAAAAGGCAACTTAACTCTTTCATTCACCCCAACATCAAACAAGTTTTGTTAGAACTTCTCTTCTGAATAAATCTAGTACACAAGATTTTTCCCTTAGGAATTATTAGCCTTTTATAGAGGTCTGGTATTAGGCCACAACAAAGGGTGCTCAGCGGCTATTCCTAGCTCTTTGCTCAGTAGTGACCCCTAGCAGTGCCTGGTGGATCATATGGAGCCCCAAGGTTTCAGTCTGGTGTGTATGGTATACAAGACAAAAATGCCTTGATCCTTGTATTATTTCTCTGGCCCTCCTTCTTAATATATAAAAATGTGCTATTTTTGTGTAGACAGTAGTCGTTCAAACAGTTCAAAGGATCTCTTAGTAAGTTAGACAACTTCAATCTGAGAAATTTCCACATTGGAATATTAAGAATCCACAGCCTTCTATGGATTCCTAATCACTCATTGCTAGGGCTTTCCCATTTGTACTTCTCTTGATTTGGCATTTCATAGGTTTTTCTGTGTATTGTTATTATTATTAACATTTTTATGGCTAGGGTCTTTTTGCCAGACTATTACAGAACAGAATTTTTTTGTGTATGTTTCCTTAAAAATTATACACATAATATTTCCTAAATTTTAAAATAGATCTTGGCAGCCCTGTTACTTATTTTTTGTTATTTTATTTTTAATTATATTTTAAATTTTTATATTCTGGGACCAAAGAGATAGTAGAGGGGATAAGGCATCTCGTCTTCCATGTAGCCAAACTGCATAACCCCTGAGCTCAGAGCCAAGAGTAAATTCTGAGCACTACTCGGAGAGCCCGGCAAGCTACCGAGAGTATCTCGATATGCCAGACACAGTAACAACAAAGTCTCCAATGGAGACTGTTACTGGGCCCGCTCGAGCAAATCGACGATCAACGGGAGGGCCTTTACCTTTACCTTTACTAGGTGTAGGCCCAAAACTACTTAAATAAAATTTTATTTTGCTTACTGTTAGTAGAATTGGTGAAGGTTCTAATTTTGCCTACAGCTATTAAAACAACAAACAATATCTAAAACTTAAATTTCTGTAAGCCAACACCCAAGTATATAAAAAAAATAAGAAACATAAGAAAATGACTACTCAGCACTTTTAAAGTATCTTTATAAGAATAGTTTCTATTTCTATCTAGTTCACTCAGTTAACATTCAAGAGTACTTATTGGGAATAGTCTATTTCTTTCAAATAGAGATACTGTACTAAATTCAGAAGTTGTCTCTTCCAGATGAATACTTGGTTATTTCAGTGTGAAAAGTTAAGCTAAAATTATCTGTTTTGCTATTTTGGTGCCTAAAATTTGAGTATTTCTTTTTTCTCTTAAGGGATCTGTAAACACACACACATCTATATATGTACAGATAGATGTGTGTGTGTGTGCGTGTGTGTGCAATGCAAGCCTCCTTTTATTGACTATAAGTCTGTATAGTATACGAATGATTTGCTATATACTCAGTATACCATATACTAGGTGCTTAAAATATACTATGTTAATCAGGCACATATCTTGTCTTTGGAAATTTATGTTCTAGTAGGATAGATAAGACAGATAATATACATAGCATATTAGATTTGAGGTGGTAAATGCCCTTAGGAGATGTAGATAAGGGGTGTGGGAATTGAGAAACTAGGACAGTGCTTTCAGCTTTTGCTCCATGACTTGGAGGCCAGCCACACATGCTAGGGGAAAAGGAAGCTCAGATAGAGAAGAGAGCACCAAATAAAGGGTCTTGGGAAGATCCTCCCAGGGTGGGATAAGCATGCTGAAAGTAGACTATAGACCAAACATGATTGCCACTCAGTGCCTCTCTTGCAAACCACAGGACCCAAAAGGAGAGAGAGAACAAGGGGGAATGCCCTGCCAAAGAGGCAGGGTGGGATAGGGGGGATGGGGGGTGGGAGGGATGCTGGGACCCGTGGTGGTGGAGGATGGGCGCTGGTGGAGGGATGGGTACTTGATCATTGTATAACTGAAACCCAAGCACAAAAATTTGTAAGTCTATAACTGTACCTCATGGTGTTTCATTAATAAAGGAAGGAAGGGAGGGAGGGAGGGAGGGAGGGAGGGAGGGAGGGAGGGAGGGAGGAAGGAAGGAAGGAAGGAAGGAAGGAAGGAAGGAAGGAACTAGCTAGTTTGTCATTTGAATGAAATCAGAAAATCTAAGAAAGATTTGATAAGAATGAGAGGCTAGACTAGAATATGTTGCACATTCATACATGTTGACAGTTGATTTCTCATGCAAATAACATGTCATTACATGTTATTAACAGAGTAGTCACAGTCACTTGGGGACCCAAGCTTATGTTTGTTTTATTTTGGCATATGTATTCAAGGCACTATAACTTGTGATATGATAACTTGCATATGGCTTTTAAAGACATCTATAGATTCTGACACATAGTACAGTGGGTGCATTATACAAATGGCACAGTTAAGCCTCTCTTTAAAGCTAAAAAAATTTAATTCTTCTTTATGTTACCATACTTCAGTAGCATTTTTTTTATTTTTGAAGCAGTAAAGGGAAATCCTTGGAAGAGAAATAATTTATATACAATAGACTTTGGGCAGCCAATTTTGCATTTATTGAAAGTTGAGTGAGTGAAAGTAGAGCTATTACTTTATACTCAATAGTTTGTATTGTAATTTATTTGGTGTCAGACCTTCTGTGAGTTTTGAAAATGTATGGACATAGCCACCATTATTATCCAAAATAATTTCACTGCTTTAAAAATCCTTGTTCTCTGCCTACTTGTTCTCTCTCTCCCTCCTACTCTCTTCATTTTCTTTATCTCCTCCCATCCTTCCTTCCTCTTTGTCTCTCCTTTACCTTATAATCAAACACTCACAAAAAGGCAGGGCATTTCTGCTGTTCTCAAAGTCAAACCTTTTCCAGAATGTCACATTGTTGGATTTGTATAATTGTATCACAGCTATCTATCTCTTCATTGATTGAAGGTGAGAAAGAGTACAATTACCTTGTTACATAAAACCAATCTTGGTTGCTTCCAATTGTGGGCAGTGGTTAAAGTTGTAAAAAAATGTGTATATAGGCTTATATAAATGAATTTTAAAATCATTTAGAAAATAACCAAGGAACATGATCACTGGATCATATGGTAAGGGTATGTTTAGTTTTTTGTTTAAGTCTACTAAATTGCCTTTGACAATGACCATAAATTTTGCTTTCCTCACAAACATGGAGAGTTCGTAAAGTACCATATCCTTGCCAACAGATAGTGTTGATGCTTTAGATTTTTAGCATTTCTCATAGATTTGTAACATTATCTCATTATTTAATTTATGTCTGTTGACATATGATATAAACATCTTTTCATATTTTTTCCTCCTAGATTACTGTTTTGATACATTTTGTTCTGTTTGCCTTTATATGTGTGAGTTTGGTTGTTGAGTTTTCAAAGTGTTTTCTGTATTTTAGATGTCAGTCCCTTATTCAGTATGTGTTTTAAGAGTATTTTCTCTCAGTTTTCAACTTATTGATTCCATTCTGTGAATACTACCTTTTGCACAGTAGATGCTTTCTGTTTTAATAAAATCCAACTAATTTTTATTCTTTCATGAATCATTCATTTGGCTTTGTATCTAAAATGTCAGCATCAAACAATGGTCACCTAGATCTTATTTTTTTTTTTTTTGGTTTTTATTTCTAGGAGTTTTACAGTTTTTCACTTTACATGATCCATTTTGAGTTAGTTGGTGCAGAAAGTAATTAGGTGTGTAGTTTCTCTCTTTTTTCCCCATGTGACTGTCCAACACTGCTGAAATTCTATGAATACCAGAATTGCTTTATAGAAAGAAAAATGACAAATCTAACAAATGTGTAACATATGCATATGAGAAAACTGAAAATTTCTAGTAAAATAAACCAAAAGGATAAATAGTCAGCTAGATAAAAATTACTTTGGATGGCTCAAGGTGTCAGTTATTTCCAACTTGAAATTTAGATTCAGTTCAGTCCTAATCAGAATCCAAGCAGATTTTTTTAGGATATTAATAATTGATCTAAAATGTATTTGGGAAAATAGTGGGCCCAAAACAGCCAACATGATACTGAAGGGAAATAAAATATTTTCCTTCAAGGATCTTATAAATCTACATCAGTCGATATAGTGTTTTACTGACAAGAGAATATGCCTACAGAAAGATCATAATAGCCCATAGGAAATCATCATAAATGTAGTTAACTGACCTTTGGGGGGGGGTGGCGGGAAACAGACCTTTGGGTTTGGGGAACAAACTTTTCCACTAGTTTGTATTAATGCAAAGTGATTGGGTGGATAGATCGAAACTTTGTAACAAATAATTATAAACATTGTGTCATGAGTTTGTTACTATTGAGGTTTGTTTGGAGTTCTTTTGTGGAAAATAGGGAATCTTTCAGTGAGTTTCAGGCATCATCTTGGGACTAGTGCCTTTCTATAGCTTAAGTTTTGAAAACCAGCTTTTCATTCAGAAGTTTATTTTACACAGGTTGATATCTATAACTTAAAATATAAATCCACCCCTTCACTTGATATTTCCACTTAATGTCTCAAAATTTGATTTTGATTCTTCCTCTCATCCATGTCCCACTTTATTTCTTCAGGGTTTGCTGAGAAATTAGTCCTGACATATACAAGTGTACCTGTACTCTTTAATTTTCTCCTTCAAGAAAACAAAATTGGGGCTAGAAAGGTAGTATAGTGGACTGGGCTCATGCCTTGCACACAGCTGACCTTGATTCCATTGCCCGCATTGCATATGGTTCCTCTGAGTCTAGAAAGGCATCATCCCTGAGCAGAGTCAGGAGTAGCACTGTAGCACTGTCCTCCCATTGTTCATTGATTTGCTCAAGTGGGCCCAGTAATGTCTCCATTGTGACAATTGTTACTGTGTTTGGCATATCTAATGCATCATGGGTAGCTTGCCAGGCGCTGCCATGCGGGCAAGATACTCTCGGTAGCTTGCCGGGCTCTCTGAGAGGAGTGGAGGAATCGAACCCAGGCCGGCTGCATGGCAGGCAAACACCCTACTGCTGTGCTATCGCTCCACCCAGAGTTAGGAGTAAGAAAAAGAAAAGAATTGAAACCAGATTTGAAATGTTGGAATCAAGCTGTCTGCCTATTCTGTAAAAACCTGGACAGCTGACTTCATTATTTCCATGTTTTATAAAGGGAGACAATAACAAATAGTACTTTCTCATAGAGATAAGGAACAATAACTGAAAGCCTGACCATTAGCTAATTCATATTTCTATTTAGCTTCATGTATCCTGAGGGGAGAAAAATGAAATGGTTTTCACTTCAATAAAGATAAAATATTTTTTCTTTATTGAAGAAAAAATTAAAAACTTTGAGAATCACATATCCATTTTTTTTTCTTTCTGTTAGAATTGTTTAAAATTTATTTTAAGGGTCAAAGAGATAGTTTGAAAGACCCAATTCAACCCCTGTCACTACATAGCCTTCTGAGTATTGCCAAATGTCATGGTATGGGAAAATCCTCCCCAAATGAAAAGAAAATTATGTTAATATAACATTTTAATTTTTAAACTTACTGTAATTTTTGAAGTATTGCATAAACAGTGCCATAAATACTATATAATTTAAAAAACATTAACTTGATTAATCAAGTTATTATATATTTTTATAGCAAATGCCTTTATTGAAACTCTTTGTTAAGGAGCAATAATTCTTTGCATTGATAATGTTTAAAGTAACTTTAGCTTTCAATTCATTGCTGTGGTTATGTTTCCAGAGCCTGCTGTAAGAGATAAACCCATTGCAAATGAAGACAGCATTCATTTCCTTATACCGCAGGCCACACAGAATTGATTGAGGTAATAAAGTGACAGCACCTTGTAATATACTGAAGGCTTTTTAATTCAAAAACCAGTTCTAACCTGATTCAGAGCTTGTTTAAAGCTAATTTATGGCTTGCATAATTTTCAGCTGACTGACCATGGTAAAGGATGATATATGAAAACAGATTAAAAAATTAACTTATGGCACATTCAGACCTGTCTTGTTAAAGTCAGCTAGTATTGAAAAATAGAGATGGGGGTGAGGAATAACACCCCCTCCACCTTCCTCAAATTGTTGATCTTTTGTTTCTCTTAAGTAAAAATTTTCACAAAGATTTAAATTTTCCATTATTTGTTTCATGTCTTGCCTCTTGTCCTTTCTTGGTCAAATTCTTTCTGTTTGCATTTTGTGTGTGTGTGTGTGTGTGTGTGTGTGTGTGTGTGTGTGTGTGTGTGTGTATGTGTACACATTTGTGCTTATCTTAGGGTGGAGAGTGACCACACTCATACTCTTTTTTTTTTTTAAATTTTTATTAGTGAGACACCATGAGGTACAGTTGTAGACTTGCAAATTTTTGTGCTTGGGTTTCAATTATACAATGATCAAATACCCATCCCTCCACCAGTGCCCATTTCGCATCCTAGTATCCCTCCCACCCCCCAAAACCCCCAGGGTACCCTGCCTCTGTGGCAGGGCATTCCCCTCTGTTCTCTCTCTCCTTTTTCGTGTTGCCACACTAATACTCTTAACTTTCGTGATTACTTTTGTTGGGGCTCAGGGAAACATTGGCAGTGCTGGGGATTGAACCCCGATCAGCTCTGTGCAAGTACAGCTTATCTGCTGTACTATTTCTCCAGCTCCTTGCATTTTTTTTTATTTTCATGTCTTTTAGATTCCTTGGGAAGATGAGTATGAGGCAATGTATACTTAGCAGCTGTGAGGACACTCTTTCTGGTGACACTCTTTCTGGTAGCAGTGCTGCGCCTCAGTAGTTCTGTCTGTCAGCATTCTGATTATAAGTAATCCTTTCTGAATGCAAATAATCACCTGCAAGCGGAAAGGAGTTAGTTGTTCTTTTTGTTTGTACTGGAAAATCAGAATTAATCTCTTTGCCTTTGTGGGCTTTTATAAATACATTTATGCATTTGACTCAAATTATATTGCAGAGGGAAGTATTCTTTATTGTGAATAAAGCCAGATTTTTAGAATTTCTACGTAAAGCATTCATAGTAAATACACGGATTTATTGTATTTCAGTCATTCACATGCTTACTGTTTTTTCCCCATATAAAAATGCATACGTGAAATAAACCAAAGAGAGGACAAATACCAGATGATCTCATTCATGTGTGGTCTATAGAGAAACAAAATAAGGGAATAGTCAGTATCAAACAATGGCATATTTTAGCCCACGGTTACAGAACTGAAAATACTAAGAAGAGAGGGAATGAAGAGGTAGCTGGAAGTAATGAAAGGTGGAGAGTTTTGAGTACTTTGGTTGTCATGAAGTATCCATAATGTAAACAATTATTGTAACCATATTACTAAACTATGATTTAAAAATTAGTTTTAAAAGTAGTGGAGGATGGGCTTATCTTTTCCCATATTCTGTGATTACACTGCAGAATTCTATAATGTGTCAACTTTTAGAAGTCCACTTACCATTTTTTTGTTTGTTTGGGGGTCACATGCAGCTGTGCTCAGGGTTTACACCTGGCTCAGCGTTCAGTGATCTGAGGATCAAACCCAAGTCAACTGCTTGCAAGTCAAGCATCCTGCACTCTGCACTGTCTCTCCAGCCCTCCATTTACTGCTCTTAACTGTTTGCACTACCATTACAGCATTGCAAATGGAATCAGTATCTAAGTATTTAAAAACTCAGCAACATGTCAATATGTAAGATATACAAGATTAGATACAAGACTGAGAAGTTTTGTTGTATTTTAAGTGACTTGTCTAGATCTCTACTTAGATTCTAAAATCTAAAAAGTGGTTTATCTTGGAGGTCTTGGAGGTAACTTCTGTAATAGAATGCATTATAATAAAGTTAGGCATTACCTGTTGATATCTTATTACCTTATTTTGCTCTTAGGCCTTAGTGTTTTCACCTTTTGACATTTACAATTGTAGTTGACTGAAAATACTGGGCTTCTAATCCTTGTGTTTTGGATTGCCCAAAAAGTCCTCATCAAAGATGTGTTCTGAATAAAGATGGGATGGGGGTGGGGGATTGATTGATATTGACATGTTAAAGGACAGGATATAACAGGTATTGGAACTTGTACAAATATTTAGATGTTTAAAGCGAATAACATTGCAGTTTTTTTTTCCTTAAATTTTTATTAGTGAAACACCATGAGGTACAGTTGTAGACTTACAAATTTTTGTGCTTGGGTTTCAGTTATACAATGATCGAATACCCATCCCTCCACCAGTGCCCATTCTCCACCCCCATCCAGTATCCCTCCCACCCCCCTTCCTCCCATCCCCCATCCCACTCTACCACTGTGGCAGGGCATTCCCTTTTGTTATCTCTCTCCTTTTGAGTGCTGTGGTTTGTGAAAGAGATATTGAGTGGTAATCTTGTTTGGACTATAGTCTGCTATCATCACGCATTTCCCATCCTGAGAGGAACCTCCCAACACCCTTTATTTGGTGCTCCCTTCTCTGTCTGAGCTACCTTTTTCCCTAGCATGTGCGGTTGTCCTCAAAGCCATGGAGTAATACGCCTGGTACTTATCTCGGCTATTCTTGGGTGTTAGCCTCCTATTTTGTTACTTTATGTTACCCAGATGAATGCAATCTTTCTATGCTATCCCCCTCTTTCTGACTCATTTCACTTTAGCGTGATACTTTCCATGTAGTACCACTTGTATGTAAATTTCATGGCTTCATCCTTTCTGACAGCTACATAGTATTCCATGCAGTTTTTTAACCTTTGCAGTGTCTGCACTAGGGAATATTACTCCCTAAGAGAGGCCAGGTTTTCTGATTACTTCCATTAAGATAATTTTTATACTGCATTTTATTAGCAGTTCTGTATCAGAGGCAATATTTCACCAAGGGAACAAAACATTAATTCTGGTGGCTGTGGAAAACCAAAATTATTTCGTTGGTAACCCTCTACATATGAAGCTTTCCTTGATAAAATATTACTTGTTTTTCCCAAAGTTTTCTTGGGCATCAGGCGAACAGTACTGACATTGACTTCATGAAAAACACATGAAATATATATGTATGATCACTGGTATAAATCATTGACAGATCATTGTGATGAGATCACTTTTGATCGACCTCTTTATCCTGTAGTCGCTTTGCATGAGGTAGCCTTTGCGCTCTTATTGTAGACTTTGTAATACAACCTAGACTTTCAAAGTCATATTAAATAGATATTTTACTATTTAATATTACAGGTCATCTGGTCCATAATTATTTAAAGAATTGAATGGGAAAATCTTAATAAGTGAAGAATCATATAGTAGTTATTTTCTGTTATCAATTCTAAATAGATTAAGACATTTTAAGTTTTAGGCACCATGATTTACAATGCTGTTAATGATAAGGTTTCATACATACAGTGTTCCAACACCACACCCTCCTAAGAGTGGTCCCCCAACTTCTGCCTCCCATTCCCACCTCATTTTGCGCCCCCTTCTTTCCACCATGGCAAGCTCAGTTTTGTAGACCAGTTCTCAAACTGCATTGTCTTTGGCCTTTAGTTGTTTCCCCTCCTATATTCTTTTATATCTCACATACAAAGAAGATCACCCTTTATCTTTCCCTCTCCTTCTGACTTACTTTTCACTTAGGAAATTGCATGATTTTGTCTTTTCTTATAGCTGCGTAGTATTCTATTGTGTATGTATACCAATTTCTTTACACAGTTAGCTGTTCTCAGACACTTGAATTATTTTCATATTTTGGCTATTGTGAATGGTCGATTGTAATATCTATTTAACTTTCACAGTTTTATGATGACGTTACAGTTATTTGAAGAATTTATTAGATGTGATTTATACTATCATGATTATGTAAATTGTGATGGGTATATATAGCTTGGTGTAGCTTATTTATATAATATTTTAATTTCTAATACATCTTATAATTTTTTGTCATTTCTACTAATTATCCTGAGTAAAAACATTGTGATATAAAAGTAATGAATGGGAATACTATATTTTTATTTTCTATCTTGTTTGTTGTTTTCTTTTGTTTTGAGACCACACCCTGCAGTGCTCAGGATTTACTCCTGGCTCTGTGCTCAGAAATTACTCCTGGCAGGATTCAGGGGACCATATAGGGTGCCTGAGATCAAATCTGTGTCAGTTGTGTGAAAGGCAAGCACCCTTCCTGCTGTACTATCTTTCCAGCCCCTCTTTTTTTATCTTTACAGCTTAAAGACTTTTGTTTTTTTTTAGATACCTATTTAATTTGTTTACTAGTATAATAATTTAAAATCTTTGACTTGAAATAGATAATATAAAAATTTAGCACTGCACTGTAGCAGTGCCCTCCCATTGTTCATCGATTTGCTCGAGCAGGCCCAGTAACGTCTCCATTGTGAGACTTGTTGTTACTGTGTTTGGCATATCGAATACATCAAGGGTAACTTGCCAAGCTTTGCCGTGTGGGCGAGATGCTCTCTGTAGCTTTCTGGGCTCTCCGAGAGGGGCGGAAGAATCAAACTCCAGTCAGCCTGGTCGGCTGTATGCAAGGCAAATGCCCTACATGCTTTGCTATCACTCCAGCCTTGGACATATGTCCTTTTTATGAAAATATTAGGAGTCAGTGATATCTGCAGAAAATTTGCTGTTTTATGTATTCATAATATTCATATGCATAAGAAAAATTTTGTTTTATGACATGTTTCTTTAGACTTGTTCTTCTAATCCCACTAATTGATGATAGAACATTTTGTGTTGAATAACTTAAAGCAAAATTCATATCAAACACATAACTGAAAATTATAAAATTTTACATTTATTTATAAGAATATATTGAGAGAGAAATTATGAGCTGTTTTATCAAACTTTACTATTTTAGAGTCACTGTTTCAACCTGTACTCTCTTGTTTCTTCTATTATTTGATAGGAATTAATATATGATTTAGTTTTATATGCATTATATAGGAAGATTAATTTTGCAAGCTCTGGTCTCATATTGACCTAAGAAAAATTATAATCACATTAGCTTTATTAAGTTAACTAGTTGTCACACTCTGATGAGTTTCCTATTGGGAGGAAATTAAAGACAAATAGAAATTATCAGCCTTTGGTTTGAAGTCAGATTTAAAGGATTTTATAGTTAATATATTTAAATGAAGATGGAATCTATTTTCCACTAACGCTAAAGGATAGGTACTTAAAAAGTTAAGAGACAAACATCTGAACTGTGCCAAACTTTAGCTTTGTTTCTGAAAGAAAAATCAGATTACAAAAAGTTAAAATAAGATAACTTTTGATGCCTTTTAAGGTACATTAGACATACAAAAGGCTTATGATATATTTCTAGATTTGATAGAAATTGAATAAAATTTGCCACAGAATATGAGTTTATGTACTATACTATTTCTGCCAGTATATTGCTGCATGATTGTCACCAATAACTCTATTTTTTTGTTGTTTTTGGAGATCACCCCAGGAGTGTTCAGGGGTTATCCTGACTCTGCATTCAGGAATTGCTACTGGCATGCTTGGAGGGCCATATGAGATGCTGGTAATCGAACTCAGGTCAGCTGCGTGCAAGGCAAACATATACAATCGCTCAGACCTCAACTCTATGTAATAATTGTGTTCAGGTGTCATAGTGATAGTACAGCAGGTAGGGCACTTGCCTTGTATAAGGCTGATAGGTGTTCAATCCCAGCATTGCATATGGTACCCTAAGCACTGCCGGGAGATATCCCTGAGCACAGAATGCTGGGTGTACTTCTCCCCCCAAATCTCCCCAAAATGGTGTTGACTTTTGGATTTCTTCTGGGTAGTGAGGCTGGCCTGACCTATTGATGCGAATTATTTGAAACAGTAATTTTCAAGTTTCTGATTGGGGCCTACAGTTCCCTACACGTTCTTACATGCCATCTTTCACACCTTCCCATATCCATTCCTACACATTCCTGTCCATAGTGGTTTTGCAGTCTCGGGTTTGAGGACTAGCGCTGTTCCACAGGCATAAAACAGTTGAAAACTTTTGGTCTTCCACACTGGGTATTAGTTACTTGTCTGCAGATTGGTGATAGTCTGCAGGTACAAGTTTTAAAATCACTGCTGAACATGACTCTGCACATACCTCTGTAGACCAATCTTGTCTCCTTTCATACACCCCCTTCTTGCATCCCTGCATACAAACCTATACTCACCTCCACACATATGTATAAATATCACATTATTTAAACATCCTATCCATACATATCCACACTAAAACAGAATTTACTCTCCTTACATTCGATGTGATATATCCTGATTATTTTTTTGTATTAAATTTCACATTCAAAGTAAATGTTTACAATTCACTAAACCCACATTTTGTGCTCTTCTGGTATATTTTGACCGATATGTCGGACATTATATGTTTAGCTCATTATATGTTTACTCGATATCTAGGCATATGAATGCACATACAAATAATGATATAAATACAAATATAATCTAGATGAAAATGGTCATTTGGTGACATTCCAAACCTTTTGTAGGGTTTAATCAAACCTGTGGGCTGGAGCGATAGCACAGCAGGTAGGGTATTTGGCTTGCATGCAGCCAACAGGGCCGACCCGAGTTCGATTCCTCCGCCCCTTTCAGAGAGCCGGGCAAGCTACCAAGAGTATCTCGCCCTCACGGCAAAGCCTGGCAAGCTATCCGTGACGTATTCAATATGCCAAACACAGTAACAACAAGTCTCACAATGTCACTGGGCCCGCTTGAGGAAATCGATGAACAATGGGAGGACAGTGACAGTAAATCAAACTTGTGGAGTATGATCTTTCATTGTTCTACTATGATAAGCTATATAGTTTTATAAATTTTTTTTTTTGGTCCCAGGTAGGACACAATACTCACCTTACACGTAACATTAAATTCCTGGCATCCCATATAATTCCCTGAGCACAGAGCCAGGAGTAAACCCTGAACACTGCCTGGTGTGCCTGGCAAACAAACAAACAAACAAAAAAACACTGAAAAAAAGTCTTCTTTTCTTATTATACAATATGCATATTACAAATTATATACAAAAATATTTAAAGAAACTAGAAATTCATGCTAAGTGGATCAAAAGATAGACTTTGAAAGGAATCGCATGATAGAATGAAAAGTTCTGTACTTCATGAAAAAGTGAGCAACTTCATTCAAGTAGATTGCTAATTGGCTGTGTGTTTTGGATTACCTGAAGTTTTCCAAACTAGTTACTGCTGTGTCTGGCATATCGAATACTCTCGGTAGCTTGCCGGGCTCTCCGAGAGGGGTGGAGGAATCGAACTCGGGTCGGCCATGTTGGCCGCTTGTAAGGCAAACGCCCTACCCGCTGTGCTATTGAGAAATATTTAAAAGTAGGAAACAACTCTGATATATAGTCAGTCTTGCTATATAAATGACAAAATCAATTTTAGTTTCTGTTATGTTAATTGTCCGAGGTAGAACTACCAATTTAATGTGTATAGTTTTGAAAGTTGAAACCAAGTAAAATATACCTGAGATGTGTATGGTTTATTGTCAGATACACCTGGAGTTGAATATCTTATTCTTTCTTATTTATCTTCCTATGATTTTCTACTTGTCTTCCTGTTTTATATTATTTCCTATTTTTCTTGCTATTTATTTTCTATCTTCCTATTTTCTGTTTATCTTTCTACTTACCTTTCATATTATTTATCAATTAATAGCTGTGCCACTCTGGGCAAATTTCTTACCCATTCTGAGTTTTTAACTTCCTCATAAATAAAATAAAATTAGTAATTCATGGGCATGTTCTGAAGATTCAAGAATAGTACGTGGGGGGGCTGGAGATAGCACAGCGGGTAGGGCATTTGCCTTGTACGCGGCTGACCCGGGTTCGATTCCCAGAAACCCATATGGTCCCCTGAGCACCACGAGGAGTAATTCCTGAGTGTAGAGCCAGGAGTAACCACTGTGCATCGCCGGGTGTGTCCCAAAAAGAAAAAAAAAAAAAGAATAGTAAGTGGAAAGAGTATAGCACAATTTCATACCATTTTAAGTCCTTCATAAGTAGTAGACAATATCATTAAAATTATGGTAGTTAATATCATTGCTAATCTCATATTTAACCCAATTTGTTAGCAAGGCAAAGTCAATTTGTTTCATGTGATTTAAATCTATAACAAGGGATAGGAGCTATTCTTACTAAAAACTTGTAACTCTTATTCTAACTGGTACCTCAGTACTATTTCACATCTTTCAACAGATTTTTTTAATATTTTGTTTTCTAAGCATCTCAGATTTTAAATCAAGCACTTTTACCTATTAATTGTATAATATTTTATATATTAAATTATTGATGATAATTGAGGTCAAAAAATAGTGCATATGTGCTCAGACTTAAATCGCTAACACATGCCTTAAAAATTCAGTTTTTAGAATTATGAAGCATTGACCCAGGAAGAGACTTATTTCCCCAGGCTTGTTTAAGAATAATACCAGTTTCACCTTGAGGAGTTTTATTCATAGCAGTATATTTCTCATTCATTTAGCATAGATAAAGTATTAGAATATAAATTTGGAAGTGACTTTATAGATCAACTGGTCAAATTCTCTTAGACCTCATTTCCCTCAAGGTTATCTCTTTAGTTCCATAAGATTTGTAAATTTGTCAAATACTGTGTTAAAAGGCCCAGGTAAAGACTTTGATTTTCTGTCCCCAACTCCATTGGGTTTTTTCCTCTATGGCATTGCTATATATTGCTTATTTATCTACATTTATGGTAAAATAAGTTAACAGTACACACCTACAAAATATTGTACAATTTCTATTCTCTAATTGTGTTTATTGTTGTTCATATGTAGGCAAAATTAAATATTTTATTAGCATTTTATATAAAATGAGCTATTTTAAAATTTGTCTTGCACTATGTATGTAAGCCTTTGAAATCCCAAATTTAGAAAGTTTAATATGTGTAAGGATTTATTTTTTAAAATTTTAACTTTATTTTGTAGCTGTCTCTTTTGTGGATTTTGATCATTTTTGTGTTTTGTTTTGTAAACCTACTTTGTAATTGTTTCTAACATTTCTAATTTTTATATTTATATCATACTGCAGATATTGATGCTTGTAATACATTTTTCTTGCCTATGTAATTTCTCAAAATTTAAATATCCTGCATCCTCAAAAGAAGCAAAATGAGCATTATTTTTCTCAAATTGTCAGACTGAAAGTTCTTTGCCTACAGAATATTTAGTGTTCATCTTTTGACTGCCCAGATAGAGAAGTGCTAAATAAAATGAATACTTAAATTGTTTTACCAGATTTCTTAGAGTTGGGGAGTTGGGGGGTGGCATAGGGGGATTGCTTTAACTGAAATGGATCAGTACTGTTGCATTAAAATTACATTGAGTTTTCTCCTTAAGTATACAATAGAGAAAGCATTGTTGACTTTATCACTGGAAAATCACGTACTACAGACATAAAATTAGAGTGTTTTTTCCCCCCCTCTAGTAGTCTTAGATATGCTCAGATTTAAAGCTGGTAAAAATGCGTAATGTCCTTTTCTGTTCTTATAGAATTACACATAACAGTTATTCACTGCTCCATAATGGATCATTTTTATCTATATTTTGTGTCTGTTCTATATATATGTATAATAAATATTTATGTTTTCTCATTTTTCTAAACTAAAAGATACAGAAAAAAAATCAGCCCGAAGTTTCAGCTATTATTCATTGCTTGAAAAGAAAGGCTTTATACTGATATTATGTGGAAGAGAAAGCTATCTAAATCATTTTAGCAGCAACCTATAACCAAGATAGTATCAGCATTTTCCTTCTTTGGAATTTATCTTCCATATATTAAAGTAGGTAAACAGTATTTTATTAAAAACACTCTGACAGGTTTAACGTATTATCGTTTCAGATCTAGCATGAAGAAAAACTGGCTTTGGTTGATAGGGGAAAAGCAATGGCAAGATTGTTTTTCAGTCACATGTTCACCTTGCAAGATCACCCAGAAAGCCATTATAATGCAAAAAATATAAGTGGAAATACTTCTGTTAGTAACTCATTGTATTCTACTTTAAGTTTTGCTTTATTTTGTTTTGGGGTCACACTGGTTGTGTTCAGGGCTTACTCCTGGCAGTGCTCAGGAGAACTTATATGGTGCCGGGCATCAAAAACCAGATCAGCCATATAGAAGGCATGTGCCTACCCATTATTCTGTCTCTGGTACTCTAAGTTCTTAAAAACAAGTTTTTAGACTAGAAAGATAAATCAATGGGCTGGAGCATTTGCTTTGCATGTGGGAAACCCATGTTCTTTCTCTGGCACAACATGGTCCCCTAAGCGCCAGGTCTGGAGTAGCCCCTGAGCACTACTGGGTCTGAACACAAAACAAACAAAATATCACATTATTATCCTATTTAAATACATAGTGATCAAAGTAATACTGTGCTACTTTAATCGCATAAAACTTACTTTAAGTTATTTGACCAATGTCATAAAAGATGTCAACTTGAAAAGTATGAAATTTTTTTTTCTGCTCACATAAAATATAGCCCTATAATTTGGTACATCTTGCATTTGGGGAGGGAAGTTAAATATTTATATAGGAACAAAATAAACTTACACAGCATTTGGTCTGAGTTACTTAAAAATTAGAAGTAAGGGGCTGAAGCAATAGTACGGCAGGTAAGATGTTTGCCTTGCATGCAGCCAGCACGGATTCATTCCCTGACATCTCATATGGTCCCGAAGCATTGTCAGGAGTAATTCCAGAGTTCAGAGCCAGAAGTAATCCATTAGCATTGTCAGGTGTGACCGAGAAAACAAACAAACAAATTAGAAATAAAAATGGTTTTTGTTATATTCTTTGAGGATACATACATATTTATATTTTTTGACTGACTTGATATGTTGCCTTTTCCAACAGTGAAAAGATTATCTGTGATTTATGTAATAAGTTTGCCCTTAAGTGGTATTTGAGGACTGTTTGTTAAATTAATTTATACGTAGATAAGGTGTACTAAAATTTATTTAGTATAACCATTCTCAATAAACTAGAAGCATTAACTTATTTGAATTTTTTTTTTATAATGCCGTCCTGACGCCCACCAAGAGTGACATCTGAGCACAGAGCCAGTGGTGAGCCCTGAGTTTAGCTGGTTGTGGAGAGAGAAGAGAGACAGAGACAGACAGAGAGAAAGAAGAGAGCACTTTTGAAAAGAACCCAAGAGAGTGGGAATTAATACAAATTTGGTTTGGGGATCCTAATAACTATTTTTGACATTTTTGGAATGCAGTAGAAGTCTTCGTTCCATTCCATTATAGGCATATATTGTCACTTATACTCACTGTCATATTTTAAAAGTTCTATCGTCTGTTTCTGTGATGATCAAGAAGATAAAATAATTCTTTTTTTTTTCTTTTTGCCTTTTGGGTCACACCTGTTGATGCACAGGGTTTTCCTGGCGTATGCACTCAGGAATTACTCCCAGTAGTGCTCGGGGCACCATACGGGATGCTGGGAATTGAACTTGGGTCAGCCGTGTGCAAGGCAAATGCCCTGCCCTCTGTGCTATCGCTCCAGCCCCCAAATAATTCTTAATACAATCTCTTTGTCTGAAAAATTTTTCATACCCAGTGATTCTCATGGGTTATTTCTGGCTCAGTGCTCAGGAGAATCATGAGTGGTGCCAGGGATTCTAACCAGGGTCAACTGTATGCAAAGCCAGGGCTTTAACCTCCTATACTATCTTTCCTCCACAACATCCCACAGATTATTTTATAAAGTTGCCAATTCTCTTGTTATAATTTATGGAACATCTTTTACCAAGCTGTAACACTGTCCTAATGCAGTTAAGCACAATTCTGTAGGACTTTTATAATCACAGTTTTGTATTAATATACTTAATTTAAACCATGTAAAGACCTTTTATAGTCAAATCAAGTGTTCCATTTCTGCCCTCGTAAAGTATGCTGAGCATAAAATGAACATGTATTATGATTCTGTGTAATAGAACCATAATTCTATTTTATTCAAGGAGTAAATAATGTCATGGAATACTGTCTCAATATTTTTGTTTCACTTCTGCTTTTACTCTATTCTGTCCACACACATTGCCATCTTAAAAAATTATTGAGGTATCATATTTACAGTAATGTTTTGAGCATAGAGTTAGTATGCCACAGCCAGCACCAGAGTGCCAGTATTCCTGTACCACTGTCCCTACAATATCATATTTAAAACTTAGATTAGTACTAGAAGGTAAGCTAAGGACAACATGAAAGCATATATCGTTTTCCAACTTTAAGGTTGGAGGAGAGTTTGGCCGCAATTCAGCATTACTCAGGGCCTATTCCTGGCTCTGTGTTCAGAAGTCACCCCTGGCAGTTCTCAAGGGACCGTGTGCAGTGCCAGGGATCAAGCTAGCTTGGGCTGAAGCCACCACATGCAAGACTCATGCATTGTTTCTTGTACTATCTCCCTGGCCTTGTATTCCAGCTTCTCTCATTAATGGAAAATATACTTTTAAGTGTGCTGAGCCTATTTCACTATGAATTATTTTTAACTATAAAAATTAATTGTACCATTCAATTGAAATTCCACTGGAAATTTAATTTTTCAGAAAATAGACTTAAAATAGTATTCTTACAACAAAGTTTCTAGTACTTAATTAAAATTTCAGGATTCCTAGTATAGAATGTTCACATATTATGAAATTATATTTTGAAAGCAGTTAAAATTTAGCATCATCTAAGACTTTATTTTTAAAGCTAAATATTCCTTCAAGAAGAGACTCTTGATTTCTTCAGTATTTCCTTTGACAAGCAAGTTTTAGTATCTCCAGTTCTTTCACAAACTTTAACCTTGAGTTCATCCCTTCTCAATTATTGCCTTTTCGTATACTAAAGCATAACGTCTTAAGTCAAACACACTCAGTACCTCCATTTTATTTTTCTCAAATTTTGGGAAGTTTTTTCAGAAAGTAAAAGTATACAGTGTTATGTGATCTTCTGATTAGTTTTGCAAAGTTTTATTCTCGCAAAAGGAAATTGAAGTTGGGAGATATTTTGATTTGACTATAGCTGGGAACATAAGAGAACATTTAGGCACATAAAAAAAATACCTAGAACTCTGTTCTGTGTGAGTTGTCTTCTTTTTTTTTTTTTTTCTTTTTTTTTTCCCCTTTATTGTATTTTATTTTTTTTTAAAGTTGTAGATTTACAATTTTTTGTGCTTTGGTTTCAATTATACAATGATCAGATACCCATCCCTCCACCAGTGCCCGTTTTTCACCACCATGGATAATATCCCTCCCACCCCCATCCCCCCATCCCCCCTGTCTCTGTGGCAGGGCAATCCCCTGTGTTCTCTCTCTCCTTTTGGGTGTTGTGGTCTGCAAAAGAGGCATTGAGTGGCAAACATGTTCAGTCCATAGTCTACTTTCGACATGCATCTCCCCTCCTGGGAGGATCCTCCAAACATCCTTTATTTGGTGCTCCCTTCTCTATCTGAACTGCCCTTTCCTCTAGGATACCCGGCTGGCCTCTAAGTTATGGAGTAATCCTCCTGGTGCTGATCTCAGCTATTCTTGGGTATTAATCTCATACTTTGTTACTTTATATCCCCCAGATGAATGCAATCTTTCTATGTCTATCCCTCTCTTTCTGACTCATTTCGCTTAGCATGATACTTTCCATATTGTACCACTTGTATGTAAATTTCATGACTTCATCTTTTCTAACAGCTACATAGTACTCCATTGTGTAGATGTACCAAAGTTTCTTTAACCAGTCATCTGTTCTTGGGCATTCAGGTTTCTTCCAGTTTCTGGCTATTGTAAAGAGTGCTGCAATGAACAAACAAGAGCAGATGTCATTTCGACTATACATTTTTGCCTCTCTGGGATATATTCCCAGGAGTGGTATTGCTGGGTCAAATGGGAGCTCGATTTCTAATTTTTTGAGAATCGTCCATACTGTTTTCCAGAAGGGCTGAACCAGTGGACATTCCCACCAACAGTGAAGGAGTGTCCCTTTCTCGCCACATCCACGCCAGCATCGGTTGCTTTTGTTCTTTTGAATGTGGGCCAGTCTCTGAGGTGTGAGATGGTATCTCATTGTGGTTTTGATCTGCATCTCCCTGATGATTAATGATGTAGAGCATTTTCTCATGTGCTTTTTTGCCATTCGGATTTCTTCTTTGAGAAAGTTTCTGTTCATTTCATTGCCCCATTTTTGGATGGGGTTGGATGTTTTCTTCTTGTGGAGTTTAACCAGTATTTTGTATATCCTGGATATCAACCACTTGTCAGATGTGTATTCGGTGAATATCCTTTCCCATTCTGTAGACTGTCTTTGTATTTTGGTCACTGTTACTTTGGAGGTGCAGAAGCTTCTTAGTTTAAGATAGTCCCATTTATCTATCTCTGTTTTCACTTGCTCGGCCAGTGGCGTGGCATCTTTGAAGATACCATTAGCTTCAATGTCATGGAGGGTTTTGCCAACTTTATCTTCAATGTACCTTATGGTTTCTGGTCTGATGTTGAGGTCTTTAATCCATTTTGATCTTACTTTTGTACATGGTGTTAGGCAGAGTTCTGAGCCTATTTTTTTGCATGTAGCCGTCCAGTGATGCCAACACAATTTATTAAAGAGGCTTTCCTTACTCCACTTCACATTACTTGCACCTTTATCAAAGATTAGATGAGCATATGGTTGAGGAGAGATGTCAGTGTATTCAACCCTGTTCCATTGGTCTGCAGTTCTGCCTTTGTTCCAGTACCATGCTGTTTTAATTATTACTGCTTTGTAGTACAGTTTGAAGTTCGGGAGGTTGATTCCTCCCATTTTCTTTTTCCCAAGAATTGCTTTAGCTATTCGTGGGGGCTTATTGTTCCATATAAATTTCAGGAGTGTTTGCTCCATTTCTTTGAAGAATGTCATGGGTATCCTTATAGGGATTGCATTGAATTTATACAATGCTTTTGGTAGTATTGCCATTTTGACAATGTTAAGTCTCCCGACCCATGAGCAGGGGATATCTTTCCATTTCCTCATGTCCTCTTTTATTTCCTGAAGTAGCGTTTTGTAGTTTTCTTTGTACAGGTCCTTTACTTCCTTAGTTAAGCTGATTCCTAGGTACTTGATTTTCTGGGGCACAATTGTGAACGGGATTGTTTTTTTCATGTTGCTTTCTTCTCTCTCGCTGTTTGCGTATAGGAAAGCCATGGACTTTTGGGTATTGATTTTATAGTCAACTCCATATGATCTTTCCTACATACTTGGGTTCATGTAAATCTAAAATATTATTCTATTTATAACTGCTGAGGATTCTGCACATCAGCGCTATTTTTATATTTATTTAAATTGAATGTTTTAGAAAACAAAGAGAATGTATCAGATATTATCTTTAAGTTAGGGATTTTTTTTATGCTGCTGAAAAGCTTTGATTAATATATCACTTAAAAAAATATGATGCTTAACAAAAAGCCCAGAACTTGTAATGCCGGCAGACCTGTGTGTCTTAGTAATTTGCTATAATACTTTTGGTTCATCTTGTTGCAATAGTGGCTGCTATAACTTCAGTCATAAATATTCCAAATTTTCTATTCCAGAAATTTAAGAGGAAGGATGATACACAAAATGCCCATTCCTTCTTTAAACTGTTTCAACAGTCTTTGTTCCATACTAAAGACTTTAGTCACTACGCGTGCTAAGGTCACTTACTAAATTACTCTTGTCCAACTCAGTAATCATGTCCCTGTCTAAATATCTAAATTCTCAAAATCATCTGACAATGTATATTTTCCTGGCCTGGTGAATAACGTTTTTTAAGAAAAGAAGAATTAAGGCATAGAGATTTGTAAATTCTATGCATAAATTTTATATGTACCTGAAAATAACATTTCTTTTTATTTTTTTTATGTAGGAGTACTGCTATTTAGTTAGCCACTGATTAGCTGATTGAATTATGCATGAACTCCACCTTACTTTCTTTTTCATGTTTTATAATTTTATTTATTGAATCACCATGAGAGCAGTTACAAAGCTTTAGGGTCTGAGTCTCGGTCATACAACAAAACACCTGTACCTTCACCAGTGCCCATTCTCCACCCCCAACAACCCCAGTATACCCCCATCCCACACCCTCCCCCTACCTGTGTGGTAGATGATTTCCACATTACTCTCTCTCTACTTTGATCACATTCAATATTTTGACACCAGACCCACCATTATTATTGAGATTTTACCCCAACACTCAGATCTGCTGAAAAAGCAACAGTAGACAATTTGTTTTCTATTGCTGGTTATGAATAACATATGACATCATGTGGCTGCAGTAGTGGCCGTGCGATTTTGAAATTTTGAAATTTTAACACTTAAATCTAGAGGGATTTCTGCCAAAACCTGCTGAGTTCCGAGATTTGCTCCTGAGACTCTGGGATCATGGCCATTAAGCAGCTTGATCAGGAGCCAGAGAGGCCATTCGTGGGTGATAACTTGGGGTCTCGTTGGGGTGGGGAGGACAGGACTGGCTGCAACCCCATCCTGTGAGGCCCAAAGTGTCTCATCACTGTGGGCCCAAACCTGACTGTCCAATGGCCTCTGGAGGATCACGGCCACTGAGCCGCCAGGGGGAAGCAGGTAGAGGGACAGCACCCTTTCCCTCCTGGTGTGGCCCAGCGACAGTAACCTACTGCAGGGACTGGACGCATTTCTGCCAAAAGCCGCTGGGTTTTGAGATTTGTTTCTGAGTCTCTGGGATTATGGCCATTAAGCAGTTCAGTCGGGAACCAGAGAGGCCATGCCTCCAACTATAGCTGAGCTGGAAGTGGTTTGTATGTGTGTTTCCCACATACCTAACTTTTGTCTGTTTACTTTCTTGGTAAACTTTGTCCTAAGTTTTTGGGGTCTGGCCAAAGGCACAGCAGCAATTTTTAGGTATCTGGAAGTCTGAAGGCACCATCAGACTGCTGATGCACTCGCCTCACAGGTACAGATTGACCTGCTGACGGCACCATACCCACAACATTTCTTCTAAAGAAGTAAACTTTACAAAATTCTCCCCAACTTTCCTGCAGCCAACATAGTATTACATAGTTATCGTGCTGCTTCTGATGTGTATGAAATTTGTAGCATTATGGAGTCTACGAATTGGGTGCCAAGTTCCAACATTCACTAAGGCTCCCTATCTTCAGTACCAACAAACTGAAGTCACAGTCTAAAATGCCTACTATTATTGCTCCGTTGTACTTCTGCTTTGGATATTTCCAATATAAATATGTCAACAAAATATTCCAAACTGGTCAAATCCAAATGTATGGTTTATATTCAGATTTAAAAGAAAAGTGAAACAAAGGAAATACTCTTGCTTGGTTATTTTTTTCTCTTTATGATTAAATTATATGCCCTTTATATATAAAAAGAAAAGTTGGGGTCAGAGGGTGTTTGCTTGCATGTGGCTGACACAGGTTTCATCCCTTGATGAAGGGAAGAAGAAAGGAACAAAGGAAGGGGGAGGAAGGAAAGAGAATAAAATAGGAGTAGGGGAGGAAAGGGAAGAGGCAAGGATGGATGAGGAAGAGAGATTGCCTTGCTTGTGGCAAACCTGAGTTTGATCCCTGGCATCACAGGTGATCCCCTGAGCACCTCCAGGAGTGAGCCCTGATTAAGCCTTGAGCACCACTGGTCATAGAAAAAAACTTTTTTTAAAAGATGAGTGTTAGGGGAAGAGGATCTTCTTATAAATTGAGACTCTTTTTTTCTTTCTCAGAAAGTAACGTTTTTGTGTTAGTAGGTATCAAGTAATTTCACAGAACTATATTTAAATTCTCTTTGCATGACATTATTTGAGGACATAAGAACAGTCATGGCAGAATTTTGCTCAGAGATTAATCCTTACAGTCCTCCTCAAGACATTATAATAATTATTATTATAATTATAATTATTATTATTATTTGCTTTTTTGGATCACACCCAGCAATGCTCAGGAGTTACTCCTGGCTCTGCACTTCTGGCAGTGTTCCGGAGACAGTTTGGGATGCCAGAGATCAAACCTGGGTTGGCCGTGTGCAAGGGATATGCCCTCCCCATTGTTCTATTGCTTCAACCACTCAAAGCCCCTTTTTTTATCCTCATAGTTTTGTATATTCATGAGGTCAAGGAAATACAATGAAATACAATTGTCAGAATACTTGAAAAAAAAAAGAAAATCCAGTAGGTATGTTTATCAAGATTTTTATAACTAACCGTAAAGGATTTGATCCTTGAACTGTGTTAGATTTAAAGATTGCTTTTTGATCATTTCTGCATGGTAGCCTTAGAATATTTGCATATAACTGGGTAAGCTAGTCAGTGTTCATTGAGCAAAATTGAATTATTTTGGAACGGTCTGTGAAGCTTTTTAAATTTACCAGTCTTGAGCAGTTCTAGTATTCTATATTTTGTATTCATAAAAGAAATAAGAAGCCCATGGCTCTCTCTCGCCACCTGCATTCCATGGTCTCGGGCCACTCCCCCACCTGGGACGGCCAATGCCAAGGGTGAACAAAGGAGGAAAAGAGGGCCAGGATGGTTGGTGATCAGTTACCGTTTATTGCATTCTCCCCATGCGCCCGTTCCAGTCTCACTACACTCCCCCATTCTAGTCTCGCCCTGTCCTGCATCCCCATCTCCTCCTGTCCCCTTTGCTGGACTCTGTGCTCTCCTACTCACTGTCCAGGTCTCTCCTAGTCTCTCCAAACTCTCAACCTTGGTGTTATCAACCACACCTAGGTCTGTAGCACAATCAACATATCAAAGCCCTTCCTGATTGCCTGCCACCAGGAGATCTACTCAAGGGCAAAATAGGACCAAGGGGAAGGGTTTTTCTCCTTTCCTTACTCCAATAACCATTTAAACATTCATCTTAATTCTACTTCTTAATATTAGTCATTTTGTTTGGACAGTTTAGAGATACATTAGGCTTTTAGGGTGGCTCTCATGGGGACATCTCACTATAGATCCCAGACTACAGTGCTCAGGTCAGATTAATCTTTCCTAACCCTAGAAGGGTCCTAATTTAGTTGTTACTTTTTGGATCATGACAGAATTTGTCCATGACCACGCTCTTAACTTATAGTTAAGTATTATGGTGCTTTGACCTAGCTTATTTCAATGCCAGGGTAGCTCACAGCTTGCCCTGGGTCCATCCAGTTCCTTGTCAGGACCCTGCTTTTGGGGTGCTAGGAAGTAAGGGCAGCTGAGGCTTAAGTCGAGAGAATAGATGTACCGGATTGAATATTATTCAGAATCAGTTAACTCCCAAGTTACAAAAGCATAGCATTAACTGTCTTCCTGTGTCTATACAAAAAGGACAGTGCTCTGAATTAACTATATGCAAAGGACATAAGAAGAGAAAAGCAGTATGTACAAGTTAGCAGAGTCTGATTAGGAGATAAAGGTGATTGACCAGTTGGGAAAGCAGAGTACAAAGAAAGAGGTTATAGGGGCTAGAGCAAGTAGGTCATTTTCCTTACACACGGCCGACCTGGATTTAATTCCCAGCATCCCATATGGTCCCTTGAACACTGCCAGGAGTAATTCCAGAGTGCAGAGCCAGGAGTAACCCATGTGCATCACCAGGTGTGACCCAAAAAGAAAAAAAAATAGTAAAAGAAAGAGGTTACAGATAAACAGAGGAATGTGAGTGCCTTGAGAGCACTGTGATGGGAGTAACCTAGTAAGCCTAAGCTCCCTGTGGCAAGGCAGAAAGGACAAACCACTGTTATCCTACACTATATGAAATGTTAGTCGGACAAAACTGAATCCTAAGTTGTCTGATATTTTTAGAGTAGTGACAAAGGACAATTTTTTTTTCTTTTTTTTTTTTAGCTTCTTACGTCATGCCTTGCAATGCTCAGAAGTTACTCCCGACTCTGTGCTCAGAAACTACTCCTGCCAAGCTCTGGGGACCATATGGGAAGCAGGGGATCCAATCTGGATTGGCAGTATGCAAGGCAAAAACTCTACTCACTATACTATCACTCTGGCCCAAAAAGGGCAGTTCTTAATATATCTGATCTTCAGTTTTCTCACTGGGAAATGCTAACTTCGTCTTGCTTGGCATTTGTGAGACTCTACACAGTAAGGGATTTGTTCCTTTTTCAGGAAATATATCCTGATAGGCTGCTGTGCTGATATGTCACTAAGCTCCTGAAGATACTGCTGTAAGCAAGAGAAAGAAAATCTGCTATCCAACCTTTATGCCCTAGGGGAAGCAAGACAGAACATAAGCAAGCAAGAAAATGGGCAGTCTGTTGTCATAAAAGTTATGGAGGAGATCTGGATGGTTGAAGAAAGCCTAGTTCCATGCATGAATGTGATAAGAAAAACTGAGGAAACATCAAATGTCATTTGTTCAGAAATTAGAGAAAAAAATAGCTGCTAGTGCTCAAACCTGTTGTAGGACTGTGCAGGACAAGGCTAGAATGCTTGGAAGGGCTGCTGATTTAAACCAAACCAAACCTTCATAAACTGTGGCAGGAGTTTGGATTTTACATATACTCACTATAGTGCTTTTGGAGGATTTCAGGCTGGGGGTGAGATGTGGTATTATTATTAGAAAAAATTACTTCCTATTTTAAGGAGTATAAATACAAGTATAAACTGGAAGCAAGAAGGCAGATAGGAAGGTATTTTTTTAGAGTTGTCTACACAGGAAATAAGATAATTTGGATAACAGTGGTAAAAGTGGAGATGAAAAGTTCGTAATAGATGGTCGATTACTTGGGTGATAGAGACAGTAGAAGTTGTCAAGGGGTGTGTTGTGGAAGAAAGAAAGGAATTAAAGAATGATTCTCAGGGTTTGGATCAGAGTACTTGGTGAATTTGCATACCAAGAAAGCTGTAAGACTTTTTTGAGAAGAGAAGGGAAAGGGAGTTTGGCATCATACCTGGTATATTTGATATACTTATTAAGAAGTTCAGTGGAGACATTAAATAGCAATTGTGTTTATGAGTTTAAAACATGGTATATGCTTTTTATATATGTACATATATAAGCTTATAATGTACACAAATAGAAATATGTACATATATTTAAATCAAGCATATAAATTGAAGAATTATCATCAAATGGATGAAACTTCAGACCTTTTAGAGTCAGCCCCAGATAAGGTTATCAAAGGCTAAGAGCTCTGAGAATAGTAATAAATGAAAGTAATAGAATTAAATGATTTGGGGAAAACAGACTATAGGATAATAAATTTAGAAGGAACTTCAAAGATGCTAGTCAAAGGTTTGTGTTATAATTTTGAAGAAATATTTAATAACCTTTCCCTTATTATCAGTTACAATATTTTAAAATATTTTGTTTATTTGTTTTTGGTTGTGGAGGCATACCTGGTAATTCTCAGGAAATACTCCTGGCTCTGTCCTCTGGGTCACTGCTGGTGGTATTCAGGGTACCATATCTAGCAATCAAAACAGGGTCAACTGTATACAAAGTAATGTCTGTACTATCTCTCCAGCCCATGAATGGACACTTCTTAGGACAATAATCATTCAGCCACTTAACTTACATTTCTTATAGTAGTTATCTTTGCGGTGTAAACTAATTGGAATTTTTTGGTCAGTAAATTAAGGAGACATCTGGAATTTTGGCTCTAATTAATATTAAAATGATGTTTTTTCAGCTAATAAAATACTTTGTAAAGGATTCTCACTCCCTACCGACATCCTAGTCAGTCATTTATGATTAAAACTTGTCATAAAGTTATTCCTGGTGACAGAAATAAAGCTTATAGGAATACTTTCTGTGAACCGGGATCTATGGAGACTCCTCACATTTATTTCATTTAATAGTATTTTTGCAATCAGCAATAATTACTGCTTTTATATGGGGGAAAGGGAAAATGTGATCTTGAAGCAGTAACTGCTTTTCACAGTTACATAGGTTTGGATAGTACATTTATCAAAGACAGAATAAGTTGATTATCCCCTTCCCTTTGGGTATTATGGCTTACAATACAGATACCGAAAGGTTATCATGTATAGATTTTATTTTAAACTCATAAGACTGGATCCATGTGTATCTTATATGCCACAGTTATTTTTTTAACAGCTCACTCAAGACATAGTTGGTCAGGAAGAGTTGGGCAGTCCTTAGCTTAGACTGAATTACTGAATAGTACTTTATACTTAAAGAATAAATATTTTCACAGAAAACATTGGGGTTGTTTTGAATGGGGTTTTCCGATATGTTTTATAAAATGATTTGATACTTTCCAACAGCCTTTTTGAAAATTATCTAAAGAATATATCAGTAGATGGGTTCAGTATAACTTTAAAACAGTTTAAAACATTCATCCTTTTTCTTTAAGAAGTCAGAGTAATGGTCAAGCAATGATCTGATAAGTTCCGAATATGAATCTGAAGCTGTTATTTTGCCACTGGTGCTTAAAGTATCACAACTGGAGAATTTTGTATTCTCCAGTACAAACTTGTGAGTTTAAATTAGTATTTTTAATTTTACTTGAAGCAAAATCTACATTTTTCATCCATGAAAAATTAATGTGCTGTAGGAAATATGTTACTTGTACATCTAATGAGCTATTAATTTCTAATAAAACCATGAAGATTAATGGATTGACTCTGGGAAAAATAGCATGTAGCTTAAAATAAGTGTTTGAAAACCTTAATCTGTTCACTTGGGAATAAAGTTTTTGAAATTCCCTTTCTAAACATAGTTTATTTCTGGAAGATGCAGTCCTTTATGTTGATCTTATATTAATATAAGGTAACAGTGTAAGTTACCTTAAGTATTGTTTGAAGATTCACAGTACTAATCATTGGACTTAGTATATTAAGTCCAGGAAAAGTATATTATTTTAACACAATAGTGTAATCCTCTAGAATATTAAGCATTAAAAAATAAGCTCCTTTTTTTTGTTGTTTGTTCATTTTGTTTTGTGGTCACACGTGGTGGTGCTCAGGGATCACTCCTGGCAATGTTGGGGGACCATATGGGGTGCTGGGAATCAAACACGAGTTGTCCACGTTCGAAGCAAGCACCCTTTCACCTGTACTGTAACTCTGGCCCAGCTCTTATGTATTGTCGTTTCTTATTCTAGCGCATTTATATACATGATGTATTTTATTATTTACTTCTCTAGTGCACTAGAATTATATTCACTCAATTGCTCAATTGCCATATTTCAACATGTACCTCATTATTCATCGTTCTTATTTCTGACACTGCACAATGTCTAAAACAATCATTGTTTAGTTAAGTTTTATCAGAAGAAAAGGATTCTAAGCATAAAATTAAGTTTGAGAATCAGATTATCTTACAAATGTAAAATGTTTAATATCAGTCAGGTGAGAAAATATGTTTCAAATTTTCTAAAACTAGATTATTTGAGCAGTACAGTCAAGTCAGTCATTGAGTTACCCCCAAAATTCAAAAACTTTTTTAGTTTTTGCCTAAAGTTTATGCAGTGTTTTAATTTTGCTTTGACTTTACACTTTTGCGTCAGTCTTAGATCAAGTGATCTAATTTGATCATGAAGAAATTATTTTGTTTTTAAAAAAGCCCCACCAGGAGTAAGCCCTGAACACAGCCGGGTATGGTCCAAAAACAAAAAATATGAGAAATTTGGTTATTTTGTTTTGTCTTCTGTGTTTTGTCTAATCAGTGTTAAATATACATCAACTTACCATTCAAAATGCTTCAAAACTCGAAAATAATTTTTATTCATTTATAATATTTTAGGGAAAATTATCAAGAAAATGCCTGCAGCTGAGGTTTTCTGTCATAAATTTGTGTTTATGTTCCACATACTTAGAAAATTTCTTAAGAAGAGACATTTTCTCATCAAGACTAACATAAGGTTTTCAGAGATTACTAAGTATATTTGTATAAAAATTTATCTTAGAAGAAGAGTATTTTGGTATTCTTAGCCCAGGCAGATTAGCAACATATGTTCCAAATAACAGTAAATACTGAAAAGTTTACATTATGAAAGCTATGCTTTTTCATGTTTATGGGAATATAAAAGTCTACAGAATTGAATTTCTGCTTGTTCTACCTAATTCACACTAAGAGTTTGTTTTATTTCTTTTCTTTTATTCTAACTGCTATTCTAGACGCTTACCTCCATAGTGTTCTCTTCCTTTCCTTTACTCAAATATATCCTCCCAAGATGGCTATGCCAATCTTGGGAGTATTTCTTTCCAAGTCATAGAGATTTCATTTTGATTCTGAATTTTATAGGGGGAACCCAAAAATCCTGTTTTTTAACTGTCTATCTCCAGTCTACCAAGAGTCACCACAAAAAAAGATACAAGAGGGTCTAAAAGTTTAGAAAAGCAAACATACTCTATCAGATCTGCACTGGAATTATGATTTACAGACAAATGATTGCACAGCAAATAAAATTGAATCATGCTTGTATTTTCCTACCTGCATTATATTTCATTCTACCTTAATAACATGTGTTTGAGCTAGGTACTGAGACCCTCGTAAGTTACTTTCATTTTACAACAAAGGTTTCTTATTAAATATGCAACTTATAAGGGAAAAATTCTTAACGCTTTTTTACAGTAAATTTAATTAAGCATTTCTTGTAAGTTCATTTTAGTCTCCATCATGGCCCACTAAAGTTAAAATTCAGATGTAAAATGGTAGATTAATTGCCTTTTGTATTAAGTAAAATAAGATTCTCAAATATGCAGAGTCAGGAAATTTAATTGTGGTCCTCAATTGCTTACTCAGTGCATTGGAAAACTGAACGCAGAAGTACAGAAAAACGGGCCAAAGGTTGTTAAATGTAGCACATCACACACATTTTGCACTTTACTTAATGATCCAAGTGTTTATTACTATGAAGTAAATGCACCATTTAAAGAATTATGGTGGAATTGTATAATGCTAAAAAATTCTAATTAATTTTGGTCTGAAGCATGCAGCGTGCCCATTTTGCCTAAAACATTTTCATTATCATCAGTATCCAGTTATTAAGATAAATTTTTTCCTGATTATGCAGCACTAGCATATTTTTCCTATTAAAAGCCCAATCTTAAATGCTGCTGAGAGTTATATCAGGTACATGTTTTAAATGAATAAAAGAACACAGTTTTTGCCTGCATATTGGAACAATGTATTGTACATTATTTTACTATACTTACTCTGTAATTAGCAACCATTTTAGTGTGTCTACATGTTTTTATGAAAAACTACATATATTAACATTTTTAAGAGGAACATTATTAAAGTTTTGCATAATAGTTAATTCAGTTGCAGTAACTCCTGCTTCTTTGATCAAATTTAAAAGAAGTATAATATATAAAATTTAAAAGAAGTATAAACATTTTAAGTTATTTCCTACACTTCGCTTTAGTCTACTCTTGTACCACCATATGCCTGAATACTACTATTGAGTTATTTTGTGCAGTGTATAACTGATGTTTTTCTCGTGATCCGCTTATGGTTATGCATAATTGTGATGGATGCTACAGACCAGAGCTGTTGTATCCCTTTAGTACATCATACAAAAGCATTAATATCTCTTTGTATTACTGGTGATGTAAACCCTGACCATGTGTTTAAGGTGGTGTTTGAAAGACTTTTCCACTCTAAAAGTACTTTTAAGTCATCTCTAAAAATGTATGAAACGGGCTGGAGTGATAGCACAGTGGGTAGGGGGCGTTTGCTTTGCACATGGCCGACCTGGGTTTGAGTCCCAGCATCCCATATGGTCCCCTGAGCACCACCAGGAGTAGTTCCTGAGTGCATGAGCCAAGAGTAATCCCTGTGCATTTCCAGGTGTAACCCCCCACCCAAAATATGTATGAAACAATGGGGGAATTATCCCTTTGTTAGTTGTACTATTAAAATAAATCATTGAAAATGTGACCGTCTATAGAGGCATGTGTTCCCATGGACTGTAATTAGGTTCTAATGTCCAAGTAGCAGAAATTCCAGCACAAGAATAAATTGGCATTTATTTGGAATTGTTCACCTCCTATGAGAAATAAAAAGTAGGGTTGATAGTTTTTTATTGTCATGAATTCTATGAATTATTATGAGAACTAAGTCAAATTTGTAAGTATTATCAAATATTAGGGCACTTCTTTTCTAAGTGGTACAAACGAGAAAATATAAACCAAACCTTCCAACTTTTATTTCATAGTATTTCACTGTATCACTGTATCACTGTCATCCCATTGTTCCTCAATTTACTCAAGCGAGCACCAGTAGCATCACCATTCATCTCAACTCTGAGATTTTTAGCCCTGAGATTTCATAGAATTGAGTGGCTAAGTAATGGTAATTTTTTACTCATTTTTCTTTTATGTTAACTTTTCTTACTCATACTTGTCACCTGGAAAGGTAGAGCTTAGTTAAAAGGTTCCCGTGTGCCTAGAAATGATCCTCAGTGCTAAGAGCAAGAAGGCAAAGCAACTACTCTTCCTTTGGCATTCTGGATGTTACTGTTGTATAAGTGTGAATTTGTAAAATTATATATATATATATATATATATAAAACTAGCATGATCTACAAGGTTGTTATTAATCAACATGTTCTTTGGAGTATGAATTAACAAGCTGAAACATTAAGAGGTAAACCTGTCTACTCTTCAGTAGCCCCAAAGGGTACATCTTTTTTTTGGCTGCGTCAGAACACTTCATGAAACAAATGTCAAACTTGTCAGGTCTGTCACTGAGAAAATGATCCGTGCAGCCAGGGTCTTCTTTCACTGGGAAGCAAACAGATGTCTTATCTTAGCAGAGAGTGACAAAAACCTGCCATCCATCAGAAGAAATTTTTGGCTTTCTTTAATATCCACGAATAAATAAATACTTCAGTAAAATACTTGCTTGTTTTCTGTTTTGTTTAGTTTTTTGGTTTTTTTGTTTTGTAAATTTGTTCATTATGCAGTTGTTTTTATCTTGATTTACTGCCTAAGATATTTCAATGATTTTATTAATTCTGATCTGTACATAAGATACTTCTGTAAATTGACCTTAATGAGAAAGAATCAATTAGTACTTACGCAAAATGAACCAAAGAAGCTTCTAAAATTCTTTTGCAAGTTTATCATACCTAATCCTAATAATTCCATTGAGATAATAACATATATTACAATTAGTTTAACAGTATCATTCTATAGTAGTTATAATATATTAACACTTCATAACACTTTAGCAGTTAGGATTAAATACCTGCCGAGTTAGGAAGGATGCTATGCTTTTCGAGATTACATATTACTGTAGACAGACCTACCCTTTCTTATTCCGCTGTTTCACAAATTTATTATTAGACTCTAAATATGTACTTAATGTGCCCAGTTAAATGGTAGGAATATAAGAGAGAGAAAATACAGCTCTGCCTGAGAAACATAGAGATAAATCCAGTACTCCCTAACAGAAACTTCTTATCACTTTATCTGATAATTTTAACACATCTAATTTTAATACATTCTGACATGCTCTCACTGAAGAAGACAGTGGAAAATATAGAATAAGATTTACTTTTTATTCTGATATAATTAAAATACAACCTCTAGAAACTCTTGAAGTAGAAACTACCTGTCCGCTAATAAATTTTTGAGTCAGTCAGTCATATCTGTTCAGTAGAGATAAACTGGAACAAATAAGCAACATAAAATAGCTTTTATGCTTAGAAAAATTATATCAAAATTACATTGCCAGATGATATTCACCTTATTCCTTGTAACCTTCATCTCCATAATGATATAGGATGGTCGACAATATTGATGATTTCTCTCCTGGTATTGACAGTCTGAATCAAATGCTAAATCTAGATGCACTAGAGACAAAGTCTAAAAAGAAAGCTTACTCCATATGTATGTGTGGATTTTTTGGGCAGGGGGAACCATTTCTGCTAGATAACCTAAAGGGTTACTCCTGGCTTAGTGCTCAGGGGTAACTCCTTGTGTTGCCTGGAAATACAATGTGGTGCCAGGAACAATCTTGGACCACTTGTGCGCAAAGTATGCACTCAGACTATTGGGCTATTTCTCCAGCCCAATGGCTGTGGTTTTTTTAATGGAAAATAAATACAGCTTTCTAAGAGATGTATATAAATCAAGGCTTAGATACCTTATATATAAATCATGATTAGCTAAATAGTTATATATAATTCTTCATTTGCATTTATTTAATAAAGTTAATTTCTTAACAAAGCATAGCATTTTAACTGAATAGAATTTGTTTTTATAAGATACAGAAATATAGGGTGATATTTTTTTATTGCCTAGAGTACTGAGGAAATTGCTATTCATACTTTTAACTCAATGAAGAATAGTCAAACAAACGTCACGTAATAAAAATGAAAGATCTTGGTTTCAGAAATATTAAGAAAGCAAAACTGCCTTGATTTGGGTAATGTTGAAGGGACAGACATGTATGATGAGATAGGTTACAAGTTATAAAATGAAATATTTTTCTATACCTTCATTATGCTTTCGAGGTCATCATTCTGCACAAAATGCACCTCATTCCTGAAAACAGACTTAATGATGTCATTTTATTTATTCACAATGTTGCATAGGAACTTGCTATGAATTACAAGGCCACCATTTAGAATCAAAACTATATAGTATTGTAAGTATTCTATAGTCCGACTTGCCCTTGTTTCCTATTTTAGAGCTGACTGATTTTCAGATAACATATGGTGTTACCAGTAATTGGAAAATTGGCAGGCCTGTCAAGAAAGTATGCTAGATGAGACAACAATGCCTTGCTAGGGCACATAATGTGTTTCAATCTTATTTTTTTATATCAAACAATGAAGTAAAAATACCCTGTTCACCCCCTTAAAGGACACTTTTTTAATTATTATTGATAAAATGAGTTTTTTTAAAAAAAAACTAAAATTTTAGCTAATGTGTAGTATAAAACAGTACCCACTAAATTACTATTTAAATGTTACCTAATTTTACCATTGTGTTTATAACCTTTTCACTAGGATTAATTGAATCACAATAGTTAATAATTCTTCAGAGAAATAAAGTTGGAAAATTCCCTAAAGTTTATAATTTAATGTTTTCTAAAATTTGTTTCACAGGAAGATGAAAATGAAGCTGAAAGAAAAAATATATCTCAGGAGCTCAGCATGGAACAGAAAAATCCAAAGAAATAAAGGATTTTCTGTAGTGTTTTGAAAAGTGTGCAACTTATGTAGTAGTAGATAAAATTTCTAATTGTAAAATGTTAAATTGTAAAATCTAATTTGCAAATGTTCTCAATAAAGTCATTGAAAATGCAATAGGAGCTTGCACTTGGAATTTGTTTTAGAACAATTTAAACCTTTAATAGCTAGGCCTTTAAAAATATTTTTAAAAGGAGAGAAATTCTTACCTGAAATTTAAGACTAGCAACCAATTTTTCTTTTATTTTAACCTAAGGGCTAAGACAGCTGATGACCTGAAAGAAAACTCTAAAAGACTTTTCCCCCCTTACCAGTCTCTCTTGTCTTCTTCAGTGACCTGAACAAAATTCCACTTCATAATCTAAAGAAAAACAAACCAACGCCACAAGAATGAAATATCATTTCTAAATGTATCAGTATATCATCTAATATTCTAGGATTGAAAATAAAGGCCAAAAAGGAAATGATAATTTACTGTTATCTCTGGTAGAAGCAGTACCATGATTTTTAATTCATAGTATATAATATAATCTAAAGTATGCATAATATTTCTACTGTATGCTAATCCTGGTATATTTTTCTTAGATACTTCAAGAACGGTTCGCATGTGTATTTCTAAAATTCCTTTGATTCCCATTTTTATCAGAATTCTCAGTAACCAACCATTTTACTTCCCCTGCTTCTGATTCCCAGGCTATCATATGCCAGCAACAGCAAGAGCAATGAAGCTACTTGTTATATGCATAACCAAATGTTGAGCAGATGTCTGATTACTTAAGGCAGAGTTTCTTAAAATGGGAGGCAGAGCTTTGGAAGACTTGTAAGAAAATGCCAACCTGCAGCTTCTCCCTGTGAGAATGGAATCTCTGTTCTTGCCCTAGAGCTAGAGTTTCAATCACGTGTATCTAACAAGCTCAATAAGGTATGACAGTGGAAAAAGCTCACAGTAATGATAAAGTGAACTGAAACTGCAAGTAGGCAAGATAGAAAATTCATTGATACACACCCTCAAGTATTGTACTTTAATTATCAGGAGGAATCCACAGATTGGACTTCCTGAATAAATTATGGACAAAGGCTTTAAACTAAAGAAAATCTTGGGGAGGCAGATTAGAGTCTGTGGATGGCCTGTAGTATGAGCAAATAAAAATGAATTTGTTTACCCCCATCCCATATTTTATTATTTTTGAAATAGACCGTAGTCTGTTTCAAAATGCCAGTTTTCACAAGGGTTGGAATTACATTTATATTGTTACATTTGAAAAAAGAAGTGATAATACATGGTTAATTCATGACTAGCATTATGTTACAGATCTGTGTTAAATGTGTAATGTGTTATATGCTGTTATTAACATAATTACTATTTTCTTATTTACCAGTGATCGATCTGAGACGGAAAATAAGTGAACCAAGGTGAAACAAATTAACAATTGTGTATGGTCAAAGACTTCAACCTGAAATAATCTTACTACAAAATCATGCTTAATATGTAATGTCTATTTAATACTGTTCTCTCAATTTACTATTTTTCACCCAAATTTTTTCTGTTAGCATCTCATTTACCATCTGCTACTTTTCTTTGCCAATTTCTGAACAACACTTTAATCATTTAAAGTAAAAAAAGTGAAACAAAACCCACTACCATTCTATTTGGCCTGCTTTATCATATATGTATGTATATATACTGAGATCATGGAACAAGTATAGCAGCACTTGAGTGATTCTCTAGTTTCTCAAGAATATTATGACCAAATTTTTGGTTTGATTTTAGAGCACACCTCATGGTGCTCAGGATTGCTCCTGGTTCTGTGCTCAGGGAACCATATGTGGGGATCAATCTGGGACCGCTGCTTGCAAGACAAGCATCTTATTCTCTTTATCATCTTCCTGGCCCCTTTTGTTTGGTTTTTGGTTTAAGGCCAAGTTTTTTGTAAATTGTTTATTCAGCTATTAGTGTGCTGCCATTGCATCTCTTGATAGTTTTACTTCTAGATTGTAGATTGTCATGTATGAGAGGGATAGTGGCACACAGTTACCCTAAAAGCATAAAGCCTCTCATATATATGGGGGGGGGACCTTAGCAATACTTCGGGACTAAAGCAGACGTTGCAAATATATTTAAGTGGCACTTTAACCACTTAAATCCCTAGCTTATCTTTATATATCTATATACCCCTTGATTTAAGACACTTAGTAATATAGGAATGCTGTTAAGTTTCCTTTAGGGAAAAATTTTTATGATCTATTTCAATTTTTTGTTTTGTAGTCATACTATAAATCTATAATACAAATCTTATTGTAAAGACACCATATTTCCCATATTAGATAACTCTGATGTAATCACTTGATTTTATTCATGTTGGATATGTTTTTTATATGTCACCTCAAATATTACATTAGCTAAGGAAACCTTCAGTATACCCGTGTTTTATTTGAATGAAACTGTATTGTAGAAGATCAAGGTTCAATTCCTGGCACCACATGATTCCCACAGGTACCACTAGCAGTCACCTCCATACAACAAGTCTGGTGTAGTCCCTAAACACTGCTGAGGTCACCCCCATCTCTCCCCCCAAAAATGTTTGGTCAAGAGATAGCTAAGTGACAAGCTGTAGAATGCATACCACACCTTAGCGCATGTAGTGCAAGTTCAAATTCCTTCCCTCTCCCCTTCTCTAAGCACTGACCCAGAGAGCCAGCCCTTCTCCAATTTGTCCCTGGGGCCTCTAACATCGATCCGTAACGTTTGCACTGCCAGTCCAGACATTGCCAGGAGTGGCCCTAGACTATGTGAGCACTGGTGCTGGGGCCACTATAATGTAAATAAATCTTCTTTCAGGATATATTATATCTTGTATTAGCTCCCCTGTCATAGCAAAACAAAGTCCAGAGAAGATCCTACAGGTTTCAGTTTCTGGAGAGTACTCATCTGGTTTATATATTACCACCTTGCTTATCTTCACATTATCCTTCCTCTGTATGTTGAAAGAGAGCAAGTGAATTTTCTGGTGTCTGTTTTTGAAGATGCTAATTCTACTAGATCAGGGTCAACCTTTGACCTCATTTAGTCCCAAATCTTTATTCCCAATACAACTGTAATGTCTGTCTCTCTGTCTCTTCACTGTGTGTGTGTGTGTGTGTGTGTGTGTGTCTGTCTGTCTGTCTGTCTATCTGTCTGTCTGTATTAGAGCTTCAACATGTGAATTCAGGAGGTAGGGTGGAGGGGACACATTTAATCCATAATACATTTGAGTAAATCCAAATGCTTCCTTTATAACAATTCTCTTTACATTTAAGAGACAATAGGGCTAGACCCAGTGAAAATACCTGTGGTAATATAGATTATTTAATATAGCATCTTTATAAACAATAATTGGGATATGATCTAAAAAGATGAATTTTTAGAGAGAAAACACTGCATAATTATATGTTCCTATTTTGTTTATAGTCCCATTACTTAACTCATTTCCTAGCCATACTAGGTGTAATATTAAAATACAAAAGAAAATTTCCATTTAAATTTTATGATTCCTACATAATTTCCATATTCTCAGTTGAATTATTCCATATTAATTATTAAACTATATTTCTTATAGCTTATAAATATATGACATGCAGACCTATGTTCAATCATTGTTGTCAGGAAAATATACATTAAAATCACAATAAGTTGCCATTGAATGTTTATAACTAAATCAAATTTTTGACATTAATTTGTTTTCTGGGGCTGAAGCGATAACACAACAGATAGGGTGTTTGCCTTGCACACAGCCAACCCGGGTTCGATTCCCTACATCCCACATAATCCCCTGAGCACTGCCAGGAGTAATTCCTGAGTGCAGGAGTAACCCCTGTGCATTGCCAGGTGTAACCCAAAAAGTAAAAAAAAAAAAAAATTAGTTTTCCAGAAAGCAGGCACTTGTGGCTCTTAAGTACTTGAAATATCACTAGTCTGAATTAAAATGCTCTAAGTATAAAATTCCAGAATTTTGTGACTTAATATGTAGCACTGTAGCACTGTCCTCCCATTGTTCATCGATTTTCTCGAGCAGGCCCAGTAATGTCTCCATTGTGAGATTTGTTATTACTGTGTTTGGCATATTGAATACGTCACAGGTAGCTTGCCAGGCTTTGCCTTGCAGGCAAGATACTTTTGGTGACTTGCCGGGCTCTCCAAGAGGGGCGGAAGAATCAAAGCCGGCTCGGTGAGGCCGGCCACATGCAAGGCAAATGCCCTACCGCTGTGCTATTGCTCCAGCCATATTCTTGTAAAAAGTTGTATATAAATATTTTTATAACTTTATTCGTAATATTTACACAAGCCCAAACCTGGTAGCATTTTTTCTCTTTTGAAGTAAAAATTATGGTTATTCTTTTCAGAAACATTTGTCACGATCCTGAGGAATGTGGTTCTCAAAATTAGTGTTTAATGTTTTTTTCCAGAGAAAGTGTATTTAGTGTCAATAATAAATAATAATAGGATAAAATTTAGAGGTAATAATTCAAAAGATTAGTGAAAAGTTGAAAGAAATTTAAAATAGTAAATGCATTTTTAAAAATATTAATGTAATGAAATGCAGGCAAATTGTTGTGATATAAGTGTGCTGGCCTCTATATAATTTCCCAAATGTAGGACATCTCACCACATCATTCATGGTAATTATGTGACAGCATTCACTCTTCCCCTAAACAAATACAGTAATGACTTACGTAAAAGCATTTAATGTTAAATTGTCAATGATTCTATTTAATGATTTTTTGAATGACTTTTGCAGTTGAAATTACATTTAAACCCACTTAAAACTTTTAAAATCATAACTACATCTAAAAGCATAATTATAAACTATTAATTTCCCTTGAGATTAGAAAGCTTAAATGAGGGGGAAAGCAAGATATCTGCCCAGTTGCTACAACGTTAAGTGTCTATAAACTGCTTTGCATTTCAACTGTGAACTTTGAATCTCGTATCTGTACATACCAAATAGTGCATATGTTCTCCACTTATTAAAGTTTTGCATTTTTGCTTTTTAATCATCTGAGTAGAAATGAGATGAATCTAGGAAATTTTGCTTCTCTAATATTTTTTGTAACATAAAAATTTCCAAACTAAGTGTATATTTTGTACACACACATACATACAGTAGTCACTAAATGGTTTTCATATAAGCTTCGTATGCGTTCATATAAGCTCAGCATTTGCTATCCCTGTATTTTTCTTAACATCCATCATAATTTGTCTTGTTTTTCAGATTCAGCAAACTGTTGCTCTTTAAATTGAATTATATGTGGGGGGGAAAAAACGAGAATCTTTCCTACAAGGGCATCTCTCATATGACTATAAATAATTTATTCCAAATTCCACTGAGAAAGAAGAACAAAGTTCAGTTAATTGCTCTGGCATTTTCCCCAGTGTCTTAAGTCCCTCAGGCCAGTGCACGTTTCTGTTGGTTGGGTCCTAATACCACATGGGACTGCAGCAACTTATTCCTTCTGATAGTAACTAAATAAGATTCTCACTGAATAGTGAAGGTTGATTAGAAACACACTCCATTTCGCATCACCTCAAGAAAACAAATTTTGCATATCTATGAATAAGCAAATTTCATCTCCATTTCAGACTCCTTGAGCAATCATAGCATGTGTATAAATGTCTCCCTATAGTGAATTGAATGTGGTGTCTATGGATTTTGTTCTCTAGAAAGGAAGTTAAGTGCTAATGACAGCAGCATGAAACACATGCAACTGTGGCATTGTTGTGATTTGTTTTAGGAAAAGTATTAATTTACTTGTTGCAAAGCCAAGTACGAACAACTCTGTAAAACTGTTGAACCATGTAAACCATTTTCCTTAAGGGTTTTAAATTTGAGAACAGCCTCTTGAAATTTATTGCTTTAATGAGATATCCTTTGCCTGCAGTAAAGATGAGAATTAGATCATTGGTTTCCCAGCGTGACACCTATGTATTCTTGTATGCACTTGATGTCATTAGACTCATAATGACACAGCCAACATCACATAAATGTTTTAAAACTTCCCTTTTGTCTCTTATTTTACGTCTTTCATTTACACCAATAGCAGGCTAAATATTTCACTCTAAAAATAAGATAAACTCTACCTTTATTGTTACTGTCATGGATATAAAACAATCACTATTTTCATAGTGATTTTCATGTTTTAAGCTACAAATACTCAGTAGATAGTTTCCAGAAAACAATAGAAAATTGAATAGATGTTTTATATATAGGTCTGAATATTATAACCTTCCTTGTTGGTACAAAGTAGCAGAAAATAGGGTTCTCCTTGAGGCTTGTCAGTTCCAATCTTTATCATGTTTGATAGTGTACCCAATCCTAGAGGTGACACAAAATTATTACTGCTTTTTGTTTTGTTTTGGGGACATACCTGACTATGCTCAGGGGTGACTCCTGGGTCTGCACTCAAGAATTACTCCTGTTGGGGCTGGAGCAGTAGCACAGCGGGTAGGGCGTTTGCCTTGCACACGGCCAACCCAGGTTCGATTCCAGCATCCCATATGGTCCCCTGAGCACCACCAGGAGTGATTCCTGAGTGCAGAACCAGGAGTAACCCTTGTGCATCGCCAGGTATGACCCAAAAAGAAAAAAAAAAAGAATTACTCGTGGTGTGCTCAAGGGACCATGTGGGGTGCTGGGAATTGAATCCAGGTAGGGTGCATGTAAGGCAAATGCCTTGTCCTTTGTACTAAAGAGATATTAACCCTTATGATATTCAAGGCAAAGAGAAAAGCAGTTTAACACCTGATAATCAGAAAGAGTTCATGGCCATTTGATGTTTTATGACAAAATAACATGAAGGATCTCTGAAGAAGGAAACAGACATGTTATTTGCAACATATCACTATTATCTTTTGACATGACACAATGAAATTGTGTAACTAGGAAACCATTCTTTATGTGATATATTTAATTTAATGCATATGTTTGAAAGTACTTTGAATCTCTGAGGTTATGATCCCGCTTTATTTTACTAGTAATATTTGCAGCAGATACAAGTGTATCTGCTAAATCCCTAGGAATCCATGAATTAGATTCAACAATTAAAGTTTTCTCGTGTTTGGATTATTTAGTTTTTTTTCTCTATCTCTCTTTCAAAAAATTATCCTAAAACCGATCCCAGACTGTGATATTCAATGTTTATTTCTGGTCAGATATGTTTATACTTATGTTTTTCTTTGTTGTGAACATTTTGTTTTGCTTTTTTAATTATGTGAGAAAACCTCTAGGTTAATATGGTAGTCTAATAATATGGTTAATATGGTTGTCTAATAAGATATTAACAACTGTTTGTTCTTCCTAGTGAATCTTAGACCATATTTTTAAAATGTATTTATTTTTCCAATTTTCTCCTTACACTTTATATTGCACTGATTTACAGAGTTGTCCATGATGATTTATTACAGGCATTCGATAGTCCAACACTAATCCCACCACCATTACACCTTCCCATTTAGACCATATGTTTATGTATGTGAACTTGTAAAGAAAATAGTTATTCAAAAATTTTAATAGTGGGGGCTGGAGAGATAGCACAGCGGGTAGGGTGTTTGCCTTGCAAGCAGCCGACCCGGGTTCGATTCCCAGCATCCCATATGGTCCCCTGAGCACCGCCAGGAGTAACTCCTGAGTGCAGAGCCAGGAGTAACCCCTGTGCAACACCAGGTGTGACCCAAAAAAAAAAAAAGGAAAAAAAAAAGAATAGAAAAAAATTTTAATAGTGGTGATATCGAAAGAGAAATTATGCAGAATCTCTCATATTTGCATTTTTCACTTAATAAAATTAGAACTAATCAGAGCTGCAGATCATAAAGGAGAACACATTTCAAACTCCAGAGCACTGTTGAACCAAGACACCTTCCTGATAATGCTAACAAAAGGACAGAACAGGGTCTTTAAAAATGTATCTTGTTACTAAAATTATTTTAAATGTCTGTGCAGATTCTCCTTTTGTTTGACTTAGGGCTGCATAGTTTTTGGAAATTTTTAATTTGAAATTTAAAGTTTTACATTTCATCATGTCTGGTCCCAGAAGTCAGAAATAGTCATGGGCTGTACTTCGGTAGGCTCTCACTTTTCTGTGATACTAGACTGGCCAATTTATTGGTTCTGTTTTCCATTATTTCCCTTTTGGCAAACAACTTCTGCACACTATCTTGCCATCCCAACTGCATATTTCCTGGGCACTGCTACCTCAGATGGAAAAGATTGATAGAACAGGAAATAAGGCATTTGCCTGGCACATGCAGTTGGCTCCCTGCACCTTGTAGGGTCCACACAAACTGCTAGGAGTAACTTCTGAGAACAGAGCAGGAGTAAACCATGGGCACCTCCAGGAGTGCCTGTCCTGCAAACAACACCACCCAAAACCCATAAAATCTAGTTTTCCTTCCCCTTAAAACCCAGACTCCTACAAAGTTACATTTTCTCCTTTAACTTACAAAAGAATAATTGCTAAAAATGGTAAACAAGGGACCAGAGTGGTAGTAGAGCCATTAGGATATTAACCTTGCATCCTACAGGGTTTCTGAGCACTGCCAGGAGTAATTCCTGAGTGCAAAGCCAGACGTAAACCCTTGATCATCAACGGGTGTGACCCGAAAAGCCAAAAAAAAATTCATTAAAAAAATTTTTAAAAAGAAATATACACAAGGGTAAACTCTTAAAAAAGAGGTGAACAAATTAATTAGGCTAGTCTATTAGACTATGCTGTGAAAACAATAATCCTTGAAATCCCAATGCTTGCACCAACCGAAGTTTACTTCTCAATTCATTTGTTCACTTTGCAGCTTTGCCATTTGAATGTAGGTGGGGGCAGTGGTGTGGGGCGAGGGGCAGAAATGATAGATATAAAGAACTCTCATGGTTAAGGGAGCTATTTGAGGTTAAAGCTCAAAGGGAAGCAGGCCAAAAAAAAAAAGCCAAGGAAAAATGCTGTATAAAAATAAGTACATGTGTCTGACTTTGAAAACATGATTTTGTCAGAAGTGGTAGGATTAGTGTTTCAGAAAGGTAAAATGAAATATGCAAAGGTAATTTTCAGAGATAAAAGATGATAAGTATGGCTGGGTCTAAGGGGAGGCATGGCAGAAAGTAATAGGAGCAGTGTCAGGGAAGAGAGGTGAGGATTTTTTTGTGTGAAAGAATTTGAGGTATTTGCTCTGCACTTAGATTTAATAGACTGTGATATTTGTTAAAATCAAAGGAGAGAATGAGGAAATAGTGGTGATGGTGGCTGCATAGTATTGTAAATGTAATTAATGCTACTGAATTATACAGTTTAAAATGACAGATTCTGTGCTAAATGTATTCTTCCCACAATTTTACCAAAATTAATGAAATGTACAAAAAATGGTATATGAATTATATTTCAATTAAAAAAGATTTAAGCCTACAAAACTGAATTACATGAAAATCTTCAAAAAAAAAAAAAAGGAAAAATCACTGACATGAAGCCTAAACAATTATCTATTAATCCGATTCTGTGGGGGTGGGCTGAGTAGCCAGCAGCTTGAAAAGTCCTCAGGTGATTCTATTACTCAGTCATGGTAGAGAATCACTTCTGTAGGCAATAAGGAACCAGTGAAGAATTTCAATCAGGGGAATAGCATGATCAAATTTGCATTTAAGATACTTAGTACCTGGCTTTTCTGCTCAAATCTTTAATAGACACACAGATGTGAAGAGTTTATTCACAGTGGCCCAAATATCCCTCAACTGTTAAGTAGATGATAAACTCTGGCATATTTATACATTAGAATACAAGTTAGTAATTACAAGATTCCATTACACTGGCTCTATTAATACTATTTCTGCTCCCCTTTCCCAATATTCCTAGACAAAGTCTGCCTCATTTTCTCTTGGGTTTGTCTGTACCTAACCAAGTGTTCTAGTGCTGTCACCACAATTATGATAAGAATGACTTTTGTCACATCCCAAAACTGCCCCGTGTCCTTTGGTACTCAAAAAGTCAGTGCCACCTCCCCATTCCAAAACCCTGAAAATCACTAATCTATCTCAACAGGTCTATAATTTTTCCTTCTTCATAATGTACAGAAGGAATGGTTCTATATACAGCTTTTTTGAATGAGGCTTTTTCCACTAAGAGTTCACCTCTATTGTTTTATGTTTCAGGGAGTTTTTCTTTTTCATTATGGAGTAGAGTTCATTGTAAGGATGTATTAGTATGTTCATCCATACACCAGTTGAGACAGTTGAATGTTTTCTACATGTTGGTGATGATGAATGAAATTGCAATAAACATTTGTGACTAGATCTTTTGAGAACTGAATAAAAGATGAGTGGGATTGCTCTGCCGTAGTATATGTTTTGCTTTAAGAGATGCAACCAAACTGCTCATCAAATATCATTTTACATTCCACCAGCAATATCAGTTAGCTACCATTCTATATTCTCTCCAGGGTTGGGTAGTTTCTGTTTGTTCTTTTTTGTTATTGTTCATTTTGCTTGTTGCCAAACAGTTATTGTGGTTTTAATTTAAAATTCCTCAGTGACTAATGATATTAAACCATTTTTTAAGTGTGCTTATTTGCCCTCTATATAATCTCTCTGGAAGCACCTACTCATATCTTTGCCCATTTTTCTATTGAGTTGATGGTTTTCAAAGACATTTGCAGGGAGGGAGGAGCCTTCTCCAACCAAACCTGTGGCTCAGTACCATAGATCCAGTTCTGCTCTGTCAGTGCTGGAGATTGCCTGGGCCACCGCAGTTATGCTCAGAGGACTTCATTGGTGCTTGGGGCCTCCAAGGCTATGCCCCAGTGATACTTAGGGGTCCATGTGGTGCTGAGGATAGAACCGGCCAGGACACAGACAAATATGTTCTTTAACCCATTCCCTATCTCTGTGACTCTCAAAAACATTTTTTTTTGTATCCCTAATGCCTTTCTCCAGGTATGACCAAAACCATCAGTTCTTCCTCCATTATATAAATCAAATTTTCTTTTTCTGTCAGCATATATCCTTCTAGGACCTGCTTTCTGCACCTTCTTAAGTTGCTTAGTTGCTGTTTAATAGCTTGTTTAATTGCTGCTCTGTCCTCATCTGATGCTGATCTTGCATGAAGTTGCCATCTCTCCAAACTCCCCTCTTCATCTAAGAGAACTTTATCTCTATCCTGCCATGTCCTACTCTGGATAACTCAGACTTCCTCTCTTGTGACCATAGTTCCAAGTAGCCAGATTATGTTCCCGTGTCTCTTTATTCCCACTCTGTTCCCAAATATTCATCCCTTCCTCTTTATCTCATAATGAATTTCCTCAAGTGTCTCAAAATCCTTAACTGCCCTCTATACTCATGGAGGGAATATATGGACAGCTCATGGGCTGGCTGGGAAATTTCACTCCAAAAGGCTTCTATATGAGACTCCTCCAACTGTCAGAATTGGATTCTTTTTTGTGACACTAATTTCCTCCAGAAAGAATGCTACACTCCTTAGAGTTTAAGTTTCAGGGCACCAATGAAGTCTGGCTTTAATGGAACTAAGTCCATGACTTCTCATGAAAATTCACTCATCCTTCCTGACATCAATAAGGCCTCCCCTCTGCCCTTAGGGTTCCTGGTGTCTCTCCCACAGAGACACTCTTACGGCCTATGGACTGCCTCTTTGTAGCTGGAGTGATTCTTGGTTGCCTCTGTGAGTTAGGAAATGCATCTACAAGTCTGTTCTATATTCATGTTCTTTTCAGCTTTATTCTCCTTCACTCCAGATGCCCACCCTACCTGGTGGCTCCATAATTTGAGTTTTTATGCAATTTGGTTTGGAGGTACACACTGGTCTAATTTTCACCATTTTTTGAGGGGGTGGGGCCACATCTAGTAATGCTCAGGGCTTACTTCTATCGCTATTCCCAGGAATCACTCCTGGTGGGTTCAGGGGATCATATAGGGTGTCAGGGATAAAAATAAAAATGCACACAAACTTTTTTTATAAAGGGAAATTTTATGTGTGAACAAAGTAATTTATCACAACTCCAAGTGCCAGAGAGCTTCTGACAGACTGGACTGGGGAATTAGAGAGTCTTTACGAAACAAAATAGTTATTGGCAGCATTGCTACTATATGTATGGATATCAGGGATATTCCGGTACAAAATCGATATTAAATCAACTCTTTATTCAAAATAGTTGCATCTCTATGGAATGTTTTCTTAATCTCAGCTTTTGTTTTCATTAAAACATTTTACTCACAAATAAGCTTATAAGGTATTATAAGTTTATAAGAAAAAAATCAGCTATCAACATTAGCTGAAGTAACTCCCAAAAGTTGCATCTGGTGAAGGAAACTCAAAGCTTGCAGGACATGACTATCCTCAGAAGGCCTTAAAGGAGGTAGTTGAGGGGCTAAAGCTAGAATCCAAAGTTGGATGAGCTAGAACTGAAACTTGGTTGAAGTTACTGCAGTGCTCAGGGGCCTTAGCTGTTGGTGCTGGTGGTCAGGGTGTTGGGAGGGGAACCCACAGCTTCACATGTGCCAGGCATGTGCTCTACCACATTAGCCACACCCCTGCCTCAAGACTTGAAACTTTTTACTGCTGAATTGAAGAATCTAGAAACAAATCACGAATGAACTGCAAATATAAATGAAGCAGTCTGTAGAAAGGAGAGTTTTATTGAAAAGTTGTGAAATCTCATGGGGGAAAAATAACTATATGAGAGAAGAGGCCAAAATTTAGGGGGAATTTCATTTCACTTTAGAATTATTGTGGCTTCATTATATGACTTTTCCCAAGAATCATATTTTCAAAGATACTATATAATGGCATTGCAGTGATAGAAATGTTATCATTTGGAATACTAAAGACAGTAAAATGCTAGAGAAATAATTGACAATTTAGACACTGACAAAGTTGGAGCCAAATTAACTTTTGAAAAAATAAAATCAAGAGTTAATATTATTTCCCAAAACATTGATAACAGAAAACTTATTTTGAACTTCAAAACATTCTAAGTTTACTTGGGAAATGTGGCTTTTTCTTTGGTTTATCAAAGTTTACATTTATTTTTTCACTCACAGCAGACAGAATATTTGGGAAATCTCAGCTCTTGGTGTCCATAAAACATAAAAGGAGCCATGAGCTTCTCTTGAAAAACAAACCACTGTATCTACACATCCTCTTGCTCTGCAGCTAGTCAGCATCTGTTGATGTGTATTTTGCTCATGGTTTGTGTGTTGTAATTTACAAGTTCTGTTTCCCTATGACTAGCTGGGTTAGAGGTACACATTTGGAGAGCAGTAGAACTATCTCAGAAGAGAGATGGATATAGATACTGCCCTACTCCTTGCAGGAGATCAGGGAAGACCAGTTCCTCCTTTTTTAGAGTGACTGCACCTGAAATCAGGAGGTCTATAGAAACAAATGCGCTGATGCAACAATGAGAGTCTCCTAAGTAAAAGACTTGTGTTTGATTCATGGACTATTTCTCTGATGAGGATTCTCCTAACTCTCCAAGAGGGGAAAACTGAACTATTAAGGGTCTAGAGTGAAGAGTAATGGTACATGGCTTGATTCCAGTTCAGTGTTTTTCATGTGGAAGCACATGAAGCCAGTCTTATGCCATACTCCTGGCTCTTTGCTTGGAGGTTATTCTTAGCAGTGCTCGGGACCATGTGGTGCGGGGGAATCACAACTGGGCTTCCAGAATGCAAGGCATGCAGTTCAGTCCATTGAGCTAACTCTGAACTCCTGATGTTTCTTTACAAGGCTGAGTTTTTGTTGTTTTTTTTCTTCAAAAGTGCCCGTCATTTTCTCCCCATCAAGGGAGAAAATGTTCTCTAGCCAGCCAGGCTAATCTACATTTCAGGGCCACACCTACATGCCAGATTGTACTTTTATGCCTATATTCTTTTCAGTATCAAAGCCACCTTATACTTGTTTTTAATTAATTTAAAACATATGCAAATAGCTAAGAATGTGTGTATTGTATAAAAAGATAAATATGTAAGCCACTTTCAAGTGCATATTCCAAAAGTCCAGCTTTGCTGGACTAGATGTTAGAAAGAAACATGTAGTTTCTTTCTAACATCTAGTTCATAAAATGAACATAAACATCTAGTTCATAAAATGAAATCAAAACCTGTAGGTCACTGTTGATCTAGGAGATTTACTCTTAATATTTCCCCTGCCCTGTCAAAGTTGAATATTTGCCAGCAGTTTCTAGCAGGTTTTATATCAGACTGCTCCAGGAAAGAAGAGAGTTCAGTATAAACTGAGCTTACCTTCTCTGAAACAAAAAGCCAGATGCCTTTCAAATGTGGGAGTGTGCTAAAGGGAAAGTTCCATAGGGCATTATGAGGGGATTTTGGTCAATGTGATCCACCAAAGCAGTGCTGAGTATTCATGCTTACAGATGGATGCTTAGCACTTATGTTCCTACCCTCCTGTCCTTTTTGGTACCTACATGCCATAGATATGATCCTCAAGTTCTTGGGAAAGGTTTTTATGGATTGTCTATAAGACATTTTAAAGGGATGGAGAAGGGATTAACAATGGTAAGTTTCCTAAAATGAATGAGATGACAAGGTCTATCAAGTTCTAGTAAGAAGAAATATATTTTGACAGCATTTAGTGTTCTCAGACACCATTTTAAGGGGTCTGTGGTTGTCACCTTAGGGATACAGTCTTCAGCTGCTAAAAACCAAGCTGGAGTTCACGTTTCTTATTATGCATGGTGGACAAAGTCATTTGTGCTACCCCATGATCCCTACCTCTTAATATTCATGCCTTTTTGTAATCCTTTCCCTCTGAGTGCAGGTGAGACCTATGACTTGCTTCTAATCAACCGATTGCAGCAAAGATGATGGAATGGACAAAGTTGCATTTGTGCAATTGCATTCTGTGTGATGCTAATGACCATCTGATGAAGAAACCTCTGCTCACTTGTTGGCTTTGATGAAAGGAGACCCAAGTGGCAAAGGAATGGAAAACGGCCTCTGACCATCAGCTAAAGAGAAAAAGAGGCTGTAAGCCCTGCAGATACAAGGATATGAATTCTACCAACACACTGATAGGAATGCATCTTTTCTTAGTTGAACTTCAGATGAGAACCAGCTCTGGATTACCTTGATTACAGTCGTACAGAGGACCAAAGTGGGCCTACTTCCTGACCTCCACAGACACTGCGAGATAAAAGATTGTGTTGTTTTAAACAAAATATATGGTCATTGTTTACATAGTAATAGAAAATATGATCAGTGCTTTCAAAAGCATGTTTATTTGAACCCTGTTCTTATATGCTATATAAAAAAGGCTTTCACAACAGTCATTTGGGGAATGTTGCATTCTATATCCTTATCGCCTAAGAGAGTGAGAACAGTATAAGAATGAGAAAATGTTATTAACTCAGTTTCATAAATATATTTCTTCTATGGAGCCCAGCTCAATTTTGATTTTTTTAAAATTCTAATAATATCTTATAAACCCAGTTTCAGATGTTCACACTACAAAGTAATAGTTTCAAAGAGTAATAGCCTTCAGGCTGGGGAATACATCTCCTCAGAAACATTAAGACCTTCAACAGGTACTTGAGCATGGTAAAGTTAAAGGAATCAATTTCCAGATTCTCATTTCTTTATATTCTTTCCCCCAACTCTACTCCTGGGAAGGAATTTTCAGTAATTTCCTTTACACTTTATAAAAGTGGAATAACCCTCTAGATGACAAACAAAAATGCAATTTGAGAGACTGGTTTCTGTGTTGAGAAAGTGAGTGACCATAAACCTGGCTATCAAATCTTTTCATAAAACCTAATTTTCTTTTTTTTAATTTCCTCTTGCAGAGGAGTCAATGGTATGGGAAAATTTGATGTGGTCATCCTTGGTAAATACAGTTAGCCACAAATGGGCAAATAAACTCATAAGTGAAAATCTCCTCAGGTAATAAAGGCAAAGTGAAGTAAGTTCAAATAGAAGGCCAGGACACCCCACAGAGACAAAGTAAAATCCAAAGTCCTAGGCTACTGTTGTTAAAGAGTGTTGTCTGGTTATGAAGAAAGAAAGTGGTTTTTAAAAAAAGCCCGGGGTTTCTGTATGTGTTGTGTTATTCTTAGAAAATTGCGAGAAGGGTTTTAATAATGAGGGAAACACCAGTTATTCTGAATAGTGCATATTGAATCCCCTTGAAAAAAAGAACTATCACCTTATATTTTACAAAACAAGTTGGAAACCCCATACAGAAAATAAGTTAGTGAGTTGTGAGAATAAGACCTGATGTGGAGGCCGAAGCGATAGCACAGTGGGTAGGTAGGGCATTGCCTGGCATGCAAAATATCCCATATAGTCCTCCGAGCACTGCCAGGAGTAATTCCTGAGTGCAGAGCCAGGAGTAACCCCAGAGCATCGCTGAGTTTGACCTAAAAAGCAAAAAAAAAAAAAAGACTTGATGTGGATGTCAATCACCTAGACCATGTGCTTTTAGCACACAGTCAGCTGGCTATTCCCATTTGGCAGCTGCTCAGTGCTTATGTCCTCCCCAATAAGGCAACAATTTTGGTTCTTTTAAATGGAGATTTTTACCTCTTTAAAGGGATGACTGAGAATGGAGCACCCAGGGCGATTTAGATTAATCCTAGGTGCAATTTCATACCAATGGCAGTCTGGATGTCTAAGTATAATGGCACACTTTTTTCTTTTTTCTTTTTCTTTTTTTTTTAGCTCTTGAAATGTCTATAAAAAGACTGAAGATGGGGCCAAGAGACAATACAGGAGTTTAGATGCTTACCTTGCATGCAGCTGGCTCCACTTTGATTTCTGGCACTGCATAGTGCTCCCCAAGCCCCTGAGCCCAGAACCAGGAATAAGCCATGAACACAGCCAGGTGTGGCCCAACTCACAATCCCCACCCCCACTCTACCCTAGATAAAATAGAATAGAATGGCTTATAAGATTCTAGAAATCTCAAAATACTTTTTAAATAAATAGTTATATGTCTGGGAAATATTTATTGACTTCAAATGCAATATTGTTTTAGTGATGTAAAATCATTGCAGTAAAGAAGACACAAGATTTGATCTTTCTGTGACTTTGTCTGTTCCTAAAGTGTACTCAGTAATTGCAATACAAATGAAGAGGTAAGGAAAACCAAGGGTTTCATTGTCTCTGAATGCCACAGACAGGGAAAGAACAATGACAGGGAAATTGGAATTTTCCTAGAAAATTTTCTTGTAAAATTAAAGACAGATGCATTTATAATCTTCCTGTAAAATATTTTTATTCAGATTTGACCTATTCTCAAAGGAAGTTGACATGTCTTATTAGATGTGTATAATAAAGTAGAAGAAAACAAACTTTAAAATGTTTAGAATCAGCTAGCAGCTAAAATCAAGAGTGGAGAAGAATAGAGTGCAGACAGGTAGTTCCTACTAAGTCATTACAGTTGAGTAACAAATTTGAGTCTGAAATTCTTGGAGTCTAAGCAAATAAATAAACAAGCAGAATTGTATTTGTTATCAGTAGGAGAATGTATTTTTTATTTTTTGTCTAATTACATAAGACTTCATAAAAAATAGCCTTTACCAATAAAGTTTAAGCACCAACATTTTTTTGTAAATTTCAGAAATGTTTTGCTAATTGAAAGAAATGTTTAAAGACATTTATTTGTTAACAAAGTATTTTTCAAAATTGTGGTCATGGTCACGGTCCTCCTGTTATTCATCGATTTGCTCGAGTGGGCCCAGTAACATCTCAATCATGAGACTTGTTGTTACTGTGTTTGGCATATCAAATACATCACCGGGAGCTTGCCAGGCTCTGCCGTGTGGGCGAGATACTCTTGGTAGCTTGCCGGGCTCTCTGAGAGGGGCGGAGGAATTGAACTCGGGTCGGCCATGTTGGCTGCGTGGAAGGCAACCGCCTTACCCGCTGTGCTATCACTCCAGCCCATTCAGAATTGTGATATTTCAAAAATACTATGATAAGCAAGTTTGAAGTATTCCCAGAATAATCAGGAAAAGTAACCAAAGGTGGTTCAGAAGCTTTGAGGTTTTAACTCAAGATGCTTATTCAGCCTTTCTGTTGAACAATCTGGTCAAATAGGGTTTTTCCAAAGATTCACAGTCTGTTCTCTGTGAGCTTGAAATGGCAGCAGAAGAGGACACTAATGGGAACATGATGGTCCTCTTCCTAATGGGTAGGGGTAGGAGGTAGAAGTGGAAGATGGCAGAAATATTTCCTTGTCTGATTTGCAAAGATTTTTGCATTATAATTTGCTACAAAATAGGTTTTCTAGAAAGGATGCTAGATATAATCTAAAGACTAAACAAAACAAACCAAAGAAAGAAAACAAAACTTGACTAAAGCCAGAATTCAAATCCTCTCCCTTAACTATCACTAGTGTTAAAGGAGACATTTTTAAAAGGGATACAATTATGAATATTTTGCAGATAAAAACTAAACATATGTTGAATATTTCTTTGTTAATAAAGGCACTGGGCAGAGTATCCAAAGAACTGACATCTTACAGATCAGAAATATTGGAAAGGATTTTCGAATGAACCCACGAAAGGACTTTCCTTGAAGAGGACTATCCTTCCACTTGACAAAATTCATTGCATGTCTGTAGATGTGAAGGATTTGCTTTGCCATCAATCATAAGATAGTTTAAAAGCAATAGAGGGCTTGAATATGAAAAGTTGTTTCTGAACAATGTATAGTTTTCTTCTGGAGATACCTAGTTATTTTATTGCTTGTTCTATATTTCCTTCCACTAGAAAGTGACTCTAATCTCAGTCCTGGACTCCCTACTGGCACTAGAAATGACTACATTTGAGGCATTTTGAAGCATTTGGTGCTCTTTCTCTTTCTTCTGGAGAGTCAGAAATGGCAGAACTGTCTTCAATCTGCCATTGATGCAAACACATCAGAGCATCCTGAACTGAGTTCTCTTGTTCTGTGAACTTTCAAGATTTTCCCTAATAGTAATCTTCTCATGACTGCCTTTTCCCTCAGATGAAGGCATTTAATGAATGGATGAGATTAGTGAATGTGTCTATTTCAACAGCATCAACAAATCTGTCTTGCAAGAATTGTTATTTAATGCCACAATTTCAAGAGCAGTGCTCTAGAAGTACCTTTAATTTTAAATAAATGAAATGATTAGTACTTTATCTCTTCTAGGTTTTTTCACTGATGACAGAGACACTACCTTTCTACAAAACTGTCTCCTCTTCCTCCAGGTGCACAGTTAGACTGTTGTTACCAATTCCTTTGCAGTTAGGGAGGCCATATGGCTTCATTCTGGCCAAAGCAATGTGGGTAGAAGAAATTGCTCCACTTCCAGGCTCATCCTTCTCCTGCCACCTCCTAATTACACTCCACCAGTTGGATGTAGAAGACGCAGATACTCAGGAGGAAGAAGTCCTGTTTTGAAAGGAGCCTAGGTCTCTGAACTTCGTGTGAACTTTTGAACTGTGTGTGAGTAAAAAATAAACAAGTGTTGCATTAAGTCTTTGAGTTTGTGATTTATTTGCAATGAAAATTGGTGCTACCTTAACAAATACACATTCTAAATTTTTGTTTAAAATTTTAAAATTTAAGTAGGCATTGTATTCACACTCCTTTAATCAAACCAATAAAAAATTTTGCACTTAGAAAGAATATCATTCCTGTCTCCATTTTCTGATGAACTAATTTAATATTTAATAGCTTTCCAGTGATTTTACATATATAATACCAAGATTACATACAAATATATGTGATTCTATATCTGTTTTCCTTTCTTAGCCTAAAGACAGCAGGATAGTATTTTCCTTTTTTTTTTTCTTTCAGTTTTTGGGCCACACTTGGCAATGTTCAGGACTACTCCTGGATCTGTGCTCAGGAGTCACTCCTGGTGGTGCTCAAGGAATTTTGCAAGGCAAATATCTTACACACTGTATCATCTCTCTGGCTCCAAGATAACATATGGAATGCTGGAGATCAAACCTGGGTCAGCTATATACAAGGTTAGCACACTATCTGTTGTACAATCTCTCCAGCCCACTTACTATTTTTTAAAAATGTATTTTCATATTTTGATATTTGGGCCACACCTGAAAGTACTTAGGGATTGTTCCTGGTTCTTTGCTCAGGAATTGTCCCAGTGGTGCGTGGCAGACCACAGGCAGTGCCTAGGATCAAAAGCAATTCTGGATTTGTGCAAGGCAAGAATCTCACTCACTGTATAATCTCTCTGGCTCAAAAATAGCATATTATAAACTATTGTACAATTTCCTTCTTTCATGTAGCAAAACATCAAAGTGACCTTTCTATATGGTTACTTAAGAGACTCCTCATTCTTTTTATAGTTACATAGTATTTTCTGTCATGTCACTAATCATTTAAGATTAGTAGCACTGTAGCATTGTCCTCCCTTTGTTGATCCATTTGCTCTAGCAGGCCCAGTAACATCGTGAGACTTGTTACTGTTTTCCGCATATGGAATAAGTCATGGGTATCCTGCAGGCTTCATTAATGAAGATACATCTTCTTGAAGATAAATCATGTAATTGGATTGAATGAGTGTTACTCTATGCTTTTGACCCAATATTAATTGACTAAAGACAGTAAGATATGTCTCTTCTGGAAGAGATGGATATCTGGAATTTTTTTTATCCCATTCACAAAGAAGAAAAACAAAAACCCAACAACAATATAACACACAGAGGCAGAGTCAAATAGCCAAATAAAATTAGATTGATGTTGAATGGAATTTCCTTTATCACACCAAGTGGCAGGAGAAAGGCATGCAGCTTCATTCAAATGTCTGACAAAGGAGTTATCATTAGTACCTCATTAGAACTGTGAGTTTATTCAAAATACTCCCAAAATAACGTTTCTGAGACCACCATTAAAATATAACAACACTTTGTGGCTTTATGTTTTTTTAGATGAAAGGACAAAAACAATGTTTTGATCAATTAAAACAGTCTATAAATCTTGGTTTTCATTCTCACCACACTCTATGCCTCTATTTTTTTGACTGTATAAATTAAGACTCTGCTTCCTCACCTTCACCTTCCTGCTCTTCCCAGACTCAAACCAAGGAGCCATGATGGAGTGTCCTCTACCTCTTTTACCCTAATAATAGGAGCTGAGTCCCAATAATGTCTCTCACACTTGCAATTGGAAGGTATAAGATTTTGACATATATTTGTGTGATTGCAAATGCTAAACTCTGAATGCACTTCTATTTTTAGAAATTAATTAGTGAGAATATGTTCATATACAGACACTGCATTCCCAACATTCCTATTATAAGAAAAAGCTTGATGAAACTACATTAAAGCATTAAGTGAAAACCATCTTGTTGGCTTGGTATTTCCTCACACCATGGTTCGTTGCCAGTTAGCTGACACCTGGCAGCAGATCTCAAAATTTTTCACACCTGCCAATACCAGCAGAATCCAAGATGGTATTTCCCAAAGGAAGTTTATAAGGAAGTAGAAGAGGTTCTTGGGAAAATCCTTCCCATACCTCAAAATACATTAAAAAAAAAACCTCCGTTTCGCTACCATACAATTCAAAATGCATTAAAAAAAGTAACAACTAGAGACTCTCTTTGCAAATAAGCTTGGGCCCTATCCCTTTTATTAATTCCCTTTTGCGTAGATAAAAGACACTTTCAATAAAACTTATTAACATATGCACATCTATGTTCATTGCAGTGCTGAGTATAGCAACTAAGATATGGAACCAACCTAAAGGCCCAATTATGGATGAATGGATCAAGAGGTTGTAACATATGCACACAATGAAATATGCAACTATATGAAATGACACAGTCATGAAATTTGCCACTCCATTGATGGAACTAGAGAGCACCGCATGCTGAGTGAAGTCAGTCAGAGGGAAAGGGTAGATACAGAATAATCTCTCCTATTTGTGGGATTTAAGGCACACAGTAAAGGAGCAACAAATGGCCAAAGGTGACAGAAATGGGAAGCTAGTCCTCAGAACTAAGCTTAGAGGGAGGGGACAGGAGGGACCTCTGGGATCTTGGTGGGGGAAAGATACCCTTGTGATGAGTGTGGTGTTGAAATGATGCATGCATGAAATAATCATTAACATTATTATAAATTACAATGCCTCAATCAAGACTAAAAATAATATTAAATAATAATAGAGTTTTTGTCTTCAATTGAGTTGATGCTTTGTAAATTCTAAGGGTATGAAAAAACCTTCTGTTGCTCTGTAACAGCATCAAGTCTGCAGAAGGTTAGGAACTGAGCATTCAAGTGATAGATTTTTCTATCTAAAAAAATCTAAAAAATATTAAAAAATAGATTTTTCTACGTGGAAATATTCTTAGATATTAACTTGCCTACAGATTCCTTTCACAGGTGAAGAAAGCATCAGAGTGAATGTCTCTTGTTCCAGAGTGTGCACAGAATGAATGACAAGAGATTTGGTCTTCTGATGTGTTGCTGTTTTCCCCCATTGGTATTTTATGTCTCATTTTCAAAGCCATTATTACCATGCTTTTAATGATCTTAATTTTAGCTAGTCATATATTAGTGATTGGTATATGAGAAAGTGATGGAGAGAGAGTAGATCAGCCTGAACAAAGATCTGGATATTGGCTGCAAAATTTGGACATGTTCTTCGTCTTTCCATCTTTTCTATGAGCAACTGGAACATAGTTGGTTCCAAAGTTTTTGTGCCGATATGCTAGGGCACACAACTACATCCAAGTGGAGCAAAGAAGATAAATAACCTGTTCTGATACTTTTTGTTTTATTTATTGTTTTGGTTTCTTTGGGCACGCCTGACTATACTCAGGCTTACTTCTCGCTGTGCTCAGAGATCACTCTTGGTAATGCTCAATAGGCCATTTGTGTTGCCAAGGATTGAACCAAGTGTGTCGCACACAAGGCAAGTCCCCTACCCATTGTTCTATCTCTCTGACCCCCATTCTGTTAAATTTTTTGTTGCTCAGCCATATTTTTTACAACAATGTATTTAATATTTCACACCTATGCAGACTGCCCTGCACCCAGTCTTAATTGTTATGTAATCAGCATCATCTCAGTCCATGGCATAAAAAAAATGCAAAGTGCCAATTCTCTGTCCTGGAAAGTGGGAAAGGTCCTCATCTAGTCTGCACTCTATCAAATTCATAGTTCATTTCTTCTAATAGCTATCATTAACCATAGACTTACTTTGTTTTGTTTCATTTTGTTTTGGGGTCACACCTGGTAGTGTTCAGGGCTTACCCCTGGCTCTGTATCCAGGGAATACCCCTCACAGGGCTCAAGAGACCATGAGTCTGAGTATTGAAACAACTGTAAGCAAGGCAAGTGCCCTATCTGCTGTTCTATCTCTTCAATCCTGGTTCTTTTTTTATTATTATTAATTTTTATTAGTGAAACACCATGAGGTACAGTTGTAGACTCACAAATTTTTGTGCTTGGGTTTTGATTATACAATGATCAAATACCCATCCCTCCACCAGTGCCCACTTTTAGTCCTCGTTCTTGAGAAAAAAAAAGTAGTGCTGCTGGATTTTTGTTGTTGTTGTTCAAGGAAACATTCTCTCTCAATACTTCAACTTTTCAAACAGTATTTTTGCCTCTCTAGCCCCATGATCTAAACTTGGCTCAATAATTGTATTTTAACCTTTAGGAATTCCTCACATATGAGCATATAATGCAAAACTTGAGCAGTAGGAGGCACCCTTAAACACTTTTCTCTGCTGAAGGCCAGGAAGATAGTACAGTGAGTTGGCTAGGCACTTGCCTTGCACATAGCTGATCTACCTTGCATACAACAGCTAACCTCTTTGCAAAATCAATTCTATCAGACTTCTTGCTTGTGAACTAAATAAAATGTTCCCAGAGTGCCAGTTTGAGGAATGGGAGTCCCCAAACCATAATTAGAGCAAAACAGGGAATGGTAGATTTTAGATAGGAAGACCCGGAAGACCCGGAAGCAGATGCCGCCCCCGTGCCCAAAGTTCCTCCTTCCAGAGTCAAAGTACTCATGTTGCAGAAAGTCCCTTCTGTTTAGCTTCTGTTGGGGTTCTGCAAAAATAGAGTTTTGATTTCACACCAGGCTCTGCAGAGTTTATTTTATAAACCAGTTTGTCAATTTGACATTTTTATGGTAAGAATTATAGCTGCCAAGTGTATTGGAATATTACTATATGCTGGCTATTTCATTCCATTTCCTAGGGGACTTCTGATGTGGGAAACAAAATTGTTATGAAAATGTTGCTTTGTAAATGCAATGTCAGGATTAAAAAGCATATGAACATCTCAAGAGACAATTTCTATAATACATGACACTTTAGGGACATAATACCAGTTAAGTAGGGCAGAGCAATTCTGCCAAACAAGGTTCCATTCCCTAGCACAATTCTTAGAGGCACTTTGACATGTTCTTTTGACTACTTTTCCCTTTAGTGTTTTTGTGTTGTTGTTGTTTTTTTTTTAATCAATCATCCAGTGATTCTCATCCCTTCATCAGATACCCGGTAGCTTAATCTTCTGTGGCTGCTCACCATCCTGACCATCCCAATCTTTCCCCCTCTGAAATAAGAACTAAACCACAACCAAAAATTATTGCCACTCACTTCATATTTCTTCTCTGACTGTTGGAACCCTCCAGACCTTCCCTAACTCTATGGACATTCCTGTTTTTTGCCTAAATCAGTTTAATTACCCTATCCTCTCTTTTCCTTTAGAAGTAAATTGCACCTATTGAGCAGTGTCACAAAGCTGTTCTTGTTGCATCTCTTTCTAGATTGGAGGTCTGTGAGAGCAGCGCTTCAATCTTCCCTTTCTTTTTGTTCCTCAGTTTTTAACACCCTCCATTGCAAATAGCGTATGCATAAACTCAATGCTAAGGACTATTAGTTTTGTTTTGTTTGGGGACCATACCCTGCAGTGCTCAGGGCTTACTCCTGGCTCTGCTCTCAATGTTCACTCAATGGGAGACCCTCTGGGATGCTGGGGATTGAATCCAGGTTGGCCACATGCAAGGCCAGCACCTGACCTGCTCTGCTTTCTCTCCAGACCCTGGATGTTTTAGTAATAAGGGCTGTAGTTTACTTTAATTGCCTACAAGTCACTGTAGTGCTCAGGTTTTTTTTTTTTTTTTTTTGAGATAGGAATCAACAGAAAACAACCTAAATGAAAATGCTTGAGGGGAGGATGTTAGAAGTAGACTTGATCACTCAAATGATAGGAAAGACATACCTGAGTCTTGAGGACAACTGACCCCAGGATGTCAGACATCAGGGAGATTTTGTCTTGTCTCTGTGTCACTTCCACATGCCACTGCCAACCAGCTTCCTCCTCTCACTGAAAAAGGTGGGTGCTGAAAACCTTAAAGCTTCACATTTTATAATGTCAGCTATAGACAAGGAATAGAATTCCCTGTTTGAGATGGACGGTTCCTAAAGGAGCACATGGGATTATGTGATAGATTGTGGTGTTGACCCTAATTCAGCCTGGCTCTATCCTGTGATTGTGAAATCCCTGTCTCTATCTTGTCTGGAACTTTGTAAACCTCTCCACACAAGAGATAGACTATATTTCCTACTCCTCAACTACATCTGATGAGGTTAAGATAGCTGTATGCTGCTTTTGGTCCCTGGGCTGCAGAAAGCATCTTGATGACCTTGTCCTTTGATTATTCCATAAAAAGAATATGTACAAGGCAATCCTCAGGTCACTGCAAAGGAGAAAAGATACATGCAGCACAGCCACATTCCCTAGGTTCAGGCTGTATCTACTGACTCAGCCAAGAACCAGATTAGTCCATGTGAGAGCAACCCAGTTGAACCCAGCCTCAGCTAACCAGCCATCACATATGTTCATCAAAGAGAATAAATGACTGTTATTTTTAATAGTCTCTGTGTGTGTTTGTTTTGGTTATGGGGGCCACAACCAGTGACACTTAGGGGTTACTCCTGGTTTTGCTCTCAGGAATTACTCTTGGTGGTGATTGGGGGACCATATGGGATACCAGGGATTGAACCCAGGTTGCCCTCATGCAAGACTGGTGCCTTACCGCTGTATTCTCTCTTCATCCCATCAACTACTGAGTTGTTAACTGAATTTGTGTGTGTGTGTGTGTGTGTGTGTGTGTGTGTGTGTCTGTGTGTAGCTGATTGAGACAAACCGAAGCTCAGTTTTGTAGCTTCATAGATTTAAGATTTAGGATGCCCAACCATCTGGATTTTCTCTCCACTTGTGCCAACTTAAGCCAGTAATAGAATCTATATTGTAGAATTGTTGTTACAATCAGATGAATTAAAACATAAATTGAGGGACCTAGGGGATAGTACAGCAGGTAGGGTACTTGAATACAGCTGACTGGTGTATGATTCCAGGCACCCGTATGGTCCCCTAATCCCTGCAGGAGTGATCCCTGAGCAACAGAACCCAGAGTAAGCCCTGAGGACCCTGGGTGTGGTTTAAAGACAAAAACAAACAGAATAAATTGATTGACACATTAATGTATTGTTTTTATTTTTCCCCATGCTCACCCTCTGACACTAGTATCTAGGGAGGTGGGTGGGGACTTGGGGATTGCCTGGACTTTGGTAGGTGTCTATCCCTAGACCAATTACTATGGATGTAGTGGAGGGTCTGTAAGAAAAAAAGCAGTTGCTACTTACTGAGATAGTTGGATGTGGTAGATCCGTAGGCCCTCAGCAAATATAGATGCTGATTCTGTTTTAAGATTGACAGTGAGTTGACTAGATAAAAACAAAAGAAGAATGCACCTGGTACGTTGTAGTTATTTCTCAAATCAAAGTTTTCTTAGGAAGTGTAGCGTCATATGAAATGGTTTCGGATACCTGGCACAGAGCAAGCAGCACAACTGGATGTTCTCTTTTTGATGACCAGACACTTACTAATAGGGGTTCCAAAAGTTACATTACTTGAATATTTGCAAAAGAAAACAACAATCCCCATATTTTACCATGATTTTAAGAATGAAACAAAATACTGGAAGTAAAAGAAGTGGCTTAGTGTATGACATCTGAGGTACTGAGGAAGTGATAGACGTTGTTCATGCTGATGTCACTGTTATTCTTGGTTCCCCATCGAGGACCTGCTGTTCCTCATTAGCTTTTATTACAGGAAAGGGGTCTTTCTGACCTGACCCCCTCCATATCTGGGGTTCTCCCCACTGACTGCAGCCTTTTTTCATCATGTCTCGAGAAAGTGTGCAAATGAGCAAGGTGCTAGTGTAGTCAATGCTGAAAATCTTCCTGCCTAGTTTTTCAGAGGGGACAGGCTCAGAACAAACCTTGTGGTATCCTTTTCAGGTCAGAATCTGCATTGCAAATCTGTTATTAAACTCTGCAAAAGATCGGCAGTGGTGAGTGACATTAACTGACTCTAACCCCCTTTGTCTCTCCTTGACTGTCATTCCTGACTGACACTAAGAACTGGCAAGCAGCCTTCCATGCTGGGCTGTAATTAGCATGTGCCTGGGAACTCAGCAGATTCACAAACATACCTTTGCAAGAAACTGATCGCTGTGCCTGTGATTTTAGGAAATAACGACCCCCCTAATTAGTTTCCAAACCCAAGAAATAAAGAAGTGCAGTAAGAAGTTTTCCTCTGGCAAGAAGTGAGAACATTGATCTTGGCCAGGTTGTTTACACAAGGTCACCATTTGACGGAGTGCTTTTGTCCCTTTTCAGCTCCCTGCCAGCAGCAAAAAGACACAGCCTCTGTCTTCCTCAGAGAAAGATAACAGTGTGTCTGAGTGGACTGCCCTTTCCCAGTCTGGAAAGCCATCACCCTGTGGAACACGGGCTGGAGAAGTGCTGGGGAGGGAAAGAAGTTCATAGGACTTGAGTGAAAGAAGGAGGAGTTGAGTAGGAAAAAAAAAGTATCACGTCTTGGGACTGAAGAAATAATACAAGGGTAGATGTATGTCTTGCACCTGCAAACCCTTTTTTTTATTCCCAGGTACCTCGTTTGGCCCTGGTATCTCATATGGTCCCCTGAACATTGCTAGGAGTGATCCCCCAGTACAGAGTCAGGAGAAGATCCCTGAACACACCCCACCAAATGTATCACATCTCCATGTGGAGTTAAGTAACCTGTCAATCATAATTGTACACGTTCTCTCTGGAGAAGTAATTTTCATCCTGGTCAGACAGGCAGGCAGGGAGTTGGGGAGCCCTCTAGCAATGAGTTCTGGGACATCATAAAACCAAAAAATGGAATATGAAGATGTTACTCTGCTAATAGCCCTGACCTGCTAAAAGCATTACTCCCAGGACCTTCCTTATAGACACGGGAACTAAGACATGATATGTACTTTAGTGATGTCAGAACAGACCCAGAGAAGGCTTCTCTGAGAGAAGTTCTAGCAGGAACAAAGGCCAGGAAAGAAATATCAGAGAAGACCATCACTTCCCCCCTCTTTTCCTTGGCAACTACTTTAGCAATGGACACTCTTACCTGGTAGAAAGCCCCACGTGGACAGTTTAGGAAAAACCCAATAAAACCCAACTTGGAACAAAGAATGTGTGCCCATGCATTGCCTGGGCACATGGGTACTTTTATATTTTAATGTTGGATTGCCTATTGGGGCTTTTTTCTCTACTCTGGAGAAGCCTGCATTCTTTTCTTGAGCGTGTTACTCTTGTTAGAGTGCAGAGTTGACCACCCCACAGAAGTGGAGAAAGAAAGCTCTAGATTTCCTTCTTGAGGCTGCTGTCTCTCTTCCCTCTTCACGTAAATCACTAGAGACCCATATTGGCATCCTGGTATATGCATGTTTGAGCATGTGGTGTGTTGGAATAAGGGACAGAAGGTGCAGGGTTGGTCAGTGGAGAGCAGTGAGCTAGAATATTCTGAGATGTTGCCTCAGTGTCAGGAATCTGCATGATGGATTGTCCTGGAACTTAGTCACTAGTTAATTACAGCAGCTAAAAAGTAAAATATCAGGTTCTTGGTGATGCAGGCGAGGCAGATGCAGCTGTGGCAGGTCTCTATGTTCATTCCCGAATCCCAGGTTTGCCAATCTTTGCAAGAATAAAAATATTGAATAATAAAGCTGCTCAGACTCCAAGTTCGGAAGTAGAAGAGAAAAGAAAAGGAGATTTCCAAGTGGGGAGAAACTTAGTATAGGACTAAGTTAAAAGGGAGTTTTGTGTAATCCTTTTAAAGACTCTCTGGTCAATGAAATGTTTTTATCAATTAACAAATGTTACAGAGGGTTCAAGGAAGTTACAGGAAAAGGATCTTCTTATAGATTCTTTCAGGTGGAAATTGGGATCTTTACATTTCTTATCAATTGATAAATGTTACACAGGATGTAAGGAAGTTACTGGTTTGTCTTTTTAGCCATGGGGACCCTAAGCTCCAGCGCAGAATTTTATGGTCCTGGGGAATTCCTGAAATGTTAAGACAGGACTTTGGGGATGAAGTATAGTTAGGTGGATGTGATGTAGGCGGGTAGGTTAGGGAAGCCCCACTCCAACTCCATTCCCCCCCACATCATGGCAATGAAATTTCTGGGAAGTAAAAGCCTCTAGTCCTAAATCTGACCCACCTTTTGGATACAGAAGGAAAGACCTGATAAGACCTTCTTCAGAAACATGCCCTGAGGAGACTGGACCCCTTTTTACAGAAAGGGCCTGAAGGAAGTTACTGGAGAACCCTCAATTCCTTCATTTAATTTGATAAAACATCATCTAGCCCAGACACGAAAAGGCTGAACCCACTCTCTGAGAGAAGATCTAGCAGGAGCAAAGGTCAAGAAAAGGAGTTTCATAGATGACTACTCCCAACTCTGCCTGCTTAGGAGCAACCCCAGCAAAACTCTTACCTAGCTAGAAAGCCCCACTTGGGGATGGCTTGGAGAAAACCTAAAAGACACCTTGAACAAAGGGAGGGTACACATATGCTGCCCGAGCCCATGTGCTCCTTGTGCCCACATGGCTGAGCACATGTGGTGCCTGAGCATATGTGTCACCTGCATCTCCCCTTTTGAGAGGTGTACTTTCATGCTTTCATATCTAATGCTGGGATGTGTGTGGAGGCTCTCTCCACTCTTGGAGAAGCCAATTCTTTCTTGAGCGCATTACACATTCTCTCTCCCACTTTTCTCTTCCTCTTCCCCTTCAAAGCCTCTAAATAAAATCTGTTTTACTTCACTGTTTGTCTACTCCTGAAATTCTTTTCTGGGAGGCGAGACAAGAACCCAGTAACCCTGAGTCCCGAGTGGCAGAGACAGATGGGGAGAAAGTGACCGTCTTTCTCCTCCCTGCTTCACATAAAGTCACTGTGGGGCCCATCCACATCAGATAGGGGAGAGAAGAAGCATCTGGCAAGAGAAGACTGTGACTTCTCTCACTGGCAAGGGGAAACTGAGGCTGCCTCCTTCATTAGAATCTCCTTAGAAATGCCACTGCACTTATTATTCTTAAGGGACAGGGTGGAATCCCAGAGCAGGAAGGGATGTGATGAGCTGTGGGGCTACTCTGATCACACAGGACCAATGGTCCAGGCACCCAGAGTGCACCGCTGTGGATTTGCATGAGGACATGATCAATGGCCGTTTTGAAAGATCTTGATTGTAGGTAAATTTACTTTCCCATCATGAGTGCCATGCTATCAGAAAGACAAATTAATTTAGCATGAGTGACTTACTGCTCCCTTATGAATTACTTTCCAATTGTTTTTAATAGCATGTCTTTATCTTTAGCACAAGAAAACACAGTTGACCTTTAACAGTCTTTGTTATAAATGAACCCAATTGCAGCTCAGCTTTTCCACTTTCAGATCTTTATCTCCTGGTACCTTGAATCCAAGCTCATCTGAATGCAGGTCCAGCTGTCTCTCTAATGGTATCTATCCATTAATTAAACACTCTGGGCTTAACAGCTTGCATGCCAGCAGCTGTAAAGGATGAGAAGGCAGTTCTCCTTTAATCTACAAATATTTATTTTCTTTTGGGGGGATTGGTTGGGAAAAGATTAAGTGTATAGGAGTATAACCAGCTTACAGAGAATGTGCATGTCGTCGATGTTTCCTGCAGAGTCACATCAGGTGCAGTTAGTAAGCACGGAGGCTGACTCCTAATCCCCTGCAATCATAAATTATGAAGTGCTGGTTAAAGCAAGCATCTTCCGCCATCTGGGCTGAGGATGTGTCTGTGTTCTCTGAGTATTTTAATGTGTGCATGTGAATGAGCTTATGGGGAGAAATAAATATAAGTCAAATATAATCCTATAAATATTGACTCTGATGTATATGGGATCTTGTCTGCACAGGAGCCCAGTTATGTCTCATACATTCTTATCCTTCCTCAGTGCATTATGGGATCCTCCTTTCTGCATTTATATTTTTCCTTGTTTGTCAGAATCATTCATCACTAAATTGTGTAGAAACAATCCTGGAATAACAAATAAAGGATTGAAAGTTAAATACACAGTATTTTTTTAAAAAACATAATAAAATATATTTAAAATACAGCACGCACATGTACATGGTCAGATATTAGAAAAATTAAATAGAACTAAGAGAATAGAGATAAAATTAGAATAATACTTAAAAATGACTAGAGATAAAACAGCCAACAACTTAGTTTACATATTTCCAGATTATTTTTGTGCTTTTATATCTCTAAATATGAATATCTAGATACAAATATGTAAATATGGTTTTTCACACACAAATGTGTTAGAAGGAGCATGCCAATTGGAAGATGGTCCTTTGGCTTAGTTTAGATTCCCTAAAAGAACATCATGAGGCTTGTATACAAGTATTTTCTGGAAGGCAAATAAGAGTTTGGGGCTGGAGAATAAACAGGAAGAATGAAATGCTAACAGGTTATGTCAATGTTTGTATCTAGATGTTCATATATAGAGATATAAAAACACAAAAATAATCTGGAAATATGTAAACTAAGTTATTGGCTGTTTTATCTCTAGTCATTTTTTAAGTATTATTCTAATTTTATCTCTATTCTCTTAGTTCTATTTATTTTTTCTAATATCTGACCATGTACATGTGCTTGCTGTATTTTAAATATATTTTATTATGTTTATGGTAATGTCAATGTGTTGTTGACATTACCATTGTAAGAAATGGAGTTCAAGTCTACCTGGACAGCTGAGAATCATAAAGAATATCCCTGGACCATAAGCATGACCAGAAGTGCCCCCCCAAAATGAAAAGAATACTCCTGAAATTTTCCACCTGAGAGGCAGGAGTCTGATATATTTAATTACTAACTTCTCTTGGGAAGGAGGACCTTAATATCTTTGTTTCCAGCTGTACTTTAGAAGGCTTAGAACTTGTAAAACTACAGAGAAAGTCCTGGACAAGATTGCAAAGGGACTCATTTCATATGTGGTTAAAATCAGAGTTGGGTTAAAATCAGGATGTGAATTGGGCACCAGGAACCAAAGTCATGTAACATATTTGTCTGTAATTTCTTTCTCATTTTCTCCATGTAGTATCATTCAGTTTTCTTTCCTATAAACAAAAAGGTATGTAGGCCTAGATATAGATAAGTGAAGAATTTTGGAAAAGAATGGTTTGATGACTATTAACATATAGTTGAAAATATATACTAACATTTATTTTTAAGAGATTAATTCAATTAATCTGGAGTGATAGCACAGTGGTAGGGCATTTGCCTTGCACACAGCCAACATGGCCAACCCGAGTTTGATTCCTTCGCCCCTCTCGGAGAGCCCAGCAAGCTACTGAGAGTATCTCGCCCGCATGGCAGAGCCTGGCAAGCTACCCGTGATGTATTTGATATGCCAAACACAGTAACAACAAAGGCTCCAATAGAGACGTTACTGGGCCCGCTCAAGCAAATTGATGAACAACGAGAGGACCGTGTGTTAAATTAAATTCAATTAAAAATTTTATACTAAACACTGAATATAGTGTGGATGGTGGTGGTTGAAATAGGTGTTACTATAATTCTGTCCTTGGATCCAGAGAGATAGTACAAAGGTGAAGGTACTTGCTTAGCATGTAACTAAGGCTAAGATACTGGTTTAAATCCTGGCACTGCATATGGTCCCCTGAATACCACCAGGTGTGCACTTCTCCAAATAAATAAATAAATAAAATTTTAAAATTCTGTTCTTAAGTTGAGAAAAAATTTGTAAAATAAAATGTGACACTCTGGTACAATTTTTAATGGAGTGTAGAGTTTAATAGTGGGTCAGGGAAGAAATTAATCCATTTTCTTAGGATATAGAGGGAGAAGATATAGGGAGAAATAGCAATCTTTCAAAGTTCAATAATTTTATGATTTGGATATATGAAAGATAAATAGTTTGGGAAGAATTCATTCTAGGCAAAGTTGTATTGAGAGTCATGGTTATGAAAAAACTTATTGGGAAAACTACACACATATACACAATGGGATATTATGTGTATGAAAAGATGAATTTGCATCAGAGAGATAGAACAGCAGGTAGAGCACTTGTATAGCAAGTAGTTGACCTGGGTTCAATTCCTGGCATCCCTTAGGGTCCCCCAAGCTTTGCCAAAAGTAAGTCCTGAGTACCGCTGGGTATGAACCCCAAAGCAAAAACAAAGAGAAGATGAACTGATAAAGTTTTCTTCAATTTGGATGGAACAGAATGAGGGAGAACCAGAGGGAGAAGGCCCAGCTTTGGATGAACTAACTTATCTATAGTATATAGGGGAACAGAACAAGAGTAGAGATAATATCAAAAAGTGAAAATGAACTCTGGATACCGAAGTATGAACTGAGAATACCAGAATTGGTGGGGTTGGGGACTGGTGGACTAAAGGTGGCATGGGGGCGTGGATAGGAGATTGTGAGTTTGCTTGTAGTGGCGAGGTAACTATACACCAAGACCATAAATGTCAACACTTTGTAATGGTGTAAATATACTATCTTACAATCTTTTAAAAAATAGTAACATTGAAATTAGTGTAAATGTTGATATTTTTGGTCCTGTTTATTTCCACATATGGGCAAGGCCTAGAAGATATGGGATTCAATCTTGACAGACACAGGAGTAAACCTGGTTGGCTACTATATACTGTTGTCTGTACAGTATGGCCTTAATTAATATCACCAGTAGGATCTTGGAAACTGCCTTTATGTAAAATGATGCACATAGACAATCCTCTAATAACATTGTCTTTCTCAAGTTTGTTGGAATTTGTTTTCTTCATTGACATAACAAAAGGATGTTGAATAAAAGCAATGCTATTTGAGGTTCTGATCTATGAAAAGCCTATCTTATAGGTATTTCTAGCACTCTTGTGATGATGCCCATATCGTGGTCATCTCCTACTAAAATGTGCTGTGGATTTAAATGACATAGTGAAGGTTAGACGCCCTTCAACATGGAGACTTAATTACTGATCGAGCCAGTTCACTTGCTTCAGTCCACCTTTTGTTGGATGACTTATCTCCATGCAAGTATTGATCACTGCAAAGGGAAGAGGCTGTATATTCAGCCCCATCTGCCAGAGAGGGGAGATTTATCCGAGCACAAGAAATGGAACAAGGCAGGAAGACTGAAAATATGGCCCCAAATCACCTCCACTTGGCGAGGCAGTGATAACTAGAGGAGTCTGTGACAAAAAGGGAGAAAAATAAGCAGTGTCACTCTCCAAACAGTGACCTGCTGCACTTCCGGGTGATATATGACTTCAAAGGCCACTGAAGCTACCTTTCTAAATAGGCTACGTGGAGTATGTGTGAACAAGAAGATTTATTGGATAGTCTTTGGTGCATCACTGACCAGAGAAGTTGTAAGGAGTTGTAGGTAATAGGGGTTTTGGGTCATTGTTGAAGCCAGCAACTTATTTATACCAGTAAGCACCATTTCTGAGACAGTGCAAGCTAGAATGCTTACATACGGGGCATACATAGGTCCTTCTACCCATCCATGTTTAAATATAGTATGCTTGACTTTCATATCTAAAAAATAATGTAGTAACAATAATGATGCAAAATCCAGTTATACATTATGTATGAATTTCAGTATTTTAAGTTAAAATAATGATGGATGATGTTTTGAATATTTATAATGAATTAATTATTTTAAAAAATACACCTGCATTTTTTTCCTAGGGATTGGAGGATATGATGCATGCACTAGCCATGTGTTCACAAAGTCACTCCTTTAGAAGACAGTGTGAATACTTAGCAGAGTCTACAAGGTGAATTTCCTTTGAAAGATCCTACAATTTCAATACCAGAAAAAAATTCCTGCAGATATACAAATGTACAAAGATAGATGTGAGAAAGACCACAGAAGCACTCTTTAGAAGTGAGATGTCAGAGAGAGCCTAAATCGTGGTCAATAAAGATTTGACTAATTTTATAGTGCAGTGTCACAATGAGATATTGCTCTACATGAAAATGAATAGCATTGAAAATAGTATGTGGAACATGGTACAAGTATGAATATGTGCTTGTAAACCTGAAACATTCTGCCAGTGAGGGAGAACTCTGAACAATCATTCCTCTGAAAATGTGATTGAGAGGTTGTTGCAGATGCTGGAGATTCATACTGTTGTACAAGGTGAAGCAATATATATTACCAGCATCTTTAACTTATATACATTTAAAGCACACTCAAAAGTGAAAAAAAAATAAGGCCAGGATATGATTCAAAAAGGAGATGTACATGAGTGGCATGAATAAGACCCCAATTCTTTTGTGTATGTGTGCGTGTGTATCTCCACTACCTCCACTACTCAGCTGCCGCCAATCTTCAGGATGCTTTCCGGACCATGCGGCCTCGAAGCCGCGGTGACGACTGCTGGATTAGAGCCTGTACCGACTGGATTCCACGTGACGTCAAAAGATCGCTTGGCCACCCACCTACCAGATGGTCAGACTTCTTCATCAAGATCCTGAATGATTGGTTTGAGGCTCTTCGTGTTCCTAGAACGAACAGATGCCATTGGGCTACACTACACGCGACAGGGACAAATGGAGACGTTACTGGTGCCCGCCCAAGCAAATCGACGATTAACGGAAAGTCAAGTGATCAAGTGATCAAGTGTGTGTGTGTGTGTGTGTGTGTGTGTGTGTGTGTTTAAATTGAATCACCGTAAGATACAAGTTACAAACTTTCATGATTACATTTCAAGCATACAATGATGAAGCACCCATCCCGTCACCAGTGCATTTTCAACCACCAATGTTCCCAGTATCACTCCTGCCTCCCCCACCCCATCCCAAACTCTGTGGCAGGTACATTCCTTCTTTTTTATTTTTCAAATGAATCACCATGAGATACAGTTACAAACTTTCATGTTTGAGTTACAATCACACAATTATCAAACATCCATCCCTCCACCAGTGCAGCATTCCTCAGTATACCCCCCTTTCCCACCCTTCCACTGCTTCCATGGCAGGCAATTTTCCCCATACTCTCTCTCTACTTTGGGGCATTAGGTATATTCCTTCTTACTCTCTTTCTAGTTTTGGGTGTTATGGTTTGCAATACAGATACTAAGAGACCTTCATGTTTGGTCCTTGAAGACCCCAGTTCTGAGTCCCCTGCACGCCCCTGCAATGCCAGTGTGGCTGTGCAGCCCTGGTGCCTCTTGACCACTGTCAGATATCACATCTCTAGTCACTATTAGTAGGTGTGGCCTCTATTTTAAAAAATGAAATACAAAAGGGAATATAAATGTCTCTCCCTCTTTATAAAAACACAGCTTGCCTTACTATAGGTGGAGAGCCCAATGACTGAGCTACCTCCAGACCATGGGATCGAGTTTATATGTCCCTCCTCATGGGATTCTTATCTCTGTGAACTTTCACTATGATTTCTACCAACTGCAAAGTATTCAACATAAGATGGAAACGGTTCTTAAAATATACTAAATCACTGTGAATTACCAAATTATAAAGTTATTCATGATTGAGTTTCAGGCATACAATGTCCCAACACTAATCTCTTTACCAGTGACCAGTCCCCCCACAGCCCCCTGGCCCCACCCCCACCAATCTGCCTCTATTGCAGACACTCTTCTCTTTTTCTCGTTCCCTCTAAGGCACTGTGGTTTGTAATATTAGTACTGAAGGTGTATTGTGCATATCACTTTCTCTCCTTTCAGCACCCAGGATGGAAAAATTAAGTAAAAGTAGTTGTGTGAAATTAAGAGAAAATACATAAGTGGTAATAATTCATAATATGTATATATGTCTATATTTTGGCAACCATCATCTAAGAGGAATATGCTTTTATATTACTGTTTGTCACCAACTATTTCTATGTGAAGCTACTTGTAGTGCTGTTCTGAACAAATTCATTGTCATTTCAACTACACTGAGTTCTCAAGAGTCAGGGTGAGAGCACTTCTTAATTTTCATTCCCATGTAAAGATTGTAGGTTAGGGAAACTAAGAAAAACTAGATTATTTCCAATGAAAAGTCCTTTTAGTTCTCAGTAGAAATTTGATGTGAAAAACCAACCTAGCTGTTTTCCCCATTCACTGTTTGACACTTCAAGTAAAAATTTATGTGCACAAGGCATATGCTTAACTGGCTAAATGGAACGTTTTTGATTGGATAACTTTTATTAAGTTGATTATATATCCACTCCACAGGCACCATTAAGCTCTACAAGTCTATCAGAACCTGCTATATATATTAGGGATATAAATAGAGATTTATGTCTAATTGGAGAAGAAAATATGTGAAGTACAAGTTATAATATGACTTGTTAATTGCAATCCATTCAAGGTCTTGAATCCATTCAAGGTCTAGCCACCACAAGGACATATATTGATATACAAAACTGAAAACACATTTCTAGGGCTGGGGGATAGTTCAGTATCTATGCTACCTGCTGTTTACCTTCTATGTGGCTGACGCGGGTGGATCCATTGTACCCCAGGTGGGTCCCCTGAGCCCTGCTAGGAGTGATTCCTGAAATCAGAGGCAGGAATAAACCCTAAAAATAATAGGGTTTTTAAAACCAAAAATGAAAAATATATCTCCACTTTTTGTTTCTTAATTCAACTAAAGGAATCTACCTTATAGATATTTTTCAAAGCTTTCTTTAGGATGAGCTGTACTGTATTATAAAATCACAATGTAGCAATGCAGACAATGGTCTAGGGGAGAGGGGGGAGGGGACATAAACCACTGTATAAATTAATTTCTTCCATTTATGAAGTCTCTCCTGTTGTTATTCTTTTTTTTTGTTGCTGTTGAACTACTATAAATATATGCAAGTATCATTATTTATTTATTTATTTATTAGTGAAGCACCATGAAGTACAATTGTAGACTTACAAACTTTCGTGCTTGGGTTTCAGTTATACAATGATTGAGCACCCATCCCTCCACCAGTTCCCATTATCCACCACCAATGATCCCAGTAGCCCTCCCAGCCCCCCACCCAATCTCTCCCATCCCCTCACCTCTGTGGCAGGGCATTCTCTTTTGCTCTCTCTTTCCTTTATGGTGTTGTGATTTGCAATAGAGGTATTGAGTGGCCATCGTGTTTGGTCTATAGTCTACTTTCAGCACACATCTTGCATCCTGAGCGAATCCTCCAAACACCCTTTACTTGGAGTTCCCTTCTCTTTTTGAGCTGCCTTTCCCCCCAACATGTGCTGCCAGTTTCCAAGTCATGGAGCAGACCTCCAGGTACTTATCTCAACTATTCTTGGGTGTTCGTCTCCCATTCTGTTACTTTATATTCCCCAGATGAGTGCTGTCTTTCTATGTCTGTCCATCTCTTTCTGACTCATTTCACTTAGTACAATACTTTCCATGTAGAACCACTTGTATGCAAATTTCATGTTCACAATCATGCCTCAGAGAATCAAGTACTTAGGAATCAGCTTAATTAAGGACGTAAAAGACCTGTACAAAGAAAACTACAAAACGCTAATTGAGGAAATAAAATAGTACACGAGGAAATGGAAAGATATCCCCTGTTCATGGATTGGGAGAATTAACATTGTCAAAATGGCAATACTCTCTAAAGCATTGTACAAATTCAGTGTGATCCCTATAAGGATGCCCGTGACATTCTTCAAAGAAATGGAGCAAGCACTCCTTAAATTCATATGGACCAATAAGTTCTCACGAATAGCTAAAGCAATTCTTGGGAAAAATAAAATGGGAGGAATCAACCTCCCAAATCTCAAACTCTACTACAAATCAGTAATAATTAAAACAGCGTGGTACTGGAACAAAGGCAGAGCCACAGACCAATGGAACAGAGTTGAATATACTGACAACCCCCCCAATATATGATCATCTAATATTTGAGAAGGGAGCAAGAAATGTGAAGCAGAGCAAGGAAAGCTTCTTTTAAAAATTGTACTGGCAAACCTGGACAGCTACATGCAAAAAATGGGCTCAGATCTCTACCTAACACTATGTATAAAAGTAAGATCAAAATGGATTAAAGATCTCAACATCAGACCAGAATCCATAAGTTACATTGAAGACAAGGTTGGCAAAACCCTCAATGACATTGAAGCTAATCGTATCTTCAAAGATAATATGCCACTGGCCAACCAGGTACAAACAGAGATAGACAAATGGAACTGTCTTAAACCAAGAAGCTTTTACACCTCAAAAGAAACAGTGACCAAAATACAGAGACAGTCTACAGAATGGGAAAGGATATTCACCCAATATCCTTATCTGATAAGGTGCTGATATCAATGATATACAAAGCACTGGTTGAGCTCCACAAGAAGAAAACATCCAACCCCATCAAAAAATGGGGTGATGAAATGAACAGAAACTTTCTCAAAGAAGAAATCTGAATGTCTAAAAAGCACATGAGAAAATGCTCTGCATCACTAATCGTCAGGGAGATGCAGATCAAAACAACAATTTGATATCATCTCACACCACAGAGACTGGCCCACATCCAAAAGAACAAAAGCAACCGTTGTTGGTGTGGATTTGGCGATAAAGGGACTCTCCTTCACTGCTGGTGGGAATGCAGATGGTTCAGCCTTTTTTGGACGATTCTCAAAAAATTAGAAATTGAGCTCCAATTTGACTGAGGAATACCACTCCTGGGAATATGTCCCAGAAAGGCAAAAAAGTACAGTCGAATTGACATCTGCACTTGTATGTTCATTGCTGCACTGTTCATAATAGCCAAAATCTGGAAAACACCTGAGTGCCTGAGAACAGATGACTGGTTCAAGAAACTTTGGTACATCCTGTTGTCATTCTTGAGAGGCTCTCTGCATTTCCAGTTAACACTGCAGTAAAAATAAGGGTCTTCTTGAGTAGCTTTTGAAATCCGTTTACTGAGGAAAAAAAACCATTTCCATGTGAATATTGTGCAAGAAACAATTGGATCTAGATGGTTCACAAAAACTTTTTAGGAATTTTTGAAGTAAAGGGATACACTATTAATTAATAAACATGAGAGCTCCTGGCATGCTTAAAATCATGAGATTTTCCCTTTCCAATTTGAAGTCTTCCATTTTTGTTAATTTCATTTACTTTTAATTATACCACATAAATAAACCACATAGGAAAACAATGTATATGTGCATGTTAAATATTCATTGAAAGGCAAACAGATCCAACAGATTGAACTAAATAAATATGTGTATAATATTCTTATCTTTTGTTATAGAAATCACTCCCAGATTTAGTTTAGTATAAAAGGAGGACAAGAGAACAACTGTGATGGGTAAATACAGTATTATGTCCATTCCCTATAATGGATTCTAAAATAAGAAACCAAAATTCGTAATTCATTTTTTGTTTTAGGATTTGATATTTGGGGTCCTGTAGAATGTGAAATTCATTGCTCCCAGGTTTTGAAATTAGCACTGTGCCATCTGCTGGATAGTATGAGGATTTGCATCTCCTTCAGAATGGGATCCGCAATCATTACAACCCACTTTTAATGCCTCTTTGTGCTAACGGTCACAAGACCTTTTGCATCAGACCATTTTCTTGTGAATGCTTTTTATCTTCTTTCCATATTTACTGTCAAAAATGATGGAAAAATTAGAAAATTTCATTTATTTTTAAGATCTGATATCTAGAAAAAGTGGCCTTTGCAAACAAATGAGAATTTGGGGTCAGTGAATAAATGCTCAGTACTCCAGACTCCCTTTTACATGCTTATTTGACTGTATCCTGAAGCAGGGACCAAAATTATAGCTGGATAAATTGTTCTACAAATGTCTTTTTTTGTTTTTTCTATCATATCTTATAAATGAGGATCTATACATTAGATTTATTCTGACAAATTCTGTCTGATAAAGAAAAGAAGGAAATGTGTTCTGATAAAGAAAGAATTGATACAATAATGAATATAACATTAGACTTAAGGAAAGATAAACTTTTCAAAATGCCATTCATAATATTTTTACTAGGAAAACTAGACTGACTTTGAAATTCAATCATTGCCTTATAAAATTCTGTCACAGTGTAGAATGGATTCAGACTAGTTTATTGCAAATCAGCCAAACTACAGGAAAATCCCTAATGGATATTTTCTCTTTGGATGAACAAGTGAGGCTCTGTGAATCTTGAGTTATTTTTTCAGTGTATTGGTTTAAATTTTGAAATTGCCAGCAACACTGCCTCAGGGAAACAAACACAGTGCCTACTTTGGTAGTAAAATTTTTTTCTACCATTCCTTTAATTCTCTGCCATTTTGAGCGCATTGTGATACTTGGAGAAGGGTGTCATGTGTATTTCTAACTTTAAGCTTAAAAAATCTGTACTATATCCCATTTAGCTGTATGGCCCCATTTCAACAAAACCAAGACCAGGACTGGAGATAGTTGAAATGATAGAGCACAGGTCAGTCCCATCTCAATATTCTCTCTGATCACGGCTACATGTGAATATAGTGGCCCCAAAACCCTGGACTGAGGCCTGAGTGCCAATTGATTAAGTATCACCTGGAATGTGACATTCAGGACCTTTGGATGTGTAACCCATGTTAAAGAAAAAAGTGAGGAAATGTGAAGGGTAAGGAGTAGGTCAGAGAGCTAGAGTACATGCCTTGCTTGTGTGGATCATGAATCTATTCCTGACTCACTGCCTGGTCCTTACCCTGTCACTACCAGTTGTGGCCTTCAGCCTGCCGGGGAATACTATTCACAATTCCTGTGTCTGAATGGTGAACACACACTTTGGGGGTGACTATCACTGGGAGTAGCCCCAGGCTCTCCAAACATGGTTGTGGAGGGCTTCCCGCAAAAGAAATAAATGAAATGTATTTGAAGTGGCAAGTCCAACTTACAAATTGTATGGTTTCTTGGTTCACATAAAGTCAGATATCAAGCTAGCATTTTATTCTTTCATGTACTGGTTAATAGGTCATGGAAATTGGAGCGTGGGAGAGAGGGCAAAGGTCTGGAGACTAGAAATGTACAGAACTGACAGCTTGCTGCAGTCTTGTTATGCAAGATCAGCTGCTCAAGAAAAGATCTGTTAAATCTCACATTTACTTCCTTTCTGTTACGGGCATTGGTCACTCCAACAGATGCAGATGACAAGAGGTAGGCAACCGTAACAAATCAGAATCTTGAATCTTAGGTATACTTCTGTTATTGTCCCCTTTCATTAACCTCAATACTGGTTCCCATTTTAGGAGTTTTCCAAATAATCCTCTTTGGGCCAAATTGTCCCAGAAGAGATGGAGTTCTCTGGAAAATACAAAATCTATGGGTCAAAGTTTTTGAATGAGGATAACTTTAAAGGATATTTATTATCACTCTAGCCCTAGGAAATTTAGGAGGGAATAGTCATGGAAGTATAGAACGGAAATCTTCAATCACTAAGAAACAGCTTTCAAAAACAATTTTAACATATCAACGTGGTAATATGGCATTTAGAAAGCATTTCTATTTTTAGAAGGTCTTTCTATTTGTCTCATAGATACCCTTTCACCTGATACATGCTCTGTATAATCATTTGAAGTAGATTTTGTACTTATGACTATTTGGAGTTCAGAAATCTACATTTTCAAAAAGTTTCCTAATTGATTATTTTTTTTCTTTATTTTTATTGAGTCACCATGAAATTCAGTAACAAATCAGATACAGATACTTCAGAGGCCTTCATGTTTGTTCCTTTATCTACTTTAAGCACACATCTCCCATCCCGACGGATCCCTCCAACCATCATAGGCTTAGTGATCCCTTCTCAATCACACCTGTCTTCTCCTCCAGCTCATGAGGCAGGCTTCCAATTGTGGAACAATATTCCTGGTCCTTGCTTCTACTGTCCTTGGATGTCAGTCTCATATTATGTTATTTTATTTTCCACAAATGAGAGCAATCATTCTATGTCTGTCCCTCACTTTCTGACTCATTTCACTTAGCATGATACTCTCTATGACCAACCACTTATAAGCAAATTTCATGACTTCATTTTTCCTAACAGCTGCATAGTCTTTTAATGTATAGATGTAAGAAAGTTTCTTTAGCCATTCATCTGTTCTTGGGCATCCGTGTTGTTTCCAGATTCTCGCGATTCTGAACAGTGCTATGATGAACACACATGCCATGACATCTGTCATTTCTCCTGTGCTCTTTAGCACTCTCTGGGGTAAATTCCCAGAAGTGGTATTGCTGGGTCATATGGAAGTTCAATTTCTAGTTTTTTGAGGAATGTCCTATTTTTTTCAGAAAGGCTGAATCAGTCAGTATTCCCATCAACAATGAAAGAGTTCCTTTTTCCCCCACATTGCACCAGCACTGGTTGTTTTTGTTTTTTTGATGTGTACCAATCTCTGTGGTGTAAGACGATATCTCATAGTTCTTTGATTTCCATATCCCTGATAACAAGTGCTGTACCGCAGTTTCTAAATGTGCCTTTTGGCCATTTGTATTTCTTTTTTTGAGAAAGAATCTGTTCATTTCTTCTCCCCATTTTTTGATGGGGTTGGAGCTTTATTTCTTGTGAAGTTCTATTAATGTCTTGTATATCTCCTAGGTAGATTCTTAATTTATAACCCTTCTCAAGTGGATTTGGTTTCTGAAAGGAGAAGTCAACACAGTGAGCTGGGGTCAGTGTAGGATGGTGTAGCATTCTATTACATCCTCTCATCAGTCTTTTCAGAGGTGGACAATTGGAGATGCCAAGGCTTGGCAAATCTGTAGATCTCTGAGGCAGAGAACAGGCATAACATTAAGATGTGCTCTTCTTAAGTGTAACTCTTGATTTCTAGAGCTCAACTTCTCAATGACCTAGAATTGTAAGTCAAGTAGCAAGATGTCTCCAAGTAATCCAGTCTATTTTCTCTTATTTGAGTTGTGATCATTAAGCCTCCATCTCCCCACTTAGGGAGAAATGTGGGACAAATCTAACACACTCAGTTCACCTGTAACCCTTTACATGGCTCTCCCAGATAGTTTTCCTAGTCTTCATCTCTAGCTTCTCCGTTCCTCACCGACATCAACATGCATGGGTCTGCTTTTTTGTCCTTCTTCAAAAGCCTACCCATTACTCTTTCCTGGATCTTCATTGTAAGGTGAGAGTTCTCAGTTGATTTAACTTTCTGTTCATATGCCACCTCAAACTTCCTCTGATTATTTTATCACTCTGCTAGTATTGAGCATGGTTATATTATTATAAATAGCAGGTGTTTTTATTATTGTTCTTGTTTATTTTAACCTTCCCTACCCCAGTTCCTGATTATCAGTCTATGTAGTTCAATAAAATAGTTGAAAGATGTGGTGTTACTCAGGTTCTGTGTTACAGGGATTACCCTGGCCACTGGGTAAATTGAGGCCTCCAGAGCCACTACAAGTGGTGTTTGGGAGTCACCAAGGCCGCACTTAGGGATGATCAGAAGACCTTGTGGTACTGAAACTGAACCCATGTTGCATGTGTAACCATCACTATCTATAGACACCATGTGATTATTTAATTATTGTGAAGCAAGATATATTTAATTGAAACTTACTTAGAAAGATGGGCTGGAGCGATAGCACAGTGGTAGGGCATTTGCCTTGCATGCAGCCAACATGGCCGACAGGAGTTTGATTCCTCCGCCCCTCTCGGAGAGCCCGGCAAGCGACTGAGAGTATCTCGCCTGCACGTCAGAGCCTGGCAAGCTCCCCGTGATGTATTTGATATGCCAAACACAGTAACAACAAAGTCTCCAATGGAGATGTTACTGGGCCTGCTCGAGCAAATCGATGGACAATGGTAGGACAGTGACAGTGACAGTGACTTAGAAAGATGTGAGAGAATAGAAAGAGAAAAGTAAATGCTGAAGAGATGAAACATGCTTTTCGAGAGTAGAAAAAGGCAAGCAAAGAAACAGAGAATCAAGTAAGATACATGCTCAACAGAGACATAGAGCAAATCTTATTTTTATTTTTGAAAAATTTGCTCCATTTCAATTCCTTTCCTCAGGACTTTATCTTATTCTTTGCTGTATTCTCTGCCCACTCCAAAAAATTCTTGGAACATATAAATTCTTAATAAAACACAGTAAGATACATAAGTATTTTTCTCAAAAATTGTCACTAAAAATCTCTTTGTACATTGTCATTGCCATTTCCTTAGTAAAGGGAATTTAAAACTTGATGAAACAAGCCAGTTTATGTTCACAAATGCATGCTCATATTTCTAAAGCATTCCACTGAAACATACAAAGACTGTGAAAAAGCATAGCTGTGAATGTTTCCTGTGGTAACTATCTTGTTCATAAGGATCTGAAGAGAAAATTTTAGCTCAATTTATATATATATTCATGGGGGTGGGCATACTATGAGTAATGTTAGAGTATTTTAGGAATCAGAAATTATGAGCAAATGAAGTTATATTTTTGGAAACTAGAATATAAGGGCTCATGGAGGAAACTAGAAAGAGATGTGAGTGGAAGGAAAGGGCCAAGTTATGAACCGCTTTGTCTATTATGCAAAATACTCCACTCTCAATTTAATTTTGAAGAGATGGAAAAACTAGTGGCTTTTAAATAGACAAATAACATAATTGTGTCTGTATTTTAGAAAGATAATACCAATCGTGGGTCATATATGGATTGGAATAATTCTGATTGGGAAAGTTAGGAGGCATCAGGGAAATATAAAAAGCATGGGAGAGTAGCAATGAGGGGAAAGGAAAAATTTTCCTGAAGTAGAAAGTTTTGGATTTTGAAATAGGTTAGATATATAAAAGGATGGTTGTGGGCCAGAACAATAGTACCATGGGTGGGGAGATTGTCTTGCATGCTGTCAACCTGGGTTTGATCCCCAGCACCCCATATAGTACTCTGATTATCACCAAGAGTAATCTTAGGCAGAGAGCAAGGAGTAAGCCCTGAGCACCTCGAGATGTGGCTCAAATACCAAAAAATATTTTTTTAATTTAAAAATTTAAAATGTGATTGTAAGTAACATGCTTAATAATGCTGTTCTTGCCTTGGGGCATGGGGTGGGGGGTGGATGGAAGGTCATACATATAATGAAAAACTTCATAATGAACGCAGAAAGGCAAAACCTAGTCCTTAGAAGGATAAATGTGTGAATGTGGACGTGTTTGTGGATGTGGATGTATAAAGGTCATATACAAGTAAAGCATGTATTTTAATACTGAATCACATATCTAAATTCCCAATAATTATCTGACAAAAGAGTTTAGGCTTGTTCAGATTACTAGTTGGTTTGACTGGGAGAGATCTATGGTAAACTGAAACCACAGCAAAGATTTAAATAAATATATTAAAGAAGATCAGTAACTTGAAAGCAATGCGGAAGACTGGAAGCAAACAATGAATGAAATAAATGATTATAAATGATATAATGATTATACATGAAAAGAATTCATAATCATTATATCAACTCACAAAATGTGCTTAGTTGATCTCATTAACATAACTATTAGAAATACCTCCTTTGAACTAGTCAGAAAGTGTGTTAATATTAAGAGGTTTTTTTTTTTAACTCATTGCACACAATTCCAAACATGTATATGAGAAATGGATAGAGATTTATTTGTAGGTGGGAAGGGACTAGGTAGAAAGTGACAGCAACTGCCTACCCTTACCATGTTCTTTAACTTCTTGTCCAAGGGCTGGACACTCCCACATCTGGGACACTTGCACCTGAATTTCATGATGCTGTGGAGTCTGAAAGCTAATCTTCTTTGAGGCCAGGCAATTTAGATCTTCTTGCCAAGGGTCTTATCCATAAGGCCACGGGAGAGATCTAGAGCTGCAGATGCATATAGGTAACCTCTATCTGAAATGTTATAAAAGATTCTTCCTGCCAGCTTCTGAATATTGAAGACGTGAGTTTATCTCTCAATGATTTATGGGCTTTTAATAACAGAGATGATCCTGGCTACTTCTGGGTGTATGCTCAGGTCAGACCTTAAGAAAATATATTTAGTGTCAGGCATGGACTGGGAGTTGGCCACATACCAGCCAAGCACTCTACCTTCTGTACTATCTCTTCAGTTCCTTTACTTGCAATTTTAAACAAAAACAAACTCAATATCTAGAACTAACTATGCTCAAAAGGACTTTTAATTGCTTTTATTGGAAATTGCATCAATTCTTTAGAAAAATTTTTCCCGTAATCAGGTTGATCCACTTTCTCCCTCATATATACAGTTTAGATTGCCCAAATGAAATCCTGTTAAAAAACCCTGTTCATTTATTGTTTCTTGCACCTTTGGATTGCCAAATACAGTGTATCAAGTAGTAAACTGGAGCATTCAATGTTAGCTTTCACAGGCAAACTTTCTCAGAATACTTTTTTGTTCAATTTTGCTGACAAGTACACATATACTCAATCTCTAGGCTCAGGGATTTACATCCATGACTCATCTTTGGTTTTATAAAACATATTCTCAACATGCCACATAGCAATCAAATAAACACTTAGAAATTTTTTATCTTAACTTAATTTGCTTATTTTATAAAACATTTGTAAAGCTTTTTCCAATCTGGTACATTCACCAACCATTTTGCCTGATCTTCAGAATTGATGGAAAATCTATGCACATATACATACTGAGCATATCCATAGGTGTATCATAATGATATTTTCATAATGATCATTTTCATAATGATCTAGTGCACTCCTTGAGAAGTCCCTGGAACCACTATAGGTAGTAATATCCCAATCAGAACTTATTTCTCGAAATTACATAGGAAGATGGGTCCTATTGTCTTTTAGATCATGGGATTGACTGTATTATGTGGTCAGAAAAATAAAGTGCATAGTAATGTTAATAGGATGGTGTCTATACTGGTTATGCTTGAATAATGTTAATAAACTTAAAAGAAGCTATTTTTCCTAAAAGGTGAATTCCACATTCAGAGAATCAACCACAGATATGAGGTGGTTGAGTCCCAGATTAAAAAAAAAAACTTGCAGCTTTTCAAAAAATAGTGATGATCCTCACTTTGTAACCATCTCACATTTCACAAGGGTCAACTTCATTTGTCTAACTGGAATTTGGATCCATTAGTCTGCTTCGCCTATAAATGACTCAACAGTTATTATCTTGCATTAACGGTAGTTCAAGACAATCCTCTTTTTTTTTGCTTTTTGGGTCACACCCCGAGATGCACAGGGGTTACTCATGGCTCATGCACTCAGGAATTACCCCGGCGGTGCCAAGGGGACCATATGGGATGCTGGGAATTGAACCTGGGTCAGCCGCATGCAAGGCAAATGCCCTACTTGCTGTGCTATCACTCCAGCCCCAACTTCCAGTTTAATGTACAACTAGTAGATGCAACAGTGAAGTTGGATAAAGTCTATATTTAACCTCAGTAAGCGTAAGGTCCAGGATAGGTAACAGACATCAATGTATTGGACTCTAGTAAGAAGTATTACATGGGAACTATCTTAAATATGTGGAATGCAGAGATCCATGGGAAAGTATTATTGTGAGCAATGCAGATAGGAAAGTCTTTTTAAGGAAGGGATGAAGATTGGGGAGCAGAAGGCTCCCCAGTAGTTTCAATGGATGGAGATCATTTCCAGAGATACTTAGATGACACCCACATGGTCACCAGGGTCACACCAGTGGTTCTGAAAATTTGAGTAGACATGTTCAAGTCCTTTGAGCTATCTCTCTGGCCCCTTTGGAAGGGCTTTATGGAGAAGATGGCTTTAAAAATACTTTGAAAGATGGGAATTAAGGCTGCTAGAATAGCACACCTGTCATATCCAGAGATAATGAAAAATTAAAGAAGGTTATTGTGAATTGAGAAAAAAATCAAAAGTGTGTTGAGGGGAAATTGCTATTGTTATGTGTGTATTTGTGACTATAATTATGGTCTTATTTAAAAGGAAATAAGAATCAAATTCTAGAGAAGGAAGACATGGAGGGTGCGGGATCCCGGAGGAAAAGAAAAAAGAAAAAACAGGTTCCAAAAAGAGCCGAGAGCACCGGGAAGTTCCAGATGGAGTAGGCGCCGCATCCCGCCTCCCCCAGATGGAACCCTGGTGACCAGAAGCCTCTACAAACACAGCTCGAGTATGCGGGAACGAGGACTTTTTCTCAAATCTGCCGGACTACACCTCCCAGGTAACCTCTGATCCCGGAAGTCATGCCCACAGCCCGCCCCCCAGCGCCATCTTTGAAACGTTCAGAATAAGAGAAGGAAGACATGGAGGGTGCGGGATCCCGGAGGAAAAGAAAAAAGAAAAAACAGGTTCCAAAAAGAGCCGAGAGCACCGGGAAGTTCCAGATGGAGTAGGCGCCGCATCCCGCCTCCCCCAGATGGAACCCTGGTGACCAGAAGCCTCTACAAACACAGCTCGAGTATGCGGGAACGAGGACTTTTTCTCAAAACCGCGCGGCCGCTTACGCGGCCGCGCGACATCTCTCTATATACAAAGTGATCAATGAGAAGTAAACCACCCAATCTTTCTCCCTGAAAATGAGTTAAGTTTGGAGCATGGCCACAGCCCCAGAAACACAAGGACTTAATGCAGAAACCAGCAGCTTAGAGCAGAAAAGTGAACGGACGATGCGTTAACCCAGGCCATCATTTCTGCCCAGAGGGGAAAAGGGTGTTGCCCCATTCGCCCTCTCTTCTCTGGAAAGAAGGATGGCGGCCGCATGGGAGCCTTGTGGACAGCAGGTATGAGCCGGGGGTGTGGGAGCGACTAAAACCTCATGGGAAGGGGGGCGTTCCAGTCCGTCCTTCACGCCCTACCGAGGTCACCAGTCACCCCTCACGAGCGGCTCTCCAGCACGGCCACGGCCCCAGAAGCACAAGGACTTAATGCAGAACCCAGCAGCTTGGAGCAGAAAAGTGAACGGACTATGCGTTGATCCAGCCCATCAAGTCTGCTGGAGGGGAAAGGGTGTTGCCCCATTCGCCCTCTCTTCTCTGGAAAGAAGGATGGCGGCCGCATGGGAGCCTTGTGGACAGCAGGTATGAGCCGGGGGTGTGGGGGCGACTAAAACCTCATGGGAAGGGGGGCGTTCCAGTCCGTCCTTCACGCCCTACCGAGGTCACCAGTCACCCCTCACGAGCGGCTCTCCAGCACGGCCACGGCCCCAGAAGCACAAGGACTTAATGCAGAACCCAGCAGCTTGGAGCAGAAAAGTGAACGGACTATGCGTCGATCCAGCCCATCAAGTCTGCTGGAGGGGAAAGGGTGTTGCCCCATTCGCCCTCTCCTCTCTGGAAAGAAAGATGGCGGCCACATGGGAGCCTTGTGGACAGCAGGTATGAGCCGGGAGTGTGGGGGCGACTAAAACCTCATGGGAAGGGGGGCGTTCTGGTCCGTCCTTCACGCCCTACCGAGGTCACCAGTTGCCCCCCACGAACGGCTCTCCAGCACGGCCACAGCCCCAGAAGCACAAGGGCTTAATGCAGAACCCAGCAGCTTGGAGCAGAAAAGTGAAAGGATTATGCATTAATCCAGGCAATCATTTCTGCCCAGAGGGGAAAGGGTGTTGCTCCCTTCCGCCCTCCTCCCTCTGGAAAGAAAGATGGCGGCCACATGGGGGCCTTGTGGACAGCAGATATGAGCCGGGGGTGTGGGGGCGACTAAAACCTCATGGGAAGGGGGGCGTTCTGGTCCATCCTTCACGCCCTACCGAGGTCACCAGTTGCCCCCCACGAACGGCTCTCCAGCACGGCCACAGCCCCAGAAGCACAAGGGCTTAATGCAGAACCCAGCAGCTTGGAGCAGAAAAGTGAAAGGATTATGCATTAATCCAGGCAATCATTTCTGCCCAGAGGGGAAAGGGTGTTGCTCCCTTCCGCCCTCCTCCCTCTGGAAAGAAAGATGGCGGCCACATGGGGGCCTTGTGGACAGCAGATATGAGCCGGGGGGTGTGGGGGCGACTAAAACCTCATGGGAAGGGGGGCGTTCTGGTCCGTCCTTCACGCCCTACCGAGGTCACCAGTTGCCCCCCACGAGCGGCTCTCCAGCACAGCCACGGCCCCAGAAGCACAAGGACTTAATGCAGAACCCAGCAGCTTGGAGCAGAAAAGTGAAAGGACTATGCATTGATCCAGGCCATCAAGTCTGCCGGAGGGGAAAGGGTGTTGCCCCATTCGCCCTCTCCTCTCTGGAAAGAAAGATGGCGGCCACATGGGAGCCTTGTGGACAGCAGGTATGAGCCGGGAGTGTGGGGGCGACTAAAACCTCATGGGAAGGGGGGCGTTTCGGTCCGCCCTTCACGCCCTACCGAGGCCACCAGTTGCCCCCACGAGCGGCTCTCCAGCACGGCCACAGCCCCAGAAGCACAATGACCTAATGCAGAACCCAGCAGCTTGGAGCAGAAAAGTGAAAGGACTATGCGTTGATCCAGGCAATCATTTCTGCCCGGAGGGGAAAGGGTGTTGCTCCCTTCCGCCCTCCTCCCTCTGGAAAGAAAGATGGCGGCCACATGGGAGCCTTGTGGACAGCAGGTATGAGCCGGGGGTGTGGGGGCGACTAAAACCTCATGGGAAGGGGGGCGTTCTGGTCCGTCCTTCACGCCCTACCGAGGTCACCAGTTGCCCCCCGCGAGCGGCTCTCCAGCACGGCCACGGCCCCAGAAGCACAAGGACTTAATGCAGAACCCAGCAGCTTGGAGCAGAAAAGTGAACGGACTCTGCATTGATCCAGGCCATCAAGTCTGCCGGAGGGGAAAGGGTGTTGCCCCATTCGCCCTCTCCTCTTTGGAAAGAAAGATGGCGGCCACATGGGAGCCTTGTGGACAGCAGGTATGAGCCGGGAGTGTGGGGGCGACTAAAACCTCATGGGAAGGGGGGCGTTTCGGTCCGCCCTTCACACCCTACCGAGGCCACCGGTTGCCCCCCGCGAGCGGCTCTCCAGCACGGCCAGGACTTCAGAACACAGAAACCAATTTCTTAACTATCTGACTTTCAGTAGAAATACTTCCAGGGTCAATAGGTAAAAGAGCAGAAATCCAAAACCAACATTTAATTCTTGAACCCAGCCGTAGAAAGCAAATCTCTTCACAATGCTTTTTCAGCATGTCTGATTTGGGGGGGGGGGGTAAACTCTAAATAATAGTGGTGAATCTTTTATTGAAACAATGAATCTAATCAAAGCAGATAGAGTGTTAACTAGAATTCATCTGCTTCACAGGGACGGGGAGGGGTGGGGGGTGGGGTTTTATTGGGGTTCTTCATGGTAAAAAATAAGTATTGGTAAAGGGAAATGTGTTTGATATTTGCATGACTGAGACATAAACCTGAAAGCTTTGTAACCTTTCCCACAGTGATTCAATAAATAAATTAAAAAAAAAAAAAAAAAAAAAAAAGAATCAAATTCTATGCCAAAGGCTAATTCAAAGCATAATTTTAGGTAATTCTATTTAGTTTTATATTTTATACTTCCATATGTCAACTAGAAAGGTCTACTGATAATACTTTAACAATATTCTGGTCCCCTGTGATACTTGAGGAGGTATAGTTTTACATTATTACATAGGAGCCATTATTAACATTAATTTCTTTCAGGTATTTTCATTGAGTGACTGTTAATTGCTCTCCTCACTCCAAGATCCCAGATATAAATCTTCATCAACAGTGCCCACAGTGTTTCAGTAAATAGATGCATGAATCTTTTTGAAACTCTTAATTAAGCTTATTACTGCTTTGGGAAGAAAAACACCACGTACAGATCTTGGTACCTGAAATGTAATCATGAATATCGATTCTCTTGCTGAATATCTGTGACTTGTAAGTTCTTGTTTTGTAAATTACTTTTTTTCAACTCAGACATTGTCTGAGAAGATATTTACAATAATTAAATCTACCTTTGGAAGAAAAATGATGGTATTGATAACTATTTCTTATTCATGTAATCATGTCTTATTTAATAAATAAATAAAAATTATAGCAGCCATGTGAATGTGAATATAAATAAAACTATTTACAAATTAAACTCAAGGTACTGTTAGTTATATATATTGCTCACATGTTTAGAGTAATTAAAACATTTTTAGGTCTTAATGGACAAAGAGTCCTTACAAAAGAGAAGTCTTTTTTTTTTTAAATTTTTTTATTAGTGAAACAATACTTCCACTACCCAGCTGTCGCCACACTCCAGGACGCTTTCCGGACCCACGTGGCAGCTCCGGCCGAGACCCACGCACGACTGAAGACCCACAGAACAAGATAAGCGGAACTCTCTGAGACCTTGGACTCCAGGCTCAGCGGACCCAGGGACAGAGCTTCTCTGCGTGCTCCCACCACCACAGGTGACAAAGGGATTCTAATCAGGAGCCCCACCCTACCCTGCCCTGTCTCCTTCCATCAACCACCCAGGGATCGAATTGCGCACAGGAGACCCACCCTACCCAGATAAATACCCCACTGGCAGACTTCCACTCTCAACACTACTTCCACTACCCAGCCGTCGCCACACTCCAGGACGCTTTCCAGACCCGCGCGGCCGCTTGCGCACACATCATAAGACACTAAATACCCATCTTCCGGAATTGTCGTACCATATTTGGTAGGGTTCAAATATGGTAACACCTACAAGGGTGCTTAGAGGTCACCCCAAAAGCCTCTATCCCTCTCAGAAAGACTGGCAAGCTACCGAGAGTATTCCGCCCGCACGGAAGAGCCTGGCAAGCTATCCGCTGTGTATTCGATATGCCAAAACCAGTAACTACAACTGGTCTCATTCACCTGACCCTGAAGGCTTCACCAACATGGCAGCACTGAGAAGGATGAGAAAGGAGAGGCCAACAAAATCTCAAGGCCGACGTAGGCTGCCACAACGAAGGAAGACAAAAATGATCGTCTGTACTTTCAATGCACGTACGCTAGCATCAGATGCATCCATCGAGGACCTGATGGTACAAGCGCGAATGATCAAGTACGACATCATTGGTCTGACCGAGACAAGAAGGCACGAATCTCACCATGCCGTTTTCGACACTGGAGAAGAATTGTTTCTTGGAACATGCGATAAAAGAGGTGTTGGAGGCGTCGGTGTCCTTGTCAACACAAACTTGGCCAAGAGCATTGATTCATTCGAGTGCCTAACAACCCGAATCGGACGTTTACATTTGAATAGATGTGGCTCACTGCCTGCAGTTTCTATCTTCGTTGTCTACACACCAACATCTCATTATGATGAAAGAGAAATCGAGAAGTTCTACATGGAGCTAGAGAAGTTCTATAAAGAAGACCACACCTTCTACAAGATCATTGTGGGTGATTTTAATGCCAAGATAGGACCGAGAAGATCAGCTGAAGAACTTCACATCGGGACCCATGGCCTAGAATGGAACGAACAGGGTGAGAGACTGTCTGAGTTCATCATGTCGACCAAGACCATTCATGGTAACTCACAGTTCCAGAAGGTGGGATCTAAACGATGGACATGGGAGTCTTCCGGTGGACGATTCCACAACGAAAAAGACCACATCATATTCAACCGATGGTTTTGCCTGACCGATGTCGCTGTTGTCCCAAAATTTCGAATGGGATCGGACCACCATCTCCTTTGTGCAAAATTCTACTTCACAGAACGGGGAGAAAGGGCTGCAAAGTTCAAAAAGCGAACTCCCAGAATGACCACCAACTGGGAACTCTTTGGTACTATTGCGGCAACATGGGAAGATGCCATTGTTGACAACATTGACGAGGAATACGATCGACTGGTTCAGCACCTCCATGAATGTGCGAGGAACGCCAAGAGAGAGATAGCCACAAAAAATCGCCTATCTTCGAAAACTCTTGAGCTAATTCGCCAGCGTGGTTTGGCGCATGCCTCAGGCAACAGCAAGCTAACGTCCCAGCTTGCAAAGCAGTGCAGAGATGTGATCAAGGAAGACCTCAAAGAGAGAAGAGCAGAAGTACTGGTAGATGCGGCAGAAGCCGGGAAAAGTATTCGTAATGCCCGCCTGTCCTTCGCCAACTATAAGACCAAGATGACTGCCCTCCGACGTCCTGATGGATCCATCACATCCTCCAGAACGGCAATGGAGAAGATTATCCATGACTTCTACTCAAATCTCTTTGATAGCCATGTCCACTTGCCGACATACCAAATTCCACAGGATGTATATGTCATTCCCAACGTTCTCCCTTCTGAAATCCGACATGCCATTTCGTCAGTAAAGAAACAAACAGCACCCGGCCCAGACAAGGTCAGACCTGAACACCTGAAGAACCTGCCGTCAGTACTCATCAATACACTGGCTCGGCTCTTCACTCGCTACCTGTCTGAATGCAAGGTTACGTCCCAATGGAAAATCAGCAGGACCATTCAAGAAGGGAGACATCCATGACATTGGCAACTATCGCCCGATCTGCCTATTGTCTGTCATCTACAAGTTGTTCACTCGAGTCATCCTAAATAGGATTGACAGAACACTAGATGAAGGACAACCATGCGAGCAAGCCGGGTTCCGCAAAGGATTCAGCACCATCGACCATATCCACACAATAACCAAGCTCATTGAGGTTTCTCGGGAGTTCAAGATGCCGCTCTGTTTAACGTTCATTGATTTAAAGAAGGCCTTTGATTCTGTTGAGACGGAAGCAGTCATTGAAGCCCTAGCCAATCAGGGCATTCAAGCCCAATACATCAGGATCCTCTGTGAGCTGTATTGCAGATTCACTACCAGGATCTCACCATTCTACAAAGAAGTCATCGTTGATGTCAAGAGAGGGGTGCGGCAGGGTGATACCATTTCACCGAAACTCTTCAGTGCCATCCTCGAGAACATCATGCGATGACTGGAATGGGAAGGAATGGGAGTGAAGATAGATGGTCGGCAACCACACCACCTCCGCTTTGCTGATGACATTGTTTTAATAACACCAAACATCAGCCAAGCGGCACAAATGCTGGCTGACTTTGACCGTGAGTGTGGAAAGGTAGGACTACAGCTGAATCTTACGAAGACAATGTTTATGAGAAACAGCCTTGTTCCTGATGCTCCATTCACTCTCAATGGAACGACCATCTCCGAATGCAACAGCTATGTGTACCTAGGTCGAGAGGTCAACATGACAAATGACCTGGCACCCGAGCTGCACAGGAGGAAGAGAGCGGCTTGGAACGCCTTCAAGAACATCGAAGAAATAGCTAAGAGGACGAAGAACCTCCGGCTCCGGGCACATCTCTTTGATTCCACTGTTCTTCCTGCATTAACATATGCCTCAGAGACCTGGGCCCTATGCAAACAAGATGAGAACGCTATTCAGGTCTCCCAAAGAAGAATAGAAAGAGCTATGCTTGGAATATCACGTTTCACTCAAATGAGAGAAAGAATCCGGAGTTCTGATGTCGACGATCAAGGATCAGGGACGCTGTCTCATTTGCCAAGGTGTCGAAAATCAGATGGGCTGGTCACGTAATGAGATTTAAAGATGACCGCTGGACTAGAGCTGTTACCGACTGGATTCCACGGGATGTCAAAAGACCGCATGGCCGCCCACCTTCCAGATGGTCAGACTTCTTCATCAAGATCATGAACGATCGGTTTGAGGCCCTTCATGTTCCCGGAGCAAACAGATGCCATTGGGCTACACTAGCCCGCGACAGGGACAAATGGAGACGTTACTGGCGCCCACTCGAGCAAATCGACGACTAACGGGAAGTTAAGTGTGATTAAGTGTGATTAGTGAAACACCATGTGGTACAGTTGTTGACCTTATAGGTTGTTGTACTTGGGTTTTGGTCATACAATGATCAAGTACCCATCCCTCCACCAGTGTCCATTCTCTACCACCAATGGTCCCAGTAACCCTCCCACCCCTCCCATAACCCTGTACCATCCCGCCTCTGTGGCAGGGCATTCCCTTTTGTTCTTTATCAAGGAGAAGTCTTGATTGTAAAGAAACTGGAAACCTCCAAAGTATCTGAATCTCTACAGAGAGATGCATATTTCACAAAGAGTTATAGTAATACATATTTTGGTGCTTTAATGTTTGGGAAGTAAAGAACTATTTTATTTGAGAAAGAATTGCCATCTCAAATTAAGACTAAAATAATTTAAGTTACAAAAGTTCTTGGGAAGCATTTTTTTTTTGTATTGGGTCAACTGGGCTCAGAGATTACTCTCATTCCAATGCTCAGGGATCTCCTGGCATTTCCTGCAGGACCATGTGGTGTGGAAGATCAAATCCAGGCTACCACATATGAAGCATGTGCATTAGCCCTTTGAGTAACTCCTTAGCCAAAAAAAGTTCTGGGATCCCCAGAAATCTTCAGAAAAGAATAAAGTTGGAAAAATTGTTCAATATACAAAAAATACTATGAAATTTATTGTCCTCTCACAAGTGGCAAAGGAAAATGATAGAAAAGGAAACCTGTCTGGAAAGAAGAGTCATAGAACTGGGAGGCACTTTTTCTTTCATTACGTATATAGGCCACACCTGATGATGCTCAGGGCTTACTCATGGCTCTCTGCTTCGTGGTCCATATGGGGTGCTGGAGACAGAACCTAGAAAATGCAAATGCCCTGCACACTATATATAAGAGGAAAATACAGGCACTGAACTGGGAGTCAATTTCAGAGAAGAATGAGAAACATTTTCCAGCTTCATCTGTCATATCTGCCCAGTGGGATTTTAGAACAGTTATGAAGCTGTTATGTGACTCTTGTTCTTTCATTTTTTATATTGGAATACTTACTGCTTTTATTCTTCCTGTTCTATATTTGCATGTTGGGTATGTGCTGGGCAGAAAATTTGTCTTTTTTACTTTGAGGTATCTGAGCAAGAAACTAGAGTTAGACCTGACATACAATGGTGATGGATGAGAATTTTAAAATTCTTAAAATTGGGATGAATAATCTTTGACCCTGGAAAGGATGTGAATTAATATAAAGAGACTGACAGTGAGATCTTTTGATATTGTTCGGCAAACACTCCTGCCCTCTCCATTGCCCTATTGATGCTGGGCTCGATCGTATGATTTGCTTTGCTCAATGGGATGTTAGTGGGTTAGAACATTGACAGATATTTGAAAAGTACTCATGTGATAGTGCTTCAGTCATTTTCATGAAAGCAACATGGCCATGAAGTCTCCTGGTCTTAGGAGAAGAATGACATGTAGGTCAAGTTTGCTTAGCTTCACAGAAAACTTGAAGCTTGACATTGTCACCCTATCCATCTTCAAGTCTCTATACATATAGGAAGGAAAACTATTGCCTCTATGTCACTTGTACAAAATTTATTGTATATCGATAACATTAACAGAATTCTATATCCTGAGCATCATGCAAAGCACTTTAATTTAACAGTCCTGTGAGGTATGTGAAAGCTCTACTTTTCAGGAAACAGAGTTTTAGAAAAGTTTAGTAATATAGTGTAATTTACAGTGAGGCCTATTTGATTGTCTTTCCTCTTTAATTCTACCATAACTTTGAAATTTGTAATAAAGCAATGTTATTTTATCCCACATCTTTTGACCCTGCTTATAAAAGGTTGCTGCTTTTGAATGAATTGTTGGATTGGACAAAAAACTTTCCTTCTACCCACCAGCGGATTTGACCTGAGCAGAGATACCACTAACCAGGACTAGCCTCTGCATCTACCATTAAAGCCAAAAAAGCTTATAAGGTGTTCTGCAATTTACTCTCTTCTGTTGTTATGTTTTTCACCAGTGAAATATGCTACTCTAAGTCTTTAAGAATTCTTTTGAGTGTACTTTAAAATTAAAAAAAAAAGTTTGAGATAATTTACTTGGTTAAAAAAACTCATCCTCATCAGTGATGTATAATGCTCACTCTTCTAGTTATTTGTTAATCTTATATCTAAGTGAGGAATTTATATCTTTTGCATTCTCTTAAAATATATTGGAGGTAAGGGATCAGAGAGAAATTAAAGGGGTATAAGGCTCTTCCCTTCCTTGCATATGATCATGAGCAATGACCTCCAGGAGTAATCCCTAAGCACAGACCACTGGGTGTGGCCCCCAGATAAAACAAAACAAAAAATGTATTGGAAGTAAATATAAGCATATTTGGAAGCTGATAATGGAGTAGTGTCTTAAATAAGTCCAGTCTTGAAACCTAGGATAGAAAGAGAAAGGTAGAGTATTTCCTTTTTCCTTTTTTTTAAAGGTAAAAGGAAAGAAAGAACTAAAGCTCATTTTGATTTTATCTCTTCTTATGGATTAGTAGTATTAGTATTCCATTGTATAATGTCTATATGTGTATACATACATAAAAACAATGTGTATACAAAATCTAGACATTATATGTAAGTCTGGCTTTAACTATGATAATATATAATATATATAATATATATCACTATACATATAATCTGATTGTGTAACCTCCAGAATTCACTGCTGCTTTTCCTGGAAGGGAGCATAAAAATGAGGCTCCATAACCATGCCACCAAAATCTGCGCCAGGTTTTTTTACTTGGGGTGCTCCAGAGGGGGGCGGGTGAGAGACCTCCCCACCCCAAGGGACCCAACCCTGGTAGCCAACATCCACTACCCAACCGCTGCCACGCTCCAGGCTGCTTTCCACATGCTCGGGCCAAAACTCACATATGAGTGAACATATTCTTGGACAAATCACAGGGCACTTCCTACCCATTTTCCATAATTAACACACACCATATTTGATGGGGTTCAGACAGTAGGCAACAAATCATAGAGGGAAATATATATATATATATATATCCAAGATATATATATGTATATATCTTGGAGAGCCCGGCAAGCTACCGAGAGTATCCTGCCCCCACAGCAGAACCTGGCAAGCTCCCAGTGGCGTATTCAATATGCCAAAAACAGTAACAATAACGGGTCTCAATTCCCTGACCCTGAAAGATCCTCCAATACAGCAGTTTTGGGAAAGATGAGTAAGGAGAGGCTGCTAAAATCTCAGGGCTAGAAGGAATGGAGACGTTACTGGCACCGGATCAAGTAAATCAACGGAGAATGGAATGACAGTGATAGAGTGATACAGTGATACATATCTCACTATATATAACTATGTGTTATTATACATATATACATATATATTTACATATATAACACATAGTTAAATCCAGAGATATGTTCTTGAACTTTTGGTATGTTTCTAAATTGTAGTTATTGTGAATAGTGCTGCAATAAATGTAGCAGCAAAAATCTCTTTCAGAATAGAATTTTAGGGCCCTTGGGATAGATGCCAAGAGGTGGAATAGCTGGGTAATATGGAAGCTCAAATGTTATGTGGATCTGGAGATTATTTTTTGCTAAGTGATATTAGTCAGAAAGAAAGTAACATACACAGAATGATCTTTCTCACATGAGGGATATAAAGAACCATAGTAAAGAGTAAATCTCCAAAGGTAACAGAAGCCAAAAACTGGTCTACAGTAGGAAGCTTACAAATGCCGAGGTGTGGGGGGTGAGATGTGGGAGCCGGATGACAGGAGGAGGAGACATACCCAGTGCTGTGGAGGGAGGGGACAATGGTGGAGGGAAGAAGATGGTTGATACTCTAGTGGAGATTGTGGTGCTGGAACATTGTTTGAACAAAACCCTACATTTAACAGTATTGTAAATCACTGCCTAAAGGTTTTTTTTTAAGTATATATTAAAAAAAACTCATTCTGAGCTGTTTCTAAAATACAATGTCTATTCGACACCTTCCACGTATTCTGTTAGTGCTGTACCTATTCAGACAGAAACTGCCCGCTGAAGTGCATGTTATATGAAGAGTTTCAGCTTCTTTCTATGGGAGAAAGTTGGCTGGCATAGAGGACTCTGTCTTGAAGGTTTATCCATTGGGAGAAAATGACCTGACAGCAATTCTTTTCTAGTTCTTTACTTGTTATCTAGCAAAGAATGCCTCATTTAGTGGTGTTTAGTATTAAATTTAGTATTAAAAAATAGTCTTTTTTTTCCTATTAAAGAAAATGGTGACATACATAGCCAACGGAAAAATATCCAAAGAGATCATTTTGAACAGAATCTTTTTTTGTACGATATAATTCACACCTTCCTTCTAGGAGGTATTAGAATGGCTAATAAAACACTAGGCAATTTTCTGATAAACTTTATGGGGATTAATGATGCTAAAAATTGTTCTCAGAAAAACTGTCAGCTATTCTTTCAAGAGTATAGTGATCTTTTGCTTTATGTTTTTGAAAGGTTATTCAACCTTTCTCTTTTTCTAAAAATGTTATTACAAAAGAAAAACTATCTATAAACTAGCTTGTTAATTAAATTGACCTCCTAATAGAAAAATTGTAATCAAATATTTTCCTGTGGTTATAAATAGCAATTTTTATAACTAAAACATTTATCTGTAACAAAATTTCTGACAGAATTGTAAAAGATTGTCAGAGCTGCTTCCTCTTCTCTTTGTGCTGCTGAGGGATACTTATCATCTTTAACATTTCAACCTGTTTTTTTACAGAGCAGTATATTGTTTTGGTGTGCAGGGAAAATTCAGACTTCAACTCAGGCTACGTGGCAATGTTTGCAATATGCAGGGATCAGAGAGATAGTCTGAGTGGTTAAGATCCTTGCTTTTTTGTTTTTAATAGTCAACCCTGGTTTGATCCTCAGCATTGCATATGGACTCTGACACCTCCAGGAGTGATCCCTGAGTACAGAGTCAGGAGTAAGCCACTTGTGGCCTTAAAGCTCAAACAAAAAATTATTTTCAGAATGCCAGACATCAACTAGACATTAAATCAATGCTAACTTCTTTATTCTTTATCCCTGTCTTTTGTTCTTTTCTTTTTCATTCTCTGCTCAGAGAAATTGTAACTGTCAAATAGTTTTAGGGCCAGAGGATGTCCTATTCCACCTCCACACCAGACTCCTATCTTGCTCATAGCATGTCTCAATATTCATTTTAATTACTGCTTTACAATTTTAATAGAAATGTACCCTTTTTAATGTACTCCATTAATCATTGTTTTATTTTCTTTTCAAAGAAAGTAAAACATTGTTTTACTCCATTGTTTTACTTTCTATCTATGTGACTTACCTGGTAGTTATTGGCCATTGAAATTGAGTCTGCTTGTTTCTCTTTTATGGGTGAGGGTCCCCTGTATCTGGAATTGAAACAGATATGGGTGTTTGTTTGTTTTTCTCAAATTTCTTCAACTCAAATAACAACTTCATGGCTGAGAGCATGCTGAGACCCATGCCTTTCCCCCTGTACTTACATACATTACACTTTCTCCCATATTATTAAAGCAAACTTACCTCTAGCGGCAGAAGTCAAGGTTATCCTTTCTTCCTTTAAGTTAAAATTCACACTTTATCACTACAGGTGGCATGAAGCACGGAAATAAGCACCTTTTCTTTAGGGGACAAAGTGATTCTCAAAGAGACTACATCACCCGTCACCCCCATGCCATTGCTTGTGAGTAGAGGAGGAATATTCTCACATTGGCCAACAGAAGAATCCACTTGCTCTCAGTGTATGACTCGGACCTGTGTTGTTTCATATTGCAGAGGCTCTTGCTACACAAAAATTGGATACACACTAAGCAGACCTGCCTCTCCTGGGAAATTAATACAGAATTTTGGGCTCCATCTCTACTGTATTGGAATATTTACTTTCTTTAAGAACCTAAGGCCATTTGTATACCTGTGAAATTTTGAGAAACATAGAGATAGGACACATATGCAGTAAATAAATATAGTCACAGAAATAATAAAAAAATCAAAATATGTTGGCTAGGTCAAGAAGTCTTAATCAATTAGGAGTTATAAGGCATAGCTCCAAGCGAATGGATGGGAGGCAAGAGGCAAAGGGATAAAAGAGAATTTCTTTACAACAAATGCCAGACTAAATTGACTATTTGAATACCAACTAAAGTAAAGGAGGAAATAATATAACCTGATACCTAGAGAAATGGCAGGTGTATTTCAAACACTGAGGATAAAGACAATAACTAAAACTTCTAGAGAGAAGAATAGACTACTAGGTAATGAGATACAGGCATAAATGTCTGAAGAAGAAAATAGGCTAATATAAAAATTATGAAGGAAAATATATTTGGGCCTAGCATTTTGTATCTAGTGAATCTATTACTCAAAGACTAAAATTTAAAAATTCAAATATAAAAGTTAATTTAATTATAATTCTTAGTGATAGGTTGTAGAGATGTCTCATCCACAATTAAGCAGAAAGAAAATGCCTTAAAATACCTTATTAAAGGCATTTAGGTAGGGGCCGGAGCAATAGTACAGCAGGTAGGGCACTTACCTTGCATGCAGTCAACTGGGGCATTCCATATAACCTACTGAGCACTGCCAGGAGTGATCCCTGCGTTCAGAGCCAGGAGTTACCCCTGAACACTCCTGAACCTTCCTCTCCCCTCGCTTGCAAGGCAAATGCCCTACCCACTGTGCTATCGCTCCAGCCCCTCTAAATTCTCTATGCATTCAAAACTTCTTGCTTCATAAGTGTAGCTGTAAGCCCTGGTTGGAAGAAAGACATGAGACAGTGAAGCTAGAATTTATAATAGTTTGAATAATTTAACATTTTTGTTGAAAAATATAGTCTCTATATTTTATATATATTTTAAATATAGAGACTATAAAACCAAGCTCCCAGAAGCACATGGCCGCATTTGCAGCCGCGTGACACCTTATTATCTCATTCTTACTTTGGACAAAATGGCAGGCTACCGAATGTAACCTGCCCACATGACAGAGTCTGGCAAACTCCCCGTAGTGTACCCAATATGCCAAACACCAGTAACAATGATGGATCTCATTCTCCTAACCCTGAAAGAGCTTTTAATATGGCACTGTTAAAAAAATCTCAGGGCTACGACGAAGGAGACGTTACTGGGGCCTGCTCAAGGCAATCGACGAACAACAGGATGGTCGTGATCATGATCGTGATGTTGAAAAATAACATTTTCCAGAAGTCACTATGTTACATTTAGAAAGTTAAGCAATTGTTTCTGGCCCACAGCTCTCAGAGAATTATAGCCACTGCTTTTCTTTAAGAAAATTGTCTGGCTGGATCCACAGATTGATTTTACCTCGAACCTTTTCTTATTAGATTTATTACCTGACGAGTGACCTCACAGGGAGTCACTAGAATCAAGGAACACAATTTTCATCCACTAAAAGCCAGCATAGTGAAGTTCACGTTCTAATATGCTTCAACTGTGAACACCCAGCTTTTTCTAAGACCCACATCAAATGTGATCAAGTAATGGTGAAGAGCATGCATGAGGTTCAAAATAGCATGCACAGACAGGATCTGAAGAAATAGGGCCAGAGAGATGGTACAGGGGTTAATGCACTTGCCTTCACCTAGGTTGGATCTCTGGCACTGAATATGGTCCCCCAAGCACTGCCAGGAGAATCTCTTAATAGTCAGGAGTAAGCCCAGAAACTACTGGGTATGTCTCTCTGCCAAAATAAATAAATAAATAAATAAATAAATAAAATAATAGTAACAATGGCAATAAAACAACAACAGAAAAAAACCAACCAAACAACAGTGCGGAGCAGAGGTCTTGCATTTATAAGGGCCCTAGTTAGACCTCCAGCCCAGCTTTGTATCTCCCCACCTCCAGCACTGCAGGGTGACCCCTGAGCACTGTGGGGCATAGACTGGTGACTCCTAGCATTACATTGCCAAGCTTAAGTACTAAATATTAGGTCTACAGCTGCCAAGGTGATCTCAAGGGTGGTTTGGGGGCCCTCAATCACTGTTTGAGTCCACAGTAAAATAAGATAACATGCACTGGAATTTATATCTAGCTCTGCTACTTAGTACTATGTAACTTTAAGTAACTAATTTCTCTTATTGAAGCCTCAGCTTCTGTTTTATAAATTGGGCATACTATTATTAATATCTAATAGATAGAATCAGATGATGAGAAAATAAAAGTTTGAATACTTGAAAAGTTTAGCAGTAAATGGTAGCTAATGCAATGAAATAGCTATAGATATTATTGAAAAAAAACTGGCTGGAAAATATAAAATTTCTTTATTGTTGGTTATCTGATGGAGGTTAATGTGGAATGATGGGGTGCTGGTGAGAGAAAAAAATTAACCAAGAGAGAGGATTAGAGATATAATCTGGAGTCACTCACCTATAAAGACCTTAGTGTTGCTTGTGGATCTCTTTGTGGGTATTTTGACAAAATGAACCAAAAGCATTAAGCAGAGGCCTTTTGAGGCAGCAATTCCCCTTCCAAACACTTTTCCAAATGAATTATTTCAATAATTTGCCACGAATCAGATACCCTAGCATACATATGGGACATATAAATATAGAAATTAAACCTGCTAGCTTACAACATTTTGTGTATTAGAATGGCCATTGTAGCATAATTTCTGTAATGGATCCAGCCTGAAATACTAATAATGACAGCTTTTGCCCCTCAGACACAACTAATTTGATTGCCTTTATACCAGACTAGAAGCAAGAGCAATAAATCTTTGGGAATAGGGAAAGAGCCTCAGGTTCTAATTTTGCAAGAAGAGTTTAGTCAATCCAAAGGGCTTACACAACTTCCAAGTGTTTTGGGTGAGAACACTTGCAAACAATATTGTTTACAAAGATTTTTCAGCTGCTTTTGTTACTGTTGCCCAGTAGTGATTCCAAACCAGCCCCTATAACACAGAAGATCAAATGATCACAAAGGAGCTAGGTCAAATGCATCTGATTGCACAGAGGTTCTCTGAGAAAGGGTGCTCTAGCTCACTGCTGGTTTGTTAATCATGGAGAAGAATGCTTGAAGTTTGAGCACTCACAGGAATTATCTCCAGACAGTGGGATTATGGGTAGCTTCATTTTCTCTCTTGCTTATCTGTAATTTCTTATCATTTATATGAATGTGAATGTAAGTATAATTTTTCAAGTAAAAAAAGAAACTTACTATTTATTTGCTATGTGATCTTCTAGAGCTGATGGAGGAAAGAAGATTAAGCATGAACATGTATTTTAAAAATTTTGAAATACCAAATTTTCCCTTTATTCACCAGTCTTTTCTCTGATAAATAATGTTTAGCATAAATTTTATGACAGAAAGACATCGACAGATGAGGGTCATGATCCCTTCCATGCTCCAGAAGCTTACAGACTTGTCATTTTCATCTGCTAGGGCAACGTTTGAATGCTGACCTATGCTGGTTCTACCACTGGATAATGTACTAAGGGAATCAAAGTCAACTGGGAATGAATGAATGTCTTAGGCAGTTGAGAGTATGGTACACAGATGCAGATTAAAAAAAAGACAGGTCACTGTGAACAACTTACTTCATTTTTTCCTCTTTATAACTGCATTTTTTTCATCTTCAAATAGAAAACCTTAATAATAATGAGACTGAAATGATTATGTGAAGGCTATAACCCAACATCATTTGTCCTTTAAAATACTTAAAACCTACATTGTGGTCTTATGTATATCCCTGAGCATGTAAATCTGGATGCTGTCCTCTTTCTTTCTCCCTAATCATTTCTCTGACAGACTTTGGGTCAGTACAACCTAGTCTATGCACTCTTCCAAGTTGACAAAAACTACAGTTTGTGTCTCTGTTGTTCATTAAGCAGCTTTGCTTACTGTCATCTCCAGAAAGTTTCTCATGCTTCTCATTCATCCCCTTACTTTTCAGAGCCCCCTTCAACATAGCATTATTATGCCCAGCAAGTATTTGTTAATGATGTAGCATATATGGGAAGCCAGTGACACAGCGGAATTTCAGTACAAGATAGCACTTAAAAAAAATCTCATATTTCATTAGAGTTAAGGCTTTCTCACTCTTATCCTTAGTGCTGCCTGAGAGGAAATTTGTTTAAAAACAATAAATAATTGACATATAACAAGTTCCTTTTATGTTTAGTTTTTCAATATTTGCAAATATTGTGAAATTATACAAATGAATATAATTAATATTTATCATCATAAAGGTAAAGCCTTTTTCTCTATGATGAGCACTTTTAAGATCTGCTCTTAGTAATTTTTAAATATACAGTACAATATTATTAGCTATAGCCACCATGATTACATTATACCCATATTACCTGTTTATTGTCACTTAATCACTTAATCACTTAATCACTTAACTTCCCGTTAGTCGTCGATTTGCTCGAGCGGGCGCCAGTAAGGTCTTCATTTGTCCCTGTCGCGTGCTAGTGTAGCCCAATGGCATCTGTTCGCTCCCGGAACATGAAGGGCCTCAAACCGATGGTTCATGATCTTGATGAAGAAGTCTGACCATCTGGTAGGTGGGCGGCCACGCGGTCTTTTGACATCCCGTGGAATCCAGTCGGTAACAGCTCTAGTCCAGCGGTCGTCTTTAAATTTCATTACGTGACCAGCCCATCTGATTTTCGACACCTTGGCAAACGAGACAGCATCCCTGATTCTTGATCATCGACGGATGTCAGAACTCCGGATTCTTTCTCTCATTTGAGTGAAATGTGATATTCCAAGCATTGCTCTTTCTATTCTTCTTTGGGAGACCTGAAGAGCGTTCTCATCTTATTTGCGGAGGGCCCAGGTCTCTGAGGCATATGTTAATGCAGGAAGAACAGTGGAATCAAAGAGATGTGCCCGGAGCCGGAGGTTCTTCGTCCTTTTAGCTATTTCTTCGACGTTCTTGAAGGCGTTCCAAGCCGCTCTCTTCCTCCTGTGCAGCTCGGGTGCCAGGTCATTTGTCATGTTGACCTCTCGACCTAGGTACACATATACCTGTTGCATTCGGAGATGGTCGTTCCGTTGAGAGCGAATGGGGCGTCAGGAATGAGGCTGTTTCTCATAAACATTGTCTTCGTAAGATTCAGCTGTAGTCCTACCTTTCCACACTCACGGTCAAAGTTGGCCAGCATTTGTGCCGCTTGGCTGATGTTTGGTGTTATTAAAACAATGTCATCAGCAAAGCGGAGGTGGTGTAGTTGCCGACCATCTATCTTCACTCCCATTCCTTCCCATTCCAGTCGTTGCATGATGTTCTCGAGGGTGGCACTGAAGAGTTTCGGTGAAATGGTATCACCCTGTCGCACCCCTCTCTTGACATCAACGATCACTTCTTTGTAGAATGGTGAGATCCTGGTAGTGAATCCGCAATACAGCTCACGGAGGATCCTGATGTATTGGGCTTGAATGCCCTGATTGGCTAGGGCTTCAATGACCGCTTCCGTCTCAACAGAATCAAAGGCCTTCTTTAAATCAATGGACGTTAAACAGAGCGGCATCTTGAACTCCTGAGAAACCTCAATGAGCTTGGTTATCGTGTGGATATGGTCGATGGTGCTGAATCCTTTGCGGAACCCGGCTTGCTCGCATGGTTGTCCTTCATCTAGTGTTCTGCCAATCCAATTATACTTTTTGATCTTTATCCACATCAGCACCCCTCACTCTCACCTTGTGCAACTATCAATCTGTTCTACTTATGAGCTCACTTAAAAATATTTCACATATAAGCAGTATCAAGTGGAATTTGTCTTTCTTTGATTTATTTTACGTAAAAATATCCTCAGGAAAGGTTCATATATACTCTAACTGTAGCACTGTAGCACTGTCCTCCCCAGTAATGTCTCCATTGTGACACTTGTTACTGTTTTTGGCATATCAAATATGTTCCGGGTAGCTTGCCAGGCTTTGCCATGTGGGCGAGATATTCTCAGTAGCTTGCCGGGCTCTCTGAGAGGGGTAGAGGAATCAAACTCAGGTCGACCGCGTATAAGGTAAATGCCCTACCCTCTGTGCTATCGCTCTAGTCCATATACTCTAACATATGCTAAAATTCTATTTTTTGTTACTAAATAATAATCCATTGTGTTTCTGTGTCTATGTGTATGTACGACATGTATATATGTACTTATAGATATACAGTAGATATATTATGAAACAGTTTATTTTTCATCAAGACAATCTAGTTTCTGGTAATTTCTCCCATTTAAATGACCTGCAATAAACAAAATAATCAGGCATTAAGTCTTTGTTTCTTCTAGACTATAGAAATTAAGGCAGAAATTCTTTTTAAAAAGTAGAATTTCCCCCTGCTACTAAATTTGCTCTTACTGAGTTTGTTCTGACACGATAAAGCTAGTTTCTATAAGCTAGCAATCTAAAAACAGGCCAGACTGGCTGTATGCCTTCTAAGCTATTTCTTTAGTTATTTTACTTGTGTTCTGAAATGAAATTATAAATTCCTTAAGTTAATTAAGCTTAAATGGTTGTTTTCTATTATTTATTTCTGTACTGATGGTTTTTTTCCCCAAAGTGTTTCAGTGCTTTCACAAAATAACTTCATAAATTTGATTTGACTGATAACTTATGTAGGCCTCCTCGGTAATAGGACTGAGAGATAAACAAGCCTGAAAGCAAAGTGAAAGCTGTGTTTCAAAGGATGGTGATGGTAGGAAGGAAGAATGAGGGATTACTTAGATGGTATTGCCAAGATCATTTTAGCAGCTTGAAAACGACTGATAAAAACTAGAAAAAAATATTGAAGTTCTTCATTCGGTGAGATCTGCTTGTCCAGATAGGGTTGGGTTACTGCCAGTGGGTGAATCAAATGTCAATTGGGTTTACACGGTAGGAGACAATCTGTTCTAGCAGCATTTGGACTGGAAAAAAGGAATGAATGAATTGGTAAAAAGCTATTTTACAGCATGCGTGTCTTTCAAGGAGGCGAGGAAAGCCCACTGAACGCCAAATTACTACCTGGTTAAGCTTGTGCTATTTATTAATTAGCAGGCAGAAGAGTAATCACTTCCTCAGCATCAAGACTAAGATACCTGTGTAAAAAGTGCAGAAAACATATAGCTATTTAAAACTTGGTGGCAGAACATGAACCTCTTGGCTTTTGTTACTAACTTGGAGGATACTAGAAATAAATGATGCTTCCTTTAAACTATTTCAAGTACCCTGTAAGTCTTAAAAACTTCAATTTTTAAAAATAAATTATAATTTAACAATAAAAATAATGATATTTTGGAAATAGAGAAAAGTCTCCTATTCAAATATCTAAACAACAAAATAATTTTAAAATAGATAGGAAAAATCAACCAGAACCTACTATCCAATAAAAGTACTCCGAATTTTACTTTACAAATATATTGTTTTATATGGCATATATAGAAAGAAATAAAAAGTATTTGTGCATACATTTTTAACTACCTACATAATAAGAATATTTCCATGCTTGTTACTTTGAAACTTAAAAAACTCATTATATCATGGTATTTTCATATTAATACTTATACATGCAAAACATTTAATGACAGCCTAACACTCCATGTTTGCTAAATTCCAGTATCTTTCCAATTCATGGATATTTGGATTATTTCTGATTTTGCCTACATAAATAAGGATGCTATTATAGATTGAGTCAGTACCCCATGAACCCAACAAATCATTTTGAAGTCCTAACTCCCGGACTTCAAAAAGAGTCTGTTCTATTTGAAGAGAGGAGCTTTATGGATTTAAGGTTGAAAGTAGCTATTGACCATATTGCCCCTTTTTAGACCTGCTCAGCATAAGTAAAACATGTAAAGTTAGTTTCAGGGGAGGTTAAAGTTAAACTCAATGCAAAGTTAACTTTCCTTTATGGCGCTAATGAATCAACCACTGTGTGTCATGCCATGATAGCATTTACTGAGATATATTTTCTAAGATCTCACTTATTGTCACCCTACATTTCTTATATGAATCACATTTGATTGTTCATTTCAATTTTAGATAGGGCCTTTTTGAGCAGTTCATCTTAAAGATCTGATATTTGCAACTAATTTCTATGTTCTTCTTGAGGACACTAGAAAATATGGTTGAACTCATGAAAATCTTGTGATTAAGAAGGTTGAAGGAGTATCTTTAAAGATCAGTTTGCTTCTAAAATCCCACATTGTAATTATTTTCCTCTGGATGCCTGAAATTTTAATTTTTTTCTATTAAATTAATACCTGGAAACTCCTCAATTTAAGGTACAGTCTTAAAAGTTTCCAATCAGAAATTAAACTGCTGCAAAATAATAACCCCACAACTTTCACCTGGCAATAGAAAGAACCATATGTTCTCATTTTAGAGATATTTGAGGTGATCAAAACTATTTTTCAAAACTTAATTGAATTAATATTGAGATCTAAGTTGAGTTACTGTTTAAGTGTTTGGCCCATTTTTTAAGGTCAGTTAAAATTTCAAAACATCTTTTTTTTTTAAACAGAGCATTTCTGGCGGTGACACATCTAGTAAAAGCTGATTCTTTATAAAATTATTTTTTGGAGAAAGAGAAATGTGGGCCAGCCCCAACTCTCTGCATAGGGATCACTCCTGATGGTGCTTAAGAGATCATATGTAGTGCTTTACCATCTGTCTGGGTCCAAAGTTGATTTTTTATGTGTATATATATGTGTGTATGTATGTATGTATGTATGTATATATATATATGTAAATATATAGGCTGCTAAAATCTCAGGACTGGGAGGAATAGAGATATTACTGGTGCCCACTTGATCAATTCACTGATCAACGGGATGACAGGGATACAGTGATGTATGTGTATATGTGTGTGTGTGTGTGTGTGTATAACTTTTTTTCAGTAGTGTTAACTTTTACACTTTCCATGTACACAGCTACCTCACCATAACCAAAGTGCACAAGGTCTTATCACTTGCAACCTACCTCATCATACCATCCCCCCCACCCCAAGTTTCTTACCTGGTATTCTTAGTTTTGTAACCCAGGGTTAAAGATTTGATATCATTTGATACTGCCTATTCCTATATCACCATGCACATTCAGTCCCTGTGCCAATGATGACTCAACTCAATAAGACATCCTTCTCCAAGTGTTCTAGACAAGTGCATCAGATTTGTACTGCTCTTGAATTTAATTCTGAAATCCTTATCATTTACTCCTTTTTCTTCTTGTAGGGAAAAGGCTCTCTGACCTCTCAGCATGGAGTTCCTAGAAGCCACATACCACTACATAGTCAATATAAACACCTACGGATATTTGCACATAACAAATATAAACCACTTGAGAGCTTAAAAATATAACTATTCACTTGATGATAGACTTTTAAAAAAAGTTTCATTAATGAAACACTATGAGATACAGTTGTGAACATTACAAGTTTTTGTGCTTGGGTTTCAGTTATACAATGATAGAATACCCATCCCTCCACCAGTGCCCACACTCCACCCCCAATGATCCCAGTATCCCTCCCCCCCCCCCCCCCCATCCTATCCCGCCTCTGTGGCAGGGCATTACCTTTTACTCTCTCTCTCCTATTGATTGCTGAGGTTTGCAAAAGAAGCATTGAGTGGCAATCATGTTAGGTCTATAGTCTACTTTCAGCATGTATCTCCCATCCTAGGAGGATCCTCACAACACCCTTTACTTGGTGTTCCCTTCTCTATCTGAGCTATCCTTTCCCCTAGCATGTGTGGCTGGCCTTCAAGCCATGCAGTGAACCTCCTGGAACTGATCTATACTATTCTTGGATGTTAGTCTCCTATTTTGTTGCTTTATCTTCCCCAGATGAATGCAATCTTTCTTTATCTGTCCCTCTCTTTCTGACTCATTTCACTTAGCATGATATGTTCTATGTAGTACCACTTGTATGTAAATTTCATAGTCTTTTTGTTTGTTTGTTTGGATGCCACATCTGTTGGTGCTCAGGACTATTCCTGGCTCTGTGCTCAGGAGGATCATATGTGATACTCTGGATTTGACCAGTGTCCTAGCCACCACAGCCATATGCAAGGTAAGTTATTTACGTCCTACACTTGACTGGTAGTTTTTAAAAATACTATTTGAAAGCCTATGTTAAGATGTTTATAGAAATCAGAAATTCTGTTATCTTAATTACAAGGTTAACAAATTAAGTTTTCTGGGATAATCACAGTTTGTGAATGCTACCATTATAGTTCTATTGTTTCTAGTTTCACTCTCACTCTAAACTTGTTTCTCATTTGATCAATAAGTAATCTGGCTGAAGAACTTATAAAAAGAAAAAAATATTGTCATGTACCCATGTTCTCTGTATCTCCTTTAGAGAGCTATCGAATGAATTGATGTTATAAAACAGTTCTAGTAGGCATCATGATAATATAAGGTACTTGATCTACTTAAGATTTAGTAGATTAGCTTTGTGGGAGAGTTTTTACGCAGGTGTCAGCCAAATATTCTTAAATTTGTGAGATCTAAATTTTCATTTAAATGAATATTTAGTTGTTCATTAAATGTAGAAAAAATATTTTAGTAAGTTTGGGGGGGAACCAAATAATTTAAATATATTTGATGTAACATTTTATTATTATTGTTTGTTTTGGGGCAACACCGGCAGTGTTCAGGGCTTACTCCTGGCTTTGTGCTCAGGGATTACTCCTAGCAGTCTCAGGGGACCATATGGATGCTGAGATTGAACCCAGATGTCTGCCTGAAAGGCATCTACCCTATCCATTGTATTATCTCTCCAGACCTTGATGTACAATTTTTAACAAATAAAATGCCAAATTAAAAAACTGGCATGTATGTATATATATTGTGGAATTTTAGGAGAAGAAAGAGACTGAGGAAATGAATCTATAAGAAAAAATTTTTGAGGGAAAACTAGGTAGATCCAGGTATACTGTAAAAAAACAAATTAATGGCTAGTTTATTGTCACTGAAAATAGAAAAGTGTGTGGATGATAGTAAACAGATAACATTCCAGGTATTTTATGTTGCCATGTATAATTTCTTATAGCTCTGATTTATATTTACTTATTAATCAAGTTTGAAAACTGATAAAATGAAAACATTTAAACTAAACACTTCTTTGTGCAACACACTTATGGAATGTCAAAATAATTATTGTAATGAGACATATTTAAGCATATTATTAAAAACAATATTTATTATTGAATTGTTGGATGCTGTTTGGGAAATTCAGGAGTTGGATCTGTTGGCAGTGTTGAATGAGATTTTCGATTTTTCTTCCATCACATAGCTTTTACACTTTTTTCTTATTTCAGTGGCTTGGCAACAAAGAGTTGTTAGAAAGAATGCTGCCCCAGTCCTAAAGTGCTGTTGGAAATAGTTGTATGCATTTTAGCACCATCTTTTATTCAGTTTAAATTCTTTTTTACCAACTGAAGATTTGGTAAAGTTCTCATGTTCTTTGTTTCCACTTCTCTGGGAATTTCTCACTTCACCATTATGTTTCTTTATATCCTGCATTTGAGAATGGTAATTTTGTGATAAATGTCACTTGGGGAGGTGAGGCAGGAAGGGGCTACAACTATGGTGGAGAGAAGTATTTAACTGGAAGAGGAAGTGGTGCTGAAATGTGTAGCAATGTAGCACTGTCCTCCTGTTGTTCATCGATTTGTTCGAGAGGGCCCAGTAATGTCTCCATTGTGAGACTTGTTACTGTGTTTGGCATATTGAATATATCAATATATATCTAACTATCTCTATATCTATATCTATATATCTACATAGATATAGATATATAGATATATATCTCACAAGTAGCTTGCCAGGCTTTGCTGTGTGGCGAGATACTTTTGGTAGCTTGCCAGACTCTCCGAGAGGGGCAGAAGAATCAAACCCGGCTCGACCGGAAGGTCGCACGCAAGGCAAATGCCCTACTGCTGTGCTATCGCTCCAGCTCATTAATTATAACATACTTACAAAGTTTGTTACTGGTAGGGAGCGATAGCACAGCGGTAGGGCGTTTGCCTTGCATGCAGCCAACATGGCCGACCCGAGTTCGATTCCTCCGCCCCTCTCGGAGAGCCTGGCGAGCTACTGGAATATCTTTTTTTTTTCTTCTTCTTTTTTTATTAGTGAAACACCATGAGGTACAGTTGTAGATTTACAATTTTTTGTGCTTGGGTTTGATTATACAATGATCAGATACCCAACCCTCCACCAATGCCCATTTTCCACCAGCATGGATAATATTCCCCCCACCCCCATCCCCCCATCCCCCCTGCCTCTGTGGCAGGGCAATCCCCTGTGTTCTCTCTCTCCTTTTGGGTGTTGTGGTCTGCAAAAGAGGCATTGAGTGGCAAACATGTTCAGTCCATAGTCTACTTTCGACATGCATCTCCCCTCCTGGGAGGATCCTCCAAACACCCTTTATTTGGTGTTCCCTTCTCTGTCTGAGCTGCCCTTTCCTCTAGAATGCCCGACTGTTCACTAAGCTATGGAATAATCCTCCCGGTGCTGATCTCAGCTATTCTTGGGTATTAATCTCATATTTTGTTACTTTATATCCCCCAGATGAATGCAATCTTTCAATGTCTATCCCTCTCTTTCTGACTCATTTCGCTTAACATGATACTTTTCATGTTGTACCACTTGTATGTAAATTTCATGACTTCATCTTTTCTAACAGCTACATAGTACTCCATTGTGTAGATGTACCAAAGTTTCTTTAACCAGTCATCTGTTCTTGGGCATTCAGGTTTCTTCCAGTTTCTGGCTATTGTAAAGAGTGCTGCAATGAACAAACAAGTGCAGATGTCACTTCGGCTATACATTTTTGCCTCTCTGGGATATATTCCCAGGAGTGGTATTGCTGGGTCAAATGGGAGCTCAATTTCTAATTTTTTGAGAATCGTCCATACTGTTTTCCAGAAGGGCTGAACCAGTGGACATTCCCACCAACAGTGAAGGAGTGTCCCTTTCTCGCCACATCCGCGCCAGCATCGGTAGCTTTTGTTCTTTTGAGTGTGGGCCAGTCTCTGAGGTGTGAGATGGTATCTCATTGTGGTTTTGATCTGCATCTCCCTGATGATTAATGATGTAGAGCATTTTCTCATGTGCTTTTTTGCCATTCGGATTTCTTCTTTGAGTAAGTTTCTGTTCATTTCATTGCCCCATTTTTGGATGGGGTTGGATGTTTTCTTCTTGTGGAGTTTAACCAGTATTTTGTATATCCTGGATATCAACCCCTTGTCAGATGTGTATTCGGCGAATATCCTTTCCCATTCTGTAGACTGTCTTTGTATTTTGGTCACTGTTTCTTTGGAGGTGCAGAAGCTTCTTAGTTTAAGATAGTCCCATTTATCTATCTCTGTTTTCACTTGCTCGGTCAGTGGCGTGGCATCTTTGAAGATACCATTAGCTTCAATGTCATGGAGGGTTTTGTCAACTTTGTCTTCAATGTACCTTATGGTTTCTGGCTTGATGTTGAGGTCTTTAATCCATTTTGATCTTACTTTTGTACATGGTGTTAGGCAGAGTTCTGAGCCCATTTTTTGCATGTAGCCATCCAGTGATGCCAGCACAATTTGTTAAAGAGGCTTTCCTTACTCCATTTCACATTACTTGCACCTTTATCAAAGATTAGATGATCATATGATTGAGGGGAGATGTCAGTGTATTCAACCCTGTTCCATTGGCCTACAGTTCTGCCTTTGTTCCAGTACCATGCTGTTTTAATTATTACTGCTTTGTAGTACAGTTTGAAGTTCGGGAGGTTGATTCCTCCCATTTTCTTTTTCCCAAGAATTGCTTTAGCTATTCGTGGGGGCTTATTGTTCCATATAAATTTCAGGAGTGTTTGCTCCATTTCTTTGAAGAATGTCATGGGTATCCTTATAGGGATTGCATTGAATTTATACAATGCTTTTGGTAGTATTGCCATTTTGAAAATGTTAAGTCTCCCGACCCATGAGCAGGGGATATCTTTCCCTTTCCTCATGTCCTCTTTTATTTCCTGAAGTAGCGTTTTGTAGTTTTCTTTGTACAGGTCCTTTACTTCCTTAGTTAAGCTGATTCCTAAGTACTTGATTTTCTGGGGCACAATTGTGAACAGGATTGTTTTTTTCATGTTGCTTTCTTCTCTCTCACTGTTTGCGTATAGGAAAGCCATAGACTTTGGGGTATTGATTTTATATCCTGCAACTTTACTATACGAGTCTATTGTTTCTAGGAGTTTTTTTGGTGGAGGTTATTGGGTTCTCTAAGTATAGTATCATATCTTCTGTGAATAGTGAGAGCTTGATTTATTCCTTTCCTACCTGAATGCCCTTAATATCTTTTTCTTGCCTAATCGCTATTGCAAGTACTTCCAGTACTATATTGAACAGCAGTGGAGAGCTAAAGAGAATATCTTGCACGCATGGCAGAGCCTGGCAAGCTCCCTGTGACATATTCGATATGCCAGACACAGTAACAACAAAGTCTCCAGTGGAGACGTTACTGGGCCCGCTCGAGCAAATTGATGATCAACGAGGGCTGGAGCGATAGCACAGCGGTAGGGCGTTTGCCTTGCACGCAGCCAACATGGCCGACCCTAGTTCGATTCCTCCGCCCCTCTTGGAGAGCCCGGCAAGTTACCGAGATTATCTTGCCCTCACGACAGAGCCTGGCAAGCTCCCTGTGACGTATTGGATACGCTAAACACAGTAACAACAAAGTCTCCAATGGAGACGTTACTGGGCCTGCTCGAGCAAATCAAAGATCAACGGAAGGGCCTTTACTTTACTTACTTACTATCACACTTCAGCACAGTGGTAGGGCATTTGCCTTGGGCGCGGCCAGCCTGGCCTAGCCAGGTTTGATTCCTCCACCCCTCTCAGAGAGCCTGGCAAGCTACCGAGAGCATCTCGCCAGCACTGCAAAGCCTGGCAAGCTCCCCGTGATATATATATATATATATATATATATATATATACATATGTATATGTATATATATATATATATTCGATGTGCCAAAAACAGTAACAACAAGTCTCACAATGGAGACGTAACTGGTGCCCGCTCGAGAAAATTGATGAACAGTGGGAGGACAGATATATATGTATATATAGATAGATAGATATATTCAATATGCCAAACACAGTAACAGCAAGTCTCAAAATGGAGACGTTACTGGCCCCGCTCTAGCAAATCGATGAACAATGGAAGGACAGTGACAGTGATTATAATTAATACAAACTGGACTATATAAATACATATATAAATATATATTGTCCAGTTTGTATTAATTATATCTAATTATGTATATATAAAAGGCTGGAGCAATAGCACAGCTGGTAGGGCGTTTGCCTTGCATGTTACCAACCAGGGATTGATTCCTCCGCCCTTCTCAGAGAGCCCAGAAAGCTACTGAGAGTATCCTGCCCGTGAGGCAAAGCCTGGCAAGCTCCCCGTAACGTATTCAATATGCCAAAAACAGTAACAACAAGTCTCACAATGGAGACTTTGCTGGTGCCCGCTCGAGCAAATCGATGTACAACTGGAGGACAGTGCTACAGTGCTATATATAAAACACCTTTCATAAGGGTAGACTGGTTGGTGAGGGGGCACATGCAGTCGGGAGTGGGGAGTAATTGGTGAGAAGTGGACACTCTTGGAGGAATTCGTGTTGAAACAAATGTATGTCTGAAACCCAATCATGAATAACTGTAATAATTCATGGTGACAAAATTTTGAAAAAGTAACTATACAATTAAATATAATTCATCTCTATTATGTTGTGTATAGTCTGTCATAAATAATAACTTTGATTTTATTTTAATTTCCTGACAACTCACCAGCTAGTCACTGTGCAGTATTTCAGGGATAACATATACTTTTTCAAAATTTTGCTTCTTGCTGACTCTTCTGTATCTCAAATTTACAGATATTCCAGAATCAGGGAATTAAACAAGCAACAACAAGATTCTAACTTGTTGGGAACTTGTTAAATTTCTTGTATCTGTCTATCCTGGCAAAATAATGAACGAAGCTTATAAAACATTTTCATTGTTTTTGTGGAGTTTCAGCTGTTTGTTTGTGGGCACAAACAGGTTCTTTTTAGTGATTAATTGCATTAAACGAAAGATTAAAAAATGGTGAGTTTATTTTTTGGCATATAATTAGCAGCATTTCAGGGAAATTATGTGTAAGACTAATAAATACAAAGCAATGTCCTAAGTAAAGTGTGTGCCTATTGGAAATAAAATCTGAAAACTAATATCATTTGTTGTGGTTTGCACCAAAAAACAAATTCAATCTTTTGTATCACAAACTGCAAGGTAAAACTATCTTCTTTTCCTAGACGATGAAATAATCATTAACAGTAGTGATTGACATTGCTGTAATAGTATCCATCTTTTATAGAACTTGTATTGTTATTAATATTATTGCTTTTTGATCACACCCAGTGGTACTCAAGGCCTATTTTCAGTTCTGTGCTTGGGATCATTCTTGGCAGTATCTGGGGGACAGTGATTTCATAAGATGCTGAGTGCACCTGGGCCGGGTGCGTTCAAGTAACTGCCTTAACCCCTGTCCTGCCCCTCTGGCCTTTGTCTCTATCTTTTAAGCAAGACTTTAATATTTTATGCTTTTGGAGAAGGCAAGTGGAAACAAAAGGTTATTTTCTTTTGACAATCCTTAAAGACCTATGGCTTTGATTTTCCTCTTTGACATTTCTTAAAGACCTATGGCTTTGAATATTTTGTTATGTTGGTTGTGCTTTAGAAGCTTACAGTGGTGGTTAGAGAAAGAACAGAGAGACCTGGCATAGATTGTGGCTCTTCTGAAGCTAAAGATATGGGAAATGAGAATCAAACTGAGGTTAGGAATAAATTAGGCAAGATAAACTCTTTTGTTATTGTTTGGGAGACAGGAAGGCCAAATTTAATAGTGCTGTGGGGCGCAGGGGGTGGTACTACCTAGTCTAGGCCTTGTTCCAGTGTTGCTCTGATGCTTGGACTGAAATCCAGGGCTTTAGATTTGCAAACCAAGTGCCCTTCACTGAGCTATATGTCAAAATAAACTTTTGTTTTGTTTTTTCATTTTTTGTTTTTGTTGGTTTGTTTTGGGTCAATCCCAGCTATACTCAAGGCTTACTGCTGGTATGTGTGTGTGTGGGGGGTGGGGGTAGGGAATCAAAGATAACTCCTTATGGAGTTATTGGAGAACATGTGATGCCAGAGATAGAACTTAGTCACATTCATACAAGGCAAGTTACTTACCTGTTGTGCTGTCTCTCCAGCTTCAGAGATAAACCTTCTTGTTGTCCATGTTTTAAGATTTGTTGAAGGGTAAAGAAAAAATAAAACCTATAGAATATAATTTTTATCAAACTATTGTTATGATCATCTTTTGCACTTTAGCTTCTGTTTTTTTTTTTTTGGACGAAGAGTTTGAAAATATCAGAAAAACACGGTAATACATCTTTTTTCAATTCCTTTGTCATTTCTACGTCTTATTTGGAAGGCTTGATAGTCCATTTCTACAAGCTGATAAGTCTCTTAGAAAAGTTTAAATTACCATTGATTACACTGACCTAGGAATCTCCTAATATCTAATTCTTGCATGAAAATGTAACTAGCAAGATGACTCCTGCTGGCTTATAATATGCTTATTAAAAATATCCCCACTTATCAGGCGTGGAGGCTTGATGTGGATATTTGAACATTATGAAAATGAATTCATAAGCCAAGTCTATCTGTCAGATGTATTTAATTTAAATGTTCTGAAGGGTGATGAGACTCAGCATGAGGGCATCCAAAATTGTCTTGTGAAATTAAAAGAAAATCATGAAAAGAGGCTAGAAAAAATTTTTGACATTTTGTTCACAATCATGTGCCTATTTTGAATTTAAAGTTTTAGAAGAAAAGTTATGATTTTCCTAATATGGACTTTGGTATTTAAAAACCTTTATTCCGTTGTAGCTTTCAAATGCTGGGAGGGTCAATTCAGTAATAACACATATACTTCTACCTCATCTTCGAGGGTGAACAACACTATAATTATTCTTTCTAAATAAATGAAAGGTATGTAAAAGCCATGCTAATATTGGGCTACTTAAACTTTTTTTTGTTAAAAGAAAGAACATTGCATTTTTTATGTAGCTCAGTGCCATAGAGTATGATCTTCTGTTTGACAGCACTGTTCCAAGGTAGCACCTGAACAGGGTCATTATACAGGTTTATTACTAATGCCAGAGTGGCCGATAGCTATTTGGAGTCCACAGGAGGTAATTGCTAACTCTGGCCCACCCTGCCATAGTGCAAGGCTAGAGGAGCCGCATGTTGCTATCTTCTTAATTCCCGCCATCTGACTGGATGGTCATCATGGCAGCAGCAACTTTAATACTATCCAGGAGCCATAGCAGAGAAGTAAATAATTTGCTGGAAGTGAAAGTGGGTGCAAGCTGTTTGCACATTGGCAGTGTCGACATCTAGCACAGATTTAAACATCACATTTGGATATGGGTTCATATTGATTTTTTCCCCTTTTTTTGGATCTTGCACCAGATTCTGAACTTAGTCTCAATTTTAAGCCAATGGCCATTTTTTTTCTTTTAAAAAATGTATTTTATTTTTCTTTTTTGTTTTGGAATGATAGCACAGTGGGTAGTGCATTTGCCTTGCACGCAGCTGACCCGGGTTCGATTCCTCTGTCCCTCTTGGAGAGCCCGGCAAGCTACTGAGAGTAACCTGCCTGCATGGCAGAGCCTGGCAAGCTCCCCATGGTGTATTCGATATGCCAAAAACAGTAACAGCAAGTCTCAAAATGGAAACGTTACTAGTGCCCACTCGAGCAAATTGATGAACAACTGGAGGACAGTGCTTGTTTTGTTTTGGGGCCACGCCTGGCAGAGCTCAGGGCTCAATCAGCAATGCACTCAGGGATCACCTCTGGCAGGCTCAGGGAACTATATGGGGTGCCAGGGATTGAATGTGTGCAAGGCAAGGGCCATATCTGCTGTAGCTCCCTGGCCCCAAAGCTCAATTTCTTAAGCAGATTTTCTCATTTCTTATGAATTCTAAGCCATCATCTATTACTTCTGACCCTCTACTTTCTTTGTCACACCCAGTTTTGTTTGGTGGCTACTCCCAACTTAGTACCCCTCCCAGCTTGGTACTGAGGGGTAACTCGTGGCTATTTTCAGGGAACAATGCATATGTTATAGTCCATTGATCTATCTATCCAGTCCTTTTCTGTGTACTTTGTCTCCCAAAATATGTTAAAATGTCAATGAGATTTTTGAATGTACAATAACTATGTATAAAGGTAGGCACTAAGGTACAATCAGTCAGGCATAATTTGATAGAAGGAATTAGATTTACATGTGAAATGTTTCTGTAGCAAAGCAGTGTCTAGACTATGAAGTATATAAGTTGGCCTGTCACAATTTTAAGGGTGCTAACAGAAGACATGAGATTCTGACATAAAAAATAATCAAATAAACGAAATTTACTTACAAAATAGCAAGATATGCATTACCACATTTAAATCGGTTCCCTTTGTCTCAATGTCTCATGGAAGTGATGTAGATGAATGCCTTGCTGAGTTCTGTTTTAGGAGACAAACCCCTGTGCTTTGGGAACCTATATAATAAGCAGTAACATTGTTTATACTTCTCACCAGAAGTAATAAGCAGTAACATTGTTTATACTTCTCACCAGAAGGAGACACTATCTTTATCTTTTAAGGATGTTTTCCGTGCAATCATCTTTGAAAAGATAGTCCATGATAAAGACTGGTCAACATTTCTCATAAAATATGCAAAAATGCAAGAATTTGAGGTAGAGTTGTGTTCCAACAGGTATCTCAAGACAAGTTACATAATCACTACATGCTAGAGAAATATATTTAAGGGGTTAGTGAATTTGATCTTCATTACCAAAGTCATTATACTTTAGTTGTAAAAAATGTTCTTACAAAGATTAACATGAAGAATTCTTTGAAATGTAGGTAATATTTGGAGGGATAAAGCAAAAGTCAAAAATAAATATTTTTGTGGGGGGATGCAGTGTGAATTGAGAGGTGCTTAAAACTGAGGATGCATGGATGCAGATTTATTGCTCTTAAAGTATCTACGTCCATTTGATTGGTCAGTGACTCTCCTAAACTGATTGCTTAGAATTTTTACCACCATAGCACTTATGTGGAGCTTGCGAGCAGGATGGTTTCACTGTTACTTTTAGTTAGTTTTCAGTTAGGTTTTCTGGATCATTTCTCTATTTTGGGGATGGGCACACCTGGTAGTGCTCAGGGTTTGCTCCTGACTCTGCACTCAGGGATAACTTCCAGTGGTCTTGGGAACCATATGAGAAGCTGGAGATTGAACCCACATCAGTCAAATGCAAGGCAAGTTTGCTCACTATATAATCTTTCTGCCCCCTGAACTTACCTGTCTTTATTTGCTAAATACAGCAATACTATCGTATTTAAATTAAGACCAGGTCACTATAGTGCAGGAGCTCAAATTCAAACTGACATTTACGCTTGCAATTAAACGGAGAACTGAATTTGAATGAAGATGTAGAATAGGCTCTTTGTGTCATGGCATAAATATAATAAAGAAACACTCTAGTCCAAAACATGGCTATAACATGAATGACTTGTTAATGTCCTCTGAGTATCATAGTGGAATGAGTCACTAGTGATCCAACTAGTATCACTTTAAGATTATTTTAACTTATGAAGTAATAAAAATGTAATATCTGATCATATATGTCACAAAGGATTCGGGAATTAGAATATTCTGGCTTAAGCCTATGAATAGTTAATCAAACTGAAAACTCTAAAAATATATTTGACAAACACTATTTGTCAAATATATTTTTATTTGATCATATAAGGAATAAACTTCCTTTTTCTCTAATTCTGAGACTTATCAGAGATGTCTGTCAAATGCAGGACATGGAAAATTCTTTAAATTTAATCATCAAACACACCAGAAAATGTCTTCCATTTACATTCTTAAAAAATGCACCATGGGGGGCTGGAGTGATAGCACAATGGGTAGGATATTTTTCTTGCATTCTGCTGACCCGAGTTCGACTCCCAGCATCCCATATGGTCCCCTGAGCACCACCAGGAGTAATTCCTGAGTCCATCAGCCAGGAGTAACCCCTGTGCATTGCCGTGTATGACCCAAAAAGAAAAAGCAAGCAAGCAAGCAAGAAAGAAAGAAAGAAAGAAAGAAAGAAAAGAAAGAAAGAAGTGCCATGAAAGGACCTAAGAGAGAGCTGGAGAGACTGTGCCTGCTATGCATGCAGTAGGTCCGGGTTCAATCGCCAACACCTCAGAGTCCCTCCAGCATTGCTGGGAGCATTTTCTGAATACAGAATTACGAGTATCCCCTGAGTATCACCGGGTGTGACTCAACATCCTCTCCAAAAGTGTGTTATATCTAACTTTTCTCAAATGCAAATGATTACTTAAAAAATAAATAATTTTTAAAAATCTAAGTTTCCAAAGTAGCTAGGAACTACTGAGGCAGGGACTTGTCCCAAACAGATAAATATCTCTCTTTGCCAATTAGTACTCTCTGAAGCACCTTGTCTGACTTATGGAGAAAGGAGTATATGAATGCTTCTGGGGTATGGACACATTTTCTTTTGTGTGACAGAAAAGACTATCATTTAGCCATAGGGAAGGGAGTAAAAGACCAACAAGAGGGAGAGGCAAGCCAGGGAAATCAGAAAAGTAGGTTAAGTCACAGTGGTTTGTCCAAACAGGTTGCAAGGAAGCCACCCACCATGTAGCACTGTGTGGCTAGAGTAAAATTTTCAGAGTAGAACACCAGCATCACGCCTAGAACATAGAAGCTTTTTCAGTAGGAGTCCACACAGAGCATCTGTCACTGATCATTTATAATTAATTCTGCCTTTAAATTAGCAGCTGTCTAAGGGCATCTTGCTGGTGGGTGGGTTGGAGATGAAGATACACTTAGACATAATGGATCTGAGCTTATCGGTATTAGAGAGATCACAGTATCCAAGATTTTTCTCATTTGAAAGCTGCTCGTGTATATTAGTGGTAGTAATGGTAGTGATCTGTTTTTGACATCTTTAGTCTATTTTTTGGCAAATGTTACTGAGTCATCTTGTTTAGTTAAGCATTTAGTTTGTCAAATGTTTCTGATTCCAAAGCTGTTTACCTGTGCTTGTGGATGGAACAATGACCCAAGCATAAGAGATCACTGAAAATGATTCTTCACCTTTACTCAAGCTTATTCTATTTTCATTTATACTCAACACATTCAAAATAGTACATGTTAAAAAATGTTACAAGATGAAGGGAAAATTCTTGAAATCAAATAAATGGAGGAAAAAGTATTATAGAAGCAGCAATCTGATATCTACAATGTGGGAAAATTATGAACCAAAGCATAGTAATACTATAACAGAACTTTTTTGTTTGTTTGTTTTGTAGCAACACCCAGTGGTACTAAGGTGTTACTCCTGGCTCTGTGACCAGAAATCACTCCTGTTGGGAATGGGAGAACATATGTAGTGCTGGGGATCCAATCCTGGTTGGCCAAGTGCAAGATAAACTTCCTACTTACTGTGCTATGCTCCAATCAGACATGGGAAGTTTTTTTTTTTTTGCTTGTTATATTTATTTATTGAATCACTGTGGGAAAAGTTACAAAGTTTTCAGGTTTAAGTCTCAATCATACAAGGATCAAATACCTTTCCCTTCACCAGTACTTATTTTTCACCACCAAGAACCCCAATATACCCTCTGTCCCACCCCCCCACATGCCTGTGAGGCAGATGATTTCTACTTAGCTCTCTCTCTACTTTGATTACATTTATTATTTTGACAAAAGATGCATCATTATTGTTTAGAAATTCCTCCCAACAAGAAGAACTGCTGAAAAGACATTGTGAAATAATTTGTTTTCTATAGCTGGTTATGAGAATCATATGATGTCGCACGACCACAATAGCGGCTGCACGGTTTTAGATTTTTGATGTTTTACTAATTAAATCTGGAGGGATTTCTGCCAAGAACCAGATAATTACGAGATTGATTTCTGTGCCTCTGGAGCCATGGCCATGCTGGAGAATTGCTCGTGGGGGGCAACTCATGGCCTCGGTAGGGTGTGAAGGACAAGCCGGTACTGCCCCCCTTCCCATGAGGCTGCAGTTGCCCCGTCATTGCTGGCTCATATCTGACTTTCCAATAAGCTCTGAGGCTGCGGCCACCTTGTTGCCGTGGGGGGGGGGGGAGGGAGAGACACCCTTTCCCTCCCGGGGAGGCATGGTGCCATAGTTTAACACATAGTCCATTCACTTTCTGTCGCAAGCTGCTGGCTCTGGTTTTAGTCCTTGTGCCTCTGGAGCCATGGCCATGCCAGAGAGCCGCTCATGGGGGGGAAATTGTGACCTCAGTAGGGCATGAAGGATGAGCCAGACAAGGGAACTTCTTAGTCTAACATCATCATAAACACAAGTTCGGTTCTATTTACAGCTCAACAAGACAGAGAAAGTGTTTTCTCCAGAATTTTTGAGAGAAAATTCTTGATTAATGATAAAGGTGATTGATTGCCAAAAGGGTAGAAAGCTAAGGATAAAATCAGAATAAGTTCAAGTTGGGGCTGGAGAGATCATCAAATAGGGTGCTTGCATGCCCAGGATTAAGTCCTGAGTGTTGCTGGATGTGACCCAAAAAGAAAACAAAGTGAATAAACTGCTACAAAATTATATACAAAAAAATCAGAAGGTCAAATTTCCCATCAGTAGGAGACTGACTTAGAACAGGCTGGGGAGGAGTCAGAGAGAGCCACAGGGATCCCATCAAAGTCATACCGTGGAATCCCACATGATCCATGTACCTGCTTCTGAGTAGCAAGAAAAAGCAAAGATGAGAACAATGCCCACCTAAGTTTCTGAAAGGCAGAGAGATTTCCAAAACATATTTGTTCTGGTTAGTAAAAAGAGACTGCTTTTTATTTATGTATGAGTGTGTGAACTTTTAGAGGGAATAGTTTAACAGTTCTTAGAACTAATTTTGAAGTCAGGATATATCTAAGTTAAAATTCCAATTTCACCTGAGTTGTATTGCTTTGGACAAGATAATTTAACCTCTCAAAATCTTTTCCATAATAACAATAATTATGCCAATTTTTTGAATTGCTATAAATATGAAATAGCACTTCTAAACTTGCATTCTATATTGATTTCTGTGTAACAAATTACTCCAAAACTTAGGAGCAGAAAACAACAAAACTGATGATGGATTCCAGCCTATCTCTGTAAAACAATCTTAGGGTGGCTCTTTCTAGACTTAAATACTGATTTAAAAAACCAAAATTAAATTATTGATTGAAGAATTAATGAATGAAATTATCAATCAAGTTTCTGACAACTCAACCACTAACCCTGATTAAAAGAAAATGAATAAAGGTAATAAACATTATATCCAATTATAAAAACGGTATGAAAAAGTAGCATCGTTTTTAATATTATTATATAATGAAAGTCATTTCAATATAATATAGCTACTTTAATTAATGTGTTATGTTCTTTGTGGATAGTGATAATAATGGAAGAACACTGGGACTGATAGTGGTAGGCACTTGATGGAACTGAATGGCTGTAATCAACGGGTCTGCCAGCATTATGATAAGACCTTATAGTACTACTCATTGCCTTTTTTGATCCTCAAAAACTGTATGATGGAGGTATCTCACCCGTGTATAATTTGTCTTTTAATTTTACAAATTAGCCTATCCGTTGACTTTTTTCAAATCCATGGTAATATGTCTTTCTTTTAATCAGTCAATAGCAATTTTGTGTCTCTTCCTTTTCTTTTATAGGCATGTGTAATGCTGCAGTTTAGGAAAATGAAGTATTTTCTATCATGAAATATTATACTTCTCTAAATCAAGATTTATTATAGCTGTTTGAAGCTTCCACCTGGGGGAATTTTCTGTCATAGAAGTCAAAGAACTTCTATTTGTTCTGCCTAGTTTAGCTTTTCTCTCTACTTTGCTGGATAAAATAAAAAGATGTGACAAAAAGGGACATTAATATCCACAAATCCATCTTTACAAAAGCAAAAATCTGTAGTTTTTATGACTCCTTTGGCAAGGGGCTACTTTTAGGAGGGCATAACAATTATAAATAATAGTAATAGCTATGTCTCTAGTAATAGAAGTGCATTTGTCTTAGAACTTTTTGTATGTGTTTTTATTTCGTCAAGTGAATCAAGATAAAATAAAATTCACAGTGTTTCTATTATGCTTTAGAGGAGTGGTAGGTCATGAAGGAGAAATGTAAATCATGTTTTTGCCTATTAAAATGTAACATGATCATCATACATTAATCATTGCAAAACTCTTAAAGGCCCCAAATCTCTATTTTTCCAAGCTTGTTTGATTTAGTAGAATGCTCTAGAGGGATACTTTTAGATAAACAGCAGAAAGATAAATATACCCCAATCTAACATAACTGATTACATGGTGTATATGGTCAAATAAAACAGTCTTCATAAACAATACTCTCCCCCTAAAAAGTTAGCATATATTTATTGTAGTATCACTTGATTGAATTAATACAGAAAAATACTTAACCATAACTTTGGTTAAATAGAAAAACAGACAAAAGGACAAAAGATTGTTGTTCTCTTTCTATATTTGGATAAACAATAAAAGTAATATGGAATAAAGATAAAGTTTTTGAAAAATTGCCAATTGTACTTTTAAAAGTCAAGACCAAGGTAAACCATATCTAGTATGTATCTTGTCAAATAAAAGGATGTACTCTAGTTGATAAAAACAAAATTTGGAGGAACTACTAGTTATGGTTGGCTGCTTGTAAGGCGAACGCCCTACCGCTGTGCTATCGCTTATGGTAGGGCTGGAGCGATAGCACAGCGGTAGGGCGTTCGCCTTACAAGCGGCCAACATGGCCGACCCGAGTTCGATTCCTCCGCCCCTCTCGGAAAGCCCAGCAAGCTACCGAGAGTATTTGATATGCCAAACACAGTAACAACAAAGTCTCCAGTGGAGACGTTACTGGGCCTGCTCGAGCAAATCAACGATCAACGGGAGGGCCTTTACTTACTTACTTTACTAGTTATGGTGTTTTTTGTTTTATATATTTAAGGTTAAAGTCCTTTATAATCTCTATTTTTCTCTGTATATCTTCATTTGCCCAGTTATGTTTGATATTTTTGAATAGTCACTTCATGTTATTTCAGTTTACATCAGACACTGAATCATGGTAATAGGCAAATACTTAATAAGCACTAGCACTAGCACTATCCTCCCGTTGTTCATCAATTTGCTCAAGTAGGACCTGTAACGTCTTCATTGTGAGACTTTTTGTTACTGTGTTTGGCATATAGAATACATTACGGGTAGCTTGCCAGGCTTTGCCTTGCAGGTGATATACTCTCGTTAGCTTGCCGGGCTCTCCGGGAGGGGCAGAGGAATATTAATTTTATGTTGATGCATTGTGTTGAAAAAATATATATATACATATATACATATTTAATGAATCACCGTGAGGTACAGTTACGGACTTACAAGCTTTCGTGCTTACATTTCAGTCATACAATGATTGAGTACCCATCCTTCCACCAGTGCTCATTATCTACCACCAATATTCCCAGTATTTCTCCCACCCCCCCAATCCCCTGCTCTTCTGTGGCAGGCTCATTCCCTTTTACTCCTTTTACTCTCTCTCTCTCTCTCTCTCTCTCTCTCTCTCTCCTTTTGGGTATTATAGTTTGCAATACAGGTATTAAGTGGCCACCATGCTTGGTCTATAGTCTACTATTAGCACACATCTTCCATCCTGTACAGGGCCCTTCAAGCATCCTTTGCTTGGTGGTCCCTTCTCTATCTGAGCTTCCTTTTCCCCCAGCATGTAGGCTGGCTTCCAAACTATGGAGCAATCCTCCCGCTCCTTATCTCTACTATCCTTCGGTGTTAGTCTCTCAAGCTACCGGGAGTATTCGATATGCCAGACACAGTAACAACAAAGTCTCCAATGGAGACGTTACTGGGCCCGCTCGAGCAAATCGACGATCAACGGGAGGGCCTTTACCTTTTACCTTTATATTCAAGAAATGAGTGCAGTCCTTCTATGTCTGTCCCTCTCTTTCTGACTCATTTCACTTAGCATGATACTCTGCATGTTGATCCACTTATATGCAAATTTCATCTTTTCTAATAGCTGCATAATATTCCATTGTGTAGATGTACCAAAGTTTATTTAACCAGTCATCAGTTCTCAGGCACTCAGAGTTTTTTTTCTTCCAGATTCTCACTATCATAAATAGTGCTGCAATGTGTGTTCAAATATATTTAATAAATTTAGTAAAATTTTGGTCTTGAATGGCTTAAGGTTTTGTTAATAGTGTTAGCAACTCAGAATCAATGAAATTTGGCATCTCACTCTTGCAAATTCTCTTCATTTTTCAGTTACACATGTTATGTATGTATGCTTTTCTTTGTTTTGGTTTGGGGGCCACACCTGGTGATGCTCAGGGCTTACTCCTTGCTCTGTCCTCAGGAATCACTCCTGATAGTGTTCAGGTGACCATATGTATTTCTGGGGGTGGATCCAGGATCAGTCACATGCAAGACAAGCGCTCTACCCACTATTTGATATTTATGAGGAGATAGACTGCAGCCCATATTTCAAACTGTTTAAGTTCAAGCAGGCTAACACCAGAGAGCAGAGCCTACCAAAGGGCATCTGAGAGAGATGACGTAACAATAGAGGTACATTTGGGATGTCCTTGAGATGTTCGTAGTCTTGCTTTGTAACCTTGGTAACCTGGGAATGTATTCTGAATGTTTTCATGTCCTTGTGGTGGTCCAAATCATGCTTTGAAAAATAGCATGCTTTTAATTTTCTGCTTTTGTACTCTCCTGCCAGCTGCCTGCAAATCCCCCAACACCTGTCTGATATTCTATAAAACAGCATGTTCATCTTTGCTCTGGGCCCAGTTCTGGAGCAGGGACTCAACTGGGTCCACCAGCATAGTATGCCAGTATTTTCTCCTTTCTCAAGCCATTCTGTTTGTTTTTTCTCTGCTTTTCGGTGGGATTTTTTTCTCTGCTTTTCGGTGGGAATTTTTTTCCCAGAGTCATTATGTAAATTTTAAACCATTCTTATGCCTTATATTTCTACTTTTTTTCTTCTGTTATGACAAGGCTTTGTTTGTCACAGAAGTTTTGATTTTCTTCTATCCATTGCAGGCTGGAGGAATAGCACAGTGGGTAGGGCATCTGCCTTGCACGTGGCCAACCCGGGTTCAATTCCTCCATCCCTCTCAGAGAGCCCGGCGAGCCCGGCAAGCAACCGAGAGTATCACACCCACACAGCAAGATACCCATGGTGTATTTGATATGCCAAAAACAGTAACAAGTCTCACAATGTAGACATTATGGGTGCCTGCTGGAGCAAATCGATGACCAATGGGAGGACAGTGCTACTTACAATCCTCATCTAAACTTTTCTATTTCTTAGTTTCAATTTCGATTCAGCCCTCATCCTTATTTCTCACCTCAGGTCATTCTTTTGTCAGTTCCTGCTTTATTTTGTGCCTCACATCCCTTTCCTCTCATTTTTATCTTGCTAGTTCAGATTTTTTTCAAATCATTCATTTTGCATGAAACTGTTCAATAGTACTACATAACATACAGGTTAATATTCAAAAACTTTAGTCAGACATTCAAATATTTTACAACAAAAATGGAAGGAAAGATTCCTTTCTGATTTTCTTTCATTTCTTTTACACCCTGTCCCAAAGCCTTTTATCTTTTAGCTTTCTTGGAAAACACAGTCCTCTTTTCTGCTTCTCTATTTTCACTCTGAGATTTTCTTTGTTTCCTTCCTTCCATGCCTGTCCTCTTCTGAAAACCCTCATGGCCTCCTCAGATCTCTTCAGTTTGTAACGGTCTTTCCTGTATTAGACATCAGAGTAACTGTTTTTCTCAGCTTTGCTGTCATTCTGTGCTCTTCTCCAGGAGAAGACCATTTCTTTATGTTTCACCTTTGAATGTATTTTAGAGCCCTTTAGCTACCAATGAACTTATTTTTCAAGGTATTCAAAGGAAGCTACTTAGGAGCGTTCAATACACCACATTTTATTTTTCTAAAAGACATTCTGTGACATTCCTTTTACCTTCCTTGGTCTCTAATCCTTTATCAATAGATAGGTAAATCACAGAGATGTTGATATTTGTGGATGAAGGTCCTCAGAAAGTGTGAATATTTTTATTTGAAGAATACTTTGATGAAACACTTGAACATATATAGACCCTATTCCTTCTATGACTTCCATGGAATAAATAGCAAGATTATCATTGTTTTAGAAGAAAATATAGATTAACCTAAAGATAGATTAACCTACAATTTACAAAACTTCAGAGACTATAAATGAACCAGACTTGGGGGATATATTTCACAACAAATAACCTAATAAAATTATTTTGATATTTATTTATAACCTATTAAAAGGTGGAATTAAATTATTTCCTGGGCCTTTGTATATAGTTTCAAATGTGGCAGTTATTCTGAAAACTACTAATAAAAAATAGTGTCCCCATAAATTCTGTAAATTCTTGCACATAGAAAATAATCTTAGTACCTTTACTATATGCAGAAAATACATTCCTTATTCAGATTTGCTCAAAGGGTTCTTAGAATAGAATGTTAAATTTGTTGTTTTAAATGGTCTAATTTCATCTAAAGTTCAGGATATAGACTGATAGAAATAGGAATAGAATAGTTATTTTGGTTTGGAAATAATATTGGTAAGAATGTCTCGTTCTATTAAGTTTAAGTTTGCATCGGTTATTGTTTTCAGTTCAAGATGGAGCAGTAGGAAGTTCCTGCATTCACTCCCCCTGGACACAATAAGTTTACCACCATATATAGGTTTCCTTCTTTAAAATCCTAAGAGTTGAAGATATAGTCCAAGTGGCAAAGGGAATGTCTTGCCTACACAAAAATCTGTTTTTTATCCAAAGCACCATGTGCCCCACCCCCATCCAGAAACTTGGACTGCACCCTCTTAAAAAAAAAAATATCCTAAAACTGACTGATAACTCCACATCCAGCAAACGATAAAACTGCATTGATTCAGGTAGTAAAGGCTAGGATACAAACTTGCCCTATATCCTACCTCAAGGGAGCAATTAGCCCCACAAACAGGAAGTTTCTAAAAATCAGAAATTGCACCTTGATGAGTTAATGGCTTGAACCCAACACGGAGCATTCCAACATTTCAGGCATATGCTTGACAGACAGTAACCCCGACTGCTCAATTTGAAAACCCATGGAGCTCATTTATGAGAACTATAAGCTCCAGTAGTCTGATAAACTGCTTTTAAAGGTCCACCACTCTCAGACATCCCCACGGGGTCCCAGTTCAGAGGCAGAGAGCACACTAAGACTTAAAGTGAAGAATCTCATCTTCTCTTAATGCTTGGCCCGAGGGACAAATATTTCACTTAATTTATACTTAGTTATTGATTTCGTGACAATATGAAACATAATATAACTTAGGGGAAATACTATAATTTTAAAAATATAAAAATAGAATGTTTATGATTAATAAGTTAAAACAGAATTTCTCATGATCAGTAGATGTCTTTATTTTTTGAAGACTTACTGATTTTGTTCATTTTATCTATTGTATTTGTTTTACTGTGTGTGTCTTTGGGGGGCCCTACATCCAGCTGTGTGATGGCTTACCTTTGACTTACCCTTGGCTCTGTGCCTAGGGATCTACTTCTGGTGGTACTTGAGCCATATACAGTGCTGGGGATAAAACCAGGATAGACCCTGCACAATATATGCATCTTACCCCCCGGGCTACCTCTCTGGTCCCAGCATTTGACTTTCCTTTTTCTTTTTTTCAAATTTTTGTGTCACAACTAACAATGCTCAGGGATTACTCATTCTTTTGCACTTAGAAACAAGTCCTAGCAATGTTCAGGGGACCATATGCATCCTGGGGACTTAACCTGGGTCAGCCGTGTGTAAGGCAAATGCCCTACCTGCTGTACTATTGCTCTGGACCCATCATTTGCTTTTATTATTGTATTTTTGGTTTGGTTTTGTTTGGGCTACACTTGGCTGTGTTCAAGGCTTACTCCTGGCTTTGTGTTAAGGGATCACTTCTGATTTGGGGGATCACTTGGGATGCCAAGCATCAAATCTGATTTAGCCACATTCAAGGAAAGGACCTTACTCACATACTATCACTCCTGTACTTTATACTTATAATAGATTATTTATGTTATTATTATTATAAAGCTAGCATGGTTTACAGTAGCACTGTAGCACTGTCCTCCTGTTGTTCATTGATTTGCTTGAGCGGGCACCAGTAACATCTCACAACAAATTGTGAGACTTGTTGTTACTGTTTTTGGCATATCGGGTATGTCATGTGTAGCTTGCCAGGCTTTTCCATGAGGGTAAGATACTCTCGGTAGCTTGCTGGGCTCTCCAAGAGGGGCAGAGGAATCGAACCTGGGTCAGCCATGTGCAAGGCAAATGCCCTACTATCTGTGCTATTGCTCCAGCCCATGGTTTACAGTGGTGTTAAAAATTATGCTTTTGGTGTGCAAAGTTGATACACCACAACTACCACCAAAATGCCAACTCTCCTCCTCCTGTCCCTAGGTGCTTTCTGATCTACCCTGTCTCTCTTTCATAGTACCTTTACCCTCACCTACTCTCTGCTTGCTAACCTAAATTCTATTGTGATTGTACCCAAATTTATTTTCACTGGACACTGTCTATGCTTTTGTTTTTTTTCTTTATATACTATATACAAGTGATATCATGTGGCATTTGTTCTTTCTTCAGTTCATTTCACTTAATATCATATTCCGTAGTTCCATCCAAGTCACAAAAGGCAATATTTCATAATTTCTAGAATTGAGTAAATATTCCATTATGTCTATATACCACAATATCTTTATCTACTCATCTGTCATTAGGCATTTGAGTTGTTTTCATATCTTGGCTAAAGTGAACATAAGGGAGTGTCTATATCTTTTTCTTTTTTTTGCTTTCTTTTTTGCGGGGGAGGTTACACCCAGCAATGCTCAGGGGTTACTCTTGGCTCTGCGCTCAGGAATTACTCCTGGCACTGCTTGGGGGACCAGATGGGATGCCGGGGATTGAACCCAGGTCGGTCGTGGGCAAGGCAAATGCCCTACCTGCTGTATAATCACTCCGGCCACAAGTGTCTATATCTTTGTATTACTGTTTTGATATTTTGGGGTATATGTCTAGTAATGGAATTACTGAATGATATAAAAATTCCTTTTTAATTTATTTGAGAAATCTTTGTATTGTTTTCCATAGATTTTGAATCAGTTGACAGTCTCACAGTTTTAACCACATCCTGACGGATCTGGTAGTTTCTGGACTTTTGAATACAGACCATTCTCATTCGTGTTAGGTGATAATACATTACCATTTTTATTTTAATTTGATAAGAAGTAATGATGAATAGTCTTTCAAATACATGTTGGCGGGCTGGAGCGATAGCACAATGGGTAGGGCATTTGCCTTGCACGCAGCCAACATGGGTTTGATTCCTCCGCCCCTCTCGGAGAGCCCAGCAAGCTACCGAGAGTGTTTCGCCCTCATGGCAAAGCCTGGCAAGCTACCCTCGATGTATTTGATATGCCAAACACGGTAATAACAAGTCTCACGATGAAGATGTTACTGGGCCCGCTCGAGCAAAGTGATGAACAACGGGAGGACTGTGACTTTGACCGTGATACATGTTGGCCATATGCATGTCTTCTTGAGGAAGTGTCTGTTCAGTTTTTCTCATTTTTAAATGGTGCTATTTGTATGATATGTCCAAAATCTTGATTGCAAAAAAGTATCTTGGTTTATTTTAAAATCTTTTTCTGGAAACTGGGAAGGAATAGGTACCATTAATAAGTAGTGGGAAATAGTTCTAAGCTAACAAATTGCTTCAGCCACCTAATAAATCACATCCTTAGAGAAACTACCGAACTTCTTAGAATATCTTCTTATTTAGAAAGTAGAGAACTTAATAAATCCTGTATCACGATCACGATCATCCTGTTTTTCGTCGATTTCCTCGAGCAGGCACCAGTAAAGTCTCCTCCCTAGCCCTGAGATTTTAAAAGAGCCATTTCAATGCTCTTTCAGGATTAGGAGAATGAGACCCATCATTGTTACTGATATTTGGCATATTGAGTACGACACGAGAAGTTTGCCAGGCTCTGCTGTGCGGGCAGGATACTTTTGGTAACCTGCCAGGTTCTCCAAAGAAAAAATAAGATAATAAGATGTTGCGAGGCTGTGAATGCGGCCACGCACTTCCGGGAGCTGGGTTTTATAGTCTCTGTGTCTTGGCCATTGATGGGACCAACCTGGCTCTGGTGGCAACTGGTGGGTGTGACGCCTACCTACTGGAAGATAGGGGGTCTGAGTGGAGACGGCTCAGTCCCAAACAGAGTAGGCTTGGAGACCTCAGCCCCAGGACCCGCATACCTGGGTTCCTCTGCCAGTTCTTTCATGCATGAGGCCCGTCTGGACATGTGGAGAGTGGTCCCAGCATAGTCGTGGCTGGCTCCGGAGGTCCTCAGCTGCTGGAGCTCTGCCCGGGGCGGGGGGCGGGGGAGAGAAACTTAACCCTCCCCTCTCCAAAGGGCCCCTGTGAGGACAGCCAGGTGCGGGGGCAGGAGACTCTGTGCTGTTCTCCTCCGGGAGCTGGGTTTTATAGTCTCTGTGTCTTGGCTGTTGATGGGACCAACCTAAAATCCTGTATAGTATGATTAAATAATATACTAAATATAGCATTAAATAATACCATACACATAAATTACACAACATTGTGCCATGCACCTACGTATTCTTTAAAATCATGTATTCTCATATGGGCTTGAGCGATAGCACAGCAGGTAGGGCATTTGCCAACAATGCCAAATTCAATTCCCAAGTTCAATTCCTCCGCCCCTCTCAGAGAGCCTGACAAGCTACGGAGAGTATCTCACCCACGCGGCAAAGCCTGGCAAGCTCCTCGTGACATATTCATTATGCCAAAAACAGTAACAACAAGACTCACAATGGAGACATTACTGGACTCGCTTGAGCAAATCGATGAATAATTGGAGGACAGTGCTACATTCTCATTTTCTTTCCCTTAATAATAAAAAGATGATATAATTGTAAAATTGAATTGTGGAAAATAAGTATTTTTAGGGACTATATATTTATCTTATTAACAGTATAATGATATAATAAATAATTATTTGCCTCTTTCATGTATGTTCAATAGGAATTTAATGAAAGTCACATACATAAGTTAAATTTGTTAATAGTTATATTGGAAAAAGTAAAAAGACACAGGGCACATTAATTAAATTTTTTTAAGGGCTGGAACGATAGCACAGTGGGTAGGTCAGTTGCCTTGCATGCGACCGACCCGGGTTCGATTCCCAGCATCCATATGGAGTAACCAGGAGTAACCCCTGTGCGTTGCCGGGTGTGACCCGAAAAGAAAAAAAATGGTTTTAATTGAATATCTATGAAATAGACCATCACAAAGCTATTCATAATTGGGTTTCAGTCATACAATGATACAACACCCATCCATCCACTAGTGTACATTTCCCACCACCAATGTTCCCCGTTTCCCTCCCACCATCCTCCAATAACCCCTTTTCCAAAGTCTGCCCTGACAGCCACCCTTTTCTTCTTTTCTCTCTTTTTGTGCATCAATTGTATCACTTGTCTTCCCATTATTCATCAATGTGCTTTAACAGGCACCAGTAACATCTTCATTCATCCCTGTCACATACTAATGTAGCCCAATAGCATCTGCTAGCTCCAGGAACATGAAGTGAGGCCCGTTATTGTGGCTTATCAAGTACGACACAGGTAGCTTGCCAGGCTCTGCCGTCCAGGTGGGATACTCTCGGTAGCTTCCCAGGCTCTCCAAGAGGGACTAGAGGAATCAAACCTGGGTTGGTAGAGTTCATTGCAAATGCCCTACCCACTGTGCTATTGCTCCAGTCCCCTTTTTGTGCATATGGTTTACAATACAGGTAGGTACTAATAGGTCATAGTGTTTGTTCAAGGCGTTTGGTATTTACTTTGGAAAGGTAATTTCTGGAATAGCTTTTTAACTAAGGTGGCAGCTTTGGGGTTGTGGATGTGACTGCTGATGCATCCTGAAGTATGGGAAGGTGGGGGAACTTAGCCCATCCTGACCCCAAGAAAGCCTGGAGATTTTATTCACAAAGCTCGCATACCTCAAATGTTAGCAGATTATATCTTGGTGAGATCCATCCCGAGACAATGGAGTCCAGCCAGGAACATGGCAATAATTTGGATTGTGGAAGCAAGCAGCTGTGGGCAGCTTTGTTTTGGTAGGCACCAGGCTGACCCACCCCTCTCCAATATAGCTGGTCTGTTCATTTTGCATGGGTAGAAGATTAACTGCGGCTTTTGACTGCTTTTGAGATTTATTTACGGGTCCCTGAAGCAAGGCCAATAAATGAGCTTGTGTAACTGAGCCAGAGAGGTGTGTGGGCGTGGCTCCTACATACCTAACATTTGGCCATTTAATTTCTTGGGATACTTGGTTCGTAGTTCTTGGGGTCCACCCAGGGGCACAGTGGCAATTTTGGGCTGGAGCGATAGCACAGCGGGTAGGGCGTTCACCTTACAAGCGGCCAACATGGCCGACCCGAGTTCGATTCCTCTGCCCCTCTCAGAGAGCCCGGCAAGCTACCGAGAGTATTCGATATGCCAGACACAGTAACAACAAAGTCTCCAATGGAGACGTTACTGGGCCCGCTCGAGCAAATCGACGATCAACGGGAGGGCCTTTACCTTTACCTTTACCTTTTAGCAATCCTGATGACACCATCAGGCTGCTGATGCACTTGCCTTGTGGGTACACAGTGTGGCACTACACTCCCCCAGGACACATTAATTTTTGTGTTTTAACCTAAGATTTCCAAAATATCATTGCAATGTGTAACTAAGACAAAGCAATATGTAAGGGGATATTTTACATTATTTTTGGTGCTGAGTATTTGAAATTCATATGCTATTTCATATTTACCTCAGTTCAGAATAGACATATTTCAAGTGCTCAATAACAAGTTGTGATTAGTGACAGCTCTGTTAAACTTTTGGTGAAAGAGAAAAGGAAGAGGGTCGACCTTTGAGAAATGGAGACTTATCTCAATAAAAGGCTGCTTTAACCTAGTTGGATACTATTCATAATGGTAGAAATTGGGATCCTGTTAACTGAAGAGGATGTTATTCAAGATTTTTACTTTCAAGTGCTAGAAATACATCTAGTAAATTTTAGCAAAAGAGCTATTAATTGATTATCATTTATTTTTGGACTGCTGAAAAACTAGCAAGATGTAAGAGCTACAGAGTCAAAGAACAAAGTCCAAATAGTTCTGAAGAACTGGACAATCAAGACAGCACAGCTGCTAAACATTATTTAAACTGGAACTTTCTCCAGGATCAGTGCTGGACACAAAAGTCAATACTAGGATCCCTTCTATGCTGCCATCTTCCAAACATGTCATCTTCCGAACTACCCTTTGCACTGTCAATGTAGATAGAACACATTTTTCACACTCTTTTCTTCTCTCATCTTATTTTGCAAGCCAAGGGTCAGTGAGCATGCATCTTATTGGCAGAATCTAGGTAATAAAACAGAAAAAATAGAAAGAAAAGCTGGGAGAAAGCTTTCAGTTCTTAAAATAGGCAATTGTAACTGTCTCTGATCAGGATTCATGAACTAATTTTTATTGTCATTAATGATGAAATTTTTCAAAGGGTAGAAATTTTAAGTTATAGATAAGAACCAGTTGTCCTATGTGCAGTAAGACTATAGCCACCAATACTCTAGTGTATATTTGAAAATGACTAAGAAAACAAATCTTATATTTTCTTCTCTTCTTTCCTTCTTTTGGCTTCTGTGCCACACCTGGAGGTGTTTAGGGCTTTTTCCTGCCTCTGTGTGCAGAGACCACTCCTGGCAGTGCTCAGGGGACCATATACAAAGCTGGGGTTTGAACTGGAGTCATTTGTGTGCAAGGAAAGTCCTTAAATTTTCTATCATGAGAAAAAAGTTGTAATTGTGTGGTGATGAGTGTTAAGTGATTGCAATACTCAAGCAATATATATAAGTATCAAACCATTACGTTGTATATCTATTATTAATTCAATGCAATGTAACAATTATACTTATTAAAATCATGGAGCAAAGTTTCCACATATAGAGTTGGGTGGGAGTTCTATAGTTCAAAAGAAAGATGTTTCCTTAAGAAGCTCTGGCGTTCTCTCCTTCCAGTAGGATAGTATACAGGTTCTTGCATAGATTAAAAAATATTTTTAAAAATAAGAACAAATGAGGTTTGTGTCCTCTTTTATTTTCTTTTTGTGAGTCAGAGGGAGAAATTAATTTTTGTTATATTTGAGACATTAATGATAATATATCTAATATGCAATATAGGAATCATAATCTGTATCTCCCACTGATGTTTGATGCTTTCTTTTTAAGGAAAAAATGGCTATTTTTCCTAATATATCTGGTGTGAAAACAACTCCATGGAGCAGAAAAGCAAATGGACTATGTGTTAAACCGTGCCACCATGCCTGCCCGGAGGGGAAAGGGTGTTGTCCCGCTCGCCCGCTCCTCTCTGCAAAGAAAGATGGCGGCCGCACGGGAGCCTTGTGGACAGCAGGTTTGAGCCGGGGGCGGGGGGCGGCAGGGGCCTCATGGGAAGGGGGGCGTTCTGGGCCGTCCTTCACGCCCGACCGAGGTCACCAGCTGCCCCCCACGAGCGGCTCTCCGGCACGGCCACGACTCCAGAGCACAGAAACCAATCTCTTAACTATCTAACTTTTAATAGAAATTCTTCCAGGGTTAGTAAGTAAAATAGCAGCGATAACGGCCGTGCGACATCATTTTATTCTTAAACCAAGCTGTAGAAAGCAAATCATTTCACAACACTGTTTCAGCATATCTGATTGGGGGGGGGGGGGTCGTAAACTCTAAACAATAATTGTGCATCTTCTATCGAAACAATGTATCTAGTCAAAGTAGATAGAGTATTAACTAGAACTCATCTGCCTCACAGGAATTGGGAGGGGTGGGAGGTGGGGTTCTATTGGGGTTCACGGTTAAAAATAAGTATTGGTAAAGGGAAATGTGTGTGATACTTACATGACTGAGACCTAAACCTGAAAGCTCTGTAACTTTTCCCACAGTGATTCAATAAAGAAATAAATTATAAAAAAAAAAAGAAAACAACTCCATGGAATAACTTTCACACATATTATCAAAAATAAAAAGTACCTATCTTGAGAGGAGACCAAGTTGAAGGCCCTGAAGACTTGAATCTCTTCTCTGAACAGGTGTCAACCAATCTGGGGGCACATTTACAAATGGCATCCTGCTGTCAGCCCATGACGCCTGGTTGTTTTTTCTAATCTTCATGGGAAAAGGTTTCATCCATTGGGATAATTGTAGCTTTTTAACACATTTCACTATAATTAGTGAATCTGCATGTCAGTATTCTAGCATATTCCCTGATTGAATTGGAGACCGTTTTAGTTCTCCCCATGACCCGTCAAAGATAAAGAATTTGTTTACTGTAAATTGCACACCACTCACTCCTATATGCCATCTGCCACACTTAACTGCACAGTGCGACCGTCTTCTAATAATAGCTTTTTGAACTTAAGAAAAATAGTCACAAGTGTTAATCGTACAAGCTAGGGGAGTATTTACCTCCCTCTTAATCAACCTTTTACTTATTAGTGGGATTTTCATTTTAGTGAATGTATTAAGTAGAAATGACATTGTATATCTATCAAATAGTGCACAGCCAAGCGTGGTTTAGAAATTCCCCAAAGTGGTTTTCATGTAACATGATTATGAGATGTTCCTCTACAGGAAAGAGTAGAAAGTTTCAGAGACAATTTAGATTTTTTTCAACATGGCCCTTATTTCTGGGTCACAGGTCAAATCCTCAAGGTTGCTTCTGTTGCAATGTTATATCCTCCTTTATGGCTTTTCTCTATTTTTTCTTTTTTATGTAAATATTGATAATAATGAAGTCTGTGTTCTAATACTTTGACTTATTCCTCACCTTTTTTATTATTCCAAATGGCTGTCCTTAGTGGCCATTTTGGAAAGGGTAATAAACACAGTGACTTTAATGCACTATTAACCAACAGGCCTTGAATGTTAATAAGGCCTTCTCTCAAAGAAATGAATTTCTGAAATTTATTTATCAATGGCAACACTGGATAGATGCTAGAAGATTGACTCTATTTGGTTAGGATGTTTACAGTCCCTGTGACTATAATAATGGCTCTCAAATAAGGTGTTTTCTTGTGGAGTCAGAATTGCAGCTTTTATTTATGAAAATGAAATAAAACAATAATGGCAAAACCACTCATTGCCTCCTTACAAAATTCTGAAGTCCGTTGCTCCTTGAGAGTTTTGTTTTCTCACTTAGACATACTTAGAGGACACTTCAGAATGGAGGAAAGCCAGCTGGCTAGACTTGAAGGGCAGGTTGAACTCTTTTCCAACATTTAATATTTATGTTCTCAAATATATCCCCAAACATTTGAGGATATTGATGTTATGACTTTATTTTGTTATCTCTGAGTCATTGCACTGCCAGAGCCTTCATTTAACTAACTGTGATGAAAGAGCTCGCAGATAGTCTGTCCTGCAGAGGACAAGCCGTAAACTTTTCCCTTGAAATTTATCTTTTCTACTTTGATATTTTTGCTACTAAATGTCCCTTGTGCTTCACAAGTTTGTGGATAAAATTAAATTGCATCTGTATTTATGAGCAAGTTTCAGTGGCTTTAAAACTTCACTCTGCTTACCATCAAATTTTCCTTTCCTTTTTTTTTTTTTTTTTTTTTGCAGTGCTAGAACTACCAGAGCCACATCTAGCATTGCTCCAGGACCTCCAGGATTGTTCTCAGCAGTGCTCAGGGAGGGAGCCACATGGTGCCAGAGACTGAACTCTGGTCTTGCACATGCATATGCCCTAGCCACTGAAATATGTCTCTGGTCCTATTGTCAATTTTGTGTCATACTCTCCAGTAATACTTAGGTAAACTCAAGGTGAATCCATTATCTTAGAAGAAATAAAAATTCAGTTATAAAATTCTGAGCTGAAAAGATAATACAGATGTTAAGCTTTCACCTTGAACAAAGGCTGATCATGGTAAACTGCACGTGATTCCCCGAACACCATCACAAGTGATACCAGGCACAAAAGCAAAGCAAAATGTAAGAAAAGATGTACTTCCTGGGTTTGAGTAATGGACTTTAGTAGTAATACACATTTCACATTCTAATTAATTTCTTCTCTACTCTTCCAAGTTCCTTTGGGTGACATGTAGCAATCCAGATAAATGTGGAATCCTAAGCTTATTAGACTCTGGATCTTATAAAAGTGACTGCTGATAAACTTGATGAAATTTTATTTTGGTGAAAGACATTATCTGCATGATCAAGATATATTAGAAGAAAAAACTGTCTTCATTTAAAGGATACTTTCTGTATAATAATATGGCAGTCTGCCATATAAACATCTTTGAGAAGATGTTTTGAGACAAAATCTGTCAATATCTTTGCTCAAATGGGCAGAAATACAGGCCCTTGAAGAATTCATTTCCCAATACTTACAAAATAATAACAGGGACCGGACGGAGAAAGTGTACAGTGGGTAGAGTGCTCACCTTGCCCACAATAAACTCAGTTTTAAAACTGGTCCTACATATGGTTTCCTGAATCTCAGAGTGATCCCTGAGTGCAGAGCCACGAGTAAGCCCTGTTGCCCAAACAACAACAACAAAAACAATAACAGTAGTACAATACATTCTGGATTAAATAAAATGGAATAATTATGAGGAGTTATGGGTATGATACAGAGGAGGGTACAACTAAATCTCAGGATATTCTAGGACTAAAAGAAAGATACATTTTAATTTGATATAAAGGGCAGGAAGGTCAAAACAAAGGAAAGTTGAAATGCATGAAACATGTACTGCTGCTCTAAGATTTCCCTCTATTTTGTAGAAAGGCACTGCTTTACTGGCGCTCATTAGACTTTCAGAACATTCTGCAGTATGGAAGCATGACCTTATAGACATTATTGCTTTAGCGGTTAAAAGCTAGCTTTCCAGTAAACCACCTGGGGATGAATTTCTCTTCATATTTCTAAAAGTTTATACTATTTATGTCACTGTAAATTTTTCTTGTTACCTTTAAATTCTAGGGAATGCTTTTTCTTGGGATTGAAGAACAGAATAACTTTATTTTTGTTTTGATGGTTTACCCCATCACTATCTTTAGAGTATATGTGTATTACATAAGGTTCTGATTCAGTAAAGGAAGTTTATTCCAAATAAATGGAATCATGAAAACAGAATTTTCGAGTAAAAAGTTCTTGAATTTATGAACTTGATTAATTCTTGTATTATACCCCATTTCTTTTCTTTCTCACAACCTGTATTGCTTATTATGTGTGCTCCATGTGGAAGATACTATGACAAAGAACAGTGTTCTCTGTTCTTAACCTGTTAACAGAATAGGAGGAATGAAGAGAAGAGGTCAATAAATTAAAGCCAATCAAAATACATTCTAAGACAAAAGAAATTGAAAGATGCTATAATTAGAGAAAACCCAATTCAGGTAAGGAATTTCCACATAAATATTCAGAGGAGATGATTTTAAAACATTTTTTCTCTTTATTTAAAGACCATGGTTTGCAAAATTGTTCATGATGATTTGTTATAGGATTCAATATTCCAACACCAATCCCACCCCCACTCTCACCTCCCTCCTCCATTGTTTCCATTTTCCTGACTATCTCTCAAACCTGTCCCTGTAGCATGCCCACAATAATTTATCTTTTATTGCTTATTACCACTAAATGGCTAATGGAATGATAAAAAATATTTGAATAAAAATAAAATTGTGAAAATTGTTGTATATTAACATGGGAACTTTTAGTCTTTGTTGAGGGTTTACTAAACTGTTGTTACAAGTTGAGCCTTCTGTGTTAATGCTTTTGCTAATCAAGATTAGTTGGTTTCTATGTTACATTTACCATCCAATGCAGTACACTCCTACAGGGATGTTATTGTAAAGTTTGGAGATGTCATTCATAAAATCCAGAGTATTTAATTAAGCAGTCCAGCTGGTGGCATGGTGGCAGCTGTTAGGGTGTTGCTGCCAGCACTTTGGTAGGGCACAAACTGGGCTCACCTCACTCCCGAGAGGAGATGATATATTTTATAAAGTACTTTTATTACTTTTTAATTGGAGAAATATTGCATTATAATAATAGCTAATTTTCAGGTATGCATCATTAAAATTCAACATGTATGTCCCCTTGGTCCTTTTTGGATCAGCAAAGAATGAGTAGGGATGAGACTAGTCCTTATTAAGTTTATATATATATATATATATAGATAGATAGATAGATAGATAGATAGATATAGATATATGCCATTCCAGTGCCTCTGGAGCAATGTGGAGAGTAGATAGAAAGGGTAAACACTAGAGAATGATTAAGACTTTGTGGTCATGACCTATGCAAAAGATTGAAGAGATTCTGATTAATATCATTAGCATACAGTTTGAAAGAAAGATATAAATACTAATGATAAAACTAGCTGAACTGGGAAAAGGTGGGAGGATATGGGAGAGAGCATGAATTCAGAGGTTAAATATTGTGGTTGGGTAATTGTATACATGAGTTGTCATCAAACAAATTTGGTAACAGGAGATTATTTCAGATTTTGGCATTCTATGATTCAATCATCCATGAATAATCCATATTAAATGTTAACATTAAATGGATGCAGATATACATACTAGTAAGTCATTTTTATTCTGATCTTTCATTGTTCAACCAATATTCCAGTTTTTCATTTCTTTCTGTAGTCCCTTTGGAAGGTATGCTCAAGCAATGGAGAGACTCTTGCAAAGCATTTTGGGTTGTCTACTTCACTGAGAACATTCATTTCATCTGAATGCTCATACATTGAAAGGTATTTCTTTCTTGTAAATTTTGCTTCATATTAAATGTGACTTGAAATTATTGTAAGGGTCACACTTTTATTTGAGAGTCATTTAATTCAATGGCTCTGTGCCATTAAAATGTTTTTCAATAGAGCTACTTTTCTTTTTCCCTCTCTGTTGGAAGTGTTTTGATTGTTGAGAAAATGTGCATAGCATTCTCAGAATTCTATTCAGCTTGCCTGGTACTTTCTGAATCCGTTATACCTGGAAATTGTACATTCACATGATGACAAAAAATAGTTTCAATTCTTTGTTACTATTTGCTGTTTATGAAATCTGGTTTCTATGTTATATTTATTCAGCATTGAAGTATTTAAAGAATAGCACATATCAATAAAGGCATTTTAAACACTTAAAAAATAGAATGATTTTTGCTTTTCCTTTCTTGTTCTCCCTTTGCTCCATGCTGCACAATTCAGCCTCTTAACAATCACGGTCTTGAGATTATTGGTAACTTAAGATCTCCTTCTTTCTTTGTTAGACCCAGAGTAGTGAATATAGCTTTATTTAACATGTTTTTCATCTTTTTGTGAACAGAATAACACTCTGTAGACATAGAAAATTGACTTATTTCTTCTGTTAGAGAAACGAACTTGACAAGAAAAGGATCAGCCTGAGATATATACTTATGTATTATCAGATCTTTCCTGAATCTGAATCTTTCTCTGGGAATGCCTAGTAATTTCCTAGTTCCCCACAGCCCCTCAGCTATGCAGTTGCTTTAGATTATCCTAATCTTTACGCTGGCCCCCCAAAGGGGAAATGGAAGAATAAAGTGATTGCTTTGAGGGTGGGGAGAGAGCACTAGCACTTTAAATCCCCTTGAATTATTTCTGTTTGAGAGGGAAGACTTGGAATAATTGGGGACAAGATAGCAACAGTAGTTAACTGCCTCTTTGATTGCAATCAGCAATCAGCACAAATCCTCAGTATTTGGAGGACAGGTTCTTTTTGTCTTGTAAACTGTGTGTAGGTTTCTCTAGATACTCATGGTCAGTTATCTACCATAGAGCTGAAGCCTAAAGATGAGCGTTTGCTACTATGCTTAGAGATAAAAGGGAGTCAAATTCACTGCACTTTTCTGTCCAGTCCTTTTCTGGGGGTTAAAGACATTCTGCATAGCCAGAGTTCCAAAATGGTTATGTTAGATCTTGAGTACAGCTATTCTATGGAGAGATAGATTCCTAAAGCTCCTTACCATCTTACCTGCCTGCCTGCCTTTTTCCTTCCCTCCCTTCTTTTTTTTTCTGGAGAACCTATT